>NC_085084.1:37566271-38766271 GCF_963662255.1 Cinclus cinclus | reverse complement strand
TGGCTTGTGCACTGAAAGCCTTAAAAGCAGAAGGAACATTGTCCCAGGATCCCTGTGAAACAAGGCACTCAATACTTAACTAAAATAGACCAATTGTAATTAATTACTTTAGTTAATCCATTGTAATTCATTCAGATTTTGTGCTGCAAGCAAAACACTTCTATTACACAGCCTCTCTGGTCTTCTAGCCAGATTTCAAAGCGTGACACCACAGCTGAAAACTAGCTGATGGGGGAGAATTAGAGTGCAACTGGCTGCTTTCCTTCCTCTTCAATCACATGCTCTTGCTTCCCACATGACTCTCCCCCAGTGCCCCAGCTGACTTCCCACTTATTTGGCTTTTGATGAGAGGCAGGAGTTTCAGACCCACCTGCCCATCGCCGTGAAAGGAGTGCCTCATCATCCAAGTGCCCCATGTGGGCAACCACGGCCTGGAGCACAGGAAGCTGCATCGCCCCTCACTGGCTGGTGTGAGCTGAGGAAGATGACATTCTTCTATGAGAAACTCACAGGTTCAAGGCAAACAACTCTCAGCAGAGCCCTAGTGATGCTCCTGCTTTCACAGGCAGTGGAGGGATTCTCCAGCACCCGGTGTGCCAAGCCCCAGACAGGATCAAGGCTGCATATCCATGTTCTATATGCATGGAGATGCTTAGATCTAGGAAGACTGGTTTCATGTGCTTTGGATGGAAGAAGAGACAGCAAATTTCAATGTAAACACACAGTCAGGATGTGCAGCTGGGAAAGGGATTGACACTTAAGGATAGGAAATGTAAAATTTCTGCGTGGCATTCTTATCTATGCATTCCACATGCCCACTCACCCTATTTTGCACTGATTTAATTTTGTTGTCTTCTTTCCTCTTACAATTATTGTATTTCAGCCATGGATTCTTTTAGTGACATTTGCTACAGAAAATGCTATAACTGGCAGCAAGGCAGTAAACTGGCAGTAATTTTTTCCTCCCATATTATCTTTTCCTATCTACCTCTATTTATGACAGCGATCTGATTTTACTTTCTATTTTTCTATTTTGCTTGTCCAGCAGGTTATTGATGAACAGTAGCATCAAAAACACTCTCCTAGGAGAGCCCAGCAAAGGTATCTGGGCTGAAATCCATCTGCATTCATTGGGAACTAAGATTTTATTAAAATAGGTGTTCTCTATTTCTTCTGCCCTTTGCTTACCCATACTATCCTGGTTATCAGTTTTTTTGTAATACTTGCTCAACACTACCAATTGCAGAGCAGGTGGTTCTTGCCTGTGTAACAGATGGTTGCCTTTCAGGGGCCAAAGTACAGCAGCTGAAGTTCCTACCCAAAAGGCATATAACACATCTCCCCAGAAAATTTCCAGGGAAATTGAAACTGCCACACCAAATTGTGGCAGGTAACAATCAGCAGATTTTTGGAAAAAGAGTCCAGGAATATCAGCAGGTATGTAGGTACCATTTACCTACCATCTGAGGTGTAAGAGGCGAAGTTCTGTGTAATAATGTAAAAAATTATTATTGTAGAAAAATAATGTAATTATTACTGTGCAATAATGGTAGCCACAACTGCATATACATACTTAGGTCAACCCTGCCTTAGTTGTATTCAAAACCAAACCAATACATCTAAATCTCAATCTGCCACAATTTAGATGTCCTGTCAATGAAATTATGCAGTTCATTAACAACTCACATGGAAACCACCCTTTCAAAATGAAATATTCTTCTACACACCACTTTTTTTTTAACGGAGTCTGGCTTTCATAGAAAATGTTGGTACCTAGAGGGCAGAAAGGATGCCAGTCAGAACACTCCCTGTTTGAGGACTGTGCCTTACACAGTCTGCTTGCTGTCAATTTGCAGCCCGTATTTGCCACAGTGACCCTGACCCTCCGCACAGCCCACTGAGGAGAAAAGCACTCCCAGTCTCATTCACCTAATATCAAATCCATTTCCAATCTGAGGTGGAAAAGTATTACCTAATGCCATGGGTGTGCCACAGACCTTCAGCAGAACTGTAAAAGATTAACTACTTTCTGCAATATTCACAGCACACTAGATACCATCTAAGAAAGAGCTTAGAGACCAGTTTTCCCCAGCAGTACCATGTGGCAGCAAGGCTGAGCTGTCTGCACAGCTCACAATGAGCTTTGTCACATTGGCAGCAATATTGTCCTTAGCTGTGTCTGTTTTGTGGTGTCATTGTCACAAGGGATAGGAAATCGGTTCAGCTTTGGCAATAAACCATGATCCCTCCCACAGCTGAAGGGGGAAACACACCATGTAGGGAGGTGGGGGAAGACAAAAGGGAGGACTGGGAGTCTGTAGAACATGCATTGTGTTTGAACATTTTGTGTTCTAAAACTGCAGATCTGAGGCACAGCCAGACTCACAGGGCAGTGGAGGCAATGCCCTATGCAGAAAAAAATTGGTTGTTGAATTGCTGCCACCTGCAGTTCCTTGGGAGACTGGAAGCCTTCTGCTGGTTAACACGTTTTGCTTCATCCAAAGGGCACTGTGCAGCAGAGGCTCTTTGTGCCTGGGTACAGTCTTCTCAATTTTCTTTGACTCATTTTTTTCTTCCATTTTCTACTCTCCTACAGAGCCATCTACCTAATGGTCCATGAAATGAGGGCAGAAGTTCTAGCCAACAGACTCAGCAGTGTTTCTGAAGATCAGGGATGCTGTGATGTGTAAGACACTTGATGCTGAGATTCCCCCTGGCATCAGATCTTGCAAAATCCATCATAAACAAAATTATGGGCTCGCTAAGACAATCCCCAGGAAGACCAGAGCCCAAGGTATTTGGTAAAAGCAGATTCCCAAGGCATAGTGCTCTTAATCAGCAAATAGTCTCCTTAATTTGGCAAATCTTGTCTATGCTCTGAATTTCTCATACCCTGACAAAGATCAACCAAAGCAGATAAATTTTTCTTTTTCTTAATGGATTCAGACAGATTGTACCTTTCACTTCAGGTGTGGAGTTCTGTCAAAATAGCAGTCCTACCAGCTACCTCAGGATGAATTTAGCAGCCAACCATTCCTCATGACCTTTAGTTAACTTGAAGGCTTGTGCTTCTGGGTCTCATCCCTAGCCCCTCCTCTACGATAAACTGAAGTGACACAACAATTCTTTATCTGCTTCACTCCTATTAGTAAATTGAAGAAACTCGACTTGTTGAGGACATTACAGAAAAATGAGGGTATGCAGAATTTTATTACCATACAAATGCATTATTGTGATTGTCTTCCTTGTGACTTCCTCAGTATCTGGTATTGATATTTGTCAGTAAATGTCAAATCCTACAGTAGTTGTATAGTTTCATGTCCTTTTGTGTGCAGTTAATGATTGTGCATTGTAGAAGCACATTCTTTTTTTTGAATGAGACATTCTATTAATAACAGACAGATGGTCTGGTGATAGAATTCATTTTAGTATGTGAGAAATCATCCAAGACTAAAACTGATATCTTTATTTTTTGATGCTGTGTCATTTGTAGTATCCCACTGCATTTACTCCTTTGGTGGCTAACTCACCATTCTTCATGCTGAAGTCTTAAAGACAAAGTGCAATCACTTCTTTTCATGCTCTGCAACCTTCTTTCCCTGCGCTATTTCCTTAAATCTGTTCATGCTGGCCCAAGAGGCAGTGGTATACACAGGAAGATGAAAAGCAGTTTGCAGTAGCTATTTTTTACATTTGGCCTTGCTCTTCAGAAGGAAAAGACATAGCAAAATGCCCTAAGGCCAAGCAAAATCACGTCATACAGGCCCAAAGTGCTCCTGGCTCTGCATGCTGGACTAGATTTGGGTAAAAAGGAAGTGTATGTTGCAATAGAGTGGTAATAACCTCTGTACACAGAAGGGATATGGTCTATGATCAACAGCAGGTCAGTAAATTGCAGAGTAAGAGCAAGCTGTAAAAGAGCCAGTACTTCAGACAGTGCAAAAACATGTGTTTTAGCAGCATCAGTATGCATAATTACTTCTTTCCATTAGCAATCATGTTTTATGAATTTTGACAGAAATACTTTCTAATTACTACACAAAGCTATCACAGCTACTCTCTAAGGATTTTAAGATAGTAGACCATATAAACATTATGGTCTATGTACTTCATTTCATTACTAGCCTGTTGCACATGAAAAAAAGATTTCCATTCCTTGTGTTGAGTACAGTTCTTTCTCATTTCTCTTGTTGCACTCATGGTTTTATTTACAGTTTTTAAATAAGTCTACAGGGTGGACCAAGCTTCTAGTACTAAAATGAGCTGTGAATTGCTTAACTTCTCTCTCCATATTCTTCTCTTAATTGCCTCTCAGAAAAATCAGACATTCTCCAAACTCTAGCAAACATTATTTGGTGAAAATGATTCTCATGCACACAGAAATCTATGGCAAGTAACAGTGAGACAGAGGAGCTTGGTGGGGTATCTCTACCAGGACATTTATCATGGAGGACTGTGCTGGCTTGGGCACCTGCACAAGTGTTACCTTCAGACTTTTCTAGTGGTGCCAGGATGAGCCTCTCCAACACATCCTCTTCAAAATGAAGATTTGCTAAATTTTGTTCTAGGTACTAGAAGTCAGATGGTACCAGAGTTCTTTCACAACTGGAAACTGCACTTTAAGAAACAGTGATGTGTTAAGTGGCACAGTGCAATCCACTGCCAAAGCCAGCATGTGAGACTGTGCCAGGCAGAATATGCATTTCAGAACCGATGGCTCACATTCTATCTGCATGTTTTGAAAAGCACCGAGCTTTGAGGATGCAGCAGTTCATAGACTCAGAATACCCTGAATTGGAAGGGACTCATCAGGATCATTCTGTCCAACTTCCAGCTCTGCACAGCACCATTCCAGAGAATCACACCATGTGCGTGAGCATTGTCCAAACCTTTCTTGAACTTGACAAGTTTTGTGCTGTGACCATTTCCCTGGGGAGCCTGTTCCAGTCCCAAACACCTTCTAGGTGAAAAACGTTTTCTGATAATCCAGCCTAAACCTCCCTTGACTCAGTTTCATACCATTTTCTCAAGTCCTGTTACTGGTCACAGTAGTCAAGAGATCAGTGCCTGCCCCTTCACTTGTGAGGATCTAGAAAACCACAGTGAGGTCTCCCCTCAGGCTCTTGCAGGCTGAACAGAACAAGTGATCCACAGCTGATACTCATATGGCTTCTCCTCCTGTCCCTTCACCATCTTCATTGTCCTTGTTTGAGCATTCTCCAAAAGCTTAATGTCTTTATTATATTGTGGCAGTGCCCAAAACCTCCCCCGACACTCAAGATGAGGCTGCCCCAGTGCAGAGCAGAGTGGGACAGTCCCCCTCCTTGCCTGGCTGTGATGCTGTGCCTGATGCCCCCCAGGCCAGGGCTGGCCCTCCTGGCTGCCAGGGCACTGCTGACCCATGATCAACGAGGACCCCCAGGTCATTTTCCATGGAGCTGCTCTCCAGCCTCTTATTCCTGTCTATACACACACTCAGGATTGCCATGGCCCAGGCACAGAATCTGGCACTTTCCCTCACTGAACTTCATACAGCTGATGCATGTCCAGCCCTGTCATTTGTCCAGGATTCTCTACAAGGTCTCTGAGGGACTAGACAGCTTCTCCCAATTTAGTGCTGTTGGCAAACTTACTTAGCATCCCTTCCAGTCTTGTGTCCAAGTAATTTATGAAGATGCTGAAGAGCACAGGGCTGAGGATGGAGCCCTGTGGAACTCCATCAACAACAGATCACTAGTTGATGTCAACCATTCACTGTAACCCTCTGTGCCTGATCTGTGAGCCAGTTGCTCACCCATCCCATGATGTTTATCCAGGTGTGTGCTGGATGTTTCATCCAGAAAGTTACTGACAGAGACAATATGGAAAGCTTTACTGAAATCCAAAAAGATTAGATCACCTGGCTTCCCTTGGTCAGCTTGGTGGGTTATGTTGCTGTAGAAGGAAATCACGTTGGACAAGCAGGACTTTCCCCTCACTGTGTGAAGATGTGCCTGCTGTGACTAATGACTGGATTCTTCTCCACGTTTTTCAGTACTCCCAGAATAATTTTTTCCACGATTTTACTGGGCAATGAAGTGAGACTTCACTGTAGTTATGGGGGTCTTCTTTTCCTTCTTGAAAATTGGGATAACATTCATCAACTTGCAGGCAGCTGGAACTTCTCCAGATTACCAAGACTGGTCAAAAACATGGTGAGAGGCTTTGTGATGACTTCAGCCAGCTCTTTTGAGGATTTCTGGATGAATCCCATCAGATCCCACAGATTTGCAGGGACCCAGCTGGAGCAGAAGATCCTGCACAAGTTTAGGGTCAAGAGGAAATTATTCTTCTGTGCAGCCATGGTCCTCCAGGTCAGGTGTCACTGACACCACCCTGGATCCATATTGAAGACAAAGAATGCATTAAACACCTCTGCTTGCCCCTTGTCTCTGCACCCTCATCCTGTAACGGGCTGATATTATTTCTACACTGTCTTTTGCCATTAATATATTTGAAAATACTACTTTTATCTTCTCCTTTACTGGCCAGCTTCCACTCCAGCTGAGCTTTGGTCACATGAATTTTCTCACTACAATGGGAAGCAGCATCTCTGCCTTCTCCCCATATTACTTGAACTTACTTCCATTGGGCATTTAATTTACTTTCTGCCTTTATTTCCAAGAGAAGATTCCTGCTCAGCCAACCTGGCCTCCTGCCTCATCTACCTGACTTCCAACATTCAGGAATTGCCTGTTACTGTGCCCCTAGGAGGTAATGTTTAAAAAGTGACCATTACTGATGGACCCCAGTATCTGCCCAAAAATTTTTCCCAGAGGATTTTACTTACTAGTTCTGTGAGCAGTCTGCTCTCCTCATGTCCAGAGCTGAGGTTTTGCTGGGATTTTCCCTCCCATCAGCAAGTATTTTAAATTGAACCACCTCATGGTTGCTGTGGCAAGACGGATGCCTATCTCCACTCACAAGATCCTCTCTGCTGGCACGCAGTAGGTCAAGGAGGGAATCTGTCCCAGCTAGCTCCCCTCACTTCTTTAAAGCTGTCACCAAGGTTTTTAAGAATGCTACAACCTGGGTTGTACCAGCTGTATCATGGCTTCCAGTTGATTTCTGTCAAGTTGAAGTCCTCCATAAGGACAAGGGCAGCTGATATGGAAGTGTCCCCTAGTTCCTCAAAGAATCATTGCTAAGGGAAGATCCTTATCCATGTTAAATAAACACATCTACACCTACCAAGGTTGGCAAAGGCTAGAATTGGACATAAGCAGCAGTAGTGCCATTGCTCCTGAAAAGCCAAGCCCGTCTATTGCACATGTAAGGCTAAATAAAAAATGAGGAACTCCATCTGTTCTTAAGCATGCTATCATTCCTGCATCAGTTGATAAGCACTGCAGACATGCAAATCACAAATCAGTTGCAAGGAATACCACATCTGAGAGTCAGATGTCAGATGGAAGTCAGGTTGTGTGCATCAAAGTGTGAGCTGTGGGAGAAGGAGGGTTACAACAGACACACAAGACAGAGGAACTAGAGTTGTGGGCAGTAGTTGAAAGCAAGTCAGGAAAATAATCATGAGAGAATACACAGGATGCAGTATCTGGTGGCAGTGATACAATTTACTAGAAGCTAGCAACAGAAATTGTCAGCTAATTATTGAGAATATCAGGAGACTTGAGAGGAGTGATAACTCAGGCTTGTCAGCAAAGACAGACACTGCACAGCCTGAGGAAGAGAGTGAGATGCTGTGACACAAAGGCAGGGAGCAGAGTGCAGATCAGGAAGGAGGAGGAGGGCAGCAATTCTGCTCTTCAGGCTAGGACTGGTCATGGCAAAACTACTGATGATCCAGGAAGGTGCTCTGCAATATACTCACATGTAAAAAATGTGGCTTTGCAAGTATCCGAGCTCACAGATTGATACCTTTCCCTTTTCCAATGTCTCCCAAATCCAAAAGGTATGTGTGTGAATCTGTATAAGGATTCTCAAAAGCACTAATGAATCTTCAAATACGTCCAAGTATGTCCATGTTCTTGAGTACCAAGAACACCTGCTATTGATGCAGCTATTAAATGTCCTACATAAATGAGAACCTCTTAAGTAACTACATCTGTCAACTTAGTTTACATTATCTTAAAACCAAAATCACACAACACTTCTTTTTCTTTCTTTTTTTGTTTTGTTTCATTTCCAGTTTCTTGTGTGACCTTGGCTAATGAAACCATTATAATTCAGGATGCATCACTTACTACTGCTAGGGCACTACAAAAGTGTAACATATATTCAGCTGATACACAGTGCAAATAATATGCCTAAGCAGCACCTTCATCCCCACAGATTTTCTTCCAGCTAAGTAAATAAGATGTTTAGAACACTGACATTTAGGCAAGGCTTTGAGTACACTGAATTCTCACATTCTCAAAAATAAGCTAGAGCATTTCAGACCAGTTTCTTAGGCTCTCTCAACATAATAATAAAGAAAAAGTTGTATGCTACAGTTAAGGTGGCAAAATGCCCCCCTACAATACAACTGGCTGTTGCCACCAATATTTCAATTTGCGTGATCACACACAGAAATATGCCCAGTAATAAAAGAAAACAGTACACTCCCCAGAGAAAGAACAGGACAAATCTGTGTAAGTGTACATCATACATTTATTACCGAACAACTCTTTCAACTCCAAAATTGGGCACAGGGATTAAAAATAAAAATTCATTGCACTACCTAGTAAAGCATTACTAGTAACTCTCATAAAAAATGTACAAATTTTGTTAAAAATTTATCAAGCCTTCAAATGATTTGGTTACAGATATTTATAATACATTTAAAACTACATGTTAAATGATACAATAGCATATTATTTAAAGAAAACACTTAACAAAATATGACTCCAACAAAAACCATAAGCTTTCATAATAATTAGCAAGTCTGAAACACAAGTAGCGAAATGAGGTAACAATGTACCAAAGGAAAAAACCACAGCTTTTACAAAGGCCCATAGATAACTCAGTAGAAATTGTTTTCTACAATTAAAATTAAAACAGTTGATAAGTCTCATCCCAAGTATTATGCATTGTATTAACAGCTGTGAAGTCACATTCAAGAGCCTGTACAAAATGATGTACAACACATGGCCTCACTTCATTTTCTAAAGGAAGTCATAAAATGAGACACTGGAATTATCTGTAGGCCTTGATATCCACCAACATGTCAAATTAAATTGACAGTTTATGCAAAAAACACAGCAGTGCCAATATGATAAAGCAAACATATTGGAGGTTGGATTTTTTCTATTTTTTTTTTTTTTTTTTTTTTGAGAAAGAGTCACTGGATGGCATAAAGGCAATGAACATAAAAGAAGTGTTGCTGAATTCAGGTGCTGTCAGGCACCATGGCAGCTGTGCATAATACATGGCAGTTAAGAGCTGAACATAAATCCCCTGCCCTTGACAGCCACCACAGAGGATGTGGTTGTAGCCTGTCTGAGCTGATTCAAAACATATAAGCATGTGTGCTCTTTGTACACATTAACCACGGGAAGCAAGTCCACATTCATCCATGCAAACCAAAGAACCATTCCAAAAGAGATGAGCCATAAGAGTGCAACAATTAATTGCAAGATTTTACCAACTTAGACCCTCCATCTCCAAGATCTCCCATTGTCTCACTGAATTTTAGTGGGGGAAAAGGGACATTTCTCCAGTTCCAGAAAGACAACTATTTTCCCTTGGCTTCAGAAATATGTGTCTTGTTCACTTGTATCAAGTTTAGAAAAAGTACCCTCTTTCCATGCTTTGAACTGAAGACTAAACACAGAAACATCAGTCATGTTTAAATCTGTACACGGATTTTTTTTTCTTTTGCAGTTATATAAAAGAGGCTAAGTTTTGTAAGACATACGTGGCATATGCTATTTAAACATGATCTTATTTTTTAAAAAAATAAATTTTATTACATGTAATTTAATCTGCTAGGTGCTATTGTGAAAAGCCTATTCTTTAACTCCACTGGGAGAGAGGAAAAAGAAATTCTAATATTCTGAAGTAGAAGTAACAGCATTTTTATTTATTTTAGTGTTTCTAAGTAAGGTATGGAAATCTTCACTGTTTTTGAGAACTACCTGCATAACTTAACAGAGGGAAAAACATCTGAAATAGGGAAAAATTGTGCTTTTATTTAGCTGCACCAAGAGCTGTAACTGGTTTGTAAAATCTTCAAAGAGGAAAACCAGCACAAAGAACATCTAACACTGTTTGAAATTTTGACTGATACTAAAGCATAGCAGCATACAAAAGCATCAGAAATGATAAAGAATAAACTTAAAGCTGAAACTGGCAGCAAGTTGTAGCAATACTGGTAATTGTGCCACTTGTGCTGCTGCAACCAAAGTAATGACACTGAATTTATGACAAGAGCTTCATTGCAAAAAGTGCATACTTTTAATAACTGTGGAATAGGCAGATCTAAACATGCTAGAACACATCAGACACATTTACAGTGTGAATGTTACAAAAAAAGCTCATTTTTATAATGGCCCAAATAAAGTATTATTCAGAGCACTTGAATAGGTATTATCCCCTCATTTCACAGCACTGTTCTGGAAAGTATTCCAAATTCCTCCTCTAGTGGAGCACTCTGGAAACTTGATTGCAAAAACTTAGGAAGTTCCTTCTTCCTATTACACTCATCATGAAATAGGGAAGGCAAAGAAGCAGCATCAGGGCAACTGAATTCTGCAGGTAATGACCAAAACCTACCTCCTCTTGTGATAGGATGAAAGAAATATGAAATTCTACTTCTCTGAGAAAACACTAAAAATGTATTTTATTCATGAAGTTGCAGGAACAAAATTGCAACCTTTTACAAGTTATTTTAGTTACATACCAAATTCCTTGTTGATGACAAAGAATGTATGTGGTTAAAGCCAATGTTTATAAGCTAAAAGATGATGTCCTTAGCAAATACAATTGGCAAACATTAAGGGCTGTTCCGCAAGACCAGGTTACCCTCAGTGAACTTTCTGCTTCCTTTCATGGAAGAAACACATAACTGGCAAACCCAGCTAGAAAAATTTAAAAGGAAAACAGAAAAGCATTGATATTCATATTAGCAATTGAAAACATTAATATTGCTAAATGTGATATTGCGACTCTACATTGATAAAATAACTTGTAAAACAGCCATTAAAAAATCTGGACTTTAACATATGATAAAACCCCCAAGGTTACTCACATATGAACAATCGATGCATTCTTTAGTGGTACACACTTAAAGCCTCCAGTGAAGGGGAAGCATAACAGCTGTTTGTTTGAATAGTAGTAGGTAGAAAGGTCTTTACACCTGTAAGTACGCTGGGGACAAAATACTAAATGTCTGTAATTGCTGCACCCATTGCATTCAGTGTGCAACGGCAAACACAAGGAAAGGAACCAGTGTACAGTACTAGTACTGTTTAAATAACACACAAGATTATACATTGCAGCATTATTATTACTACACACATACGTTCTCAGTACATGCTGGTATATAGGTTCTCAAACACGCACGCACACCCAGTCACAAGCACACTTCACTCACCTCACAGGCAAGCACACACTCACACCTTTCATCCCCACTCACAGTATCTGAAGGCTCTATATAAGGTAGATTGCTATATGGTTTGGAGCTACCACTTTTTTTTTTTTCGTTTTTCTTTTATATAAAAGCACATGCTAAAAGATCACATCCACAGTAATCTCGCAGCAATACTCGGAATGATCACACAAAACCCAGGGAATGTTAGTGCACACACAAAATTAAGCTAAAAAAAGAAAATCTTTGGAGTTCCAATCACACTTGTTAGTATAACAATCCCGTAACTGTGAAGACTAGTTATAAGCTTTATAATTGATTAAGTCACACAGTGCAAAGTAAGGTCCATTGACCCTTTTGTGTAAAGGGTAGGCTGGAAGCCACATGTGTAGGTAAGTTCAATAGAGAGTTCATATATACATGTGACCAGAAACACCCAAACCAGATTTGTGCTCTTAGATTGGTCATTCTGAATCACGATGCACTTCTGAAGCATCAGCTCTACAAATCGGGCAGGTACGATTTGCCTGTAAAACCAGAAAAACAAGAGGGTTAGCCAGACTGGAAAATACATTGTTAAAATAATGTGTATGTGACACTGACACCTGTGACCGCTGAAGAGCAATTCAAGAGAAGACAGAATGTGCTTATGCCTTTTCTTAATTTGTTTTGCTATGTTTGAATGGTGTGGGGAGTTTGCCAATTGAAAATTACATTTACAAAAAAAATAATTGTGCCTTTTATCTTTAAAGACAAAGCAAGACAACAAATAAGGCTCTAGCTAAGTGATGGTGGTTTCATTAATGCAGATTCACGATTACAGTATATTGCAGTCAGATGGATGCAACTAACTACTTATATTGTATGCTGTAGAGAAACCCACCAAAACAAATTGAAACACTTCGGGCTGCAAATGAACATTTTGTGCGAGGATGTCATATTATCACAAACAGTACTGATCAGGAATGACATCATACTTTGTTTATTCAGTTATTGTCACAGAAAAACATCATATAGACTTGGTCAAATCTGAAAGCAATCTGCAGAAAAAGGGAGGGCTTTTAAGTAAAGGGGAAGGTGAATAAAAAAATAAATAAAGAAAAGATGACAAGCAGATATTCAAGTAACACACACCAGCAGGCCTAGATTTACCTCTTTAGTAAGGCACACACACTGAAAATATGTCCTGTGATTCATTTACTTTTCTAGTTTCCTTAAAAAGTAAGACAGATAAGATGTAATATTCCTTAAGCTACTGAGAAAGTATTTCCGGCTTCTCATTCCCCTTTTCAAAAAATGACTAATTTAATTTTAGCAAATTATGAGAGAAAACCCCAGAAAAATATGTAACATCTATGAGTCAATACTTCCTTTTCAAAGAAGAGTGAAGAGAGCTCTTCTTTGTCCCAAATTCTCTATTTCATAGTTACCAAAATTGTAGGACCAACCACTGTACTCCAAGTCTTCTAAGGCAACCAGACTTTTCAATAAAATACAAGTGAAGAGCATCAAGAAATATGACTCTGTTGGCCAGAATTCAGAAGTCTTTGTCTAACATTTTAAATCCAAACAGTAACTAATCCAATGAAAGTAATGTATTACGTATTACTGATAAACATTATTCAGTAATGGAAGTTAAAAGTGACAGTGTATTTTTCCTGTCAATTTTCCTGCTGTCAACTGTTAGCACCGTCCATAATTTTTACTGCTTTGTAATTTTTGCAAATCATGGATGGAAGTATCAATTAAAATTTTCTTTCTCTCTCTTTCACTAGCAGTTTCAAAATATACTTCAAAATGTCTTTACTCAGTCATTTCATTTCATGTGCCTGATTCTAAATATAGCCTGGCTAATATAACGTTTAAAATAAAAAGGTATGTTCTTAAATTCAGTGGATTAATGAATCAGGAGCTATTCACTCAGACTGGTAGTGAAGTAACAACCACTTGCACCACAGAAGAGCATTCAGTAGGAATAATTTCCTGACAGGAATTGCAGAAATAGATCTACTGTGCCAGGATAAAATGAATGTTCATGGACACCACACCACTGCTTTTAAAGTAACTTTTCAAGATCCTACATGAACATCTGCTTTAAATTTAGTTGCATTCTTGTGCTTTCATGAATTTCATTTCCCCCTCTTGGCATTTAATATGACTCTTTGACACCATAAGAGGAGTGCAGGGGACATAATATAGTAATTCTAACTTGCCACTCTTCCAGGCAGACTTAATTTTGTGCTGTAGCTACAGAGTGCTGCACAATGAAATGGTTTTTTTTTTTTTATGTTTTATAGAAATTTATATTTAAATTGTACTGCATTTTGGATAATGAAACTACAGGGCTACTAGAATCCTCTAAAAACCATTGCACTACTTTGGTGTTAGTCCATCAGAAATAAGTTGAAGCACAGTTACAGTTTGTCTTTTCTTACATATAATACAGCATTCCCTACCTAGCATTTCCTAGTACATTAAATATAAAAGCAGGTTGTCCTTTTAAGGTTGTTCTAAACCCTCAGGGTGAAGACAGGTCATGGTGTCAAGCTCTCATTTGGAATGATGACTTTTCTTTTATTGAAGAACACATTTCTCATGTGTTCATACTTGACTAGAGTTCATACTAGAGGATATAGGGTAAGAAGGAGCCAAACACTGTGAAACATGGGAATTAGGAATTCTACAAAAACTAAAAGGATAACCTCTCCCTTTTTAATTCTGTTGTTTCCTCCACTGTATTACATCTTCTCTCCTTAAGTCTTTAAGTTTGCTTATATAGGAAAGTATTTTAGCTAAAGTGGGCAACTTAATGCACTGTTATAGAACATCTCCTCTTACTTGCTCACCACCTAAAAAATAGTATGTCAAATATTCCATGCATACAATCCACAAAACTTTAAATAGATTTATTTACTCCTCCATCATCACCAGCAGGTAACCCAAGAAGAATATTTTTAAAGTACTCAGATTCAATCACTAACCTTTTGCTTACACCTGTCACTAAAGTGACATATGATGGAACTTAAAAAAGAATCAGTTTGACTCCACAGTTCTAGAAATACTCCTAGGTAACACACTTTTCAAATAAATGAGATTAAATCAGTAAAAAATAGCGACTAACTGGTAATTTTTTTTCTTTTTCTACCTTGTGGAATAACATTACAAGTACTAAAAGCTATAATTTTAACTTTCCCTTGTAGGATTTATGAACATGATGCAAATAAGGTGGATGCAGACACTATTATACAATCAAGATATATTAAAAAAAGCTATCAAATTCATAAAGGAAAGGATGGAAGCAAAACAAAAGCACAAAATATTTTCCAGGTATCATCACTTCCACATGTTAGCTTATTAACTGTAATGAAGTTTAGACAGAGGCTGTAACTAAAATAGACTGGTGTTACAGGTAATTTGTTACAGCTTCCAAAACAAAATAGTCTTTATTTCCATATGCCATTTTTGTCCCACTGTAACTAAACCCACACAGTGTACAAGTCTTAGTGATCCTTAACTAGGATGGTTTAACCTTGTCTATCCTGTTTTGCACTCAGTTCTGGAATAAAAATGTCAATGCAAGTTTTACTAGGTTTAACTGCACCCCTCTACATTTTGATTGCTTAGCTTGCACCTCATTCTAAAGACAATCTTCAGAAAATACGACATGTGAAGATTTGTTAGAAAATGCAGTTTCTAAGATGGGACAGAAACATCAGCAAAACTATTTCACTGCTAGAATAGTACACTATGATTATGAAAACAGACTAAACTGAATCTACTTTTTCACTCTGCAGTTCCAAATTCTATTGCCAGTTCATTAGCAATTGAAAGGATTAACCCTTAACTTTAAAAGTAATACACTGAGTCCCAAAAGAGATTAACTCCTGTGTACAATGCCAGGTAAGAAAGAAGCACTAAGACAAACATGCATGACACTTTCCTGACATGTTCCTCTAACTTTCAGAAATCTGTAGATCAGGGGTTCTATAAATGAGAGGTGTATTTTTATTTTTTTTTTGCATTAATAGCCTGGAAAGAGCTGTCTTCAAAAAAGTCCACATTATAAACCTATAGCATCCCCTATCTCACAGGCCATGTCAAACAACATTTTCTCTTTTTTTTTCCCATAGAGAGAATACTATTCCTGGATACGCACTGTCCACACCACAAGTGACTTAGAGAGTTTAATGCAATCAAAGATTGACACATGTAGTGTGGATGCTGCTTGAGGAAGGAGACACTGAAGAATACCACTTTGATACATACAGACTCTACTCTTAATTTGTAGTAAGTGAATAGAAATGCATACGTCTAGCAGAGAGAAACTAGTAATATTATGTGGAGTGTGTGCATGTGGCTTTTCAGTATGACAACAAAACAATCATCCTCTTGCTGATTCTTGAGCATGTACATGAATTCAGGTACTTTTGAACCTTTTTACCAAAAGTTATGAGCAATACAGATAGTTACATTGGCCCTAGATTTTGTAGAAGCTTTAGACTTAAGACTACCATGGGTACTGTAGCCAAAGGGCAATTTCACATCCCATTTTTTCAAATCCTTTTCATAATTCTTGCTATCTTCTTAGCAAAAAATAAAATACTGTCAATATTAATTTGATTTTTTTTCATTCTCTGAACGCAGTATTTTAGCACTTGCATAAGATATGATGCCATATTTATGATGACATAAAGGCAAGGGGGTTTTATTTATTTTTCCAAGACAACAAACACCATCTGTAATTTTCTAGAGACCACATCAACATAGGATCACTGAAGTTTTCAATGTTTCACACAATGGACTAAAGGGATTAACACAGAATAGAAAAAAATAGTCAAAATCTGAGGCATAATAGGAATCAATACCTTGCTGGCAGTAGATCTGGCACAACGCAGCCTGTAGAAATGTCTGCTGTAATCTACTTGTATTTCTTCTTGTTCTCACCTTCTGCAAAGCTGCTATTAAATCAGTAGTCCTACTAAGCAGTCCTGATTCTCGAGCCTTTCTTTTTTGCTCAAATTCTCTTGGATGGGTAAATAATTTTTACCCATAAATGTACATGTGTAACCCACTTTATTTGCCCCAGAAACTAAAATTAACAGCAAAGTGGATAAGGAAATGTGTTGGTACTCATTCTTGCTAGGCAAGCTAGGTAAAACAGAATTGAAGCCACCATCATTATCAAACTCTGTATCATAACTCCTATATTGTTTACTTTTTTTGAGTATTCTTTAATGTCACGTATTACTTAAATGCACAGTTATTTTAATCAAATGGAAAACAGAGTAAGAGCTGTCAATGAAGACAACTGTATTCATATTCATTTTCCCTTGTGTCAAATATTATGAAGAAACAATCTTCACCAGTTATTAGAATAATATAGTATCTAGGCAGTGCTTCCATTCTGCTGGCATTTCTAAATATCAGAAACACAAAAACAAGATGAAATGAAGTGGAACAGCAAAATATCCCCACCCTCTCCCACAAAACTACATAAGCAATTTCATCTAAGATAGGATTACTTTTCTTACCTTCAGCCATTTATCAACACACTTGGCATGGAACTCGTGGTTACAGGGTAAGACTCTAAGTAGCTGCCTTGACTCAAAATCACACATGCACACCACACATCTAAAAAAGACAATGAAGTACAAATGTATTTGCTATGTAAGTATAATAGATATGCAATTCCATATAAAACCTTACAGTTACGATTGTAACACAGTAGCAATTTTACTCCTTCATTAGCTACAGCAATCTACATCTGACAGTGGAAATTGAGAATTGACTCTGTGGGGTTTTATGGGTGTTTTGTGGTTTTTTTTTTATTTACTGTGCTTTCACTTCATAAAGTAAATATACTTGCTTTTCTGACCTTGCTGTGACTGCAAGTTAAAGAAATTAAAATCAAGCCTTTTTATGGATTAATCAAGCCTGAATTATGGACCTTTGGAAGAGATCAGTATACTTACAGTGTCTGCTCTGACTGGTGATTGTTTGGATTGAACCTGTAGGATGGAAGCTGCTCAATGTCTGCTTTTGTTAATCCCCGTGGTTTGGCTTCTCCCAGACGTTCTGCCAAATTCAGCAGCGCCTGCAAAACATGGAAACCAGACATTTAAAAATTCACTGATCAAACAGGTTCTGGTTCCATTAGTGCTGGGGACTATCATCACATCTCACTACCCCAGCTGCTAGCACAAAACACCCTTCTATCAAGAAACGTTTAAAGCTTTAGTTCTCCTATACAATATAAGCTCCTTGGAAAGTCTTTCAGAACTTAACCATTTTTGTAACTATGTAAGATACTATCTCTGGGATTTCAAAACCCACTTCCCAGGGACCCAATTTACAGTTAGTCCTGTGATTGCATGCACAGCCCACTAAGTAATTTGCTTCTGAGGGATTGCCTCACTCCTAATTAACAGTGCTGGTAACCAGAAAAAAACTGTCAACTAATTTATTTCATAAGATTATGTAAATTTGGTCTTCTGACAGAAATAATATATTTAATGGGGCAGTTTATGATTCACACTCCATGTCTTGGGTTAACTGAATTAAAATATGGAGCTTTTATCTACAATCTGGAAAACAAATACATATTGTCAAATTTCAGGCGCTTTTTAGGCTGCTAATTTTTATGTCAGTTTTCTGTAAGCCAACGACTGCAACTGAAATTCTTTCATGCATATAATTGGCAATCTGTCATGTATTTGACTCACACTCCTTCATGAGGGGCCTAGGAAACAACGTCAGTGTGACAGAGAAACAATGCATAGGAAAGATCCTAGGGAAGCTCCAAATGGTATTGATTTCTTACACTACTGAAACTATGGCCCAAATTCTCAGAAGACATTGCTTCTTCTGAACCACCACAGAAGTTATTACAGAAGTGCTCATTGTTAAACTAAGGACGTGCAACTACGCAGAGATCTTAAAGGGAGTACAAGCAAAGGGATGCAAAAGTCAGGGTTTATGATGACTAACTCAAGAGAAATCAAATGGAATCCATTTGCTTCAGAACCAGCAATGAAACAGCAGTTGGAACAGGCCCATAATTATCTAGGATATTTAAGAGGGTTCTGCATCTTTAGGTGTGATATACCATCTGCCCCTGAGGGCAAGAAGAAAAGCCAATAAGGCAATTTTATAAACATTACATTTAGATTAATTCATCTTATGACATTAAAACTATTCTAAAAGTTACTCTCATACAACCAGCAATTTACCCTTTTCTTTGGAAAGTGGTTCACTTCTGTTTGGTATTAAAAATTAATTAAATTTTGAAAGGAGAAGAGTAGCATGGAGAACATAAAAGTTGAACAATTTAACAATTACTAGCCTGGAAAGGTGAATTCTGGGAAAGAGCAAAAGACACAAAAGAAAGCTAAGCACTTCTAATATCCAGTATTACAAATAAAATTTGAAAGGGCCATTTTTGGATTCTGTCTCCAGAGTCACAACATTTATTTGAAAGGCAAAACCAGGATTAAAAGCAAAATATAATAAAATTTTATCTGTTGCTTGAGCTAACATCTGTTCTTTAAAGGAGACACACCAACCTCATAGTTTTCTACCTCTCCATCTTCCACATCCAACTCAAAGCTGAAAGCTGGTCCAACTGCCGGTGGCACTGGGAGCATTGATCTACCATGAGAGCAAACAAGGATAAGGTTCAGCATCTTGCTGAAGGAAAGCACAGGAAACATCTGGCAGGTGTAAGGTAACCTTTCTGATGCCTCTCAAATCAACATGTTCTCAGAACTGGCAAAAATATTATGTTTGAAGTCAAGAACAGACATTTGAAATGAAAGAGTTACAGGAAAAACCTTTTTCTGCAACTTTCTGATACTGGGAGTGCTGACTTTTTAACTGCATTTGTATTTCACTTGGTACTTTTAACCAAGCTCAGCTTTATTACATAATCTAATATCTTAATTATCAGAGACTATGGAGATGAAAAACCAACAAAAAAATTGACATTCTGGTTTAAAATAAATTTATTTTTTTAAGTAGATAAAAGACCATAAAAGAGGAATGCTAAGTTCATTTAGATCTCCAACATAGAAGTCTTGCAACTTCTCCAAGCCTAAAACACACAGTGAAGATAAACAGAATTTACTACTGGACAAACTTCTATCCTGATGGCAAGCACAAATTCACTTTGTCATGTACTGTGATGTTCATAAAACCAGATTCCTTTTAGACTAAGAGATCAGAGAGATGTTTTTCTGGGTTTATATTCAGTAAGTCTTTTTACCCCCCCCCAAGGTAGTACAATGGGTCAAAACTTCATCCACAAATATGGAAATCACAATCTCAAAGCACTAATACAGTAGAATCAGAAATTACTGTGCCACATCATGTTGTCAATGAAGAGGCAAGAAGCTATGACATTAGTCTCAGACTGCAAGATGAGAAGTTGAACAACTCTGCTGAATCAGATTTCTGGTGCCATTTTCATGCCACATCTGACACTGTGCAGAGAACCTACAGATCTGGTGTCAGTGCTTGATTATTTCTTTGTCAATGTCACCTTTGCCACCAGAAATTTAATCTTTGTTTTTCAAACATTTAATTCTTACTTCCAATACAGAACACAGAAGACATCTCATGTCATAAACCCAAACTTTCTTGCAGAGAGTCTACATAACACACTACAGGTAATTCCTAAATTTTAATGGTCCCACACCTTTTCTAGAAACAGCTAATCAGCGGCACAACAGAAATGTGACAGCTGTGACAGAGCAGCACTTCAGCCAGTAAAGAGTAACACAGCACAGAAGTTCCCACTCTTGTGTTCCATAATTAAGAACCAAATCAAATAAAGGTATTCCGTAAGTGAAGACTCCCACAACTTGATCCTACAATGTAATATGCCTCTGTAAGAGTATCATAGAACTATGCTTTAAAATCTGTTGAAGATTTTATCAAGAGTTCAGAAACAAGAGGCTACTGTGCCTCAAAATACATACAAAACTACACTGGAAAATCCTACTCATTTGTATTTTTCCTTGTTCAGTGGTGTAGGTTATTCAAAGTAGGCTGAAAAGTTTACACAGAAATGATAAGTTTTCCTCTGAGAGGTGAAATATGCCTGGTTTCTGGTAGAGACCAACCATAAAAAGTGCCAAGATGCTTGCTGACTTCTTAATAGCCTACATGGAAGCAAATGTACTTTTCACTTACAGCACATAAGGTAATAGGCTGGGATGGTAAGGATGTGGTGGTATTGGCTGCTGTGATCGGTATCTGCTGCGCCCTGTGAGTCTTCGAGGCATAAAAGGTGGGTAAGGCTGTAAGAAAGAAGAAAATAAGCTTCAAATGAAACTTGTGGAACTGGACCTTGTGTCCAGTTCTTGGCTCCCCAGCACAAGACAGACATGGACATACTGGAGAAAGTCCAACAAAGGGTAACTAAGTTGGGACTGGAGCATCTCATCTGTGCGAAAAGGCTGAGACAGCTGAGCCTGTCTGGAGAAGAGAAGGCTTGGGGATCCTATCAGTGTATACATAAATACCTGAAGGGAGGGTGCAAAGAAGATGGAGCCAGGCTCTTTTCAGTGATGCCCAGTGGCAGGCCCAGAGACAATAAGCACAGACTGAAACACGGGAGGCTCTGTCTGAACATCAGGAAACACTTCTTTACCCTGAGAGTGACTGAGCACTGTCACAGGTTGCCTAGGGAAATGGCAGACTCTCCCTTCCTGGAGATACTCAAAAGCTGGCTGGACATAGTCTTGGACACCCAGTTTTAGGTGGCCCTGCTTAACCAGATGATCTCCCTTCCAAGCTTATCCAGACTGTGAGCCCACAATTCAACATTTTCTATTCTCAATCTCTACGCTCAATAATCAAATCCACTTTAATTAAAGCATTATTCAAAAAATCCAAAAGAATCTCAGCCTCACTTTTAAATTACTATTCCCATCTACAATATACAATCATACCAATTCATCTGAAAAAGAGGTAATATACAACAGAAATCCTTGCAAGTTCTTATGTGTTTAGTCTACCGTCAGTATAGTTTGGGAAACAGGACATGAATTGCCAAGCCTCCTGTAAATATAAAAGGCTCAGGTGCTATTATGCAGGCCTGTGCATAAGCAGTTGAGTAAAGATGCTCTTAAAAAACTCTTTAAAAATGAGTATTTAAAAAAAAATCTTTATAAAACCTCTAACTTTTAAGCAGTGGTATATATTTACATTTAAGCCTTTAAGGTGTATGTGGAAGGTTTAATCAGTACAATTTCTGCAGCTGGACCACACATAGAGAGATACTCAAGCCCAGAGGTTCAATGCATCCATTCCACGGATAAATCAGGGTGCTTTTTTTCATCTTTTATGGAAGTGGTTTTGTATTTTCTACAAGTGAAATTCATGTATCCCTATTGAATTCATATTTGAGGGCCTTAAGACTTTAATTTTTTTAAAAAAAAAAGCTCTAAGCCTTTACTAACATGTTTTTCTTCTTACATGTTTGAAATTTGAAAGCACAAGAGCCCAACACTCCCAATGAGTAACCTAAAATTCCCCAATTTTACAATGGAAACATTATAATTAGGTAGCCACGGTCATACATAAAATTAACATATGAATATAAGCACAATGCAAAAGAGCCAGGTTCCTTTTGGTTGAAGTCTCAAACTAGACATATCAAACACGAATTTTACTGCTTTGTGAATACTGCAATCCAAAAACACAGTTAGAAACTGTTGTGTTCATTGAATGAAAAAAATCAGAAATGCAGCTATTCCATTCTAATGTTAATGCAAATAAAGCTTTATAAAGATTTAGTATTACTTTATAAAAGGCCACATGGTTACTTGTCATGTCTCTATTCTACGCCTCAGCAATAAACAACACAGAGCTGAAGCATCAGAGAGGATAAATGCTTCAATCTGCAGAAAATGGTATTATGTTCCCTATCTACTTTAACAACCAAACTTAAAAATGAATGAAGTATGACTCCAAGCAAAACATGTATGATTAGACTAATTCATCTAACAAGCATACTGAATAATATACAAGCAGTTAATGGAAGCTTTCAAGTGTCCTGGACTCCAAAGTGTCTCATAGTGCCTGAAAACATCATTGAAAATCTGTTGAAACATTGAAACACCTTTAGATTAGGAGTAGGTTGATCACTTTTTGAAATGGTAGGCATTACTTTAACCTTTATAAAAACTGCAGCAAGCATTTGACTAGGTTCTGTGATTTCAAGGAGAATAAAGACAAGATATCTGCATATTCTGCAGATGCAGAGGCTAAAATTTAATTCTTATTTAAAATTTAAATGACAATATGCCCCTAAAACCACTGACAACTTGATGCAAATGTCAAACAATAAAAAATTTCAGCAACTATACTTGGGATCTAGCTATTTCTCCCAGCATCATACAGGCAGGACGGGGGTATTTTTTTATTTTTTTAAAAGTGACCCACACAAAAACCACAACAACAACAACAACAACAAAACAACCCTGACCCATTTCAGGAGTAGTATACTTGCAGATTGAAGCACAAGACAAAGATCCTACAAGTAGCACCACTGGACACACCACAAAAGGTCACAATTCAACTAAATTCAACACAGACATTATCCTGCACCACTTCTAATTTTATTTTGTGCTGCTGCAGTTGAACTGTCCATTGATCCCCCAAAAGCTGAATTAAATCAAGCTTTATAACATGGCTATCTCTATAATATATGGTGTGGTGTAAATTATGGAAGCACTCTACAACTGCTTAAAGAGAGTAACTTTTCTTAAAGCATTGAGCCTTTCCTGAGCTGTGGAAACTCAGCATATGATGAAGAATTAACTACAAGTGACAACAGTTTTTCTAAACTGTACTAAACAACTCCTGCAACAGACTATGTGACAACATGGAAAATTTTCTAAGTAAAGCTGCAGCACTCTGCAGATAATGTTACTGGATATAATTTGCTGATGCCATTAAATTACCCTTAACTAACATAAGTCTAAAGAAAACAGCACAGTATGCAGCTATTCCAATAATGGAATATGATTGCAGAAGTGTGACTTTTTTCAACAAAATGTACTACAGAATAAAGACTAAGAATGTTAATGCAGTATGAAAGAGAATGTAGCATACAAAACAATACTTACTACCCCAAATGACACCTCCTGGTGTAATGGATCATGGGCTAAGAACTGAAGGGGAGCTGAGGGAGGCAACGTTGGTGGATGGGCTGAGGGAGGGTATGTAAAACCTCCTACAGGAAGATGTTCTCCAAGCAATTCTACATCATTTTCTATCCTTTGAAGTGGCTACAAAAAAAAACAGAGATAGCCTTTGTTGTAATAATAGAGATGAAATTTTTCCCCAGTAAAGAACTGCAGTCCCAGCTGTATATTCTGTGCTGCCATGATCAGTTTTATAGTAACTCTGTGAACAATTCCTAGGTCATTAACACTACCCAAAAAAAGCAAAGACAACACTACACATTTGATATAAATTCACCTTTTCCAGCTAGCCACGCTTATAGACCAGGAATTTATGCGATCTAGCAAATATAGGAGTGGCTGTAATTTCCTGTATCTTGCACTTTTCAGGATAAATATTTGCTCTCCCTCTTGCCAGGCTGCTCTCACTGTATAACTATGCAAGAGAAAAAAATAAACAACCATAGACAAGAACTGAAATTGTGCCAGAAAAACTGAAAAGTAGAGAGGAATCATGGTGGTTCCAGTAGATGAAACTGATAATGATATCCAGAAAGTAGATGTTTTCCAAGAAGAGTCATGCAAGCAGTCCTAACAAGCAGTCCTGAGGTTTCAGAAGCATGAGATTCCAAGATTAGTTTTGTTGCTACTCAAATCTATTACATGAGTCCAAAAGTGTCCAAGAAACAACCAGGTATTCTCACTGTTTCATAAATACACCTTTCTATTACTTTCACTGAATTCCACCATTTCAAGAAATTCAGCTAAGAAAGCCACCTTGTAGAACCAAAGTAATATTCTGTTTTCCTGTTACACGGAATGAACAAGATATTCTTAAACCACTACAATACAAGCTTTTTGGCAGAGCTGAAAGCTGACAGACAAACCTAGTTAAAAACCTAAGTAAGCAAATCAAGCTAAGACCTGAGTTCATACATTTTCTAAAGCTAAGTCTTGCAAAGATTTCTACCACAAAAAACCCACTCTGTTAGGATGATGGAAACTGTTCTCCCATCACTGCAATGAAGTGATTACAACCCTATCCACATCAGAGACATGGCATGAAGGAGTCTCAGCAGTGTTCACAACAATAAAGCTATATCGTATTTCTGTGTTAAAGAAATATCTGGGTCTTCTTCTCACCAGGGCAAACAAATGGACAAGTACTCAGATAGCCACATAGAAAGAGTGGTAGGCCAGAACTGCAAACCTGATTTCCCCCTAAATCCAAAACAGGATCACATTTTCCCATGTTGCCATAGTCCATTTCACTAAGCCACATCTGCTTAAGCAGGAACATCATTAACTTTCATAAGTGTAAAATGTCCTAGGAAAAAGACTGGTCATTTAAAAATTAATCAAGTAATACAAAAGAAACATGAAATAAAAGCAACGCTGTGCTTTTTTTCTCTGCTAAGCTTTTCTCTGAGATGCTTACTATGCTTACACAACCTTCTCTGGATTCTATTCTGCTCCCTGGAAAAGAAATACCTGATGGTGAAGGAAACACCCATCTTTCTGAGAGAAGTAAAAGCCTATGAAGAAACAGCACAGTCAATGACGAAATCTGATGTGAAACACTGAACTTCAGAAATATTTTTTCATCTTCATACCAAGTGGTTACAATTTGAAAGAAAATCCTTGTTTCCTCAATCAGGTATCAGTACTATGTGCCCATCCAGCCCACCAGTTCTACTCAGAGTGGGGTAAGAAGCATTACTTACCGACCGTGACTGCTGTGCTTGGAAAGGAACAAATTGTCCTGGAGGAGGTAAGTGAGGAGGGTGGTGTGTAGAGATATGAGGAGGATGCAAAAGGAATGGGTCACTAGAAATGAGGGGTGGAAATGCAGCATATGGTACAGGTAGGTGCTGGACTGAGCACGCCTGAAGCATCTGAAATAAAATGAAAACAATACATTTTTGTAGCACAAACATTCCCTACACAGTGTTCCATATTCTATGTATTTATTATGGAAATAGACAACTGGAACAGAACAGTTCTTTAGCCTTACTGAAAAAGCCTGCAAAATACAAATAAATAATAGGTCATCCAAATACCCAAGGAACAGTGATTACTACAGAACAGGCTCTAGGAAGCAGCATAGTGTGACATCTGCTAGGTGCTCATGAGGTCACCAGGAGTCTGGATTTTCAATACTCCAGGATTAGACAGGCTCCTAAGTGATGAGCAGATAACAGTTATCCTTGTTAATTTTATTTTTCACACATCATCACCAAAACAACATGCCAAACTAATGGTCTTGTAACCACTTTAGGCTCTAGATGCAGCTGAGGGACTCAGCTGTCAGACTGCCTAAAGACCTCTTCTGCCTATGAATAATTCATACAGTCTGCTCCATTTTGGGTGAGTCCTTAGCTCTAAAAGCAGCTCCCTAGAGACAGATAATACAGGAAATAGCTCTTTTTCTCTCCTCCTTTAAATTCCTGACACAAAAGCAACTTTGGGCACTAATGTTTGAACAATAAAATGATGAAGGCACTGCAGGGGAACAGGAATGTGCTTTGTGGCATTGCTCAATTTTACTTTCACCTTTACATATGGAGGAGAAAGGAACCTGCATTCTCTTTTTTGTTGTGCTTTGGTCCAATATGAGACTGTCAGGCATTTATTTTACAATTTTAGCAATTACAAGAGAATTCAATTAATATATTCATTATCAAATCTTGAAAAGAACAATTACCCAGCTTTGATCTCCCATATTTTTTTATTAGTTTTTATTAGCATACATTCACATACTGACTAAAACAGCATAAAATGGTAAAAGGAATTAACTAAAAGTTAGATTTCAGTAGTGGAGGTGAAACTACCATCTTAATTTGCTATGACCATGACCAAATATAAACCTCCAAATGCACGAAAACACTAGTGGAATAATTTGATCCAACTACTATTTTTAATTTAAATGCTGACTATTCTTTTCTCTCAGTTACAATACATTTTTTCTAAAACAAATAACATAAACAAGTGTTTCTAGCTTTCTGAAACAGCTGAAGATAAATCTGCAGGTACAACATCTCACAGTCTTCTTCAAAACATGAGATTCTTTGGGAAACACTGAAACAGGATTCTACTTGGTGAAGATTACCATAGCTCCTATATAAGTTTGGAAATGTTTGATTTGTGCTATGCCCATGTTACTTTTTAGAGTTAAGAGTAAATCAAGGCCACACTAACTTCCAAGCAGAAAGAAATGAAAACTACCTGTTTACATATCCAAGTTTTAAAAAAAGTTCTTCAGTTTGGACATACAGAATGACCTGCATTGGAAGGTACCTTAAAAGATCGTTTTGCTCCAAACTCCTTGCCATGGGCAGGGACACCCTTCACTAGACCAGGTTGCTCAGAGCTTCATCCAATCTGTCCTTGAACATTTTCAGGGATGAATATATAATTTTCCTGGGAAACTTGTTGCAGTGCCTCACCTTCACAGTAAAGATTTTTTTTCCTATTATCCAATTTAAACCTACTCTTTTTCAGTTTAAAGCCCCATCTTCTTCTGTCACTACATGCCCTTGCAAAAAGTCTGTCCTCAGTTCTTGTAGGCTCCCTTCAAGTACTGGAATTAGGGTACCTCAAAGCCTTCTTTCTTCCAGGCTGAACAAACCTAATTTTCTCTGCCTTTCATCATAGGAGAGGTGCTCCATCCCTCCGATCATCTTGGTGTTCCTCCTCTGGAGAGCCTCCAGCAGTTCTGTGTCCTTCCTGTGCTGGGACCCCAGAGCTGGATGCAGGGTTCCAGCTGGGGTCTCACCAGAGCAGAGCAGAGGGACAGAATCCCCTCCCTCCCCTGCTGCCCACGCTGCCCTGGATGCAGCCCAGGACGTTTGGCTTTCTGGGCTGGGAGTGCTCATGGCTGGGTCATGTGCAGCCTCTCACCCACCAGCACCCCCAAGTCTTCTCACAGGGCTGCTCTCCATCTGTTCATCCCCAGCCTGTGCTGGTATGACCCATGTGCAGCACTTTGTGTTTGGTCTTGTTACACCACATGAGATTTCATACGGGCCCATTCCTCAAGCCTGTCCATGCCCCTCTGGATGCCATCTTGTTCTTTGAAGAACTTTTAAAACTGATGAGGCCATTTAATAAAAGGCATTTGTTTACTTCATAGCTACACATGCAGTGAGAGAGACAAATGTTAAAATAACAAAAGGAAAGTTCACAGATGAAGCTGGTGAGCAAGGTGACATGCTCAAGGGAGGGCATGGGCTACCTTTGAGATGTATTTTCAAAGGCTGGAGAAACTGGCCAACAGGAGCTATTTAAAATTCAAAGACAAATGTGAAGTCTGGCACTGGAAAAGAGTAACTCCACGGATTAAGAAACTCTGAGACCAACTGGTTGCAGTCAGATTTGCAGGAAAAAGAAGTGGGGTTGTGGTACACAATACCCACAGTATACTTAGTCAAAAATGCCTATGGTATGCTGGGCCGCACGGCTAAGAAAGCAACTGGTGAAACCAGTGAAGTGATTCTGCCCCTCCATTCAGAAACTGTGGCATTAATCTCAAGTCCTGGACCCAATTTTGAGTGTCCCAGTGCCAGAGACAATGACAAGAAAATGACCAAGTCTTGGTGAAAGTCATGATGATCACTGACTTGGACAAAACTGCATAAAAGATGTGGCAGCACTAGACTTGCTCTTCTTTAAAAAGAGAAAACTAAGCAAAAACCTTACCCCTGTGTCTACTTCCCGAGAGCAGACTGGAAGAATCCAAGTCCTCCTCAAGAAGCAAAGTGAAAAAGCACAAGGACCAAGATGCAACGAAGAAAACTCAAGCAGACATACACAGGAAATTCTTCATCACAAGGACAGTCAAACACTGGAGCAGAAGCTTAGAGGCGTTATGAAATCTCCACACTTGGAAGCTGCAGCAGGTGACCACCAGACAACCTCCAGAGCCTCCTCTCAACTTAAAACTGTTCCTCAATTTTATGCTTGAACAGAAGAAAGCATAAAGTCTGCCTGCTAATGCTACAGAAATGTAACTGTATATATTCACTTGCACTGGTTCTATTCTCTCAACACACTTGATTAACTGTTCCACATCCAAAACAAAAACCAGAGCTTTACTCCTGTATGTATTAAAAGGGCAACTGCATTATCGGATTACAAAGCATTTTATGAACTGCACAGATAATATACCTATTCAAAGCATAGGGTTAAGATTATCAGTAACCATTGGATGGATTTTCTTAAGCCCCAGAACAGTTTCAGACTTTTTTCTGTTGTTCCTTAGGACATGCTGCTTTTTTCCTTGCTGAATTTACTATGTCAGTAAGTATTGTTCCAGTTTCTTGCTACTTATTCTGATATTGCTTTATTCCACTAACACCACCACTAAACAGAAGAAAATGGCTGTCTCTCATGCTGCCCCAGGATTTACATTACAGCTTATGTACATTACATACATTACAGCGTATGTAAGAGATTTTCAACAATTTGACAGGTTAAGGGAAACTGATTCTCACAAATACTCCAGACTAACCAGCAGCATGCTGCAGACCTTGTTGCCTCTCATGAGGATAAATGGTACCCAGGCATGATAAACAGAAATTGCCCTTACTCTTCATAAGCAACCCAAAGAAATAGATGGATCATATCAAGGGTTTTGTTTCGGTGCCACACAGGCTTATTCATGTCACAGAATGCACTACAGGAAAAGCAAAGTTATGTACTGCTGGCAGAGACCAATATTATACAAACATCAAAAGTGTTCACTAGATGCTGTATATAGTACTGTGTATGACATAGATTTTTACTAAAAAAACAGATTGAAGCTGGTGTAGTTAGAGAGACCCACTTACTGGGGGAGGCACACTGCAAACTGGAAGGTGCTGGCCACTGAAAACCACTGAGCACCCTGGGACCTGCTGTGTGCTGCAGGCTGGAATGTGCTGGCCTGTGCAAAGTGGTATCCCATGCGGAGCCACAGTTGTCACTGTGTATGAAACAGGAACTGTGCCCTGATGGATCTGCAGCAAAAGGAAAAGAAAGATGGATTTAATAACTTACTGCAAAGTCTTAACACTGTTGTACAGCACAGTAAGATAATAAGCTTTTACTTACAGATCAGAAAAATAATACAGTCACAAAGTGTATTAGAAGGCACATGGTTGTAATCTCCATTCATTAAAATGTTTTTTATCAGTGGAATGTTATTTATTGATCAGAATTTCTGGGCAAGAGGCATCTCTCATCTTAACATGTTAAAACTTCAGTGGCACCTTAGTCACTCAGAAGCACATCAAACTACTAAGTCTACTAAGTCTACCCTCTCTTCTGTTCCCACGGTTAATTCTTAAGAAATAAAAAGGTAGTAACTCCCACATAAAAGCTAATCTACAAGAAGCTCAAGAATTTTCTCTGTTCTGAAGGGACTGATACAATATTAACTCAAGAGACTTCTATCTTTTAACAACAAAACTGTTTTCCAGATTTCTTCCAAAGAGACCACTCTCAATTCACTTTTATGCCAGAACTTAAACTAAATTCCCAATTAAAGCAACAACAGCTAGCAAGAAAGATGAAAAGGAAAAGTTAACATGACTAAGAGGCAGCAGACCCTAACAATCCAGATTCATATTAGGAAACTATGTAACACAATTTTCTAACTAGTGGCAATCCCTAAAATTTAATCATCAATCTAAGATCCAAAGATATCCTTGACCTAGAAATCACATGAGATGTTTGCTTGTTTAGATTTTGTTGTTGGCTTTGTTTTGTTGGATTTTTTAACACTGAGCAATCTTTTAACAGGATTAAGAGTCAGGCAGCACAGATTAATTGAAACTAATTATTTTCAAAGCTCTCTCTTCTGTCACGATCAGCCAAAATAGAACCTTCTTATTTAAAATGGAACAAGAACAGTTCTTCAGGAAGGTAAGAATGAGTAAAGAGAGCTAAACTACCAAACTGGTAGTGTACAGCCAGAAAAAGAGATCAAAATAGATAACTGAACACAGATTAAAATCTCAGCTATCAATAATAGACAGAAACAAGTCTCAGGAAAGACACTGGACTTGAACCAGTTCTGGCTCTGCTACAAAAGCTGGGCATAAGTGCGATGATACATGTGATCCTGGAAAGTTCATTGGTCACAATAATAATAATAATAATAATAATAAATTACTTCTAAAAATGTCCTTGAATTGGAAAGCAGCACCATGGAAGAACTCGGTCAATCTTAAAATACTGACATCTATCTGATCATAGACAGTGTTTGGCAGTGGGATGGAAAACTGTTCAGCCAGATTTGTCATGAGCTTAAAACATAAAGCAAGCACATAACTTGATTTCCAGCAGAAATGTTAAAAATGTGACTTTGTGAGACTGCTAGAATGGTATTGGCATCCATCCATGCACCTGGTCCCAAATGCAAATACTTCCCTGCTAGAACGGCACTGCACACATAGTATGATGCACCAGGGCTATGCAAATGCACTGAGTGCAAACCAGCTTTTAAGCACAGCTGTAACAGCTGCATTCTGTGCACATGCAGCTTCTGATATGGACATGGGAGTTCATGCCAGGTCTATTATGACTATGTCGCAACTAGTGTACTTGTGCTGTGGCCTGTTAGTTTAGTAGACAACAACAAATGTTACGTCAACAGGATCACAGAATCATTTAGGTGGGAAAAAAAACCCTAAGTTCATCAAGTCCAACCATTAACCCAGCACTGCCACTCCTAAATCACATCTGTAATTGCCAACCCATGTGTCTTTTAAATACCTCCAGGCCAGTTCCAATGCTTGACAATCCTTTCAGTAATTTTACCGAATGTCCAATCTAAACTACCCTTGAGAAATTTGGTGCAATTTCTTCTTGTCCTGTCACTTGTTACTTGGGAAATCACCAGGTTACAACTTCCTTTCATGTAGTTTTAGGTAAGGTCCTCCCAGAGCCTCCTTTTCTCCCGGCTAAACACACGCAGCTCCCTCAGCCACTCCTCATACAATTTGTGCTCCAGCACCTTCACCAGTTCCATTGCTCTTCAAGGACATGCTCCATCAATGCTTTGTCCTCCTTGTAGTGAGAGGCCCAAAACTTCTTTTACAGGTTATCAGTTACAGAATTCTACACAAAGTGCTGCCACAGAGGTGAATTATTTACTTTCTGGACCAACTACATATATATTTTTTTTCACATAATTTAAGAACAAGTTGATTAGGCTTGGAGAGTTGATTTAGTTATGTAACAAAACTATCAGGAGTTTTGCTGCTATGCAGACAACCAACTATATGCATTGTGAATTCTACCTCTAAATAACACATTTTAACTATTTAATGACTCCTAACCTAAGGTATTTAATGTGAAATAGAATACAAAATAAGTATATATTAATACCAGATTAATATAAGTATATATAAATATCAGAACACGTCTTTATTGCAAGAAACTAGTTACACAAGTAAAATAATTGCATTTCAAAGGTTTGAGACAGAGACATAGAGAAGTATGCCAATTCATGCATTGCCAAATTGTTAAGTATTATTTTTTAAGTATCAATCTTCTTTATAAAAAGTGTGAACTTCTTGTGTATTTTTCACTGCCTACTGCAATGCTCCATACATGCAATACTCAACAAAAGCCACCACTCTTTAAGAAGTCAAATGAACTTTCATGTTTTGTGACTTTCACTGTCAACCATGAGATGAGGTGAACTATTTGGCGAGGAGAGGGATCCTGAAAATCATGGGAAAACCCCCCCCAAAACCAAATGCCACATCTTGAACAGCCTTCTGTTTGTGGTCTAAAAAATTTTACCTGATCATGAATGTCAACCATCACTGCATTCTGCTGTGGTGGGTGAGCAGCTGGGTGCAACATACGAGGAGATACATTCGGTGGGCGAAAGGCTCGAGGCTCTTCTATTGCTTGCTGCTGTCCATAGGAGAGATGGTGATAGTTTTCATCCTGGCTAATAGAATTATGCCTAGATAAACGATCTCTCCTTGCTCTCTGACGTCGAACAGGAGGACTGGAAATGCATTAAAAAAAATTAGAGGTCATATAAAGGACAAAAATCCTACTTCATAGCTAAAACCTCAAGAGAATCAAATATCAAGGAATTTTTTAAACTGGAAAATTTTACTAGAACAAGTTTATTAGATTGGAACAAAAATTTTCACTGACAGAACTGCTAGAATCCTTACAAATGGCATTTTTTTCAGTATGGAAATACTTAATAGAGCATAGCTTAATGCTGTTAGGGAAACCAAGAGAAGAACTTCTATGTAAATATTACCTTGTTAAAAAAATGACACTTGGATTGCCACAGTAGTGCTCAAAAGTCAAGATAGCAATCTTCATAACATTCCCATGCTTCTATTCTATCTAGGTAAAAATCCGTCCTTAAATGATCACAGATTTCATCAAGGTCTTTGTTTCAACCACACCACAGAATGATTGTTTGCTTAGTGACAGCAGACAAAGCAGTAGACTTCTTTGAAGAAATAAATTAATTTTCCAGCTCTTACATGTTCACTGCCTAACTGAGGTGTATTCTAAAATTCTCTCCAGAAAATCACAGGAAATTATGATTGTGGTATTGTTTCTTTTTCAGAGAGGAGAATCTCTGTAGATAGATTTAGACCAGAGCATACACCTCATTTGATCAACTGATCTACAGGTGTAGGGTTTGATTATGCATACTTTTATAATTGCTGTGTATCTTCTGAGCAGATCTGCAACTATCTTGAGCCAAAACTTCTAGAAATCCAAGACCATTGGTTCAGGTTCAGCACTCAGAAAATGATGAACACAAATGATAAACTCACTATGAGAGGTTTTGAACAAGTCACTTCTCATTTATTTGGAAGGGGAAAGCACTGAAAAACACAGTGATCTTGCAGTACTTTCAGCACACGCCTTCCAATCTCCACAACACACAAAAGTTACAGGTCCCAGAAGCAACAGCAAATTAAAGCTACATGAGGTGAAATGGCTTCCCATTTATGAAACAGGATTAAGGACCCAAACTGCAGAGAAGAGACAAAAAGGATCTGTGATCATTATTAGATCCTGTCCTCTCCAACACTGCATGGAACAGAGCTTCTGCTATTACCAAACAAAAATCAAATAAACCTGCAAACTACTGGCAAATCCCAGCTACTTCTTCGGTTGAGTCCAACTTTTGTGCTGCATGAAACAGACATACTTGGGGGAAGTGAGACCACATTACCAGCGACCTAGATGCTACTGTGTGCATATTGATACAATGTCTCAAGCCACTATTTTTCTACCCGACCTCACAGAGATTTTATGACATTACTGCCATCCTTAGAACTGAAACAAATAGTAATTCTCAACAGGTCAGACAGAAGGCATAAGGCCAGGCTGTAACACAGCAAAGAAAAACCCCAACAATCTAAAAATGCATAGCTGCCTTTATTTTTATAAACTACCACGGCAGAACAGACAAGCTGTGTTTTCTTCTAACCACTGAGAACCTAAATTAAGTTCTTATTAATGTATTTTGTCTTAAATCCAGTTTCCTTTCCTGAAGTTTTTCTGCACTCTGTATTGCTTTATTACTAATATGGCACAACTGCTATATTCTCCTTACGTAAAACTGGCATGTATAGCTTCTGATCGTGGAACTAGTAATGCAGAAGATGTCCTAGTGTTTGGAGTACCCAGGTTGTTTTAAATTTGCTGTTTTCTGCTATGAAACAGAAATGGTCTGAATATTTTAACATTAAAATGTCTATGTGAGGATTTTTCTTTGGAAAAACTCCAAAAATAGAGGAAAGTTATAAAAGACAACACCAACATTTCAGAAGAACAGAAATTGTCTTAACTGCCACCACCACTTAGACAAGGTGGCTTGTTAGACAAGGTAGTTCTCATAAAACTAGTCTTGCCTCTGTCTTGGTTAAAAAGCCAGGTTTTACTTTTCTATGAACTCAGAATTACGAAAAAGCCAGTAAACGCTGGCAAAACTTCTGGAGTGTCTTTTTAAATGAATGAAGAAGTATCATTCTCTGGAAAAAAGCAAATTTGGATTTTTTTCCTGTACAGAATTATAAATGTACTATCCTTTCAATCAGCAAAATATCAGCTTTATCAGCTTCTGAATCACTGGAAATTACTTCAAAATAATTGTCAAGACATGGGTCTAAACTATTATTAAACTTCAGTAATGAACTTGTGCTTGAAGTCTTTAAAAACAGCCACAAAAAAAATCCTCTGTTACTACATGCACAGTATAAACACAGTAAATGCCGGGTTAAAACAAAGAAGACAGGATGAAAGTGGTGAAAAAATTGCAGGAATTCCTACCCTCAGGTAAGAACAGCCATCAAAAGGTATCCAAAACTGCAGAGTTAGTATGTGCAGATCTTAGTATTTCTAAAAAGGGTGATTTCTTTGCAGTAAGACATTCTTGAATCCCTTTAGTTCAGAATTACATTCAAGACAAGGAGGAAAGGAAGCACAGATGAAAGGTAAGGCACAGCAATGGTACAGATCCCCCCATTTCACAATGGCTGATTAAGATAAATTGGAATGGCTTTCTGTTTCACACAGGCATGCATCATGCTTTTACATTCGTAATTTATCTGTACTACTACATAAAGTATCTGGACAAAATCTTTCCGCAAATTCACACAAGGCCATCTTTATTAATGAAGTATTTATTTGCTTACAATGAATCAGAATAAAAAAACACTACAAATTAGGGCACTCTTGTGTTAAGCACAGTACAAAATCCCTGATACCAAGAGGTAAGGTCAAAATAGTAAGACAGGTAATGAAAAAAAACCATCCAGCAAATAAAAAAACCCAACCCAAGACAGACTGTCCTGACCAACAGGAATCAAGTGGTAGGACGGAAGAGTCAATGTTGATTACGCTGGGGCACTGATGACCACAATAGTCACACTTAAAAGGTTTTGCCTGCACTGACCCTAGCCTATTTCCTTGAGCTCAATGACCATTTGAAGCTGGAGTGCACCTTTCATCTTATCTTAACCTGAAAACCTGGTGAACTCTGAAACCATCCTGCAATGAGAAGAGAAAACAAAGCAAGGAAAACAAAAAAATCAGCTTCAAAAGCACAGGCATAACCTCACCTAAAGCATTAATAACAGATGCACTCATAATGATCTTAAGGAATCAAATTTTGACCAATGAGAATGGCTATTAGTTCTGGTATGACTCCAGAGCACTCTAAGACTCAGAAAGAATCCTGCAAAACAAGAAACATGTATGTATTGTCTTCCCTAAAAATCCTGCTGCTAGAAGAAGACATTAGGTGCAATGCTATTCTGGAACTGACCTGGAGCTAGCTCAAACACAACATTGCACCCAAGCTAAAAAATGCCCTGACTCAAGTGCACGGAAACAAAGTACTGACACATTCCAATGTCTCTGAATAGAGCAAAAGTGTGTCTTATCACCCAGGAGCAAGCGAGCTGGCCCTAGAAAGAGTAATTTTTTGTCCATAAAACAGCAGCCAACCTAACAGCTCCTGTTAGACTGAAGATGGCTTTGCAACGAGGTGTCTCCCTGTTTGCAAACGGCTTACTTGCAAAAGCCACAGGCTACTACCTCGGTAGCACTTGACTGTATCTGAATGTAAAGACACTTGTCCCATGCACATTCACCCCTTACACATTTCCATTATTTTCCTCCACCCCACAGTATATACAAACAGTCCAGATTCTATTATCTAGCATTTACCTTGTTAAGCATGCTCTTTAACTCTGCAGATGTTAGTGAACACTGCAAAGAAATTTGTGAAAGCTGACTGGACACCAAACAAAAATGACTGAATGCAGGTATTTCAGGCATCTCAGTTCAAACCATTTGAGGTCAAAATAATTTTGTGGGCCAAATGCCCCTAACAAAGCATCCTTGTACTGAACTATATGAAAGGTCAGACCTTCTGTCTTCACAACAATTCTTTTTAATATCACAATTTAACCTTTTTCCTAAGTCTGACATGCTGCATTGAGAGCTGGATATTTTACATGCCACTGAATGAAAGCTTTCAAATTCATCAAGTTGAAGCAAAGATACAAAACTAGCATGCTCTAAACTCTCTTTCTTAAAAATTATTGGCTGATCATTGTTAACAAATTTGATTTGTGGTTATCTGCAGAAAACTATCTAAATATATCTTAAGCCTGAATTTCATATTAATGAAAAAGGATAGATACCGTCTTCGAAAATACAAACCAAGCTAAAACATTTCTTAGAAGCAAATAGAGACAGTGTGTTTTAACTTGCATAAGATGACTCAGTATTTTTGAGGCAGAATATGAAGCAATGGAAGCTTCTAGTTTGGATAATTTGTTTAACTAGAATAGCAAAAAAAAAAAAATTCTGTGTGTTTATGTTTTGCTGGAGTATCATCCATCCAGGCCCCAGTTCCGACCTCTCTCTTCTATGACCACTGGAACTTACTCCAAAATCTCTGCTTTGAGAACTTAATGAGCCACAAGGTAAAAACAAAATGAAAATCTAATTACTATTACCTGTGAACCACCTAGCTCAGCAAACATTTGACACCCCAGCTGATATCTCTCATCCTTATTTTGATTGAAGTACAAAAATAATTGTGACTGTAATGAAAATGATGGTATTACATGAGTAATTCTTATCACCTTTAAAACTACCCTGGTGAGAAAGATTTTTTGTTGCACTTTTCTACATGCTTTTTGCCTCAGTGCAGAGTAATATAGAATTAGGTTCATAATGAAACATGTTTGGAGCACTTCTTTCCTCAAGCTGACTTTTCACATAAATTACAAGATGATGCACAAGCCTGAATTGCTTCCAGTAACTTTTCAGTCACAACTGCATTATCTTACAGCTCAAAGGAAATGTTAACATGTTTACCATGTGTAATCTAGTCAGCACTGCCCAAAACACATCTTCCTTGAGCTAAAATCAGAAAGGACAAGAACTTGTTTCCCAAGCTACAGAGCTTGCTTACCTCCTCCTGTTTCGTGCAGGTGTGTTGCATCGTTCCCCTGAGAAGTGGTGCTGGCTGGGCCGAGCCAAAGGAGGCTGCCTATTTGATGTCATCTCCCATGGTCGCATTGGTGGTGATGGGGCTGGTGATGCTGCTGCGTAGTCAAAGACTGAATGGGAAAGGCGTTGTCGCTTGGGACTAGGACTGTCTTCGCTCTATGCCAGTGCAAAGAAAACCAAAACAAAACAAAAACAAAATCCACCTCCAGATGAGTGAATTACAATCCATACTTCAGTATTGCTTTGCACCTACCATTTAGGAGTGACTCACTGAAGACTGAAGCCTTAAACACCATGAAATTTATCACCTAAATGTATTCACCTTTATATTGTGTTTGTGAACACAAATATTTAATGGTTCCTTAACCCCTGGAAGAATTACTACTTAAATTATACTTCAGCAACAGTAAAATATAAAAATTCCAACATCCATGCAAAATCAGTATCAGAAAAGAGTAATACAAAGAAAATAAGGCATCACCTATTTTACATTCCTCCTGCCTTAGCACTTCAGGCTACAGAAGCATGGGAAGATGTATAAACACAGTCTTCACACATGGAATCTGTACTAGTCAGTAAGCAGCTGCCACACAGAGCCTGCTCTCTGTATTGCGCCCCCTTCCTATCAGGTCTGTACTTAGCTAATCAGACATTTGCTCTATATTGCAGCCTACTTGAATTCTGCTAGCTCAGCACAGACACTTCATCCTTCTAGTTATTCATGGCATGATAATTATTCATACACATAACCTGAAGAGAAGAAAAATCAATCTCTGGTTAAGTCTGTTTACTTCATTAAAATTCCACAAGACTTACATAGTGCCTGAAGTTTCCAGTGCTAGTGATGTGAAGCTCATTCACCTTCAAGCAGTATTTTCCAATTGGTTATGAACACAACTACTTTTCACTGTGTGTCCATGCTATCAAACAATTTAACAGAGCTGTCATTCTTCTCACAAGTTCCCACCAATGCCTATGAAGCCAGTAGCAAATGTAATAAGCATCGCTCCCCTCCACCCCACTATTCTGTCAAAATTAAAACACATCATGCTGTTAACAGGCATGACAACTGAAAATACAGAAAAGTACACATCCTACTTCAGAAATCACCAACTGAACAAACAACAGCTAAAAACATATGAACTACCACTGGAACCATCCTTTAGTCCAAGCATCATATGAACTTCTCTGACAAAATTACTAATGCAAGCAAACTTGTATTATTTAGTTGCCCTCCAGCTTGTACAGTCGCTCCACCGCTTCCTTTTCAGTCCACCACAGCACTATTTCAACTACATTTGCATGTAATTGCAGATAGCAGAAACACAGAAAACAGCTTGCCTGCAATGCCTCTGTGTTCCAGAACTGCCCGCTCCCCCTAGACTGGGTCTCACTTCAGACTTAACTGTAGACTGGACTATGGACCTCTCCCAGCTCTTAGCTTTACAGGAGCATTTCTATTAAGTTGCTTCTTGGTAGGCTTCCATCAACATACAGTTTGTACTCTAGCCTTCTTTCCAGTGAAAGGACACTCACTTTAAGAACTAGAAATTTTGTCCAGGTGTTCAAGAGAAAAAAGGTATTTTTTTCTCTCTTTTACTTCTGGCCAATTTTGTGAAATTTTAGAGCTTTTCAGTCTCTTGCTTTCAATTACTTTACAACAGATTGTAATTTTTCCCTACTGTATCTTATCTAAAACAGTCAGCTTTCATAGGGAACCAGTCTGATAATGCATGCATCTGCTTGTTGCTCAAGCTCTTTTGAACTCCTTTACCAACTGCACTTTAATTTTTTGGAGAAAAACAGGTCAAAAGGCAGGTATGCACCTGATGGTTCATGACAGTAGATGTCCAGGTAAAGGGTGACTCTTCAGAAAGTTGCTTGCCCTGAGAAGTTCAACACCAAAAATACTGGAAGAGAAACCCAGTAAGTGCCTTGAGAGCACTGCTTCTGTGAAAACATTTATTTTATTAGATTTCAGAGAACACTGTCAAATGACCAATCTTAAAGGAACAATGCTATAAGAATCAGAGAAGGCTGATTTGTGGCCCTATTTTTTACACCATGATGACTAAGCCTATTCAAAGAGAAAGGTAAAAAGAATGCAGTTAAATTAGGTATGCTGAGATTTTTTTGAGTGCAAAAGCAAACGTCAAAGGGAGGAAGGAAAAAAGTGCATTTAGTGAAGCTGGCAGAAAAGAAAACCTTGAAAGAATACAATAACCACTTCTATCCTAATACAGTCTGTACATGCCTTTGGCTGGGGATCTCCCACTGCTACTGCCCTAATTTAAATGTGACACCCTTCCCAAGCATTAACACTGCTATACACTGCCCCATATAAAGCAGTCTACTTTGGAATAACAGTGCTTCTATTATTATTATGTTATCATTATTATTTTCTTTTTGCATCAAGAGTGCATCACTTCAGAGACTGCAGAGATGCAAACTCCTAAGTAGTCTGCCTTTATCACCACTACATATTACTAACTCTCACAAATATTTCAATCTCCCCAAGTGCTAACTGCCCTCTGCAGTAAGCAACAGTAATTTTACTCAAAATTGTTTCCCATTAGAAAGAAAATAAAGCTAAAATATTTTTTTGAAACTGCATGTACAGAGATTTAAAATGCAATTGTGTCATTTTCTGTACTGAAAAAGAAGTAACCTAAAGCTAAGTTCAACTTATTTGCAAACAGATGTTATAAAAACCCCAAATACAAACCTAATTAATTGAAGACTTAGTGTTTTGTCTTAGTTATTTTGAATCATGTGGTAATTGGATCAAGATAATACTAGTACGCAGGAACATACGAGGAGCTAATAAGAGAGACATATCCCACATAATTTTGTTTTCATGTTATTTTCAATCAGCATGTGGAAAACTATAAATTGACAGTACATTTTTTCAGTCTGCTATTATTGGTCATTAAGTTCAGTAGTTTATTTCCACAACGACAGGAGCCCCCCAAATCCGAAATCACTCTTATTGTTTCTTGTTAGTACTCAAAACATTTTCTGGGACTACTGCTACTTTTTCCAGTCATTTGCTATGTATTTTTCTTGTGTCCGACATGCAACAAGAACAGACTGGATGGCAGTTATCAAGAACTCTCTACCTAGCTTTTAACTAACAAGGTAAACTCACTTCCCTTCTTTAAAAAACATGGAACCAAAAGAGCATGATCAACAGGAATACAGATTACTTCATATTTAAAGGAAGCTGCATCAGGACAAAGTCATCAGAGTGTTACTAGTAAAAGAAGCAGCATATGTCAGGCCACTAATACCTACAATATCGTCCATAAAATTCAGCATTTCACTGCCATTCCCAGAAGTTATCATTTCACTGACATCCTTAGTGTAGTTTTGTGTCATTCTCATCTGTGTACCCATTAACTCCCATAAGTGTAATGGCAATAAAGGTGAATAAAGAGTATGCCTGCTTGTAAAACACCCTTCAGAAGTATTTGTTCTATTTCTGCATATGTTTCTTGTAGTAATGTTTTCTCTGAAAGCTTTTCCATTTTATTTGGGAAAAACTAGGTATTTTCATCAAGACAACACCCTTTGAGGTGTGTCTTTTTCACTTTCCTTTCCCCGTAAAATTATAAACACTGCAGCCACACACTGATTATTAACCATTACGGAAGGGAATTGTTACCAAAGCAATTCCTGCAAATATCTGAAAATCACTTTCCTCTCCAACTCCCTATACATTTCCACTTAATGGTCCTATGAAACACAAGAAACTACTCCATAACTGCCATCTCAGATTCAGAGAATAAACTACATCTATTCTGTAGCCCATAAAAGATGTGTATTTTAAGAGTAAACTAATACCTCAGGACTATGCTCATGCATAGCCTATAGAAAGTTTACACAAGGACAATCTGATGGATATACCCTGTAAAACCCTACCAGGCAGACCAAAAATCAACAGCTGCATGTTTTTTCTCCATGAGTGCATACTGAAAAGGAAATTATTTTCCCCCATGATACAAGTTGGTAAACATCAACATTTACAAGCATTTTCAAATTTAACTATAGGCATCTAATGGACTAGCAAACTGAGTACTCTGCATATCCTATCTGATCCAACAATTCGTACGACTGTAATTTGAATTACATTTCAACATTTCTGTTAATCTGATTGTACCCACAGTAACAGTAAATTCTTGGGCTGAACAGTTACATCCAAATGCAGTGGTTTATTCACAATCCAAGACCAACCTAATCGTAAGTACATTTTTTGGCTTAGGTTAAGTAAGCTCTGGAGGAGTTGTGCCCCACAATCCCAAAACCAAGACAAGGGAAATCACTTATGTGACAGGATGGAGCCATTGCAGGCCACATGGCTTTGTAAGCATTACTGCCTTCTTCCATCTCTCCCACAGAAAGCAGCAGTGGCAGAAGTTTAATTTAGGTGTGGCATTACAAGGTGGAGTTTACAAGCTCATACAACCCCCCTGTAGCTGGCACTAGAGAAACCAAGTTGTAGGAAACCAAGAAAATTACTCAGATAGCTACAGCTCCTCCAGCTCTTGCCACCAAGAATCTCGCTCACTTCCACCACTGGCACTACAAACCTGGTTGGTTTGTAACATCTCCAGGGAGACTCCAGTTGCTGGCCTAGTTTCTACTCAAGCTGGTCTCACCTAGTCCCTGCAGCACACATACGAAGTGAAATTATGTAGAGGGGCAGTTAAGAAAAGATATAATATAAACAGGACAGACAGCAGGGATGAGGCACAGGGCTCAGCCAGACAAGCATAAAGACTAGCCATAGTCTACTTGTATCAGCCCTTTTACTGTCTGGCCCTATTTTGTTCCTTTCCCAACTCCCTTCCCTTGCAAATTACCTTCTCAGATTACATAGTCTCAATGACCTGCCCCAACACCCTGGACCCTCAAGTTTGCATCCTTATCAGCCACAGAATCTTTGTATGCAAATTTCTGATAGCTCATCAGTTGGTGTGACAGACCAGGTTTTGTTTCTTGTTTTTGTCTCTGTTAAGTTTGCTTGGCAGGTTTGTGTCTCTGTATCTAGTTTATGGCTTCTTCTTTTCTCTGATAATGCCATTTGATGAGGTCTACAATCAAATAATCTCACTGAAATAAACATACCTACATTTCACATACACTCTCCAATTGGTTCAACAGATTTGTGCCTCAAAATATTCCTATTTATTACTGCTTTTCCTTTTCATCCCCTTATGGCACTGTCTTGGGGGTGATTTCATGATGCTTGTATCCCCACTCGTCTGCTCTGTTGTTGTCGAATGTTGAGTTCTGCAGTTTTACGACTGGTTCCAGGAATGAAGGGGGACAGAAGAGGTGCAGAGTTTGCTATCAGAGACTGTGCTTGCTCCCACACATCCTTCACACAGACTGTGCTGTCTGCAGTGGACAGGAGAGCTCTCCTTTGCTTTTGGTTGTTTTTTTCCAGCTAGCTGAGGCAAAGCTCCTTGGACTGTGGATTTTCTTTCCTTTTTCTTGGAATTGTTTGAACCTGCTCTGGACTGAAAACCCACAGGAGCACTGGCAGCTCACACCTCTGTCACACCAGGCCTGGCCTGGGCCGCGGCATTTCCCAGTGCTGGAGGGACTGAGAACAGCCTGAGTGAGCTGGGCTGCAATGCACGGAAGGGACTCTGCTGAATTTGTCATCTCTTCTGAGCAGTGAGAGGTTTTTCTGTTTTGTATTGCTCATTTTTACACTGAGAAGTGCTTTGCCTGTTAAATAAACAGGGTTTTTTTCCACTTCTCTCTGAGGAAATATTTTTCCCCAAACCAGCATTTGAGAGAAGGACTGCTTGAATCTGTTTCCTAGAGGAACCCCATTCAGAGGTTTCCGCCTAGATTTGCCCTAGACCAAGACAGGCACTCACACATTTCTCGAACAGACAAAATTTACACAAGCTGATGTTCCCTTACAGATCATAAAACTCTCACAAACAATACAGAGCACAACTGTAACCACTATGTCAACCCAGGAAGAGCAAAATGAAGATTACTTCTGAAAACAGTAAAAACTAAGAAGGATATGGGAATAAACAACAGCTGTTCACCCTTGCCCTAAACAAGAATATTTAATGAACATGCAAAGGGTTGGTGTAGGGGATGAGAAGAATTTCTTAGTTAACCAGAAAAATTTGTTTCTCCCATCCAGGTATGTAAAGTCCAAAGGACATTTAATCTTCTTGCAATGATAACCCAGCATAGTTCACACACCCCCATCTGTATGTACTTAAGCACCAGTACACATGACAGAAGCAAGCTGCAGACCTTGGAATCCAGACAACAGCACCTGCACTACATCAGCCAGTCTCCTAATGAGCAAAACAGGACACTGTATATATATTGTATGTTAATAAGCTCAGGTTTTTTCATCCTTGCCTGATGTGCTTTCCCTTGGGCTTCACTCCATTTGACTAGCACAGGTGTCCCAGGGCTCCAACAATGGTAATTCTCAATTTTCATGAAAGCCAAAGCTGTCACTTGCTCATTGTCCTGCCTTACTCTTGAGAGATCCACATCTACATTTTGTGTAACAGTGAGAGGGAAAAAAAAAAAGAAGAAAAAAAAGAAAAAAGAAAAAAAAGAAAAAAAAAAAGAGAAAAATATGAAAAAAGTGGGATCATATTAACTTGTAAGATGACAGATTAAAAGCTCTTGGTGACTGACCATGAAGTTTGAAATTTCCTCTAAATATATTCATAAAATTTGAGCTTTAAACAAAACCAGAAAGGAGCTACTGTAAGAAGCCACTATGGGGAATAAATAAAAGCCCTGAGCCACAAGTAGCAAAAAGTAACAGGTTTTATGAACAAGTGGCCTACTTCCAAGCCTAATTGGTGTGTTTTTTTCAAGACAAAATAAACAATGATTATCCAGTTGGAATCAAAGCTGCATGACAAAGGACCTGTCCAGGTATAAAGGTTTGCCAGCAGAATCATACTGTAATGACACACATCTTTCATTGGCAAAAGCTCTTTAGAGGAACCTCAGCTGACAAAATCAACACCAGAAATAAGAATCTTTTGCCAGTATAATTTTATTTGCCCAAAGAATTTTGCTGGCTTAGCTGCATGGGCCAACATAGTGATATTTTTCATCCTGCCAACTGTGTGCCAGTCCAACTAGAGCATATAACACTGTTCAATTTCTGCAGAGTAGGCTGGATTCAGAACCTTTGCTTCAATTCACCACCGTTCACATAATCGTTATACATCTTTTCATGAATAAGAGAACATCTGGAAAAGATACAGTGACTTCTCTAGTAAGAACTGCAAACTGTTACAGCTGTTGATGAGCAGAATCTTGTTATAACATAACCATAAAGTCAAGGTAAATGAGTACATGGAAAGAAAATAAAAATTCTAATACTGATGTCCACACCCTGCATCCCCAGGCACTAGTATAAATCCTAGAACATAAATAATGCTTCATGCCTTAAAAAAAAACAAAAAAACTTTACCTAAAACCCTCTCTATTAGTAGTATTCAGAGCCATTTTGTTCTACCCAAGCCTTGACTTCAGAGTTGTGACCAGGACACATCATGGAAACGTGGCTGTCTGGGCACATACTAAACAACTTCCTGATGAAGGAAGAGTAAGGGAAATCTGAATTTGGGCTAATAAAAAATGGCAAAGAAATGCAGAACTTCCCAAAACTGCAAACTGTTTAAATAAAAAGCAGATGACTGAAAGAAAAGCCAAAATGAGCCAACTCTTGCAAATGTCCTAGCAGATAGCATCTGGGGTATTGTGCACAGTTCTGGGCTCCCCATCACAAGAGAAACACTGATTTACTGGAGAGTCCAATAAAGGGTCACAGAGACAATGAATCACCTAGAGCACCTCTTGTGTAAAGAAAGACTGAGACAGCCTTGGACTGGCTGATCAGCCTATAAAAGGGAAAGCTCAGGGCTATCTCTTCAGTGAGACACAGCAGGCTCCATTTCAGCATGAGTAACACTTCTTTACTCTGGAGAGTGACTGAGCACTGGCACAGGTTTCACAGAGGCTCTGGAGTCTCTCATCTTGGATTATCTCAAAAGCCATGACCCTCAGCATTTAGCTGTACCTAGCCCTGTTTCAGTAGGAGACCTGGACCAGATGACCTCCAGAAGTCCCTTCCAACTTCAGCCACTGTGATTCTGCAGTTGATTTTCAAGTAATGCTTAAACACAAGGCTTTTTTGATGCCTTTTTCCTGCGAAAGAAGTGCAACTTAAATAGGACTTCCAGGTACTTCAAAATGTATCCTGGACACACAAAGTGCCCTTGTGAGTATCTACAGATCCCCACTGAATACCAGATACACCTGAGGATTCAAAAAAGATCAGTTCTTTCTGCACTTCCAAACTTTTATCTTATTTTTTTTTCTTAATTCTCACACTGTCAAGAATTAAGAAAATTAATCTGTAACTTCTACTTGGGATGAAAATTCCACAGAGAACAAAAAAAGCCACTAAGCATGACACCGTTTCTTATAGCTTTCTTCATAAAAAAAAAGGTAGTTAAAAAACCTACCCTCTGCTGACTTACGAAGAAAGTATTTCAATTCAGATAGAATAACGCTTAGCAAGGCATATCATTCTGAAAAGAAGCCTACGAGATTTTCTTTAATTTGTTTTTGATATATGGCCATGTGGTAAGAAGAAAACTAGCCACATCTTAAAATGGAAACCAATGTTCAATAGCCATGTCAGGTTGCTAGTACAAAATTTTCTGTAGCAGCTTTATATGTATCAGGTTTCTTAGTAATTCATGTGAATTAAAGAGCCCTTCTGACAGTGAAACAGCAGAACTTTCCACAATACTTAGTAAAAAGAACACAATTTGTAAAATAAAAGCAACGTTACCAGACATGGTAAAAAGAAGATGCAAGTTCATCTCTTTTTTTTTGTCTTTCAACACTTTGATGGTATGTATCAATTACATGGTATATATCAATTGTAGCTGCAAATATAGCTAACAACTGTACCAAGAACATGCCTCAATAATCTTTCTGGACATCCATAATCCACTCCTGGCTAACAGGATCAATTCATTATTTACTGACGGTGGGCACAAAAGCCAATTCATTCTTCAGCAATGAGAACTGACAATGAATCCTCCATGTGAAGTTTAACTGTAAAACCTGAGGCATGCAATAGCAAATCATACAGCAATACTACAGAACTGTTTCAAAAAAAGCAGGGGAATGAAAGAAAGGCCAAACTGAGAGAGTTCTTGCAAAAGTCCTAGGAGATAGCATCTGGAGTACTACATGCAGTTCTGAGCTCCTACCACAAAAGAAACACTGACATACTGGACAGTCCAACAAAGACTTGCTTTACTTAAGGTCAAAACACCATAAATAAGATGAATATTTAATCTGTTGCTTATTCTACATCAGATTGACATTTTTGTGTTTTTCCAGTGTCTTCTCCATATCAGTTTCTTCTCTGAAATGCTTTTCTCACTTAACTGGATGTTTAGGATATACAAAAAAATACATTAAGAGACAGGTACATCCTAAGTGATGAAGTTTCACACATTAAGTACTTGAGAGAGTCCTACAAATTTGATTATTAGATACCAATTTCTCATTCCAAACACTGGAATATGACTTTGCTTCACATGAACTTTAAACACATGAAAATATTAGAAAAATGTAAAAATATTAGCATCATATTTAGCACTGCAGGACTCAACATCATTTAAAAAAAGAAGGAAATTATTTTAATATGACTTCATGTTTCTTCTTTTCAAGCTCTACTGCTCATACAAAATGGACAGTAAAATCCATATATCACAATGGCAGCACCTCCTTAGCTAATAATGAAGCAGGTTTCAGAATCAAGGCAGCACACAGCCATCTCAAAGTTCTTCAAATTGAATTTAATTAGTATTTGCTACTGCTTGCAGTACTTGCTGCAAGCAAACAATCCTTTGAAACATAAAAAAAGTTTTGCAGTAATTTTTTTACAGGAATGAATCAAAGCACTTTATATGCTCCAAACTCACAAAGATGTTAGCAACTTTTTATTTCTGCATCACCACATCATATTTTTTCTGAATGGGAATCTTTAACTCTCAACTAAATCTTAACTAATCTCAACTTTAACTAAAAACACCAACCAAACGTCAATATGGGAAGAAACCTCAGCTATACCTTCCCCTCTGTTAAAAAAAGTCCAACTGTTCGAAAAATATTAATTTCACCTTAAAATCCCAATTTATGGTCTCAGTTTTCAACTCAGCTTTGTCAGTGGTGTGACGGAAAATGGAAAAAAAAATTGTGCTATTTCTGTTGATGTTCCCTGCAATTAGTATGTACTATAATAGCAAGCATTTCAAGCTTTCTTAAAATTGAAAATTGAAAGTTACGCAACAAACAGTAGTGGTATCCAAAAATATCAATGGTGGTATTAAAAAAATCAATCTTCCATTAATAATTTTTTATCAGTCAATCTCCAAAATGCCTACCAAGATCTGAGGTAAAATGTCCATGTTTTGACATCTGCACCACCTTACACAACACAGAAAGGGTAATTTCAGGTGATGGTGTTAAAAGCTTTCTCTGGGCCTTCACAGAGTCCTGACTCCCTCTTTCATCCGTAAGCAGAAGATAAATTTTTAATTAAAATCACAGAATTATAGATAATTAATTTTCCTATGTACAAAGCTGAAACACATAGAAGTTCGCATGTGTACCATAAAAAAGTATTCATTACTGTAAATAAATTTCTTTAAATATCATAAAATGTGCTGAAATTGACATACTTAAAATGATACCAGGGCAAGAGTGTGGTGGTGACAAGACAAGGTGTTCAGGTATATGCACATCTGAAAAAGACCACATTTTAAATTTTAAAAATCCTTCTGCTCTTTCTGCTTTGATGAGAGAAGAAGGGAATCTCTAGAGAATCAGACTCAAAATTGCTTCACAGCAAAGTCTACTCTATGCTTAGTTTGCATATTCAGTGTGTATTCACTAATGATTTTGCCATTTAGGCATGTGAAACTAACAATACAGGTACTTCAGAGGAGACAGGGTAATTAGGACATTCATTACAAGTAAAAAGCAAAATCACACTCTTTCCACTTCAAGATTTTTTTCCCTGTATTAAACTACACATTTATAGATACACACAGGTATGCATACACACATATGAAACACAACACATGTAAATGGATGAGCTATCACTTGAGCAGTGAAGACTGAAATATTATTTGTGCGAATGGATGTTACACTGATGGTATTAGTTGACAAAGCATCAAAAGAACATCCAAATATTTACACTAATAAAAACATTACTCACACTGCTATAACTGACATCCACAATAGGCACAAGGACAAATCAGTATTTGAAATCTACCCCTAGTGAGAGGACTACTGGCATAGTAACTCAACCTTTCTTGTGGTAACACATACTCATACTTGACTGTCTTCACTATTGTTGCTTGTCATCACAATACTGAACTGCATTACCAAAAGATGGAAGAATCTTTTGGAACAGCACATCATACTGTTAAAAATTTCTGTATGTAATGTAGTTTGACGTGTTCTCAGTTCATACCACAATTTTCTCTCTACATTGTTTCACATTCTCTGTATTACTAATGATTTGAAGCCCCAACAAATGCCTTTCAAGCATTTTAGAAACTACACAATGGATCCACAAAAATCTGATTAGTACAACCAAACTGTCATATTAAGAACAAAATGGTCTTCAATATACTCACAGTGCTATTGGTGAAAAAAAATACAAACCAAAAAATAACAAGCAAGTCTTAAAGGATACAGCTTAAAAGAGTGGTATTTAAATACAGGCTTGAAAACTCAAAAGGTCAAGATACTTCATTCTAAGAATAAGGCACTCTAAGTTCCACCTTTTTGAATTTCCTTTTCCTCTGGGGAGATGCCACTGAATGAGGAAGAAAACACATCCCTCATGGCACACAGGACAATGGCAACCCTTGTTCTTCAGCTGTCCCAGCAGCCTCCAACACCAAACAGGGCTCCTGTCACCCTGTGCATCAGTTCTGTCCTTCTATTTATGATGCTTAATTTATTTTTTCCTTATTCTACAGATTTTCCATATGAAAGCAAATTTTCACAGGTGAAATAAATACCAAGGTTTTACTCTCCCCTTCATACAGTTCAGGGCAAATAAACTCTTCATTACCTATGGCTGGACATAGTGGGTCACCAAGCATATTGTTATGATTGGCATTTTGTTAAACTACATTTTTTTTAGAATTGATTTATCTACACTACAGAATGTTACATGTTGATACACTGCACAATTATCCTTAACAGCACAATCTAGGATTCCTGGTCATGGCTGCTTATGACTTAGAGAGATGCCCTCTTTCCTTGGTAAAGAACTGGCTGAATGGCCTGGCTTAGAGAATTCTAGTGAATGGGGTTATATTCAATTAGTGTCCAGTCACAAGTGGGTGTTCCACAGGACTCAGTACTGGGCAGCCCTACATAAGATCTCTATCAACAAACTGGACAAGATGATCAAGTGACTCCTCAGTAAGTCTGCAGACGACACAAAGCTGGGCAGAAGTTGACCTGCTGGAGGGTAAGAAGGCTCTGCAGATGTATCTGAACAGGATGTACCAATGTGCTGAGGTCAGAGTTCACAAGGCCCAGTGCCATATCCTGCCTCTGGGTCACAACAACCCCACACAGTGCTAAGGCTGAGGCAATGTCTGGAAAGCGTCCAGCAAAAAGGATCTGGGGCTGCTGGATGACAGCCCCTGAACATGAGCAGGAATGCGCCCAGGCAGCCAAGAAGGCCAATGGCATCCTGGCCTGTGTCATCAAAAATGTGGCCAGCAGGACCAGGGCAGGGATTGTCCCCTTGTACTTGGCACTGGTGAGGCCACTCCTAGAGTCCTGTGTCCAGTTCGGGGCCTGTACTGGTTTGAAAAGCAAAACCAGTGAGACTTCAAGTCAGTAATACAATTTTTAATAGGGAAGAGAAAAAAAAAGGGAAAACAAAATACATGCAATAATAAAAATAAAACCACTGACAGAGTCAGAATACAACCTGATACCCTGTCAGTCAGGGTGCTGGTGCAGTTTTCCTCCAAAGGGTCCAGTGATGATGTGGATAAAAGCCTGGTTCTTCCTCTGGAATCCAGTGGAAAAAGGCTGCCTTTGGCATTCTAAACCTCACTTTTTACCTAAGTAGGAAAGGTTTGGCTTGTCCTCCTGGCTGGAGCATCTCCCAATGGGATGATGTAATCTTATCAGTTATACAGTAGGACTCAATGGCCCATTAACAGAAGATACTTCCCACAGAGATAAGGATGATCACCTTTCTCAGATGGTAATAGAATATGTATGTTGTATTGTAAACCAGGAAAGGGCCCCTCACAACAAGAAGAACATTGAGGTGCTGGAGCATGGTGGGTCTGCAGCACAAGTCTTAAGAGAAGCAGCTGAAGGAGCTGGGGTTGTTTAACCTGGATGAAAGGAGACTCAGAGAACCTATCTCTCTCCATAGCTACCTGAAAAAAGGCTGCAGCAAGGTGGTTCTGTTTTCCAAGTAATAAGACAAGAAGAAATTACCTCAGTTTGCACCAGAGATAGTTTAAACTAGGTATTAGTACAATTTTCTTCACCAAAATGATCATCAAGCATTAGAACAGGCTTCCAAGGGAAGCAGTTGAGTCACCATCTCTGGAGGTAATAAAGAAGATATATAGACATAGGGATGTAACTTAGGGCTAGACTTGACAGTATGAGGTTAATGGCTGGACTTGATGATCTTATGGGTCTTTTTCAACCTAAATATTCTATTATTCTTTTCAAAGCTCATCCTATTTAGACCATGTGCTATATATTAGAGACTACATGATTTAAATATACACACATAATTCAGTTTTTATTAACAGTTTCGCTAAATTAATGAGCTGCTTTAAAAAGCATAGGGGGAAAAAAATGTTCTTCTCTAGAATCTAGGGATCTGAACACATCTTTTACTCTTAGCAGCCCGCAGAACTTCCTTTTTCACATGTGTCAGACTCAGTACAGGCCCTGTGAACACATAAGTACTGCAGCAGTGACTGGTTCCTCTGCTCCTACAAAATACACATGATGGGAGGTTGTCATCAAACAGGTCCTGTCATGGGTAAAGAACTCACTCATCAATATAAGTGACAAATTATTTGAGATTACAAACCCAAGAAAAATTTGGCATTTTCTGCTAAGTTAAACAAAATAAGGAATATATGAGAAAACGCTGCAGGTTCTCAGCTTCAAGAAACAGCTTCTACTTGTGTAGATCTTTTAATTTACTTTAGAAAAATAAGATTATTCTTACACAAAGTCAGAGGAAGGTCAATAAAAAACAAACCACTTGATACACATTAGGTGATATGCAAAGGAACACAAGCCTCGCTCCCCCAAACATATTCAAGTAAGCATGGTTTGTTGACTCGCTTCTTAAGCCTTATCTCACACCTTTTATATGGAGAAACAAAAAAGGCATTAACAACTTAAAACACAAGAAATTTGGTGAGATTTGGTGGGTTTTTTTTAAAACATTCTCAAGCCCTGCCCAGTGTTGAACAAAACAACAGATACACATAAACATTCGCTTATATGACAAAGAGCCAAAGAATACCAACACTATACAAGGTCCCAGCATTTGAATTTGAGAAAGTGTTCTGACTGTTCTCTGATACAGTAAGGAAATTAAATACAGAGGAAGAAAGCTTCACATATGTTCTCTAACCTATGATCTGTGACTAGACGTCTATAGGTTTTAACAGGTCTTTTGTGGCCAAAGCTGAATGTTTTTCCCCAAGCCATACTCATCCACTAGGAACTTATTTGTCTTCACAAGCTCCTTCCAGAACACTATTTTAAATGAATTTTCTAGTCTTCTACATCTCCTATCTCTTCACTTCCCATCTTGCTTTATATTCAGTTCTGATGTTTACTCAAGACACAAACTCAGAAGACAGATGAGAAATGCCCTCCCTCAGTATTTGCTAACAAAACAGTGTTAAATCTCCTTATATGAGATTAATGTCCAAGAACCAAACTTTGAAAATGCAGCTCATCAAAAATATTCATCCCATCACAAATTTTTTTAAGAACAGTCCCAACACAGGTCATCTAAACAACCTGAAAAGGGAAGAAAAGTCTGAAATTTTTGTCTAGAAAGCCATCTCCTAAAGCTTTCATGAAGACTGCCAGACAGAACATCTGCTCAGCAGCACTATAAATTTTGCCATGAATGTTCTCATCCCTTCTCACACAATTTACTGTTAGCTACTGCAGTGTGATGGAAGAAAAAAAAATTGGCCCCTTCTCTCAGAAATTAACAAAGCTGACAAAGACGGACCACAAGGCTAAGGCAAGAGGTTCTGCAGAGAATGTAGCTGACTTAATGCAATTTCTGAGTTTTTGTAGGACTGAGATATTCACAGATTTTGCAACAGGAACAAAACTGCAAGACTGATAAGATGAAAGAGCAAGTTAAACTGAAAGTAAGCAAAGCACAGCCTAGGCAGTGGTACTCACATGAAGCACTGGGCATTTTTGTAGTATCTGAGGTAGTAGTGGGAAGTAAAAAAAAAAAGCACAGCTGCTGAAAATAAACAAGGAAAGAAAAAATTCTAAGACAGCAAACCTGGAATGTATTTACTGAGAACCAGGAACTGCAGACATTAAAGAAAGAATGTCCCTATTTTCCTGAGAGGAAAAAAGTAAACAAATCAGTCTTTTTACTGCTACACTGCCAAGAGAAGACACTAAGCAAGTCAGATATACACTGCTTACCTACTTTTCTACCAGGTGAGGTACAGTTCCAGTACAATCCAGACAAAGTGGTCGGAAGGCAAACAGCAAAATACTCGAGGTGTAAAAGGGCTTCCTTTCTCTCTTTCCCCTCTGCACTGCTCTTAAAGAGCTGCTGTTATTATACACAGTACATATATATATATATATAAATAGAGTATATAATATATATTGTTACTATACATAATGTGTATATATATATTGTATATATATATGTATACATATATTTAATAAATATATTATGCATATTATATATAGTGCTACTAAAGACCAAAACCAGCACCAGTTTTCGATGTTCTGACAAACAGGCATCAGTAGAGGGCACCAAAAAACTAGTTTCCTTATCTTTTAAATGCTTAGTAAAAGAGGAACCTACCCACTCCCATGAGAAGCTGAAGAATTTAAAAAAATGAAAACCATCCGGTTAAATCACAGACCTCATCAAGTTATGCCCACAGCAGAATTCAAATATTCCATATTAGATTATTTAACTTGATATAAATTCTTGTATAGAGAAGGAAACCGCAAGGTCTGCTTCTGTGTGAATTGATTTAGTCCAGCCTGTATCTTCCAGAAGTTTTAAGAATCACTCCTCTAGAGTCAAAACAACTGACTAAAAATAGGGAAAAAAAAGTTCTGTATCTTTCCTCTACCCTTATTTCTGCCTTTCAAATCCTTCTGAGGCAAGGGGAGGTGGGGATAGTAAAGCTACACATACAGGCTAAATGAGAACTCCGTAAGTCAAAGACCTGTTCTGTGCAAATTCTTATTACATCTCCAGCAATTCAGCCCGTGTAGTCTCTACAAACAAGCATGTATGACAGCTCTGACTTATGACAACACTACAGTTTCATAGCACAAGGCTACAATTCAATAGCAGATAGGTCCGAAGAAATAACTTCCCTCCCTAACCACACAATTTTTATATTTTAGCAAGACCTTGCATAAAAACCTTCACAACTCTTAAAGACTTTCCTTAGCAAAGAGTTGAAAAAGTAACTTGACTTCATTAACAGTCCACTTGAAATAACAGAAGTTATCTGTTAATATAATGTCAATAAGCCATATTAAAAAAAACTTATTTAAAAAAACATAAACCTCACAAGTTGTTGTGACAAATCACAACAGTAACTGATTCAACTAATATCAGCTTCTGAGCCAAATCCTTGTATTTCAAAAAAAAGAAAAGACAATTATGTACTGTGACTTCCACACCACTGCAGGTACAAAGTAAGGACTCATGAACATGCAACTTCAATTCACTGTTTATTATACTTTTATTAATTAAAAAACCCCACAAAATGAACCATTTGATGAAAATCAAATGAAGTTCAACTTACGCTGTAAGTCCATGAGATAACAAAGAAAAATTCAAAAAGGAGATAATGAAATCTTTACTTTTTAAGACCCTTTTATTTACATACAACTTTTCACAATTAACACTCTTCACAAGTACCGTATGTTCTAGTTATAACAAGTTTTATAACTCCTACTTATTCACAAGTAGAATAACTCCTATTCACTGAAAGCTTTCTTCTTGTTATTGTATGTATGCATACATTTCATTTTTTGCCAGAGATCTGGTGATTAAGGAAGACCGAAAACATTGTGAACTATCACTAGCCAAGCATAGAAGCTATTTGCTCTTCCATCTTGTACTTAATCGTCTAATGACTGCACCCTCCTTTCTCTTACTGCACACATCAGTTTCCAAATGGAGATTTTCCTCTCTCAGAACAGCGAGTCTCTAATACCACAGCCACAGCACCCCCTTGAAGGTAAGAAAGGTAATGTAATATATAATGCTGCAAAGCAGTCTAAGGAGTCTGTTCTGTCAGCAGATAGAACGATTCCTGGGATGTGGATAAACACCATAAATTCGGCAAATGAAACCAAAGCAGCTGCTGCAGTGAATGACATTTAAGAACAAGCACATCATCAGCAACACTACATCAAATAAAATTGTGGAATGTAATTGTATTCAATACTTGAATAAGGCAGACTTCTAGTAATCCTGTTCATCTTAACATTCCAGTTCCCCACTCTAAATGTAAAGAACTTATCAGAAAACACACATCTGCTTCAAATACTACCTTTGAAAATCTCTTTCAAAATGCAAATGCTATACATTTGTAAACATTGTCACTTCCAGTTCAATTAACTTCTGTGTAAGTAATAACTAAGCTAACTGCTCTACACACTTACAATTTGAAATGGATGTTCTCAATTAAAAGGATATCAATGCACAGGTTAAAAACACACTTCTTATAGAAACAAGATGCAACTTTACAGTTCGAGCATAAAAAAAGTAATCCCCCTTGTGTTTTTTAGGCATAGGTTAACTCATGTGTACTGAAAAATACCAAATGCCCTAACCATATATGCTTGCTAAATCAGTTTCCTTAGAAAACTTTTCCTTAAAAACTGTTTCCTTAAACAGTTGTTCTTTTGACTAATTTATGGGCATTACAAATACCTAGAGACGTTATTTCACTATACGGATGGGAGCACTTTCAGTGCTTCAAAAACACTTGCTACCGCCTCGCACATTAACCTGCCTGTCTTGAGGAGTGCACACAACATTCCAGTCCTGGAAAGTCTGTAAATATTTAGGTTCCAGTTCTACCTTTTGCCAAAGTAGATAAAGCCACGCTAACGAGATCAGACAATTACATCCCTTTCGCAGCTCTCGTCCACCTCGCGGGCCTCCCCCGTGTAAGAAGCTCGGGCTCGCCGTCGGCCCAGGCCACACGGCCTCCTCCCCGCTCTACCTGAACGGAGGGCGGCACGGCGCCGCCGGGAGATCACCCCTTCCCCTCCCCGGCTGACGAGCCGCGGGCACCAGGCGGCGCCGGCGAGGCCCCGCCCCGCGCGAGCCGCCTCTCCCCCCCGCCGGTACCTGCGGCCCGGCCGCCTCCGCCGCGGCTCCCGCGGGGCCTGCCCCGCCTCCACCTCGGGGCCGCCGCGGCCGCCCCGGGCCGGGCCCGACCCTTCCGCCTGCGCTTCCGGGAGCGCGGTTCCCCGCCCCCCGGGCCGGTGATATCATTTCCCCCGACCGCTGACGTCACACCACGGCCGGCGCGGGGCGTCCTTTGTCTGCGCCCGGCGGCGGCCGCGTGCCCAACGCGCCTGCGCGCCGCGGTGACGGTGGGGCCCTCCAGCCCCGTTTTAGTTTCGGTTTCACAGGATCCCGGGGCTGGCTGCCGGGGGATAGAGCTCCGAGACCGTGGGGGCCGACCAGGGGCCCATCTCCACCGTGGCAACCACACCGTGGCAGCGGGTGTCACGTCCGCTCTTCCCTTAAACACTTTCCGCGACTCCAGCGCCTCCCTGGGCGGCCCATCTCAGTGTCTGACACTCGCGGAAGAAATCCTCATCTCCGACCCCAACCTACCCTGGCGCAGCTTGAGGCCACGTCCTCTGGTTCTGTCGATTGAGGAGACCGACCCCCACCTGGCTCTAACCTTCCTGGAGTCACTGGAGTAGCAGGATCAGCCTTCTGCTGACGGTGCTACACGGATACGAGCTCGGGATGCAGCGCTGATCAGCAAGGAGAGAAAACAAGAGCCTCGCAGAAAGTACTTACTCGAGCTGTTCCCCTCAAATAACATATTACCGCCTTATTTATCACCTTTCAAACCTCCCTGCGCTCTCTACCTCAGCCTAACTAAAGTTTTTCCCAACTCTGAGCCAGGCAAACAAAACCACGTGCTGTAGGTATAAAGAATTAACATTCTAAAGGAGATGACTCACTATGCAAGAAAGTGGTTGAGATTTGGTAAATTACATCCTTGCAGCTGCCAGAGGTGAAATGAAAAAGGCATAAAGCTGCTCAGTAAACATAGCATGAACTGAGAGTGTGTGGATGTCAGGATGTGACAAGGATACACGCCATGAGGAATGAATCTGACCTGTCCTAACTGGACAAGAAAATTCTCTAGTTTTGAGATTGGAAGGGGCAAAAGAAATTACTCCTATTTTTCTATGTATTGCCCCTCATGCATTCACCACAAGAGGTGCATGCAGTCCTATATAATATATGATGTATAATCCTATATAATACATCATATATAAAAAAATGTGACGGGTCCTTCAAATACTTTAATTTGTGACTCATATTTCGTTCAGCTATGTGTGAATTTTGTGGGCATATGCTGACAGACACTGCACTATCCAAAGTGGAACACAAAGCTGATCATTTTTTCTTTAGGACCAGAACTTAAAAAATGCTTCCCTTGTGAAAATATATTTTTAATGAGTTGACAGGCCTTTGTATTACAGACTGAGTACCTGATATCCATGATGATGTTATTGAGACAGGCAAATGAGAGTTAAGTTCATAAAACACAGAACTGTTAGGGTTGGACCTCTGGAGATCATTCCTCTGTCAAGGCAGGGTCACCTCAAGCAGGTGACACAAAATGTGTGTGGAAGATGTACTAAGAAGCTGGGAAATTTAAAGGTCAGAAATATCAAAATAAATTGTGTAGCTATGTATTTCAGTCATAAGTGCCAAAAAAAAAAAAGACTTTACATACTGTGAAAGTAAAATAAATGAAAATAAGCAAAAAGGAGAAAAGCAAATTATAATTACCAGCCGCTTAGTAGCAGTGAAAAAAAATCCAGTGGATTGCCCCATAGTGGTTTGTTTGTTTGTTTTTCTTTTTGTCATTGCTACTAGGTGGTCAATTTGATTTTTAATTGCATGGAAGAGATAACTTCATAAGATCTGTGAAAAGAGGTGTCACAAGAGTAATTACGGGTGACATCTCTGGACATTCTTTTCAAGATGAGTTGTGAAACAGCCACCCAAGGGAAAAAAAAGTATTTTTGAAGCTAAATAAACATGGTATGATTAAAAGGCTCTGCAGGATGATATACTTGCATTTATCTCTAATGCTAGTAGGAATCCATTGCTTGAGCATTAAAGTAATATACCAAGGAATACCAGTTCCTTAGAAGTAAGTACCTTTCCCTAAATGCTGTGCTCAATAAAGAAATTTATTCAGCTCTTTTATTTAATATCTATACTTTAAAGCAAAAATCAAAGAAATTACAAACATGAAAAAAATAGTGCCCTGACTCATGCACTGAGGTTTAAAAGCTCCCACCACCAAAGCAACAATTATTTTAAAATAAATCTCAATTCTAATCACTTTGGTAGCACAGGTAAAATGGGAGATGTATTTAATACCTATGCTGTATTAGATTTCTCTGTATGACAAAAAGCATTGCTTTTGGTGCTACAAAATTAGACAAGTTTTTAGTACTACCAAAAATGTTTTCAATAATGACACATCCCTCTTAATGCAGTGAGCCCACACATGAAAAATATTAGACTTTATGGGTTCCTGCTGATGTCACTGAACATGAATTCAAGATTCTCATGTGCCAAATCAACAAAATCAAGTAATTGGGGTGGAAGCCTGGGAATTGTCTTCATTAAGATTGCAACATTCCTTTAGCATGTGTGGTGTGGAACTTTTCTCATGCTGTTGTCCAGAAAATGACAACTGGGCTCATGGAGAATCTACTGTAAAATATATGTAGATTGCAAGTCAAATATTAACCTTTACATTTCTTATAAAATGAAAAAACCAGTTATGCACAATCAGGCAAAAAGTAGTAAATTATTTTGCTGTAATATACCTACTGACTAATTCAAAGACATGTCAAACAATTTTAAATGCATCCTTTTCATAAAGTTTCTGAAATACAAAAAGGCCAAACAATTAATAAATCTGTAGATAAACCAATTTAATCCTGCATTTAATATAATTTAAATTATATTCATATCAAAATGAACAGGTGGTATCTCTCAGTAACGGCAGAATAAATCAAACAGATTTTCAAATAATTCACAGTGGAAACTGTGACCAAAACTGACACAAGAATGTAGGCATATGTGAGTACAAGCAAGGAGTGATAGGGGATTGCAGTTGTAGCCTAGTACAGACTACTTTTAGGAAGCATTACTTATGATTTTAAAAAAGTATATCAATATACACAAACGCTTTGAAAAAAACCCAACAAACCCAACCAGTGGACATCTAGAGGGTAATGGCCAAAAGCTCAGAGTCCCAATGGATATCAGGATCTGTATCAGGACCAGTGTTATTCGATACCTTCATTACTGACACAGATGAAGGGATCGAGTGCAGCCTCATCAAATTTCCTGATGACACAAAGCCAAGTGATGTGGTTGACACTCCTGAAGGACAGGATGCCATCCAGAGGGTCCTGGACAAGAGGACTATTCATTGGTTTTTCCAAACAAGTGTTTATCTTGATCAAGGAATTGGCAAGAATTTCCTATAAAATCCAAGTCAGACAGTTTCACATATTCTTACAGAAGAACCAAAACCCTTACCAAATAAATCTGACACCTGAGGGAAAAACATGCCTTATAAACAGACCCAAAACCACATTTGTTTTTCTTTTTATACTAGTTCTACTTCATTAAAATTTCTGTTGGTGCAGAATAAACCCCAGTGAGAAAGACTGTTTTCTTCCACCATCTCTAAATATACAAAAAATAGCATTTGTCCCAATGCCTCTGTTAATATGGAGGTAGGTGGTGTGCCAAACCACTCTGCTGAAATTTACACCAGATAAAGTGCCACACCCCTTCCTACTCCCCTGCCCCAAACCAGTGAAATACCTAACAAATGGATTTTCCAACAAGATTTAAGCCAGTTTTAATTGCCTTGATATGAAATAAAACTAAGGCAAGACAATCAGCGTAACACAAGAAATGGTCTTCCATGTAATGACTCACAAAAGGAAAATGGTTGCATTGGTGCAATAGGATGGCTCTGAAATGAAGTTTCCCCCATCTATTCCTCACTTAACAATCTTCCAATGCAGTGTACACAATGCCCATAAAACAAAGCAGTGAATACTACTGAATATAGCTAACAAGATAATCAAGTGGAAACTTAAAATAATTCTGGCCATGTTGGATAGCATGTTTGATCAGTGTCTGTAGGGCGAATGAGTAACCAAATCTAGGGTGGTATCTAAAAATAAAACTAAAAAACTAAACCACATTAAAAAACCCTAACCTCTCCAAAAAGAAAAAAAAATACAAAAAACCAAAACAAAACAAATAAGCACACACTAAAAAAAAAACCAAAAAACCCAAAACAAACCCCTCAAACAACAACAAAAAAAAATATCTAAAAACCCCACAAAACAAAGATACAAAAAAAAAAATCCCCACAAAACTGAAGGAGAGTGAGAGAGGAAAAAAAAAGCAAGGCAGTAGATCAGTAAAAGAAACTCTTTCTGAACACAACTCTAGCTCTGGGATATGCTGGAACAGCTATAAAATTAACTTACTCCAGAATTTCAAAACACAATGATTAGTGCACTTATTAAGGTAGTGCCATACAGGTTGGATTTCACTTCCCAGGAAAAATTATTTAGAATTTGACCAATACCTGCCCCTTTCCAGTCATGTCAAGCCAAAAAGTTAGTTTACTATGATGTGTCATACTTGCATACAGTGTAAGATACATTACATGTTGAACTAAAGTTAATCAGTATTTATGGACAATAAAACTTAAGGTAAAACCATCCACAGCCAGTCTCGCAAGCAGTTCAATGTCACAACTACTCCTTTCTGTATGCCACAATTACAGTAGTGATCCAAGTATCATTGAACATTGAATACCCAGTAGTCTACTGACCCCAAGAAAACTCATCTGCAAATGTGCCAAAAAAACGGTTAGGGAAAGACACGCACACAACTAGACAGCTTGCTATTTTTGAGGGTGCACCTCTGAACAAAAAGTTCCAGTCTGTAAAAGTTTCAATTCCCAATTCCAAAACTGGAAAATACAGCTACTGTGAAGAAAAAAAAAAAAAGGAAAAATAAAAAGAAAAAAAACACCTATGAGTATTTAGCTAGGCTTTAATCTCTTAAGTCAGAAGAGAGACATGCTACCTTATGTAGAAATTAGCAAAACCACTGCAGTTATTTATTAACTGAGGGTGTCAATATGGCAAATCACAAACATTTAGAACACCAAAGGAATAGAAAGAAAAATAAAAATACAATACTAAAAACAAACTTCTCATTAATTGTCTAAGAGATTGTCTGGAGAAAAATATATATCTTACTATGCTAGAGGCAGTTCAAAAAGTAATTCTGAAAACTGACTGCTATATCTGCAAAACAATACATCTTTGTGTAGTAAAAGCAATATATAAAAACCCTGCAGAGCATATGTATCTTGTGAATGAAACATGCACATAAATCTCACCTTGTCACTGTCATCTGTACAAATGTGATCTTGATGGATTGAGTGGCATTGAAATGATGTACCAATACTACCTGGAAAACAAGAAGGGAAGGGCAAAAAAGGTAACTAAAATGATAACCCAATTTCTGTGAACACAAAAAATAAATTTAGCAAACTTTCTTTTCTCCAAGATTTAGATGCCAAACAGCTATGTTTGATAACAGAATAAGCATCAGAGAGATATTTTACAAGTGTGCCAATGTCTTCACATATATATTTTTAAGACTTCTTAACAGAATAAAAACACAGCTCGTTCATCAATCCACAAAAAACAAATGCAGTAAAGTACATATGCAAATGTACAAATAAGGAGAAGCTACACAATTCAAGTTTATATACTGTACTACAGAACATTTGCAGCACCCTGGGTAACCACAAACCAGCTGTCTCATTCCACCCAATACATTAAGAATAAAAGAGGAAAATTCCAAGGTCAAAGTTTTAATTGTGTCCAGTTTTCTTGTAATGAGATTTCTGCCACTGCAATATTTCTATACAAGTTTCTTTATGCCTAGGAACAAAAGGGACAGTACACCCCTTCAAAGGCTTACCCCAGCAGTCCTGAGACTTCTGTCCAAGGAATATATGAAAATATTTTACAAAGCTTCTTTCTGACTTACCACTTCAGAAAAAAAATATCATTTTTCCATAGGAGTCACTGTACTGGCTTGAACAGCAGTAGAGCATGATCATACTATGTATTTTTTACAGGAAGGGAAGGCAAAGAAGAAATCACTATGCAGTTAAAGTTTCAAAGCGAAAAGAGAAAAAAGAACCAGTTTTAAACTGTTCGAAATATGCAGGGCTCCCCTCCCACTTGATTTAGAATTATGCAAACTACAAGTGTTTCACTACAAACACTCCACCTGTTTTCTTGAAACTGGAATCAGTTCAAGCTCAAAAGCAAGCTACAAAAGTCAGAAGAACACACTGTTAAAGGAAAGGCTTGATATCTTTCTACCCATTACCTCAGAGGAAGAATTGATGTAAAATACAACCTCATGAATTGGTTTAAAATAAGAAAACAGGCAACAAAAAATAATTAAATTCAGCCAAATTACAACAAGTACCACTTTTAAAAGATTAACTTTTTTCAGGCATCTACGCATGTGGATAATGAATTTCCAGAGGTGAAACTCCTAAAACTTACTCCCTAACAAATTAAAACCATAAATGTGGACCTTGACTTACAGGCTATGTTATATGCTTTACAGATAGGCTTTTCACGAACAGTGATCACACAAGCCATCACAATGATAAGCTAACATTGTTGTAACTATAAAGGATACAAGCAGTAGCAACACAGCTCCAATAGCAGAGCTTCCAATTAGTAAATGCAGCATAAGACAGCTGGGTAGCTCATCAGTTTTCATGATGTCATACCTTCAATTCTGACAATATCCACATTAGCCAAACAAAAAAAAATTCTAGCTTGGGTATTATCTACAAGTTTCACTTAAACTCAACTGTTCCACAGACAACCAAGCACAGTTAGCAGAGAATATGGCAATGTTTACCTTTATTTTTTTCTCTTAACAGGATTATTCACGGCCTTTATGACATATTTGTTTCATCTGCAGTCAACTAACACCCTATAGTACAATAGCAAGACATAGGACACAATTCCTAACTGTGAGAAGTGAAGGCATTCCACACATCCTGGCTGCTTCGCACCAATGAGCTGGGTGACCTCACCAGCAGCCTCAGCAAAAGCTGCCTTTGGAAAAGGGTTCACACCAAAGACGGCACTGATAATGCAATCCCTTGAATGGGCCAACAGAAATAACAGATTTGAAGATACTGACACAGCAGTCATGACAGTGCAATCTATAATGTTGAGTTACATGGTCAGGAAATCCTGTAGGACTTTTCTGATCTTAAAAATATTATATATATACACACACATAAAATACAAAAGCAGTTTTTAATAAGTGAGTAATTATGTTTTTAAAGCATTTTCTTTCTGACAGATCACAAACAAACCTGAAAACAGGTTAATCACCTTTCACCCACCTGCAAGGAAGATCAAGAGTCAGAATCTGAGCAGCTCTCTATTCTGTATCAAAGACTTTTCAATTGTTGTGTAACCATAAAAATGCCAGATGACTGAAAGGAACGAAAGTCAATTCGCACTGCACTGACTGCAGGGAGTAGATACAAACTCAGTTAAACCACCTTATCCCCAAATTTACAGGGAATTTCAGACCAACTCAAGACTAGCTACACTACAGGGCTAGCATATCTGAGGGCTACTACAATCAAAGCTTTAATTCTGACTGAAGAATTATCTTTGCAAAGCTGACAGAGTGAGGAAAGTGCCATCAAGACTCCTCCACAAGTGGCAAAACGTGGAACATGGGCCACTGACCACAGGACCTTCCCAAATGCACTTCCTTTCTACTGTGCTCAGGACATGCAGCTGTGAGGTCCAATGCCCATCATTTTCTCAAGCATAATCCCAGCTTGAACTTCCTCTCTCCCACAATCAAAAGCAATTTCCACACTGTGCAAGTAACAGGGCACTTTGTAACAGTTGGTTTTCTCAGACTCACGGCTTCTAGAACCCAAGTGACAAAAGAGTAGCTTTGATTTGTGCTGAGACACCACCAAAACACAGTAGGCTGTGCGGATTTTACCTTGAAAGCACCTGATGGGAAGGCACACTAGGAAGTTTTTCCCCATGAGAACTTCCTCTGTGGATTGATGGGACCAATTGGAGGCTGCTTTAGTTGTTGACAGCCTGAGAAACGAATTGGAAAAGTCGGTTCGCTCCGTGAATCACATTTGAAGCAGGTAAGCCCCGGGAACTCTCTCTTGCATTTTCGGCCTCTTACGGTGTGGCACTGGGCTAGCGCCGGTCCCTTCTAGTATGGGGCCCGGGCCAGGCACAGGGCCAAGCTCCAGAGACTGCCGGGCCCCGTCTTTAAGCAGGGGCCCCAGTGGTCAAGAGGAGGAGAGGCCCATTGCTGGGATCCTCGCCTTTTCCCGGTGCGGCCGTGGCTCGGCGGGGCCCTGCCCTGCCCCGGCTCGGAGCAGCCCTGGGGTGGCCGAGCCCGCCCGGCCGCCCTCACGGCCTGGGGGGAGGCAGCTGGGCCCGGTTTGGGAGAGCCCCCCACGGCTTTGTGTGCTGGGCAAGGCAGAGGGAGAACCCCCGGCCTGCAGCTGGAGCCGGGTGCAGTGAGAGCCGGAAGAAAGCCATGGAGCCAGAGCCTTGGCACCCATTTCTCCTCTGGCTGGACTTTGCAGTTTTCGTCCTGCCCCTCCAGCGTGGCCTGGGCGGCCTGAGCTCCTGACACAGCTGCCGCATGGCCGGGCCCATCTCCTGGAACTTCTGTGGGAGATATTAATTTTTTTCCCAATGCTCAAATTTACAGACTTTCCATCCTTCCTTGGGTGAGAGGAAGAACAGAAAGGATACACCAAAGTCAATGAAGTCAAAGCTAAGTTTCTAGATGGAAGGCGAATGAGGAGATGCCATGAAGGGAAGAAAGCAGCGGTCTGAAGATCTGCTCTGAATTTATTATTATTTTCTTTGTGTTATTAATAAAGTTTTTCTTTATCCCCTGTTAAGTTTTAAGCTTGCTTTGCTTTTAGTCCAAATTCTATTTCACAACAGAAGGAAAATATATTAAAAATTGGCAAACCCAAACCATAACATACATGAAACATCAGATCAGGCATCCCTTCACCATTACCAGTATCAGACAGGGTAGATGGTAATTGATGCACTATATATATAACCTCTTTAAACACTGTTAAATTCTTTTGCACACCCTTCTTCAAACAAAGTGAGATACCCGGATTAGTATTACAACTTGCACTCCAGGAGAAACATCAGTTCTCTTGGAACAGGCTAGAAAGAGCGTGCTGCACTCGCCAGCTACCACAGGAAAGGGATTGTTTTTCTTGTAAACCCACATATTAAACTGAGCAGCAAAAAGAATCTTCAGAATTCCATGGGTTCTATCTAATTTCTGCATTGTAATAAAAAGAGAATCAGTATCAGGTTTGAAAGGCCTGCTTCATGCTTGCCAATTTAAATCATCCAAACACACACAATGCTAGTCCAAGGGAAAAAGAGGTGTAAATTCAAACCCTTTAGTTCAGCAACTTAGAGCTACTGGAAGTATCTCATTGCTTAAATGAATGACACTGATTAATACATTCACTGATTCTCCAGCACTAGTTTCATTAGGAAATAATTTGTGTGTGACACCTGCACTATTAAATCTACTTTATCTAGAGTGAAACAGTTGAGTCTTACTAACTTGCATGAATCAGACAAGTTCTGGGCTAAGCATGTGAGTTGCAGTCTTAGAGTTTGGAAAGTAGGAAATGCATGGAAACAAAGTCTGAATTGGATCAAGTTTAGACTCTTAATTAAGAGTCCCTTTTAAAAAAGTTGTAAGTTGAATGGAGTGTGTATATACATATATATATATAAATATATATATATATATATATCTGGTGAGATGCAGCCATGGATGGCTACTCTACTTGAAAAGATACAAGGAAGGGGGAGGTTAAATTACCTATGATCTAGGAGCTTCAGCTTCCAACATAATAATGCAAACCACTCCTGCAGGTTATTATTATATGCTAGTCAACAATGTTCCTCTACCTGTGGCACATTATTTAGATTTAAGATGCTCCTTCTAAATTCAAGAGCCTTTGAAACTGCAATGAAGAAGTCAATGGGTAAACAGAATGCTTTGCTGTTACAACAGAAAAGTTAGACATGAGATCAATAAAAGACCCAGCTACTCAGGCTGGTCAAGTAAAAGCAAGGCTGCAAATTAAGTATATTATAATACTTTCAAACCTTTTTACCTATACCTCCAAATCAGACCACAAAGAAGAAACATGCTGTATTGTATGCTAGCTGCATACAATGGATACTAGGATTGCCATTCCTCCCTTCTTTCTTCCACTCCTTTTTTTTTATAAACTACAACAAATTGAAATGCCCATGGATTTATATCCACTTTAACTCAGGTTGTTGAAAGAATTTATTACACTCTAGGGAGAATTAACATTTTTCAGTTGCATGGTATGGGACACAACACTGATAATTTAAAGCAACTCCTCAACATGGAATATACATATCTAGGACACTGTGATAAAACTCTGGAACATCTTCCAGCCAGAAAGCAGCCTAAAATCACTAGTGAAGGGAAAAAAAACAAACAAAAAAAAAAGCTAAAATGCCTCCTGAGCTTCTCTCCTTCATCTCCTCTTGCTTCCTCTACTTGTCAAGAAGTAGTGCCTACTGTGCTGCACCCAGCATTAGGTTTCCTGGTGTTTTCTGAGATCTGGTGTTCCCTTCCTCACTGTGGCCTGGTCAACCTTACTGATAAACCTGCCAGCCCCTTTTCCCCACCACAATGCTCAGCCAAAGAAGGCTGTCCTCAATTCCACACACCCAGTGGGAATTCATATATTTAGTAATCACTAGGAAACATGGTAACACTCTGCAAGAAAAGCTCCCCCCGCTTTTTCTTTTTGTGCAGCTATCAGAGAAACACACAGCATGCTTACTAACCAGCAAGAAATGGGATGAAAATGACACAACTGAGAGTTCAGAATAGAATCTGGGCCTACATTAATTGCATATAAGTTAAGTGTGTCTTCCAGTCAAACTTCTGATTGAGTGACACCTCTCGGACATTTTTGGAGAAAAGGAGAAGAACCTAAAGGGAAGACTTTTATTTTAAAGCCTTGAAGTCTGACATATTTTAACAGTACCAGAGCTTAAAAAAAAAGAAGAGACAAACTTCCTTTAGTACAGCAAAAAGCCTGAATATGAGGCAGGCCTCAGCTTCATAAACAAAACTCATCCATAAATCAGAACTGAAGAAAGATCTTTTTACCTGAGGTTTCTGCCGTGTCTTTACAAGACTGCCTGAACACTTTTACTTCAAAGACCATCTAATTTAAATTTACAGGTACAAACGGACAGCTTACTCCAGGAACTGTCCACAAAATGGCCCTCATAGCAGCCATCTGAATATAATCCGATCTACATACTGTTTACCTTATTGTTGAAAAACTATTTGAAAGTAGGTATCAGTAGCTGGAATTGTTAGGATGTGAGCTGAACTTTATCTGAACTATAAGGCTTTGTTGTGTAAATCAAAGAGGTATTATAGTGAAACCTGGAGCTAAAAATCTGAACATTAATAAGAGTCAGTGCAGACAAAACTAGCAACTAAAATATTATATTAAAATAAATTGCTAGAGTAGACAGAGACCATAGATTGTGATTTATGAACTTTAACAGCCATATTTCAACATGGACTATAAAACCAACAGAAACTCCCACCAAAACCAACCTAAGATGGTGTGAAGATGAACTGCTGAGGAGCAAAAAGACCCCCGACCCTGGACTGCTATTTGTCCAGATTCTCACATGAGAGATGGCCAATAAACGCACCTAATGGACACGAGAACAGTGTCAAAAATTTCTTTAAAACTTTGCTTGCAAACACACTTATAATAATGTCCCACTCACCTCATGCCAGGAATTACTATGGCCTAGCTGCTGCCTTCTTCCTTCTCCACTAACTTGAGCAGCTACATGTTTTTTTGTGAAGAATGAGAACAACTACACTTCAGATGGACTGGTAACCCAACGGAGTCAACCATATGATTTCATTCCCTCCACAGCAGTCTGGGACAAGGAAAGAGGCCACTGCTCTGGCAGCCACCCAACTTCACCTTCCAAGGTCCAAATTCTGAAAAGATTTGCATATTTTTAAGCTAAGCACATACCTGCAAAAGAATATGAGTCACTTTTCAACTCATCAGCATCATGCTTCCCCACATACCTTAAGTTCTGCAGCTCAAGTCAGGTATCAAGTACAATATCAGATTTTATCCTCAACTAAAAATGCAGCATTACTGAATAACCAAATACTCAATAACCATAAAGTATTCTAAATTTCTGTTTTCATATCTTTACAGTGCACATACAAAAGCAAGGCATGTTTTCCATAGGCTTACTGACAGCTATTTGCTTTGCTTTGGGGAGCGATTTTTCCTGCTTATTCAAGGAGCTGTTCAGCAAGAAATCATCTGGTGAAAAAAATTACAGCATCAGTAAACCTTCAGGAAATCAGTTTAATGCAGAAATACTACTACACTCATAAACACAGTACAAGTATTTTACTTGTGCTCTTAACACTCAAAATGTCAAGACACAAACTGTTATCTGAGGAGACTACACAGCTGAGCATCAACAAAATGTTAGCAGGGTGTTAAAAGTCTGGTTCCCAGTAGTAAGTCACAAATGGAGAAAAAGAACTATATAAACAAGTAAGGTAAAAGCACTATCTGTGTCAAACAAGCTATTTAGTAGAGACCCTAAGAGACACCAGTCATTACTGGTTTTCACATGGATATTGAACTGTTGACTGTAACTCTTTGGACATGGCCAGCCAGCCAATGTCATCCATCAAATAGTACATTCTTCAGATCCTTCTCTCTCCAATTCATCAACAACACTGTGTGGGACCATGTCAACTGCTTTGCAAAAGTCCAGAGAGATATCTCTAGCTCTTCCCTTGTCCACTGATGCAGTCAGGACTCCATCATAAAAGGATGAGAGATTAGTCAGGCACGATTTGCCCTTGGTGAAGCCCTGCTGGCTGTTTCTAAGCACCTCCATGTCATCCTTATGATTTGACATAGCTACCAGTAGGATCTGTTCTATGATCTTGCTGGGCATAGAGCTAAGGCCGACTAGTCAGTAATTTCCAGGGCCCTTCTTTTTACCCTTTTAAAAAGGGTTGCCATTCTTTAAAAAGAATGCCAAAAGTGCCTGTGGGATTATTGATTTTAGATACATTAATCTGAACCATCTCAACTGCTCTAAGGAATACAGCAATAACACCTAATATGTAAGCCAGCCTTTGTGTGTGGAAGGGAACAATTTTCCAAAAACTGACTTAGGCCCACAACCAGTAGATATTTATTGAGGGATGATCTACCTGTACGCTCCTCAGATAATTCCTTGCTGCTGCAGACAAGATGTAGAGATTCAGAAGAGATTACTCCCACAGGCATGGCAGTCGGGTACTTGAACCAAGTGAACAATGCAGTCACCACTTCCTCTCCCTCTAAGCTGAAGATCTCTTTTGATCTTCTCTCATGATAAAATCATTACGAGGTGATTTTCTGAAGAACTGGCATAAACTGAAGTTGCAGCTTGAAACATATTACCTGTGCAGCTAAAGCATAAAAACATATTTCCTACTAACTGCTGTACTACAGAACTCTTGTAAGACCCACCTAACAAAGAGTACTTGAGACACAAAGCTTGACGGTTTAAGACACAGATTAAAGATAAGCAATGTTTTATTTTCCATTCTATTTCCCCCAGGTACAGTAAGATTCACAGCTCCAACACTGGAATTATCTCTGATACATAACAAAAATAATTCATAGTTTATTAACAAGCTAAAAAGAAACCCCCTTTCTGCATTAAAATTCTGTTTGTGGTGTCTGATCCCTGTGGCTGCTTTGCTTAGTAGTTTGCTTAGTCACAGTTCCCTGAAAACTGTTTCATCAGGAATGCTTCTGTGCAAGTGTAGTCTAGTAAAGGTTGTTCACACTGTTTATATGCAGATTTAATGCCATTCCAGAGAGAATGATGACATTCATTTACACATACAAAGAGTGAGGTGAAACACACCACAGAAAATAGTACCAAACGGCCAAAATATAAGAGTGCCTTTTTATAAGGAGCCTCTCCTCCAGGAAGTTCAGTATCTACTTACAAAGATGGAAACTTTTTGCCTGTTCTTGTCATCTTTCAAAAGGAGGCTAACAGCGCCATAAGTCCAAAAGGCATCCAAACAGAGTTGCTATAAAGCATATGCAAACAGCTAGAAAAGGAGAGAAAACAGGTATTTCAACAACTCAAGGCTGACTTTTGCTGAAAGTAAATCAATTGGAGAACAAAGAATAAAACTGGCAAGCCACAAAGCATTTTTAAAAAGATAAAATCTTTTAATCTTGTCCTGGAATTCAGTTTTCATTAACCACTGTGTGGGAGCTGAAGCAAGAGATGCAAATGCCAAGCACAACTACATTAAAGGCCCTGTATGAACATAAAAGATCACACAGATCTCTACACCGTTCTATTTCCATCTTTATAGGAATTTGAATTACTGATTGTGAAGATTCAGTTGTCTTGAATTTCTGAGCCTCCTGAGTGTAAGTTATTTTTCAAAAGCTACCTGAAATTTCAAGCGATTTGTTTTTATCTATTTGTAACTACATTATTAAACTGATTTTCTTGAAATTCATCTTCTCTTGAGAATCTCGTTTAGTCTCCAAAAAATCAAAGTAGTGCTCTGTTACTGTATATCAATTCTCAACACCCCTCACCTTCCTGCAGCCCATTAAGCACTTAGAACTGCAACTTAACATTAGTAATCAGTAAGGAGTGACTTGCCCCAACAAAATGAGAAAGTTAACTTATATTTGACAGTCCATGAGCTAACTTTCTGTCTTCACGTCTTTCTTGGTTTTGTTTCAATTAGCAAGCATTTGTCCTAGTCTTGTTTCAAAGAAAACAATGTTAACAATCAACCTTTTTATGTCTTCTTCTCATACATGTACAGTATAGGGCCATTAGTAGTCAGAGACACCACACCAACTTCTCAAAAAAATTGTAGAAAATGTTTAGTAATATTTCTGTACCCTGAACAAACCAAGCTATGATAACATAGAAGCTACTTTAGAGGAAAGGAACTAAAGGTCAACAGAACGCCTGTTTTAACCCCGTGCTGCTTGTAGTAAATTATAATAGAGATTTCAATTGCACAGTATCACAGTTCTCCTCCCTTTCTGGATATATTCTGTCTCTAGCTGACAAGGCTTTTACATAGAGAGACACATCCCAAGGAACCTCAACTTGGTTTATCACAGGCAGCATTATCACTGTCATTAATAAGACAAAGCTTCTGAGAAAATAAGAAAATTTGACATATACATATTATCAAATGCCGAACGTTTCTCTGAAAAAGCAGGTTCTAAGTTTTCAGAGTAACATTCAGTAAGTAAATTACATTAAGCTTTACAGAATAGCAACTCAATGCTAATTCTGTAATGGGGAATTCTTTACAACTCCTTTTTTGACTCAAGATACACTGCCGCATACTTTGTCTGATCTTGGTATTCCTTTCCCAAGATGCCTAGGCATCTCCACAAATTCAAGTCCCTGTCATCACCTATACCCTACTTGCCCTTGTCCACACTCCCCTATGCTCATTTTCAAAACCTTCTTCTTCTACACTGCCTATCCTGAGGAAGGATATCAATTGGCGTGTAATTCCCAGTTTTAGTTCTGATGCAAATGTGAGAGACAGTTATTACAGGCATGACGCACAGGTAAAACTGCAAGTAATTTAGCCAGCAATCAGGTCTGCAGAAAGCATCAGGTTTCTCCCTTTCAGCTTCCAGCCTTTCAGAAATCTGGTTTCTTTTTTGATGATTTTGAGTTTTAAATGTTCTTTACTTTAAAAGGACATTCATAAGGAGAGTAAATCAGAACACTGGCAACAGGAGACCAGGCCTGTGCAGAGTTTCAAATCTGAAGAGCATATTAGGTAACTAGGAATTTTTAATGAAGAAGTACTCTGAGAAACTTACATTTAAAACCTCTGCTCCCTGTTCTACCACTACAAGCCTTGGCTGTAAATCTCTGTTCACCCTCTAAACCTCCTTTTGAAAGGTCACAGTAAGGTCTTCCCAGAGACTTCTCTCCTCCGGACTGAAAAACCCCAATTCTTAGGCTCTCCTCAAAGGAGAATTGCTTTAGCCCTCTGACCATTTTTGTGGCCCTCTGGACCCATTTTGACAGGTCTCTGGCTGCCTTTTGTGTACTGAGGTCTCCAGAACTGTAGTATACTGTGCCGTATTCCCACTGGAGTCTCATAAGAGCAGAAAAGAGGGGCAAAATAACTTCCAGGATACAGTTAACTTCCTGAGCCAAAATGCATTTCTCTCTGTCCTGCACCCTGGAGATTGCAGAATATATCTTCTAAAGTCTTCCCAAATTTAACACAGGAAAAATCTTGTAGTTTCTCCAGCAATACCAGCAGACAGAAAAACTCTTCTGAAAACAACCATATACCCTAGGATAGAGATGAAAACCTCCCAGGGTTAAATATGCTTCTTTTTCAGTGTAAGAACACCACCCACACCGCCCTATTGAGTATTGTAAAATAGGGCAACTTTTCAGTATGCTTGGATCAGTCATTACTTTTGCACAATCTTGTCTTTTCTCTTTTAAAAACAGAGAAATTGGTCTATCCATATTCCACAAGTTACTAGGTCTTAGCAAGATCATTAAATGTTAACAGCAGCACTCTCCTGGTACACATTCAACACTCAGATTAGAAACCTATCAGCCATGGAATGAGTTAAGTTTGTAAATGGGAGCAAATGTTTACATTTATTTTTATTTCAGAACAAATGGATAATCTTGTCACAGTACTGGTCAACAGCAATTCTGTCTGGAGGCAGCACAGAAAATAACACTTAATTTCTCCTTTTGGCACAGCCACAACAGCTCACAACAAACAATAGTCCTGGGACCCTGGATCTGCAGGTTGCATGTGGACGGTGTTGACTAGTGAAGAGTGACAAATTCATCCCCCATAAATTTGCCCAACTATTCTTTGTCCTCTGCTTTTCATAACTAATTTAAACTCCATTCAGTTTTTCACTTCTGATAATCCTTGTATTTTCCAAAATTCATCTAAGGCTCTCAACAGAAAATAATATTTTTTTTTTCTTGGAAAGAGCACATTAACAAAATTAGTTCTGACTAACATGCTATTCTGAAATCACTGCAGGTAATATCAATCAGAAAGGTAATTTACCTTTCTGTCAAGTATCTATTCAATCAACACAAGCTGGATTACACCCATCTGTCTGTGTTAAATATCTGGAATCAAATGGCCTAATGTGACCAACATCAAAACTAACAGGATGGGTAATACCAAGGGTAAAGGTTAGCTCCCTTTGGCTCTATAAAATATGCAGCATACAGGCAGTTTCTCTTTAATACACAGCATACAGAATACACATACAGAAAGATTCTTCCATCTGGAGGTCCACTGAGACTCAAATAGCCACACAGTCCCATTTTTTTGGACGGAACATGCTATTTGTCAGTATTTTTAAAGATAAGATTACTGAGAAGTTCTCAGAAGACTATTTATATTCCAAACCCTTTCATAACAAAGAACAAAAAATACAGAGCAATGAAATGCCATAGTAATGCATTTTCCAAGAAAAACCATGATGGACCAATATAAAAACTGTATGCACGACCTTGATTATAATCCCTGATCCAAAGAAGACTCTTTGAACATCAGAAACCAGAAGGTAAAAATACATAAGTTTAAATTAGGGTACTGTATTTAAACTTAATCAAAGCTATTTTCAAATGTACTTGAAATTGAAACCTTTAGCTGTCTAGAACAAAAATCAAGAAGAAATAGAACACTTCAGAGAGTGAACGGTAGTCCTGAACTTTTAGGATCAGTCAAGCCTCTGAAGGAAGCTCTTGGCCAATTAAATGAATCAGAGATATTTAGGGTGTTCTTTCAAAGTTAATGCCTTTTGTTCCTCTTCCCATTGAAAAGGGCTTAATAGCTTGGTCATTCAAAATTTAAAAATTTATTACAAATTGTAGAAGAAAACAGACTAATTTTTACATATTGGAAAAAGAAGGCAAAGTGCAAGTGAATGCTAAATCACTAGTTCTACAAATGCTGCACATCAAGAAAAAACTTCTTAAATTTACATCTCCCTTAATTAACTTTGTTTCCATATTCCTGATTTCTCAGTGCCACTTTATTTTCAGCATTGACAAAACACACCTGCCTTTCAAGACTGTTTTAACAAGCTTGTTGTCTAAATTTGTTTCTATTAAATAGAAGCCCACCATCAATTAAGAAATAAAAATTTTATCAAGGAAAATAAAGTAAACCATAAAATTTTTCAAAGACCTAAGACACGGAACATAGGACACCAATAAAATGTGCAGCTATATAAATTCCTTAAACGTGCCTGTAAGTTACCTCCTTTCTTCACAAAATTTAGCAAATAAGACTTCAAATGTTATGTTCAACAGGAAATACACTTATTGACTAGTAAGATTCAAGTTTTCTCTACATGAATGCTCCACAGTTAAACTGAAAGCCATAAATCAAAGAAGTATCCTAATTGGCAATTTAAATTAATTAAAACCAACCTAACATAGTTTCCCTGTGAAGACTTTTTTGTGGTGGCCTATGGGTTTTGCTTCAGGATTTCTTTCCCCAATGTTACAAGATGAACAGAAAGCATGAACAGCCTTCATGAATTCAAAAGAAGCAAGATGTAAGACACATTAGTGTAAACATATACTAAGTAAAACCAACAACAAAGTAAGGGATATCACATCTTGACTTACAGCAGCATTTGTTTTCAAGGTATGAAGTTGGAAAATCTAAGTAGATTGTTTCTCTGAAATGTAAAGCAACTTGCTAATTTGTTTCTCGGGTTGCGTGGTTGCTGGAAGCACTACTACAGATTAACAAAAGATCTCTGAATGGAACAATTATGAAACCACAATATAAATTATTTTTAAATAACTAAAGAATGATTATTAAAAATGGTCTTGTAAAAATGTTTGAACTCTTAACTGTATCAAATATTTAACCCATAGATGCCTGACATGTGAGATGCCTTCCAATTACTAGTCCCCTCTCACACAGTTTGTCTATCCAACACTACCTACTTTCATGGCCAGGCACCACACATGTGCTGAGCCTTTCTTTGCTACTTCATAACTCCTACAGCCATCAGCACAAGCCGCCTGGGTGGTACACAATGATGAGAAAGATCTGTGACCAAGAATGTGCAAAGAAAGTCCAGGATCTCCAACAGACCTGCTTAGTGATTCCTGACACACTAGAAATATTGCTCTCCATGTATTCATAGTCTTCTCAGGCATCTTTTAACTCTATGCTCAGAAGACACCAACTGACCAAGAGGGGCATCACTTGAAAAGCTAGCATAACGCTACTAAGCTCAATTGTAAATCACATTGTCTCATCTGGAACGACTTTGACTAAAGTTGCCACAGTGCAAATCTCTGCTATGAACAGAAGTACATCCCCTTGCCCCCACTACTATGAACAGAGGGGTACCATGAGAATAGTAACTTAAACTGCTCATTTTTTAAGCATCAAAAGCATGATGGATATAAAGATTTTTTCTCTCTCTCTCTCTCTCTATCCTAAGGATTGCCTCTACTTTAAGTCTATAACCTAGAGAAATTGACTAACAAAAGTTTCCCAAAGCAGAACTGTCCTTTGATGTAATTAAAACATCTGAGGAATAATAAACATACTGAAAACATATTTAGGAAAAATAAAGGAACAGAAAATCAAGAAGCCACAAATGCTTCATTCACAGAAACATGCAATGCACAGTTTGCTTACGAATCCTTCCCAGTGCTGTTCCATGTGGCATTACAAGGTAACTAAAGCCCAGTAAAACTAGGAGTGGTATGGCTTGTACTGGACAGGCTTATCAACATTAGGCTGAGAGCGAAGTGCCTTCAGCTACCAAAAAAGTGAACTAAAATCCTAAATAAACTAGAGGGAGCACATGTTTTTCTTTCTTTCAAAGTGTGTGTATAACTATACCTGCACTTTTGACAGTTTGTAATATCTGTGAGTTGCCTCAACACAATGCACAGGGGGCCACAAATTTTAACTTTATTACTTTAGCATCAGCTTTAAAAGGCCAAGGCAACACACATAAATATGAACATAATTTTTGAAAAAAGTCATATCACTACTTCATTTCAAAAGCAAACCTAGGTTAAAGATAATTTTTATATATGAAACTGAGGCAGTTTTTCCCAGCAGAATATGTTTTTGCCAATATAAACTGCCTCAGAGCTGCAAGCTTGGTTTTCTAATCATACCAGTAAACTCATTCTAGCTAAACTCTGTCATACAACACCCCCACAACTCACTACAAAACAAAGTATTGTTTATAGTCCTAATCCAGCTTTCTCTCTACAATCTACACTCTGAAGGCCACTTATGAGTACAAAAGGTTCACCTGCACTTCTCTAAAATGGTAGAAGCTAGCAAACAAAACTAGAACTTGATGCAGAACTACCTACCATTATACAGTAAACATCTGCTGAATAGGCCTCTCTCAAAAACACCCTCTTTCAAGGTAATTCACAAATAGAGACTTCCTTTTAATCACCTGCTCAAATGACTGGGTCACTGCACAATGTCTGCAGCAAGAAGAACTGCAAAGAATGAAGAACAATCAGAAATATGCACACACTGAGATGGCAGGAGGTGCAGCCCAGGAAGGCTAAGCTATGCTATCAAACTCACTGGAATCAGTCGAGAGCACTTGCAGGCAAACTGAAGTTGCCAAAGTCACAGCTCTGTTTCTCCAGCTACAACAAACTGTGTGTGTGCATGGTCTGTTTCTGTATTTGTGTGTTTAGAGGGAAGCATTAAAATGTATTCAAATGGGTATTAAAACCCTAATACATTCTCGACATAAGTTTTACTGTTAGTTAACAGTAAACATTCAAATATAATTTGAACACTGTGTACATATAATGGAAACAAATTAGATCACATTATTTATTACTCAGCAATTTGTATACAAACAGAATATAGCTGCAGAAACTATAAACACCAGCCAAATCCACAAAACCTCTGCTACTCAGGGTCTTTCAAATCAAAATGAAACTATTTTTTTTAATTAAAAAAGGAACAAAGATACCAAACAGTAGCATTTACTTGGGTTCTGGCCAGGAATGCCAAATTCTATTGCCCGCAGTATGTTTTCACTGCAAAGTGATAAATTCTGCCACTGAAGTGGTTATAGTATGAGCAGCAATCTCTAATACAACACTAATAACAGGAACAGACTTTAACACATTTCATGAAACTGGTAATTTTATTTTAAGATTTTAAGTTGGTCACCAATCTCTCTTCCTTTTGCTCTCTTCCTTTTCTTAAATAATCTCAAAAAAACAAAACAAAACAAATAAAAACACAAACAAAAACCAAAACCATTGAACAACCCAAAACCCCACAAACAAAACACAAGATTTTGACAAGAGAGGCACCAGTTTTGCAATAGGTAGAAGATAGTGTGAATGGTACTTACTTCCTGGCACAGCAGCATCAGTCGATTTTTACCAGCTAAGTTACTTTCAAACTCACATAATCTCCAACTACAAAGGGAGACTCACAGGTAAGGGAAGAACTGAGGAGTAGCAGTAGAAAGAATAAAGGACCCTGAGTGGCAAGAACAAGAGGCAGCAACATTACAGGCTGAAGGGGCCCCAGTCTAAATGCAACACATGCAGCCTGAAAACACACAGGAGGAGGAACAAGAGCTCTGTATCCAGTCACCACACAACGTGACTGGAATAACTGAGATCTGGCAGGAATGACAGAGCTGTGATGGACAAACAGATGCTCTTCAGGAAATGCAAACAGGGAAGATGAAAGTGAAGGTCTTTATGCAAAAGACCAGTTCGGATATGGAGCTCTTTCAGGGGACAATAGGCAGGTGAGGGTTTGTGGATCCACATCAGAAAAGATGTCAGGTAATTCGGCATCATGACAAAAGACTTTTTACAGACCTCCCATGTAGATGGAGCACTCTAAACAACTTGAGGATTGCTTTTGATCACAACCTTGGTTCTTGTGAATGATTTTAATCTGCTTGACATCTCCTTAGAAAAAACAACAGAGAGGTAGGGATACACACTAAAAAGGATAGGACAGAATAGAATAGAACAGAATTTCTCTAAAGAGTATCTCCTTAATATAGGTACTGGACAGGCTAACCTGGGCTGGTGTGCAGCTAAGCACATCTGCAATTTGCTAGCTGAGAAGTACCAATTAAAAATACAAAAATCACTGGTAGCCTCAGTGGTAATGACCATGACATATGGGAATCTAAACCGTGGAGGCAGAGAGGAAGGTGAGCAGTAGAGTATAGATCATGGACTTTTGGAAAGCAAATCAGGGGACTGGTAGGTATGATCCCAATGAAAGCTGGGATGGGTAAAGGATCACAAGAAAGCAAGTCGGTCAAAGGACATTCTCCAAGCACAGGAACAGTCCAGCTCAGTACTCAGGAAATCAAGTACACATACCAGAAGACCAGCCCAGCCAAAGAGCCCATGGTGGAACTCCATTGCTAAAAGGCAATATACAAGAGATGAAAGCAAGGTTAGGCTGCAAAGGAAGAATTTAGATACATTGCCTGGGCATGCAGGAATGGCAATAGGAAAGGCAAAGCTCAGTTGTGAATAAGACCTGCAAGCATCAGAAGGAAAACACAGAGTTTCTACTGCTCCATGAACAGTAAAAGTCTGACTTCTGGAAATATAGGTTAGTTAGTGAATGGAGTAGGTGATTTAGTGTACCCAGGAACAGATAAGTGAGAGATACACACTGCCTTCTTTGCCTTTGGTTTTTCACCTACTGAGTACTCCTGTTCTTATACACAGGGTTTAAGGAGGTTCAAAGAATGGCCATCAGTTGATGAGGATTTAGTCAGAAATTGTTTAACTGAACTTGATCCATACAAATCCATGGGATGAGACCTGCTGAACCCAATGGTACTGAGAGATGGCCAATGCCATGACAAGCCCCTCTCTCTCTCTCACATCTACAGTCATGTAAAAAGCATGGAGACTGGGGAGGACCCTAATGACTGAGGAAAAGCAAATGTTACACCAGTCTGGGGGAGAAGGCTAAAAGGTCATTGGGGAATTGCAGAATGGTCAGATTCACCTTGATCCCTGAGGAAATAACGAAAGCAGTGAATTCTCTGAGAGTTTTTCTGAACATAAAAAAGACAACTGTGAACAGTCAGCATTTACTCCTGTAGCCCTCACTCTGTCACTAAACAACAGGCTGAGGTTAATACGGAATTTCATGCATATCAGTACCTGCTGCTGAAAGCAATTAAATAATCAACATACGGAGGTATGAGAGAAGAGGATGAACAGGAGTTAAAATCACACACCTCTAACTGGAAACCTCCACTTAAGAGCTGTCTATGGAAGCATTAATCCAGATCCTAAAGCTTATATTCACTCTAAACACTCTAAACACCTTTTTTAAGCAAACAGATAAATGAGCTAGATTTCCAGAGAAACTAGTTTTAGAGAAACAAGTTTATCACAATTTTTACAGTAAGAACAACAGAAAAAAACCTCCACTGGAAGCTCACAAAAGTCTTAAGTTTTTAGGAAAGAAACTACTCTTTTAATTGCCGAACTGTCAGCATTATTGTAAGCCAATCTTTGCTACTGAAATCTACCAATATACAAACTCCAACACATCTTCTTAAACAGAAAGAATGGGGTTTCTTTTTCAAAGGAAAAAAAAACATTATTTGCAGGTGTTCCTGAAAATTACTATCTCTAGCAGCTGTAGGTAGCTCTGAAGAATTCAGCTGGAACTGAGATGCCCTCAGCATCAGCATCCTCCCAAGTTTCAGAGCATGACATGACAGCACTCCTTGTGTTCGGACACAGACTACCCTTCAGACAGAAGAGGCTTGCATTCTAAAAATGCTAGCTGCTCCCTCATTACAATTATTGTCCAGAAATATTCACTAAAAGGTTTTGAGCAATTTGCAGCTTCACACAGACCCTCTCTCATTCTACCTCTGCATTGTTCTGCTTGTGTACCATACTGGTTTAAAATTACTTACTGAAAACCCATGCTCATGTAACAGAATCTGTGGCACAATATCCTTTCTAAAGTCTCTTCCCTCCTCCTACTGAGACCTCTTTGAGGCACTTTGAGAAAGAAAGAACTGAGAATGAATGAAAACAACCATCTCTTCTCAAAAACATTGCAAGCACATAGTTGCTTATTTTTCATTTGTTTGTTAGGGATTTTTAGCCTCCACTATTCAAAGATTGAATGTAAATGTGAGAGGGGAAGAAACAAAAAAGACCCAAAAAAATGCAGAGGCTATGTAGTAAAAGTAAAATTTGGTATTTTGTCTCTCTCATGCAGACTTCATGAGACAATGAAGCAAACAAAGATCATTTTTCTAGTAACTGTGGCATGTAAAGAAATCTGGTATACTCAAAAGCTAGCAAGAAAGCCCTTATGTAGGGCATGAGAAAACTATGCTGTGGTAACCCAGGGTAGCTCACCTCCCCTGATCAAGTATGCAGGGCCAGGAGTACATCTTACATTGTTGTTACAGTAGACTGGGCCAGTTTGCTTCCCAGCATCCCCAGACCCAGTACCCAGAGCCTCAAGCATGTTTTATTTCCTCACAGTAATCCACTATAGTTCACCCACTCCATCTGCACATACCCTTGAACTGCTTCACACGATGGTGGCCAGCTGCAGATCCCAGAATCCAGACAAAAGCATATGCACATCTTGTATCAAGCCCCTCAAAATCTTGAGGCCAACTTCACAATTTTTTTTGTTGTCAACCAGTGGGTGTAGCTAGACAGTTATGATTAAGCAATTGCACTGTGAACGTTATATGCTTGGCTGGTGTTTGCTTTAAGGAAAAAGGAAGACAATCCCAAGATGAATGGATGAGAGCCACCAGGAGTAAGGTCAGGACTGAGCAGTAATTGGAGGAAATTCCAGCAGTGGATCATCAATCCCGTGACCATCTACTCCAAACAGACCTGGAGCCAGACAGAGAGAAAAACTACACCTACAGAATAATTAACACACAAATAGGGGGTTGAGTACTAATTAATGGAAGTCCTGTGATCTGTCAAGTCAAGCAATGGATGCTGATGCTTTGTTTGTTAAAATGTACAAACAGTGTAAAGTTTTGATGACTGCGGAGCCAGCTTTTTGTGGGCTACCATCCTGCTCCCTCCTTGCACAAACCAGAGTAAGAAGTAGAAATACCTCACTGGGCTGTGTGAGTTGGCACTGCATGACAGGGAAGGAGCCTGCAGCTGGGACAAGTTTTGGGTAATCCAAGTGGGACAGACAAGGTGCCTTGCCCAGACTGATTGGCCACTTCAAGCTAACGGGCTCAGTCAGACAAATTCCAACTTTCTGACTGGGGACTTCAGAAAACCAACCCCAAAGTCAGGACAACCAGCACAACACTGTAGAGAGGTATTTCTTCAGTAAAGGGGGGTGGTTGGGAAAGAGGCAGGAGGATTTTGGGCTGGGGCTCTGCACAAGCTGCAGGAGCAAATATTCTGTTTCTGCACTTTGGTGACATGTGTCTTGAATTTCTTGTATTTTGCACATATATTTTCACACTTGTTGGTAGTGTGAAAACTTGTTTTAAGGTATGTGCACTTGGACAGTTTATGAAACATGGTGAATTTCAGTACTGAAATGGACTCCTCTGCTTCTACGAAAAAAATTCTCTAATTTGCTCTGCCCCTGGATGGATCCTAAATAGGAGTAAATATCAGGGTGAGCCCATGACTCAAGAGAAATTGAAAAGATATTGTAATCAATGGTGGTCTGAACATGAAGTAGATGCTGGTGAAAAATGGCCAGAAAATGGGTCTCTGAAATACAATATGATTTTATAGTGGATGTTATTTTGTAGCAGGCAAACCAAATGAGATTCAGTCTATTATGCAGTTTTGTTTTTTGCTTTAAGAAATAACTGGGATGTAAAAAAACCACATCCACACCTGCTTTTCATAAGCAAAATTTCAAAAATAAGTACCTTAATCAGACTGATAAACTTTCTTAATTCTTATGCCTTATCCTTTTAAACCCACTGCAAATAATCCTTTCATCATTAGGGAATTATAACAGGAAGAAAGGAGGCCCAAGGTAAAGGTCCTCATGTAATCATACATAGCACCAAAGAAAACAACTAGAAGTACAGTAGATCCAACAATAGATGTATTAATCAAACCAGTAAACTGGATGTCCAAACACAAAACTAAACCTTGGGGTATTGCAGCTTCAGCAGACTAGATACAATGAACCATTCTTACCATCCTGGCTTACTCAAGAAAAACTGAATGAAACTCAGCTAACATTCAAACCTTAAAATGACAACACTCCCACACACCCCACATGTTAAACCAAATAGAAAAGAAATGACAGAATTATATACCAGTAAAAATAGAAAGGTCTTTCCCAGCAATGTACAGAACTTCTGTTAGGCCTTAACTACAACATTTTTCAGTGATTAACTGTAAATGGAAATCTCACACATGCACACACACAAATAGCTACATGTAGGATACGCTGACCCTTAATATGTGTTTGATGCACAACTATAAAATCACAAATTGAGTAGAATATTTTACTGGTATTCATAAAGATGGAAAATCTAACAGTTAACCCAACTTCTAGCTAGTAAAAACCACTATAAAGGAAGCTAAACTATATTCCCAAAGGATTCCAAATTATTTGGAAAGGCAGAGAATCACTTGCAAAAATTAGTTAATATGGTGACTGAAACCAGTATCTACAACATTCAAGGACAACCCTGTGGATAATGCTTGCTTGTTTTTAGCTTAGGTATTTGGTTTAGATAGGAATTTCACAATCTGAATGCCACCAGCATTCAGAATTGTTTCTCAAGGTTTTCACTCCTTCCAAGTTTCCCTTAGCCAAAGACAATCCAAAGACATCTTCACTGTATAGCTTACCAGTATTCCACTTAGTGGGAACAGCAAGACTGAAAGCTACACACAGAGTACAGCCCAGCTCCCAGGTAAGCGAGGAATCATGAGCACATAGCTAAAACAACACGACAGAAACACAACTGAATGCAGCATACAGACAAACAAAGAGAAGTCTGACAGATTATATACAGATGTACAAACCCACTGAAAAAGCTACACTGGCACCTTGCAGTAGTTTTGTCTTTCAGTACTAATCTAAAAACCATCTAGCACGTGGCAAGAGCCTGAAGAAACATCGGTAACCATAATTTTGTTACCGGTTTTATTTCTAAGATACTCTCTTGTGGATTCAGTTCTGGAAATTTCTTCCCATGTTAATACATGAAACAGATAAAACATAGTAACTTAATGAAGCATCATTACACCCTAATTCCTTCCACCTTCTACAACCAGAACAAAACAGTCACACTTCTTTCTGAAAGGCTGCAAGAATTGGGATTGTTCAGCCAGGAAAAGAGAAGGCTTAGGGGTGACCTGTTTGCAGTCTTCTGGCACCTGAAAGGACTCTTCAAGACAGATGGAAAGAGACTATTTACAAAAGCATGTAATGACAGAACAAGGGCCAACACCTTGAAATTGAAAGGCAGCAAGTTTAGATGAGATATTAGGAAGAATTCTTTACTGTGAGGATGACGAGGAACAGTTTGCCCAGAAAAGTTGTGGATGCCTCCATCCCTTGTTCAAGGTCAAGCTGGATGGAGCTCTGAGCAACCTGGTCTAGAGGAAGTTGTCTCTGCTTACAGTAGGGCTGGAACTACATGATCTTAAGATTCCTTCCCACCCAAACCATTCTACAATTCTCTCATGCTACATCAGTAATAACCTAATTCAAACTCTCTTTTCTCATCCCAGCTGCCTTCAAGTATATACATAGCCTCCATTTGGAGTTTTATGCCACGTTTATTTAGTCTCCTTGGGTGAAAAATGTCCTCCTGCAATTGCTATTGAAGGGTCTAAGGGTTCATAGCCCTCACAATGCTCCCTGGTGTGTATGCAAGCTGCAGCCTCTTTGCTAGCATGCACCTGTTGTAGGTGATAACATCAGTAAATGGGCCCGCAGTGACACCCACACTTGAGACTTATTTCAGGCAACACTCAAGCACACTGCAGGTCTTTATAATTCCTTTTTTCAAACCTAGAAAATGTCAATGAGATCTGTACACTAGGGTCAGGGTGCCTTTTGTCTGAGTTAAGCACAAAGCTATGCATTTCACTAGCTCTGTAGGCAGAGAAATAGCATGGAAGTTTGACTCCCTGTCTTTTCAAACAGTTAAATGCATTTCAGCTATTAAAACTCACTCACATACCTCAAGACAGAACTCTCAAGCAATTTTTAAAAACTAGGCTAATTTTGCTGAGGAATTAGAAAAAAACAGTGAAAAATGCTATTAGGTTTTATGTGGGTATCTACTCCAGCTGCTGAGTGGGTTTGTAACTGTACATATAAGCATCATTCTCTTTGCTCAAATGATACATGAAAGAAACACACAAAGATATCACCAGAAAAGATCTGAGGAAGTAGATGAAAGTATTAAAAAATAAAACCCCACGTATCAATTGTCATCACATACTTAAAGTTAACAAATTAGGAAAAACACTCCATACTCCCAACTGCTTTCTAAACTTAGCCATTTTAAATGTTACACATAACAGTTCATGATTACAGTTAATAGAAATAGTGTAAATAAATACAACTTGTAAAGGTGATAGAAGCAACATTCTGTATATACACCACAATAAAAGATACACATGCTTAAAAACAAATTTGAAAGAGTAAAATAATAAAGTCTTAACAGTAGTGCAATTTGGGAAAAAAAAGCTACCATTTCTCAGACTCTCTTAATGAAGAAGTGACATATGTATTCAGAAAGAGGTGTTATCTGGTTGATTTAGGGGGTTTTGTTTGTATTTTGTTCTGGGGTATATTTGGTTGTTTGCTTTGGGGAGCTTTGTTTCTTTTTTAGGGGTTTTGTTTTTCAGGATTTTTGTTGGGGTTTTGTTTGGGTTCTTTTTATAACACTGACTGAATTTATTTGGACTACTTGATTCTTAAGTAGATTTCTTCCCACGTGATTTGTGCTGTCACAGAGAGGCCCTGTCTCTGCATCAAAATTCACAGTAGCATCTATCTTAAAATCATTTTCAGGATCTGGAGATATTAAAAATATCCAAGTGGACACTGTCCTGGTCAACCTGTTCTAAATGACCTTGCTTCAGCAGAGAGGTTGGACTAGACAATCTCAAAACATTCCCTCAAACATCAATGCTTTTCTGATCTGTGTACAATGACAGAGCTTACTTTGGGCTAACTAACGAAACCATCTACTCCAGAAAAAGCTACACTATCCCAGGCAAATGTGGTATTTTAAAGCCTGCAACACCCCTTTAACAACAACACTGTATGAAATGCCATTATTAAAAATAATAACTTTTATTTTGTTATATAATTTTCAAGTTATTAAAAATAATAACAATTTTTTTCAAAAAGAGCATAAAAAACTATGATTAAAAATAGTTGATGGTATTCAACATACTATCTGATGTCCATTTCTGCATCATTTTTTCTCCTAGTGGGGAATCAAAAGTAGATGGCATATTCCAGATGCAATTTAACAAGTGACAAGTAAAGAGGAATCACTTGGTCTGCTTTCCTTGTTATGTTCCTGTTAATACAGCCCAGGATGCTGCTGGCTTTCATCAGCTGCAGAGCACCCTTTGTTCATGCGTGGCCACTGTCATCCAGGATCTCTAAGAGCTTTTCAGCAGAGCAATTCCCCAACTTCTGTCTGAAGGAAACGGCATGTCCTGCTGACTGTGTCTCTGTTCAATTACACAACATGCTGGTTGTTCCACTCTTGTAGCCTGTCTAGATTGCTCTGGATGGCAGCCCTTATTTCAAGTGTACAAACTGCAAACCCACACTGGAGTAATTCACAGATTTTAATGATGTGGATGATCAACAGCTGAGAGATGTGAAGGAGATGTGAAAACATTGAATAAATTTCAGGACAGACACCCATAATATTATTATCTGCAAACCAGTAGTATTACCCACCAACTACTACTTTCCAAGCTCAAACATCTAACCAGTTTTTCATGCACAGAATCACAGATCAAAGAATCACAGAATATGCTGATCTGGGAGGAATCGAATCAGGATCATTCAGTCCAACTCCTGGCCCTTGGGACATCCCCAAGAGTCACTCCAAATGCCCAGGAGAATTATCCAAATGCTTCTTCAACTCTCCAGGCTTGGTGCTGTGACCACTTCCCTGGGAGAGCCTATTCCAGCACCCAACCACCTGCTGGGTGAAGAAATTTCTCCTCATATCCAACCTAAACCTCCCGTGAGACATCTTCAGGCCATTTCCTTGGGTTCTGTCACAGGTCACTAAAGAGAGATTATCAGTGCCTGCCCCTCCTTTTCCACTCATGAGGCTGTTGTAACTGCAGTGAGTCTCCCCTCCGCCTTCTTTTCCTCAATCTGAACAGACCAAGTGACCTCAGCCATTCTTCATACAGCTTCCTTGAAGGACCTTCACCATCTTTGTTACCTTCATCTAGTAGTTTTTCATCCATGCAGACTTCACCATCCCCATTTGGATGCAAGAATGCCATGGGAGACCACAGCAAAAGCCTTGCTAAGAATCAAGGAGATGACAGCCTCTACTCTCCCATCACTCATAGATCTTGCCATTTCGTCACAGAAAACAATCAGGTTGGTGAAGCCTCCTACTTAATGTACCCAGAAATGGCTTCTGAGAGACTTTATTCCACTTAGAACAATGTAGTCTACTTCTTTCAAAACAGGGACTACTGTGCTGTTCTGTTTCTTTTCTTAACTAATTAAAGATCCATATCACAGGGAGAGAATGTACTCATTCTCCAGCCAAGGTGAAAGGAAGGCTGTAAATGTTTTATGAGACTTGTCTGATCATATAAGTAAGCTTGTAACACATAATAGTAAAAAATCTTTGCTTAGGAGACTTCCCAACACTGCCTTATAACTTCTAAGTATGTTCCTCAGACAATTTCACAGAATCCATGTAAGTTGGTATTGCAGGGTTTGTATCTTCTCTTGGCATGTCATGCAGACCTTTAATGTGATCTTGCTCTATTGTAGCTTTACCATCTACATCTACAAGAGCGAATGCTTGCTTTTGGCCAGCAGACATTGCAAGTGGAGGAATTCACTCACAGCACTGAACAGCAGGGTTCAGTTATTTAATCCCTTTCTGCACTGCACACATCTAGACTGTAGGCTTAAAATAACACAAGTTGCATTATGGAGCACTTTGGGAATATGCTAAATTGTTTAATGAAGTTCCTGAACTTACCAACAGGTCTACAATCCCAAGCAGGTTGCTTACTTAACTGCCCTGCAATGAGTGAGAACTCCATGTACAAGCCAAGATTGGTATAATAAACACACACTTGACCTCTTCTAGTTTTTGGTTTGCATGGTCTCCAAAGAAAAATCAACGGTCTTGATTTACACAGCTACTACTGTCAAGTATACTTAACTTTTAAACAATTTTGGAGAGACATGTGATTGAGCTCAGCTTCTTCACACTTCCACGGATCTTTGTTTTAAATGTGTTTTTTCCTCACAGGGCAAACTGATAATAAAAAACAAGACTTCTAATCAATAACAGTAATACACAAGCTTACACCATGCCAGTACTCAAAATTACATATAAACCCATGGGATAGTTACCAGCTTCAGGAGAGTTCACTTAGCTAAGACTTGATTGACAATTAAAAACATTTTTCCTATTTTCTGCCAAGTAGAAAACAGTTATCTGAAGAAAGGAGAGGCAGAGGGAGAGGAGGGGGAGAGAGAGAGACAGACAGAGAGAGACAGGGAGAGAGAGGGAGAGGACTTCAACAGAAAATCCAAAGGCTTTAAGAGTTGCAACTGACCTTAGGGGAAACACTAAGAATTTCTGTGTTTGTGTCTTAATGCTAAACTGGTAGCCCCTAGGCTGCTTGGAGAGTCCCTTTCACTTTGACAAACATTTAGAGCTTTAAAAAAAGCTTTTTCCTGACACAGACCAGTATCAGAAATACCTCTACAGTAATACAACACATAGTGGTGTTTTTCGCATTCACTAACGCTTCATAAGTATGTCTCAGATATTAGACTAACATTTTCTAATAAAATGCACAGACTCTTGCACTGAAAACGTGGAGTATGCATAGGCAAAGAGCAATAAAATGCTGTACAAATAACTTTAAATCCTTTTAAACATAAAGAGACACAGCACTAAAAGCTGCTATTCCATGGCAGTAGTCAGTCACTGTACAGCAGCTGTGGTGTACAAAACTACAGGGATGCTGGCAATTCCACAGCTTGATAAATCTGTCAGTGAATCTGACAGGATTGCAAAGGAGGACAATGGCTATTAGAAACATAAACTGATACTGGCAAATCAAAGAACCAGGTATGTGACATGCCTGTCATCAGGAAAAATGCAGCGAGCAATCTAAAGCAAACTTACTAAGGCTTTGTCACTGCACTTAGCTGGAGCTCCTATTTATCCAAAAACCAACTAATATTCCTTAACTGTTGATGCAGAATTTAGGTGGCATGTTGTTAAAGAGCTCAAAGAAAAAATCAGTACAACAGAATTAGGAACCACTTCAGTCTGCTCAATTTCTGCTGCAAAACACGAACATTTGGATTCTAAAAAATAATAAAATGCTTTAGGTTACTTCTAAGATAAATTCTACCCTCACGCATGTTGATTGCATAGGTTAGACAATATCAGAAAGTTGGAACAAAGAAGCAAAAGTCCAACAACCAAATGCACATAAAAATCCCCTGTTCTATGTTTTCTGAGCAACTTTCAGAGTCAGAGTGGCAGCAATGGCCAGTTACCAAACACAGATTTTTCTGATTTCATCCATCTGATTTTTTTGACATCAATCCACAAAACAGCCAGGTCAGAAGCAACCACTGGATTTTCACAGCACACAAATAGTGTTCCCTTTATTCAGTGACACCTCCTTTGCTAGCCCAGGATGAATTTGTTATGATCTCTATGGCTGGAAACTGAGTAGCTGTTGCAAGGTGTGATGTGGGTAATTTTCTGAAGAGCTTCACTTTTGTCTAGCTGTTCTCTTGCCAGTGTCCTCTGAAAAAATGTCCAGAGTTCATTTCTGTATGAAAGCCCTGCTGAACAGACTGCTCATACGACTTCCAGATGGCAAACTGCCTCACAGACTGCCAGCCGGCCCCCTCCCCCCAATCATTTTTGCTGCTGAAACCTAAAATTCATATCCATGGTAGTTAACAAAAGCTATGTGGAGAAGTGACAGGTGGTAAAAGTCATCCGACAGATCTTTTTGTATTGTACATTACTCTGGAATGACATGAGCTGTTTTTCTGGCAGCTTTTCTTTCATATTCAAGGGGGTAAGTTCTTGCAAGGTAAAGTGCTACCTCAGCAATTAATTAAAACTTAAAAGACTATATGAACAGATTTTCCATTATCAGCAATTTTTACTGCTGATATATCTGGAAGTGTGCCTTGGTTGGACCACCTCATCTATTTGGCACTCCAGAGGCAAAATATGGATTTTTACTTTATAGATTCATCAGAAATACCTCATTTTTTCAAATAACTTGTTTTTTTCTTCCTTCCTAAAATCTGCTTTTGTCCACACATAAAACTAAAGATCTTTAAGACCTTGTTGTCTCAATGGGAAAACAAGCATATGACCTTGCCTTCAAAAAGTCTGTCACAACAAAACAAGGTATTTCTGCAATAAATCTAGCTAGTTTGATTGGGTTTTTATGTTTGTTTGTTTTTTTATTTGTTTTGGTTCCTTTGTTTGTTTTTTTGTTGTTGTTTGTTTGTTTGTTTGTTTGTTTTGTGGGTTTTTTCTGAGCCAGCTAAATCTTGGAGAGTTGCTGTTGTTCCAGAGAAGCAGTTCTCACTCTCACTGTAGTAAACCCTCCGTCATTTTTCATGAAGTGGGCAATTTCCTGGTGGGTTACAAGTTAGACTACACTTGCTTACTGACAGAGCTTTCAAGGGCTTATGTTTCTCAGCAACATGAAAATTTATGAATGGGATGACAAATTCAAATCAAAGCCATTCAGTCAAAGAATATATCTCACTTCATAAAATTCATCTAATATGTAACAAAAGACAATCAGAAAATATTTCCAATCTCTGAAAAGCTGTCAATTCTTATTTAAATACAAAATTAGAGCAGAGCAACAGTTAACATTCTGAAAAAAAAAAAAAAAACAACAACCAAAGTTTAAATTTGCCAAATACATTACTAAGATAGAAGTGTTTTAGCACAAATACTTGCTTCAGGTGTCCATCTCCTCTGAAGAACTTACTATAGGAAGATGTCTTCTCCAAAACAGAAGTTGGGATGCTCCAGCGAAACTGACTTTCATCTACAGCCCACAACAAATATTTGATTTTTACCTTCTGAAGTTAGTATACATCAATTTCTGGTAAGATGTTTTTACTTGAAATGCCTTAAAAGTCACTTCCAAGAATTAGAAAACAAAGCACTTCTGGAAGAAAGATAACATTTTTTTGGAGGTAGGAACTTCCCTTTTCATGCTTCAGGGGAAAATGTTGACAGCTTTTTTAATGTGGAAGAAATAATCTGCCCTCATTGCTGATTACTATGGAAACAAGTCTTCTGTGAAAAAGACAAAGAATCACAGAATAGCTGATGTTGAAAATGGAAGGGACCAGTGGGGGAGGTCACCCTGTCCAACCTCCTTGCTCAAGCTGGACTACCCAGAGCACGTTGCTCAGCACAATGTCCAGATTAGTATCTCCAGCATGGGAGACTCCAAAGTCTCCCTGGGCAGCTTGTGCTAAAGTGCAGCCCCTCTCTCCATTCCCCGATGTTCAGAAGGAAGTTCCTATGCTTCAGTTTGTGCTCACTGCCTCTAATCCTCAATCCTCAAACAGAGTTGTCATACCAGAAGGAAGTACAACTACTACTTTTTCTTTTAAATTTCAGCTGGTTTGGCCACTTCTCTAGATAACATGCAACCCACAAATAAGGATGCAAGAACATAATATACTGTCCACTAGATTTAGGGCGAGAATATATCAAGGCCAAAGAAAATGAAGTTATGAAATCATACTGCTGTCTGACTGTCTGGAGAACAAGGAAGAAAATCCATCAAGTCTTTTTTTTTAATGTGCACTTGCAACCTTCTCAGTTGTAACATCAAAATATAAAAAGGTATTTTTATCCTCAGTAGGAGTTAGTATACCAGAGGAAAAGAAATGTACAGTAAAAGAACAGTTAGGTCCCCAACTACATACAGACAATCAAAAGCCACGAATTTAGAAAACATGCCCCATTCAAAAGCTAACTTAACTTAGAAAAAATCAATGCAAGAACTAGAAATTACTATGCCCTAAATCTTTTTTCCTTCTAAAAAAGCCATAATTTGGGAAAAACTCACTGATTAAAAGTTCTAAATCCACAATTTTAAAAATGCACAAATGCACAATCAATTAATTCTGGCATATATGTGACATGAAATAGGAAGGGCTAAAAGCCTTTGAACAACAATTGTTCATTAGAACCTGGAAACCTTTTAAAGCATCCCACAAAATGCACCCTTTTTTCAGCTTGCTGTTTTCTGTGAAGTTTAAGTAGGAGCAGCACAGTTACCAAGTAGTGGACCATACATAACTGACTACAGAACAATCTGAATGTAATGCCAAAGATGTAATCACTGTAAACAAGGAATTGACATATCCAAATGCTCTTCCAAAAGAGTGATAAAGCCTATGGCACAATTTATTTATATAAGGAAATTCATTACAGCACTGTTCACTATCTGTGCTCTCATCTGAAAAAGCTGTAATACAATACAGAAATCAAAACTAAAGACTAATTACTGGAAATAAGCAAATTAAGTTTTTTTAATAAAAATGCTTCTCTTCAAGAAAAGCAACTACAGACATTGCTGGACTCTTGCATCAAAGACTCTGTTTCTCATAAACTTAAAAGTCCAATTAACTTCAAAGAGAAAACCTGAAGATATCATGTGCTGAGAGAAGACAAAAGATTAAGTTTCAGCAGTGCTCAGAGAAGGGACTTGAGTGCTATTTATTGCACATGCTGATTACTCATTCAGACTATCAAAACTTTGTTGTGTGGTCACATACAAGTGACAGAGACCTGGCCTTCACTACTTAGTACTAGGCAAAATGAGAATTAATTCAAAGATATTTTAAGTACAATGTGAATTTTGCTTACATTCAGGACAGCCTTTATACCCTCCAAATGATGATATTTGACACAGAAATGAAGAAACACAGAGAACCCAACTGTACAATCTTTCCAGAACTAATATGCTTTCTGAATAATTCCCTACATGAAAAAACTGTACAGTTAATGAAGTTAATTATCGAAGTAGTGGGATAAGCGCTTGTTTTTGTAACAGGTTATTTGCTTAGTGTTCAATGCAGCATAACCTATGTTACACAAAGTCTGCTATCTAAAACTAGGCTAGCTGAGAGTAATAACTTACCACATTCACTAGGAGGGATGTCAGAGGGATCCCACTACAAAGGGGATGTCCGAGCAAGGCTTAAAAGGTTAGAAGAGAGTAAGCTGGTAGCAGCAACACACTTACAGAATATTTCAGTTCCACATGAATACACTTCTTCACCAGCTTTCAGTCACTGAGGTGTGAAGACTACAAGAGAGCTGAACTTGTCAAGGAGGCAGATGCAGAGCAGCAGGAATCAAAGGCACACACACCAGGTTAAGATCAAACCTGGCAGAAAGCACAGTGGCATGGAGTAAGAATGATCAGGACATGAAGAGATCATAAAAAGGCCAGAATGTTTTAACTTAGAGAGGACATAACAAAAGGACACTACACTTAAGACTGAAAACATGAAGCCATAGGTTTACATAACAGCATGAAAGTCAGTGATCAGACAGGAAGGAATATCTCTGAAGACTACAGAAAAGTCACACTGAAAGAGAAAGCCAATGTCATAGGGCATAATGTAAGTTAAGGAAGGCAATTTTGCAAAACTTCTAAAAGAAATTACCCAGAAGGAGCTTTCTCACAGGAGAAACTGGAAAAAGCACTATGTGTATCTTGCATGAAACAAAGATCACAGAAGTATATTGCTCAATTACATTAAATTACAAAATCACATTAAGTTTTGGGATGTCACACATCGGAATATTTAACCTGACATTTCCTGACTTAAAGAAGATGTTTTATAACTTAAGATTTTACAAGGACAAGAGGCTGCACAGGGTGCTCTTAGGAGAAAAACAGCAGTGGAAAAACTTCAGGTAACTGTGATCATTAAACAGTCTTTTCTAATTTAGAATGGAGATACTGGCAAGCTATTCTATGTTTTCATGGCCATAGCAGAAATTAAGCCACAGGACACAAGTTTTTTGAGTACTCTTGGAAGCTCATCCTTTAAGCATGTATGTTTCAGTATCACAAATAATTATTCTAACTGTTCCTTTCTCAACCTCAAATGTGCAACAGTACTTTACGACTATGACTAGATCTGCTATACCATTATGCAGAAATATCAAAACATCCATTTCTCTCACTGCAGCAGTTTTAAAAATTTATTCCACTCATCATCCTTTGTACCTGAGACATATTGCCAAATAATACAAGACTGACAACATGAAGTTAAACATCTAGCCAATAAGCTAGACCAACAGACATGCTAATGATAATGTACATCTCACAAAGACTTCTTTTTAACTGAAAGTGTTAATGCTATCCAGAGAGAACGCTTCAGCTTCCTCATCCATCAGAAGACTCAAATATTCACTTGTTTCTTAAGTTGGACAGCCAGACGTTATGTATCAGAATGCCAGCCAAAGCTTATTTGGAAAACATGAAGGATGTGGCTGCCACACTAAGTACAGCAACTCCCAAGGAGTTGCCTTTTCCCACTAGCTCAACTGCAGATGAAGTTGAGATATGGATATAGCAATACTGCCTCCAGCACCTCCACTGCTGCAAAAGCCCATACAAGCTCAGTCCATCCTTCTTTTGTGACACTACCGCAATGAGAAGTCAATATATTTACAAGAACATTGTCAGAACATAGTACACTTTGCCTCTGAAAAACAAAGTCCTAAGAACAGGGAGACTATCCTAAGTGTACTACTACCAGTTAGTAGTATTACTAACTACTAGTAGTACTACTAGTAACTAACTAATAGTAAGTAGTAGTAATACTACTAGTAGTCAATTACATTCAGGAGATTTTTCCTCAATTGTATTTTCCTCAATTGCTCAAATCTTACTTAAGAAATTTACAGTTATTTACCCTGAAGTGTAATTACCACCTGCCTTTTGTTCTATGATTAGAACACAAACAAAGCAGACATGAGACATACATTTTGGTATAGCTAATTTCAAGCAACAAGTTGATTTAGCTGGTGGACAGAACCCAGACTTCCAAAGCAGGTGCAAAAACACAGTCTCATATTGGAATACAGCAAAGAGCTGGAAGCATTCCTCAAAGAAAAACACTAGATTTGTGGGGGTTTTGTAAGATCTTCCAGATTCCATCTCACTCTAGTGCAATTACAGCTTTGTACACACTGGCTTAAGAGTAAGATTTTCTATTAAGATATCTCTTGGGAATGACATGGAAAAAAGGCAATCCCAGCAGTGGAATGTGGAGTGAACACATTCCCAGAAAGCAGGGGAAGGAGAGATCAAGAGATTTGCTAAGTCATCTTGAAGAAGCGGTGATGGGTTACTATAAAAGCTTTCTAATTATTCATAGCAATTAAAAATCAAGGCTGCTGACCCAGTTACTTATCATTTTAAAGAGGAAAAATCATTTAAGTAACTTTGTATGTAAAAGCAGGGAGAGGGCCAAAAAATACCTTCAAGGAGATGAAAGGAGGAGCAAGAAGACAAAATCATGATTGAAATCAGAGGGAGTTAACTCTGCGCAACCTTTGTTCCCTTTGCCAGGGCACAGCCTCCGCATTTCCAGAATATCCTCAGGACATGCTCTATTCAGGAGCAAGCAGAGCAGCACACTGCCAGTAAAGTAAATGTGGAAGACATGACCCAGCCAGTTCCACAGACAGGCAAATATGCTTGATTAAGTGTGGGCAAAATTGTTCAACTAAGGACTTTTTATCCTCATCTGTCTAACATGGCTCTGCAATTAATGGACAAGGCCTTCAAAGTTACAAAGCAATCAGTCTCAAAGCAATCCTCATTTTCTAGTCCATTAAAATCAGAAACAAGCACGACCTGGGGTCAAATGGAAGAAAAATATATAACAGAATTATGACAGTGTTTAACAATAGCCAGTGAGGAGCAAATAAAGTGACTGAAGAAATTCAGTGCCAGTAACTACAAAAGAGTCTACGAAAGGAGAAAGATCATCCAAGCTACACTTGTAAACCGAAAACTTCCTTTTGCCTTCTCCCCTTAAGTGGGAACATTTTATTTGTTCATCTGTTAATTTTATCAGAAGTTCTGCATTGAAAATAATCAGAAAAAGGCTACAGAACAAGACTGAAAAATACCTCAGAGTTTTCCAGTACCTTGATAACTGTGTTCTTAAGAACCTGTAATTAGTCAGAGAACACTGATGAAAAAGATAGTGTGGGGAAAATCAAGAAGAAAGGATACAGACCTGGACTCTTCAGTTTTTAAATTGCTTGAGTTGAGTATAATACTGCCAAAAAGAACGTTGATGAAGAATACCCACTGTGCCTCAAAAGAAGACCAGCCCACTGAACAGTCCAGCCTGGTAGAACTTCCCCCTCTGGAAGGAGGAGAGAAGAGAACTTCCCTCTCAGGTCCCCCCTGACCACGACTTCTTGAAGCGTGGTAATATGATGGGACAGGTACAATTGGGTTATATTTGTCAGACAGCAGCTTAGCACTAGCTGGTATCTGACAAAATAAGAACAATTTGCTCCAAAAACCATTGTTCACCTTCTACAAACATTCCTCCAGAGTTGTAAGTCCAGCTGTAGACAGGTTCCAGGTTTTGGAACATTCTTTGATACTTTGGTGTGGTATCAATACAGCTGCAAGACAGAACAGGGCACGACTGACAGCAGTCCTTTTCAGGAGAAGAAACCCATTAATAGACATTGTGTGGTTACTGGGGACAAGCAGTTTTCCAGTTTTATCAGACTGGCAAGTGCCTGAACAGGGCAAAAGAACATTCCTGACCTCAGGCCAGATAAAATCTGTGTGACAGTTTCTCCTCACTCTGAAAGTAGTCTGCTTGATTACAGTTTTCCTTTTTTGCACCATCTATTTGCAACATTTTGCAAAATACAGCCTCTCCAAGCACAACAGCAATGTAAGCAAAAGGATTCTCTGCACCAAGGAGAAAAAAAGCATGTTGTTCCCTGGTTCAGAAGCCCAATACCAAGCCTATGATTTTCCTGGAACATAACCAAGCGTCAGCTGCAAATTTCTAGCAGTATACAAGCATTCAGGAAAGGCTGAATTTCTTTAGATTGCCCAACACTTAGGACATCTCAGATCCTTCTGGGCTCAGGTACCTGGAAACGGAAATCAGGTGCAAGAGTAGCAATTAATATGAGGGCTACAGAAATCAAAAGAGAAGAAAGAATTTCCAGAGGAAATTACTTTTTTGTTTCTCTTCTTCCTCAAGACACCCAGAGGCAATGGATGCCAAGATAAGCTGGAACACAGAGAAATATTAGGAATGAGGATCTGAATGTCAGGGAAATACACAAGAACATGTGTGGCCAAGACTAAACGGTGGGAAAAATGGAACTGGAGAGAACTCCTACCAGACATAAGCTCAACCTGTCTAATACTAGAAGATTTCCACTTCTTCTAATAGGGATGTTAAAACATCTTCAAAACATTTTCAAGAGAGCCCAGCACAGAGCAGCAACTAAACTAAGTGCTCTCAATACAATCTCTCAGAAAGATTGAAAGCCTTGCTTAGTACTCCTAATAGACCTAGGTCCAGATCTTCTTTCAAGGGCCATGTTGAGAGAGAAAAGCACAATTCAGGTTGTATAATTTAAGTATCAGCATTTTGCCTCAATAAACCATTTAATGTAATGTTAGTTCTCCTAGAATCAAATGATTAAGCTATGCTCTGGATTTCTAGACACAGAGCCTCACATGTCTAACTGCCAATGTGTCTACATTATTTTCATAACAGAAGCAATATCTTATGATGGGAAACTTGCTAAGTTTTTACAGGAAATTGTTTCTCTCAAAAAAACGTCACCCATACTAAAATGCTTATGAGAATTAGTAAGTTGAAAATAACTGTGATGCTAAAATGTTTTTAATGAACAGTTCATCTGGGGGAGGAAGTGCAGTCAAAAGCTTAGATCCGTTTGACAGGGTTAATACAATTCAGTGAAATGATAATGTGCTTCTGGGTGATAAGGGCAATTCAGGTTTTCTGCTTTTCATTTGATATGAAAGAAAAACTGTCTAATATTCATTATATGCCTTGTACATGGTTTACATCATATTTGCTTGCATATATAAAGTACCAAACAAAAAGCACCAACCCTGTACTAGTACTGTACAGGAGGAAAGCACTGGGGGCTACATGAGCAAACCATACAGCAGTCAGGCAAAAACTGTATTCAGCAGCTGAGGTTGGCATTTACCAGCCTGCAAGCTCATGATTTGCAATATTATTTGGGGTCAGGCAGGAAGGATCAATACCTCCAAGTGAGAGATCTCTGGTTTCAGTACCCTGGTTTGTGAGGATTACTCAAAACTGCAGTTACAGAGTGCATAAGCTATTCTCTTTGATTCACAAAAAATCTGAATCACCTAAATGAAGGTAAAGTTCAAAGAAATATCTGCACATTCAGGCCATTTTGTGTGTGGAATTTTTCATTCACATTACAATACTGTAGAAGTGTATTCAATAGAAAAAATACTTTTCTTCCCAAAAAAACAAATTTATTTTCTTTTTCTCTTCCTCCCAAGTTCCAAGTATATGTACCTTCAACATTGATGCTATCTCTATTTCCACATAGAGAATTTTTTAAAGAGCCAAAATTATAAAAAAATGCCATCACTATTTATTTACTTTTACAAAGCACTTATTTGTGTTTACTGTGTATATTCTAGTAGCCCTCTAAAGACTATCAAAATTGATTGCAATAGGTACAATGGATGACAAAAGGAAGAAACAAATATCACCTGGAAGTTGCTACAAAGCAGAAAAAAGTGTTTGCAATCTCTTTGCTTTGCTTTCATTTCTTGATCCCACATTAGAGCAGCACTACCATGAAGGGAAACACTTCCAGATTTCCTGTATACTGTAGGTATGTATCTGTAAAGACATCCAGTGAACTTGGACAAGTGGTTTACCTCAGTAACTTTACTGCGAGTGTTAAATTACAGTACAGCAGTGCATTCATCCACTTTAGGAGTACAGTGGTCAGAAGCCAGGTGATAATGTGAGCTACTTCTGTTATTCCCAGCTGCAGCTTAAGAATACATGAAGTTATTACCCTAGAAACAGTTTTTGGGATATTCCTTATATTGTTTCTGCAAAGCTAATAAAAGGGTAAATGCCTGATTCAGAGCTTCATGACATGAATTAGAGAAAAACATATGCACAAGCCAACTGCTTTATGAACTCTGAAAAGACCAAACCTGTCCTTATCTCCCTTAAGCAAGCAATGCCAGCCTAACACTCAAAAAACTACCACAAACCAAACCAGCTCTTGCAGCATGTATTGATTTTACCTTATTCCTCTGTTTTGTCCCAAAGGGCTACACTATCACACTCAATAAAGAGAAACACTGAAACAATTCTAGCAATGGATTCAGATGGCACTCTTCAAAAGAGACTGTGCATCACCATGGTGAAAGTTTCACAGAGGGATAATCTACCTAAGAGGTCATGAAAAGGCCCCACACCCACTCATTCCAGTGAAAAACAGATCCCCTCAAACACAAAGCAGAAAATTTTCTTCAAACAATCCAGATGTCTTTGATCACTTTGGAAAGGCTAGAAATGAGCACATTTTCACCACAGTACAAAAAACAAGATGGATCACCTACAGTAACACCAACTAATGCTTACAAATACCAGTTTTTCCTTGGCATGCAAACCAAGTGCTACTCAGAAAGGAGCACTTCCTCACAAGCACGAGGACAGAAGTTATGTCTCTTTTCTCCTTACTCATAAACCCATGCACTCTTCCAGAAACATGGTTTCACTGCTGAAAGTGAAAAGTTTAAAGTTTATTACTCCCTATTCCTGTGAGCAACCTTGCTGACCTCTGTCCTTACATGAAAATGTTATCGAAGCTCCCTCTGTTCTTGTGATGGATGTGACTGTTTTCTGAAGTTTACTCTGAACATCACAGCCAGTGACCTTTTACCAGAAGATGAGTATTAGATAGACATAATCCACCTAAAAGATTGTTGCAAAAACACACTCAAAAAATCTAGGTACAAAATTTACAAAGACAACAGAAAAAGTGCCAAAATCTCCATCAAATGGCAAAGCAGCAGGTCAGTCATAAGTAGATTTTACTGGGAATCACAAATTAGTCTGAATACTACTGTTTCCATTCCATTTATACAGCTGGATTATCTCTCCATCTTTGTTAGTACTGCAGTTGCTTTCTCTGTGATGTGGGGGACAAGAGGGGAGGGAACCAACACAAAAAAACAACAAAAAAAACCCACCACCACAAAACTCCAACAAGTTTCTAAAAGCCTCCAAACTAAAGCTGAATATCTGAAGTCCCTGGAAAACTAAGCAAAACACATGATACACAAATCTCTATCTACATCAAAAAGTTGTGGTTTAGCATTTCAACTGGAATTCCATTATTTTATTTTTTCATAATTCCAGACCTCTCCCCAATGGCAAACTTGCAAGTAGAAAGAGCATCTTTATTTCTGACAAGTGAGTAATCTAGTTCTAGTAGGATTCATAGCCTTTAAGTAGGTCCTTCTGTATATTTATTCTTATTTTTTCAATATAATGACTGCAATGCAGTCAATTTTCAATTTTAAATTCAAGATATAGGTTTTAATCCCAGAAAAACCTGCCTTTAGGATCAACTACATTACCTTTTACAGCTGTAGAGCTTTTCTAGGCAGAAAACTGTTTAAATCATAAGTAATCAAAAACCAAAAAAACACAACATCCTGAATTCACTCTACTTCCCTGCATTAGATTTTTCACCCAGTTGGTCATACAACTCATCTTGCTCCAGGACACCCTATGGAAATGTGTCCCATGGAAATCCTATGGAAAGAAGTTGTATTTCCTTCTTTAAGCAACTTCTTGAGCTGTGACAAAATCAAGACATCAAAATCTTTGTGTAGCCAAAGGTCAGATAACGCATACATACAGGCAATGTTTGTCTGCACTGGTTACTCATAGGGACAATTAGAGATTTATTTTTTTCACACCATCTTGCGTGGCAAGATTTTGGTGGCTGGCTACACAGATAACCTCTGTCAGATGATGTCAGAAGCCTCATCTATGTACAAGAGCCATTGCATCCAGCTCCAGAATAGAACCTCCACTGGCCAAGGCCAAGCCCATTGGTGACAGTGATTACATCTCTAAGAGAACATATTTAAGAACATATTTTACATATTCACAACAGCAGTGAAGCAGACCTCAAGGTCGGTGAAAAAGGTGGGAGAGGAGATGCTCCAGGCACTGGAGAATAAATTCTTCTGCAGCCTGTGCTGAAGACTATGATGAGGCAGGATTACCCCCCTGCAGCCCACTGAGGTCCATGGTACAGCAGAGATCACCTGCAGCCCACGAAGAACTCCACACCTGAGCAGGTGCCTGAAGGAGGCTGTAACCATGCTGGAAGACATACTAGGCCAGTTCATGAAGAACTGCAGCCCAAGGGAAGACTCATGCCAGAAAAGGGAGAGACCTCATGCTGCAGCAGGGAATGAACATGAGGAAGGAGCAGCAGCAGAGACAAGTGTGATAAACTGACCACAGCCCCCATTTTCCTGACCCACTCAGACAGAAGAGGAAGAGAAGTCTGGAGCTGAAGTTGAACCTGGGAAGAAGGGAGGGGTGGGGGAAAGATGTTTTAAGGTTTGTTTTTATTTCTCATTATCCTTCTCTGACTTTTCATTGGTAATTAATTAAATTAATTTCTCCAAATCTGGTTGACCTATGACTGTACTTGCTGAACCTTCTGTCATACTTTTTCTTCACCGCTCACATGAGAAAGGTGAGTAATCAGAGTGGCTTTGGTGGGCACCTTATGTTCAGCCAAAATTATCTCATCACAACATAACCTCCTTTCTCCACTGAATTTTACTTTAGTTTCCATATTGTCTCATTTTATATGTTCTGTACAAATGAACTATACTCTGGAATTTGCTTCATGTCTCCTAATTCAGTAACATGCTACAGAAGCAATAGCGGATTTATTATTTTCTTCTCTGTAATTGCCAATTCTCAGCTTGTGATAACCTCTTTGACTCAATAAGGTAAAACATCTCATTGCTGGGTGATCTTGCCTGGCTAGTTATCACCCATTCTCACTCTGTTCCGTCAGGAATTCCCACAACCCCATCACACTCTTACCTTTCTCAAGTAAACAAGACCCAGCTCTCCCAAACACTCCTACTACCATAGCTCCTTGTGCTCCAACTGATACTCATGGTAACATCTGAAAGCAAAAGCAGCAACACAGATGCACGTCAGCCAATACCTGTGACATATCCACACAGCTCAGCAGTTTTCAGTTGTTTGTCTAGCAGCCAAAATACCCCTTTGACATGAAAACTTTGAGAAAGAGGACAAGTTACTGCCGTTATATCCAGGCTACATAGTTATTTTAAGAGACTAACTTCTTTTGATGGGGATTGTTATCACCAGTATTTTTGCACAACTGAACAAACTACCACTTTTGCTCTTAATGAAGGCATATCTCTATCCAGTCCAGAACACAGATCTCCCGTATTTACACAAAAAGTATATACACAGACTTAAAGACACATATCTAGTCCAGTTTTCTTTCAAGCATATTTCAGCTGAAGACAAGATCTCAGTAAGTAGCATACAGAACTGGAAGAGAAGTTTCAAAGGACATTGGTCATCCAGTCCCAATAACAAATCCTTAGCTATACCACTGCATGCTGTAGACAAGTTTCACCAAAAAATCTGTATGTTAACTGTGCATTCAACACCCATAATTCTAAGAAACCATAGAGCCACTTTCAGCAAACCTTTTTTATTAATACCTTCCATAATGCACTGAGGCAATTAGAAGTAGAGGACCGTGGCCACTGCCAAATAGTATATCTTTTTAAGAGATGCAGAGTTGACTGTTTATACACATGACGTATCTAAGTTTGTGTGTCTGTCTGCGAGCATTCCCATATGCATGTGCTGTTTGTCTCTAGAAGCAAACAAACTTAAAAGTATGCATGTCAAAAGAAAAAAAGGTTAGAACTAAACACACTGGATTTAACATCAGTCAGCTCATCATCAGTTTTGAACTCTCGAGCCTTCTTTAAGATCACCAGGATGTTAATAAGAGCAATAGCCAGTGGAAAAACAGAGAATAGTCAGCAGAAATGTACATTAAAGGAGACTTAGAATGAATGACAAACAACCTTGTGACTTGAGATATATCAGTTTTTTGTTTCAGCACACTACCCTTTTCAATTTCAACAGCTTCTGTGATATGTTTAAAGCTAAATAAAGATTTCTGATAGCCTCTCTATAGTAATGAACATCAGCCACTGGACTTCTGGAAGACTGTTTCTTGCCCCTCTCTTTACAAATACAGATTTCAGAGCACAATAGCATCTGACTTGTTAAACACAGGCATAAAGAGTGAAATCAACACAGACCAGTAGATTAGATTAATTCTGTCTTCACGATACTTGATTTGTAAAGCTGAAGCATGACTATTTGTGTTTGATGGTGAGAATTATGTCTACACTTCCAAAGGCAATAGAGCAAATCTGCTTCTCAAAACCTGCCTCCATCTGCTCTGTTTCACAGTACTTCCTGGAAAGTAACATCTGCAGTGCTTGGGTGAGTAAATTTAGAATTTAAGCTCTCACTGCCCAAGTTTTTCCAAAACAAAATATGGTATAGCCAAAGCAAAACTCAGCAAGTTCAGACTTAACCAGAGATCAGACTGCCACATTTCTTTTTAATATACACAACAACCAAGGTCCACTTCCCCTTCTTTTGTAAGTAATACATTTGTAACAATAACAGCTTGCGTCGTGTGCAAAAGTATTTCTTGGTAACACCATAAAAATAAAGTTCTAAATCCAGTTTTACAGTTCATACAAAATCCTCACAAGGAATTCAAGCAGTTGAAGCAAGACAGCATTTTGTTTACCAGTGCTGAGAATCACTTTCATGTCCCAGAAATGTGTCTCCCTGGACATGATTATTCATCCTCAGCCTGCTAGCTGTGTTTTCCATTGAGCACTCTGGGCAGCCCTGGAGAACAGGTAACCACATGTCCTGGTTTCCCCTCTCAAGACTTTGTGATAGCTCTCCCCTTTTGATGTCTCTACTCTGAAGATAACATAAAAAGCTTCAGTGGTCACAAGAATGCTGAAAATAATTATCTGCAAGAGGTGCAATTCAGCCCACCAAAGGTTTTTTACTGCACTTTGAAATTTGTTCCTCCAGCAATAGCCTTGAAAAGGACAAGCTTAATTGGCCTGGGAAGTAGCAAAAGCAAGGAAAATGCCTAGACAGCCATAAGAACAATCCAGGAGGTTCCAACATGACTCTTCAAATGAGCTGAGGGGAACACAAAATTTTTTAAACACATGGAGCAGCAAACCCAAGACAGCCAGAGTTAGGCAAAGCAAGGTGAAGGCTTAAACCACAAATGTTTTATAGGAAATAATCTCTAAAATTCATCATATGAACTGACTGCAAGGAAAAGGCAGCTGACACCCATGCTCCAAAAGTGTACAACATGGGCCCCAACATGGCTGAAAATTTCTTTTCAGTACCACACATGGCTGTTAGGAACTTGAAATTTCAAGCATCTATAAACTGGTAGTCTACATAAGAGAACACACAAGTGTATTTGTAAGCCACAATTTTCCCGAAGCACTGTGTCTACAATCCAACAACAGTGGGGTTATCAGACCAAACTGAATTGATGAATTACCCTGTTTGTCAAAATAGAACAGACTCTCCCAGAACGAGCATTTCAAAGTCACTTTTATGTCTGAGAAGACCATCCTTGCCCCTTTGGATAGACTGATTGAGTTAGCATAGCCTAACTTTCCAGCACAGGCAATCCCTAAGCAGTAACTCCAAAGATACTGCATTAGAAATATCAAAGGAATTATCAATGTCAGTATACAGATATTCAACAATAGCCATACAAAATGTACTAAGCAGTATTAAAGTATTCTCACCTGTTGCTCTCTACAGACATAATAAGATATTTCATGGTTATGCTAGACCTTATTCTTAAAGAGATGCAGTAAACCTTAGACAACATTTCTTCTTCAAATTGTGTAAATTTAAGATCTTTAGAAGATCAAAATTAAAACCATTCCAGGTGGCAATCATTCAGGTATCTCCTTTCAGAACAATCAACTGTATTTTGAAAAACCATAGAGACATAAAAGCCAAAAACTAGATATGGTGCCTTAAAAACTAGCTCTCTTACAGCATAGTACAGTGTTTGTACAGAATGATCTCGTCTGTCTTGCTATCTAATCCAAACTATTAAACTACTTCTTTACCTCTCTTGCTACTTGAGACAAACAAACAAAAAACACTAATTAAAAAAACCCAAACAAACAAAAAAACACCAAGGGGTTAAACCAGAAGGAAATGGAGGAACATAAAGGTGCAGAAGAACTGAGTTACTAGAAAGAGTTACCTCTCTGTGACATCAGTCACAAACAGAAAATGCAGCATCCAAAAAACACCTGATAGGAAACAAGAACTTGACATAACACAGAAATGTAATGCTACAGAATAATAAATTAAACAAATGGCACTACTCTTGGTTTAAAACGCTTTAAAACCACTTTTGCCCCAACCTAGCTGAAGACTCAGTAACTCCAGAACACTCTGACATCCTTGTTTGGCTTCAGTACCCACCCTACCACACAGCCTTCACACAGCCCATAAACAAGAGATACAGATGATGCTGCAGTAAATTCACAGTAAACAAGTCCATAACAGTATGGGCAACACATTTGCTTTGAAAATTCTCTTTTATGGCACAGGTGTTTTAAGAGTGATCCTCAAAAGAAAACAGTTGTTACATGAACATCAGAAATAATGAAAATCTGCATTCGTGGAATTTTGTTATGTATTTTTATATTTTCTCCTGCAATAATACAGTTTGCTTCCAAATCCTTACAATTCCCATTCCCTGAAATTCCTTTCGTTTCCCTAGCCCTCAGGATCCACCTTTATTTCCTGTGCTCTTTTCAGAGAGACTGTACACTGCAGCTGTTTGGAAGCAAAACACTGTCTAGCTGCCCAGTAACTACCTGCATCTACAGATCAATAAGTCAGACAAAACAGCATCGGATCCCTTCAACCTGTTTGCTTGAGAGAGCAGAATAATTTGTCTGATACTTAACCAGTGATTTACTATACATCTTCTTAAAAAACTAAAAAGCCTCCCTCAAGTTTGAAGCTATTTACAGAGAAACAGGACTAAGCGAACAAGTATGACAGGTTTACTTAAGAATACCAATTTCACATTTACATGGGAAGGCAGCCTAACGAGGTCATATATCACAGTTTTTCACTCTTTTCCTACTTTCTGCTTATATTATTGACTGAATTCTTGTTTGTACCATTCTCCCTTAAAAATACTATAGAAAATGTAAACACTAGGAGAGTCATATTAGAAACACAGGTTTAGTAAAGACTAACAAAAAAAGGGTAAGAATGCATCAGTGAATATATTTCTGTATTTTTTTACATACCCTCGAAGCTTGGAAAAAATCTTTCTCATTGCTGAACACATCTCTCAATTAATTTATCTGGCACTTTCTGAGAGTGCACCAAGTATGCCAGGAAAGACAGGACCCAGCATCCTCTATACTTCTGGGACTGGAAAATAAAAATTGCAGTGCATACTTTGGTCTGTCAAATGAAAACAGACTGTACATAAACCAGCAAGTAAGTTAGGAAGAAGGGCTGAGAGGCAGAAGTGTTGCTCTACTTTAAATACAAAGACCTATTGATGCTTTACCCAGAAGCATTTATACATTAAATACCCACCACAAAAGGTATTTTTTGCTGTATAGAGAAGAAACATGTGAAAAAAAACAAGGTTGAAAAAAAAGCAGTCTCACAGGACTGAGGTGACGCTTGTGTGCTGAAGCAAACAGTTCTCACCATCACTTCTCACTATGTGCTACTAAATTGCTGTCCCTTCTCTATTTGTAATGACTGAAGCAGGCATCCCCAGGCTAAACAGTACATGCTTACTACACAGGAACAGAAAGTTTCCAGGCTGCAAGAGTCTGGGATATCTGACAATTCAATCCCCCAGCTCAGACCAGGCCAATTTAGAGCAGTGCTGAATCTTTCCAGAGATGTAAAGTCCACAATGTCCACAATTCTCTGCTTCAGAGTGAAGAAAGATTCTTCCTAAAAATACAGGCCACATATTTATGTGTTTCAGCCTGAGCCCTATTCCCAGCAATTCACCTTGGTTAGCAGCATACAAAAGTCTGGCCCTATCTTTTCTTTATCTGCAGTAAGACGAGGACAGAGGTCACTGGGATCTCTTGGTTGGGAACTCCCCTGGGCCATCTCTTAAGTCATGCAATCTTGGTGTCCTCTACCTCTCCCTACAGGTCCTGTGCTCCAGCCTCTACAAAAACTTGCTGCCCTTGATCAAGCCAGCTCCACTGGGACAGGAGCTGCTGCCCACCCATTCAACCCCCTCATGGCACACAGCTCTTCTGCCCCAGTGCCTCAGCCTTTATTGGATGCTACATGGTTCCAAATTCACCAGGCTGCCAAGGTCCCTCAGAATAGCACACCTGCACCCCAACATACTGACTGGTCCTCACCATATAATGTAATCAGTGAGATACCTGAGGATCACTATTCCACCAGAGAGATATGTTGTTCCATAACTGGGCTTTTTCCAGGTTTGTAAGGTGACACAATCCTAGTCACTACTGAATAATTTATCATATTTACCACCCGGATAGCTTTTCCCTAATCCTTCACATTCAGAATGCCTCATCAAACAAAAAGCTGCCAAAACACAACAAATCCTTTAAGTTATTTTTCCTCAGTGTCCAAATTCTTCATTAGTAGTATTTTTTGGTATCTCATTGCATAAAAGCAGAATCAATACCCTGTGGGCACAGGGACAGTGCTTTAAAAACTAAATTAAGTTTTAATAAAGAAAATAATATTTTTCTATCTCATTCACTTTTTCAAGGTCCTTATGACAAACAAAATCAAATATATCTTGACTCTCACTTTCTTGAAATACGCCCCTGCAGCATGTACCTCAGTTTGCTGATCTTCACAAGCATAATCACATACTTCTTAAGTTTGAAGACACTTGTCATACTGGCGCCAAAAATGTTCACTTCCAAGCCTCCAAAAATCAAAATGCACTTCTGAAACAGCTCGGAAGTCTTACCCGCACCCAACCTCCAAAATAAGCTGAAAAAGCGATTTTCAGATCATACCATAAACACTTTATGTAAACTTGCTCAAAACCACACACAAGCCACGATTACAGACTCACAGGGTTTCTCTGCCAAAAGGCTCAATATCCTACTACTAAATCTGCATGATAATTCTTTCCAAAAACTACTGCTTACTCTGCTTGGCTTTGGGCCATTTCAACTTATAAACAGGAAAAAAGTGATGCCATGGAAATGATTTATACAGACAGCCTGCATACTCTAAAAAAAGCAGATAAACAGATTTTTAATGGAAATTCAAAAAATCACTTTAAAATGTTGACTTGTAGGTAGGGATCCCACAAATATTTGCACAGGCTTTTAATGAAAGCAGAAGCATCCATGTGCCTAAAAGCCAAAACTTCACAGAGCAAAAACCCAAGCAGAGAGTAAACACAAATCTCTTAATATTTTTGCTCTGGAACCTGATATACTTTAGATGCTAAGCAGCAGAAGATAAAGAGGAGATAACTTTCAGGTGTGGTGAAAAAAACAGGCAGCAAATGTCTTCAAACTGTACATTGCTGTTCCATGGTGCAGGTTCAATCATACGGCACAGGAGCTGTTCCAAGTATTCTCTGACAGACCCAACTGCTCTGTATACACAGCTAATGTTTCTAGCCATATTTCCTGGTTTAATAGCCATTCCTTGGGCTCTTACACAACTAGAAGTCATGCAACCAAAGACAGTGCATGGCTTTTAGCAATTTTTAGACTATTTAAGGGTAGTCTTCCTAACAGGCAGCTTTCCAGGCATGGAGATTAAGAAGTATTTTAATAAGATTTGCAGAATTCATACTTTACTCCTTCATAGGCTGGCAGAAAATTTATACCATCACTACCTTTATACCATCACTACCTTCTTCGTACCCTCCTTCCAGAAAAATGTGCAGAAGCACAGATAATATTTTTTTTGGAAGTAGAGACTGGTAGTATTACAGGAAGAAATGCAATTCCACTGTTCATAAAGGATATCAGAAATATTTTAAGCAATATACTTTACTGATACTCTTGTGCACCCTTGTGCTACAGATGTGTACCTTATACAGAATAACAGAAATTCAGTTAAAGACTTAACTAAGCTTTTCAGGGGCCTATTTTGCTGGAATTTTCTTCGTGTTTCTGCTTAGCAGGGGGGTTGATTTGGTTTTTGTAATTGAAATGCTAAAGTACCTTTCCTTTAATATTGTAATTTCCTATTTGGGATTCTCCTAGAAACTGCTGACCAAGCCCAAGAGATGTGAGCTTTGAAACACTACAGTGTTGCACTGAAGGCTGGTTATTATGACAGCCCAAGTTCCAGAAAACTACACCAGCTGCCAGTCAATACAGCAAGCAACACAAATTATTTGTCCGGACGCAGAACTCCAGTCATTACAGAAGACATTAGAGAAACATCTTGACACACTTTCCCACCAAGAGACTGAGAGCAGATGTTACTTTTCCATACAAGGTGGTGGCAAAAGGCTTGCATGAGAAGGGTGATGCACACAGTTAACCTGAACACAGTGTTGGGGATAATGGGAACAGCAGCTCAGGAGCTTAGACCTGGGATGTCTGGCTCTTCAGTGAGAAGATCTAAGGAAGAGTGTTTTAAGAATGGACATTTGGAGCATGTGTGTGCAATCCAGAAGCTCAGAAAACACTGTATACCATGCTTGCTTAAAATAGTTGTGAAAATACCTATGACTTACTATTTTAAAAGCTTCCTGCATCTTTCCTTAAGTGAAGTATGCATTATTTGCCCTACATTACATCAAGCAACTTCCTGAAAGAAGCTTTATTTGAAGACATCAGAGCACAAGAACAAGAGTATTTTTCCTATCAAGAATGGAAGATCTTTTCTTTATGCCAGAAATTCTAACAACCAAGCATTTACTGTACTTCACATACACAAACAAGAAAGCAATGGTTTAGAACAAACATAGAAGGATGCTACCGGAAGGTGTTAAGAGAAAAAAAGGCACTAAAAAACAAACAAAAACCAAACAAAACCCAGTAAAACAAAGGTGGGGTAAAGCACCAATATCTTATTAAAACATTCATGCAAAGGGAGCTCTCAATGTGCCATGATTTAACCCTAAGTACCAGCAGCAGCTCCCCATCACTCTCCCCCTTTGCCAGTGGAATGTGAGCAAGAATCAGGAAAGGTAAAACTTGTGTACTGAGATAAGAACAGTTTAGTAATTGAAGCAAAGTAAAATACTAAAACAACATTAATGATACAGTATTATAATTATAATGAATAGAGAGATGAGGGGGTGGGGGGAAAGGGGTGACCCAGGAATAAAACCCAAGAGAAACAAGTGATGCACAATACCAACAACCACCACACACTGACTGATGCCAAAAATGCCTACCAGGAAGAAAATTAACTCTACTTCACCCAAAACCAGGGTGCTGAAAAATTTGTAATATTCTCTCATACTCTGGTACCCTACATTCCTGTTAACCCCACATTCCTGTTAACCCATCTACATCTTGCATCACATTAACAGTGACAACCCTCATGTTTAGATGATACATGTCCATTTGAACTTCTAATATGAAGCAGATGCCATACAAGACCATTTAAAATACCTAAGGCGCAAGAACTAACAAAAAAGTTGCAAAGCTATTGGCTGAAAAAGATTTGAAGCCTATCTTTCTAAGGAAAAAAAATTGGTCAAAAGATTCTCTCTGCATGTGGATTTCATTTTGCCAAGATAATTTGTGGGTGAAAAAAGGCTGTATAAGCAGCAAAACTAAACATAAAAAGGCAAAGCAGAACACTCCGAACCCCACCACTATTTTTTAATTGAACACAGCTTTTCCAAGAATTTACAATGCTCTCAATCATACTTATTAATATTCTTTAAAGCAGTTTCTCATTTTAACCTTTCTGTGACAAGGCAAATATATTTCTCAAGCTCAGTATTTTGATGACTTAGACCAAAAGGATAATTTAGATTATTTCATAAACAGATGTTGCAAAGCAGAACATGCATTTTCAAATTAAAGACATATCTCTTATCTTCTTACTATTATTAAACTCAAATTTGTACTTAAGAGAATATTCTGAATTTTAGATTTCCCTGCTTTTGCATATTTTACATCTAAAATATGCCAGATTAGACAAGGATCAAGTTGCTAATACTCTCCAAACTACAATCAAAATAATGGCATATTAATTTTATATTATTTATTTTCTTTAAAACAGATTTGTTTCAGTCTCACACTATCCTTAAATACTTATGTTTGGGGCAGGGGGTGGCAGTATATTAACACTTACTAGCATCCATTTGAGCTGCCTTGATGCTGGCACCTAAAAGGCACCCCTCCAAAGAACAGTATCAGGCCATAAAATCATAATTTCCAGTTCTTTTAAATACTACAAGGTAAAAGTAAAATAAAAACATAAAAGCGATAGTCACAGAGCATGGCTTAAAATGAATGCAACTTACCTGAAAATAATAGTTAAGGAAGTACATTTGCATTAATTTGCCAATTAAATCCAATAAATATACAACTCACAGCTCTTATAACCAACTTCTTGAAACAAACATTAATTATATGTCTGTTTACATTAAATCTGTAATTACTATAATCTATTCAAAGTACAACTAATTTATGTAAAAAACAAAGCCTCCTATCTTCCTTTATAATTCAAAACCAGCAAAACTCACATACCAACATTATAATAAATAATTCTGATAGTCTAAAGGTAATTGCAATCTTGTGTCCAAAACAGATTATGTTCAAACATACAAAGTAACAGCTTTTCAATATTGTGGTAATTCTAACCAAGAAGCACCATCCAGCCATTTATTTACAATGCACTTTGACCAAATTAAAATGGAGATGCTCCAGTCATAGTTTCTGGTTTTTGTGGGCTTTTTTTGTTTGCTTTTTTCGTTAATCTGTCAAAATCAATTGTAACTTGAAAAGTCGCCACATACTAAACATGCTTCACTTGTTCCTACCAAGAAACTATGTTTCCATCTCACTTTTTTTTTATATGGTCATAAAGCTGTGAAGGCACCACCATGTCATAAATAAAAAAAAACGTAGCATCTATCACCAGGCATGCCAGAATTAAGTATGACTCTCACAGCAAAGCCACATTAACTGCTCTCCAGTTCGAGAACAAAACCACAAATACCACACAGAGATGGTATAACTGCACAACTGCTAAAAGCTCAAAAGTTTATATATGTCAGTATGCACACAGAATTCTACTACAACTGCTCAGCATTTACAGATTTAAGCAGAACCACTAACAATTCAGCTTTCTACTGCACTTAACTGACACCTCATATAATCTTCACAAGAAGTCCAACTCCTCACATTCTACAATCAACTAGGCTTGAAAACTGGGACTAATCCTTTCAGCAGAAGTTTCAGCTTCTCCATACTGAAAGACTTAGCAAATGCAGTTATATGCCAAAATAAGCACCTTCCATTACCCCTCTTAATATAGGACTTGACCTTGCATGCACCTTAAAAAAACAACTGAACTAACTAAAGACTTAGCAACAGGAGAAAAAAAACAATATTAAGTAGACTTAGCAAAGCTCATCAGATGACATCCAATGAGCTGATATGAGTAACAAAGATGTTTAAGAGAAAATACGTTTTCGCCAGTTATGGACATAACATGGTGTCTTAAATACAGCACAACTTTCAAAAGCCATCTTTTCTTTCCAGATGTTGTAAAACTTGAGAATGTCAACACAGAACTAAAAACAAACAAACAAACAAAAACAAAACAAAAAAACCCCACCACCCTAAGAATTTCCAGTACAGACGCACAATCCAAGTTCAGCCCTGATGCCTGAGTTTAGTTAATAATTTTTCCCTCTGGTGACAAATAATTTATGAAAAAGATAGACCTTCTTGAAGAGTCTTTCCCTTTGGAGAAAAACAAGCAAAGAAACAAATACTCTTCATGCCCTATCTAGAAATCTCCTGGATTTGTCTGTAAATTATGACACTATCTCAAAATTAGAAGATGAATCACATATCATACTATCTGAAAATGTTTTACGTATTTTTTAGACAATGACTAGCAACAAGCATTCACCCACTACTGTGACTTAAGTATACTGCAAAACAACCTTTCAATTTGGGTGTCTGCATGAGCTCTTTTGAGCAAAATCATTCTTGCTATTGCAATTACCATTAAACACAGGACTCTAAATGACTTTTAAACACAGGATCTGTGATAGCGAATACCAAAACTTCAGAACAAACCCAAAAAAATCCCCTTTCTGGAGAATAAAAAGTCCAGTATTTCCTAATCCAGCTCTAAGGTCTTCATACACTAGGCCTGTGCTGAATTTATTATATGGTAAAGGTTACACTTCTTGTCTCCACCATGACTTTCCAAATCATGGAAAATACAAAAGCTTTTATCTCCCAACAGCCACATACTAGGTCAATTTGTATATAGGATTGCTAAGAGTTTAAGAAGATTAGGAGAGGTTTTGAGATCAGGCTGTAAGATAAGGTTACCATCTACACCAGGAATGTCCACACAATTTTAAAACAAAAAGCTGAAACTGAGCTTCATCAGATAAAACCTCCATTTCCAAATAATCTATACTGGAAAAATATTTTTCTCCTATATATTATATTTGGAAGGCCTGGGAGAGACTAATATCTCCCACGTACTGTGTTTTCAGGACATAGCAAAAGCTGCTTTTGAACTACATAATACAACACAAAGGTAAAAATGCAAGTTTCTCCCTAAACTTCCTGCATCATAATTAGTTACTATTCTGTCAATCAAAACGAATTTTAAGAGGAGCTTGTCTATAAAATCTACTTCATTTCAGAACAAGATTTCTATCAGTAATAACACCCATACCACTACTCTGCCAAATCACCCAACTAAATGCCCAAGACATAAGCACCACTAAAAATACATTCTAAGAAAAGACTTAATTAGGCAACTCGTTTCTTCACCCTCCAGGCCCAAAGAACAATGTCTTGTTTTCTGACCTTCTCCTATACCACTTCCTAATTAGTAATTCCATAAGTGTATAAACAACTTCATTCTGGCTGCCATTCACAAAGAACAGCTTAGGAAAACATGTAAGGCCCTGATCCCAAAACCACATAGACACGCGTTTAAATATAAGCATGTGGGAAACTCCAGCACAACCTTGGAAGCAGCTCTTGTGTCTAACTGTAAACAAGCAAATCAACCCATATGTTGGGACCACAGTCCTGAAAACTTCGAAGCTTCAGGATGAACTAACCACATGTCCAAAACCAGCTCCTCAAAGAGACCCTGCTGTGGGGCGGTTTCGAAGAGGAAATCCAAAAACACGTCTGTGGAACTGGCGAAGGGAGCCCCGAAGACACTCAACGAGGGTCTCACAAGGCAAAAGCCTGAATTGCAATGAGCATTTCGGAAGACCACGCAAGAACTTGGCATGACCGGTCACTGTGCTCCGTGAATTCCCGCAGTTACCGGCAGCCCGCTGCGAGGGGCGGAGCCTGGCTCCGGGCACGGATACGGACACGGACACATCGCCCCCTCTCTCTTTCTCTCTCTCTCTCTCACACACACACACACACACGCACACACACACACACACACACACAAACACACACACACACAAATCCTTCCAGGAGCGGGGCGCAGCCGGCAGGCTGCAGAAGGCCGGCGGCCGCTGCGCAAGGGAGGCAGGGCGGCAAAGCCGGCGAGGCCCCGGCACTGCCCAGGGCACATCGAAGTGTGATGAGACGCAGGCGAGGGCGAGCTCACAGTGATCCGCACAGCGCAACCCCTGCGGCTGCCCCGGCGGGCAGGGGCGCGGGGCTGGGGAGCGCCGGCGGCAGCGGCGCGAATGCCGGAGGCGCCCGCCCGAGCGCCAGCACTGCGGGCCGCCCGCGCTCCGCACCGCCGCATCCCGACCGACCGTCGGGGAAAGAGCCATCGCCGCGCCGGGCACCGGCTCAAAGGCGGCCCCGACCACTTCGCCGCCGGCCGGGCGACACATGGCCTGCCTCCAGACGCCGCCGCGACTCGCCTCGCCCTGCTCAGAACAGCGGGAGTTTGCCCGCCCTCCAGTCCCGTCCCGCCGGTGGCCCCCACCCGGGGACGGTCCCCGAGCGCTGCGGAGGGCAACTCCGCGGCCCTGCGGGCCGGCTGCGCTGCCAGCCGGGGTTGGGACGCCCGGACCCGCTCCCAGTCCCCAGGGGCCCCTCTCCCGCTCACCTGGTGGCGGGGCTCTGGCGCCCGGGACGCCGCGGGGAGCGCCGTGACCAGCGGGGCTGCCCCGGCCCTGGCTCCGCGCTCCCGCCTCCGGCAAGCTCGGCCCGTGGAGGGGCGGCGGCGAGCAGAGGGCGGCGGGCGGCGGTAAGCGACCGGAACCGCCGCTCATGGCGAGTCCCGGGAAGCCGGAGCAGGAGCGGACACGGGCGCGGGTCTGGGAGAGTGCCGGGAGAAGGGAGGCAGCCGAGGGGGAGGTGGAGGCGGCGACGGCGGCCCCACCAGCGGGGGAGGAGGCAACGGAGGAGGCGGGGGGCGGCGGAGGGGAGGAGGAGAAGGCAGGCAGGAAGGGGGCGGCGGAAGAAGCCACCCATCTGCCGCGCCGGCCCGCCTCGCCGGCCTGACGGAGGTGCCGCTCGCTGCCGCTCTCCTCTCCGCGCGGAGCGACGCCGCGGTCCCGCTGGCGGGCAGGAGCACGGAACCCGGCGTCGGGCTGCGCCCCGGGGCCTGCCGAGCGGGCCGTCAACGGCATCGCTGCCCGCTCCGGCCGGCCGGCGGCCGCCGCCGCCGCCCCAGGAGTAGTAGCCCCACCGCGGGGACGGAGGAGCGGTCAGCGCCAACGGGGACGCGCGGGTGGCATGGGCGGCGCGGGGAGCCTCCGGCCGGGGCGCAGCCCACCGCCGGGCGGGGGGGCCGGTGCCCAGCCGTGCCGGCCACTCCAGAGGCGTAGCTGCTTACTGCTGCCGCCGAGGAGGAGGAGGAGGAAGTCTCCCCGCCTGGTTCCTCCCTCCCTACCTCTAGCCCCAGCGCCCCGCCGGCAGTCCGGCGCCTCCCCAAGGCCTCTCGCCGCTCGCAGCAGCGGTGCCGCAGGGCTTGCCGCTCCTTGGGGCGCGCACAAGGGCGGCCGCCCCACACTGAGGCGGTGCCCCCTCGGGACAGCGGGAGCGGGGTCTGTGCCGGCTCCCCTGGCGAGCTGCAGCCCTCCCCGAGCAACCCCTGCGCGCAGAGCCCGGAGCCATCCTCTCCCTGTCCCGCGTTCCGTCCCCGCGGGCAAGGGCGCTGCCGCGGGCCCTTCGCCCTCGCTGTGCCCGGCTCCGCGCCCCACGAGTCGGCACGGCGCTCTGGGGATGGGTCGACGTCTCGGGGGAAGGGGGCAAAGGTCGCGATCGACGGGCGAGCCGGCCCCCACGGGCAAGCGTAGGGAGTGGGGTCCGCCCCCTCCAGGCGTCAGCGGGGGCGGTGAGTAGCGGTCACTCACAGGGACACGCCGCGCCTGTCGGTATATGCAAGGAAAGTCAAGGATGTCGGTAAAGGGATAGGTTAAGGACAGGGGTATCCTTAAGCTGTCACGGTGACGCCGGGTTCACTGTCAGATGAGCAACATTCTAGCAAATCCGTTGGCGTGAGAAGGCACCAGGAACCCAGCTAAGAGTTTCTCCGAAAGTGAGGAAAATGCCTCTATGTGTGTGTCCGTGCTTCTCTGCGATGAGGAGAAACAGCTGCGTGTGCGGAGCGAGCCCAGCGGGTTCGTTTCTCAGGAAGAGCGGCATAGTGGGGAAAATGACATATGCATTAACAAAGAAAATTCACAGGGAAATTTACAACCTGGAGGAGTGTATTTGCTGTCCTCCGTGGAACAGTAATTCTCTGAGATCTAAACGTGCAGACAGAGCATTTATTTCATTTTGCACTTCACAGCAGTGTTGCCTTCTCCTGTGCAGTGCTGTGAGTGGGAAATGTTTCCACAAATCCTGCATCAGTCAGGGTTCCCCCACTGTGCCAGTCTTTTCCCTCACTCCATGTCATTTGGTTGAGGTTTTCATCCAATATGGGAGCAGGTGAGCAGGATTAACAACTCTGGAGTTTGTTGCAGACTACTGATGTGATGCTTGTGTACCAAAAATTTTGTGAGGTCATTCAAAACCTTTCTTGATTTGTTTGCTTAAACTTCATGGAGTGTTTCAGGTCTCAAGCCCTAAAATCCGAAACAACTTCAACAGCTCATAACTCCTGATTCTGTGAAACATGAGCGTCTGAAGTACTTTCCTGTCACATCGTCCACCTTTTTGAGGTGTCTGCACTTTTTTCAGATTACTGCTCTCTGGCATGCACACACAACCTGCATGAAGCCCTTGGCAATTCACAGCTGGCAAAAAAGGGATGAACAGAGCCATGATTGCTTTTATGATGATTCATTTTTCACTCACTTCCTGGGGGGAAGTTGCTTTAAAACTACTCCCATGTTGAAGGTAATACCTAAAAGTGCGTTGTGGCGCAGACTTCCTTTTTTGTAAGTCCTCCAAATATGGCAAATTTGAATACTAATTATACACTACAGGAAAAGGTCTGAAAATAGCACCAATCCTTCATCTAAGACAATCGTCCTAATCTTTTTGTATGTAGATTGTCTTCCAGAAATAAGCAAAGATAAGATATTTTTGCAGTATGGAGTTACTTCAGCTGTTAGTCTAACACACACTCCAGACTACAGGCTGGCTGGAAGTTCAGGAAGACCATTTCCATGCAATTTGGGGCAGAGTTCTTGCAGACATGACCTGGCAGTTGTGGTGCACTGCACTTCATTTTCTTCTGGAGCTTTGGTATTCTGTTTTTGTGTTGGTTCTAAGTTTAAATAAAGCATTTACAAGATAACATCATTGCAAAAGCTAGATCCTGGGTTTTTTTTGTTTTTTTTTCCTGGGGTTATTTTACTCAAGTATGATAACAGATACTACCTTTAGTCTAATACCCTGTTAGGGTAAGTGCCTTATTTGGAAAACAGGCAAGCTTTTATCAGTGTACAAAAAAGCCTTCATATCTGCTTAAGGTCTTCAGGTACTTAAAGATAAGATTTTGTCTAAGGTTTAAAACAGCTGTTAACTCATTTTTCTAAACAGAAACATACTGATGGCTATCCAGAATTACATTCCTTGGTAGTTTATATCAAACAGATCCAGAGGAAAGTTATAAAAAGCTTTTTTCCCCTCCTTTGTTATGATTTTTGTTTATAAGTTAACAAACTTGTAATACTGCCTAAGAAACAGTACAAAATTGGAGTCTAGGTACCTCTCCCAAGGGTCTGGAAGGATCAGTTACATGTGTGATTTTCAGGGTTTTTGCTGGGATACAAAGTTGAAAACTGTGGGGTTAGATATATTGTTTCACAAAAAAAATTGAAAAAGCTAAGCATCCGCAGAGCTCCTCTTAAAAGCTGCTAGGCTCTGTAGTGGTGCTTAAGACTTTGCACGAAACAGGCTGTGCAATGCGATGATTTCTACCATGAATCCTTCATTATCTAAGTTTTGTTTCTGTTGGTGCTGCTGAATTCCCTGATGATTACAAAAAGAAAAAATAGCACAAGTAAGGCTGGGAAGATTGAAAAACTTATCATGGACCTTGAAAATTGATATGATAACTGACCTGTGGAATGCCTCAAAGGCATTTGGGAGTATTCAACTCAAGAAGGGAGACAATCTGTAACCCGGGTGAAGTTCCCATGCAGCGATGCCCGTGGGTAACAGCAACAGCTGGAAACCACTGTGCAGCTGGAACCCTGTGGTCTTATCACTGTCACTGAGATGTGGAGGGGAACATTGCATGGCTGGAGCACTGCATCAGTGGCTATAAACTGCTCAGAAGGGACAGGCAAGGAAGGAGGAGCAGGCAGCAGTGGGGATGATGTTATCCTCTGTGTGAAAAATGGATGAACTACAGAGAGCTGCCATGGAAAACCAGCAATGAACAGGCAAAATGGGTAAAAAAATACAGGTAAAAATTGTGGTCAAGCCAATAAGGGAAACGTTGTGGTTCATGTTTAGTACAGGCCACCAGATCTAGGGGAGGATGCTAATGAAGTGTTTTTACTTCAGCTACAGGAAGATTCACACTCCAGGCTCTGCTCTGGATGAGGGGCTTCAGCCACTCTGGCATCTGCTGGGAAAGCAGCACAGCGAGCTGCAAGCAGGCTAGGAGACTCCTGGTGTGCATCGAGATCTTGAGATGATAGCCCAGTCAGAGGAGAAAATTTACCGCAATAGTAAGAATAATAAGAAGGACTTCTGCAAGTATGTGGTCAGAAAAGAAGGCCACAGAAAATGTAAGCCTCCAATAAATAACACAGGATAACTGGTATCATACAGAAAAGGCTGAGGCAATCAACTTATTTTTTTTGCCTCAGTTTTCAGTGCTAAACTCTCTTCCCACATTTCTCAAGCCCATTGTACCTAATCTAAATTAATTCTTCTTTGGTTTAGAGTAATTCTTCTCCAAAGTTTTTATTTGTATGGAAAAAAAATATGCAGTTCAGATGAGTATGAGAAATACAATGTGGAAGGGACAATGCAGGCAAAAGGACAGGTGGTTTCATCATGCATTTTATTTTATCAGTGGCAGGATGTTTCTCATCCTTTCAGTAGCTGCTCTGGATTAAGCCTGATAGTCAGGCTCTACGTAGATTATAAAATATTTCCCCTGTGGTGGCACAGGTTTTCCACAAGAAACCCAGGTAAAACAGTTTCAGTCATTCTAAATTTCTTATACTCTTTCTTATACTGTAGTCTTCAGATATATTAAAATATAAGCCCATCAAAGTGGGATGTTGTGAAGCTCTTCCATGTTATTACATTGTAGTAGATAATGGAGATTTATCCCTCACTGTAAAACACCATGCATGCATCCCTCTGTTTCTGAACAAGCAGTAGCAGAAATATGGACCGGCTTTTCCAAATTACTATTAGACATGTGTCTAATATTTAAACCCAATATGAAGTTGCATGATTGCAATAGCTACCAAGTAATGGTAGAAGAGTGTAGCCAGACTGAGTGGGACATCAAACTGAAGAAAAGTAGGTCTGCTATTGCAGATTTAAAAGCTAACCTTAGGCAGTTAGATTCCTGGACTGCATTCACTCATCTCCTGGTTAGATTTTTGCTAGCATGTCTTCAAGGAACAGTCATGGATGGTCTAATGGGGAAAGTGGGAAAAGGTGCGCTACACCCTTTGGCTCACAGTTTGCCTCATGCAAATACATCTCTGGCTGTCAGTCTATTGTGAACAGCTGCTTCTTTATCCCTTAGCAATCTAGTTGACATTTCACATTTCAAGTTAGCTTCTAGTGCTATACATCCTGTGGATTGATGAAAGAATTAGATAATAGAATTGTTACGATTTTGAATTGATATTGATAGAAGAACTGATATATTAATATTATGATAATTGACAAAAGAACTGGAGGAGTGGGGAATTGTTCTCAATCTCCCTGTGTAGAGGCCGATAAAATCTGATGGCACATGGTGTCTGCTGGTAGATTACGGAGCCTTGAACAGTGTCCCTGAACCACTCGCTGCAGCTGTTCCTAGGAAAAGTGATATAGTTAATATGCTCAATGAATAAGATGCATGTACTGTACAAAACCAGCAGCATACTTTAAATATCTTGGTGTGGTATTTGGGAAATCAGGAGAGGATTCAACACCTATCACTCAAAAAACACAGTCCCTCTGCTGGACTTTCAAGGGAAAGGAATAAGGGAAACAGTGAGAATGAAACTAGTCATTACTGTGGCTTGGATACAATCCAAGACTTAAGTCTTCTTTCTCCTCCACTAGGAACTGGTAAATTAATAAGTGAAAGCTGTCTTTTAACCTGCATACTACAGAAAGTAACTCTAGAAAATTTACTAAATATTCCCTGGAACTTTATTAATACACTGATGATGAGGTGTTAAAACTGGAGACAGTGTTGGCAACATCTGAAAAGATAGGAAGATTCGTGTGTCAGACAACATGAACCCTTGTATTGAGGAATCTGGTATTCTATGTTGTAAACCCACAAAAATTGGTAAATTGCAGTAACTTGGGCAATGAGGTCCAAATATCAAAAAACTCACATCAGTGGTGACTGAATTCTGGACTTCAACTTGTCCTGTACCCTTAGAACCAATATGGAGCACAGCATACTCTCAAACTGAAGAACTGGAAACCTAAAAAATCATATATGAAAAGGCTATTATGTAACAAAAACAAGTGACTATTGCAATCAACCATTATGCCTGCTGGAATTTTTTGAATCACAACAGAAATTGAACAAACTGCTGGATATCATTGGTGTGATATTTTTATGGGATTCACACCATCTGCATCCGGCATATTGCATTTTATATGCTAGGATCATTGTATTGCTGTGTTCTATTAGCTTTTTTTTATTCTTGTGCTGGTATATTTGTGTATTGCTTTTCTCTCCATGTCAAGAATATATCAAATTTAACACATCAACTGTTAAATTATTACCTACCTGTGATAATATTATCTCCTTCCAGATGTTGCATTGTAATGTATAAGAAATGTTAGTATTATCAACAGAAGATCTGCAAGGGCTACTCTGAAAGCTAGGTTTATATTTGCTTATTCACTGACAGATCTTCAGAGGCTGGTTAAAAGAAATAATTGGTGTGTGGTCTTGAACTGTGGCCAAATTTCAGATTTCTTTTTTTTTCTCCTCAAAATACCTTTAAATATCATTGTACCTTCCCTAAAGAATTAAAAGCTACAAGAAAGGAGGGAGGAACAAACAGCTATTTGATTCAGAGCATAGGCATTATCTATCATAGTGACTGGAATTTAGTTAGAGGGTGAGAAGAGGATAGGCTAGAATAAAACACCTTGAACTAGAGCACTGACAGAACATTAGCACTGGTGTTTTTGTTTAGGTAACAGAATTTATTGTCTGCCTTGATTAATGTTTCACAGGCTTTGTGTGTTCCTTCCCATCAAATGCATGCTGAAGTAATTCATCCTATCCCAGGTTGAAGTTTCCTGGAGAAATAAAACCAGAAATTTAAAAAATGGGTTTGAATGACAGAAACCATCATTAGTGACTGTGTGGCTCTGAGGCACAGGAGAATTTACAAGATGTCTACATTTGGAATTGACAGGTTCTGGCTCTCAGTGCCTCTGGAGGCTGCATTTCACTCTTAGGCATATTTAGCAAGTAGTAGAGAAATTACCTGTTCATCCACCAAAGCCAGAAAACACACCTACAGAGGCACTGATTATACTGTGATATTTATCTCCTTGCTTGACAGAGCTACGTATTTCATTGATGCACATGTTTTTTTTGTTCTGTTTTGGGGTGGGTTTTTTTGTGTGTTGTTTTTTGGTTTTTTTTTTTTGCTTTGACATGCTGCATAACATTGGTGAAAAGAAAGGATTCTGTCAACAGAGCAGGAGAACATCCATCCCTGTTAATGGAGAATCTGTACTGTACTGAGTTTCCTTTTCTCCAGTTAGACCCCAACAAGTGAATTAACATTTTCATGTGAATGTCCATGTGTACTGAGAAGCAAATCTAGGATGAGGTGGCAAAGATTGATATTGCTTGTTTTGCCTGCTAGTCTTTGATTTTCAGATGGATGAGACAGAAAGACCCCTCAGGTGTATTCAGTCAACACATGGAGGCAGTTAGGCAGTGAAGTGTACAACAGGCTAAGTGTGCTGTGTCTTACCCAACTTTTTAATGGTTCTCTCTGTGGACAGTCCTGTTTCTTTCATAAAATCATCTCCAGAGCAAGGTGCTGCTTATAGCTTGGTTAAGGACAAGGCTCTAAAAGGAGACTCCCTCACTGAATGACAAACTTGAGATATAATGAATATTTTCATTTCGCTTTGACTAAGATGCCTTTCCCTCCTGATCAGTACAACCCTGTCCTATCTCACAATAGTAGGTTTTCTGGATGAGTTTGGCCAAACAAATGCCATTTTGCCTGAGGCAGCTGAAATCACTGTCAGCATGTTACTGGTCTGCTCTTCCCCTGCACCCTTTCAAAGCCACTCTGCTAACCAGATGAAAGGAACACACTGGAGGAGCACGACTCCTTGATTAGTACCTAAAACAAAATGCCATTTGTGTCTTTATCAGCATGGTTTATGAGTAATGTAATATGATAGCAGCTGGTGCAGAAGCAGATTAAACAGCTCACACCCCTCTGATGTTAGAAGATGTTTGCTGGTGTTTGATTTGCAGCAGCCTGGACTGACCGACAGTGCAGGGCAAAGTACTGCTGTAACAGATAGCAGATGACAGATAGATCATGGGTCTGCATGCAGCAGAAGTGGGAGCATGCAAGTTTCTGAGAGGGTATTGTGACAGAACACACAATATATCCAGAGAGGAGCAAATACTCCCGAGCAATATCTCTCACTTGTGTATCAATTAAGAGTACAAATCTTCAAGGGTCCCCAAAGGATAAATTTCCTGTTTCAGTGGTCAATATGATAGCAAAAAAAGAGTCCAGAATCACTGCATCAAGTGTATTTTTCACAAAGATTGAAGAACCTTGCTGAAATCAGAGGCATTGAAAAGTGGCTGCGAGGACTGATGCGGGAAGGATAGTGCAGTTGGTGTTGCATCTTTGTCTTGCCAAGAAAGGCATCAGACTTACTTGGTATTTGCTATAGTGTCTGCATCTCACATCATCATGTCCAGGAGACAGAAAAGAAAATTCAACTGGTCCTGAATTGACTGTGTTGGGAAAGTGATGGTGCTTGAATCAATTAAAATTCCTGCAGAAAAGTGCTCATCCCATAAACATCTGTGTGGCCAAGTCATCACAATGCATTAGTGCAGATTACCTCACTTCAGGCTCCAAGTAGGTCTGACAGCAGCTGTCTACTGTGAAAAGGGCCATGGGGATGTGTAGAGCAATAGACAGGGCAGAAAGATAGATCATTCCAGTGTGCAGTGAGAGGAGGTGAAAGAAGGAGTGAGGTGAGCTATAGATTTGATTCTGGCCATTTGATTTGTGTGTGACAGAGCCAAAAGATTCCTGAAGACAGGCCTGTCTTTTGAGTCAGTCCTAACTGAAACCAGAGACCCTCAGTCATTTGTACTTGGCACTTCATAGAGAACACCATGGGACCCATGAGGTACACAAACCCTCATGGGAGTTCTCCACTGAACTAATGCATGGGTAAGCAAGAAAGCAGAGCAAGGACCGATCTAGCATCAGCTTAAATGGCACCTGCAGCACCAGCATTTCATTTCCTGTGTCTGACAACAGCTGAAAAACCTTGACTGAGTCTAGGGAAGAACAAGGTCCTAAAGCTCCCTCTGACCATAAATATGTGCAAGGATTCTAGCTGAAAGGTCAGGATTATGGTGCCCAAGATGGCATAAGAGCTCTGTAGCCCAGCTATGAGGTAGAGCTAAGCCCCATATCCAATATAGCATATTGGTAACATCTTCCATTCTACAAGCCTCACTGTACCTCGCTGCCTGTAGAGAAGATGCAAATGTCAGGAGCTTGATAGTGGAACAAGATCCAGAAAGAATCCAGACAGTGCTGCAGGAAGAAAAAATTTAGGAAATCCTCTTCAGTTGGATGTAGCAAACCATACTTTGGAACTGCTGCTGTGTTGGCCATGTCTTCTGCAGGTGATGAAACTATGAGACTTCATGTTGCATCCCAGCTGTTTCCAGTCTGTACCCCCACTCTCCAACCAATTTCTTCCCTCCTACAATTCAGGAAGATTTATAACATGGAGGAGTATGAAACCCTGAGGTATTGTGGTAAAACATTCTTGCACAAAACAACTCTCTCTCCTATGTGACCCCAGCGAGTCAACTAGATTCCACTAGTGTGCATTTTTCATCTCTGCTCTCACCTAATTTCTGATGCTATGTGAAGACCTTCTTTTCAGTGAGAGACTTCAGGACCTGTGCAGCTTTACCAAATGGAGGTCTCCAAAGCAACTTATAAATACACAGGGACTTCCTCTGGGTTGCAGGAAGTACTGGAGAATTATTTGATTTGCAGCAGAAAAACTGAAAAGAGGCAGGAATGGCAAAGATGGCAAAAAGAATGAACTACCACATTTTTAAGAGATGATATTCAGTTTTTGAACTAGCTTCCAAAAGATCTAGTGGTTTGTTTTGAAGACTCCAAAATCAGATGAGATTATTTTCCTGAGAAAATTATAATACAAACACTAGTCTAAAGGTCCAGTATTGACATACTGGAAGCCAAAGATGAAGACAGAACTGAGGCATAAAATGACCACCCCTGGTTTGTAAGTCTGCAGTGTGATCACTAATGGATGTTAATTTATTGTGTTGACAAGCAGTAGCTGGGGGACAGTCATAGGCAACTGCTCCTCTGTATTTGCTTCTCTGATCAAACCTGCAGAGGTTTCTAGAGTTATGCATATGACCAGGAAGTCCTGGCCCTTTTCTTGAAAGTACTGCACAGCAATCCTAGCAATAATGGGATACACTCCTTCTGTGTGTATACATGGATATGGAAATATATATATATGCACTTACACATACATGTGTACACAAACACACCCAGAGGCATAAAAGGATGAAACAAAGGATATGTAGAAACTTCACAATCTCTGAAAACTCCTCTGTAAATAAGATGTCAGTCCTTTTTTTGTTAAAAAATCCACATACGCTTTTGCCAATAACTAGTCATGATCGCTGCTAGCTGAGACATAAATCCCACTCTTCTTATTGCTGCTCCTTAGCTCATCACTAAAAATGGCCCAAGAAGATGAGTGCTGCTCTCTGAAAAATGCAGATTCCGAATCTACACTGCTGGCTATAGCTTAATGCTAGGAATTCTAATGTTTTTCATGCTTTCAGCACATAGAAGAGCATCAACCATGTAAGCAGCTGATCATTGCAGTGGAAGCTGCTTACTCCCCCTCCTTCTCCTGTCATCCATAAAGGCCAAGCAAGATCAAATTCTGATTTACTGATAGGAAACTGGAAGTCACTGGACAACCCTCCTCACATGACAAGTTTATTAGTCTTCCAAACATTAGAAGCAGGATTGCATTTTAGTGGATTAAACATTAGAGGAGTAAAAAAGTCCAGATAGTTGGAAAAGATTTATGAAGGAAATTTTAATTTATGTTTTGTACATTGGTGATGATCATGGGTGAAAGATGCATGATGGAGCCCCATTTTTCCGGAACCTGCTAAGGGGGAGTGGTGAATGAATACTTTGGTTTTCTTTGCTTGCCTGTGCAGACTTTGCTTTACCAATTAAACTCTTTTTATCACATGATTTTTCTGCCTTTGAGCCTTCTGATTGTCTTCCCCATCCCACTGGATGGAAGTGGTTATGTGGGGTTTAGCTGCCTGGTGGGGTTATTCCATCATGGTCTGCCAACAGTTAACTCCTGCCATGGTTTCTGAAGAGGGGAGCTTTCAAACAAAGTAGAAGAGCCATAAGACATGGATATATATTGCTTTTTATTTTTTCAGATGTTGCTAGTTTTAACTTTTAATGCAGCCCTGTAATTTCTGAGCAGAAACTGCGGCTGTTGATTGCAGACACTTGTGGAGCTATGGTGACATTCTGGCAAACCACAGGTTCAAGATTCTTCAAGCAACTTCAGAGGTGTTTTCCTGGGTAAATACAAAGGTCCAGACTGCAAAGTAGCATCTTCTCTTGCTTCTGGTGAATAATGGCACACATTCTCCTATCTTCTTCATCAGCATTATTAGTCCAATTCCTTCACATGTGCAGGGGACCCTGAAATCTAGCACATGTGTCACAATGATCTGTTGAGCTTTGAGGCTCAGTTTGAGCACTAAAGAAATAATTCTTTTATTCAAGTAGCCTCATATACCTTGTGGGATAACTTACCAAGGACTGACCAAGAGGGAGCTTTATAGGCCTGCCTAACTTTATTGAAAGTAAAAGATTTAGCTGGAAATGCTTAAATGCCTGCATGACTCAGGCATCAAAGTCCTGTTCAGAGATGTTAAGGTCCAGATCTTCAATGGTTGTCATGTGCCAAGCTGAGATTTGAGCAGTGATTGTGCCAAGCAGAAGTTCATCACACTGGCCAGATAAATGCACAACATTAAAATTATGCCCTCCAGGAATCTCACAAGACTTTGTGAAGCTGGCATATTCAAAATAAAACAGAAGTAACTCTCTATTGCTTCTTTTCATGGTTATCTATTAGTTATCAGTATTTTTAAAATCTATAGAGAATATCCATTCAGCAAAACACACTTAAATGTTTGCCATCTCCAGAAATCATGCTTTAAGAAGCTGGAACAAATGGAATTAATAGTGTTAATTAAATATTTAATGCCTTTAAACAGATTTAAAATTAAAGGCATGATTGATGACAAAAAGATGAAAAAACACTCTTAAATACAAAATCCTGCAAAAATTAGAAGTGCTAAAATTTGGGAATTTGTCTTTGCTAGCCTACACATAATCATGGAATAGTAGAGTGGCATGTGTTGGAAGGTACCTTAAATTTCATCTAGTTCCAACCCTGGCCACCATGGGCAGCAATGCCACCCACTAGATTACGGTGCTCAGGGCCACATCCAACCTGGTCTTGGGATGGCATGTCCACAACTTTTCTGGGCAATCTGTTCCAGTACACTACCCTCTGAATAAATAATTCCTTCCTACCATCTAATCCAAATTTACACACACACACACACACACACACTTTTTTTTCCTTTTTAATTATTTTTAAAGTTCAAACCATTTCCCCTTGTCCTATCACTACCTGTGTAAATTGCCTTTGGAAGTGTGGTCTGCCCATCCCTCACCTTTCCTTTGGCCCTCTACAGAAGTACATTGCATCCCTGTCTGTCACAATGAGATGAGGTTTTTTCTCACAGATCATTAACCTTCTTCATCTTACATGATGGACCTGCTCTCAGTGTGAATAGTGGTTTCTGCGCCCCCTACCCTTTAAAAAAAGAAAAAAGCTTATGACAGCATGTTTGTCAGTTTTTACCATTGTTACACAAATTCAATTATCTTGTTGCAAAAATTAATTACACAATGCCAAACATCTGCATTGTCCTAATTGGCAGAGATACTTTGGCATTTTCACTGAGCAGAGAGTATTTTTGAGGTAAAGAAACATAGTGACATTTATATGTAGCTGCTCAGCTGACACTGAAAGCTGTGCAAAACATTTTGCATTTCCTCTCCATCACCTGCACACCCTTTTCTAAGGATGGGTGTTGATTATGCAGATACAATTTCCCTTGGTACTAGTTACTGCCTTTTCCCAGTTTCTTTCTGATTCTGAGCTTTTCTGATTTCTGGATTCTGATTTTTTTCTAATACCTGGTGTTGGTTACAGGACAACATTGTGTGGGCCTTCAGCATAAAGAAAACTCTTGTGGGTGCCTTTGGTGGAGCTGTACTTTTCCTTACATGGAAGTCCAGAGATCAATTAATGCAACGATATTGAATGGGAGGCTGAACCAGAAATATTATTGAGTAAGAACGCACCTATATGTAGAAACATGTAAAGCTATTATATACTTTCCTCTACAGACTTTATCTAAACCCATTAAACCTTTTCTTCAGCAATAGAGGAGAAATGCTGTAGACTGTGCATTATACCTAACAGGAGGCTTTTGAAGCTACCCTGTTGTTTGGATGCTGTAGTAATAGAAATTAAGATCTTCAGTGCATGGCAGTTCACAACCCCTTGTGGTTTATGATAAACACAACCAATCAGCAAATCAAAGACTGGAATAAACCACAATGTTTTCTACAACCTGTGCTTAGTAAGCTGAAAATTCGCTTCAAGCAACAATTAGTTGTGAGCTGTCAGTGTTAGACAAGAGATCTGTTCTTAGAAGATAAGTTTCCAAAGCTGGTCTGTGTGCAGGATGTGGTACCACAGAATACAGCAGTAAGAGGCAAAGAGGAGGAGAGGAGAGGAGAGGAGAGGAGAGGAGAGGAGAGGAGAGGAGAGGAGAGGAGAGGAGAGGAGAGGAGAGGAGAGGAGAGGAGAGGAGAGGAGAGGAGAGGAGAGGAGAGGAGAGGAGAGGAGAGGAGAGGAGAGGAGAGGAGAGGAGAGGAGAGGAGAGGAGAGGAGAGGAGAGGAGAGGAGAGGAGAGGAGAGGAGAGGAGAGGAGAGGAGAGGAGAGGAGAGGAGAGGAGAGGAGAGGAGAGAGGAGAGGAGAGGAGAGGAGCGTACTGGTGGAGCTGTATTTTACCTGAGCCTGACACTGACTACAAGACAGATTCTTCACTCTAATAATTGCTACTTTTATTCTACTAACAGCATTCAGGGGGAAAATGGGATATTTGGGTCAAATTTTAAAAAGTCTGTAATTTCATTAGTATATTAGAGTATTTCTCTGTCAATAGCTATATGGCAGTATTTTCACAGAAATGTCTCAGCATAAGAGAGCACTGCAACAAATTCTTGCACAAACTAGGCAGGCAGTGACACTCCTAGATCATTGAAAATGCAGGTTCAACACAATATGATCCTTTGCATCCTGAGATTCTTAAAGCAAAAAAAGTGAAAACGAGTAGCTATTGATATGAACTAATTGACACTGTTCTTGTATTCCCACCATTAATATGCTGTTTAACATTAGATGTGAACACAGCAGTCAGCCAGATGTAACTGTAGTCCCTTTTTTCAGATGTGAAAGTCTGGTCCCTTTTAAAAAAGATACAAAATCTATGGTATTATAGACCTGGGTAAGCCAACTGTACTAATTTGGAAGTTAGCAGTTTTCACTCCCATGACTGGTGTTTGCCTTGACTGAATAATGGTTTGATATATTTTCCTCCCAGCCTGGGGGCTTAGCCCCTTGCTAGACCACATTCTTATCTTGCTGTACAGAAGAGGAAATGCAAAATACCTCCTTCTGGCAGCACCTGTGCTGTGCTCCATAAATGGGAGACAACTAAAGCCTGGAAACCATGTTAAAACCAGGCATAGACACAATTTGTATTACAAACACCTTTGGGCAGGTCCAGTGTCACAATTAGGACTGATACCTGCTCACAGCCCTGGAGCAGATGCTGTCACTGGCAGTATAGACCTTGCAGGAAATGGTGCAGACTCTGCATGGTGCAGAGGCTTCCAGCTTCTCTATCAGTTCTTGAACCTCTTGGGATCTGAATGTCACCTTTCTCAAAACTGTGCCTGCTTTTTCAAAGTGGACCTGATTTTTTTTCATGGGGCCCTGGAATATCAGGATTTTAAAAAATCATAGAATGGTTTGCATTGGAAATACCTTAAAGGTTTCCTAGTTCCAACACCCTGGCATGAGCAGGGACACTTCCCAGGTGTCTCAAAGCTTCATCCAATTTTGCCTTGAAATGGGACATCCACATCATCTCCAGGCAGTGCCTCACCACCCTCACGATAAAGAATTTCCTGCTTATGTCTAATCTAAACTTGTTACCCCTAAATTTGAAGCCATTCTCCTTTGTCCTGCCACTGCATGCTGTTTTAAAAAGTCCCTCTCCAGCTTTCCTACTTCGCCCTTTTAGGTACTGGAAAATTCTGTAAGATCTCCCTGGACACTCCACTTCTCCCGGCTTAAGAAATGCAATCCTCTCAGCCTGTTTTCATAGAGAAGGTGCCCTGTCCTTCTGATAATCTTTGCACCTCTTTTGGTCTCATTCCAACAGACCTGATTCTTTCTTGTGCTGGGGGTGTTGTGTTGCATGAGTCTAACAGTTGTCTGGCAGTTTGCTGCTAGCTAAACTCACCTGTGTTCTTCTGCCCAATAGCTCAGAACCATAAACTTGAGTCTGCAGTCAGATCTTTTAGGAAGTCAGCTGGGAAACAGCTCCGGGGCATACCTTTCAGCCACAGATTCATGATTCGCTCCACCTTCTCTCTGTAGGCCACGTCACTGAGATAATTATTCATCCAGCAAGGAAAGTTAAGGAGATCAGGTATATTTTAGACTTTGGAAATAACAAGCTCTTAGATAACACATAGCTTCAGACCAAGGATTCATTGTTAGAGAATTGAGTTTTTAGGAAACTGAGTAATTTGCAGATATTTTCGCTCGCTACTTGTATAAAGCCTGTTCTTCCTAGAAGAGAAGCTTTGCAAGTTGCTTCATTATCTACCTCTTTAAAACACAAATGTTTGTCAAACACCTATTTGAATGCTTGTCTTTCAGAGGAAGAAAGCCTGAAAAAGACCCCAAGATAATCCTGTTTATGACTGTAGTGCTGATTTGAACTTTTCCTTGCACATTACAGTTTTTGGAAGAGTATGGTTTAGATGTTCAAGAAATGTTACATGTTAGACTGAATTTTAAGAAATTGGAGAATTTATTATGTCAGCATTCTTGTAGGAATTTTTGGCATGTAGGAGCAGGTTGTCTTCAGAGTAATGATGATCAAGTCACCTTGGTATTTGACCCAAACTGGTCAAATTTGGTCCTTCCTGAGTTACTGTTCACTGTTATCTGAACTTCTATCAACAGGATAGAGTCCTTTTTTATAGACTCTTCAGGCTGTCTTTCAGCTGGCATAGTTTCCACTAGGGTATTATTTCAGTATGTCAACCAAAAAAAATTATTTGGCATTTTCATTTTGTTGTGTCATTCTATTTACCCCTGCAGACTATTTTTACACGTGGGCTTTTTCTCCTTGAGTACAAGTCAATCAGAGACCCTCCTGTCACATCATAGTAGCTAAAGAAAAAACTGTAATGTGTAGTGAAACATACAGTGCACATAAGAAGCTTTACCTGTTCAGTCTTGAAGAAACTCTTGTAGTAGATCTATGTGTGTGAAGAGCACCACATAAATGTTCCCCAAAATTCAGTTTGGCCAAAACAGCTCCTTCTCATTTTTGCATTAATTGACACAATTATCTAATTGCAGTAAAACACAGCACTGTTAGTCAACTGACCTACACCAGGAGTTAGTGTTTTCTCTTGCTCTGAATAAATCTGATTGGTCTGCTCACCACTTGCAGAGGAACTGGCTTTATAGACTGATTGAGAGCTCTCAGTACTTTTGTCCAAAATACAAAAGGAGCAGAAGGTTCCCTGGCAGTTATTCATGAACCTTCTTCCAGTTGCACTTGCACAGAAATGAGTGTGGTATTAGAGACTGCAAATTACAGGTAGCAGACAGACTGAGGCTGATTAGAAGCATCTGTTTGCATACAGGTACCACTTTCTGGCAATGAGCAACAGAAGAAATAATAAGTTGAGTGAGGTTTGGTAGCTGTTTGCCTGCTTGTGGTACTGGATCTCCTTTGGTGCTCAGGTGCTCATGTTCCAACTTTGAATAAATATTTAGATTGTCTCTCTAGTTAAAGAAAAAAAGCTGGATATAAAATGGCACAATACCTGTGATTTTCCATATTGATACTTAGGATAGACCTGCAAGCTACACAGTCTTTTAGAGAAAACAGGAAAGAGTATGAGTCACTTAGGAATGAGAAATATATGTTGTTTAAACCACCCATAGTCTGGCACAAAACCTGCAGTATAGTTCATTTTTTAATGTGATTACCATTGAAAATTATAAACCAAGTCAATTTTGCAATATTGCTCCATTTTAATACAGCCATGCAAAGTGTAAAACAAAATCTCTGATCATACAACAGTACTCCAGCCTTCCTCAGATGATTGTCACTTTACGTATGTTGGGGGTTGGTTCTTTCCCTTTTTCCTCTGTGGAATTTTCCCCATTGTCATGCTAAGATACCTGTTGACTGGGCCCTGGTGACAAGGGGGAGGGGACGGGAGGGAAGAGGGGAACCCCGTGAGATTCAAACAGCCAGAAGAGGAAGCGGAAGGCTGGGCCTCGGCCCATTTCCCCCGCGGAGTTCGGACGAGAAGGACGATCGCTGCCTGTGTCCCATCCCTGCCATCCCAGCGTCGGGAAACCACTATCGGACCCTGTCCGGCTGTCTCCTCGCTGTGAACTACCACCATCCAGCACTCTACTGAGCATCAGGACCCACACTGTGAGCGGAGGGCTCTCTCCATCTCTCTCTCTCCCCCTGGGACAGCGCTGCCATCACCCCCAGCCCTCCTGCGGCTCTGCGGGACCCGCCCGCCCCCAGCACCGGGAACTGCAGCTCAGGGAAAAGGTGCCTGCAGCCAGAAAGGGACTGGAACTGAGTTACTGTTCTGTTTGTGGGTAATTTCTTAGCTGTTGTTGTTCTTGTTTGTCGTGTTAGGTATACTAGTAAAGAACTGTTATTCCTACCCCCATATCTTTGCCTGAGAGCTCTCTTAATTCCAAAATTATAATAATCGGAAGAATCACTTTTTTTTTTCAGTCCAAAGGGAAGCTTCTGCTTTCCTTAGCAAACACCTGTCTTTCAAACCAGGACAACATAGAACCTCTTACACATTTCTTCTAGAAAAATAGAATGTTCTCCTAAGAATATTAAAATTTTGTTTCTCCTTCTAGACCATTGGCTATTAAATGCTATATACATTCCAAGAGGGATTTCTTTTTCTCTATTGATATGAATAATATATTTTTTTCCTAGTACTTTTGCAAAAAAACTTTTGTTACAGTCAACATAATTAGTCAAATACTGCTGCTGTAGATAACTTGGAGCTGTAAGAAGTGAGAACTTTTGCACTTCATCTTCAGAATGAAAATACCACTGCTTTCATCTATCAAATCCCTGACTTTCACATTTGGAAAGTCCTCAGTAAGGTAGTATTCTAGTGTCAGATGAGTGGTGAAAATTTCTTATTTCAGTACTTCTCCCATCCTTTCCCTAGAAAAGGAAAATTGGAACTTCACTTTTTTTTTCTCTTAATTGTAATCTGCTGGTTTTATCTTGAAATATTCAAACAGAATAATCAATCTTACAATTGCTAAAGTCTATATGCAAGTGTGTGATTGCTGGTCTAGTCAAGAGGATATTTACCAATTACTGCTATGGAAATCAACATAGATCTGAGTTATTTCGCTATTTGATTTTGGAAACCATTTAATTTTTTCTTACATAATTCAAGATGGTGGGAGAAACTGTGATCGCTTCAGAGCTGCCAAAAAATTAAAGTGGAAAAAAATGTGAGCAATTCTTTGGTGTCAGCCTTTGCCCTGCATATTCTAGTTGCATTACTTCTGCTTGGGGTGGAAATGTCTGGTAGTGGTCACTTTGATCTGGCAAGCTGGAGATTTTGCTCCTGAGTGTGAGATTAATTTAGAAACTTCTTGCAAAAAAGTCTACTTTCATTTGTCCTGCTAGCCTGGTTCATGCAAACACTTCCATGAGTATGAGGAAGAAGTTTTTCCAATGTAAGCCTTCTTAGCCAGTAAGTTTCCTATTACACATTACAGGTCTGCTAGGAAAAGCAAATTAAAGAGAGCTAGTTTTTAAGTAGAAAATTAACATTTCTCCTTCTTTCTTTTGAGAAGAGAAAATAACTATGATTACTCAGCCAGGGCTGGCAGAAAGGGCACAGTGCCTGAGGAGGTGAAAAATGTTGAGGCCAGAAGCAGTCAGACCGAGAGAAAGAAATTTGGAGCTTCTCCAAGCAGTTTCTAAACTGCTGTTTCTCCAAGACCAGACCTTCAGCTGGCACAGCCTAAGGACCCAGGATCTGGTGCCTGCCTCAGGTAAGCACAGTTCTTGAGTGGGGCCACCTGGTACTCTAAGGACAGTTTTCCTCTCAGATTCATGCCAGCATCCTGAGGACCTGCAGTCCTCACACATCACCTGTGAGAAAAAGTTTTTAAAGGCAAAGTTTTTTGTGGAAAACTCTCTTTTAGAATGTGATGAGAAACCTGCACCATGAAAGGGAGTGTAAGATGAGCTGTACCCTGTTGTGCTCACATTGCTGCAGAGAAGAGAGGCAGACTTTGGTTACACAGCAATCAGCGTCACTTGCTTTTTTAATACCAAAAATACTGAGTTGTGCCATGCTCACAGAGGCATAACAAACACTTCTCCACTCACCGTGTTGAAAGAAATGTAGCCCTTTTACCCAGTGAGGTTTCAAAGCTCACACCAGAGAAATCCTGCTATGCTTCTTCTGTTTGTTTTTCCTTACAGATTGTTGGTGCTAATTCTGTAGCTATTCTGACAGAAGATTTGCAAAATAACAGTGAAGACACAACGAGAAGCATATCTCTTTGACAGAAAATACATTCACTGCTTGACCTTTAGTGGTGTCAGCTGCCATCTTTGCCTCATGGCTGATCACAGTAGCTGGACAGACTACAGGCAGTAAAAGTGGTCAAAGGTCTGCATTTCAGGCTGCTATTAACAGTACAGCCTAGGACAAACCATGTCTGAAAATCTCTAGTATGTGTCATTTCCAGTTATTAGTTCCTGGAAAATAAACATGTTATTTCAAATGCTCAAATTATGACAAGGAAATAGTGTCTCACCTCCACTTTAAGTAATGTATTCTGGATATAGGAATTGCCATATACTGGAGTGCCAAGCAAATGATTTATAGTAAAGAGATGCCTTTGCTGATAAGCTTTGAGGTAAAGAGCCCAGACTGGCACTGGTTCCTGGCTTAGGAGGCCTCATTCCTTCTGGCACCTCATCAAACTGCCCTCTGAAAAATTCAGCTATGCTTCTGTCAAAAGCTGGAGTGGCAGCCTCTCTCTATCAGTCCTGGGGGCAGGGCACTGCTGGAACCTCCCTGCTCCAGTGACCTTCCCAAAGACTGTTCTAAACTTACTGATAGCAAGTCTGTACTCATTTGTTCTTAGGCCAACATCCGGTTTCAGCTCAAAAAATCTCCTCCACTGACATGGTATTTTGTAATTTGATATTTTTAGAGAAAGTAATCAAGTACTTTCAAGTTTTCTCTTAACTGTGAGAAACAACCATGTTGTTGTTGTCTTCCTTCAGAAGATCTGTGAGTCTGCCAAGAACCCTGACTGTAGCACTATGCAGTACAGCAGGTATTAGGAATTGTTTGAGACCAGGTTTGCTTCAGCCTGTGAGTTGAGGTTTCTGAGCCTCATGCTTCCTTTCAATTTTGTAACTGCCTTTTCCTCCATTGAATTTTTCTGTCTAATCTCATATTTCAGTATCCAGGATAATCTGGGGGCTGTGAGTGGCATGAAGAAACAGTTATATCTCCATTTGGAACAAGCTGGTTTCTTTCAATGTCACAAATGAGTCATTTAAGTCATTTAAAGAATCACCATTGAGGGTACTGGCAAAAGCATGTTTAATATAAATATGTGTAAGTGTGACTTAAAAATGTTTGGTGGTAAGGTTCACACTATGACCTAGTATATAGATGAAGCAAACACGGAAAAAAATTGCACTATGATGCATACTCAAAACAATTGGATTAGAATCAGTTTAGAATGATTCACGTGTAGTCAGAGGATGCAAAATGATAAGGATGCAAAAGGGAAAGGGAGACACCCCCTGCTGAGCCATGGGGTTCAAAGAGGATCCCCTTACTTTCTAAACTTCTGATGAAGCCTGGGTGCAGCTGAGCACAATCTTAGTCCCAGCCCCTTGGTCACCGGTTTATGTCTAAAAGATTTGGCAGTGCACAATCACTGACAAATTTAACATTTAGAAAGAGAAGCAGCAGGATTTGCTACAGTCACAACAGTGAATTGATAATTCAAGATGGCAGACTCGTACTGTACTTGATAGATGGTATTTGAATGAATTTAGACACACACAAAAACAGATGTGTATATGGATATATATGTAAGAGGTACCTGTTAAGATTGACACCAAATCTCTGAGGGTGAAGGGTTGAGGCTCAAGGAGTTCAAGGGTACCAGCACAGGCCCTGTTTTCAATTTTCAATTACTGTTCTGAGTTCTCAGAACTCTGTGAATTGGTGAGCTCTCTGCACAAGACACTGGTGCAGCCACTGCAGCCCAGGGGAGCTCAGAGTGCCTCACTTGACACTGTTGCTCATAGGGTTTCAAGTTGTTTGGCTTTAGTCATCAGTCAGTCTTCATCCTGGCCTCAATCCAGACCAGTAATTTTCCTCAAAATTTCAGTAACAATAATATTATTTCATCTGGGCTATGATTCAGGCAAGTTAAGTTCCTAGGCTTTCAGGGTTATCTCTTGTCCCCTTCCTTGTTTAGGCAACAGAATTTCCTGCTATGGACCAGGATAAGATGATTTTGATAAGTTCAAGGGGAGATTCATTAGCCGAGAGCAATTAATCAAGGAAAAAGTCTAACACGAATGTCTGAGGTCTCAGAGCAGTTTAGGAGACAGCAGGAATGCATCACCACATGTGCTAGAAGTCTCTTTTTAAATGGTGGATTTAAATGAGCTATAGATTATCTGATCTGAATGTAGACTGAAAAACTAAATTGCACTGCTTCACACCTGGATATTTTTGTACTAGTAGTCTGACATCTTAGCTGATAACCTTACTCATACGAATAATCTCTGGTTTTATCCTTTGCACCGTGTGGACATGGAATAATCAGAATGAAAATAAGGCAAAATTAATAAAACAATTCATCACAGTAGTATTAATTCCCTGGTATTACAGATCTTCCATTCCTCAGTAGGTCTTGTTTTTCTCTTACTCAAGCAATTGCAATAAAAACAGTAACCCAGAGATACATTGACATCCAGATTTTAAAGATCCTGGCCATCACAGTATCAGATATTTTTTTCTGAGAATGAGGGAGGAAGAAAGAATATCCATTGTTTTGAGTGGGAAGTGCTAGATTCTGAGTTAAAAACTGTGATGTAAGTTGAGTTCTGTAAAACTGAGAAATTTAAGAGTGAGAATGCCTGGGAGCTGATTCCTGGGTCCTGCAAATATATCCACCAAATTATCCCAAAACTTCTGTGATCCAGGAAATGCTATAGTGCATGCCTCTGCTGGGAAGTTCGCCCACTGAGCTGGTCATTCAGACTGCTATAACAAAGGGGCCAAGAGGCATTAAGAAAATTTCACCACAAATGTGGTGTACCATGCAGGAAAGCTGCTCTTTTGATAATGTCGTGGAGTTTCACTTGAACTTTTCCGTAACATAGATCCTACTTAATTCTTCTGATAGCATTATGCAAAGTCAGGTTCATGTCCGTAGCAAAGGCAAAGGCTGACAGGGAGCACCACCACCACTACAGGCAGTGCCTCAACCTGTCCAGTTGGCTCTCGGGCTTCTCCGTGGCATAAAGACAGTAAATAGTCCACACAAGTGTTGAATGGCTCCGGTGCTTTTGTTAAGGTTGTGCCAGGTTTCTTGCTTTCCTAGGGAAGCTGGAACATAAAATACCATTAAATGAGTGGAAACTTGAGAATAGGAATGCAGGAGCTGAATTAAGATTTTTCACATGGAATTTGCTCTGGGGAAACTCATTCTCTTTGACTTTTTTCCTGTTTTTTTGTGTTGTTTCAGGATGATCAACAGTCACTGGGCTTCGTCAGATATTCACAAGTTTTTGTTGTTATACTAACTTTTACCTTCTGTATTTTCTTGTTCCATAGATAGGTTTTACACTATATTGTCCAGTCCTATTGCATTAGAACACTAAAGTAAGAATTAAAATTTGTTTTGTTTTGTTAAGTGCAACAACATTCTGGGTTTTGACCACGCATCCAAGAAACGAGTGATAACAGGAGGTAAAAATTTAGATTTAAAACTGAAGTTGTGAATATCATTGATGTCTAATTAATTATGTTCACATTCTTGATTCTATCTGAAAGTTCAGACCCTATTCTACAGCTATGGGCTTAGGTAAACTCAAGACATATTCAGGAATATGGAATGGGCCACTGTAGTGATCCTGAACAGAAGATTACTGTTCAGAGCTAATGATCCACAAAACAACTATCCTGAGCAGATCCTGGAGAGTGCTATGCTGCACAGTGCAGAGTAGATGTCTTGGCCTTCAGTACTTAATTGGTTTGATTTCTGCACTTTGACTTTTTCTGCCCAGAACACTACATTTATTACATCCTCACCGATTCTGGCAGCCTTTAGTGAAGGTACAGCCCAAGTCATAAGATTCTTCTTCTAAGCTGAATAAAAAAAATCACATCCACTTGAACTTTTCCATATATTAGCCACTGCAAACTGACTCTCCCCTTCATCCTTTTCCTCCTCAGTATAATGAAAGACACAATCCATGGCCAGGTCTACAGTGTTAAGGTCTGAGCACTCAGCTGATGGAAAAAAAAAAATTACATAGGCATGGTAAACATAATTTGAGTTCTGTTGAAAGTAAAATTCTAACCATAAGCACTGAGTACTTTAAGAACTTGATCATGTGATATGGTTAATGAGTAGAAAATCCTGTTTTCACTATTTTCCCTTTCCCCTGTGAGGCTGTCCTGGTTCCATGCTGGCCATGATGCTTCTTGTCTGGCTGAGAATTTTTAACTTAGAAGACAGCAAATATTCTTGTGTTCAAGAAATGGCCTGAACAAAAAAAGTGTGATCTTTAAGTGAATGAGAAAAACAGGTTAAACAAATGGAAATTGACCTGACAGCATGAATTCATCTCTGGGGACTCCAGCTGATAAAATATCCTTCATTGGGTTCCAAATGTCACTGAAGTCTTTGTTTCAATTAAATATAAATTATTCTCATTTTCATGTAACTTGGTAATTATTTATTGCTCTTGATCACATGACTTATGAGATAACTTTCAGTTTCATGACTGTTCACTTTGTAAATCTCTTGCTCTCAAGAACTGCATAGGTAAACCCACCTGTGGGATGCTTTTCTTAGGACCCTAGGTGCATATGGTGGGTAATGCAGAAGTGTGGGGAACTCCAGTGTGTACCCCTAGGTTTGGGTACACACCCAAGCCCCTAGGTTTGATGTACCCCTATTTTGGGTGAGAATAGTCAATGAATAAAATGGTATGATGTTATTTGCTTTATGTATACATACCGTATATTATAATTTCTATGGCTGATGTCCACCCTTCATCACACCTCACAGTATCCATCTCCACTACTCCAGATTTTCAGTTGCCGCATTAATGAAGAATAGAATTTGATGGAACTCAATGAGCATAATGGTGATGGAATCAGAACTGTCCACAGCATGCAATGATCAGGCACTACACATCATCTTTCCTGCCTGATTGTTATGACAGTCCAGGGTCATGGACTAAATGCACTCAACAAACTCCTATAAGGAGGCCCTGTAGACTTTAGGAATGACAGCAGTGGGTATATCAATCAAAAGACAGGAAAGGTGGTGGGGTGTTGGGGAGCATGGGAACTGGCATGACAAAAATGGTATGGGACAAGACATGGATCCTTGCCTGTTTCTTGCTGGGATGGAGTTAATTTTTGTCTTAGTAGCTGGTAGTGTGTTTTGAATTCAGCAGGAGAATAATGTTGATAACACACTGATATTTCAGGTTTTGCTAAGTAGCTCTTGCTCTAAATCAAAGACTTTTCAATTTCCCATGCTCTGCTAGATGAGTAGGTGCACAAGAAACTGGGAGGGGACACAGCCAGGACAGCTGAGGCAAAAAGGACAAAAGGATTTTCCATCACACAGAGTGTCATGTTCAGTGTATAAACTGAGGGGAGCTGCCCAGGTGGCTGTCACCTGCTGCTGCTAATGACATCCTGGGCACCAACCAGCAGGTGCTGTGCAATTGTATTGTGCATCACTTGTTTTTCTTCAATTGTGCTCTTTTTTCTCTCTCCTATTTATTACTGTTGTTGCTTTTGTTGTTTTTGTTGTTGCTGTTGTTGCTGCTACTGTTATTGTTGTTGTCATCTTTACTTTGTTTCAATTATTAAGACATTGGTATCTCAATCCACAAGTTTTGCCTCTTTCTTCCAATTCTTATTCTTGCCCCTCCGTGGGGAGGGGTGTGAGTAAACAGCTGCTTGGTATTGAGTTGCCAGCTGGGGTTAACCCATTACAACTGGTTGACACAGGTTGCACCTGCTTAAACTAAAATTATCTCATCACAGAAAGATCCCATGCATGCTGCAGACGTGGTGTAGGTTCATCAGTGAAACTGGTGTAGGCAGAGCCAGAAGCTTGCAGAAAATGCACTTGGAAAAGGGGTTCCTTTGACTGTAACAAAGGCAAAATAAAACAGAACATTCAGAGTATTCTGAAATACTGTAAGTAGGTGTAGATAAATTATAAGCACATTCATCCCTCCAGAATTAGTAAGAAAATTTGCAGTGTAAACTCTTGACTTCTAGAAATAATGAGAAACCCCTCCCCCCACCCCCCCCAAAACAGGAAATAAGAATACTGGGGGGGAGGGGATGGGAAGGCAAATAATCCAAGAATTAACAATTAGTACTAGTAATCCATAAAAATGCATGTAAAAGCATCCACTCAGTCATTACTTCAGTATAAACATTTATGTCTAGAACATGCCATACTACTTGAAATCAATCAAAACCATCCAGAGAACTTTGAATGCTAAATGAGGTCCTTTTCTAACAATGTAGAGGATAAATTCCTCACCACTGGCGTCTGGGGGACAGGATATCTGACATGAGCAGTTGTATGGAATTCCTCAACAATTTTTCCAACGGTAATGCAAAAAAATAAGTCAATTTAATAACTTACTCTTCTTTGGATCTCATCTTCATGCCCCAGTTCTGCAAAATGATTAATCATTCTTTAAATCCGACCCACATGATAAGACTCAGCTTTAATCTCTGCAAAAGCCAGCCTAGGAAAGACAGACCAAAAAGCCAAGCTGAAGCTGTTTTGAGCAGAAGCAGGTGCTGAGTCAGTGGTGGTGATTCTATTTTCACTCTTTGTTTCTCCTGCCTCTTACTACCCTAACAATGCTGTGTGTGTTTCATAGCCTGTGAGACCCAGAGAATAGATCTTTTTGGAAACACTCTGTGACCAAGGCTTTCTTGCAATTGCTAGAGGACATGTGAAAATGTTATTCAAGCAAGTAATCACCCTTGTGCTTCCCAAAGCCTTCTCTCACAGCTGGCCTCTGGAGGGAGCAGAGGGTCATGAATAAAATAGTTGATACAAGTATTGAGTCAACGATAATAATATGACTAATTTTACCTAGAAGATCATTTCTCTCACATCTTTCATGAATTTCAGAGAATATGATCATTTGGACTGCAGTAGCTTTGGGAATACTACTCTCAATTTTGTAATATTATTCTGGATCTCATCCAGATGAAGAAATATCTTGCCTTAGTAAAAACATGGGCACATGCACTTGCACATATAGTGTTTTACAGCTGCATGATATGACATAGGAAAAATTATGAAAATTGCATAATCTAAGTAAGATAACTTACGCAGAAATCCAGTATGAACATTGCTTTTCATTGGAGAGACATAGAGCAGGTTGTCAAGAAATTAAAAATATCTGTGAGCTTTCCCTGGCCTATCCAAGGTGTTGCATTGCATTTTGTGTCACTGAAAACAATAACAATGACAGCAACAAACAAACAAACATGCTTGTCAGGCACTTGTTAATGTGTGTTGAAATGACTGCTGTATGCCTCATTCCATGTCAGAGTTAGTATGGATAACTCACTGAAAAAGTTTTCCAACAATAGCACTGAAGTGGGAGAAAGAATATGGCAAATTTCAAACCTGAGATTGTGGATTATGACTGAGTACAATCATAGTTGTGGCAAAGACCTGTATCTGTTCACTATCATCTGGCTAAGTAATTTCTATGTTTTTGCAAGTTGTTAGGTTTCTAATTGCAGGGTATCTGAATGCTGAACAAGGGTAAAAAATTTTATCATTCTTTGCAGAGCTCTGAGAGGTGGCAGTTGTGTATCACTTCTTAGAGTAGTTGCCTAAAGATCCATTGCATCTGATGATACATTATTCCTCATTATTTGCTCTTCTTGAGTTGAAAACCCCAAAGAGATACAGATTTCTGGTTAAATTTAGTGCTGAGATGCTTCCCCATTTGTTTTCATTAAGAGTTCCCTGATCCTTTTCTGACCCACTCTTGAGAATGTGAGCTCTGTGGAAATGCTGGTGAACCCACCTAATCACTAGTGAGCTTGAGATGACCTCTGTGCTTCATGGAGATGAATTTTATCTTGCATTTATTTAATCATGACACAGACCCTTGGGGTCTTGTACATGGATAACTGAAGGCAATAAAACTTTTAAACATATTTTCTGACTCCTTGGATGAAGTTTTTATGCCACTGGCATCTGGATTCTCACTGAAATCTGAAATTCAAGCCTTGAAAGTAAAAGGTCAGTATTCTAACAAGAAAAAAAAAGGAGGTAATTATTATGTACAATTGAAGGAAAACAATCTTGAATGGGTAAAGGTGATATCTGGCCTTACAACAGATCCAGTTTTCACTGCTTATTGTAGACCTGCCAGTGTGATCTGAAACACTCTTCTGAGACCAGCAGATGGAAGATTTTTACCTAGATGGGATTCCTTTAATCTGACTGAAGAAAACCAAAGTTTATGAGAACTTCTATCAGAGATCTGGTCCCTGCTGGTATCCTACTGGTGTCCTGGTTCCATGTGATCGAAGCAGGCCTTATTACAAACCCTACTAGTTCGGTAACTCAGCTGCCACCAGCCCCATCACTGTTACCTGGGATGCTTACACGGGCCATGCTGGTCTAGCTCAGCCCAGAAGATGGTATCTGTGCTGAAAGGCTTTGACAAAAACCAACAGCTTAGCAAACAGGCCAGAAGGCCATGTGACAAGAACTTGGCATGAAAACACACCCCAAAAAGGCAGACGCAGCACTGCGCTGCGAGGAGCAGAGATGCACTTGGCTAAGGCTGCCCCCTCCTGATGGCAGCATGAATGCTGCCAATGGTGCTTTACTACAAAACTCCAACACGTTGGGAATGCCGTCCCCTGCGCTGTGATTCCCCTCTGGAAGGGATACTTATGCCTGGGCTGTTTACTCCGACTAAAGCAGTTAAGTGATATCCATGACGCTTGCAGAAAAGCCCAGATGAAGTGGGCTTTCCCTGTAAAAGCATGCAGTAATTAGGCAGATCCACACACCCTTTCTCCCTCACAACAGGGCATGAAAGGACTAGATGGCTAGAAGCCATATCCACCTTCTTCAGCTGCTTTCTCTTCATCTGCCTCTGCAGTTCCAGCAGTGCAATAAGGTTTGATGAAATTTACTATAATGTAAATTTGACAAGGTGTTCCCATGTCTATTGGGATGCAGAAGACTTTATGAGTTTTCCAGATTTGCGAGGCATTTAATAGGGCAGACATTACTCCCAGGAGAAGGTATTTTTAGTTCTGTAGAATAATGCACTACCTCCACTGATCTGATTTATACCACACTCAAGCTATCTGAACTGTCATGCTTTTCTCTTGCATTATTGTTAACTGCATGACAGATCACATTGCATTTGTCCAACATGTAGCAGCACATGCACCTCACCTTGGCATCTGCCTTATTATTTTACATCTGTTGGTTGTCATTCAGAGCTCTTTCACAATTAAATTAATGTATTTATCAGGAGCTAATCACCAAAACTTGCCCAGAGTGCCATTCTAAAGATCCAAACAGATTATTTGCCATATTGCCATGAGGAAAATTTCACAAGGAAAAGCTCTTCTTTGGCTATTCTGCATGACTTTCCCTTTCATGCAATTTTTAGCTTTCATTTTCAAACTTTTTAGCACCTTCTCCTGTAACATCCCATCTTTGACATTTTTCTTCAAGCACCAAGTCTTGTGCAGCTCTCACAACATCTGAACTTCTCCATTACATCATTGAAGTACCTGCTTTAAAGAAGCTATTCTTAATGAAATCTTACTTTTCCACATCTTCTGTATATATGCTGGGTCCTTTCTAAATTCACAAAGGTCTCTGCCAAACATGGAGACCTTGTAACAATCCTTCCTTAAATCACTTTTCCTCCTAGCATTTTAAGATGTGTATTTTTTTATTCTACCTTCCTTTAGACTACTTTACCAATTTTAAAATTCATGGCAAGAGTTCTTCATGAATAATTTATCCATTTTGATATGAAATCTTATGCTGAATACTTTTTTATTGTTGCAAATAACATATTCAAAGGGGTTTATTTTCCCCATGATGCTTACAATAATCTGAATTGGAAAAAATATTCTAGCAGAAAATTAACTGCAAGTAACAGGTTTTTGATGAAAGAGGAAAGGATCTATTGCTTTGCGAAAATTTCTTCTTGAAAACACAATGTAAAAATGAAGACAAATGCTTTTCCATAGGCAACTTTCACCATCTGACCTAAATCACAGCCTTCAGTTTAGAACATATTCTTCATTCTATATCTTTAAAATCAATCCACAGCATCACAAAGCTTCCCTAATGTAATGACATGCCCTCCAATATTTTAGTCACATGACCAAATTCCACTTAAATTAATCACAGCTCAGAGCAAATCAAATACAGTATTTGTTCCTTTCTACATGTGATTACACTGTGGGATTCAGGAGCTAATTGCTTGCATACTCCATAATTTACTTGAAAATACACAATTTTGAAAGAATTTTCCAACTTTAGGTAGTGCTGAACTTGAAACAACTGTTCTAAATATTTCTTTTAGAAATAAATATTTCTTTTCTTGATGTTATCTGGACTGCTACTGTAGAGTTTCCAAAGGATTTTCTGTCTGAAATTGACTCATTTTCTGTAATAATAAAGTTCTAATTGTAATTACAATGTTGTGACTCATTCTAATTCTGCAAAGGATTCATGAAAGAACTTGTACCCATTGCATTGGGTAGCATTAGGTAACAAGGACCACAGGGTGAAATGCCCAACAAAGCAGCTCCAGGACTGGGAAATATTTCTTCCTGGCACAGGAAGTGCTGTCACTATTTCCTTCTCAGCAGAATCGGAACTGTGAGGTGGGTGATGGAGTCAGCACTGGCACTGGAACCTCAGGCATTCCTCTTGGGATGCAGGCCCTGAATCTCCAGCACATCCAGGGCTGGATTCCAGGTGAATCACAGCTTTGGAAGGCCCGGCTAGCTCTGTAGTATCCCAAAGCAGCTGGGCAATGGCCCAGGCCAAGGAGGGATGCTTGTTGGGCTCTCAGTGTGTTCCTGTGGAAATGCTACCTTCACAGGCTGAGTAGCAAAGGCCCAGAAGAGAATGGAGAGTGGAGACAGGAGCCCACAGCGGCAGGGCTAAGGTCTGAGATCCAGGGCACTGCCTGGCTGAGCACCCTCACCTGTGCTCACCTGTGCTCCCTTCCTCAGAGGGAGCCCAAGGCTCTCAAGTATTCCTGGCACTGAGAGGAAGCAGGTGCAGGCTGCCTGAGTGGAAACGTCTTCATCAAAGAAGAGGTGTCAGGACCTGTGACAGGTAGACCTGACTGAGGCAGGTAAGCCAGCTCACAGAAGGCTCATAAACAGCTGCTGGCTGTACCTCAGCAAAGGGCAGCACAGCCTGGGGACAGAAAATCTGCCACATTGTTCCACAGCCTGGCAGCTGCTCCAAGGCACATGTCCGCTGAAAGCCTGGCCAGCTGTACCTTCTGTGGCTGGTTAGAGAGCCAGATCCCATCCCTGCTGCAGTCTGTGCACCTTCCAAAAAATGGTCTAGTGACAGAAGCCTCTTGGGCAAGCAGACTTTTGATGAAGACTGTTCTAGGCCCTTTAGGAAGCAGAGGAACAAACCTTTATGGCTGGGACAGGCAGGTCCTAGTGGGTTGCTGCCCTGTTTCCTGGGCTTTGGGAGGAAAGCACAGTGAAGAGTGGCCAGCATTGCCAGTTGTCAGCTGTGTGGAGCCAAGGAAGGAGGTTTCAATGCCTCCTCTGCTGTGGGGAAAGGGAAAGTTCAGTGTGAAGGTCAGCTTGGCATGGCAGAGGACAGAACTTTCTCTAACATTGCAGGGGTGAAGTAGTGGGAGATGGAATTTTGATTGCAGCTGGGTGACACCAAACTCACTGACGAGTATGTTGAGTGGGTCTGGTTGGGATGGAGTCAACTTTCCTGGTAGCAACCATTATAAAGCTGTTCTTTGTACTTTTAGCTACAATGGTGTTGATAGCACACCAATGTTTTGGTCATGCTGAACAGGGCTCACACAGCATCAAGGCTGTTCATTCATACTCCATCTGATGACCAGTAGGCTGGAGGTGGGCAAAAGCTGGGAGCACACATAGCCAGGAAAAGCCATGAGCTGACTCAAACTAATCAAAAGGGATATTTCATGCTATATGATGTTGTACTTGGCAAAAAACAGAAGTTAAGGATCATAGGAGTGTACTGGTTTGAAAAGCAAAACCAGTGAGACTTCAAGTCAGTAATACAACTTTTAATAGGAAAGAGAAAAAAAGGAAAAAAAATACATGCAATAATAAAAATAAAACCACTGACAGAGTCAGAATACAACCTGATACCCTGTCAGTCAGGGTGCTGGTGCAGTTTTCCTCCAAAGGGTCCAGCGATGATGTGGATAAAAGCCTGGTTCTTCCTCTGGAATCCAGTGGAAAAAGGCTGCCTTTGGCGTTCTAAACCTCAGTTTTTATCTAAGTAGGAAAGACTTGGCTCGTCCTCCTGGCTGGAGCATCTCCCAGTGGGATGATGTAATCTTATCAGTTATACAGTAGGACTGAATGGCCCATTAACAGAAGACATTTCCCACAGAGATAAGGATGATCACCCTTCTCAGATGGTAACAGAATATATATACCTTGTATTGTAAACCAGGACAAGGAGGCATTTGTTATTGAAGCTTTGTCTTCCAAAGTAACCAGTACACATACTGAGGCCCTGCTTCCCAGGACACTACCTGACAATGAAAAAAATGGAATAAATATTTTTGCTTTGCTTTGCTTCCATGCACAGCCTTTAGTTTCCTTCACCGAACTGCCTGTATCATGACCCATGAGCTTTTTCATCTTATTTTCTTCTCTGTACTGTTGAGTGATAGAAATGTTTGTGGCTACTTGGCATCCAGCCAAGGTCAACCCACCACAATCCTTTTTGACAACCAACATGTGGATTGAGATAATGGGAGTTCTGAATTGAGTATGCTATAGCTATAGCAGTTATGAATTGGCAGGTTTCTGTGTCTTTGAAGTTGCCTGGCTGCGCTGAATACCTCTTCATTTTGTGAGCTTTGGAGCATGTTATTACAAATGTTGTGCACTTAACTGCTGGGGAAGTTATCTTGCAGAGAGAGTGAGAGAATACACCTTCCTCTTTGCCGAGATTGATATTGGTGGTTTTACTATATGGACTTCCAAGGTTCTTGTTTATCCCTACATGAAGTGTTTAATACTACTAACTGATATTGGTTGGTCTGTGGCAAAAACACCCTATTCTTGACAGTCCTGGAGGCCTTATGTATCCTTGGCATAGATTACCTGAGGACAGTGTGCTTCAAGGGCCCAAAAGGGTACCAATGAGCTTTCACTGTAACTATTATAAATAAGGAGAAGATTAAACAGCTGACTAACTTGTCTGGCTTCTCAGAACATACCTCTGTTGTGGCCTTACTGTGGATGGATGAACAGCAGGCTGATTGCCACCACAACAGTCCACCAGCAGTGATACTGAGGCAGCTGAGATTCCCTGGATCCCACCTGCAGACTAGTTCACCCATTGGAGACACAATGAATGATCAGTGTCTTTTAAATATCTCATATGGCCTATGCAAAAGTCTGGTGGAGGGTGAAAACAGACAAGGACTATTGTGTCCTGAATGAAGATGTCATGCTGCTGCCAAGTGCTGCTATACTTGATATCCTGGAGCCCCCATGCCAGCTGGAGCCAAGGACAGACAATGGTATGCTACAACAGATACTATCAATGGTTTCTTCTCAATTCCTTTGTCAGCAGAAGCAAAAATTTGCTTTGATGTGAGAGGGTGTCAGTACACACGGAATGAACCACAGCAGGCTGGAAGCACAGTCCTACCATTTGTCATGGTCTAATCAGAGCTGCACAGTTACCAGAATGATCCCTCTGTACTTTTATCATACATCGACACCATCAGCGGGTGGGATAAAAAAGCATTCTAGGTGGGCAGCAGGGTTTAGAGGGGTGGGAGTCTGTGATTTGATTTCTGAGGAATTAAGTAGCAGAGTTTCTAGAGTATGGCGAAGAGGTCAAGTCTGGGTTTTTTTGGTATTGCAGAAACAGTTGGGACCAGCAGAGCAAAGCAGGGCTAGTGAGCAGCAGGGCACCTGGGCTCCCTGGAAAACAGCAGGCTCTAGCACCCTTTTCCTCAGCCTCACCTCTTACATGACACATCTTCTGCCAGTTGTAACTGTGCTGAGAGTTGATGGTTATGTCTGCTTCCTTGGTGTTGCAGGTGCTTTTGAAGCTACATCCCATCAGGTAGCTGAACCTGGAGCCTCAAACGGCCCTGCTGAAGTCTGCCTCATGAGGGAGCTGTGTTCCCAGGAAAAGAAAGTGAGCGGATTTCGCCCCGTACATCAGTCCTAGACACCCAGAGTGGGGCGGAAGGAAATCTCCCTTCCCTCCTCCTGCACTCACTATTGAAGGAGTGTGTCTCTACACAGCCCTCAGTTGTGTCCCATAGAGACACAGCAGCAAGGAACATGAGGATTTAAGACTGGGGCGGACAGGATAAGGGGATGTGAACCGACAGAAAACAGGATCACTGCCTACCAGTAGGAGGGACCCACTCCTGGCGGAGTTTCCTTTTGCTCTGTCTATATTGAACAGGGCCCCACCTCAGGACAAGCTGTGTTCAGGGGTGTGTTCAGTCCTCACAAGGCTAGAGGATCTTCCCTGTAATCCAGTGCTTTGGCCATCGAGACTTGAAGAGTGTTGGCAGTTCTGGGCAGAGGGAACATAGAGCCCTATCCCCTTCTGCCCCTTTAGAGTTCTGGGGGTTGCCCTGTCTGACTGGCTGCATCAAGACCAAATATGCTGGGAGTGGCCACAAAATTTCATTTTACATTAAAATGTTCACAACTTCTTTTAATTTTCCAAGACTCAAACAAAAATATTTCACAGTTAGGTTTCAGCTTTTCAAGTAGGTGGGCAAAAGGAGGAGTAATGGGGGATTAAGATGAAGGAAGGAAGAAAGAAATGCATGTGGAGAGACAAATACAAAAAGCAAAACGAGCACAAGCAGGCCAAACACATCTTCCATTTCCATTGTTGCTGCTGTTGAAATAACCAAAACTCTAACTTTCAGTAACAAGAAAATTCAATATGGAGGAAAATCATGATATGATGAACATTAAGTTAGCATTTAGCACAGATTAAAAAAAAATAAAGAAATTGTAATAGTTCCCACTATAATTGCTGTGGATTTGGTTAGCATGTCATTTCTTTAAAAGCAGGGAAATTTTGTTTTGCTCATGAACCTGCCTCCTTCTACGAACACCAAGTGGCCACAGCCTTAAATAGAAGGTGTAAAAATGGAAGAAAGGATTTACATGCAAGCACTCAGCAGCTCAAAGTGTGAAATAAAAAGCAGTTCAGCAGCTTTGGCCATGCCAGACTTATATCTGTTGCTATTAAGCTCCCTTTTCACATGACCTCTACAGAAACCAAACCTATGGCTGGAGCAGGATGCAGAGTTATTTTTTGTTTGTCCCTCTTTTTGTTCTTTCTGGCATGATTCTGAGCCAGCAAGTCAGTCTCAGCCCAGTAGTAAAACAGCAGGTGCATAGGGATGTAGAAAGCCTGAGGCTAAGCCCAAAAACCAAGGTGATGTGTCAGGATTAGGGTCAGAATCAACAACATACAAGACAGTGAATTACATAAGTGAAGATACTACAGAGTAGCAGAGGTAGGGGTCAGTAGTCAAGTCTGTGTTTAAAAACAGCTTCCAAGTGCAAAAGGGGCAAGCTCTCACCTTTAGTTTTCTTCACAAGAGCTCCTGTTAGTGACAGAGCAGACACTGGACTCCGCAACTCAACTCTTTCACTCAGCCAATACTCAGCATCTTGAAATCAGAATTATTCAGGCAGTCCCATGGTAGCAGCACAAAAGATAAGTAAGGCAAAGGACTGTTTAATTTGCTTAACAGAGGTGAAGAACAGACTTCATAGCAGTAGAACTGGTGCAGCTAATGGCTGGAGGATGTCTGGAGCATAGTAATCGCGAAACAACAGAATTAAGGAATGTGGTTAGGAGAACTACCATCTTGGACTGCTCTTGGGAATTCTTTGGCCTAGTTGACAGAGTCTCTTGGAAGGCATTTCAAAAAAGGTATTGAGGTGCTGGGGTGAGTCCAGAGAAGGTCACTGAAGCTGGAGAAAGGTCTAGAAGATAAGTCCTATTAGGAGAGGCTGAGGGACCTAGAGTGTTTAGTCTGGAGAAAAGAAGGCTCAGAAAGTTATAGCTAGCTGGGGGTTGGCCTCTTCTCCTAGGCAATTAGTTCCAGGATGAGAGGACACAGCCTCAAGCTGTGCCAGGGGAGGTTCAGGCTGGAGACCAGGAGGTATTTCTTGATGGAAAGGGTTGTTAAACACTGACATGGGCTGCCCAGGGAGGTGGTGAAGTCACCATCCTTGCAGGTGTTTGTTAAAGGACTGGACTCTGGACATGGTGCCATGGTCTAATTGACGAGGTGATGAGCAGTAAAGATTGAACTCAGTGGCCCAGAGGTCTTTCCCAGCCTAAAGGATTCTGTGATTCTGTGCATTCTTGAAAGACAAAGGAATCTAGGCAGGCTAGAAATTTTTGAAGAGAAAAATCTTAAAGGTGCAGAAGTACTGTCCCTGAATGCCAGAAGATGTGTGGTGGAGGGGGGGACGGGGGGCGGGGGGGGAAACCGGTCTGAACAAGAGAGTTTTGGCTGTAATTCAGTAAAGAAAAGAGTTTATGACCTTTGGAAGAAGTGGGTCTCCACTCAGGAAGACTACCAAGTTCCAAATTTGTATGTAGAGAAAATTGAAAGAGCCAAAGCCCAACTAGAACGTAATTTGGTCACCGCAGTAAAAGACAAAATATTTCTATCAATACATCTGGTGAGCTGGAAGACATAGCCGGGGAACAGAACAATGGCCTAATAATCCAAGGGGAAAAAAATTAACAATCTGCTACACCATTTAGACACACACAGGTCTATGAGGCCAAATGGGATCCTCCCAAGGGTACTGAGGGAGCTGATGGAAGAGCTCATTCAGTCATTTTTAGCCATTTAGCAGCAGTCTTGACTAACCAGGGAGGTCCCAGAAGACTGGAAGTTGGCCAATGTAATGCCCTTCCACAAGGGCTGGAAGGACGATCTATATAATGCTGCGGTCATGGAACATATCATGCTGAGTGCCATCATATGGCATGTACAAAACAACCAGGGATCAGGCCCAGCCAGTAAGGATCTAGGGAACGCAGGTGTTACTTGACCAACCTGACCTATGACAGGTGACTCACTAAATAGATGAGGGAAAGGCTTTGGATGTTGTCTATCTTGACTCCAGCGAAGCCCTTTACATTATCTCCCACAGTATTCTCCTGGAGAAATTGGCTGTTCATGACTTGGATGGGTGCACTGTTTATTGGGTAACAAGGTGGCTGGATGGCCAGGTCCAGAGAGTGGTAGTGAATGGAGCTACATCCAGCCAGCAGATGGTCACAAGTCCTTTTTCCAGGGGTCAGTACTGGAGCCAGTTTTGTTTAACAGCCAGTTTGCTGATCTGGATGAGGGAACTGAGTATACCCTCAATCATTTTGCAGACAACACCAAGTTGGGTGGGAGTGTTGACCTGCTGGAGGGCAGGAAGATCCTGCAAAGGGATCTGGACAGGCTGGATTGTTGGGCTGTGGCCAGTGGTGTAAGGTTCAGTAAAGCCAAGCATCAGGTCCTGACCTGGGGTCACAACAAGTCCAGTCAGCACTACAGACTGGAAGCAGTGTCTGGAAAGCTGCTCAGCAAAGGACCTGGGGGTGATATGGTTGACATCTAGATGAACACAAAGCAGCAGTGTGCCCAGGTGGCCAAAAGCCAATGGCATCCTGGCCTGTGTCAGCAATAGTGTGGGCAGCAGGACCAGGAAAGGTATTGTCCCCCTGTACTTGGCACTGGTGAGGCCACACTTCCAGTTCTGTGCCCAGTTCTGGGCCTCTCACTTTGAAAAGGACATTGAGGTGCTGGGACGTGTCCAGAGAAGAGCAATGGAGCTGGTGTAGAGTCTGGAGCACAAGTCCTTTGAAGAGCAGCTGATGGGACTGGGTGTGTTAAGCCTGGAGGAGAGTCAGGGAAACTTCAACTCTGCAACTACTGGGAAGGAGGCTTTGGTGAGGTGGGGATCAGTCTTTTCTCTCAGCAAATGAGGGGATGAGAAGAAACAGCCTCAAGTTGCACCAGTGGTGGTTTAGACTGCGTTAATATGGAAATAATTTGTTAGTGGAAGGCCTATCAGTCATAGACCAGGCTGCTCAGGGAAGCGGTCCAGTCAGTCTTCGGAGATACTTAAATGATGTGGCATTTAAGGACATAGTTTAGCTGTGGATTTGGAAGTGTTAAATATTGGGCTCGATGACCTAAATGAATCTATACAGATACGTTTATATGGAAATAATCTTAATGTGTTGACACAACAGAAAGATGACAAGATTTTACAGGCTGCCCTCTCTATGAATGGATCTAATTACTGGAGGTAAACAGTAACATTATTTCAGAGGAAAATTTACTACATTTGTACTGAAAAGAGACTATGAACAAACAACAAAAATCAAAGACATTGTTTACATGGCCCTTATCTTCACAGAAGTGGTAATACTCAGGTTGAAACCATGGTTCATCCTGGCCATACAAAGTTATTAACTGTAATGCTTTTATTATAATAATTAAAACACAATTATACCACATAACTTCATATTTGAAAATAATTCACAATAATTAATAAGAAATAGAGAGTTCAGGGCTGGTTTTTGCAGTTAAAATGAAAGTGCAGAGTCTAAACTAAGTCAAATCCAAAAACATGGCTATGGATGATGTCAACCATGAGAAACATGACCTTCCTGTTCCACAGGACTGTCCCGAAAAGAAGGTGGTTTGATCAGTGTAGTTGCTCTCATTGTTACTTCCTCATCCTGTGTGGTAGACCACACAGTCTGGGTGGAAGTCAGGGGGGTCAGTGTAGCAGTTCCAGCCTTACTGTGTATAGTCTCTAATGATGTAGGGTCCCTTGTATTTCTCCCAAGGGAATCCTGAATTCTCCCCTTTTCCTCCCCAGGGTTTTGTTTTGAGGTCTCTTCTGAGTCTCTCTGGATTCTCATCAAGTTTCTTTAGTCTCTCTTCACAATCTCTTTGTCTGGGTTACCTCTTGCAGGTACCTTCTGTGTCTCTCTTGAGAGATGCTGGACAATATCCATTACAAACTGCTAGAGAATGCCTGGTTCCTGTATTCAAATTCTCTCAGTATCTCACACTTGGCTCTTGCCTCACTGTCATCCACAGTCTCCCCTTTCTGGAAGTATCTCCAGACTTTCTCCATGACACTTTTACAACTTTCACAGCACTTAATAAGCTGTTTACTTGTAAATGGTGACCTTCCTCTGTTCTTTCATAGCTAAATTTCAGCCAAGCCCAGCTCATACTACCTGACAAAATCTAGCCATTACTCTACAAACAGTCCTGTAACTCTTCCTACATATTAACTTCATATAATCATCATGTTTCAGTCATCCCCGAGGTGTATGCAACTCAGTAGATTTCCAGCCATCCTGTTGGTATCTCTACTGTGGTTAAAACAATTGTTTCTTGGAGGCAGACTTGGGGAATGGGTTAATACAATCAACTTGCCAACCAGCTTCACCAAGCTTGTCTTGGAACTGTCAGCAGCAACAGATGCAATTCAGGGACCCTGAAAGCAAAGGCAATGTTTGGTCTAATCACTGAACCAAATACATCATGCAGAGCACTGAAGTTACCACATTATCTCTAGATTGTGCATATCTAATTTGCAGAGGAAGCTCAAGGCTTGAGACAGCAAGTCACATGCTGCAGAAAATTGGACTTTACATGGTCATCCCTTGCATCATATGAACACTTTTTTTCAGTAGGATTTCTATTTGCATCATTTCAGATCAACAACTTTGTTCAGCTGCTGTGAATTCCTTCTTACCTTCTTACTGGGGCCTACAGAAATAAGTAATAAGAGAAAGCAATAAGCATTATTTTATGTGGGATCATTGCAGATCTTTAAAAAAGAAAAAAAATATATGAAAACATGTTGAATTTCTTTTTTATTTTCTTCACCCCTTGCTCAGATCAGGACTATAGACAGCTCTGCTCCAAATCTGTTTTGTTTTACCCTCTCTACAGGGAAATAGTAGTGTGTGGGGTGAGGTCTTTAATTTGTTTATTTAAAATTCTGTTAAGACCATGCTTGTTTTGCTTAGGCACCACTTGAGATACCACCTGAGGACATAATGAATAACTTAAAGCAGCAGAGCACACAGTGTAGAAGTGTTGAAATGGAATCAGAACCTGCATAAAAGACACCATTTGTGGACTCCACCAACATTGCCACATGGTGTCTGTGTTGCCAGCTTGAGCCATGACATCAAGACAAAGTGAAAAACCCAACGGGATGTTGAGAAGTACATCCTCCTGAGAAGAATGTGCCATCCTCTGAGCAGTAACCATTTTCCTCAGAGCATAGACTCAGGCCATGTTCTTTGAGATGCTACAAATGTCTGTTCTGTACCTTTGCACTTAATTCAGCCCTGTGCTTTGCATCCTGTCTCTGAAGACTTAATTTCAAAGTAAGACAATCTGTTATCAAGTACAGAAACCATGGTGACTGTACTCCCACAAACCTAAATGACTTTCCAATTATGGAAGGAGCTGTGAAAGGCAATCTTGGCCACTAAAGCTCTCCTACACATCATACAGATGTTCATAGCTTTCACCATGCTGTGAAATACTCATCAAAACAGAAGCCTAATTAACACCTCTTAAATAGACTGCAAAAATTGAATCACCAGTGTTATGCTGTTAGCAGCAATAACTGGGTTCCTTGGACACCACTACCAATATCATTCACACTTGCACCCATGTCAGCCCTTGTAAAGGTGCACATTATCAAGAGAATTAGTCAGGGTAGAACTGAGACATATGATTTTCCAGACTCCAAATTACAACCTAATGATTACTTTCACAACACAGTTTAGGCACATAAACACAAGTTGTTCTAAAAGGCCACTTCAATCATTAGCTATTCATGACAATCTGCATACACAAGGACAATCAGAGGAATAAAAGGGAGAGGTTTATATTTTTTTTAAAATAAACTTTTAATGTGCTATATAGGCATGATCACTACAAGATCTTCCACCTATACGCAATACTACACACTGTTAACACACCGCATTTTCACTGTACATTAAAAAATCTGGGAAGAATATTCCTTCACTGGAAAAATATCATACAATCACTTAAATAAACAAAGACAACATTACAGTGCAAACAAAATCCTGGTTTTATTTATTTTGCAATTACTGAGTACTTTCTAAAAGTCTTTTAGAAAAATAATAAAAAAACCTTCCCATGGACAACCAATACGTTCTGAGATGATTTCCTCTTGCTGAACCAAGAACCTTGATCTGATCCTTGAAGCTGTCATAAGTGGTATATACTCATTTGTAAGATGCATATTCACATGATTTGTTATGAAGCAATGGATCCCAACCCAAAATTTGCAGACAGCAATAAAATGGCACTTGCTGGCTTCATCTGACTTTTGATCAGACCCATGACAAGAAAGGCCTGGTACAATAGTTATCCCCATGAATTAAAGACAAAGTGCTTAAGGAAGCCAGACAAGGCCTTGGTTGATGATGCTATTGGTTTCTACTGGTAATTGCTGTTACACAGAGTAGGGGCATGCTTTTTTTTCCCCTTTAAAGAAGAGAAACAGACCATGAAACAGCAATCATGCCAGATTCAACACACAAAAGGAGAAATATAACATATTTCTGTCCCAAAGGGCGTGATAGTGTTGCTCAAGCCCAAAAAGGCCAAGACTCAGAGCAGATGTCACCTGATTCCTAATCTGTGTGAACTCTGCCACCTTCATAAACTCCTACTCTGGTGAGAGAATATACTAACTTAAAAGTGCCTGTATGCTCTTTTCAGTGGGGTGATGTTAAGAGAATAAAGAGTTTAGGGAAATAAAAAAAGCAGATAGGTGAGTACATGAAAAGGGGATGCTTGCTTTCACTTGGAGAGGAACGTTGTCTCTTTGTCCTCCACTGTGCCACCCTCCTCAGAAAATGGGAAAACCTATTTCCAGTGCAGCTTCTGATTCTGGGTGAGAGAGACAGTTTGACCCACTACCATTGCTGCACAGAATGACACTGGGCTCTTCACATGCATATGATCAACTTCTGTTCAATCTGCATTGGATGCCATAAAAAGAATAAGGCTGTCTTAAAAGTAAACAGAATATCTAGCACCAGTGACAGTACATGGGTCATCCTTGAGGTTCTTACCAGATTAGACATGAAGCATGTGAAGCACAACTTTTACAGGCAGTAAGTGGTTATTCCATTACAATTTTCAGATTTGCACTTCTTTCTAAGCATTCATAAAAATAGTAGTAGCTAAGAAAGCTGAATTAAATAGCACACAATTTCACAGTCCTATTGCTGTCTGTAAAATACATAACCTGCATATAATCAGTTCGCTACTATACCAGCTGATGGGTTAATGCACAACATTCTAGACATATGTGGGAGATGGCACAACATGAGGACTATAAGGCTATAGATTCCCCAGGTCCAGCTTGTGTACAATTATAATTTTTCACTTATCTCACTGAATGAGCACGAAGAGCATGTAGAAAATATGTCCCAAGTGGATGGGCACTGAGGTGGCAGGGCTAAGATACAGAGCAGCTTCCACAGTGCTTCTAGCTTACAGTGACTGGAATACAGCAGGAGACAGGCTTCTGCCCATGGTGAAAAAGAGCACTGGTTAGAAGGCATGTGACAATGGGGCTGTCTTAAGAATGCCTTGGTATACCAGAAAAAGAAATTCTGCTCCGCTACATACTGCAGTTCTCACAGATGCAAAAGCCATCTTGTGGAAAGGCAATGTGATACACGTTAGCCTGCTACATCAGTAGGATAGCTGTTTGATCCAGATGAATGAGCAAGTGAAGATTTTTGCCTACTAAAGCTTCATAAAAGCCTTTGACCACCCTCATGCATAAATACTAACCCACATATCAAAATTACTTATTCTAACTACTTAAAACATTATGGTGTAACTGCCTGAAACAGATTTAGCTGCCTGTACCTACAAATGAAACTTGCAAATGAAGACAGTAAACATTAAGAGATTATTGTACCAAAAAGGATAAAAATATATAACAAACTACTGTTTAACTACATCCCCTATTCATAAGTAATTGACCATGATTTGCTCTCACAAAATTATTTTAAGATTGTGTGGCTTACAGAAGTTCAACATTTTACTACTCCAAGAAACTGCATTAAAAAAATCCCAAGCCCATCAAACTGTGACCAGAGCCAGAGACTTGCTTGCTAAGCAGCTCCTTCTCAGGTCCATCAAGGACACCCTAGGGTCCCTCAGAGTAAGGTTACTCTTTTTCATGGAGAAGTTTCTCAGGGCAGCAAGAAAATAAAAGTTGTTGTTTTTTTACTGCTGAGAACTTGTTGATTCTACTCAAAACACAAAGGAAGAACTTTTGCTGGGAAGCACTTTCATTCACATAGAAGGTCTGGGAAGGTAATCTGCTCTCCCTGCACTAAAATAAGTGTTCTTTCTCTTATGCAGCAATGCAGTTCTAAAGGCATGCTGCAGCACAGGTGCATCACACACACAGTCCCATGACAATTCTGCAGAGCCCACATTCACAAGACTAAAGGCTGCCTCTCTCCACCATAGACTCAAGCTCTGAATTCTGGCAATGAAGTCTGTGCAACCTAGCTTCTCTCTCACCTCCCATCCACAGGAAGGGGTGAGACTAGGTTATTAGAGAGTCCGTACAGCCACAGGGTAGAGCAAGGACAAGTGTTCTGCTCCTTTGATAGGCAGCTTTTTTGTAGTGTAGTAGTGGATGACTTCAGGAACACTGTCGAAGGGAGGGCTGTTCTGACCCAGGATGTATTTTTCTTTGGTTTTCGTCAGCTTCATATGCATAAAACCTTGATTGCTCCTGCAAGGAAAACAAAGTACAAGTTCATGCTTACGCATAGGGAAGAGGGGCACAGCACCACAGCAGGCTCTCCTTATGGAGGTGAAACTAGGAGAACAAAATGCCAGTATTTCCTGGGTGGCAGGCCAAGGCAATGGCCAGACTGATAGTCTCCAACTACTAGCTGCAAACCCCCACGGACAGTTCACCACAAAGGCAGCCTAAGGCAGTATTTTGTTTCCAGTGCCTGTGCAACCTGTGCAAGGCTGTCTCACACAGAAAGCGATCCAGAGGTGTGTCAGAAGACAATCCATTTCCTCCCATGGCCCTCTCTCCAGCCCCTTCAAAATTTTCCTGTGAACACTTATTTTCAGTATAGCCAGTCATTACTTCTGGACCCAAGTATCTGTGGTGCTGGCCTGTCAGAGGTCTCAGGGTCCCTTCACAGGCACAAGCAGGACATGAGCTAGGCAAGACAAGACCTGTCCTACTCTACCCCTGTGGATGCCTTGGGGCAGACCTTACCATTCTACCCTGGCAGTAACTATCCAGAACACATCTCTGTGCATAATCTGGTGGCTTCAGGTGCGAAACTACTCCAGGTGACCATGTTCCCAATGCCAAATTTCCTGGCATAATACTTCACTAGACTGAGCACTATACTGAGCAAGGGCTGCTGTCCTGTGGTCTTTCTGCAGGCACTCTCTTAGAGGGAAAGGCTCATGATTATGCAGGCAGGAGGAGAGTGTCATGGAACTGCCCTGCCTGCTCTTGGCAAAGGAACTTGTCCAACATAATTCCACTCTGATGGGTAGCACCCCCACTCCTGTACAGCATCAGAAGTACAGCTGGCCTCAGCTCTTCCCAGAACCCTTCAGTGTCTGCTGTCTTAACATAACATATAGGCTACTTTAAGAGTGTAGAGTTCAGCTAGGGCAACGCAAGTGCAAGGAACAGCTCCTACACGTCAAGATGTTAAATGAGGCTTAGTTGGATGTCACAGTCCCTAACCTTCTGGCTCCAAACCATTGTTTCTTCTAGGTGTGTCCAGGGACAGAGATAGCAGCATTAAAACTGGAGTTGGTCTGTGTCAGCAAAGAAACCCAATTCAAGATGATACAAAAAGCTGCAGCAGGAAAACAAATTACGTTAAAACCATCTTCTCTAGAATTTGCCATACTCTAGTTAGCAGGTGCTTTGTAAATACCTGTATCATAACCAAGCTCATATCTTTCACATGTATTCAACAATTCTCTGATGAAGAGAACCTTTCTAGTGCGCAGAAAGGTGACTCTGCAGTCACTGTAATTATGGCTCTACTTACTTAGAATTTTGCTTTAAATACCAATTTCTTAGTGGGAAAATATGTCTGCTGAATTGTAATTGATCTCTAAATTATTTCCCTTAAGTAAGAGCAACATCTTTAAATAGTTACTCTGAGGACACGTGTATTACTCTCTTTCTTCTGTTCACCATCTGCTTTGCTGCAAAATGACTTAGAAGCGTGCAGATAATGGAATCATGTTAATGGAATCATGGGTGCATGCTAATTTCGGAAATATGGCAAGGACCAGAGAACAATCTTTTAAGTGCACTTTTGTGCACAAAAGGAAAAAGCCTTTTTTGGAAGAGGAAGACAATGCATATAGTACAAACAAATTGCTAGAAACCATGCATTCATGACACACAGGTATTGCTTCCCCAAGAAAGACCTACGTATATATTCAGGTTTGTGTAGAACAAAGTCACTGAGCTTACACAAAAAGAATCTCTGCCACATATCCTGACAGGTAAGACTTCTGGAAGGCCACACTTTTTGTATGGGTGAGGGAAAAAGAATGTGAGCTAAAAGTTATTAATTGCAGGCTAATTAAATGTATACAAGGCAAATTTATAGGTTCTGCCCTTGGGATGGAACAAACCCAAGCAGCAGTGCAAGCAGGGGCACAACAGGCCAGAAAAGGAACTGTGGTAGGGAGGATACATGGTGGGAAGGAGAATGATTCAATGGTCTGCCCATGAAGGTCTACTGAAGCCCTGAGTTCCATAGTAAAGTGCAGCCAGCTGCTGGAAGACAATGACTATTTATTCTACAGAGCACCTGTGAGGCTACATCCAGAACTAGTGAGAGGGGTGTCCCATAATAAAAGAATGTCAATACTGGAGCATATTTAGAGCAGGACCAATAAACATGGTCTAGGGATGGGAATACCTGATGGCTTGAGGGAATTGTGCCTATTTAGTGTCCAGGAGAAGAAAAGGTGAGATGAGGGGTGTCAGGTCACAATCACCCACTGCCTAAAAAGGAGAGTTACAGAGAAAACAGAAGTTTCTCAGGCAAAAAGCACAAGCTGCAAGGCAGTTCCCACTGGACACAGGGACTTCTTCCTCATCAGAGTCCTAGAGCCCAGGAACCAAGATAAGGCAGGTCAGAAGAGTTTCATCTTCACAAGTTTTCCAAAGCACTCACCAACCTGATAAGCATGTACTGCTTGGCACAGGGGATTAGATTAGACATCCCCAGAGGTCCATTCTCAAAGCTTTGCAGTATCTCACATGAAAATTTTCTCTCCATAAAGGAGTAGAACTGAGAGGCAAGCACATTCAGTCAATGAACTAGTTTTGCTAACTGCTAGTGTTTGCAGCAAATACCACGTTTTTAGTAATAGTGATTTTAGTGATTTTCAGTGATTTCTATCCTGGCCACTTCTCTGGCTGTCCAGAACTCCTTTAAACTGAGCATTATTTCAGGTTTACTGGTAGATAAATGAAGAGATAATGTTTTCAAACATTTTCCTCCTTCACTCCCTTTGCACTCTCTTTTAGTTTCCAAAAATTACACTTTGAATGTGCTATCTGCCCTCCCTGTTTCAAATGAACCATCACTGGTTGCAAGTAGACATACCAAAGCAGAAAATTCTCATCTCCTATAATGTAGAACAAATTAAGTCGGAAGAAAATCAACTTGGAACTTTGAGATCATGCCCTTGAATTAAATACTTTCAACTGTAAACTATTCTGTGAAACTATTCACATCTACACAAAGGGTTCTTCTGTGCTGTCTCACCTGCTCTATTTGTCCTTAAAATCTGTCTCGCAGTCTCCTCTCTTCTGGTATTCCTGGACTCAGAGAATTAGCGCCTTTAGTAACAGGTAAGGGCAAAATCCATCTGCACTTGATTAACAGCACCAATGCTGGTAGATCAGTGATTACAATTACAGGGACTATGTCAAAAAGGAACCTGGAAGTCATACTGCCTCTTCATCTCCTCCAAACACTTTCAATCTAAGCTCTGATTTTTGTATGCAAAGAGATTACTGAAATTTCAGGTAATGATGGGCAAAAAAACTTCACCGTTGAAGTGACTGTAAGTTTCTGCTTAGTTTTTGAAGCACTGTTGGAGTCTACCTGGACAAGTGCCTCACTGTGTAGTCCTGGTTTTGGAATGCCTATTTTTCAGCTCAGCAACAACTATTAGAACCTGCTAGGCCCAAGGTTTTCAAAGAAAAGAACCTAAACAGTGAAACCAAGTTCACATATGTGACCACTGATGAGAGGGTGCCTTGAAGAGACAAGACATGCACATTTTGCAAGAGAAGGTGCTGATACCCAAAATAAGTGATATTATTACTGTGAATAGGTGATATGGTTACTGTGTGAATTCTGAATGTTATTGTGATTTTTCAAATGTTGCAATAACTTTTCACGACATTTTCATTCAATTGAGGGAAAACAGTGACAAAACAGTGATATTAAAGACAATATTCTATCCCTTCTTTCCTTTTTGCAACCATTTTCATGAGTTTCAAGTACAAAAAAAATTGCTAATTGCTGACCCCTCCACCAAATTTCTTTGGAACTCTAAAGCACAGATGTTTACACAGACACAAACTTGAGACATGACTAATAGTCAGTCACACCTGGTTTAAAATGTTTGGCAACACAACCTTAACATCAATAGATTTTGAATTGCAACCTCCCCACATATTTTCTCTCAGTTTTCAAAACCCAGTGAGGATGAGAAAGGAATTAGGCAGACAGTTAATCAGAATGTGCTTTTTGATCTTAGGCATGAAGTGTGATAAAAGCAGGCTTAATAAATATTAATTAGATATTAAACCAAGTATTTTTTTTCCAGGAAATATTAATAGCTTTGAAACATGATTCAGTGTTCACAATCAGAAAGTTTGGCCAAGTCTTCTGAAGCCTAATTTTGCTGAAAACAGCACTGTTTTGTCAGAACAGATTTTCTGCGTTTGTTTTGATGAAACATTACATGCACAAATTAAAAAGCTACACCTCTGCAATAGCATCAGAAAAAAAAAATCTGGCAATGTAGGAAATATATGTTATGTCATTTTTCCATTCTGAAATTATTTTCCATTTCATAATTTTAAATTGCATTACATGCTGTTACTTTGAACAAAGCCTATAATGCTTCACCTCAATGTACACCAACAAGGAAAAAAATTAAAATAAAAACTCCTCTGAAAAATAAATTCACTACTTAACCCCAGACAAAATAAAAAATTGAAAAATCATTGCTGGAGACATTAAGAGGCTGGCCTGTGAACTGGTTTTGCTATTTCAGCTTTGCTTTTTCAAGCACATTATACACAACACTGTCACTCTACACCTGATGGACACTGTCTCCATGACAAAAAAAACAATGTCTCTCCCCCTACAAAATGTAGAAGTGTTCATTCGCACCCAATGTGTGAAGATCACTACTGAGCCCAGGCTCCATTCTCTATAAGCACTTCCCATCTGCTGCCTTGAAGGTAGTGAGAATCTTCAACTTGTTGAATTTTCCAGAGAAGTGACAGAATCCATGCTTTCTGCTAACAGCCAGGACTCCTACCATTATGGTTTAAGTTAACAACGGCCTACTAATACACTTTTTAATATTTTTATTCAATTGCTAATATAGAGACCCATCAAAAATCCCACAACTTTTTTGTAAATCATAGTGACATGAAGCAACTTGTAATTTTTACAATATTACAAGAGTTAGTTCCAAGAACAAAAATCAACAGAAGGGTGCAAGTCCAGCATTTATCCAGAACCGAGAACTACCAAAAGTTTATGTACTCAGCTTTGGAAATCAGGACCACTTCTACAGACTGTAATGAGAAAAAAATGTAGCTCACAGTTTCCTTTGCTATTCAGGGAAACCCCATGCCTGTTTATGAGTCCACAGGATCAGGAAGTCAAAAGGCACCACCCTCTCTGAATTCAGCTCTCCACTTCCAGTGGCTATGATTGTGCAGGAACCATATGACAGAACAGAAAGGAATGCCTGTGGCTGTTTTTGCTCACAGACTGCTCATTTAGTTACCTTGTGAGATAATCCTTATAAAAAATTAAGAATAGTCACATTTCCCAAAATTGAAATGCGAATCAGGAAATGAAGTGGTGTGGGCAAGGTGCACACTGCTGCAAGAGCCTTGGGAGGGAGAAATCCTGACTGAAAGGATTAGCTAGTAGCGCTCAGTTGGTGCCTGGTCTTCACTGAGCAAGACTGTAACATGATAACCCCATCCTGAGATGGTGCTCTATTACAACATCAGGAAGGCACCTCTGTGAGCTACATGTTCACTGAAGTAATTGCTGAACACCTAAAACATAAGTAAGCAATCACTCTCCCTCCTTCATTTGCACATCTACCCTTCTCACCAGTCTACTTGTTGGTAAAGAACAGGTCTCGGATAAGGAATTTGAAACTAGGTATTTCAATAGCAGCCAGGCATTTCTGGCTACAGCACAGTTACCAGGAGTATGGGTCTCCAACTTTTACCCAGCCCTCTGCAATTATAATTGTGCTTAAGGAAAGAGTGGGTGGGTATGAGTGAGCCAAATATCAACAAACCTGAAGGAATACAGAGAAGAGGAAACATAGGGAAGAATCCAGGCCTGACAGAGAAGATTGAAGAGAATGCACAGCTGCCCCTCATGCCTTTGGGACAATTTTGTTCTGGGAAGGTAGATCATATTCTTTTTCTCCTCTGCTGTGCAGAATTTAGATAATATTGACAAAGAAGTTCAGCTCTTTGGGTCCCAATCCACAGAAAGACACTTTTAGCTTCAAGCACTTGTTACCAACAATATTGATTCCTTGTTTCTAACTGGGATGAGCAACATAAATGTGTATTTCAACAGGACCTTCTCTGATGCCCCTAAAGATAGCTAATCCATTTGCAATTAAATTTCATTGGGTAAACTACACCATCTCAAAGTGACAGTTATTGACATGAGCAACATGTCAATACCTCATGTCATACCTCAATGACTGTTTTATACACAGATGCATTTCAATTTAGCAATAAAGCTATTTTTCATGTTCATTTTATTATATTTGGAATTTGAATGAGACAAATACCTCACATAAATTCCCCATGCAAGTTAAGCTTGTATGGCTCTCTCAATGCCCACAGAACACAAAAAGGTTTCCTGCAACTGGAAAAAATAATCTTCAGAGATGTCTCCATTATGCAACATTCTGTTATATTAAATGAAAATGAGCAGGTTCTACCATCTTTGCAATTTCCAAATACAAGTAGTATTTGGGTAGATTCTCATTGCTGTGATTTTGGTCAAAAGTATTTTGTTACTAGAGAAAACTCAAAAACTAGAGTGAAGTGGTTTGGGTTTGCTTTTTGCTTCCTGTTTTGTTTTTAGAAAAAGCTTGTCACATGAAACAGAAGAGTAGATTTAAAAGAACTGTTACTTAATCTCAGTACAAAATCAGGGTGTGATTAATGCTTTTTCCCTGAAGCAGAAATGAAACATTCAACAACAACAAAAAAAAAGCTGACTCACACATGGTAGTAAAAGGTCCCTGAGAAGCACAAACACACCTAACAGACAATGGAACCTTGCAGTTCTGTGTGAAGAGACTAGAAAAGGATACTAAAGACATGAACTCAGCTGTCCAAAGCAGAAAAATATAATTGTAACCATCACCTTTTCCTCTGTAAGTTGTGCTCTGTCTGAAGAAGAATCACTGGGCTGATGCAAGAATTAAGTGAAATACTTTTAAAAAAAGATCATGTTCCAAGACTTTGAATTTAGGAGTAAATTTAAGCCTGAGGGAAAATTTATTCCAAAGCTTGTGTCATTAATGCTTCAGTGTCTGAAAATATCTAGAGGACACCTACATCAGAGAATGCACAGATCAAATTACAGAAGAGACAACAGGAATTGAACCACACTTCTAAAGCAGATGTGTTCCAGCTCAAGGCAAACCTCTGCATTACAGAGAGATCTCAAAAATGATAGCAGAGTAATACTAAAATAGACTCCTACAATATATTTTTCTTCTCAAGTCCTAGAATGGAATTATAAACTTACAAAAAAAAGGATCAGCTTTAGTGCAATTTACAAAACTGTTTATTACAACCAGGTATCACCATCATCCCAGCATTAAAATGTATTTTCAAAACAGACCTGTGAAGAAATGGCATAAAAGCAAAACAGCAGGAGTAATGCTAGTGAAAAGGGCAAGTTGGCCTGTACCCCAGACCTACTTGGAGGTTAGGTTCCATATCAGATCCTACCCTGCATGAAGGAAAGAAAAGAAACTTTTATCTCTGCACCCATACAGCCTATACCAAGGTGAAGTGACTTCTTTTTCTCCTGTGCACAGAAAACCTTGATAACCTTCCTCAGCCTGAAAATGAAGTGAACTTGTTATCCTATCATGGGTGGGAGAGTTGGGCTAGATGATCTTTGGTCCTCCCTTCCAACCCCAACTGTTCTATAAATCCATTTTATGGTATGGTGAAGACAACCTCTGTAATGTACCCTACTAAGCCTAAGCTCAGTAAGGCAAACTCAAAGCAGTGCCAAGACTGGAATACTCCTCATTTCCTAATTCTGTAGATCTTTCATCCTAAATCCTGGGCTTCTTACTTCAAAGAATTGTAGCAATGCTGTACAGCTTTACTCCACTAAAGCACACAAAACAAAAGGAATAAAATCCCCAAACAATATACTTCCTTATTCAGCCTAAAGCAAAAGCAGCAGGAGCATTCCAAATTAGAACCACAAAAAAATACCCAAGTTTACTTAGTTACATGGACACCAAATGAAGACTAAAAATCACTAACATCCTCAAACAGGAAGGTCCTAATTCAGTGACTGTAACTATACACCATGCAGTCCCAAACACTCTGGAGTCATTTGGAGCTAAAACAGTGCAGCAACAAACTGGCTAATTTTCTTGTATGGCACCAGAGAAATTTGGTCTTATAAATATATTTACTATGTTTTACTGATAAGTACTTACTTCAGTGAAAGAGAATAGTCATGCTTGCTTGTTTGACTATTTCTTACAAGGTAGCTACACTCCTTACATAAACGTAACAGGTTTTCTGCATCTGTCCGACTGATTGCTCCATGATACCATCTAGAAAAAAGCAAAAAGGTTAATATACACACAAATATTCCCAATCATATTGCTTAATTTTTTAATGCATGAATTGTTACCAGTAGCACATGGATACCTCTAAAACCTAATGTATTATGGATAAAAAGCACCAGATGAAGTTATCACAAACTGTGGAGGATTGTAGTTCCTGTCAGCCAAGGGTAAAAACCCAGATCAGTAAACTACGCAATAAGATTGGTGTACGTGTTTATGTAAGAAATTCCCATTTAGAGTGACACATTATAATCTGTCTTGCAAACAGATCCATGATATACATGTTTGCTCTATTTAATTCCTGCGATATATCAGTTTTTAAACTACTATATATTAAAAAAAAAGAACAAAGGCAAAGAAATAGAGTATCACACATGGACAATATGAACACATAACAGTAGAAAATATTTGCTAAAATAGATCTTTGAGAAAGGAGGAGAGCGATAAAGTGTGAACAATGTGAACAATTCAGGGAAAAAAGGAAACTGGGAGAGGAGAGGTGAGTCCTTCATTAAACTAGCCACTGCAAACAAGCTTCTCAGTGCATGCTGCTCTGTATCAGCTTCCAAAATCGCATACCCCACAAGTAAGCACTTTGACCCTTCCCTAAATTTCCAGAGTAATGCAATGTGTATGGCCCTGTACTGAGTCAAACACGTCTCTGAGGAAGGTCTCTCCCTCCCTACCATTGCCAGGTGCACTTTGAAACACTATGTGACACTACCACGTCTGCCTAAGCAAGACAATGTACACATCAGATGTGCCTTCTGTCTTTTCTTACCAGGAACTGTTGCTTGCCTTGTGTAAAGGAGTTTTATTCCATTTGCTCTTACTCTAAGAAAGACGCTCCAACTAAAGGATAGATGAATAAAGAACAGATAAATCTCTTTGACAGAAATCTTAACTACCTTGTGCTGGTGTCTCCATTGTCAATTCTGATGAATGTGCTAAAAAAAAAATGTTGGTGCCCAAATTAGAAATTAATTGTGTGCTTGATTAAAATCAAAGTCTGCATTAGAAGGAACTAAAAAGAGGTTATACTTTGCATAGTCAAGACAGACTAGAAAGGGAGGCCCAGATGGCTTTGTCACTTCACAAATAAGATGGAGACACAGATAAAAATGATTTCAGGCAGTCTTCTCCTTTTCTCCCTTATCTCCTTAGATATTTACTGGTGAAGGATATTTCTTAACAAACAATTTTAATACTAGATTTCCCTCTGAGTGTGAGGGAATAATACTAATGCAAGCATGAACCAAAAAATGGATTTAGGACAATTTAAAAACTCTTCCTATTGTCTACAATTATCTTTATTTTCTTTTCTCCCAGAAATGCCAAATAAAACAAAAGTGAAATACTACCTTACCAAAATAAGGGAGATGCTGGATTCTGATATTCAGAGAGAAATGGAAAAAGCACACAGGGTTGGTTTGAGGAAGCTGCTTTTAAGAGTTGAAAGTAAAACAGTTTATGAGATAACATCTGATTCAGATGTGGCGTCTGGAAGCTGTTTTGGCTACACCTGACAGTAAACAGCAGTTTCCAGAAGTGTAATTGTTTGTGAGTCATATGCCCATGTAATTGGGACACTCTGATTGCCCCTGTTCCAGCTACCTAGTGCGATAAGCAAAGTGTGATAATCAGCTTTAAGTTCCTGAGTGATTTGCTGTTCAACTGTATTGGGTCTGTTTGTCCCAGGTGTGCTTATTTTTTTAAATGTCAGCATATAAGCATTTGTGAAGAAAGGTTAAAGATTCAAACATCAGTGACATGGTCTTTAAAAAGTGCAATGACAGCTTGTGAAAGACACAAATGTAAAAGTATGGAATAACTTCAATGTCTTCCAAGATATCCTGGGAAACACAGGCACACAATGCAAACCTGAAAACAAAATTCTAACAAAATCATACACTTTGACCCTTAACAGGATCTCCTCCCAAGTTTGTAAGTACCCTGACTGTGGTTTACAGAATGCTCCTCCCAATGTCCCTTACTTTGCAATGGTCAGGTTTCAGCCACTAAGGGTCCACAACTCCACTGAAGACAGGAGAACAGCATCAAATATACAGTAAGTATAAGAAGTTATCACAGCTTATATAATGCACAACACCACTCTGTTGCTGAGTTAAACCAAAACAGGAAACCACCAGATCTTGATTATAAGGCTGGGAGGGATTCACTTTCAATAAGACAATGGAAACAGCAGAACACACTTTTTCTTTACACTGTTATTGAGGAAATAGAACAAATTACTTTGATTCCCCCGGGTCCATGAGTTAATAAGTTCATAGTTACAGATTCCTCAGTCACAAGCAACTAAAAATATTTTCTTAATATACTAATGCACCTTGATATTTCTGCCTGTTTGGGGAATATCCTAACCTGCCCATCCACTTGCCAATTTTTGTGCATTCTTTCCTACAGATCTTGCATTCCTTTCTGCAAAAGCAGACTCAACTTTTGCAGAAAAAGAAGAGTTTGGCATGTGCTGAGGAGATGTCTCACACTATTAAACTTGAGTAATTTGAATTATTATGAATAATCTATGGTAAAATAACTGAACTCCTGCACTTTCTGATGCATCATTGTTAACTGTGCATTCATTTTAAGTTTGATCCATCATACCGAAGAATCAAAAACAACCTCATGTCACTGGCATTTGCATTCTCTAATTTGAATAGTTAAGAAGGGAAAAACAGACCTGCAGTTTTCAGTTGTAACATTTAACTGCAGTTATACTAAAAGATAGAATGATGCCACAACATATTTATGAGTCAAAAATTAGGTAATAGAAACTCACCATCCTGCAGTTATTTTAAATATATTTGGGACTGGGCAAGCAATTTTGGTGAGTTGGAACTACCCAACTTGGAGGGCCAAATTTACAGTTAAATTTACAGCCTTTTAGTCATTTACCTCACAGTATCAGTGACTGATTTCACAATAATGGTTGCTACTTCCTCTACTGGAGATAAGCATACAATCAGTCAATAGGCAGATGGTTCAAAGGCTGAGGTTGATTAGGTTGAACAGGACAACATGAAGATATTATTATCTGTTTCAAACTTAAGCTTCCAAATACTGCCTGAAAAACTGAATGTCAAAGGAAAAGCAATTTATAGAACTACCACCTCTCAAACACCAGGGGAGGATACCCTCCTACTGAGGATTTGAAGTGTGAAAGGATCGTTAATACTCTCAACACCACTAGCATTAAGGAACAAAGTATTCTCACAAAGTGCATACTCATATCCATAATAAATTATGCCCTCCCTCTCCAATGCCAAGAAATTCTGCTGTAACCTGGAATGACAGTTTCTAGAGTGGACTGCTTTCAGGGATTCAAAACACAGCTTCTTCACTTTACTGCATGAATCCACTGACTTCTCAGAGCCCAGGAATATCAGTTTAACTTTTGTAAATTGCTCCATGTAGCAGGAATTTTGGCCACTTCTCTGAGGCTGCACCTTTGGTATGATACAGGATGGTGGGTCATTCCATCACACAAGCCACTCTGTCCAAATTGTTCAAAGGGGGCCAACAATGAGGCAGGACAGGAGCCACTCTTGCAGATACCAGACATTCACTGCAGGGAATTCACCCAGAACCCGAGGTCGGAGCTGACAGAAGGGCATCTAAATACCACTCTCAAATTTGACAGCACAAGGGTAGAAATAACAACCTGTTTTCTGAAAGCTGTTTAATGGGTCTTATCATTCTCTCCCTGGACGAGAATCACAGCCAGATGCAATGCAATTCTGATGTATTAGAAAAATGCTCTGCAGCCACAACTACATGGAGTTCATGCACTTTTAAACAGAATTTGGTTATGTGTGATATACATTTTTTTCCCTAATGCAGTATAAACAACAAGGTTGAAAATGGAATAACTGTACATACTTGACAGATAAAATTCATTATTACTGAGATGAGTTTCCTGTTTAACACTATCTTTTTCCCCAGCAAAACTACTTGTGCACAAGTAATTAGTAGCAGGATTAATCCTAGTCACAGGATTAGTAAGAGTAGGTCTTTGGGCTCTGGGGATACTAAGGAGGGAAGGTAGACAGTAGGATCTGGACACTTGCTGTTCCTGTAATTGGGGAGGCAAAGAGCTGGAGAGCAATTACTGTGCTTACTTACATCTGCTTTTCCAGTTGAATAGTTGGATCTATTCTCTCTCCCAGGATCCCACAAAATTCTGGACTGCCATGTTTGATGGGTTTAAAGCCTCCTCCCGGTGCTCTTAATTGCCTGTGCTGGTCACTTGAGGGAGAAGGAGATGCTTGCCGTTTCCCACCTCCATTAAACTGGGCTGCAAGATACACAAGAATTACCTCTCCAGGCAAGGTTAGCAAGGACCAAAAGAATTGTAGCACTTAGGTTTTCACACCCCACAGAAAATAAACATATACCCACTAGCATTAAGATGCTTTATCTACAAAGTTATATGTATCATGTAAAGTGTTTCTTACTATGAAGAGTACAGTCCTAAAACTCTCTTACTTTTCCAGTAGTGAAATTCATACTCTTCTAAACCTTTTTACAATAACTACTGCTTATCTTGACATTTGATACTTTAATTCTCTAGAGATGATATTGTTAAACAAGTAGTAGTAACAAGCCTTCAGTCACCGGCCATAATTCCAAAAGCAAATAAATGAGAATGTCAGATTGCCTCAGGTTATGTGGTATCATTCTAACAACGATCGTGGGCAAATCAGGCAGCTAACACCCATCTATCCATATCAGAAATACTGTAAAGCAGCAAAGAATGAACAGTGCATCCACTCACATGCTGCTGGCACAAAGCTTTTGCCTTTAAAGTCTAGGAAACAGAGATGAAAAAAGAAAAATAGCCTTTTATAGTTTCTCTCAATAACTACATTATTCCAAGAAGAGCAATACAACTTATTTTGCAAAGCTGTAACTTATTAGAGTGCTGCAACACTGTAGCCAAGCACATACTAATTATGTCAGCATCCTTATTCTACACTTACAGATTCCACATAGCTACAATTAAAAAAAAGAGTTGAAGGACAGAATGTTGACGGGATCAGTGAAATAATCCATCTACATCATATTCCTCTCATTGCCTTCTATGGTTTGCTGCTTCATCAAAAGCTAACACTCCCAGCTGCAGATGATTGCACCTCAAGGTCATCTAGTGAGGACCAGGCAGAGAACCTTCACTGTGGGAGTGGGGAAAAAATCACAGTTTTCAGAAGCACAAACAGCTCAATCAGCCCCTGTGTGAGTTTCAACAGCAATACTGGGAAAAAATATTACAAGGAAAACTGAAGGGACTTCCTACAAAACTTACAGGCCTCATGCATTTAAAAGTGAACTTACTATAACACACAGCAAATAGGCATGTGGGTGATATAATTAAGTGTTTTAAAGCAGACAACTGCAGTGTTCAAGGTCAAAAAGATAATGCACAGAGACATGTTGGATGAGGGAAGTGTTTTGGAACTGTTTTTTATAAAATTATTTATGCTTTTGTCATGAAGCATAGGACACTTCCGAATTCCCTCTCTACTCAGAGAAAGTAGGCACAATTTCTTTATTGCAAATTTTGGGCAAACATATTCAATCACATTTCTAAGTATGCATGTTGGAAACATGCTGATCCTTTCTTAATATAAACTGAGATTTAACCTCATTACTGGATAATGAAAGCTGATTAGTGTAACAAGGAGAAACATTGCATGTGGATACTTGCCCATGACATATATGAGCAGTATTATTATTTTGACTCTAAGAAAAACACCTGGATGTAACTTGGGTACTCTCTGAAAACCAGTGAGCTTTTTTATTGTCATCTTCAGAACAGGGAACATCTTTCAGACACCAAAAAATGCAGTTCACAAAACAAGCTCAGTTCTGACTGTTAACAGCTGCACCTTTACAACACAGAATCACAGAATGGCTTGAGTTGGAAGTGTCATTAATGATTATCTAGTTGCAACCCCTGAAGAGCAGGGAGGTGCCACCACAGGCCATGATTTCATCCTCTAAATCACATTGTTCAGAGTCCCATCCAACCTGGCTTTGAACAGTTTCATGGAAGGGTGATCCACAATATCACACAGGGCAACCTGTTCCAGTGCTGCACCACCTTTGACTACATAATTTCTTCTAACATCTAATCTAAAGCTCTCCTCTTGTAGTTTGAAAACATCCCCTCTTCCCCTCTTTTTAAATCTCTATATGCCTGTGTAAAAAGTAACTAACATGATGCTAAGAGGTAGGAACTATTCTCCAAAAACAGGACAAAGTTAAATTTCAGACGCTTTGGAATATTGAGGCTGTTTTCTCCATTTTAAAAGTTCAGATATGTCATGTCCTCTGGACTTTCTTCTTTCTTTCTCATTTTTTTTTTTTTGCCTTTCTTTGTGAATTAATTTGTCAGGAAGAAGCAGTCTTGAAGGGATATGCAGGCAAATTAAAGCAACAGGTGTGATACCCAGCCAGGTACCTGCCCACCCAATGTTGTAATCAGGTCTGAGTTTTGGCTTCTAGGAATCCTCTCTTAAATAAAGCTAAAGTATATTCAGCTACTGCAGTTATGGAACTGACTGCAATACCTGACACTTCCACACTCTCCATTCTTCCACTGCCCTGTAATTCCTGCCATACCCTGTGACAGTGACATACCAGAGCTCCCTTGCTTTAAGTTCCCTGGGGTCCTAGGCAATACCTTTCCATGCAGCAGCACTAGAAGCCAGAGAAAGTCTGGCATTTATAAGTCCTGCTTTCATGAGCCCATGATCAGTGCTGGAAACTACTACCAAATGGCCCTCTTGACCACTGAGACCCTCTTTATAAGAGAGGGCCACATATTTTGTAAAGTAATACAAAGACTGGCTATTAATAGACTTCACAGGCATTTCCTTTACCCAAAGGTTTTCTGTGTCCACACAACAGTTTGAAGAGGACAGATTTCTCACAAACAAGCCAGCATAAGTGTGATTCTTGAATGGGCCCTTCAATGCCCATGCTATCTTCCATGTATCCAGTGGGCTTTCCTTCATGTTATCTCCTTTTCTAGCCAGACTTCAGTACCTGGAAACTACATTGTTCCTATTACTTTGCCAGCCTCAACTCTTCTAGGCAAACCAGTCTGCCCAGCCCAGCAGGAATTCCAACAAGACCTGCTTGCTTCCCATAAAAGCCATCAAAAACAAATTTTAGCCTCAGCTGTACAGCCTCCAATAAAACAATCCCAAATTTGTTTGCGAAAGAACTCCAGCTGCAGACAGTCAAAATGCTACATTCCAGTTCTGCTGCACAGAGAGGCATCTTTTAGCATAGCAAAATCCACAGGCTAGATACAGCTTCCTCCATCCACAATGCTAGCACGACACAGCCCAGCCCCATCCTTAGGAGTCAGAGCACAGACACATTCCTCTCAGCCTCAGCATGTTTCATAGCTTGTGCACACTTCCATTCTAACAAATTTCAAAGTCCAGGTGGGAGACAGACAGATTTTAGCCATGCCTCAGCAACAAAGCTTGAAATCATGGCAGAACAATTGTTTTACTTCAAAGATTGCATGAGTTGTTAGGTTCATGATAATTCCAGTGTTGCCTGCCATTTTGGTTTGTTTCTATGGCCTATTACCTGACAAATCAGAAACATTTCCTGCATAAGTCTCTGCGTCTACAATTCTCATCATAAATGTCTATTGTTCCCTCCTGATGAATTTCTCAAAATAGCAAAGTTTCAGCAGAGAATCCTCCAGGATCTCCACAGTTCCATGTAATTGGGAGATGGTATTTGTGGGCCTATAAAGTGGACTTACCCGTTGCTAGAATTCCTAATAGTTAGACCAACACTGCACTTTTCAGAAAAATCTGCCTCAGCTAAGAACTGAAAAAACCCTTTCCTGAACTACACTATGAAACCACCAAATAAGTCAGAAAGAGCACTTCATACATCTCAGCAGAGGGTTAATACTTCTTCACTGCAAACTTTCCACCATCTCAAACTTCAAAGCTGGATCTCTTCTTCTGTATTTTAAACATTTACTGCTCCTAGGATGAAGATGGATTCTAGAGACACCAGATGAAACAGCAGCTTGCAACCACTCCTTAGACACTTAGTGACAAATAACCTTGTAGCTAAAACAAACTAATCTATAATGAATGGCAGATGTAATGAGAGAAATCTAATTAATCTCAAAAAGTGTCTACTCTTCTTATTTTAAGTAAGAATTCTCTATCCCGAACCTGTAAGTAATCTAACTATATCATAATACCATTTAATTAAACCTCTCTTTAGTATACTAATCCTGTAAAGCAGTATTTTGCTCCATGTGCTTTCGTAACTGCATAGTACTTGAAAGAATACTCACACATAAACCAATAAAATCTTGTATTGGACTGACCTTGTTAATTTAGAGTTACATGTAAAAACTAAAAAGTAGATCTAAAGAAAAAATTGACAAAACTAAGATTATTTTAAAACAACTCAGAAATACCCTATTTCAGAATTTACCTGATAAAGACCAAAAAAGTGGACACAAAGATTAATACAGAGCTTAAGACAAGTTCAAAATGAATTAAAACTCATCAATTTCATATAATATGACAAGCATGTGAAGAATAATGTCTGTGATTTACATACACACATATACGACTCTTTAAGACTTAACTTTTTTAACTCATAATCCAATCTCTGTAGCTACTGTATTACTATTTGAAAAATTTGTGAAATGTGCTCTCACTGGAGACAGATATATACTGGTCCCACAGCTTGTATCTCAGCATCATTAACTAATGAAGCTCCTGTTTTTTGAAAGAAAAAATACTTCTGGGTAGTACACAATCACCAACCTAGCGTGGGAAGTTATGTGATCAGATCATGTTGTTTATCCAGTCATTTCTTCCCACAGGATGAAAAAAAAACTGAAGATGGAGACTGCAAGAGCTCCTTAAATAATCGTTTCCAATGCTTAACTGTTCTTACAGAGATAAAACCTACTTGAGACAGAACCTCTCCTGATTAATCTTTTATCTCATCTTCCCATCACACACCTGCTCATTTGTGAAGAAACTGACTCCATCTTATTGAGGATCTCAGGCATTTGAAAGTTCCCATTATGTCCCATTATGTCCTACCCAAAGTTTTCTCTTCTCCAGGCTAAGCAAACCCAGTTCTCTCAGTATCTCTTCACATGTGCTGTCATGTGCTGTAGTTTCTTGCCATTTTGTTGGCTCTGTGCTAACAAAAATGTTTATCAACATCCCTCTTATATCAGAATCCTGCCACAGCATTATACATAGTTCAAGAAACATGAATTAAAGAGGAACAGTCACTTTGCTTCATCCACTGGCTTGCTCCTATTAACACAGGCTAGCAGGCTGCTAACCTTCATCATGGTGAGAAGTATTGCTAGCCCCAACTAGTCCACTTTCCCTCAGGACTCTGTAAGCCCCTTCTAGCAAAGTATCCCAGCAAGTCAACCAGATCTAGGTCCCTTTCATTGCAGGGGGTTAGTTTGCTCCAGATGCAAGTCTTTGAGTCAGTTCTCAATAGGTTTATAAGTTTGTTGTCTGTCCAATTCTCCAGTTTGTTCAGGTCCCTCAGAATGGCAGCTTTGCACACACCTTCCTCTCCCTTGGCTGTTATTGTAAGCTTGATAAGGGATATTTCCTCTCCTGCTCTCAGTTACTAATAACTATGCTAAACAGGAAGGGTTCCAGAACATATCCTTGGAGGAATCATACTTGTAACCAGATTCCAGGAAGAGTATGAATCATTAATGCTACCCTTTGAGGTCAATGACTGATAGGTTTTCACAGATCTATTAGTCCACCCATCTGGGCTACAACATTCCAAACACAGCTGATGCCACAGCACAACACGCTGAAAGCTAAAGTCAACAAAGATGACACCTCTTTCCAATAAGAGACCTAGTAGTTTTAACACAGAAAGCAAACGGGTTTGTCAAGCAGGATTTACCTAGGGTAAATGCACAATAACTACCCAGTAATCATTGCTCTCAGGCTTCTTTCATGCTTGCTCCCAGAGCCACATCTCTTTTCTTCCCGCCATACCCCCAACGCTCATCACACTGTCCCTTTAAGAACTGCTCCACAATTTCACGATCCTGCCAAGCAACTTCCTCATCACAGACAATAAACACTATCTACATCCCATCCATTAAAAGGAGGGTAGGAACAAGGAGTGGGAGAATCAGAAGTTTTAGTTATATGAAACAAGTGCTAAGATGATTGACAACAGGTTGGCTGAAGTACCAAACAAAAAAGTGCAGTGTTCCATATTTCTGCAGCAGGGAAAGATTTGAGATGACCCACATTCACTTTTCAGACATTTTTTCACACACACATAACATCAAAAGAGCATAAGTATTTTATTTACCCCAAAGGCAAGTATATATGCTGTAACTGTGAGAGAAAATTTTGAGGCTGGGATCTAGGAATCCTACCTGCCAAAGCTGGGATGGTGACTTTGTTCCACTCCCACGGCTGATCATACTCATCCGCAGGCCTGTCATCATCCTGTGGCAATTTGCTTTCTCGTAAATGGCGACTCACCACACTTTCAGAGTCGGATTCCACACCATTGCCTTCTGGTTCATAGGGTGTGTCATAGAGCTGCATGTTTTTCTGATGGGACTTCATGCCTTCCTGCTGTTGAAACTCTGTTGGCAAGGAGAAAAATTGCATCAGAATCACTACCAACCATGTCTTATCATTACAGTCTATAATTTTAGAGCATTCAACTTCCACCCATTTCTTAATAGCCACATAATTATAGAGATGACAAGCTTGTGCAAGACTTCTAAATTCTACCTCTACATTGGTAAATGGCTGTAAGCAAAAGTTTGCTCCAGTTAACATGCCTCCACCACCATTTCCCAGCTTGTGCAGAGACAGATTGCAGGAAGCACACAATCCCTGTCAGATGGTATAAAGCACACTCACAAGCAACTGTACATAAATTCCCAAGAACACTGAAATTTGAGTATAGCTAGCTCTTCAGGAAGAGATGGTTCTGAAGTGAAATTTGATGATACAAAGAACATAAAAAAATAAATCCCATAGTACAATCATATATGATTATTTAAAAAAAAAAGTCTGCATTTATGCCTACAGAGTATCAGCAGAAAAAGGATCTAGACTAGAGTAAGAACGCTGAACAAAAGCATTAGAGCTAATCTCACATCAATGGGGTTGTAACAGCAGCTCTCAGCTCCCTGAAAAGCAGTCAGAACCGAACCTTCTTGGTCAGAATCAGAAGCAACAGTAAGGAGATACAGGTACAAGAGGCAGCTCAAGAGATCCAAGTGGTACATCATGGGTACTTCCTTCCCCTGGTGTGTGGTGCAGCCCTGGGACAGGCTACCAGGTAGGTCATGGCAGGTGTCCCCATTCTTTGGAGTTTACAGAGCCTCAGTTAGGCAAAGCCACAGTCCCTCCATCTACTGATACAAAATTGGGTAGAGTGATAGACCAGGTGGCTGTGCTACCATTCAAAGGGATCCAGGAATGCTGGAAAATAGCAGGCTGACAGGAAAATAGCAGGCTGAGCAGCTGCTCAGCAGAGGACTTTGGGGTCCTGTATGACAGCAAGTTAAACATGAGCCAGCAATGCACCCCCACAGTAATGAGGGACAATCCAGCCTGGGGGCATCAGGAGCACTGAATGCAAATCAAGAGATGTGGTTCTTCCCCTCTACTCAGCATTGGTGAGGCCACATCTGGACTGCTGGGTCCAGATATCATCTGCCCAGCACAAGGAAGATGTAGAATACTGCAGGAAGTTTCAGCAAAAGGCTGTAAAGCTCAATAATGGGACTGAAGCACCTTTCATATGAGAAGAGACCGAAAGACTTGAGACTTGCTAGTTGGGAGAAATAAAGTTTTAGTGGGGACATTATCAATGCATAAAAATACCTGATGGAAGAGAGAGACGATGGATACAAACTTTTATTGACGGTGTCCAGTGACAGACCATGATATAAAAGGCACAAGTCAAAATACATGAAATTCCATCTGAACACAGGAAAACACTTTTTGACTGTGATAATGGTCAAACACAGAAATAAGTTGCCTGGAGAGGCTCTGAAGTATCCATCTTTGGAAATGTTCAAGACCTGACTGGACACAGTTATGGGCCACATATTCTAGCTGATCCTGCTTGAACAGGATTTTTAATTAGATAATATCAAAAGGTCCCTTTCAACTTCAGATGTTTTGTGATTATATTGACCACTGCAATGACAAAATAGGAACACCAATAATATAGAAAAATGCAAAGTTATGAAAAGATGCAGGGAGAGAACTTTTTAAGCTACAAATGAAGCAAAGATCCAGAGCAGTTACTATAACAAAAGTCATAAAACAATTCATATATCAACAGGAATAATATAATCAAGTAATTTCTCCAAACCACTTCAAAGCACAGTGGAAAGTCTGCAAAATGACTGCCTTTATTTCTTGAAAAAGAAAATTACTTAATTTATACATTAAAAACATGGTAAATTGAAGGAGAGGTAAAATTGAAGGAGAAGTATATACAAGCAATATACATCCTGTTAATTTCTAGCTATGAACAATCACATCAAGAAAGAAGGCTGCACTGAGAAAAAATTGTAACAGAAAGAATACACAGCTCTCTTGAATACTCTAGATCAAAACAATGAACATTTTATTTCTTGTAAAGCTGGAAAAGCGGTATGTATCTTTTTGTCTTTCGTTACTGTGGACTCAGTCAATACCACACCAAGAAATGTGTGTTTCTGAAGAACAGAAGCCATGATTCACCCAAATCAGTTTTAAGAGTCAAACAAACGTGTGCAGTAAATACAGCTATGCAATTGGCTCTTTTGTATGTGAGCATATTTCAGTACAAGAACTCTTGCCTGACATTTTTCTTTCACCCAGAAGACCAAAGCATCAGACCATACAGAAAAGCTTACCAGTAAAGAGAAGGTGGTTCATGTTCAGGGAGCATAACTAGAAAAATTATGAATATTTGATTCTAAAGCAGAAAAGATTTTATAGGAAAAGCTACAACCTAGAGGGAGGAAAGTGCAGGGCCAGGACTTGAACTTAATGATCCTTGTGGATCCCTTCCAACTCAGCATATTCATTGATTCTGTGATATATAAAAACATCCATGTATGCACATACACTTACACATATGTCCAATTTCTTTTGTAAAGCTTTGTATAAATATGCTTGAAAATTCACCTTTGAGAGTATTTGTAAATAAAAGTAATTTTGCTAAAAGCTAAATCAGAAAAAGATCTTTTCAATAAATGACAGCACAGTTGAATCTGTACCATAAGCAGTATTAGCATCACATACACTGATAGCTCAGTGAAAACTTGCTATTCAAGGATCAGACAGTAGAAGACAACAGAACATTTGTGATGAAGCATTTCTCATGGCAATTTTACAGCCTCTAACAGTGACAGCTCTAAGGGCTAAAATAGTTTTTGGAATTATTAGGAAGTTGAAAAATGTTAAAATAACTTTTTTTTTTTTTTAGAAATTCACTTTTATGAACTATATAGTTTGAATTCTTATTGCTGATTAAAAGTACATTTGTATACAACTCAGCATTAAGTTAACAGCTAACAGAAGAAGCAACAATTGAAGTTTTGAAAGCACTAATTTTGCTAGATAATTCTTGTTCTCACAGATCAGCAGTTCTTATAGAATCTGGCCCCAGAAGTTTGGGCTCCTGTGTGAAACCAGGAAACTGACCAGGAGAAGTACAGAAATTGAGACAACACTATGAGATACAAGACTCAACTTAACATTGTTATTCCCTCTTGGTGAACAATTCTGATACTCACATACAAAACAGAGCTCCACAAGTCAAGCTGCCGTATCAGCCACATCAAACACCTTAATAGCCCTAAATAATTCAACAGGATTACACATAGATGCACTATATTCCTGAAAATAGTTTGAAGATAATTAGGGGATATATGATCAGGGAAGCAGAACAGCTATGATGCCAATGAAAGGAAACGCGGAAAACATTACTACTTGCTTACAGAACCCAAATGAACTTCTACAGCTTGCCTTCCAAAAGGATGCAACAGACTGAAAAACCAGATCATTCTACAATGGGCAGATGCCAATAGATATTTATTTCATCTCAAACGCAAGCATACAGTAATAAGAGATCAAACACTACTAAAAAAAAGTTCTGATAATATGAAAGCCCATTTTCCCAATCAAGCACATCTCTAAATGTCACCAGGCAGTAAAACTCAATTCCATTTTACAGCCCCTTTTTAACATTTCTTTTGATGAAACACTAGACAAGCAAAATGCAGAAGTCTTACTGCCACAATCATGTAAGGAATGTCAGTTCTAGAGAGATTCCCTGAAGTTAAGGGCTTGCAAGAGATTTTGCTCTCCGGTGTGGTGAAAAGACCATGAATAATGACTCCAGGCAGTTTGGGAAGCAAAGACAGGTTCCTGCATCACAGTAACAGCACATCTTGCTTGTCCGTATCTAATATGTAAGAAAGAGTCTTAACCTGCAAGAGACAAAATCACTAAGCTATATCAATTCCCTGATTTTTTTCAGCCTCTGCTATTCTACTGGGAAACCTTTTAAACAAATTACATACCACAGATCACAGCATCAGTGGTAAGACAGACATAGGTGCTTCTTTATCACTATGTCAGCAATTTATGCATGCTCCACTGAAAACCAAGGAAAACTATAGTGCAATTGGATACAGTCACATTAATTTATAGATTAATCAACAGCAGCACAATAAAGCTGTTTTGACTTGCCAGTACGTCAGATTTCACAGAGCACTGGTCCATACATACCAGCTAATAAACCAATTCAATAAAGAGATAAACCAGACCCCTCTTCATCTCAGCTACAGCTTTCAAGACTAGGGCCAATTTCTCTAGCCAAAACCCCTGTCCTAGTGAGATAAATCTGACCATGAAGGTCTCATACTGGAAACAGTATTAAGATGCAAGGTCAACTTTTGAAAAGCTAGAACTGACAATGATTTCTAAGCTAAGTACAAGGGTTATCAACACCCTTTGTATCTGACAAGCCTAAGAGCAATAATCAGGTCAGAGAACAGAATTCTACTGAAGGGATTTTATGGGGACATTTAGCTGCACTCAGTCCCATTTAACAGTACAGAACCCAGAGAGTTTATTTGGCCACATTGCTGCATAAGTCTTCATCCCATTTCAGAAAGCATGAAACAAAATACTTGGAAATACTCCCAACTTCAACAAGCAGCTGTTTCTAGAAACCATTTAATGTAAGTATAATGATTTTCAAGGTCATTTTTGCATGCAGTAAAATTTGTTCAATTACCTAGTTATTTGCAGGAAGCCCAGTAAATTTTTCATTCATTTATTTAACACACATTAACATGTAAACACAGTGGTGGAATAAGATTGTACAGAGGACAGCTGTCAAGCTGTCAGCTTGAAGAATTTCTGTCCTTCTACCTTTGGATTCAGACTACATTCAGGTCTGCTCCAGATGGTTGATTCTCTTCTGCTCTCTTTCTTTTTTCTCTTTTAAACAACTTCAGTCCTACTGACCTGGATTTAGTTTCCCACTAACCAAATAAAAAACACAACTACAGACAAAACTATAACCAGCCTGCAGTGAACACCAACTACTATGATGCTATTCTCACTGAGCACATTTGTGTAACTCAAATCTACCACATAATTTCAGTGACAAGGATCTCAACAATGAAGTAACTTTATCTGGAACTCACAAAGTTTTCAATGCAAACAGACAGACCAAACATTTATCATCAGAAAGATATAGGTAATTAATTAAAGCAAGCAAGCAAACAACTATACCCTGAACAGGACCCACTTATTGCATCTTTTCCTCCTATATACACAAAATTCCCCATAGGGAGAGGGAGTGCTTCTGCAGTGAGACTAACCTGTCTTCAACTAGGATAGTAAGAGCAGAAATATGAACAGCAGAACTTTTCGAATGTGGATTCAAACACTTAATATGCAAAAGCCCTAAAGGGGCAGTCCACAAAATGTTTGGAGGACTTGCTATAGGCACATTGGCATTCTGTGGGCAAGTCTGGGAAAAATAAAATACCATATTGAAAAAAAGAGAAAATAGGTACGTGAGAACATAACTCAGGAACAAGGCCTGTTTGTGGACAATAGCCAATTGCATTCCTCCTATTCTCACCTGATACTGAAAAGCAGAAGTTATTGGTGGAAGCAGAAGGAAACTTGAAAATGCTCAGGTTCACATTGAAAAATACTGGGTGAGCATCTGATGTATTTCCCCCGACATTATCCCGACAGCCTGGCAACCTCTAGCAGGTAAAGGGCCAGGTCTGATCACAGACAACAAAGTCACATCTGCAAGAGTTCTTGCTATCACGGCATAAGTTTTTCTGAAATGGCCTTATTTTACACATGTTCTGCTCTTGAGGCTTCTAATGGAAAATCACTGAACTGGCAAGCAATCACATTAAAAGGCAGTGAGCTGACTGCTTCAGGTATATGGGTAGGCAACATATCAACCAGTAACTTGCCAGTTTGCCGGAGGCATAAAATGGATTAATGCAAAGATCATCCTGATACAAACATTTGTTTCTATTGAATTAATTCCCAGACAAACAGGTCAAAATACTCATCCAACTTTTTGCTTATATCCAATCCTCATCATTAATATTTCTTTTCACATCCATTTTGGAAAGACAGTCTGAAAGTATTTCAGGACTTGTGATACAGAATTTTCGTTTTATTATTGCAAGGCCTGTCACTAGAGAAGCTATTTTGCCACTGTTCAAATTTCACCTCAGGTCACCAGAAATCAAACTGCTTTTTCCTCTGTTTCCAGATCCAGCTGGGTGCCTCCAACTGCTGGGAGACAAGGAACCTCTATTATATTCCAGTGGCAGGGAAGACTGTTTTGCTTTGAGACTGCAGCGACTGCCAACCAATGTTAATTATTCCAGATTTTGCTGAAGGAAAAGCTGGATATGAGATCTTCCTTCCCTTATCTTTTCTTCCAAAGAGAAGCAAAGTGACTCAGAAATGAGCCACTTTCCAGGAATTTGTTCCTGTGTTCCCTGTGAGGGCTTGGCATAACCACATGATGTGAAAACCAACATCTTCACATTGCCTGCATCGTGCAGGAAATACTACTGAAGTCCAAGTATGACTCATTAGCCCAGGAAGAAGCATTCAAAGCAACCTTACATTCCAACAATCCTGATAAAGAAAAGTTGTTAGGCCAGTCAGAGCAGGGGCAGGCAGGGAGAGGACAGTTTATGATAAGTATTGATAAAGTAGCAAAAAAAAGAAAATATTTTCCACAGAAAGTATGTACTGAATTAAAACAAGCAATCACTATCCTGCCCAAGAAGACAGGAAGCACACGTTTGTCTTTGTGGGTAGGAAAAGCAAGGAAGAAGAGGGGTGGGTGTTGGTGGAGTTAAAGGATGCTGATTAAAAAAATAAAACACATGGGAAGAAAACCTAAACCCTGGTGACTTGGAAGGACAGCAGGACCACTTCTAAAGGACATGGAAATTATCCTTGGAGATGTATTTCTCTTTTGGCAGAGGCAAAGAAATAAAAAATTAAATTTCTTCAATTCCCTGGAGGCAGAAATTTATTCTAAAAAGCCTTCCCCCTCAACACCATATCTTCTGATAAACAGTGTTTCTGATAAACACTGCTTACTTAACTGTCAGTTCAAAATTCTTGATTTCTGCAGACTTCGCCTCTTAGGAGGTGCTTTGATGGTGCTGACATACTTACTCCTTGCACATTTTTCAGTAAAATACAAAGGAGGAGTAGGGATGCCCTTTTTATTTATACAAGGGGACAAAGAATCAAAAAAACTCTGCAAGTCCGTACGCTTACTGCTGCTTGACCAAGAGCCAACTCCAGATGCTGCTACAGCCAGTCATGACACAGTGCTATATTCCTGGTTTGTTTGTAGGTTTTCTTGACCTGTCTGGAGTACTGACCTTTGGGATTCAAGGACCATTGTTTCATGGCCTAAACAGAGCTATCCAAGTGTCAACAGTGCAAACAAAAAAAATCAAGATCCTCATTCCATACTCCAAAACTTCTAAACAGTGTAAAAGAACATTCACTTCTTCTGGTAAGAGGGAACAGAAGCTCTCTGGGAAACAGAGTGCTGTGCTGGGATTTCCATGTACACCAGTAAGTACAAGGGTTCTCATGAGACTGGGACACAAACTACAGTTTCTGAAAAGATTTGCTCTAAGATTAGCAAAAAGACAATAAATTCTACTTGAAAGCCATCCTAACACCAAAGTCGAAATGCCCATTTTAAACAAGCTAAAACTGGACAGAGAAGTTTGTAGTGAATATGACTGTTTGCTGCTGTTAGGTCAGTCCTGCTACTCATGCCTGCTACTGATGATACTCCATGCCCTTGCCAGTGCTCTTTATGCACACAATATTTCACCTTCACAGGAATCACCTTGAGACAGGACAGGAGTGGAAGAAGGAAACATTCATAATTTAAATGCTCTTCAGTGCTCACACAGAAGGAAGATATTTTCTTGCATCATGTCTGCCTGTGAGAGTCTCTGTGTGCTGAAAGCTTACTTGAAAGAATCAAATGAGAAGTGCTGATCAAAATTATTTTTAATGAGTATAAACATACATTTATATACCCAGGATGATATTTCAAGGAATAACCAGATGTGAGCAAAAGGGAGTTTATACAACCAAGACAAAATAGGCAACTGTTTCCTGAGAGCTGGAGGTTTAATTCTACGAGAATTATGCAGAAGGGAGTTATCTTTTCTGCACGTAACTGAGATAAACCTGGGAATACAGCCTCCTAGGGATGTGGGAGACGGTAGAGAAGGATAAGTAGATAGATCTCCCTCCAGACTTCCTCCCTGTGATACAAACAGTGGGAAGAAGTTCCCTACAGGTACAACTTACATGGTTCAGTAAGGTAAGTAAGACTTTTGTAGCCAGAAGAAATGCCACATCTGATTTAACGAACTCAGATGAGATGTATTCTCAGCCAGACGAGGCATGTTATCTTCTTTTAGCCACCTGCTAGCAGAGAGTACATGGCAGAGAGAACTGCTACTTAATAATTCCTAGAACAGATTTATTTCACAGACTGGTGGCTACATCGTTAAGAGGAACACAGAAACGTGAACTGCGAATTGTTTTCCTCCAGCCTGTGAATTATTGTGTCATGATGATTAAAAAAACTGAAAACCAGCCAAAAAAAAACAACCCACGAAATCCCGAGCTGCCAGCTCAAAATATAGCCTGAAACTTTCCAGATGACTAATGCCCATTGTTTTATCTTCATTAGTATTTTTTTTAAGAAAAATGCTAAGAAAACAAAGAGAAGTCAAAGCTTTGGAAAAAATGGTTGATGCAATTTGCAAGAGTTCTTTCCCTCCTCTTTCTCCAACCAGCATTCCAGGAAGAGCAGGCACTATCAGTACTCTTTCCTCCTTTGGCAGGACTTAAAAGCCACACAGCATCTGCATGCTAAACCATCTGGCTTTTCTCCTGTTCTCTGCAAGGTACAGCCACAGTGATTATTTGCCACAGTGATAATTTGCAATTTTCCAACCGGCAAGTTGCAAGCAGCAGAGATCAGCCACCGTGTTTATTTGCAATTTTCCCCATTTTCACATGCTTTTCCCAAGAGAAGTACTGTCCTAGTTGCAATCTTTCTGTTCTGTCATTTAAGCTGAGTTACGGGGATAATCTAGGAATTCTGATCAGCACCCAAGCACTTAATGAAAATGAATCACCATCTCTTGGACATACAAGTTTTCAGATACAACTCCAAGTGTTAAACCCCAATGTAAATTTTAAGTCCAGCACAGTCCTGCAATGCATACCAGGAGGATCATTAATGCAGACATAAAAAATAGTCTGCATTTGCTGTTGGGCCCAAGAGAAAAAGATGGTTTAATTTAGAATTCTACCTTCCCATGATTAGATGAAGAAAGTTGCTCAGTTGTCATTACACGCAACCATAGATTTTACTTATCACAAAGCAAGGCCTTGCATGCATTAAATGACAGCACAGAAAAAGTGACAGGGATACGAACACAAATTACTGGGAAAATGTTTCAGCTCTCTCTACTCATTGTGTCAAGTAGGTCAGCAAGTGATTGATGGAAGGAGAAACTTGTGTCTAGCATTTGTAGGATTTCAAATACTCTGCACTGAGCTGTGCTAGTATTCGGTACCTTGACTGTGTTGGCAGATTTATCTGTAGTTATTATACTGTTCAGGTGAACCCTGACTGGATGTCCATTCCTAGTTAAAAGCCCACTTGCAGAGTGATCTGTCAGTTACACGGTGTTGGATTTTCCCCTTGGACAAGGCTTATATAACAGTACAGAACATGCAGCAGTATTTGAAAATATGCAGTCTATCACATCATTGCTCAAGAGCATTTGTGCTTACACTGATATATAACACCAAATAAATCTGGTTAGCATTCAGCACAGGATCATTAAGAACAGGTGCTTTAAGAAGGCAAATGACAGTCATGTGCAAACTGCATAAATCGGTACTTTTTTTCACTTCTTGCAATGGAAGTATTGCAAATCCAGAAGAGCAGTATTTAATATTTTCCATTTCAGTCAAGTCAGAAAATCTCATGTTACAAAAATTCATTGCAATCATGATCCTGATGCATACAACTGAGTAAACATTTTCTGGTAAATCTTCCAGCTACATTTTTACTTTCCAATATGCATCTCTAAACCACCAACCAGTGTACATGCAAACGTTTACAATGCACAACACCACACCCATGGAGACAATTGTGGAAGGCTGTATTTTTTGCTGAGGTTTTTTGTTATTTGTTTTAAGAGATGGAAACAAAAAGATCCTTTAAAAAAATGGTTAGGAGAAGCTGTCTTTTGTTACACTTTATATTCTGCCATGATGCCAGGATCTCAGTGACGGTGCATGTCACAGCCAAAAGGAAAGGGCAATAGTATACTATTTTGCTACTCAGCAAAAAAAAATACAAAATCAAGGATATATATAAAATACATCACCTTTTTTTTTAACTTCATCTCACTTTTCCCTTCCTACTTCAACTGAAGCAGCAGATACCTTCAAGACAATCTCAGGCTGCATTAGAGCCATAACTGCTGCTGCAAGACTTTCTTAGAAAAAGCTCACACTTTTCTGTCTTGCAGTCCATCCCAAACAAGCAAAACTGTTGTTCAACTGTACATAAGACAAGAGCCAGAACAGCACAAACCCCACTGTTTCATCACAGCAATTTTCAAATTATCCAGTCCACAGAAAATGAATGTAGAACTCAAAACAAGCGGAGTTCCTTCAGGCAAACCTAATTTCCTCCAGGTTTACCTGTGTTGCTCTTAATTGTTAGTGTAACCTGCAATAGCATCACTTTTGCATGCCTACACCCTGCTTCATAAAACCAAGATGTATGTGGACTCTCCCACTTCAAGGCACCAACACATGAAACTGAACAATGAACAACCCTGTTCAAGCCCAGATGAAGACTGAATATTTTCGTCTTCTATTTGCACATTGGTATTATTCAACAAATTTAGTCACAGTAGCACAACACAGTCCATTAGCAAGCAGAAATACACTGAAGTCTTCCTAGGTCTTTACCTGAATAGGAATAACAAAGGTTACTGCACATATCAGCACAGCAACACATACCAAAACCAGATGAGGCTTACCTAACCTCAGCCAGGAAGGACAGGCTGCTCCTGCAGACAACTGCCTCTAATAATTTTAGCAGCCAGAATGATAATGAACAGCTGGGTTTGCATAAATGTTTGAGGTCCTCCAAAAGAGCATTTTCAAGCAGAGTTCTTCATAGCCAGAAATCAGAGAAAGAGAGAAGATGCATGTTTTTGCCACCCTACATAAAATGCAAAGAGCACAAAAGTTGTGTTTCTCACCACTTTTCTCTGAAGTTTTAAGTTCATTCTATGACACTGCTGTGAAGCCACATTGAACTGTTGGTAAACCAATGTGGCAAGATGTACAGTCTCTGTGGCAAAAGTAGGTACAGAACTAACTGGCTGAATCTTCAGCTGTCGTTTATTTTTAAGGATAAAAAGCACTCATCTGGTTTGGGTTTCCTAACTGAAAAAAAGCACAGGAGGAACTGCAGCTACTACATTACAGCTGATGTCAGAAACAGACTTCATTTACTGAATGTTTCACTCATATTTTGCCACTAGGGATTTCCAGAATCTGGATGCAAAACCACCAGGCAAAAATTTATTCATTTACTAGCAAGCTAAGCACAACACAGATAACAAAATATCAGAGCTGAAAGGGCATCTTGTTCCTTCAAAGAACTACTCTGTTTACATCATGCTTAACTAATACCTCCTGTACCTGCTTTTTTAAGCCTACTCAAATTTTCTGTACAGTGCAGATAAAAAAACCAAAGTGATTTCAGTAAGTGAGAATATAATACGAAAGAATGATTGAGAAAGTTGTTCTGAGAAAAAAAATCTTACTAGTTTAGGGAAGAGAAAAAAAAAGGCCTCCAAGCAGAACCTTTAAATTGAGTGCAGCAAGCTGGGGAAAGGGTAGAAATTCCTTCTGACTTGACAGTACATGAAGTGTCCACTAGCTGCCTTTAAAAACAAATCCAGATTAGGCTAGAAATATCTATTCCCAGGGTTGTCATCCTGGCACTAGCTTATTTATTAACTTGCTGCTCTTAAACATTTTCACATTTCCTCTGGCTAAAAGCCTCCTTGCAAAAGAATAAGAGGAAAGAGAAAAGGAAAACAAAGCATAACTGAAGATACATACAAGTGTGACAAGGGATTTTGTATTAGTTTTTGTCCCAAGTGCATGTCTCATTTTTTCTTTTAGTATCACTATTACAGCTCCATATAACAAATCCCTGTAAAACTCATCAGTGACAGTCTACATCTCCCATACAATTCTTCTTCATCTCCCAATGCTGATCCTTCAAGTAACAATTCCCCACATTCTGCTTTTGAGCAAGGTTGCAGAAGCTGTAGAGTTGGCACCAGTTTGAGAAGATTGAGAGCGGAACTGGTAAGCTGGCAACATGTATCTCTGATGTTCCCCTGCCTAATAAAATAACACTCCTCCCTGTCAGACCCAAATTGAGTTTGCAGTGGTCCCTTCCTGTGCTGTAGCAAATTGCAATAGTATCCTAGGCTTCCATCATACCTCCACCTGGAAAGCACCCAGAATTCCTGCCAGCAGAGTCCAGAAGTGCACACACAGACCGACTGCAGTCTGGAAGCCCATCTGTCCAGCCTCTGCTCCTTCTCCCCACAAAGTCATAATGAACAGCTGTCAAGAACCATACTCCCTTGCTGTAACAGCATGCTTTCAGCATGGACTCTGCCTGTCTAGGGTTACCTCCCCAAAACCGTACTATTTGTGATTGAGCCCCTGCTCAAGCTACATTTCAGTGGACTTGTTTGTTTGTGCCTCACAGTCACATGTCTGGTCTTCCCAGAGATAAAGTTTAAAAGGATCAGTACTGGGAATATACTGTCATGATGGTAAAGCTGGAAATCTACTGAGACAAAACAAACATGGGTTCCAGCAATCTAGTCTGGGATATGCTGACTCTCACAGACACTTCTCACTTTCACAAATCAGTTGCAGGATCATAAGGTAGGTTAAACAAGATCTCAGGAAGTAGAAGTCATCTTGTTCAATGTCCTATTCAAAGCAGACAAGGTAGATAAACATTCTTGTTTCTCAGTCTAGTCTTGAAAAATTCCCAAGATGGAGATTATACCATCTCACTAGGTAACCTTCTCCACTGTCTTCATAGTGAGATTTTCTTTCCCCACCCTGTATTGAGTGAACTTCTTATTTCAGTTTGTATTTTGCTGCCTCTAAGCCTTTCCAGGCATGGAAAGAACAGATGGAACCCTGATTAAATCAGAAGGAATCACAGTCTACAGATGTCTGATTACAAGGGAAAATTCAAAACAGTTTCATTTTTTATTTACTTCATCCAATTTAAGGGTTTATACAACTGACACTAATATCTACAAAGACAGGCAGAGGATCCCTTCACACTCATATACATTCATGATCAGGCATATTCTACCTAAAATAATCATTTGCACAAGATGAAGTACATCTTTTCTTTCCCACTAGATGGCCAGAGAGGTGAGACACCTTCAAATTCAACATACGTGGTACTAGAGGGTAAGAGCTGGGGGGAGGAGAGTAGAAGTGAGATGGGAGTGACATTAAAAGGACTTGAACAGGTCAGCAGGACACAAAATGAGAAAACAGTAGCTCTTTCAGCTTTGTAACCAAATGAATACCAATATTCCAATGAATAATTTACTGAACTCTTTTTCACTCAAGGGTCACAGTTCTCTTTTTCATATTTCTCAAGAGACAGCTGCTGGAATTGTAAAATTATACATCCTCTTGGATCACAAAGACCCCAGTGCTACTCAAACTGCTGCCAGAAGCACTGCTGTCCTGAAGGGACCTGCAATTCACATCCTATATTAAAAACACCACTGATCTTAAGAAGTCCAGAATCTTGACACTTATTTTGGGATGAGAAGGATGGAGTAGAGGTAACTGGCAGGTGAAAACAGACATAGAATTAAAGCAGCATATTAAGAAACATAAATATAATTCCCTGTGCCACAGGCAATGCTGCGTGCAGAGCCCAGGTAGGCACCAAGGAAAAAGCACCTGCGACATTACAGATGTTGCTTGTATTAGGAAAGCAGGAAGATTTTGTGAAACTAACCATCTTCGTCAAAAATGGTTTGAAACTACCGTTCCTTTGCCAACACAAGTCTTCTGGACTGAAGGCAAGGGTCATCTTGAGCTCATTGGTTTCTCTCTCCCAAACATTCAAGTGTCCATTCCTTCGCTCTGCTTTTTATGGAAGAACACAGGCCAGATTCATCAGTCAGTGGGCAAGTAAATTGAATGAATGAAGTTACAGTCCTTCAACATGCACCCTCAAGTAGTCTACTTTAATTTTGATGTATCTTTCCAAAGTTCTGGACATCTTGTTACCACTATTTTGGGCATAAACTTTGTCTTAATGAGAACAAGAGTCAAGAAACTCAATTTTTATTCAGGCTTATGATTCAAGTTTCACATTTAGTCCATTTCCAGACTATATCAAATAAAAAAAGCAAGATGAAGGTGTTCAAACAGGAGAAAAATACCCACAAACAAAACCAACATTAAATTAAACATCTAGTATTAAACATTAGAGAGAACGCCTTAAATCTTTCTAGGGGAGGAGACACCTTTAAACATAAAGAAATTATATTAATTTTAGGCACAGCTGGTTTCCAGGCCAGTGATGCACCCAGTTATAGCAACCTCAATGCACTGCAGTCTCTCATGACTCGAGAAACTAGGATCTATCCTTTCTGGCTTTATCTTCTCACAATCACTGATGGGGTACAAAGTGCTCATGAAGACAGGAAGAGAAGTACTGATGATCCTGGCAACTGGACATGCTGTCAACTGGTAGGGTTTCACAGGATGTGTGAGATCTATTGCTCTGCTCAGAGAATGTAAAGACTTGTCTTGAAGCAGGTCCAGCACTATTTCAAACATCTCTCAATTCATGCACATTAGACCTAATGCCAAGGAAGATGTTCTCTTCGGTAATTGCTCCTAGACAATTTTTCCTTTAAATCATTGCCCAGTGGAATGTCTGTCCAAATTCTAAATGAAGTAAGAAACAACTTTAAATAGACACTGAAGCCTAGGAGGTTTCTAATTAATATTGCATCAAGCATACTTTAAAGAAGAAACACAGCTGTTCAGAGCATATGTCCTCACTTCTCATGAGTTGCAGGGAATTTTGCACTGCAGGATAGTAGCAGGTGACAGTAACACTAGCACGGTGCTCCAAATGATGGGAATGCTCAGAATACATCAGACATTCCTCCTTTCTCAATTCTAGGAAGAGCTTCCAAAGATTTCCAGTGCTGCTCTATAGGAAACTCCTAACATGTAAATAAAACCATCTTCTTACCAGTCACAAGCTTAATTCTGTGTGCTACTGATCATCTTCAAACCCTACCCAGTACCTCTCTACATTGCAAATGCTGAGATGAGAGCACATAGAATTTCAGGAGTGGAGAGTTACCTTGCACTCCTCCACACTTTTAAAGGAAAAAAAATAAATCTTAAAAATTTCTACTAGAATGACCAGCATGCAGTCTATTCACATTTGGGGCTGATTTCCAGACCTGGCTAGCCTATTGTTAGACCCTTCAAGAGAATTAGAATTGAAGTGCACAGATGTAGGAACAAGAGAAGGACCTTAAAGTTTTTTGAAAAAAATGCCAGCTATTGAGTTTAATGGACAAACACACTGCCTCTTCTGTGTTAGCTACAGCTGTCTGCCATGTTAAAGTACAGACAAACAGCAAATCTTATACAGTGTTTAGAGATCTGGTTAGCTTGCTAGCTCAGTGATTTTCAACAGGCCAAAAATATTCTTCCTGAACTTCCCATGCTGTACGTGCTAATCTAGGCATCCTAATCAAAGCCTTTATCAAAATAGTTATCATTGGTCTTCTTATATTATTCGCAGCTGTAAACTCAGTGCCAACAAGCAACATGCCAGAGGCCACCTGGTAAAGAATTTTACTAGATCTGACTCACCACCAATGTGCTGTATGCGACTATTCAGATGAAGTTACATGTCTGAACAAAAAAACAACCTTTCTAGTTACAAGGGAAACCGACGTCTAAGACCTTTTGAAGTAGGTGCAGGTTCATGGGAATACTGTTTTCTCCATACTCCCAGCATTTCAGTGAAAGCTTGCATGAAGACTGAGCTACTTCTCCCACCTCATCCATGGGAAGGTCCCAGTTAAGGCAGATGCACTGTTTTTGCTAGGCTGCCTGCCATGCATTAGATTCCACTGTGATGCACCCATGGACTATTACCTCAGTCCCTAGAAAGAAGCAGCGAAGTGCAGGAAGGCATTTACACCTCTAGCACTGTCTGCACCTGAAGAGGAGTCTCAGCTTTCTGCATCCTCACAGAAAGAAGGCCAAGCACAAAATCTCGAAGTATGAGCCAGTTAGACTTGCTCACTGCTGCTCTACTTCACAGTCAGGATGATGCATACAGAGACAGGGTGATAAATATATAAGAAAAGGAGGAAAAGGATGCTAATGTTGTGAGCCTACAAACAAAGCTGCAATTTTTTTTTGCATTTTCTCTAATATCCCCTCGTTTAATTTTAAAAAGTTCCAGTTGACAAAATCCTCACATCCATTAAAGCCCCTCTAGATGAAAACCCTGCCCTTCCTCATCACACACTTCCGTTAGTTTATGTTCACTTTTGCCAGTAGTGCAAATATGTAATTGCTCAGGTTGATGAACACATCAAACAACATAGACAAGAAAACAGTTACCTCTGTACTATCATCTTAATGCTCTAGAGCAGCCCTAGGAATAGATTCCAGCTCTTCAGGTCCAGTACACAGATCCTTCTGCCACATCGCTTGCTTAACCCTGGAGCATGCACACAAGTTTATCTATTCAGTTTGAAACTTGAATTCAGCTTTCCATTCATGGCCAGAAGCTCTTTTGTGACTCACTTAGATTTTCCAGTGTTCAAGGAGTAGTGGCAGCATGCTTCTGTGTTGATTTGGGACTTGCCAAATGCACACTGAGTACATTCCCTGCTCATGGTTTGGCACATCCCACCTACAAGATCTAACAGTCAAATGTATGACAAATGTATGACTAGAGTCTTGTGAGAAATGCATCAATATAAAATTTAATTCCTTTCTCCTGAAACACCGATTTTGGCTGTCCAAAAGGAGATATTTTATGCCCCGAGGGGCCTCTAAAGTTACCCTGATCAGAACAGAGACACAGTGTGTATTTTATCAATAGTGCTATGACAGCCTTCTTAAGTCTGCACACAACATAGCATTTGCTCCATGAGGAATACTACATGGTATGTTACATCTCAGGGAAAGCAACTGTTTGCAGAAATGCTACCCTTTTAAGTCTTCAGAATTCTGAGACACAAGAATAGGGTTTTCTCCTTGGCTACCATATCCTTGAGGCAGATGTATGAACTGCAGGCCTGAACCCCATAAAGAAGCTGATGTCTCAGCTTATAGGCACAGTCCTAGGTCTTATCCATAAAAGCAAAGGAAAAACATGATGTACATCAAGACTGTCAGGGCAGAGACCTGAGGCATTCCTAAATCTCTAAGAAATCAAAGGCACTGATGCACCACTTGCTTAACTCACCTTTCAAATCATTGTCCCAACTCAAGGGCTTAGCCTTCCCTATCTCTCCTTCTCTGGCCATTCTACAGAACAGAAGATGCAATTCCTGATCTAGAAAAAACAGAAGTGATTTTGCCAACACACATGACTCAAGGTAGGTATCATATCCTGATAATGCTTTCTACTTCCTCTCTCACCAAACAGACCCACCCTCACCCCATACCCAGCCATTTTCCATGATGTGGTTCCAAATTATTTTGAGACTTTATTAAAATTACCTTAATTTTACTGTTGTTTACATAAGATGAATTATGTATTACAGCATGTATCACACTAGGTGCTTCATACTCAAGAGATCATAAGCTGTTCTGACCAGGGTAACTTTAGAGGTTACTCAGGGCATAAAGCATCTCATTTTGGAAGCAAGATGCTCTTTTCAAATCCAAGCACCAACTAGGACAACAGATGCAGTTTATTAACTCGTTCTTGTAGCCAGTATTCCTTATCATACCTTAAAATGACACAGCTCTTGGTGCAACAGCTTGCCTACCAGCATATCTCCATTTAAATGATGATCCAAAATTGGATCTTTCTCTAAAGGCAAGTCTTAGATGCACTCTATTATGAGCACATAGAAGGCTGTGTCTATACAGACAGCCTTGATCTGGCATTTGATTGCAAATGTTTCATGCAATCTGAAGACCGGTGTTAATTCCTTCTGAAAGAGATGCCTGGCATATCTGTTGCAACACACACAGCTGTCAGGAGAAAGAGGAAAGGCATGGCCACAAGACTATAGCTAGAATAGGGCTTTATGACTTTTAGGTGATTTTAAAGGCAAAAAAGGCACACATTTTCCTCAACATAGCCATAGTCATACCCATAAACTGAGGAAGCCTCTTCTCCTATCAGGTAAGGGATTACCATAGAAAACAAACAGATCCCTCTCCAGAATTTGACAATTCAGGGCAGGCTGATGGGAGTAAATACTCAAATGGAACCTAACTTCTATTCCCCAAGCATTCTCTGAGAAGAATGAATGACAGACAAGCCTGGGTGTTATGATCACCTCTGACCTGACAGTGTGTGAGCCATGAGCTTCTGTTCAAATGCAGCATCTCCAGCCACTGCTTCTCTGCAGAGCTCTCTCTCAAGCATGAAGAACATCCTACCTGACCCAAGCAGTGATGCTTGGTTACAGTCTAGGTAAAGCAGCACAGGCTTGTTTCTGTGACAGGCCACCTGTCACTGCAGCAGTTACAGACTGACATCAAGGGAGAAGTAAGGTCCACCTACTACTCAGGATCCTTAGAAATCAGCATCATAGCTATCTCTGTTGCCATCGTGCATACTTGATTGCAGTCAGTCCAGAACTTTACTCCATGCATACTACAGGATACTTCATATACCACAGAGAACTTCCTTTATACTCATGTAGTTACTCTGGGACATCAAATCCCCAAACAGGCTGTGGACAATGCAAAGATGCAACAACTGAGGCTTTGGGTGCACACCCAGCCAAGCTGAGACTCCCACCTCACAACACTTCAGGAACTGGATTGCCAGGGATTCTCTCTGAACCTTTGGCATGGATTTCCTGAAGACAGGACAGACACTTATGAATATCAATACCACAGCTGATATGTTTGGCTGACAAGAGATGATAAGTTCTGATCAACATGCATTTGTTATCAACACACTGTATCTTAGCCTCAGGTCAAGTCTTTCTCTGAGAAGTCTTTCCACACCTTGTCATAAAGGTTGCTATTTTCTCTAGTCATCACAACCACAAATCGGTGGAGACAGTATTTTTATGGGGCACTATCAGCAGAAGAAACATCAAGCCTGACTGAACCCAATTCTAGCCACAGATAGCATAGGAACAGAAGGAACAGATGGACCATTCAATAATTAATTGAAATATATTAATTCAGAGACTGCCTGTTCTTTTCAATTAAACATCAGCTCGGAATAAACTGCCTGACTACTGCAAATCATAGAATTTTTTGAAAGAAAGGCTAAGCTCTTAATAAAAATAATAATTACTTCAGACATCATGCATTTCTATTCAGATGTAAGCTTAATTTCTCATATTGAAATCATAGGACAAATCAAATTCATATGGACACCTGCTTTTGCCTAATCCTCTACTAACTCAAGGAGCATGTAGTATGCACTAAAGTTTTAGGGTCATATTTCAACTACCCTTACACTGGTTCCCAGAGCTCAAGAGTTAGGGTACACCAGTAAACATGGAGTAACTGATGAAAAGCTGTTTTATTTTCTGTCTCTCCTACAGTGCATTCTACTGGGTTATGCAAATTCCCTCTGTCTAGGATTAAGTCACATTAAATGCAATCAGAAGGATTTAATCAGATTAGCCAAGCTAAACAGATAGCCATCTGATGTTGTTTTATTCATCAGGCAACAAAACTAACAAACATAGCATACCAGTAAATATTTTGAGGCAAGTCAAACTTCAGTCATAAGGTCTTCTTCAGAAGCAGGAGATACACAATAGAATTCACTCAGTAAATATAAACAGAACCTTGAAAACCTCTCCAACAAGATGCCTTTGGATTTTCATTTTTCAAGTAAAGTGCAAAGGCAACACCTAAGCAATAAAAAATCCCCACACGTAAAACTATGTGCTTGAATACAGCCAACACAACCCTGATGCCATGGAGGTTTATGGGGAGACCTTCTCTATTCATATTAGGACAAGATGACTGGAAACTAAATACCCAAATCTCAAAATACTAAACATCTTCACAGGTATATCAATCATCTTCTACTAGCTTAGTCACATGAATATTCAGAACACTCGCTCTATCATTATAATCAATTAAACCCTATTTTCAAAAGTGCCTTTAGCATCTTTGAGAGCTCCTCATGTTTCCTTTATAATAACACGGAACAGATATAACAGCTTATCAGTTGCACCAAGCACCAATTAGGAAAAAGGATGTCTTGTAATTGCAATGGCCCACAAACCTACTGTCCCTAACTGCAGCCAAGCCATCCACTATCATCCACGAAATATCTCATTTGTTCCGGCTAATCTGGAAAAGGAGAGAGAACAAACTCAGTCCTAAATGCAGGAAGAAACAAGTCCATGCACTGTAAACATAATAGTTTAAATTACAAATGCTCATCACTGCTGTATAAAGAGCATGAAATTATTTGGACTAATCTGATTTTCTGCGAAATTCCTTGACTTACAATGAATAGATTTCCACTAATGAGAAATTAGCTCCCAGCCCTTCTATAAGGTACTGAAAACTTCCAAAGAACTGTTTCCATTTCCTGGGTCTCCCTTCAGAAATGCTTTAAGAAAAGAAAAATAAGAACACTTGCATGAAAAAAGGATCTTTGCATCCAACAGCCTCATCTTCCCCCACTGATTAATCTTTCCTGAGGGCCCAAAACAGGAGCTGCCAATAGAAAAGGAAAGCATACAATCAACTTAACCGGGCACAAGAGTGACTTCTACCACAAAATGAGAAAAAAAGGACCTGCTGTACAAATCCAAGAATGTATATTTGATCTGCACAAAGATATGTGTTGACTGGTCAAATAGTCACAAATTAAAAACATATGGCCCCATACCTCAGAACTTTTTACAGATTGCACAGCCAACAAGTAGGATATTGATCCTGATAAAGAAAATACATGGAAAATAGAGTTGCACTACAAGGGGTTCAAATATTCCAAAGGCATACAACAACATCACCACTAACCACTTCCCTGTGTGACAGAAAAGGAAGGACACTACCAAGAATAGCAATTAAAGGCTCACAGGCACCCTTTAGTGTCTCATTTTGACTATTAGTAAAAAGATACCAGAGAAGCAAGGAAGGAAAGAAGGAAGCTACAGAAAGATGTAGCTCTGCAGCCATCTTCCAACACCAAGAAGTCTGAATCTGATTGAGGAAAAAAGTCCATAAGCAAGCTGATGAACTGTTTTTAAGTGGAATAACACAATGTCATACTTTGGCCATCTCAACCATATAAAGATGACAGCCTTCACATTGCCAAGAGGAGAAATACACACTTCAACTCCCTTTGCTCTTATTTTCTCATCACATGACAGTACAGAACTCCTATATTTAAAAGCAAGGTACAGAGTGGTATTTTTAGATATAAAGGTACATGCAGGAAAATGCAATGCTTCCATGGCATTTGCAGCTGCCTACCTAAGCATCTTCAGAAACACGGTTTTCCATGCCAAAGGACATCTCTGTTTCATAGCAGTTATAACACACATGTGAACTGCCATGCAACAGGAGCTCACACTGTCTTTTCTTACCAGCCATTATTCTCTGGGCTTCGTATGGTTCCATATAGCCAGTGTTCTCCCCTTTTCCCATTCTGTTCAACTCACTTTTGGCATCAAACGGATCTGAGTAGTCATCAGCTATCAATACCTGAAAGACAGGAAGGTAACTGTTACTGAAGTCTCCAGTCAGGTGTGCAAAGCAGAAGGCAATGACATCCTATCAGCAAATAAAAACAGCTTCACTGGCTGCATTCTATGTTGTCTTCAAAGTACAGTCTTGGTTCAGAGGATAAATACACAATTGTCACAGCTCAGTTACTAAATGGCACTGAAATAGTTACTAAATGGCACTGAAATAGAAGTGTGCCCCTATTCATACTGGAAACCTCATAAAGGCAGACACCATGTCAAAAATATTTCTGACCAGCACAAGCAATGGAATTACTGGGATGGACAAATTAGAAAGTGCCAAAGTGCCAACCAGTCAGCAAATTCAATCGACTGCAAATCTTATCAGAGAAGTCTGCTAATATACAGCGGAAAAAAAGCATTCTTTCCCTTGCACATATTTCAAGTCCTCTGCTTTTAAGCTTTATGAGCCACAACCGAAAATATTGCCAGAAAATTTTCAAATAAATATTCTAAGGCTACTATTTTCACTGCATTAATAAAAAACCTTTTAATTTTAGGTCTCACCTGGAAAAAAAAAAGACACAAAACAAACTTCTTGGTTAAACCTAAATCCTCAAACCCATCTGTGCCATGCTTTCTTTCAAAGGAAAGAAAGTTTTGTGAACTGAGGCAAAAGACAGCAAAAAGAAATTATCTGTCAGAACATGTTTTCTTTCTCCACTAGGAGACTAAAAAAATCTGAAGGTTAGAAAATCTCACACTTCACCTTACATTACTATGCTTTCCTGACTGCTGCAAAACCACTGAATGCTGTGTAGGTCCCATATATAGGTTTTTTAATCAGTCAATTAAAGTCGCAGAATCATTGCTCCCTATAATTGAGGAGCTAATCTTTCTTGCATGTGACAAGGGGACTGGGGCAAAGACAAATCCTCATACGAGAATTATTGCAGAACACAGAGATGTAATCTACAGCAGGCAAAAGAGTCTGAAGCAAACAAAGCAGGCAGATGCAGGCTTCAGCATCAGAATCCCTACAAAGTCATAAGATAATTCAGGTGGGAAAGAACCACAAGAGATCACCCTGTCCAACTGATCACTCAAAGCAGGGCAAGCCTAAAAGGTTCTGTCCTGAAGGCTTACTTTATTTGTGAGTGATTTTTCAGATGGGTTAATTTACAGTTTTAAGACCAGCAATAAGACTTAGAGCATGGTGCTATTCCAACAGTTTCAATCTTTCCAATGAAGAACCAGGCGTACACCGCCAGCTAAGAGACTGAAGCTGCATCTGCTTCTGTCTCTGGCAGCCAGCATACCCCACCAGTCATAGAAGAAAAACAGGACAGACAAGTATTCACAGATCAAACACCTGCACAATTGCCATGGAATAAATGAACGCTCTATTAAGGAAGGCAGAGATCTCCTTTAAGATTAGGAAACAAAACATCTAACACACTTCAGAGTCATTACTCAGGTTCTGTAACACTGGCACATGGCAATTTTATACTGCTTATTTTGCTTATTTTCCTACCAAGACTGACATTTTAATTTTTTTTTTTTTTTTTTGTATTTTCCTCCACTCAGAGTTTAAAGTGATTGGCAGCTTTTTCTTGGCCAGAAATCACCAGATTGACATGGATCACAAAGAGAGGGAAACATAATTCTTTCTTTCACTTGGTGTCCAAAATTACTCGCTCATTATTTCAAAAAGCAGTTAACACAAAGGGAAAAGTCCCCTCCCCCCATCTGGCAACATATGCCCAAGCAGCAAATCAAGTGACAGCAGCTGCACACTCTTGAGACAAAGACTACAATGTGTATCATGCAGCAGTAATTTCTCCTAGTCGCAAGGGCAGTTTTATTTCCAGAAGTGATGCAGCTGAAATGCCATCCATGCTGTCTTCTGCTCTGAGCCTGTCAAGAGCTGCTAGGTGGTAGCATGTGCTCCGTGCTGCTCTTCTTGGCACATGGTGACACATAATACTTGCCAATCCTTTGCATAAAACTGTAGTGGAACACGAAACAGAAAGCAGACTTTGCACAGGACTTATTTGACATTTTTTCTTCTCCATTTGCCCAAAGTATACGAGGAGAAAAATTATAATAAAAAATGCTGTCAAACAAGACCACCCCCCAAGAAAGCCACCCAAAAAACTCCAACCTAAACAACACTCTCCCACAGCAAATCCCAGACCCACTTTTCAGCACTCAGGCAGAAAGAGCAGCCTGCTTCACCTTTCCTGGAACTGTGTATCTTATTACAAGTGGATTTACAATGCTGAGCTGTCAGGACTCCCCAGCTGACTATTACTGTTTCCATATATACCAAAATTCAGTAATTCTCAGCCTAGATTTAGCAGCTAGCCAGCACCAGAATTCCATTTCTTCTATCCTTACTAAAAGATATAAATTCCCCACTTATAGGAAATCTCAAGTATTTCTACTTCTTTCAAAAAAAAAAAACAAAAACCCAGTGCTTGAAAACCTCAAATGAGTATGATTGCTGGTTCTATTATAACATACTTACTGTAAATGTCTGAACTCCTTTTCACAATCCTATTTCAGAGAATTATTTTTCCTGTTTTCAGAGATCTCAACCAGAAAGAGTTCCTACTCTGCAAGTCTTTTTGCCATCTCCATATAAGCTACTTTTACCTTAACGAGCTCACCTTCCAAGCCTCTATGCTTGGTTCGACAAAGCATAGACAAAAACTTTTGATGAAATAGAAGGTTCTGAGTACATGACTTTTCTAGTCGTGTACACAACAAAACACTTGCTTCAAGGCAAATGGTATTAATACACTGTCCTCATACCCTTTTCATCACACCCCCTTTATCCTCAGAAAGAAAAAGCTTGCCAATGTTATATACCAGTTCTCTTCACAAATACCACAGGTACATGCTTTGCATGTGCAGTGGGGGTTCTTCAGATCATGATCTTGATCACCTCCATGCCACATGGGGAAGATCCACTGTGAGAACACCATGCTGTCACCTCTTCCCCACGGGCATGTAGGAGCAGGTCTTTTCAGTGTAATAACCAGTTTGCCCCTGTGTTCACCAGAGCTCATTAGCTTTCCAGAAAGAGATACCTGCTGTGCATTTTGTTCATTTATATTTATCCCAACAACCTTTCAACCACTGCCCAGCAAACCGGTCTCAGTCAGGCATTTGTCTTCTGCAGTCCAGAGGCCAAGGCCAGCACAGGAGATCCCAGGTTAGGGCCCACATGCAGTGCCCTTTCCACAGCTTTCCTTTACTGCACTTCCAAGGTAAATGGCTAAACTTGTTCAACTGGTCTCCAAACTTATCTTTCATGTTACTGACTGACAAACACTGGACAGGAAGTAGAAGACAATGGACAGCACCCATTGTCTACCAGTGCATCCCTCCTAGAAGTCTCTTCTAGTCAGATTATCCAGGATCTAATACTGTACTTGCCACATCTACCCTGGACACAATTAGAGTAATGACAACATGTTGAAATTTTGTAAGCAGAGCTAAAGAAAAGACAGCAGTCATACACAGAGGCTGACCTTTGGAGCAGGACACATTTAATTTGTCTCCCTGGTCTGCCAAATCGAGCCACCTTCCTTATAGGCCCTATCTGTCAAAATGAAAACAAAGCTATTAGGAACCCCCAGAAGGCAGTCATTCAGACTCCAAATTAATATCTAAATCAGCTGCATTTGTCAGGGTTACTGTCAAAGACTTGTGGCTTATCTCTTGACAGAATGCAAGATCTACATTCTGAGTGTGGGCTGCAAGCTCCTACAGCTACTGATTCCTGCTCTATTCAAGCCTGTTCTACGGCATCCCATACACATATACTATTTTCTATTTATGTAGATGCAGTAGTAGTATTCTGTGGCATCAGTAACATCAAGCAAAAGAAACTTTAACATGTAAATAGAAGTGCAGATATCAAAATAAGTCAATAAGGATTTAGAGAACACTTGCAGGGGCTCTTCTAGTAGGTTGATAGTTAAAAGTCAGAAGAAAGAGTACACCTCAGTTACCAGACAAGTTGACAAATTAAAAACCATAACTAGCTAGAAAGTTAATTAGCAGATACAAGATCAAAAACCCAACAATCACTCCACCCCCCAGAAAATTAAATACAAGCTGAGATTGTGGTTGGTTTATCCCTCCATTATATATTAACTAAGTTGCAAGCTTTGCTGTTAATGCATAATCTTTGCTCTTCTGCAGTCTTAAAAAATAACCTGACAAATATTATCATATTTAATACCAGCTTAAATGGGTACTTACATATACAAAAGCCTGATTTGCATATCAGGAAGAAACCAAAGAACACACCTAACTGCGTAATTTCACAGGTATCTCCATCTGACTAAACCAAACATTTTAAAGGGACTGAAAGAGAAACAAATGAGACCTCACAACACTGAAAAAATAGGGCTAATCCCTTTCCTGAATTGAAAGGAAATGCAGTAGATCAAGCTATTTTTAAAACAGCAACATCAGCACAGAACTGTTAGCTATTTCACTAATTTAGCAGCTATTGTGATTAAGGACACACTATTCTAGAAGCATCCAAGAGGAATTATAATAAACAACATGCAGCAAAAAAATCTAAAAGACATCTCCTGCCCACTAGGCCTTTGGGGAATTTATTAGGGGAGATTTATTTTAGAGGTTTTTTTATAATTAAATAATATATATTACTATATTATCAATATTTAGATAACAGAATGGTTTGGGTTGGAAGGCACCTTAAAAGATCCTCTAGTCCCAACCTCCTTGCCATGGGCAGGCACAAATTTAAATAACTGTAAAAAGACAGACCATATATTCCTATTGCAACATTTGTGAGTTGCAGTTAAGTGCACCAATATCTCAGATAAAAGCATGTGTCTGTTAGCAAAGATACAGAAGACAAGGGTACTTAAAAATGGTGAATATGTCTCTGAGAACACCACAGTTAACACAATGTAATGAAAGTTCTTCATTCTCTCTGAGAAACTTTATTCACAAAAGACCAGTCCCTAGCTATAGTAGATAGTCACTCTATACTATTGTAGAATGGCCTGGGCTGGAAAGGACCTTAAAGATCAGCTCGTTCCAGCCCCTTTGCTATGGGCAGGGATGGGGCATCCACAGCTTCGCTGGGTAACCTGTGTCACCTTCACAGTAAAGAACTTCTTCCTAAAATGTAATTTCAAAGCCATTCTCCCTTGCCCTGTCACTACATGCCCTCATAAAAAGTGCCAGTCCAAATTTCTTGTAGGCTCTCTTCAGATACTGCAAAGCTCCTTTTAAGTCACCCCAAAGCCATATCTTCTCCAGGGTGATCAATCCCAGCTCTCTCTGTCTTTCCTCATATGAGAAGGTGGTCTATTCATCTAATCATCATGCTGACCCACAATGATTAACAATATCACATGGGAGGAGTTGTGTTGTTATTTGGTTGGTGTGTTGTATTGGCTGGGGTTTTTTTGCAGGGGTATGCTTGGGGTTTTTTTACAACACGATATTTTTTACAAACATCTGAGTGAACTGTACATGGTCAGACTCCTGAAAGTATCAGGAAAAATAAATCAAGGAAATTTAATATCTCACTAACAAGTCAAATTTAGAGTATGATTCTAGAGGACTACCCTATAGATAAAGTGTGTACAGAGCCCTTCCTCCTAGTCCTAAATTTGAGTATTGGAAAGACCAGCACTAGCCCTGCCCCTGGAAGGAGTCACAAGTCTTATTCATAGTGGTTACTTCCAGAGACTGACACATCTCATCTAAAAGGTAATTGAAACACAAATTGGGAAATGTGATGCCTAAATTTCTCAGAGAGTTGCGAACTGGTATTGAGGTGCTGGGGAAAAAAACAACAACAAAAACAAACAAAAAAACAAACAAACAAAAAAACCCCACTCCACCAGTATTTAATAACAGGATTTCAAAAAGGACTTCAGGAGCTACTCCCCCACACAGAAGGTTCAGTGGTCAGTGAAGGTGAATCGCTCTTCAGCTTTCACAAAGTCCACACACTCACAGGGATGAAACTCAACTTCTAACAAGCTGACAGAAATAACAGTTCTTGCCTTCTTATCCCTCCATTCCTCTCCTTTATTCCCAGGCAGTAATTGAAGTCCCCACACGTCACTGCTTCACATAGGGCAATGCAGACCACTCTTCACACAGCAGGCAATGCAGCACTTTCAATTCCTGCTCAAAGTTTAAAAATGCAGTTGTACCTGCTTTTCCCTCAAAAGAAGCAGATGCTTCCTTGACGCATCCACACAAGTATTTGAAATTTGAAGATACATCTTAAAGGATTTTTCAGTAGATATAAGATTTATTGAAGGAAGGACAGGCAGAACAATTAACAGTTATTGTTCCCCTTAGAAAACAAAGCTTAAGAAAAGTTTAAAAAAAAATTGTATCCCATGTAATGTCATTAGCAGGATAAGTTTTGTAAAACAATTTTCCACACTTCCTGGATAATGCACAACTACTCCAAAACCACACCTTATGTCTGTTTCCTAGTAAATAGACTCTTTAACAGCAACATTTACAAAAGCAGTGACCTATCCAGGAAGATCTGCACCACAATCCTTTCCTATCTCTTACTAGAATCCACCATTATACTTCTTCAGCTCCTCAGTCTCATATCACTTCCTCCACTTCCAAACAGTGCCTAGCATACTTGTTAGGTAAGGAAACAACCACGTGGACATATGGCAGAAAAGAAGTGAAAAGTCAAACCATACTCTTTGCCACCAGGCAGTAGTCAGCACAAAGACATATACAAAGGTGTTTAGAGACACAAACATTTCTCCTACCCTCAGTGAGCCTGGGGAGCAAAAAATCATGTGAAAACAGACATCTCTTCAGTAATCCAAGCAAATATAATGGTAAACTGGCAACAAGATCAGATTGCAAATTAGGAAGTTATATGCAAACTTGATGTTTAAAGAGAGAAACACAGCTTTATCTTTTTGCTTTCTAGATCCTTTCTCCTAATTAATCAGGCTAAAATACATGCATTCCCATATGGTATTCGCTGTGCCAAACTTCTCATTTAGAATTAGAATACCCTTCGAATCACAATGAATCGTATAACCTTATTCAGCCTGTAGAAGGTTTTACTTCCATATACACATTACAGCAGTCCTAATGCAAACAGTTGGTGTGCAAGTTTACCTAAAGTTGGATGTGTAAAACAGTGTAATGCAGACATCTTTATTCATCTAGACAGTTTTGAAAAAAAGCCTGCAAGTAGTATGTGTGCTATCATGCAGTAGTAGGAAAGGGCATTTATGGTGACCCCACTGTTGTAGAAGTATCATGTAGTGCTGTTTTAGATATGCTTGGTGCTTCTGTGTTGACATGCAAAATTACCTAAACCAGCTCCTGTATATACCCATGTGAAAATTCAGAGGACCATCTACAGAAACAAGTACAATTCATTCCTTCTTATTGATCCTCACCATCAACATCACTTAGCCCTGTTTCAGGGTCCTCACAGTATCACTCTCCCAATGATCATTCTGGACAAGCCATGCCCAGCTGTGTCCACATGCACTTGATCTGAACAGACCCCTATTCATTCTTTCATGCTGTAGCATCATGCATTAGAGTCTATCATCAGACTAACTCCACATTCACTTACTGCACAAATTCATTTACAGAATGGGGAAAGGCACTCCAGCATGACAGAGCAAGACCCTGCACAACTGTCCTTACTGAAACGTCCTATTTTTGGTATCATGTAAGTCTGTTGCCAGCACAGACTTCATGGCATCAGTTACATGAAGACTTAGGATCCATGAGATCTCTGAGGACCTGCAGGAACTTGTGCCAGGGAAGATTGAGGTTGGATATTAAAAAAAAGTTCAGCCAGAGGGTGGCTGGGAACTGAAACAGGCTTCTCAAGTAATGGGTCACAGCACCAAGCCTGACAGCTCAAGAAGTGTTTGGACAATGCTCTCAGGCACATGGGGTGACTCTTGGAGATGATGCTGTACAGGGCCAAGAGCTGGGCTCAGTGATCCCTGTGCTTCCCTTCCAGCTCAGTCTTTTGTGTGGTCCTGTGGATTAAACCATTCTTCTGCTCAAAGCAGGGGTAACACCAAAGGTAGACCGTGTTGTCCAGGATCTTGCCCACTTGAGTTTTAAAAGTCTCCAGAGACAGAATGTCCACACCCTGTTTCTCAGCAATACGTGCATTCTTGTATATGAAATAACAAATAATAATGGTAACTATGTATTACGTATTTATAATGTTTTCTCTATTTATGTTAGTACATACATATAACATGGATTGCAGAACTTTACAAATACTGCAACATATGTAAAAGAAAATCTAAATTCACTTAAATAAACTGTGTAGACTACTGTAGCAACAGGTTGAGATCAGACAACAGATGTGTACACCAGAGAGATATAAGACACACAGATTGGAGGATGTGATTAAGTAGGCATTTGGAATCCATTTGTGGATATTATGGTTCCCAGAAGATAGAAGACACGTTAAGTGCTACACTGATGGACTCCTCTGGACTCAGCCCAAAAATTTAGAAAAATCCTTTCATAGGCAATACATGGTATTCACCATATAGCTTCAGCTTTTATTTAAACTCAGAACCTGTTAGGATATAAACTTCCTGTTGGCATTTTGACTTTTTTCACCCATCTTCTTCTGCCACTCATGAAACCTAAAGATGAATGTAGTATTGAAGTTAAGTTTTTTTTGTTTCACACCCCAATTTAGCCTTATCCAACATTTATCTATATATAGATTATTACTATCTTATGAGGTTCAACAATATAAATAATATATTTTCTCCTCATCTCCTACCCTTAGTGGTAAATTCTGAATTTAATTTCTTAATTAACACAAAAATACAATGACAAAAGAAGTGTAATTATAGGGACATAGTTACTATTTATTATTAATATATTTATTATATTAGTAGTATTATTTGTTCTTTTAACACTTTTGGTAATCTACTGCTTGTCTATCGATGAAAACTTAATTTTTACAAGGAATCCTGCAGGGTGTTCTTATGTGGCATAACAATCTACAGACGAAAGAGTGATGCAGAAAGGTTCTTGCTCACTGGGGGCCAAGTGGGAGTGATTCATACTGATTAGATACAGAAGTTGTATGGAAAGGGGTGTTAACTGGACAAAGGTCTACCACCCTGCCATGTTCCCTCACAGTCATTCACACTTAGGTATTAGCCTTTTTACAGAATAAGGCCACATTAAAGGTGTTCAGTTACACTCTGCCAGTAAACAGTTCAATAAGCATATTTTAGTTCAGAACAGCAAGTCCATCCCCTTGTTTGAACACAGTATCTGAGGAACTTTCTTACAATGGGGTTGAGATGCATACTGCAAAGATATACATAATAAACTCTTCCAGAAGTCTAGCACTCCCTCCTTAAATCTCCACATCTTCCAACTGCTTCATGCTCCTTCCTGATAAGTCTCTCTCTGCTTGGATCTCTTTGCGCCCAAAACTCTGACAATTTGGATAGCTTCCAAAACCAAGAGAATTCCAAGTTGTTCATACAGTGCAGATACCAGGCATACTTGTAACTGAACAGCCTACCACATCATTCCAAAAAAAAAAAAAACCCTGCAACCACTGGGACTCCAAAGGCTCACACCATATCTGAATATCCTCTTGTTTACAAGACTGCTGTAGTCCCTTAATCATGAGACTGACATGTGTGAAAAAATTGCATTTCCAGCTGCATTACAGCTGCCCTATAACAACACAGATAAGCAGAAAAAATATAACTTGCTGCCTTTATGTGTGGACTTGCCTAAGCAATTCATGCAAGACCAGCAGCCATGAGTATTTTTTCTTTACTCAAAGACAAAGCCATATACCAACGGGAGCCACGTGCAGAGAGGAAGACTGTTTCAGAGTGGCACCAACTGTATGAAGAGGCAGCTTAAAACTCTGTTGCAATGGATTAAACATGGGAATAAGACATTGAGGTACATTTGTAGTTAAGGATCTCTAGAAATAATATTCTCTGATATAAATAACCCCAACACTGCTTAGACATCTTTCAAGTGTTTTCTCAATGCACTTTGAAACACTAGCTGCAAGATTCTGTTAAACGCACATGACTTGTTCTCAGCTTAAAGATCAAATAAAACAAGTCTTCCATATACAGAAATAAGATAAGCATCTGCTCAAACCTAACTCTTTCAATAATATAAAGACATTAATAATGCTGTATGGAGTCTAATCACTTTTATGCAGGACATTAAAGTTCAAAAAGCTAGACTACTGTTCTAGTCTGGTACAAAGGCATTTATTTCTTACACATAAATACTGTTTTCAGAACTTTGTACATCAAGTTAGCAACTCTGCTGCCCTGAACAGTTGCCTGGTTGGTTGAACAGTTGCCTGATTGATTGCTGCTGCTACACAACATTCACATGATTTTGCACCAGATCCACTCTGACTGGGCAGAATCAAGTTATTCTCTACTGCATCAGATATGTCCTGTCACTGAAAATTTTGTACTATTTGAAAGTAGCCAAGTGCTTACTGGACAAAAGTAGCTAGAATTGTTAGGCTATAGGTTGAACTTTATTTGAACTCTCAGGTTATGTTGTGTAAGTTGAACAGATATTATAGTACAGTCTGGAGCTAACAATATGTACATTAATAATAATTAAACTGGACAAAGCTAGCATTTTAAATATTACTTAAAAAATAATAGATCACAGCTTATGGACTGCAACAACCAAATTACAACATGGACTGCAGATCCCAGGTTTTTCAGCTGCAAAACCTCACAAAGAAATGGTTAGGTTCAAATACGTAATGGGTGAAAAACATATCTGAAGTATTGTTTCACACTGACACTTCCCCCTCAGTTATTACTTCATGGATTTACACACACCACAATGCCAGATAGAAGACAGTCACTCAGGAAGATTTCAGCTTATTTCTTTTGATCTCCATTCACAAGTGGTTTGCCTATTGAACTGTTCTTAAACCAAGTCTCACATTTATTCTTACACAAATACAGGAGGTGTCAGATTGATCCAGAATACAACCACACATTGTTTCAACTTGCCCACATTCCCTAGCTTCTCTGTGGCAAGCAAATAAGATAAGCTCTCACAAGCCAGTACTAAAGATGGAAGCCAATAATTTCTTTATCCACCATACTGGAAGACCTGAACTGCTTCAGCCATGAATTCTAGCACACCCTGCTTTCCCTTGTCTGAAGGTAAACATCACAGTTAAAGTTCCCAAACCCACCTAATTGTATTACCTAAATAATAGTTTGAAAAAAAAAAATCCACCCAACAACTTGAATTCAAAGTCATCTGCAAATTATGACTCTCACTGGACATCTGTTGTAGAGATTGGTCACTTCACTACTAAAAGGTGGATGACAATTTGGGTTTGCCTGTTTCAGCTTTAGTTGATATTTCTACTGCTATGCATCAAAACTTCCTGAACTCCAGATACATTACATCTCTGTGGCTATTTTACCAGCCTTTGTCTAAAATCTTGCAAAATACGTTCATGTCTGCCACTGCTTTAAATCTCCATCCCCTTTATTCCCTGAATCAGCTAATTTACAGTTTTTCTCTTCCTCTGGGAATTTCAGCTAACCAATCTGCCACTATCCATACTTTGCCATTTGCCCTTTATACGTAACCACAAACACCTTCCTGAATCTCCTTTCCATTCCAGTAACTCTTTCAAGTATGACACACAATTGAGCTTTTCAGCCAACTCTTTACTGATGACAAACCACAGAAGATATAAAATTGCTCACTGAATTTGTTGAAACCCCTACTCACTTCTCCACCAACACAAAGGAAAACAGCATTCTAGCCTTGTAAATGAAATCAGAAAAAAAAATACCAGAACACTGACACAGCAATGCTATAATGAAATACAAATATTTAACAGGCATTATTGTATCATTAAACACAAACATATCCCTATGAAGACAAAACTATTATGGCACTTTGTTTTTTTCCTCATTCCTAAAGCGTTTACTTATGCTATATTACACACAGGACTTTTATAATGTTTTTAGCATGTCTGTGAACTCTTCTGAGCAGCAGACCTCTAGCTTTGGGGGGTTTTATTTCATCTTTACTGTCTTTATTAAATCTTTCTTAGAAAAGTTTACTTTCTCTTGCTTTGTTTTCTACTGAACTGCAGACACTTGGTTAACTAAATTCCTTATTTCTCTTCCTCAGTGAATCACACGTGTAGAAGAGAAGCAGTTCTCTACTGGCCCACTATGACCTCTGCTTACCAAGTTAGTCTGTCAAACTCTACATTTTAAGGCTGTGAAATAAGAGATTTCACATCCACTGCTGGGATAAAAGAATACAATTGAACAAAAGGCAAGCTATGTTGCCTCTCACATATAAATGCTGCTGCAGGCAAGCACAGATGGCTTTTTGAGGCACAGGAACAATTTTGTTTCTCAGATATATTCAGATTTCCTGCTTGTCATATATAATTCTCTCTCGCAATAATTGGAAATAAAACCTGAATATGACTGAAAATTTTTGGCTACAAGTTTCAAAACCTGCAACAAGGGCTTGGAAGCAGCATACAGATTTATGACCATTACAAAGCAGTAGGTTACCTAGCAACAAATATGCATTTTCTGATTTGGAAATTGCTTCAGTACAGTAGAAAATTGAACAGTGATAAAAAAAAAAAAGAAAAAAATATACATTTAACCCCAAGCAGTTGTTTCTGGTGAAAGATGTTCCCTAAAAGAAGTACCTGGTATCAATGTAGGAAATTTAAAGACTGAATAGATTATACAACATACTATAAAACATAGTGAGATGCTACCTTTTAATCAAACACTTCCACAAAAGAAGTTGCTACCAGTCAGGAACCCCTACTAAGACAATAGAATAAATCTTAGACTTTTTACCCTGTATCATCGCTGTCAGAACCAGATTTATTTGGAATTCCGCCTGGACAGGTATAATTTATCAAGCTGTCATGGAAGTGTGGCAATGCAATCATATAACATATTTAAACATGTACACACAGATCACTTAGACTGGTAACATTCAGCACATACTTGAAATTCCTGTGATGTGACTATTATCCTGGAGTTGAAAATGCCAATTAACAAAACAGAGAAACACTGATTTCCAATACATGAGAAAAACTGAACTGTACTCACAAGACCAACAGAGGTGGGAGGATGTGCTGTGCTTAAAAAATAATGTTATTCCCTCTCTAAATTGAGTTCCCAAGTCCAGCACTATCCACTGTTGTGTCTAGAACGTTCTGCTATAATTTGGAGAGAATGACCAGATAAACAGAGGATAACATTTGCAACTGGGCAAGCTATCTATGGAGTTTGCTTCAGCTACATACCACTTGGAAACAGTGTCATGGAAGTTGCCTGCCATTGAAACACAGGACTTTCAACCACCTCACCTTTGACACTGAGATATGAGGCAAAAGAGTTCATAGATAAACAAATGACAAATTGTCTCCGTAAAAACAGTTTATTTTTTATATATGGCTGGGCCATACCACATGCAGTGGGGCTGAGGCCTCAACGTAGGGTCACAAGCACAAGGCTTTTCAAGGGCCTCTAGTGCTCCTCAAGCATCCCCCTAACGAGTCACATCCCGTTCAGCGAGGCCATACCAAGAGCCTTGGTACCCATCATGAGGATGGCAGTGAACTGTGCCTCAAAGCAGGGCAAGACACGCCTGCGAACCTGCCCCACCAGTGGGAAGGTGAGTTTGAAATCCAAAAGGAGAGGGCACCATCACTTCACGTGGTACCCCTGCATGCTCCCTGCATGTCCTGAGATACCAGGAAACGGGCCAGGCCACCCAACAAAGGATGGCTAAGAACAGCGGCAACTCCAGATGTACGTTAGCTGGTCCCCTCGCCAAAAATCTTTCCAGGTGGCCCCAGCCTCAGCTAGACTACAAGGGCGGGTACAGGAGCAGAACACTTACTTTATCTTTCGTGGCAGAGGGGGCAGCAGCCTTCGAGTGCTTGGAGCCCTTGCTGAGCTTCTTGCCCGCGCCGTCGCTGCCTCCACCACCGCTCTCCACCTTGATCAGCCGGTGCTTGGGGGAGATGTACTTCACGTCGGGTGGCGTCGCCGGGCGGCGCTCGCTGTGGCTGCGGAAGAGGTGCGGGGAGCCAGTGGTGGGAGGCGTGGCGCAGCAAGACGAGGAGGAGGAAGAGGAGGAAGCCTTGAGGGCTGCCTCACCCAGGTCCTCGGGCGCCGAGTAGTCCGGGCGGCACATGGCGCGCAGCTTGCGTAGGGACGAGCCGGGCCCGCTGTAGGGATCCTCGAAGTCGCGGTCCTTCTGGGCGCGGTACGCGCGGAGCAGGTCGCTGGTGTCGTCGCGCAGTCGGCGGCGCGAAAAGCCGGGCGAGGTGTGGTGGTGGAGGTGGAGGTGCGGCGGCCCCTCGGGGCGGGGCGCGCTACCGGCACCGTTGCGCTTCTCGCGGTAGTCGGGCCGCGGGGGCTGCGGAGGGCTCTTGGTCTTGCTATTGCCCAGGCTGAAGTACTTGTTCAGCCATTTGGCCATCGTCTCTCCCGGTCGCGGCCTCAGCACCGCTGCGCGCTGCCCCCGGCGCCCCGCGCCCCAGCCCCGCTCGCCGCCCGCATGGAGGAGCGGGTCGGCGGGGCGGGCCGGACGCCCCGCTCCGCGCACTCGCCGCTCTCCCGCTGCCAGCGGCTGGAAAGGCCCCGCCGAGCCCCGCGGCTTCCCGTCGGGAGGGAGCCGCTCCCAGCCTCAGCCAGGCGCTCGCCGTAGCTCCGCGCCCGGCCCCGCGGCTCCGGGTCTGCCGCGACCTCAGCCCCGCTGCTCCGCGCTGGCAGCGCAGCCCAGCCTGACCTCAGCACGCACCGGAGAGGCGGGGGACGCATCTGCATGCGGGGCCCGCCCACCGCCGCGGCCGGGCGGGGCCGCGCCAGGTGCCGGCGGGGCGGCGCGGAGGGGCCGGCCGTGCGCGGAGCGGTGGCGGTGCCAGTGCCGGTGTAGGTGTAGGTTTAACTGCGGGCGTAGCTGCGCTTCGCCTTCCGGCGCGATGGGATCCGCCGGGGCTTCCCCCTGCAGCCTCGAACGGGCCGGGGAGCGGAGCTGCCACCGTGAGGAGCACGGAGGTGCCTTTCCGTTCCTTTCCTAAGTGTCTCTGCCTGTCGTCTGGAGTGGCCGTGGTACCTGCAGGCGCTCCCTGCACAGTTTGAACTCTGAATTCTCTGCTACCGCTACCTGTGTGTCCGCCTTCCTATCCGTGGCGGGGTAGGGTGGTTCCAGCTGGTACCGAAAAAGGAACCAAGCCCTGTTTTTGGCTAGGGCTGATGCTAAACAAACAGGATTTTTTTTTTTTTTTTTTGTGGTAGGTACCTTTCCTACGTGTGTTTCTAGGTAAGGGCTACAGTAAATCAGGTGCAGAGATGATACTTGTGTGAATCGTGCTGCAGCTTGTGTGTTACCAGAATGTTTTGTCATCTGGGCCACCACATTTGCAACCACTTACTATTGTTTTTTTAATCTTTCTCCATCTTCCCAAAGGTAAACATATACTACAGAAGGTTTTTCCATGTTCTGTCTGCCTGGCTGTGATAGTCTCACCTGTATCTTTAGTCCTCATCCCAGTACTGATTTGGTCTGGTTTTAGGGAATGCTGAAGGCATTGATTGAATGGATGTTCAGGTGGGGATAGGAATAGCTGCAGGCTAATCTCTCCAGGCCCATCTCTGGCCTCTGCCACAATATAAAAGTTAAACAAACAGAAGAACTACTCAGATGGTAGCTTGACCAGTGATGCTTCCATTGTGCATTATAGTCAGTGACAGGAGAGATTTGTTGCAGTTTTGTACTGTCTACACTGCACAGTGGAATGCAGTTTCAAATGAAGAGTTACAGAATGCCTCACAATTGCATTTTTAGAAATCTTCCACTAATCAGAATTCAGACCTATCAATAAAATAAATCAAAAGTTTTTCATTCCTCTAGTGCAAATCTCTGACAGTTTTCCAGAGCTATACCTTCATGTGAAGCATTTCCCCATTATTTATCAAGTCCATCAATGCAGAGAGATGAGCAGGAAGGGGAACCCTTTTCATATACTTCAAAAATCTTCACAAGTACATTGCAGTTTCATTAGGAACATTAAGACATGTTCCTAATATGACATGCTGGCTTTAGCTTGGGCGCAGATAAGTTTCTTTACAGTAGCTATTATGGGGCTATTTGTTCTGAAAACAGCATTATTAATACAGGGTGTTTTTTGCGACTGATGAGCAGTGCTTACACCGACAAAAGGCCTTGTCTTTTCACACCACCCTAGCAGCAAGCACAAAAGCTTGGGATGGCACAAGCCAGGGCAGTTGACCTCAACCAACCAGGATATTCTGCGTCATATGGCGTCATGCTCAGCCTATAAAACTGGGGGGGAGAGGAAAGGAGGGAGGACATTCAGAGTGCTAATGTTTGCCTTCCCTAACATGTTTTCTGCACAGAAGTGTGGCCCAAAATAGATTTGAGATGCAACCCTATTTTGGACATGAGGAAGGCAATGTCCTGCACTGTTCAGAGACAGGTGTGAATATATCAGGTACAGTCGTGTTTTTCACTGTTGTTTTTAATCATTTGAGAGTTTGAGCTGTTTAAAGCTTCTTATAAACAGAATAGTGGAGGAAATAGAAGAGAAAACCTTTATCTACTTATTAAGTAGATAAAGTTAACTACAAGTTAACTGTATATTGCCCCGTTGCATTTTGGCAGACACCTATGTAGCAGCCTGCTGGCATTGTTGAAGCCGATGTCAGACACATATTTGTAGTGTATCTACACACCCACTGCCAGGCATGAATTATGAGGGCAAAATGGACTCAGTTATATTCATGAGTTAATTATCTTTATGAAATAAATATGTACTGGATTTACATACAGAGTTTTTATCTGTTTTTTTTAAGGATGCTTTTGACCTCACTCTTGGCTATACATTCTCTATAAGGAGCCTCATTCTCTTTGAGTTTGGGCACTATCCTTGCAGTTTGCTCAGCTTAAGCATGTCTGTATATTTTAGTGAGCTCGTGAGGAGAAACCTCCTTCCCTGTCAGCACAGGCTTCAGTTGTAATTCCTTCCTGCAGCATTTTCATCAGCTTGTATAGAAAGGAGGGTTGCATGCTCCCTTTACTGTCATCAGCAAATTTTTCTTTTCATGTCCTTGGTGCTGGTCTCCTGTCTCTGCTCAGCATATTCATCCTGTCTGACTATAGGTTTTGTTGTTTTTGTTTTTTTTTCCTCAGAGCAACTTTTCAGTCTGAGCCTGAGCAGTGTCCTGTTTCTTGACTGGCTAGTACCTGGTTCTCTCAGGGGATTTCAAGACTCCCAGTAGTTGCTGATTCAGGAATAGTATATTCTAGGCCCTTAGTATAAGAGCGATTTTTTGCCCGGAAGCAAGATGAGTCTCAATTTCTTTAAATCTCAAAGGATCTCATCACCCAGAAGTCTGGCAGCTCCCTAATTCCTGTTCTACCAGTTATGGGAGGGGCAAGAAAGCCCCAGGAGAACTCCAAACGCAGCCTGATACTGTCCCTTGTGGCTCAGTGAGGAACCACGTTCACTTCCCTGCAGGAACAGACAGCTTGTGAGGTGGCAAGTGAGCAAAGGCGCATCGATGATGGGAAGATTCTCTAGAACTCCAGAATTTCTCTTAAGCTGCCTCACAGCAGTGTGAGAGGATAGGAACTATGAATGTACTGGATAACCCTAGGAAAACCCAAACTTGGATAAATACTTATCCTTACGAATGAGGACAGAATAATCTCTAAAACAAGCATAGCAGAGAAGTAAAATAAAAAATCCCATTGTCTCGCTGATCTCAAAGATTATTCCAATACAAATTTGCAAGGCCCACAATACTTTTGCATGTGCACAAGATACTTTTCTATCTCAGTCTGCTTATGTAGGGTACACCTACAGCTGCAGGACTACTAGTCCCTGCTCTGAGTCATTTTCACATGGATTTTTGAAGGAAACAGGTTTTGTCTTTTTCAGAACTTTGACCACATTTTTGAGTTTTGGTCAGCAAGTTCCCAGCATATTTTTTTTTTTACCAAATATAAGGATAAAGGGGTGATGGTGAAAGTGAACATTTTTCTATGAAATAAAAAATCCTAAAATGTTGTGATCTGAATAGAATATCTACTTCTTGGATATGTGTCTCTTGAAGTAGAAATAATTTACAGTTTGTTTCAACTTAGGGAGTTAGTAAAAAGGAAACTCTTACCTTCTGATACAGTCATGTCATTACACGCAAGTCACTAATTAGTGCTAAGTGTTCACACTCTTAATCATATTAATTTAATTAAATAAGTTAAGTAGCATCTACTCAGGAATTTATAAGGTCTTGTTTCCTCTCCTGCTTCTGATTTCCATGTGTAATAAGGGTTGCAGTACATGCAATGCATTTTAGATTAGGATAAAGAAGAAAAAGTAGCAAGTAACATGCAGAGCGTAGTATTTTCTGTATTAATAAAGACTCAAGCAGTGCTGCCAAGTCTAACTTCACAGTTATCTTGCAGGAAAACAAGTCCAAAATTTTAGTATTGATCAACCCTTAACACTGAGATATACACAAGAAAGATAGAAAGCAGATAATCCTTCTGGTTAATACGGCTTTAGGCTATGCAAGAAAAAAAAAGCATTCACCATGTAAAGAACAGCCATCACAAAACAGAGAAACGTTCTCTTTTTTGAGGCACTTTTTCCTTGTGACTAGTGTCAGATAGCTCAGAAAGGGTATGTAGCATATTCCTCCTATTTGTGTATATTGCATCACACAAATCATACCCAGGTAATGATTAGAGATCTATTTGTTGTCCACAGGCTATGAAAATGCTGAATGTTTTTCTTCTTGCACATATGTATGACTAAATATGTGATTATTAGGAAGTTCCAATGTTTATATTTTCCAGGGTGACATCTTCCTGCAGTTAGTTTATTCCTGAGTAAGGAGAAATTCTTATACTCTGAGTGTGTTAGTTATTTGAGTCCAGTCAATTTGTCCCATGTTCTCATGCTGCTAGAAAAAAAATCCAACAAGATAGTCCTCTTGAATTCTACTTTTATGATGATCTCTTTGCCTCCAAGAACAAGCTCGCATCAATAATCTTTAGTTTTCTTAAATCACATGGGTTGTTCAAAATCAGATTTTGAAGGGTTTTGTCACCCACAGATATCCTGCAGAATTTGCAAAAACAGCTTCATAAAGCCAGCTGGATTGAGAGCACAGACATTCCATTTGCCATATTCTTGCATTTTTTGGTGCCTCTCTGGAAAGCTCTGGCTTAAGTGGCCTCTAAGATCTGCATCATAGGTTTGCTTTTAGCACAGGTAGTGTGTAGTCATTGGAATTATGTACTTCAGTGCCAGCTGCTCTTCAGACAATGACAAATCCTGGCAAAGATGTAGCTGTAACAGCACAGGGCTCTCCATGGATTGCAGATGTTGTCTAGGACCTTGAATTAGCCTAATTCAACTGGATAAATGGGACCCCTATCATCTTGGTGCAAGCACTTTTCCATGTTTGTTTTTTTGTTTGTTTTTGTTTTTGTTTTTTTCAGGGGTGGGTGGGTTCTTGTTTGTTTGTTTGTTTCTGTAATGATTCTGACCTTCCTGCTCTGACCTCCAGTGCAACACAGAACCTTTGGGTTGTAAAGGGGCCTCCTGCAGTGAGGAGAAGTTAAGCACTGGTAAAGTGGTAATGACATCTCCATTGTCAGAAACTGAGACCTCAAATAGTGAGGGCCCTGAATACCCAGATTTAGACTGACCCAGCTTTCAGCAAGACAGTGATCCACAGGTATCTGGAGGTTCTCTTCAACCTAAAATGAAGCTGTGCTCCTATCCATATTTTTTCCAGTCCCTGTGTTCCTGTGCTGCATAAGGTAGGACACTAATCAAAAGACCTCACTGGCACAACAGGACAAATTTTCACATAAATATGCCTGATTGCAACCCCACTGAGATGCCACTATTCAACCTTAAATTGAAAATGGTTGTCCTATAATTCTACTTATCAACTGCAACAGTAAGGACACACTGATTCTTTTGGAGAACCTCAGCAGAATGATGGCACTAGATTGTATTTACAACTAAAGATCTATTTTTTTAAAAAATATCATTTTATGATCAGCATAGTATAGAGTTTTATTATCACAGTAGCACAGGATTTTTTTTTTAACTGGTATCAGTGTAGAACAATTTTATTAGTATCATAACACCAAATTTAAAATCACATCTTAACTAATGTTTCTTAATCACCTGGACTCTTTGCAGATTGAGTGGTTGACTTGCAGTGTAAATAAAACAATCATAATCTAGAGTCAATCTTCAGGGGAAGCAGACAACAGTGGAAGAACCCTCACCACTGGGGGTCTGTGGGTTTTGCTGTCCAGCAGCAGCTGTGGGCCAGGTCCCATTTAGGGCTTGTAACTTCTCCATTTTACAGAGTGCTCTCTCTGTGTGATGTTATGTTTCATTTTCCTGTGACTGGTTCATCACAACTTGTTTGTCCAGGTGCCTGAGACCTTCAAGGCTGTAAGGATGTGAGAAGGTGGACTGGTGCTCAGGAACCTTGAGGATGGTATGGAGGTGGATAAGTCTGATAAAGAGGAGGAAGGGAGCTGACATATGGCCACTCAGTCACAGGAACAGCTCTTTGCCATATTAAATGTCATTAGTCATGCTAACCATATTGCCATGTGTCAGGAGCACAGGAGTGGGGCACCAGAAACTGTGCAGGGAAAGAACAGACCCCAGGATCCACTAATGAGGGAAATTTTTGATACAGCACAGGAAAAGATGCAAGATCCTGCTGGCAGTGGTACTGTTGCATTTCTTTAGGCCCATTGTTCAAAAAACATTATTTTAAAATCATTACAGTTAAATTCCAGAGCCTTCTGGTAAAAAAAAATAAATCAGACTAATTTATAAAAATTTCCCCCTTTATTCTGAGCTTATTTCTAGTTTCTGTGGACTAAATAGGTTTTCTAATTAGGAAACACATCTGGTTTAAAGGGTTTCACATCATATTGTTGGAATATGTGGAAGTAGCAATTTGGAGACTCACAAAGAGCTCCCAGATTTGTGGAAAAATTGGAAAAAAATCTCCATTCCTTTTAACTCTTGCTCACAACAGTATGTGAATACCTAATTACTTTTTCAATATCATAATGGAGAAAAAATAGTACTTCACAGACATCAACCTCTGCACTTCTCAAAAAATTAACAGAATAATATCAGAACATCAGGATAATTCCTCTTCACGATTCATTAATGACCAACTTTCACTGGTCAGAGATTGGAAAGATTTCTTCATTATAAGCTTCTCAGCAGAGAATTAGAATGGAATCATAGACAGTTCTGCATGCTAAAAAACATTTAACTGCCTTGATCAATTGCAGGGAACCAAGGTATAGCTCAAGTACAGAGACTCCAGGAAATTAGCATGGGCACCCATAAACATTTCTCTGAAAGGCTAAAGCAGACATTGCAGCATAGTGAATACAGCCACAGCAAATAATCATATCTCTGAAATAAATTAGTGGCAACTACTGGGACAAGAGATGTGAGAAATTTCATAATCTTTTCAAAGTGGTCTATATGAAGCAGGAAAGAGAGGTAATATTGAATACAGGCTTCCAACAAGCAATCCATACAGCTGGTGTAGTAATTGAGTCTGGATTAGATAAAAACACAAAGCATAATCCTGTAATTAAAGGCTAAATCATAACAACTACAAGTAAGATACTGAATTAAGTTTCTGCATGCAGCTGTGAGCCTGACATTTCCAAATCCACAGTGCAGACAGAGAGAGTATTTATTATGCTATTGGTTATGTTTTAACATTTCCCTAGTTCAAGTAGAACAATGAATTAATGACTTTTGGAAGTCTTGTCCTACCACATTTTCATGAGGTTTTTGTTATCATAGGAAGAGGAACAGGTCTGCAGTTTGATTTTTCAGATTGTCCATACACGTACCTTCATACTATTACTGGAATATGGGCCTGCAGATTTTGCTGTTGATTTCTTGCTCTTTGTGGATCCAATGAAGAAGAATGCTATTACAAATAATCTGTGTCAAGTGTTGCTTTATGCCTCTGAGAGTCAGCAACAGTCATTTACTACGTGTTTGTCTGTCTTGGTGCTCTTCTGCTCCTATGGTCTTTCTCTGGTTCACAAGTTCCCTGATTCACAGCTTTCCTCTCAGGTTCTGAATATCCATCACAAACACAAACCATGTTTATAGCTCCTGGTTGCACTGTGTTGACAAAAGGTGTTTGCCTCTCAACACCTACGTTTTTCTACAGGTACATTTTGAAGGCAATTTTTCTTCTGTAGCTTGTACAAAAGAGGAGGATGATCTATAACCAAATCAAACACTGAGGAGTTTTGTAATATTCAAGCTCCTACAATGGAAACATACACAACAATAATTGCTGAAGTCTGAAATTCTGATTCTATAGAGGGAGATAGTTTGGTGACTTGTACTCTGGTACATACTGCAATGCAATCAAGACAACTCTGATTCTTTAATAAATTACTCCTATGCCTTCATTCAGCGTCCTCTCTGACATTTCATTCCATTGGACTCAAGTTAATTGCTACCATTTAGTGTCTACTGGCTTATGGATGTCCAAACATGGCCATTTTACATAATGAGAGCTTTTGCAATTACCTTACAAGTAATCCAGATGCAGATTTGCATTTCAGTATGCTTGGAAACCATAAAAGGAGCTTTAAACAGAAACAGATTGTTCAAATGCAGTCAAATGGCTGACTCCTCAGTTAAGATAATGTAACTCACACAAATCATTTAACCTATTCAAATGCCAAGGATTTTTCTGCACACACCTATTATAGCTTTTATACTTGTATTTAGTCTGGCTAAGGTGGAATTCATTTTGCCACAGCAGCCCTCCCAGTGCTGTGCTTTGCATTAGTAGCTGGAAAGGTTTTGACAATACAGCAGAGCCTTGGCTGCTGCTGAGCAGTGCTGGCACAGCACCAGCCTCTCTCTCCAACATTCCCCCCACACAGGCAGGAGGCTGGGAGTGGGCAGGATCCTGGAAGGGCACATAGCTGGGACAGCCAACCCAAACTGATGAAAGGGGTACTCCACATCATAGGATGTGTGTCCAGGTACAAAACCTAAGGGAAAGGAGGAGGAGGGTGGGCTCTTCATTGCTTACAGTGTTTGCCTTCTGGAGCATCTGCTGTGTGTGCTGAAGCTCTGCTTCCTGGGAAGTGGCTGAATATCATTCACTGGTGGGAAATAAAGAATAAAATCTTTCCATTTTTTTTCCTCCCTTTGCTTGTACACATACTCTTTTGCTTTATTAAACTAACCTTTTCTCAACCCATGGGAGTTTGTTTCCCATCTTATTTTCTTTCTGCTCCCACTGTGCTGAGGAGAATCATAGAGAAGCTTGACAGACAAGGGTCCCAAACAAAGTCAAGCCACCATATCACTGTCCCCTTGAAGACCCCAGAGTTCACCAAGTTTTTGAAGAATATTTATAGTCTGAACCACAAAGAGACAAGAGGCTGCTGACTATCCACTGAGGACTTCTTAACTGTCCATCTTTGTCAAATAAATATTTTTTTGTTTTGTTTTGAGAAAAAGTGTTGGCGACTGCTGTTATCTCCCTTTGAAACATTCAAATTCAAGTGGAGGATACCTGTCAGCTTGTGTCTGCGATCACTTTTAGTAAAGAATAGTGAAATACAGTGGCCTTTTAAATATAAAAAATATTTTAGGGTGTTGTATACTTTTCCCCTGAAACATAAATGATACTTTGGAAGAATTCAGATTAGACTTTTTCTTCCAAAGTATAACATGAGGTTTTGAATCATTTGAATAGTTTAGGTTTGAAAGATCATTATAAGGTCATCTAGTCCAATTCAGCCCTGCAACACACCTAAGCAGGGATATTCTTCAACTAGATCAAGCTTCTCAAAGCTCTATCTAACCTGATCACTTCTGGAATGGACCAAAGCAAAAAAAGCAGTATTTGCAAAAATTTTCCTGAGGACTGCATCTCTTTAACTATCCCAGTCCTCTATAAAATATTATGTGTGGAACTGTAAGCAATGAGTATTATGTCGGCTATTATAACTTTGCAAAATTCCATCCATCAGTGCAAACAGTCACCTGCTTTGAAGGAACAGACCTACCAAAACTAGAGTTATATCCACCTGCTGCTAGCAATGAGACATAATGTTCTGTAGAGAGAAATGATGTGATAAGAGTGTGCATACACTCTAAATTTCTCTCAAGCAGCAAATAATTTACTCATTCTTAGTTTCTCAAACAATCAGCCATTCATCTTCTTGAAGTGGGCAATAGGTGCAACAGAAACTTTTCAAATTAACTGACAGAGAAACTTCCTCTGAGGGCTGTGAATCTCATGGACCCTTATCTGTGGCACTGCTTTTGACATTACTAGATGTCTGCTGACAAAAAGAAATGAAGAATAGACTTTGCTACTATTCCCACATGAACAGACACAAGAAACGTGCCATTTGTTGCACAGAGAGAGACAACGTCACAACTGTAGCCATAATGCAGCTGGCTGGAAGAGGGGATCTCAGGTGTATACAGATGCTTCCTCACTTTTCAGTAGCTAGTGCAGTGGGTTGACCCTGGCTGGATGCCCGGTGCCCATCAAAGCCACTCTATCACTTCCCAACTTCTCAACTGAAAAAAGGAGAGAAAACAGAACCAAAGGCTCATGTGTCAAGATAAGAAGAGGGAGAGATCACTCACTAATTACCATCAGAGATAAAACAGAATTGAATTAGGGAAATCTGTTTAATTGATTGCCAATCAGAGTAAGAAAGACAAATAAACTCAAATTTTAAAACACCTTTCCCCATCCCTCCTTCTTTCCTGAATTTAATTCTACTCCATATTTTCTCCACCTCCTTCACTTCCTAGAAGCGAAAAAAAGATGAGGAATGTGAGCTGAGGCCAGTTCTTCACACATCTCTTATGCTTTTTCCTCCTGACAGGAAGGACTTCTCACAGTCCTTCACTGCTCCAGTGTCAGGTCTCTTGCAGAGGATTCAGCTCTTCATGATTGTCTCACACACTACAGTTCATCGTGACCTGTTCCAGCACGGGTCCTTTCCATGGGATGTAATCCTTAAGGAACAGACTGCATGGTGCATGGCTCCACCACAGGGTTACAAGTTCTGCCTGCAAACCTGCTCCAGTATGGGCTCCTCTCTCCACAGGGCCACAGGTGCTGCCTGTAGCCTGCCCCACTGCAGATTTTCTGCAGGGTCACAGCCTCCTTCAGACATATCCACCTGCTTCAGCATGGACCTGCTTCACTCTAGCACCAGAGTGAACCAGCACTGCTAAAGGGAAGGCATGCTCTGGACCCACACTGCACCTTTGCTCTCCTCAGCAACACTTCTACCCACAGACCTCTGGAAAGTTGGCTGACCACATGCCCAGCAGCACAACAGTAATAGCTGGGCTTACGAATTTGTTTTCTGTCTGTCACAAAGAAGATGTTAGTATGATATTATATGGTGTCTGGGTTGTGGATTGCTACAGAGGTTCCTGGCACAGACTTTTCTACTGCTGAAAATAGCATCATATGTGCAAGTCTCCAACAACTGAATACAGCTTTGAGGAATAATTCCTGCCATAAGAATGAACTAGAAAGTATAGATATATTTACTTTTCAAGACTGCAACTTGTAAACTACACATTAACCAATTTGTTTATCACTCTTTCACTCATGAAATTACATTCCATTATGAAGTGCCACTTTGCCTTTTATACTGACTCAATAAAGCATTATTATTTTGGGTACCAGAGCTTAATATCTTTTTAATTCATGGCCCTGAATCCAGATGGTTGTTTTCAAGGAGTTTCTCAGTTATGACCATAAACTTACTTGACTCAAGGCATGTAATAGCCATTATGTCTTTAACTGACATTATTTTCCAGTAATTCTAATGGAGTCTGAGTAATTGTTTTAATTGAATAAAAAAACTAAGAAAACCCTATGTCATTGTAATCTCAATGTCATCTGCTGCTTTCTCAAATTGCTATGTGGTATTATGAGGGGAGGAAGTATCCTTATATAATTAAAAATCTGCAATAGGATATGTGTTGCTACAGTGAAAGTAACTGCTGCCTTTTGAGTAATAGAAGAATGGTGGAAAAAAAGAGAATAATTTTGTCATGAGAAACACTGATATTTCCTAATTACATTATTGGTGAATCATCATAAAAAGCCAAAGCATTCCTGAAATATGAAAGGTGAAAGGTAGGGTATTTATTTTGCAGTGCCAGATCCTACACCTGGGTCACGGCAATACCAGCCAGAGCTACAGGCTGGGTGGAGAGTGATTGAGAGCAACCCTGAGGAATAGAACTTGGGAGTGATGAAAAATGCAACATGACCCAGCCATGGGCACTCCCAGCCCAGAAGGCCAAACATGTCCTGTGCTGTATCCAAAGCAGCGTGGGCAGCAGGGGAAGGAGGGGATTCTGCCCCTCTGCTCTGCTCTGCTCTGGTGAGACTCCAGCTGGAACCCTGCATCCAGCTCTGGGGTCCTCAGCATAAGTCCAGGGGAGGTCCATAAAGTTGATAAGGGGACTGGAGCACCTCCCTCAGAAAGACAGGCTGAGAAATATGCATCTGTTCATCCTGGAGAAGGCTGTGGAGACAGCTCATGGCAACCTTCCACTATCTCAAGGGTCCTGCACAGAAGCTGGAGAGGGATTCTTCATAAGGTAGTGCAATGATAAGAAGTAACGGGTACAAACTGAAAGAGGGGAAATTTAAGCAAGATATTAGAAAGAAATTCTTTACTGTGAGGAGATGGGACACTGGAACAGGTTGCTCAGGGAGGTTATGTATGTTCCAACCTTGGAACTGTTCAAGGCCAGGTTGGATAAGGTCTGGAGAAAACTGGTATATGGGAAGTGTCCCTTCCCATGGCAGCAGAAGCTGGGACTAGGTGACCTTTAAGGTCGCTTTCAATGTCAACATTTCAATCTTAACGTAACTAGTAAATTATGTAAGTAAATAAATTTCATATGGCATAGTTGGTATAAAAATAATTTTCAAAGAGTAATAATATTAATGGAAATAAAATTACAGAGAAAAGAAACAGACTTAGTCCATATTTTCCCACAGAATTTTTTCTTCATAGAAATGGAAGTAATTCTGTAACATGACTGGATTTTTTAGCTAAGGACTGGACTTGACCCCAGAAACTTGTCACTTTTATATATATCTGTCTGAATACCACACCTGGCTGAACAACAGTCTTGCCTGAGAAGGATGAAAAGGTCTAAATGTTAGTAGTATTCATTTGAAGGTTTTTGTAATGGGTGGACCTCAGCTGGATGCCAACCACCCACAAAAGCTGCTCACTCGCTCCCCTCTGCAGTTGGACAGGGGAGAGAAAATGTAATAAAGGGTTTATGAGTTCAGATAAGGACTGGGAGAGATCATTTATCAACTACTGGCACAAGTAAAACAGACTTGAATTACAGATATTAGTTGAATTTACTACTAGCAAAATCCGAGCACAGTAATGAGAAATAAAAAAAGACCTTAGGAACACCTTCCCTCACATACCTCCCTCCCTCCCAGCCCTACCTCAGCAGCACAAAGAGACAGGGAATGTGTGTTGTGGTTAGTTCCTCACATGTTTCTGCTGCTGCTCAGGGAAGGCATCCTTCCCCTGCTCCACTCTGATGTCCCTCCCATATAAGACAGCTCTCCATAAGCTTCTCCAGTGTAAGTCCATCCCACAGGCAACAGTTCTCCACAAACCACTGCAATGTGGGTAACCCTTCCACAGGATGCAGTCCTTCAGCCACAGCCTGCTACAGTGTGTCCCCTCCACGGGATCACAAGTCCTGCCAGGAAACCAGCTCCAGCCTGGGATCTCTCCACAGATCTGCAGGTCCTTGACAGGACCCTGCTCCAGCAGAGGCATCCTACAGAGTCACAGCTTCCTTTCAGGCATCCACCTGCTCCAGCATCGGGCTCCTCCATGGGCTGCAGGTGGATCTCTGCATCCCCATGGATCTCCACGGGCTGTATGGTACGAGCTGTTTTACCATGGGCTGCACAATGGGTTGCATGAAACTGTCAGCTCCAACGTCTGAAGCAACTTCTCTATCCTTCCATCTCCACTGGTTTGGTACCTTCTGAATGGGTCCTCTCACATATTCTCATTTCTCTCTTCTTTGTCCACAGTTACATCTGCACAATAAGTTGTTTTTTTTTTCCTTCTTAAATATGTTGTCACAGAGGCAGCACAGTGGCATTACCACCATTTCTTATTGGCACAGCCTTGGCCAGACATAAGGCATTGCATCTGCCAGACACAGGAGAAACTCCCAGCAGCTTCTCATAGAAGTGACTGTACCTCCCCCACTACCAAAGCTTGGCCACATAAACCCAGTGCACAAGCACTGACTGAATCAAAACCAACACAAGTCTTCTTGCATCTCCTGCCTTAGAGGTTTGGCGATGCACAGACCCATGAAGGTTTGCTTGGACCATTCTCAAGCTACTCAGCTCTGCCAAACTTATTATGAGCTCTTGTCTTTCTTGATGACAGGTTTTTTGGGTTACAATATCTTCTAGCATATGATCAGTTTCTGGGTGTGCTGCATCTCCACCCTTTCCCTCACTCTCTTCCTCTCCCCTCACCTCCCATTCATCCCATCTCCTCACTCTCTTCTCCTCCTCGTTCATTTTTAAATTAAAAAGTTATTTTTTCAGTAAGTGGATTGGAAATTGTGGGAAATAAGGCCTTCTACTAGGTAGTTTACTTTTCAAGCAGTTATAAACATGTGTTGGTAGGAAATTAATGAAAAATGTTTTTGTGTATGTGTCTTAATTACAATTAGGTCAAAACATCATATATTATCAAATACTTTTTAGCAATTGCCCTTTTTCCATTCATAATTCTTTCTTTCCTGCTTTCCAGTGTTCTTGAAAACTTTTCCAGATTATTTGGAGTACTTGACTGGAAAGAGACTACACAGACATCACATGTGACTCTTTGGGGTTGAACCAAGACCTGTTACCTCAGCCCTTTATCTGTAAACTGCAGCTGCATGGTAGAAATCATGTTTTCTTGCATTTCTCCTCTTAAGTATTTTTCCTATGGCTTTTGGATCTTTCTGTTAAAGTAAAGGACATAGACTTTAACCATATTGCTACTATTCTCATTACTAAATTAGAAATTATATAACAGATGCCTGGAAAAATTATCACAAAAGGCAAAGAAAGTAGAAAATTACTTGTTAGTAAGACATTTAAAAGAGAAAAGAGAAAAAATTAACATCTGGTCAGCTAGGCAAGGAAATAACTGCCTTTTGTTAAAAGGTATACTGAACTGCGCCAGAGTGGTTACAGTACAAAGAACTGATATTTTGGTTAATATTTAATAACAGTTTGCTGCTTGTCAGCTGTAACAATGTCAAACAAGGCCACTTCCAATGTAATACATCTCTCTGATTTGAAGTTCTCATTCTTACCATGTAATATAGGGCAATATTTTTTTTATTCCTTGATTCTGCCAGCTGGTAAATTTATATAGTACAGTAGCAATTCTGCTCCTTGGTGAATGAGGAAGACTTCTCAGGTATTTTCTTCTGTCCACCACTCTCTTTATGGACCAAACCACTGTTTCTTGCCTCTATGATCTCATGTACTAAGAGGCTTTAGCTTGTGTGTTAATAATATGAGCTACCCCAGCTCAGCAGTGAGTGCCATAGCTGGCTAACAATTAGCTTGGTCAGGAAGGACAGATTGTCAGAAAGGCAGACTGATAAATAGCCAGTGAAATCATCTCTGTCTTGTATATTGGGCAGATTTCCAGCTGCTTGAAAAAAATGCATTATGCAGTATTCATTCAGTTGTTAACTTCAACTGGAATCATTAGCATCTAACATGAAAACTTGGCTGCTTTTTGTATTAGTCATGTTTAAATTCATTGGAGGATTAATAATGAGTGAAAACATGATCTCATTATATACATGTGAAATATTTACATTGCAGATTTAAAATTCTGCAAACTATTTTCTGAGCATAAACACGGACTTACATAATACTTCACCTTTAAGTGAATATGAGAGAAAAATATCAAATACATTAAAGCATTAAACAAAATCATAGCAAATATTCTGTAAGATGGATGTCACAGACACTCTTGACCCCCACCCATGCCTTCGTTCAGACTAAGAAACAACAGGCCTCATGCCCTGTGGTGAACTTGAATGCTGTTAAGCTCCTGGCTCATGTATAAAGGAGTGAAAATGCCTCACAAAAATATTTCCAGAGCCAGATTCAAAACCCAAAAGTACAAGATAACTAAAGCACAGAACAACATGGTCCAGCCAAAATGAAGACACCTATCTTGTCTTTTTTTCTGACTATCAGCCAACTACTTCACTCTTTAAATATCACTGTCAGGGTGGGCCCAGTTTGAGGTCCCCCTAAACTGCAGCTGAACTGCATGCCAGGTGACTCCCCCTTTCAGCATGGAAGCCTCAAGAGGTTTGAAATGCCTTACCTGAGATTAGGATAGCCTTTCTTACCCAAGGTGGAGAGATCCTTGGTAAGTGATTGAAATAGTGCTGATTTAACACGAATGAAATGTTACTAATCCATGTAGCTACTCCTTCTCCTTCTCCTTCTCCTTCTCCTTCTCCTTCTCCTTCTCCTTCTCCTTCTCCTTCTCCTTCTCCTTCTCCTTCTCCTTCTCCTTCTCCTTCTCCTTCTCCTTCTCCTTCTCCTTCTCCTTCTCCTTCTCCCTCTCCTTCTCCTCCTCCTCCTCCTCCTCCTCCTCCTCCTCCTCCTCCTCCTCCTCCTCCTCCTCCTCCTCCTCCTCCTTCTCCTTCTCCTTCTCCTTCTCCATTAGGTTCATTGCACATAAACCCAACACTAGGACTTAGTCTTCCCTAGGATTCATTACGAGTTTAGAAAGGAAGGTGGCCTGTTCTGAGCTTTGTAACTTAACAAGGGGGTCTCCCTCATTCTTTGTGTCTCTGGTCTCTGTGTGACTTGTTCTAACTAAATTCACTCATATTTTAATAAAAACATTTTTTTTACTTCCTGACAGATGTTCTACTGCAATACTGTATGCCTCTTGTTCCTTCAGCTCAATAGAGTTAAAAATGCTGGAGATGACTAGTACCAACAAGCATCCTGTACTTTGAACTGCTCAGTAAGCTGTCCTCAGTGGCATGTGTTCTCACCTGATTTAAGTGATTTGCAGCTCTTTGAACCTTCAAAGGAAAAATACACTTGCAGGCACAGGTTTCTACAGAGATGTCAATTCTCTAAAATCCTGTCAACATGATAATGCTCTGATAATGGTGCTCATCTCTCCAACAAAACTCTGATGAAGCTGTAGGTGCTTCTCTTCTCCTTAGACTACCTCTGACAAGCAGTGTAGTGTTATCCAAGTTGTATCAGCCTTCTGGGACAGTCAGATAGCTACTGAGCTAGCTACTAGCCAGATTTACTACTGAGAAATGCTTCTCAATGTGATTCTACCTTTATTTTTTGTCATAAGTCAGATTATAATAAACTGTATTTTCTCTTTTTTTTTTCTCTTGCACTTTAAAAAATATCAGTTATTCATAATGTAAATAGCTGTCAGGACTGATGACCTGTCTCTGTCACAGATGCAGAGAGAAATAAAATATAAAATATGTGTGATTATCTATGGCAGCAGCAGGTGAAACATAAGCATTCAGTCCATATATTCTTGTGGGAAGTTAACAAAGAACTAGATAAAGGCAACAGTTTTAACTTAATTTACAGGGAGATTAAACTAATATAAAGTCATTATTCTAATAGTAACAAACAAATTAATTTTACAAAAAAATTTGTTTTAAAAGTCACTTTTACTGGCTGTCATGGTAAAGAAGTGCTTTTAATTGGAATTATGTTGCTGTACATAAAAGGAAATTTAAAAGAAATTAAATTGTGAGATACACTGGAAGGATACAGTTCTAATGTGATAATTTTTGTTGAAAAATATTTATATTCATATTGACACATTTTAATCAGGTTTATACTCTGTTAGAACTAATTATTCTGGGAGTGCATTTTACTTTTTCTGGGGATGAGTTAGAAGATGTTTAGACAAACCAAGAAACCAAAAGCATAGAATACCACAATTAATCTCATTAAACTCATGTCTCAGAGTATTGGAGCATGACTGGATGATCAGAGGAAAGAAGATGAGGTAAAGTTTGGATATTTAGCTAGCCAAGGGCTAGCAGCTTAGCCCAATGTCTGTGTTAGTTCAGCCTTCATTGATACAGTATGATATGAGCTAGTGTCCTCCAAATGTATTGCCATAGCCAATATTTGCTACTACTGGAATATATGTAGCACTGCTTAAACTATCCAGAGATTTAATCTTCTGGTAACCATGTTTGTGTTCAGGCTTCACTTTGGAAAGCATACATAGCTCAATAGCTCAGGAAACAGACATGCATATAATAATCACTGTCTCACACAAGTTTTATGGAAGCTGGAAAATTGTATTTGTATATATTCCTTTGTTTCCTATACTTATTAAGCACTGACAATGGGCTACCTTTAGGGACCACATACTGTGCCAAAGGATTTAAAACCAAATGCAATTTGTACACCAGTAAGCTCTTATTAAAATCAAAGTGAATTTCTTATTGAGAAAATTCAGGAGGTGCTGTACTGCATGATAGGATAACTTCCCCTGTTCCTTGATATAAAGCCTGATCGGGACAGAACAAATCATTGGCACCTCTCATTCAGTACAGGCAAGGATTACCTTCTTCAGACTGAGTTAAACATTCAGTGCAGACATATCCTAAGACACCTGCATTTTAGAATACTACTGTAACTGCCAAGTAATTAATTAGATTAATTTGTCTTTAAATCCACCTAGGAATTCCACATCTGATGTCAAAATGCTTTGCCAACTAAAACTTTATTGCTAACAGCATATTTTCGGGCAAAAATTGCAGTCTGGCAAGCACTACTTTTCCAAACTGTATACTGTACTCTAAAAGCTCTCAACTGATTCTAGGAAGTGCCCTAGTTTTCCTGGAATATTTTGTTATTTATCACTCTCAGTATTTCCAAGTATAAATGTGCAAGATGTATGCCAGTGTAGGTAATTTTTTAACAGCTGGAGGCTACATTTATTCCGTAGTTTAAATACGTGTCCACAAAATAATTGGACCTTAAAAGTAGTTAGGCAAGTAGGAACATTTCAATATTATCAGGCACATGACACTTCAAATTTGTTCTAAGAATGTTGTACTTCTGGCTGTTAATAATTGGTCAGCATTTGAAAGGGGGATATAAAAAAACTCTGATGTGATGTCATCTCATCTTGCTGATATAACCTCAGGGTTTTGGGGTGTTTTTAGTTCTTTTAAATCTAACTTCTTGCTGGTATCTTATCTCAATAGAATGAAGAAAAAGGTTCTTTTCTTTGGCTTGGCACTTGTTTTTTGGTAGAATGGTATATTCTGGAGCTTACTGGAACGGCAATTGAAGCAAAATTAAATAAAGCTAAGTATATTCAAATCCCTAACAAATGCACACTTTGTAAAAACAACTAACACCACACATAAAGAGCATGTGTGTGAAATCATCTCACCATACATAGAGAGTTTAGACCCTTCATGTGCCCAAGAACTTTTTGTCTTTCTACTTGATTTCTTTTTCACTTGGATTTGTGAGAACCTAAGCACCTGTGTTTATAAGACTCTTTTGAAGGGGAATCTGGATACAACAGTATTCCTTTGCAGAAGACACCAGTGTCTTCTGAGGAATTTAATCTTAAGTGTTTAACGCAGTGTCATAAAGTTGACTGTCTTGGGGAGGCAGCATGCTCCTGCTGCTTCCCAGCCCAGCCTGTTGTTTATGATCAGCTCTGATTTCTCCTCGTGGGTGTGCCCAGAAACCTTTGCCATAGAAAGAGATTGTGTGAGGCAATGCTATTATTAGATACCAGTGTCCTTCAGGCACACACTCGTCTCACACAATTTTTTGTTAAATATGGAAGTGACATCTTGTCTGCTGCCTATGGGGATTTTTTTTCTCTTAGTAGCCTTCTCATATTAGTGTGACTGGTTTTGTTTGCAGCTTGTCTTCTCATTTGGCAGTTGTAAAGCATTATCTGTGCTTGAAACATACTGCTGTGAATCAGAGCAAAGTGATTCGAGGTAGTTGTTGGATGTTCAGTGGATTACCCCTGACATTGTTACGTGCTGATTATATTGCATATTCCTAGTAATATGTCCCTTCACAGAACACTGGTGTTTCAAGATGCATGCTCTGCATTCCAGACAGACATCCTATCAAGCACCATTCTGTTCTAATACCATGTGCATCTCTTAGTATTCGTGAGGGTTTTTTACGGTTTCCTCCAGACATGAAAAGTATTCTGGAAGTTGCACCTACAACACAGTCTTACAAGCCTTCTTACAGCCTCTACACAGTTCTCTTCCTTGAAGACTGATATTTCTCCAAGGTAGCACTGGTGAGTGCTAAACTTCTCAAAACAGTGAGCATAAACAGGCTGTTGCACACACAATCCAAGTTATGTGAATTCCTCAGAAACAGGACTGTGAGACTCTTGGATATTATTCGCAACCATCTATTTTATTTTCAACAGATATGTCCTTCCTAAGACTGTTGAAGTAACTATAACTGCTATTTGGTTACTGTTGTTGCTGGGTTGCTGTGGATGACTCTGGGCTAGCGTGGAAAGTTCAGTCGTAGGCTTCAAGTGAGCTGCTCTCCACACACCATTCTTAGGAGCTTGGTCCAAGGTTTTTGAACTGTAGCTTAGGTTTTCTGCCTAGGTTTCCTATACTATTGATGTTAATGAAGTAGGTGGAGAGATTAGGATAGAAAGAATGGCATTTTAATTATGATAGGGACTGATAAGTGCAGACTGTGGGTATTTTGGAAAACAAACTAGGGTGTTGCAACATCAGGTTAGTAATTGCACAAGAATAATTTCAGTTAGTTGTTCTAGAGAATAATTGTCTTGCCTGGTCTTGTCTTGTCTAGTCTTTTCTTGCCTTGCCTTCTTATTTGGAAATGTACTGGTGCAACGGAGTATCCTAGCCCATCAAATCATGACAATTTAAACTACTGTGAAACATAGAGCTCTGTTTTTCCTCTCCCTGGCTGACAACAGTGTTGGAGACATGTTATTGCATCATAGTGGTGATGATTCTACACTTGCATAGGAACCATCTGAGTGAGAACTGATAACCTGCAGGTATTGTGTTTTATTTCCATTGTTTCATTTTCAGGAAAGCTAGCAACTTTTTCACTCTCTCATACTAGTCTATGGAAAAGCTAGTCATCAGTCTGGAAATAATGGAGTTAAAACATTAGCTTCTGTAACTAATTGTAAAACTACTGAAGACCAATAGAGCTACGTCCGTCTACCTATTCATATCAGTAGTGTGGCCTATTAACACTATAGTATATACACAGTCTTGAGAACTGGGATCTAACTAAAAAGTTTTCAAAATTTGATGTATTTAAAATATTGCTTAAAGGAATAAAAGCAAACAGGACTAGTTAACGCTGAGTACTTAGGCTGATATTTAATATTATTTGATCTTTAAATAAGTTATGCTCTATTTCTTTTTTGGTTTTTGCTTGTTTGTTTTGTCGTTTTTCTCAGCAAAAGTATCTTGTTGCATTGTATGACTCAGTCTTGAAGGAACTACTACAGTGAAAGGTGTCAAGAAAATAAAGGGAGCACCAGCCACTTTTTAGAAGCATGAGAACTTCAGATAAATTCCCTCAGGAAAGCTGAACTACAAAACTACTTGTTTTTTTTAGTTCAAGGGTTTGTCAGTACTTGAAAGGTATTCCAGATAAAATGTCATTATTCAGTACTAAGAAACAGTTTTGTATATTAATGGTCCTTTCATGACTGGCAATTATTCCCTACATTTGGAGCCAGAAGTGGAAGGATTATGAATTTCTAATCCACACCAAGTTTTGCTAACTGATAGTGGTACCTGTTCAGTAAATGATGCTGCTTTTCAGTCATTTGGATTGTCAAAGTTAGCCTGACCAAATGGCCAGTTGATTTTAAATTAATGTTTTTGTACACCACTCAGAACTATCTTTCCCATTTGCCACCAGCTGCAAATTTCACATACCTGTGTATGTGATCATATTTCTTACCGATGAGTATTCATGCAACCATTTTGTGACTCAGACTGCATTTACTTTCTTTGCAGAAATCTTGTAAATATACATCTACTCCAATAAGAATCACACAAAATCAGTATTTCTGAATGTGATTGTGGAAAAAATGTATGAACAGAGACTTTTCAAAGGACATAGACTATAATTTTAGTATCAGCAACAATTCTATAACTGGTTTCTCAAAATAGCACATAACGAGTATCAAGCAGCCACACAAAAGCCCCATTAAGTTCAACCTCTTGCTTAGAATGGATAACAGGAATAAAAAGGAGCTAAAAAGCGTTAAGATTTAAGCATTAGCATTTTGCATTAAAGCATTACCATTTAAGCATTATTCTTTAAAAGAAAGAAAATAAAAGGATTGTATTAATACCCACAAGTGTTTTCAATTTTTATTTAAAATCTTAGTAAAGTAATTACAATGTTTGATCAGAAGCTAGGATATGTCTTTTCAACAAGTAATCAAGTTATCAAGTAATTTGCTACCTGCCTTTCTCAAAGATTTGCTTTTAAAGGAACGCTGCCAACATGCAGATAGACTTTCAGTGAAATAAATACATCACTGAAAAATTCACCACAAGCAAGTAGAAAGAACTCTAGTTTCTGAATATATACTTGAATTAGAGCTCAAACACACTGGCCAGACTTCATGCTTTCTCGTTGTCTTGAGATGCTGTAAATTAGAGTACAGTGGCTTAATAGATGCCACTGGCATGTGAACCTTGTTTAGCATACAGTATGTTCTCAATCCTTTAACATATGCTATCTGACTGAAGGCTACATTTTTGTTGCAAGTGAAAGCTCTACAGTTTACTAAATAATTTAAGACTATGGGAGGGCATTGTCAAAGTGCATTATTTTGCTACAGAAATATTTCATGCTGTTTTAGCAAAATTTTCTTTTATAATCTTTTTAATGGGTGCAAGTGTCTTTTTCCTCATTGCCCTGTGCAAATAGAATCATCTAGAGGTGTCAACAGTGAACACTTCGGAGAAGTATGTGTAGCAATACGGATGCGTTACACTGACCATTCCACTACACTTTGTGGTTATTTCTGCTTTATGGAAGATCAAGAATACATCAACCAGCTTAGTACCTTATGGTAGGCACGTTCATAGAACTCAGCATATCAGGAGCAAATTAACTTTGGATGGTTCATCAATTTCGTGTTTCTCATATCCAATACTTGCCTGATTCACATCACTTAACTTTGTAGTACTAGACATAGAATAAAAAGTACATTAATAAAAATACATTAAATAAATAGTGCTAGTTTTTCACTGCATCTGATAAGTGGCTGATAATTTCAGATCATAGCCCTTCAGCAGCTCTCCAGTTTGAAAGGGAGAAAGTAATACTATTCAGTTGCTTAATGGAGTACTTCGGAGATGAGCCTTGAGCACAGATGACTTCTTAAATTCCAGTGTTATTCTGGCTATAAAAAATGGGATACTTACGCTTCCATCTAATTTATTAAGCATCCTGTTTATATCTTATTCATTAAGCACAGTAATTGGAGTTCTCAAAATCCATAACCATTGCTGATTTACTACTGTTGATGTCATTCAGTATTGATTTCAAAAAGAAAAAAGTCTTGTCAATACTAAGTGCTTTTTAAATGCCCACTGTAGATTTATTCTGGGTAGACTTCCTATTTTATAGAACTTCTGTCTTAGTGAATCAATTCATTACCATTTCTTCTCAGTATTTAAGAATGGTTGTTTTCAATGCTATATGGATTTAATTTATGGTGGGTAAGAGGAAGTGACAGCATCCTGAGCTGAGCTGAGATTGGAAAGAGAGACAAATATCTATGGGTCAGCTGAAGAACAGAACCCTTAGGGGCAGACTGGCATAGACAGTTTACTACTGGAAGCAGAGGAGAATTCTGAGCTGAGGTTGCTTAGGCACATCTTTATGAGCCCTCATGTTGCTATTGTTATCCAGATAATTTGCAGATTCTGATAGAACTCTGTAGCCCAAAATAAAAGTATCTACTGTTTTAGTAAACTAGTTTTCTGCCAGACTAGGCAAATAAAGAGTTGAAATCAGCCTGCAGAGGAATATAACAAGCATTAGAGTTGATGTAAGGTAAGCAGTAAAACATGACACAAGAACAGAGCAGGGAAAAGGACGTTGCCATTTTGGAAACTGGCAAGCTGTTAAATCTGCTGAAATCATCACACTTAACTGTACCCTAATTTCTCCTCTGGAAAAAGCAACTTTTGAATTATGCCCCATAGCATTACAGTCACAAACACTGGTAAATTATTTCTGTGTTACCTGATGGATATATTTATAATACATGATAGTTTCTAGCTAGTGCATGCTTTTTAAAAGAAATTTAACACTAGATGTAGGTGTCTAGAACTGATATATTCCAAGAACTGAGCAGTATTCCAAGAGAAAGAGAAAAATGCACTCATTAAATATTTTAGGAACTGAAAGTTCTTACAGTGGCTTATTTATTTTTATGGATTAAACAAAATCAGCAAAGCAAGAAAAGCATTTATGGTGCAATGACTATAAAACAATAAAATGTTCCAGTGTTGTAACCCTGTTATGACTCTTCTTTACAATAGCTTGGGGTTTTTTATCTGTAATGTAGCGCTGTAATCTACCCAAAGGCTCATGTGCCACAGGTGTTTATTTCTACATGACTATTGAGAATGGGACTGCAAGTGGGGCTGGGCACCATGTCAAATCCTTGTTCTAGGCCAGACAGCATAAAAACTTCCTGGATTCTAAGAAAATACATGGTGGTCTTAATGTTTCTGAAAGAGACATGGCGAGAGGCAAGATAACAATGCGAGCTTAACCACAGTGTTAAAAAAAGAAAAAAGGAACACATATCTAGGAATTATTGCTGAAAGGTAGGTTGTAAGACATCACAAAGAAGATAGCAATGATACTTTTGTGGCAGCAGTTGCTTCTCCTAGCAAGAATCTGCAATGAGTTAAGATAGGTGAAAACAACCATGCCTCATTTAGCTCCACTATTCACAAAATTATTTACTTTAATTATTTAACTGATTACACCTGTAGAAATAGACAGACACATAGATAAGAATATTTATTTTGCAAACAGAGTGCTATGGATTGCTTGGGACAGTAACTCTGTGCAAAAAAGTGGTTACAAGTGGCTGTAACTCCCGCTGGCGGGGGATGAGGTTGTCAGATTTTTTTAAAGTGGTGTGCACACCAAAGAAACAATTTTGGCTATAAATACAAAATTTCACATTCAGGAAGAAGTTAACATACTAATCAGTAGTATTAACCACTTCAGTCAATGTGAAAAAAAGAACTTCCTTATCTCTCAGCTCAAGCTTCAGGCATGAATATTTGTTGGGATAATTTTTTCATCTTATTTTAGGGTTGTCAGCCAAATGATTCACCAGTTCGACACTTGAGTCTGGGCTACTTCTGACATGTTTTAGCAAGACTGATGAACTCTTGCCTTCCAGCCCCTGGAGGCCTGGCAACTTCTAAGCTACAAAGCTTTACTGTGTGTAGCTGCTTCTTACGTGGAGATCTGGCTGAAAATAACTGAAGATTTTCCACTGGGTCAAAAGCACCCAAGTATCTACTGACCCTTGTACTGTTCATGAAATCTCTGAAATTCTCTTTTCACGAGAAAAATAAACTGGAAAAAAAACAGTCTGAGTCATGTTTCCAGGGGTCTAAAAGCTGGAAGATCTAAAGCATTCTGTAGAGATGGCTTGTCTTCAAAGTTAAAAAAGGTACAGGGATGCTGGCAAACATATTTTAGCCCATGAAAAAGTCTCAGTTAAGATATTGCTGAATGGATGCAACCAAATCAAGGCACAATGCAGGTTATTGCAGATGCTCTAAAGATATATTTAGGGCTTTGAGCAATCATATAATATTTTATTCTGCACCTTAGAAATATAAAGAGGGAGATTGTGGTAACAGCTGACTTAAAATCTGAAAAAAATAAACAATTAAAAATTCTTCACTTCTACAAATCACTCACAAGCTCTAACTAAAAACTGTATTTATTTTATAGTGCAAAGGACCTGTAACTTTAAGGCACTTTCTAAAATCATATTGTAGAAATTCTAGCTTTTTACCAACACAGGCGAAGATGGATGTTCAAATCCATTCAATTTTTTTTCTAAATGATATTATACAAAACTAAAGTGAAACCCTTATTCTTCTACTACAGCACAAACAGTATTACTGTGAAATGAGCTCCATACCTGACTTATTCTGTATGACTAATTCCCATTGTATTATCTTAAAACTTGATGCTAATAAGAAAATCTGGATATGGAAATCTCTGCACATGTAATGGAGCATGATCTTATTTTAGCTTTTTAGCTTCCCAAAGATGTATTATATTAATGAAGGATGTTTGATTGGCAGAAATGAAGAATGGTGAACGCTAGTGATGAGGGGCTCAAAAAACATAATTCAGGCCTCTCTGCTGTCTCTGCATGACACTGTGTAGAATCCCAGCAAAATTAGCTACATAGGTATTGTTTCTTCAGTATATTTAAAAATAGGCCAGACAGGGTTAGTGCTTTGAAAAGAAAGCTCTAGAGACCTGTCATCCTATCAAAAGAAATGATTTGATGGTTTAGTAATTTAAATAAGTTTTTCTTTTGAGGATGGGCTGCTGTGATATGTTAAGGGGTGTCTGAGAATATGTAAATGGCTAATAAAACTCATTTTGCTCTGTGCCAACATTAGGGGCAGTGTTAAACTCCAAGGACTTAGTGTGAAATACGACTTTGACCTATATTGTGCTACAAGGTTGTGACAATAACTAAATCTATGAAACATGATCATGTGTGAAAAAGTGCACTTTTAGGTTTATGAAACACAGAGAAGAATTACAGGGCTGAACTAGTGCCTGGGATCTTGTGGACTCCTGGCCCTTCTCCCCTTCTTTACTCAAAGAATAATTAACCTCAGATTTTTCTATTTTAAAAATAAATATGGAGCATGAAATTTTTATTCTTTGGGAGTAATCAATTCCATTTTCTCCTCTCCCAAAAAATCAATGCTTAAAAATCTCCTCTATTAAGAAAAAAAGTTAGCCAGTCAATCAGATGATAGCAGAAGCGTAGCTGTGAGGGAGCAGGCAAGTCAATAATGAGGCTAGGTATTGAATACATATAATTTATATATGTTCCTTTTCCAGGTTAAGTATAGATGGCCTGGCCACCTTGATCAACATCAGGAAACTTTTGTCCCAAATTGATGGTATGTCACATACCACACACCAGGATTCCTTTGTCATCTCTACATACAATCCCTCCCTAACGCCAAGAGGATTGCAGTGCTTTAGGTTAATGGTGTTCACCTTCAATCTTATGGCTCTTTGCTAATGCTCCATCATAATCACGAGCTTTTGTCTCTCATGTCTCAGCTCCTCTGGGGATACAGGGATTGGCAGCAGGAGTTACTGTCACCAATCAATACTTCATTATAGGTATTAACACAAATTACAATAAACACAGGAGTAAAAGACGTTATGAAGATATTTAATATTACATAAGTTGATACAATACTCCATACCTTACTAGCAAACACGTACACAATATCCACAGAAGTAAAAAGTGCCCTGAAAACCAAAACATGGGCAGCCCTCTCTCCTCAAGCTGGAGAACCCAGGGCCTTCAAAAGTTCAGTTGCCACAATGGCACTTCTCACATGTGCCAAGTGGAAAACCCATAAACACAGTATTTGTAGCATCTTTTAGTTCTTGAATTTGTTCTTGAAGATGTTTGTATTTCTCTACCTTTCCCACAGTAGCCACTTCTAACCATGTTTCAATACTTTAATATTCCATGGTGACATACACCACGGACGCCTGGATCTCTTTCAATTACCATGTCTGGTTTTTTATCTCCTGTGTTTGGTTCCTGGAACACTATCCGGTCTTTCTTTGTAGCATCATTCGATCACATTTCTTCACGCAGTCGGTTGTGCCTTTTCATTCTTGAGTCTTGCACTGCAGAACACCGGATGATAAGGGAATTATTTGCTTATTTGTTTAAATAAAAAGGTTAACTTGCGGCGGAAGGGGCACGGCAGGGAGATGCAGGCCAAGCCGGCCCGGCGGCACCGCCACGGCCGGCGCGGTCGCTGCACAGCGGGCCCGGGACCCGCGGGGGCCGGGCTACCCCGCTGGGCCGAGCGGCCCACGGCCCGCCACATTCCGGCACTCATTCCCTCGGGGTCCGGAGCCCGCCCCGGCATCCCCGGCGTGAGGCGGGTCCGTGCGGGAGGAGGCGGTGCCGCGGGGCCCAGCCAGGGGCGAGGAGGAAGCGGACGCCGAGGCAGCGGCGGGTGGTGGGTGTGTGGAGCTACCGCTCCTGAGCGGGCTGCCGAGCACGGGGGGAGCCGCGGGCTGACACCGCTGCGGCCCCGGCGGGGCGGTGCTGGCGGTGGGCACGGACTGAGCCCGTCCTGGGGGCATGCGGCGGCTGGAGGAGGAGGAGGAGGAGTGAAGAACTCCGGCAGCTCCTCCGCTGAGAGCGGACTCCGGGAGGAAGATGGAGCCCTTTCCAAGCGGTGAGTACCCGGGCGGCCGCCGGAGTCCGGGACGGGGCCGCGGGGCCTCGCGGTGGAGCCGCGTCCAGCGGGAGCTGCTTGCCAGAGAAAAACGAGAGGCTTCGTAGTCTTGCTACCTCCGTGATCCGCGACTTGAAAATCGTCTCAGGTTAATTAGGAATAGGTGTCTTGAACGACAGCGGTGAGAGAAGCTCCCTCGGCTTTTCGGCGCTGTTGCACGTCTCACTGCCCGGCTGGGGTCTCGCTGACACCGGGAGCCGGGGCCGCTTGTACACCAGGTGTGCACTCGCCGTGTGTGGCACCGCTGAAGGAGCCTTACAGGCGTCTGTAGTTCCAAAGCCATCATGATTCTGATGGGAACTAAGAAGCGGACCCGCTGTTCATGGCGTTGTCCTGGTCGGGGCATTCTCGCCAGAGCGGGCCCCCGCACCTCCCCGCACCCCGCACTACCCCCGCCTTCCCCGAGCGAAAGGAGAAATAAAATACAGAAGTATCAGTGGTGTCCGAAATAGTATTTCGGGGTGTTCATGAACGCCGGAAAGCTTTCAGAGCTCCCCGTGCGTTGACAGAAGGCGCTTGAAATATACCGACGTGGTTGCATATGCTTAGAGATAAGAATACGGGAGCATTTGCTGGCATGGTGATACAGCAGTGTGTGTTGCATCCTATGCTTGTGCCTAAAATGAGAAGTCCGTGTTGTTACTGCCTCTACTAATAGCACATTAAACCCATCCAGGACAGAGGAGGAAATGAAGCTCTCAGATCAAACTGAAACCAAAGTATGTTTGGTTAGATTCACGACCATGGCCAAATATGGAATTAGACAGTGGTAAAACAACAGCCTTCCTTCTGAAAACGCAGCACTTTGTTTACAGGTGGGATTTGGTCTGTTAAATGATAAGCATGTTGAATAACCATTGCTAGAGTACCAGGTAGAGTTTGCTGCATCGTATTTTAACTCCTCAGTGACCTGCCAAGTCGGAGTATGAAACATAAGTCAAATTCAGAAAAAACCCCATGCACTTAAAAACAAATTTTCTGTCTCATGGCAGGGGGATTGGAATTAGATGGTTTTCAAGGCTCCTTGTAATCCATTCTATGGTTCTACAAACCATGTTATGGATCTTTAAATAGATCTTTATCGCCTTGCATTTCCCTTTTTTCAAATGCATGATATATCCCCTATTACTTGATGCTGCTGTTTAGAATCCAAAAGAAACCGAAGGTTATGAGCTCTGGGCATATATTGGTGCCGTAGCTAGCACGAGTGATCTTTTCCCTCTTTTTTTTTTCTTTTTTTCCCCCCTCTGTATTGTCTTGCTAAAATTACAGTTTGTACAAGCAGTTGATGTTTTGATTCTCTAGCTAATCCTGGCCTTAGTTCCAAGTCTTTCAACTACAGCCTATTTCAGTCTCAGGGTTGTATTCTGCATTCTTGCATGCACTGAAAACAGAGCTTGTCTGTAATAGTAATGTAGTTTGGGGGAGAATTTTATTTTAAAGTCATCTTGCTAAGGCTATTCCCTTTGAAGGAAATGGAGTGTTGTTTTAAAGGTCTGCTTGACATAATACTATACTGCACTGTGCAACAAAACATTTAAAAAGTTTTGCTCTATGCAGCTGGAAGAAAGGGACCTGTGGGCTTGAGCATGTAGCTTAAGGTACTGAAGAACAGTATTCATGCACTGAGCGCCCTAATTTTGTTCTCTGAAATGAAAAGCCTGCAAATGATGGTAAGACTGTAAGAAAAATGTGAAGCTGAAGTTGGTCAAGAACTTTCTTCCTGAAAGCTGGCTCTGTCAGAATGTACACCACAGAGAATATACAAATATTAGAGCAAAGATGTTGCTGCTTATTTCTGATGATCTTGAGGCATGTTTGGTGCTCAACAGCAGCTGCAAAAATGAGGTGAAAAGGATGCTTACATTATTGGCTTTTGGAATAGAATTTTCATTTGCCCTACGTGGTGGTCTGGAACCTTTTGTGGGCATCAGATTTTTCAAACTGGGTTTCAATTTTTCAACTGGGGTTTTGTATACCATAGTTAAGAGTTCTGTTTGTGAGTCTGTGTTGACTTCCTGTGCCAAGTGCTGTTTAAATTCAGAAGAGATGCCTGTCACAGGAAGCTTACAGTATTATACTTGTAGATCTCTCTTAGTTCTTTGGGGCTTTTACCCTTGTAAAACACAGGGAAGAGGAAACAGACTGGATCTTAATGTTTTGCAATAGCATTTTAGTTGGATTCAGAACTCTGAATACCAGTTGGGTAAACTAGCAATAAGACAATTTCTTGTTTTACTTTGTGGGAGTAGGGCTGTATGAGAATGTGTATGTATCTTAAAATAGACTTTAAGATAGTAAATGCACTAAAGTGGATATAAATACTGGTTTTTCTAGTTCACTATTTGGTGGGATTTTTCTTTTCCTTAAATTAAAGAAAAAACACAGCCATAATGCATTTCAAAAGTCAAAAAAACCCTTATCCTTTCCTTGAAATCCTAGTGGGTGTGCTGAACTCTTTTCTGTTTGAATAGCTTCTCCAGTGGAAAAGTTCAGATAAACTAAATAAACTTAAGACCTTTTTGTTTTACTTCACTCCTCACCCCTGTGTTTTAAACTTACTTTTGGACCTCTTTGAAGCGATCTGGGCTGTATCTTCCCCCCGCCTAGGAATTTAGGTGGAGATAATGTATGAGGTCTCTCTGAGGAAGAACAGTTAATTGCATATTTATTTTTAGCACCTGGAATAGCTGAGTTAATCATAGAATATCTCAAGTTAGAAGGGAACTATGAGGATCATTAAGTCCAATTCCTTGATCCTCTAAGGACTACCTAAAACTAAACAATGTAACTTAAGAGCAGCATCTAGACATTCTTGTGTTCTCTGTCAGGCTTGATGCCATAACCACATCCCTATTCCAGTGGCCAACCCTCTCAATGAAGAACATGATGTCCCATCTACACTTCTCCTTGGAAGTTATGAATGCTATAAATCAGTAAATGTTCTAGAAATGGTTACTGGTAGGTTTTTTTTCCTTTTTTTTGAGATGGATTCCTCTTTTGTGTGACTGTTCTTAATTTGAGATTTTTTTTTCCCCCCAAGAATGAATAATCAAAGTGTAATTAAAAGTTCGTGAAAATCTTCCTTATTGTTGCACATAATTTTTCCCTCCGAAGTTGTATAATCTCACATTCCTTTGAATTCTGCTCTGAATCAATGAGCAGAATTTATTCCTTTTGACTAGTTGTTTTTCACCTAAACAGTTGCACTAAAATTTAAAGAAACAACAAAAAACAAAAAAAAAAAAGAAAAAACAAAACAAAAAACCCCAAAAAACAACAACAAGAAAAACAAAACAAAACAAAAACCAAAAAATCGAAAAACACTAAGTGAGAGAAGTAAAATACAGACTAAAGGCAATATGTATGTAATTTTGGACATCTCTGTTTTGAACATCAATACAAATTATTTTGCAATTCTTTTGCTTATCTTTTAGTTTGTGTGTTCTGAAAAGTAATTTAATAATTTCCTGTTTAATACATTAGATATGCAACTTCTCTGCTTGAGATGGAAAAAAGAGGTAGAAATGAGTTATTACAGAATTTCGCATTTAAGACAGGTGACATGAATGAACTTGCAATTGCAGATGGGGTAATTTGTGATGATCTGCTGAGTGCAAATAACTCTTATTTTCACTGACATTCCTGAATTATTTTAATCCTTTTCATACACAGCAGATGCAATTTTTGATATTAATTACATGACTAAATTGATGAATGAAACTAAAAGACCTTCCTGGGAAGAAGTGGCAGGTTTTTTTGGGAAAGCAGTAATAATTCAAGTTAGGTAATGTTCTTTACAAAATGAGAATGTCATTTGCAATGTCTAGTTATTTCAGGTAGTTCCTCTCAGTTCTGAAATGTGTTTGTTCTTTGTGTTAATTTTGTTCAGCACGAAAATGTATTGGTGGTTGCAGGGGCATGCTCCTGTGTATGTGGCTTTAATTCTATTTGGGACAGCAGGCATAGCCTTGACTGCCAGTGTTTCACACTGTTGTGTCACAGAGCAGAAGGGTTCCTGTTTGTCTTAAACTGTTACTCAGTCCTATAAAACAGATTGGGTAATCTTTTTTCGGTAAGATGGTAGATAGAAAACACCAAAGAAGTCTGTTGTTAATGTCTTTTTTCTGCCCTGTGTTTTGCCTATTCCATCACTTGTTACTAGAAAAAAATGCTGATTTAATCTCTTCCTAATTGTGAGTCTTATGTTGTCTGAGTGTGTGGTGCTGAGTAGTAGTTTTCCACAAAGCTGTGTTGTAGTATCTGCACTTGTGTTCTTGTGTCAGCTCAGCTGTACAGGAACCTGTTTTTTCAATGTGTTTGGTATGAGTTTGCTTTTACTGATTCACTGTGAACTTCCTGCCAATCAGCGGATGTTCAGAAGGGGTATTCAGTAACTTAAAGAATGTCTACAGATGAGAGTATAGGTGCTCACTGTTGATCATTTGTTAGTATTTTTCCACTAAGCAGTTAGTCTTCCACTTGGCAGAATGAAACCATGGAGTATCTGTGCTCACCTCATAAGTAAAAACTGATGAAAGCTAATGATGACCTCAATATCTACATGTAAAAGTATTCCAGGATTGTCTTGTCATCTTTTTTCAGAAGATGATGTAAAGTTGAGCAACCATGTTTCACTTTGTTGAGGCTTTGTGTGCTGGATAAAGCCCTGTAATGTCTGGCATAAAAATGGTAGATACAAATAAAAGCAAGGATAAAACCACCTCTGTTTGTTTCACTGGTCAAAATACTTTTTCCATATTAGATGGGCATTGGTGTAAAAATTGCATACAAAGAAGCTGAATTTGTCTTTATTTAATGCATCCTCTGATTAAAGTAGTGATGACTGCATACAATTCAGGTTTTTCTTTTCATCCTTTACTCAGTGGTTTAAGGAAGTTCAGTGAATTTTCAGTTCTCCTGCACAATATTTTTTTCTTGAAGTACAAAAACAACGATTGTGTAGAGGAGCAAAAGCATACTGGGGGCAGTATTTTGTCTATCAAGAGAAATGTATGCATGGCAGCTGCTGCTTAGACTTCTGTCCAACAGCACCTTAAAATAAGATCATATTAACTTTTAAAATAAACCAGGATTTTGTGTGATCTGGATTTTAATTGCTGCAAAGTATTTTAAAGGGTACATATGTACCTTTTGAGGTTGTGTTTTGGCCACATATGATACTGCTTTAAACAGTGGAAGTATATTAACCTAAAACTGTAATAATCTCAAAACGGTTGTGTGCCTTCTTGCACACAGAAAGATGGATACTCCTAAAGGAAATTTGTAGTGAGGGGAGGAACATGTCTGGAAAACTCATCCAGTTGATCAAAGAGATAGGAATTTCAGGGTAATACAGTGTGTTGGGTTCTACGCAGTTCATGTTCTTAAGGCACAGCTGATCCTTTATTGCTTCATGAATGTTGCCTTAAAATAGATGTTCAAGGAAGACTTCAGAGCCCAGCTCTTCTTCTGAATTATCTGGGCATGTAGTAGTCTATTGAAGCAGTGGTCTTCTTTACTACATCTGGTGGAGAGTGAAGAAGTAGAATCCAGATTCCACTGAAGCATGAGATGCTTTCATTCAACCATTTGTTTGTGTGAAAATAAGGTGAGTTTTGATTTTGGGATTTTTTTTTTTAATTCCAATCAAAACTCCCATTAAGATATTTGGAGAAGTGTTTCAGTGCGCTGTATTAAGCATAACTGTGTGCAGAGAGCTTTCCTTTGATTGTAATTGCTCTGATATTGAAGGAATATATTCTGTTAACTGGAGTTCTTGTGTAACAATACTTCTACCACAATGCAATTGATTTTTAAGGAGAATTGATTGTGTTCAAAACTAAGAATGTGCCTAATTCACCTACTGTTATGGGGCCTAATAGTGATTTTTATTTAAGCCTTTCTTTTGTATAAAACCAGACTGTTTCTTCAGTGACAATGAGATGGTACCACATTAGTGGAACCACTTTTACTATTTTTCATGCATGAAAAACTGAAGTTTTAGACATAGCAGGACTTGTGTTAGTGGAAGATCACAATGCTTTGATATGCTTTAGAGGCAGCATACTTCTGACCTGTGAACCATTATAAGAGAGCAACAAAGACTAGGTTTTTAGAAGACGGGACTGTGAATACAACACGTGTAAACTGTCAGTTGCTGTCAAAACTTGTACTTTTTATCATTGATAGAGGTATTGATAGAGGCTTTAGTGTCTCTTTTGGCTCAAATGAATAATCGTAAGTGTGAATCATGAATGATTTAGTTCGCAAGGGACCTTCTGAAAAGTGTCTGGTATCTGAGATGTCTACACCCCCATGGTGATGGTTGTTAGGATGGTAATTTCAAAGCTGATGTATGATACCTGGAATGAGGTTTGGAGCAATTTAGATCTCAGTATATCTTAAGCTACCAGGCAGACACACACTGTTGCTTCTTTCTTTATCAGTACTCTTTGTCTTGTTATATCACAAGGCTGAGAAAAAATGTAGGCAGACGTATTTTTGCTCTGTTACGATGATACAAAACTTACTGTGTTGAGAATTGTAGGCAGTAACCTCTAGACATTATTGTGTCTTGCTTTCTGTGAACTGGACTATCAGTTACAAGGCAGTGAATTTGAAATGTGTGCTTGTGACCTACAAATGGTTTGGTATGGTTGGAATTATCAATTGTGTATTAAGTAATGATAGTAATACTGAAGGCACATTGGGTTGCTTCTGTGTGGAGTGTTCAAGACAAGAGGATATGCTGCTATTAATTTATTGCTAAAAACAAACAAAATAACAAAATGTTTTGGCAAGCATCGGTTTGTATACAGTCTTATGAGTATTTCTACCTAACCGTTAGTTATTTCAGAAAACTCAAAATTTTTTTCTTCAGAAGAGCTGGTACCTGCAGAGACATGTTTTGTGTCCTCAGCTGTGACGAGCTTGGTATTTATCAGACATTAAATTTATGGACACATGTTGTGAAGAGGATAGTCAGCAGTTCTGAATATGGGAGTTGAGTAGCTCAGGAAATTTGAGACACAGCTTTCTGTGTGTCTCTTAAGATTCAGGACCTTTTCATTAGACCCCTGTGGTTAAGCATTTTATGTGATTTTAATTGCAAAACATGTCTTTGGTAAGATTGGAAGCAGGAAACTGAAACTACCATATTGTATAATTAAAGCCAGAAGCTTCTTCCCTATCCTGGTTTTTTTTCAACCAGTGGCTGAGTATTGAAGACTGCCTCAACCTTGTGGAAGGTTTTCCTTCTCAGTAGTATCTAAAGAGGCAAGTGTTATTTAAAACCACTTCCTCTTTCCTTCCCTCTACTTCCCCTGCATTTTTTTGTAGGAGACCTAACTGGTACCAGATTTAAACTTGAAAATATATGGTTAAATGTGAATGGATGTGATACATATCTTTTGGATATCAAAAAATCAGACTAACCTTGGTTTGGCTAGCCTTAAATTCTCCTCTTATTTCCTCTTGGCTCCAGATGATTATGACAAAAATAATTTACAATTTTTTGCCAGTTGTATAGATGGAGTATTCAGTAAATGATCCACTCACTTTTTTCCCCTTCTATGATATTTTCTTTTTGCTGATAACATAGAAGTGAAGATTTGAAAAGAAGTCTCAATAGTAGCCTGGCTATTTACATATAAATCTAAGTGGTAAATGGTGAAATGTAATTGATCCATGTAATTCTTCAGCCTGAGGTCCTGCCAAAGAAAATGCAACGGTACTTTGCTTAAGAATCAGGAAGAAACTTTCAGAGAACCTTTTAGAAGCACCCAAGACTAATAAACAGTGAGTTCCTTGAAATTGCACTCCTCGCTCATGTTTGTTATGGCAACTTAAGATAAGAGAGGGTCATAAAATGCATAATCACACATTGTTTTAATTTCCATGATACATTGAATTGGAAGGATTTTGCTGCAGTCTATGTGCAGAAGTTTATCACTGCAGTATTTATCTCACATCCATTTTAAAAATCCACATAAACAAGTAAACAGCAGAAGTAGACCTTGCGGTATAGCTTGAAGGGGTGAGTGACCTTGTAAGGCTTGGAACATGAGTTCCCTTGCATATTTTGGACTGGAAAGCAAAATTTGTCCTTGTTTGCAATACAGGAAAATCTATTAATTTTCAAGTTTTTTGAACACTAAGGGTTTTTTTTTTTTTTTTTTTTCCAAAGTCAGCTTTTGGTTTGAAGACCTTTTGTCTGTCCAGTGGAAGCCATGATACATCCTTAACTGTACAGATTCTTGTAAACCTCTACCAGTTATTTGTCTCTTGAAATCAAACCCTTGCAGAGTGGCGTATGTGCTTCAAGTCATGAGCAGATGTTAGGTACTGTCTGCTTTTTGATAAGAGTATTTATTAAAATAATACAGAATCATCATATCTGTTTGCACATCGATGTGGACACTACAAAAAGCAACAGACTTTTTTGTTTTGTTTTACTGTCATTTGTCTGCCTTTTTAAATTTAATTTTTAAAAATTATTGGTTTTTTAGTTCCATTCAGCATATGAAAGTATATATAAGCGTATGTATGTCCAGTTTTGGTCTGTTAAAGTATGCAACGCATATGTAATCTTGCTGCATAGTGAGAATTAAGAATGTGTCCTTAGCGTACCTGGTGCTTGCGTTCTGTCTCTAAAAGGCAGTCAGATCCCATGGATGATTCAGATTTTCATAGTAATGCATTGTATTGCCTAATACTTCTTCATTTTTTTCTTTAATTTTTTTTCCATTGGGTTATTTTTCTTTTTTTGCCTGAGTTCAGTAATTTGAGAGAGAAAAATTGTGACATCTCTCTGGTAGCAGCCTAACATTTTTTTCCCCTCAGAAGTGTTGTTCTCTTGTAAAGATTCTTAAAGTATGGTTTAGCACATTTAAAATAATTGTAGGCATGAAAGTTTTTGTTCCTAAATGCAAAGACTTGTGTTTTCCTGTAGGTGGCTGTATATTAACCCTTTACACTGACTATACCAGTAAGTAAAAATTCTGCTTTAATGTTCTTGTTGGAGGTAAACTCTGATAGGCAGCTTATCCCCATGCAGCCACATGCTTAATTCCATGCAGCAGGACAGGGGAGAGAATCAGAAGGGTAAAAAAAGGGAAAAGTCAGGAGCTGAGACATAGATATTTTAAGAGGGAAACCAAAAGCTGCATACACGCAAGCAAAGAGCCCCAGCTCCATAGTGGTAGGTGAAACCATGGTGAAATGAAGGCAAAGGGCTTTCCAGTAGGACTTGTGATTTCCTTGACATTTCAGTGGCTTGTTGTGTCTTTGTTAGCTGAGTAAAGGTTATAACTGTTTTCTTACTACTGATAGATGCAGATTTGAAATTATATGAATGACATTGTGTACTGTCCTGCTTTACTAAGAGAAAATAATTTTTCTATGTAGAGTTGAATTATTCTCTTGCTCAGAAGAAACTTACAATGGATGAAATGATTAGGGAGACACAGTAGAGAAGAAGGAAATCTTTAGTCAGAATATTAGTATTACTAATGTGTTTGTGGACATGGACTTTGTTTGCTGAACAAGCTTGTTGGAAAAGATCAGATAAGCTTTTTTTCATTCCCTCCAAACACAGAATTTTTAATGGATGAGTTGGAGACAGCCCAGAGCATAACAGTGCAGGAAGTTTTTTGCATTATAGAAGGAAGAGCTAAATTGGTATGACAGGGAATAATAATCGTAAACCAAAAAGTTTTTAGAGCATGCTGAAAAGATTACAAAATTAAAAGAAAAGGCAGCCTTGTAAAAAATCCCTGCTTTCTTCAGTTCAGTAATTTTTAATATCTGATGTGATGTATCTGTTGATACTTAACCACAAGAAGAAACAGTGTAATGCAGTATTTAAGTGTTAATATAATGGCCTCAATCACTTTGCTTTTACAAGACACAATTTTGCTGAAAGAGTTTTGAAAAGATAAAGATTTTTACTTGTTTTACTCTTTTTTTTTTTCTTATGTTTTACTTACACACTGTTCCACTAGCAAAATACAGTATTATTCAAAAATTAGATTTTGTAAGTAAATTTTCAGCGTTTTTTTTTTTTTTTGCTTGTAAATGTGTGAACTCAAATTTGAGCAGATTTTGAATTTAAGGAGTTCTGCATGTCTCCTGTACGATCCATGCAGCCAATCTTTAGAGTTTTTATGTTGAGTTCTGGGTCCAGAAATGCTGTAAGATGAGTAATTTGCTTTCATGAGGACTTTGAATAAATATAACTTTTTGCTTGCTGTTCCTCCTCAGGTTTCCTTTCCTCTGGGGGAGGGAGGATAGAACCAGAAACATCGCTGCTTGCCTGGCCCACAAAAGCTTGAGGTCTTAGTTAGGATTTTGAATAGGTTTGCCAATATATTCAGACATTTGGCATGTGATCATCAGGAACCTGTGCCAGTACCCTTATACTCTTTCTGCAAGTGAATTTCTGTGTGCCAAAGAGCAAGCAGGTGGCAACAGGGATTATTTACTGACTGTGCTGTAAATCAATTGTCTATGAGCAAAATTCAACAAAATTGATAGAACTTCTGTTGGGTGATATTTTAGAAGAACAGAAAACCAATTTTTAAAATAATATTTGTCAGTAAAGTATTTTTTCCATTTCAAAGGTGTTTTTTTTTTGTTTAAATTGCTTCCTCCAGAAATGTAAGGCATTTGTTTTCAAGCTATGACCAGACAAGACATACAGTGACAGAGCAGAGAAAGCTGGCAATTAGAAAAGCTAAGTGAGTTCTGTATCTTTGCATGGAAACTAAGGTAAGGAAGGAGGTAGTTAAGAGTTTGTGACTGTCCCAAGGTTTCAGAATAAGGAACTACACTAATTCCTGTGTTAACTACTCCTGGAAGTAGGCGTACAGTCCTACAGTGAATCAGTGAATGCAGTGCTCAGAGGAGAAGTAGGAAGAGCTTGCACACATTTCAAATTGTTTAATTTTCTTCTGGATAGTAGCAGCTGGTTGTCCTGAACTATTATTCTGAGAGGAGAAAAAGAACGAAGAGGAGGATGGAAAACGAACAGTGTCTGCATTATCCTGAACACAGGTGTCTTGGAAAGGATGGTGCAATGTGGTGAGGGTGTGATGTACCTTCTGTCAGAGGAAGTGGTGAGTTGGGTGGGGGAATAGGCCCAGTAATGTTCAGAGTGATGTTCTACCAGTTTTAACAGCTAGGAATACAGTATGTCATCAGCAAGTAAATTGAGATTGTCTACAATTTGTGCAATTTATTTAATCAGATTTATAGAATTTATACCTAGTATTAGAAGTTCTCATGCTAGGTAACTATTTATTGAATCATAGAATCACTTAATTTGGAAAAGAGCTTTAGGATCATGTATTACAACCATTAACCTAATGCTGGCAAGTCCACCACTAAACCGTACTCCTTAGTGCCACATCCACATATCCTTAGATACCTCCAAGAATGATGACTCCATCTCTTCCTTGGCCAGCCTGTTCCAAATCTTGAGAACCCTTTTGGTGAAGAAATTTTTCCTAATATCCAATCTAAAGCACCCTTGGTGAACTTGAGGCTGTTTCCTCTTGTCCTGACACTTACTGCCTGAGTGAAGAGACTAACACCCACCTCACTAACTTCCTTTCAGGTCGTTGGAGAGAAACTAAGGAACTTGGAAGATTCCTGTCCTACTTAACTGTGGTTTGTTTTCATGCTTTGATCTGGTTTTCGTTTTTCGCCAAAATGTGTAATTGAAATTTGGTGTAAAAATGGGAAATCTCTGTCTTGTATGGGAACTGGCATTTAAATAACATACATTACAGTACATTTAAGTAACTTAGCTCAGCATTTGGCTCTAAATTTTTCCTTGTTATTTCAACTGACTTAGATTTAGATTAATTTACCCATTGAAAGAGCAAATTAAAAAGAAATGTCCTGAACCAGATATAGCTAAATAATACTTAAATTTCTGGATAGAAGACATTTAATCTATATACAGACCTGAGTTCCTTCATCATGAACATTCAGCAGTGGCTCTGTGAATTGATGAGGTAATAACTTCAACCAAAGTTCTGCTTTGCTTTAATCCTTATAAAGAGAAACTGCTTACTAATAATTTTTTTTTCCCAGAAGACTTTTCATGACAGTTACTGAATGTTTGTTATACATGTTTAGATGTTTTGACCCCAAGCCTATACTGTAACTCAGACTCTCTGAGAACTAGGTATAGAAATGCAAATGTCAAAGTTGCCCATCAAGCCTCTGAATTGTGGCTTTTGTTTTTCAGCAAGAAATTAATTTAGACTTCTGTTTGCTTGTTTCTTTTTTCTTTAAATAGCCCACTCTTTACCCATATTTGATGTGTTTGAACTGCAAAAATCTTTATGAACAGGTATTTTCATGCACGTTTTAAATTGAACAGCTGCAAAAGCAGAACAGCTGAAAAGTGGAAATGTCAGTAATAAATAATTTTCTGAGTATTTTTGTTGGTCTTAGTTGGAGTTTACATATAAATGTAAACTGGGAAAATGGCTCTATGGGCCAAGAAAAATGGATCTATGAACCCAAGACACTGCATGACTGTTCTGGGAGAAATTTGAGGACATCAGAATATCTGCTGCACACAAGAAAGCACAGATGAGATGCTCTTTTCACTTGGACTGCTGAGATTCAAAGTAATTCATCCCAGAAAAGATAATTGCTGAACTATCAAGTAACAGCTTTATCTCTTTTTAAAATCCCAGTGTTATATAAGAGGAGAGAGAGCCCTATGTCTTGAAGAGCTGTTATCAATAGACAGCTATTGTTAAGCATAGCCTTCAATTTTATTTTTCTCTTGTCTGCATCAGCAATTTTAGAAATGAGACTGTTGACACCTGTGTGAAGACAAGTTTGTAGTATGTGTTCTACAACCTCTAGGCCTGTTGAGCTACTAGAAGCCTTTTGTGTTTAGTTAATTTTGCTCAAACCTCTAAGTGCTGCTTCTGACTCAACAGCTGTCAGTGAAGGTGTCTACTCTCACTACAGCCTAACCTACAGGCCATACTAAACCTTTAGGCCAAGGATTGCCTTGGAGCAACTTACTCTATATGCAGCTAAAATAAAAGCAAATATATTCAGAGGAATTGCCTCAATCCTGTATGGATCAGAGCATTTGTAAACTAGGGAAAGCAATTTTAAACTTGTTAGATTTTTTTTCCCCAAAATTTTATACTTTTGGGCTCAGATTTATAGGATGCTGCTTGCTCAGACTGTCCGAAAGATCTTACCAGCAAGCAATGAATGAAGAATTTAAAACTTAAGTTCTTTCAAAAGTAAATATCTCTCAGCAATAAATAACTCATAACAGCAATAAATAACTCATAACAGCATAAATAACTCAATACAGCAATTCTCCTAACTATTTATAAGCACAGGTCTGATCAATGGTTACTGTCATTTTCTGCTAAATGTGTAAAATGTCTGCCTTTTGTTTTTGCTCAATTTCAACTCTTTTGTTCCTTTTTTTTTTTTAAATCAATCTACAGCAGCCACTGTGTGCTGATTTTGACTATCCTAATCTACACAATTCTTCAAGGAAAAATAAGACACTAGACCACAGCAATTATCTAATCCTTTAAGAATGATTGCTAGGTAGTAGTGAGGAACCTGCAGTTCTGGGATTAATTGCATGCTGAGCATGGAATATTGGTAGCAAATAAACTGCAGAAACTTTCCAAGACTGTCTGTAGCATTACTGATACTACTGATTGTTTATTTTTCAGTGAACCTTTTTTTTTGTACGCTGAAGACTTTTTCCTTAAGGTAGTTGAGTAATCAGTGAAATAAACAGGGGGTAGTACTAAAGGGCTGTAGGAAGTGGCTTCAGATTATTTTTTTTTTTCACTTTTTGGGGGAAATGGAATTGCATGTAAAGTCTGCCTGGGTTTACCATCAGTTATTTTGGGTGTCTGTGACGACAACAAGAGCGTCTGTATTGCATAGGTCCAGTCCGGGTCCAGTCAGTACTGTACTCCTACTGTTAAATTCCCTGACTGAACAGAGGTGGGAGGCAGTTCTGCTTCAGAAGTAACTTTGGAAGTGGCTTCCTTTCAGCTGTCAAAATGTAATGGAGCTTCTACATGCTCATATTTGGTGTTCAGGTGGATTGAGAGGCTTCAACCCATAGTTCTGGACTGGCCATGAACATTGAGATGACAAGCACTTCTGCATATGTGTGGGTCTGTTTGTTTATCTGTTTGCTTAACTGATTTAAAAATCTAGACTTCATATTTATACTCAATGGTGAGAAAGTCTGGCTAGCTACTGATGCTTCATCAGCAATGAATTACAATTTAAAGGTTAAATACGAGTATGGTTGCTTTTAGCCGATTGATTTAAGTGTCTCGTATAATTTTTGTTCAGATTTTGAAGTGCTTGCCTGAGCAAGCAACCTATCATAAGCCTTATTACAGAGCTGAGGTTATTTCTGATTAGACCAGTATGTTTCTGAAATTGCAGTAACAGAGAAGCCGCTCTGAATCTATATCCAGATGTAACAAGGTTTTTGATAGCAGGATTTTTTTTTTTTTTGTCTTAAGCATTTACTTGTAAAATGAGCAGTTACTGGCACATACTGCCGAAGATCAGTCAATACCAATTATTTGTATTCTTTTAGAATTTTGTGGGAAAAAATTGTATGTCATGTAGTGATGAGATAATGTCATCTACGTGTTCAAATCCTGTGCCAAATACCTTATAATACAGCATAAAAATACAGCATAGTAGATATATATGGATTTGAATGATACCTAAATAAATAGGGAAGTGGGACTGTGAAAAACAGAAAACCCTATTGCCCCAGTAATCTCTTGAGGGTTTTATTCTTAAAATATTTATCTTTCACAAAACTATTGACATAAAATACTATCATTTTTCGAAGTTGTCACTTCTGTTTCTTGATCTTTATTTTTCCTCATTTCATTTGCTGAAGTGGTTAAGTAGGGTAGAATGTTGCTTTCTTCTTACTGGGTTTTTGTAACTTGTTTCTGTCATATTAGGTTCTACAATTCATAAATAGCATTAGCTAAAGTTTTCAGCCTTATTAAACCTCTTTAGGTTTAGAAGAGATGAATTTTATATCTAAGAAAATGCTAACAATTTATGTTTCAAGTGTACATTTTCAAAGTCTACCAGTTCAGATGTTTAGGTGTCAATTAAACCACTTCTTTGCTGGCTATTTTATTCCTCATCTGTTGAAAAAAAGTTCTGATTGACAGTTGTATTTTATTTGTACCCCTGACTGTTCTTATTTCTGTTTACTTAAACTCTAATGCTGATTTGTAGTAATAAAAATCCTTAATTGGTGATGTTTGGAAGTAGTGATCTTTTAGTCGCCATTGAGGAAGTGATTGCACTTTCTGAAATATTTTTCACCTTTTGGATTTCCAGTGTAGTATTTGGAATCAAAGTTTTCTTCAAAATACCTCTGTATGCCAGCTTAAGTATCTGTAACAGTCTGTTTTGGCACTCCCCTTTTTAGCCTGCCCATCTCTCTTCTCTCAGACAATGTCAAAACAATAACCAGGACAGTAGTTTTGGGTGAGAATAGGATGTAATATTTGGAGCAAGTCTCAAACATGAGTCCAGCATGATGTGCACAAATAAGAGTGAATGTTCCCTTCGGTCTTCTCTAAAAACATTAAAGTTTGGCAGTTTGGAATTGGGGTGTTTGATTTACTGCTCCCTGTTAAGCAGAATTGAACTGCCATTAGTAAAAGCAGAGCCCAAGTATATATATAGTTTTGATTTTTACAATTCTGTTAAAATTGTATTTTTACTAAGTAAGTTGGTATAAATAAATAAGGTTATGGCTTGTATTCATTAAATGTGGAGGTTTGGCCTATGCTGAACTTAATATAAAAATCGCCCAAATTTTAAAAAGGTTTTTGAATACCATATGCTATGTTGGTTTTCCATAGTAGCAGTTCTGAAGTTTTAGACAGGACAGTTTGGAGAGATTTGGTGTATTAAACATTTGAGGTTGAAGATGCAGATTTGCATCAGACAGTTCAGGAAGAAAAGTATAAATCTTTAATAGTGTTTCCAAATCTTTAGTACCTCAGATGTCCTTAAGCACATTTTAGGTGACTCTTTAATGTGAAAAATCACAGTCTTGTTTGTAGTCAAGTCTAGCCTTTCTAGGAGAGAAAGGAGCATTAATTTTTTTTTTATAGTGGCAGCCTTAGTGGTTTATGCATTTAAAATGCTGAGTTATTTTGAATTTAAATAGAAACTGATAATAGAAACACATAACATTTCTGAAATTTTGCTGAGTATTCATTATACTTTTCTCCTGTAGCTTATTTTGTTCCTTCTTGCATGGAAACTGTTCAATACCAGTACATCTGGTTTTAATTAGGTCTCATATTTCATCTTGTTCTGGTCACTAGCTTGGGATGACTGAAGATGTAAGGTATGTGTGAGAAATTTCACTAAGTAGGTATATTTTTGCTTTCCTCTCACATAAGTATAAATGAGTACCGTACTGGGAGTAATATGTTAATTTTTTCCTAAAATAACAGGTTCTATACCAAGTACACCTATTATTTGCAAACTTTATAGACCCATGTCTGCACACACAAATCATATTACCTCTTAAAGACAGAGAATTGTAGCAGAAAACTTCAATGTATTTGTCATGGCTAATAGGTTCTTTTTAATTTGTGCAGTGTTTCTAATTTCTTTTCAGATACAATGAGAAATTATTATTTCATAAGCAAAATATAAATTTTAAGTTACAGTGAAAATATTTTTTTTCATATATAATTTTCAACCTTTGCTTTTTTTCCTTCTTTTTCTAGGAAATAGTTATACTGATTTTACTGCTTTTGATACAAGAGAGGGCAGTGACTCCATATGTGTCATTATTTCTGCAGAATTCCTTCATTGGCTTTTCCATGTGACATAATGTTAGTTACTGACAATTAAAGAGCAGTAGCATTGATGCAGTTTTGCATCCATGGCTATATATCAGTGACCTACTTTAGTTGTAACTACCACATTCCTTTTCTGCTTGTCCCAAAGACCAAGTAAAGGAGAGACAGTCAGGTTCCATGTACTCTAACCAGTCTTACTGTTTTTACAGTTGAGTTAGATGTGCATATAGGCATGCATCTGTTTTGAGCGTGCTTACATGCCGTACACAAAGTATTTGCAAGTGCTCATAAGTACTTCGAATAATTCCTCAGAGTCTTGGAAACAAAATATTTTATGCTGTTTGCAAAACCTTAATGGTGTAGAATTAGTTCTCCAATTCTTAAGTAATTGTAGAGCCTTTGTTCTTTTAGTTTTAGACTGTGTTACATGGTGTTTATGTGAAATAGCATCTTCTCCTTAAACTCAATTTACCATCCTGGTAGCAAGCTCATTCATGTTTTAGGAATAACATACTCTGATTTTAGTACCTGTGCTGGAATCTTGTAAGTGTTGCACCACTGCTTCTAGCTGAGGCGGCGTTTAGACAGGTACATGAAGATAAAAAATACCTTTAAATAGAAAAAGTCCACCTCAAGTTGGTTTTTGCCCTGCTGGCTGGCCTTAGCCAAAGCAACCAGTCTTTTAATAGGATCAAATTTATGTAGTTTGTCTATGGAATTTGCTGTTTTTTCAGCAGCTGCTTCTGCCAAAAAAACGGCCAATGCTTTCAAATTTGGACATAAAAATTAGGTATGCAAAGCAGTATTATGACTCATAATAGCTAATGGCATTGTTAAACAACTATTTTTGAAATCATTGGACAGAATTATTCTTTGACATAATATCAGTGAGTTGCTTGGTAGCACAGCATGTACTTGGTGCTCAGTTTTTCTGTGTTCTTTCCTGACCCACCAGGCATGGATGTCTGGTTTAGGGAAGGCTTAACTCTGCACCTTCTCTCCCATTATTTATATGCAGCTGAAGTAGTTTACATTCAGTGGGAATCAGTTTTATTCCAGTTGGTTGCCACACTTTTTACCCCTTTACATGTTTGGTCTGACCTTGGTTTTTTGCTACTTGTGCTGGTACATGCTACCCAATAGTTGTTTTTCTCCTGGGTTATTCCAGAATTACAGAAAGGTTCTCACTTATCTGCAGTGGGAGTTTCGTTGCCACAATGTGTCAGGTGTTACTGTAATTCCTCTAACATTTTTTTCAATCAAAATATTGTATGATGTCTACTCACTTTTTAAAGATTGTATTGTGTTGAATTTCAGTCTCAGAAAGTGGCAAGTCTGTATGAATTGAATAAGATCAAATATGATTTTTGGGTTTTATAGTTTTAGCTTCTTAATCAGAATTGAGAAATTTCTAAAAATAAAATGAGTTTGAGCATTTTCTGCATATCTTTTAAAAAGGAATAAACTCAATTGATAGGTCGCTTAGATTAATGTAAGAATTTTGGGTGTTGAGATTTCTGCTCTGAGGTAGAATGCATGTTAGACAAGAGACTACTGATTTTGTTTTGCAAGGGAAAACTATGTACTTCTAGAATTAAAAAGAGGTATCAGTAGCACTACAGGAAGATACTGTCTCTGAAATATAAAGGAATAATTTCTTTTTGTATTCTACAGAATGTTTATAATGGATTCCAAAACCCAAACATCATGAGATACTTTGTCGTTGCACACACTAAGATACAGAACATTGTGTTGCCTGTGAAACTTCAGGGTAAAGCTTACATTCTCTTCCTTAGTGAGATTGGAACCTCTTCAGACAAAATAACTACTTGGAGAAAGTGCTAGACTACTGTTTTATTCCCAGCACCTGATTGTTCCTGTAGGATCATGTTTCATGCTGGACTTGAATATTGTGGTAAAGTTGCTTTATAAGTTTAAAGACTAATTTGTGAAAGGGTGTAGAAGTGAAGAATGTATGTCTTGTAGGAGCAAGCTGTATTAATCAATAATTAATAATCATTAATAATCAAACTAATCAATGTAATTAATCACTTGCCTTTGTGTCCTTAAGTCATGCCACTCTGTACCACCCAGGTCACATTATCAAAGTGTGTGGGGATTACCTTGTTGAAGACTGCAGTACATATAGCAAGCTCATAGTACTGTTGTCTTGGTGCAAACTGCATTTGAAGTTCACATCTAAGCATTTTGTCCTCTTCACAGAAAATAATACACCCAGCTTGTTATGATCCCTAAATATTGTAATGAGGTGTTATCTTGCAATGGGTTTTTGGAAATCTGTGCTGCAGGAGGCAGCTCTAAAGAAACTTTCAGAACCATCAATTTTGAGAAAATGTCTTCCTTCCTTTGGTTTTTCAGTATGAGGAAGATTAGTTTTCTGGATTTGTTGATAATATAGTAGTTAACCTCACATCTTTTCTAAGGATTATTTCTAACAGTGAGTATTCATATTATTCACCATTAAATGAGATAATAGATCACGGATTGGGGAAGATGTTTAAAATCTCTTGTTTCTGGAATAAAAAATTGTAGAAGAATTGCATAAAATTATTTTTGTTTGGGTGTGTTTAAGCTTTTAGCTGATGGAGGTAAAAGCTTAAGCTTTAACTTTTAGGCTCTTAGCATATCATTAGTGCTATGTAGACAGCAAAAACGCTCACCTCTGAGACTTTTTTCTTTCACCTTCTTGTTTGCTCTCACACTAAACTTGTGTTTAGCAGCGATTTAGATTTAAATTGTCATGCTTTATGGCAGATAGCTTTGTAGCGCATTTTAGCAGCTCAGATCAGTACTTCCGTTATTGTGTACTGGTGTGACCACAAATGTCTCTTGTGCACCTGCAACTTCTGGCATGACCAGTGGTAATTCACTAGAACCATGCAGCTTCTTTCCAGGTTAATTTTTCAACTCCTGCATTTATACTAATTTGTCCTGTGTTGTATTTGGAATCTGAATTAATCTGCTTTGTATGGTGTTTTAAAACGGGAATGTTTGCTGCTTGGCCATATGTGGTATAAGAGATGGCAGTGAAATGTGGTGCTTGCAGTCATGCTCCTCAAACTGCTCCTTATTCCTTGTGGCATGCTTCAGTTTTAAGAATACTGTTTTTTTCTCCCTTCATGTGGCTGTTTAGTTGATATTGTAGCAGTCCATGGGTTAAAATTGAACTGTCAGAAAAGTTCAATTCAGTCACACTATCATGTAATCAATGCCAGTGAACCAGCCGGAAGCAAAGAGTTCAGAGTTTATCTGAGTGTTAAAATTTGAAACGAATTTTCCATGGTTCATCTCCAGAAAATGTGAATAAAGAAAAAGACTTTTATGTCAGCATAAATAGCTTTAGTAACTTTTAGATACTTGGCCTATGTTCTTCACAGTGGAGATTAGTAGTTTGGTGATGCTTTTGATATGCAGTAAAGTTTTGATGTTACATGGTTTGATTTCTTCCAATTTGTGCAAGTATTTCTGCAGAAATTTACTATAACTGTTATTTTCCTAGAAATTAATGTCTCTAGGTATTAAAACTGTGAATTGTTTTGAAGCTAGCTTCTAGTTTAACTTTTGTATGTTAGTTTCAGTTTGGGATTTTTTTAGTATAATTCTTTTTGACTGAAAAAGTTGTTAGCACCTGCATGCAACTGTGAAAATACTGTCTTTAGAAGAAAGTTATTAGAGAATAAGCTCTTCAAAAAGCAAACTGTTCTCTAAGCATCAGAGCTGATGAAACCTACTTTCTGCTAGATTTATGCACTTCATCTTTCTCCTCCTTCCCTCTGCAGTGCCTCCCCTGTCTTCTACCTCTTTTGCTGGCCATGCAGCTGCACATGCCATGGCTGGGGTTGGAGCTGTGTACTGATTGACTGCTACCTTTTGGAGTGGTTAAGATGTGAGTCTTAATACCTGCATTTTCTACATAGCAGATATGGATTTGGGTGTCTTCCACCAGCAGCTGGTTGTTTTGGGGTGGGATTACGTTGGGTCTTGAATAAATTTGGTCTTGAGTCTGTTTTCAAATTTGATCAAAACTAGTCAGTAGATTTCAAAAGCAACCAGCTGAGGGGAGTAATCAAGAACTTCTGTTAGAAGCAGTATAGTGAATTCTTGATAAATTGTTCTTGGGCAGAGGAATTGTAGAAGAGTTTTTGCTTCACAGTACTTTCTTTCCATTCTTTTTCCTCCTCTAGTTTGCCTGTGTGTTTTCACTTGTAATTTAACTTGGCTTTCTGTCCTCTGTATTCTGTGTGGCCCCCAAACTGACATGGAAGTACACATGCTCCAGTTTAAAGATCATAGTGCTAGACCACTGAATGCAGCTGCAGCCTAAAAGCTGGCACATGAGCACTGTACTGGGAAATGCCATAGGAATAGAAAATTCTGGAAGCTGCTTTCATCTAGAGGTTGGAGCAGATGACCTCTTGAAGTCCCTTCCAATCTCGGATATCTTGTGACCCTCTGATTCTTTTCCTTCTTAGAACATGTAGATCCAAATTTCACCAAACTCTCTGCTTTCATACATCACTAATACCTCCTGTTGACTAGTGCACCTTTCTCTTACTGAACTTTTCAGGGAAGGATTTTTTATTTTCTTTTTACCTTGTTTTAAGGCCTTTTCATTGCTTAACTGACAGTTCAGTTTTTCTGAGTTTGTGGCCTTGAAACAGAAAGTCTTGATACATTTAGAGTGAATGCTGAGAAACTTAATATATCTTATTTGAAAATACTCTTGTCATCTTTTCTTTAAAATGTTATATTTTCACTTTTGAGATTTTCAGCCATACAGAAATTTGACTTCAACAAAATGAAAAATAAAATAAATAATACACTGGAGGAACACTTATATTCTAGGTTGTTTATAGGTTGGCAAAATGTACATTCTTGCTAGAAATTAATGAAAGCCTACTTGACAGTGCATACAAAGCAAAAACCAGCTTGCTTCTTCTGGAAACAAATAATGTGGAGGATAGATGTGTGATGTGAATATTGTTCAGTAGACCGTAGACATGCATGTCTGAAGGAGATTAGGTTAATTTCTGAACCTTTGCAGTTGAGCAGAAGTACTGTCTAGTCCCTTGGATAAAACCTGTGATAGGAGACTAATTAGCTAAAAGATAACTTTTTACATGAACAGTGGTAGATATGATCACAATTTTCATTAAAATGTAACTACATGCTATAAAAATGTGAGTTCAGAATTTGGTTTGAATTTAAATGCCTCGTGTATATTCACTGGTCCATTACCTATTAAGAACGAATTTTATGGAGGCAAACAGTCTGATTGCACTGTTTTGACTTCTTAGATGTATGAATTGTTTCAAGGATTGTATGAGCTACATCTTAAATTAAGATGTCAATTTGAACTATAGTTTTTTAACTGCTATTTTTGTATGGGAAATAGTTTTATCTTTTTTGCAATGTTTATGAAAAGTTTAAAATGTCAAATGGATGTTCTATTTGTGTGGCTGCCATTGCATTGGCAGATTTTCTCCTCTGCTAAAGAACTCAAAATGTAGCATATTTGAAAGACTTCCAGAGCTGTACTGGTTGCTGTGCTTTACTGTGCAACATAAGAATTAATCCAAGTTAAACAATTTAGTTGAGTACAAGTATAGTTTCCTGGAGTAGAAGAATTGCAGCTAAGCCAGTGGCATCACTGGACTGGGAGAGCAATGCAGTGGTATAGCAGATGTCCAGATATGGTGCAAGGTGCTTTTGATTATGCATGAGGAAAACATCCTTTTGAAGATACTAAAAGCAAAGTTACGATAGGCAGAAAAGCATAGAAATATTTCTGGGAAACGAGCTTAGGAGAGAAAATGGAAGAGATTTTGATGGTATGTACTGTAAAGGTGTTTCCCATGCTGTAATTGAGTGAAATGTCTTTGAGGTGTTAAACTCAAGCCTGTTGTTTATGATGTAATACATGGTCATTTCTTTTTCAGATCGAGTCCAGTTACCCAGGAATATGATTGAAAACAGTATGTTTGAGGAAGAGCCCGATGTGGTTGACTTGGCAAAAGAGCCTTGTTTACATCCACTGGAACCTGATGAAGTGGAATATGAACCAAAAAGCTCCCGCCTCTTGGTCCGTGGCCTTGGAGAGCATGAAATGGATGATGATGAAGAGGATTATGAATCATCAGCAAAATTGTTGGGGATGTCCTTTATGAATAGAAGCTCGGGTCTGCAGAATAGCATGCCTGTATATAGGCAAAATCCAAATGGATCATGCACAGTGCCCTCTGCGAGGACCATGGTGGTTTGCACAGTTGTTTTTGTGATTGCATTTTCATTAATAATAGTGATTTATCTTCTTCCCAAGTGTACGTTTACCAAAGAAGGCTGCCATAAAAAAAATCGTACAATGGAACTAATATACCCTTTGGCAACCAATGGAAAACTGTTTCCATGGGCAAAAATTAGACTTCCTGGTGATGTTGTACCACTGCACTATGATCTTGTCTTGCAGCCAAATTTAACTACTCTGAAATTTTCAGGCTCTGTAAAAATAGTGGTCAACATCCTTCATGTAACTCAGAAGATTGTACTTCATAGCTCAGGCCTTAATATCACCAAGGCAACAATTTCTTCATCACATGGGCATCAAGCAAAGCCAGTTGAATTCCTGGAATATCCATTGCATGACCAGATTGCACTCGTGGCTCCGGAGGCTCTCCTTGTAGGACAGAATTATACTGTCAACATGGAATATTCATCTAATTTATCAGACACCTACTATGGCTTTTACAAAATTTCTTATGAGGATGAGAACTCTAAGCAAAGGTATGGCTACTAAAATAACTTCCTGTTCTGTCACTTCTAGACTGTGCTTTGATAACAGAAGTGAAAATGTTGGTTTTTTAAAATTGGACATTTATGCAACTTACTCTTGTTGAGAAAAATCAGTCTTTAATCTCTTGATGAATCTACCTGAAAAATGTCTTTCATGGGTGAGTTCCTTAAGTCAGGGCAGCCTCTCCGACAGTGAACTGTACTTCAGTGTGTAGGTTGTACTTCAAATGGGCCTTATGCTGGTCATATACTTAAGAGTGTTCATGCCTTTGTGGACAAGTAACTATCCATACAAGTCTTCTAGAAAAAGTGTGGTGCAACAAAAAAGAGGAAAATCTGTGTGGATCAGCTAAGCAATTTACTGCAAGCATTAAAACATGCATTCCCATGAAGTAAGCGGACATAAGAGTGCAGTGTGTTTAAAAGGCAAAAATCACCTAAATGACTGAAACTCAGTGAATTTTTTTCCTCTTCTGATGTAGCTGCAGCTTTCTTTTCTTTTTGTATTTACGTTAGTAGAAAGAGAATGCATAATTGTCCACAGAGAAAAAATATGATCTTTGAGTAGTTTTTTGAGGTTTTGTCCCCCTTCAGTCCAGTGCTGCCTGCTTTTGTTCAGGAGCAGGATGTAACACATGTTTTAACCTGCATGTTTTTCAGTAAATCCTTTTCAGATAACTCTTCAGTGATTTCGTAATGTCTGTTGTCTTGCCTGCCTCTTCTTTTTGCAGGGGCATTGTCTCTGTCTGCCTATTGTCTGTAGTTTTACAAATGCAGACTGTTCTGATAACCTCTGTTGTTACTGCAGCAATATAAAAATGTATTTTCTTTAGTTTAGTTTTACTTTCTTTTTAATATTTTTAATATTGTCACAAAAATACAAAATTAGCAAATGGCAAAATAACTCAACTTACTGCCAAAAGAACAAAAAAAGAAAAAACCTGTGCCTTATTTATATTTTTGTGCAGAATTGTTCTTTATTCCTTGTTTTTCTTCTGCACAGTCGTGGGGTGAAACTGCATAAATTTGTCAGGGGGAAGAAAAGAGTATGAAGTTGAAAGTAGGCTAGCAGTTTAGTCTTGTGAGATGTCAGCACTGTGCCTTCTCAGAAAAGCTGTATATCCAAAAATGTTTGAATCATGGTGCAGAACAAATAAACTCTCTAAACACTTGCGGGTAGCTGGATAGTAGGTTAAAAAATGCAAGGGGAAAAAAAAGTACAATATGTAACATCTTCTTTGTTTAGTTCCCGTAAATACTTCAATTAGTAGACTTGTTGAACTCTGTGCTGTCTTGCAGGTGCAGAAGTCAGAGATGTTCTCCATCAAAGCCATGTGCTAGTTAGTATAAAAGTAATTGAGAAGGAACACAGACTCCTGAGAATTCTTCTTGTGATATGAATAGCTGTTGGATTATAAACAAGACCGTACATGAACTTGGACAGAATCCATCAACTAGCCAGCTCAGGGAGCAGGCATACAGTTTGATGAACTGTGGGAACATCTGCAGGAAATGGCCTAGCAATTAGATGGAAAAAGCTTCCTTGCAGATCTACTGCAGAGGTTTCCAAACTCTTATTTAGTAGGCATGCTCGTTAATTTAATTTTTCAATCTTCTTTTTGTTCCCTCTCTTTGGAAACTGGCGCTGGCTTATATTTTGATGATTGTTTTGTGTGTTATTCCAGGTGCATTATTCTTTGTTCAGAAAGCAAAAAATAGCAAGAAGGTTACTCCTCAAATAAGTATACATTACTGGGTTTTAGAGAAAAAAACTGTGAACGAAACATCTGACTGGCCCACCCTTGTCACCTACTGTTCAAAAAATCCATTCTCATAACAAGCTCTTTAGAACATTTAGGAGGGAAATGACTGTTCTATCCTAAATAAATTGATATTTATGCTTTTAATAATTCTTACTTTGTTCTTCTTCACTCTTCCCATTAGGTGGTTTGCAGCAACTCAGTTTGAACCTCTGGCAGCAAGGTCTGCTTTTCCATGCTTTGATGAACCAGCACTTAAAGCTACTTTTTTAATCAAGATCAAAAGGGAAGAGAAACTTTCCACTCTATCAAATATGCCAAAGGTACTTGCTTTTGTGGGGGAGTTTTAGTAGAGCTGCTGCCTAGGTAATCTGTTTCAGTGATTTTGATTGTGTTTTTATTGCATTAATGTCCAGGGGATTGACCTGAGTGGTTAAGCTATAAACTATATGACCTTATCAACTGTTTTGTTCTCAAAGGCTTGAACTTTTAGGAAAAACAACTGTTCAATGCATTGCACAGTGTAGGATGTTACTGATAGACAGTTGAATGACTGAATGATTCCTGTTGAAATTAAATGAATCATTATTTTGCAAAGGTTATGTTGTTGATGACATTGGTCTCAAGAGCCCTTAAGGTTTGCTTTCAAGTTTTCTGTGTTAGCTGCTGCTGCACATTGCAGAGTACTGGAGTATTCAGCAGTAGTTTGTGTAACTAGCACCAGTCTTTGTGAAAGATAGGCCTGATCTTGAAGGATGTGCTTCTGTGGCTAATTGAGGGAAGGTATAAGTATGACTACGGATATAGTCAGCTCCAGAACATGAATGAGGGATCTGACATTCCTTGAACTAGAATTTTTCAGACAAAATCTTGTAAGAGCATTTCTGAGTTTTGTGGTGATGTTTTATGCCATAATGCCTTTGGACAAATCTTTATGGAGGCCTAATTAGTTCAGACAAATGAGAAAGACTAATGTTACCTAGTCTGTGTCTGAACTAGGTACTCTCTCATCAAAACATTAACACTATTTATCACCCAGCAGAAACTCAATACTGACAGTAATGAGGAAATTACACCTTTGGTGTTGCTGGTACATTTATGTACACTGTGCAGCTTGAGTTCCAGAAAGTTGTCTAAAGCTCAGGTGCTAATGCAGATGCCTTGTTTTTGAAAATGAAGCTTATAATTGCAACCTTATAAAATAGTATCTATCCACAGTGTATGAACATTTATTTGGATGAGTAGTGATTCTTAGCAATTACAAGAAGAAATAGACTCTGGTGGACAACTCTTCTGTTTATTGTAAACAAGAAAGGGTGCTCACTCACTCTCCTCTGCTAGGAGCTGGGCAAGTGGCTAAGGCATCTTTCAGCAGCTTCCCAATTTCTACATGTGCAGGTAGTAAATGATGGTTTAGTACTACTACATACACTCACAATTAGCTCTGTTGGTCAGAGCAAGGTGCTGATAATGCCAGGGTTTTGGGTTAGAGCCTCACATGGGCCATTCACTTAGACTTGGATTCCATGGTCCTTGGAGGTTCCGTCCAACTCAAGAGTATTTTGTGATGTGTGCAGCAGACATTGCTGAAATAATCATCTATGACAACATGAGCAAAAGATCTCAGGACTAGGCCTTGTCAGCTAGTGTGTACATTACTAACTTGGCAATATATAGTGTCTGACATGGACTAAGGCTAGAAATAAACTGTGTATTTTGGACCTGTAGAGCTACCTTTTGTGGTTTTGTTTGTCCTGTTTGTTGGTTTGTTTTTTTTTTTTTTTGTTTGTTTGTTTGTTTCTGTTATGAAGATAGCTACTTTTTAAACCAGTTTATCTGCAGCTGCAGCATATTTCCTTAAATAGACTGTCACCTCCTTATAAAACAAAACCTGTAGTAAAGGCAGAAATTTGTGAATTCCCTGGAGGAATTCAAAGATGGCATTCTATTCATGTGTCATGGTCAGATTGAATTATTACAGTGGTTATATCTTCAGGTTTAAAAATCCATTTCTCTTTACTGCTGATAGTTACATTTCAGTGACAGTTAAATGTCAAAACGTTGTTTGGTTTAAAATGATCTTGTCTAAAACTAAGGTTATTGTTGGTTTTTAAATGTTTGTGGGTTCTGAAAACAAAATAATACATGAAGCTTCAGAATTTATGAACTGCCATCTCTCTCCAGACTTGGCAGTATTCTGTGCTATAATGGTTTTAAACATTTTGCTTTATTCTTTTCGTATTTTATGTTTGTGAAGGAATACATACAAAAGTACTTTAAGGCATATAGCATGCTTTCCTAGGACTAGTATTAAAGCAAACTGCACAAAAAGTAACTTGAGGTACAGTACAGTATCTTACTTCTGTATGGTGTATTACTGTGTGCTCAGAAAACTGAGTAGCTACTTTTGTCAGTGTGGATTTAAGACGGGCATGTTTTTGCTTTGAAGTAAGTGAAATCTTGGGTTTTCCTCAGTTTTTAAAATGCATTCTCTTTTGATTTGTAGAAGTGCAATCTGAGGAATATTTTGTTCAGTTTTAAAATAGTGTGTCTGGTTATCTGGTTTTGCTGAGAGTTACGGAAAGAGACAAATATTTAACTCATGTAACACCAGTATTTTTAGAAGGCTATGCTGAACTGTGTCTCTGGTCTAGCCTAACACTCCCTTGAATTAATGCTGATCTATATGTTGACTTTGGATTATACTGAGACTTCAAATGCAAACCAAATTAGACTAGTTGCTTCAACAAGAGTAGTTGTTTGGTAATACTACATAATAAAACCTGACAAATAATTTTGTGTGTATAAGCATACATGTTTCACGTTTTCTTAAGTTTGTTGCATTGTTGTGTCATCAATCCCACTGAAATATAACAAAAATATAAATATATTATGTAAGCTTGCCTATAAACTTTTTGTAGCATGAAATAATTATTTAACATTGATTTATTTTATATCTTAGTGTTCTTTTATCTGCATTAATAGTACTTCATTTCCCCTGCAGAAAGCCACAACACCTGTGACAAATGGAATTGTTCAGGATGAGTTTTTTGTGAGTTTGAAGATGAGTACCTATCTAGTAGCTTTTGTTGTTGCAGACTTGAAAAACATCAGCCAGATAGCTAACGGGACTCTGGTATGTGTTTTTAAGTTCTTCTTCATTCTTCCCAAGCTGGCCAGGCTGCTAAAGAAAACAAAAAGATCTCCAAACCAACAAGAAAACTGTCTCTTTAAAATTTATTTATCTTCTTAATTACATTATACTCATTATAGCTAGGGGACAAAAGCAATATGCTATAAAGTGGACTGAGGTGATACCAGACTGAATATACTTTTACAGCTAGGGACTCTGCATCAGGTCTTGTTAACAGTGGAGATTTACAAAATGTAAAATTCCTAAGAGCTTTCAGAGCTGGAAGCTTTGAAGTCTTCACTGCTTCATCTGTGAACAGTAATGTCATGCAAACCAGGAGTTGTACTGAGGATGCAAAGAAATGTGGCAAGTTTCAAGGAACACCTACATGTGGTTTCAAGCAGTGCGACAAAAATTTTCTGAAGCTGCCAAGATAACATACCTAGAAAACTCATTACAGTAAATGCTCTATAGTAATGCAAATTTAGGCTGACTTTAAATAATTTATCACTTAAATTTAGTCACTTAAATACAATTATTTAATTTTGTTTTTCCAAAGGTTCCAAACATCAAACAGTGGGTCTTCTGCTTGAGCTTTGTCCTTTGCAAGGGTATGGCCTGTTTCTACAATATGTGCAGTTAGAGAAACTAAAAAAATAAACGTGGTAATATTAGTAGATGCTCCTTAATCTTATTTTAGAAAGTGTTGAAGTTTCATGTAAGCAGCGACTTTCATGACTGTTTAGCAGAAGCTGCCCCTTTGTGGTGAAATGTTAGAAGTGCCTATGTACCTAGAAAAAGCTGAAGGGAATAGTGCCAGTAGCATTGTAGAAGGAGAAGTCCTCTCTTTAATCCAATAAACAAATACAAATAAAGATAGTAGACAGGCTTTGATAGAACAGATTGTTACTCTTTTTTTTTTTTTTCTGACTTTGTGGCTTTTTTTCAGGTCTGTGTTTGAACTCTGGTAAAATCATACAGTCAGTTCTTTAAGGCAGATAATTTTTTAACTTAATAAGAATACTTCTTACTCTTCTTACTTATCTTTATTATTTTTAATTCCTTCTTTAAAGAAATTATTAATATTTTAATCCTGCTAAGAGTGCTTACTACCATAAAGGGAGAAAGTAAGGCCAGAATTTTAGTAGGTCTAAAGTACTCTCATCAGTGTCTAGCAGACCAGGGAAGTCAGTTAAAAGGAAGCATATATTGACATTTCCCAGGAAATACTGACTCAGAATGCTTCCAGAAATTTATGGTTGGGAGATCCAAAGATCTCACACAGAATACATTTATTGTAATGAAAGCTTTAAGATAGTGTAGAGTTGAAGTCAAGTTGTTTCATGCTCATAATGCAGTGAGATTTTTCTCAACTCCGGATGATCCCGGGAGGCTCTTATGTTTTGTTTTTGAGCTTAAAATTTGCAGCAGATAATACTGTTGTACTCCAGGATTTATATGTGCTTCATTCAAACTCAAAAATTTCAAGGATCTTTTCCATCTGTTTGAAATGCGATTTGTTGAACTAATTTATAGCACAGGAAGAGGGAGTCCTTTTTTATAGAGCTGGGATATGGCTATTCATGTATTTCTTAGTTTGTGTTAAAAAGGAGGTCATAAACGTGAACCTATCTGTAACCTAGTCAAAGATGTTTTCTTGATACAGAAAATTCAACATGAATAGGGGGACATTGTAACCTTTCAATTTTTATAAGTGCTTCTTACATTGTGTCTAATGTGGCCATACCTTAGATAGGGATGAGCTCTATGGCAGTTATTATTTTTTGAGATAGTTTCTTGCAGATTATACTACTGCTATCATACTATAAATACTGTAATAGCCTAAAGATTAGTTGAGGTGTACAGGGAGGGTCACTTAATAACTCATGAGGGATTTAAAAATTTGTGTCATGTAGACCTTTCTTGAACACGTTTCTTAATGTTGTCATCCTTGAATTGTACTTGCATACACACAGGACAGTGTCCCTATATTTTGACAAGTTCATTAACGCCAGTAAGAAGAATCAGCTTATAGTGGGCGGCTTAATAACTACGTAATTTGTCTGTATACTCGCAAAAATGTTGTTTTATCTGTTTCAGGAACTCCTGCCAGCTCCTCCTTCAATTCTAAATCTTTCATAGCTGCAAGTTTCAAATATTTTCTCTTCTCTGTTTGGACTAGGTATCCGTCTATGCCATACCGCAGCATCTAAACCAAGTTGGGTATGCCCTAGACACAGCAGTGAAGCTTCTGAAATTTTACCAAAAATACTTTTTAATGAAGTACCCTATTGAAAAATTAGGTAAGTTCTGTAGGACTTTAAAAAAGAAATAAAATACAGAAGCATCTCTGATCTGAAAAATGCATAGGAATTTTCATTTTTAAAAAAGTATTGCAATTATTGAATTATAAAGTAATTGTAAAAAATAATTGCATGTCTGACTGAGTGCAAGTATTAAGTAAGTCCCAAAGTTGGGAAGCTTTTGTGAGCTTTTGGAACTGGATTTCTTATATTTTTACGTAAGTTTACACAGAAGAATTTCTTTGGTGTTACTCAACTTGGTAGTGAGGAAATTCTGTCTGTTTACTATGTTGACAGCTGCAAGATCTGCAGCCTGACTCCTGTACTTATACATGTACATGCATTAGGTTTGACTGGAAAGATAGTGAAATGCAGTCTTCTCAGATACTACTTTTCAGTAGTGTATTTTTAAGCCATCTCATTTCCATGTTACTTTTGTTCATGCGTGATCCATAGGCAGGGTCTCTTTAAGTTGTTGGTCTCAAGAGTACTACTAGAGAAACATCTTTATAAATCTGTGGGTCTTATTATTGAGATTTGTGTGTATGTTAACGCCACAGGGTTTAAATCATTAATTTTTTAATGATTGTGTCATATAATAGGTAGGCTTGAAAGACAGGGTTGCTTTGATTAGATGTTTTCTAAATCATTCAAATCTTTTCCAGATCTGGTAGCAATTCCCGATTTTCAGTCTGGTGCAATGGAAAACTGGGGACTGATCACCTTCCGAGAAACTGCACTCTTACTTGATAATAATACTTCTTCAGCAAGGGATAAAAAACTAATAACATCAGTGATAGCACATGAGCTTGCCCATCAGGTACTAGTCTGGAAAGGTTATTGTTTTCTTGTTTAATTTATTTGTTTTTTAAGTGTGATTTTGTCCTTGAATTCACCTCTCCCCCCCCTATGACTGGGTTGTGCATTGTATCTGTTCAGAAAATCTGCATGTGTATTTTCTACAGCACGGCAGGCAGATTGCAACTTTCATGCCACACATAAGGAGTTGCTGCTGCAAAAGCTTTACTATGGTTTTGACTGACCTTCATTTTACCACAAGATAAGTCAGAGGATGGATGGAATACTTCTCATTTGATTCATTCTCATTTGAATTTAATTCTAAGAAAATTGTGATTGTTTTGGTCTTTTGTAGTGGTTTGGCAATTTAGTAACTATGGAATGGTGGAATGATCTCTGGCTGAATGAGGGGTTTGCCACATTCATGGAATACTTTGCCATGGAGGAGGTTTTTCCAGAATTACATTCAGTAAGTAATTTCTGTCATTGCATTTACTGTATCTTCACTATTATCTGTTTTTACTGCTGCCTATAAATGATTGATACCTATCAACTGATACTGAAATTAATTTTGGGCATGACTGAGATCATGCTACATCTCTTCTTTGGCATTTTATTATATTGGAAGTGGCTTTGAGAAAGTACATTACTTCTGTGAATTTTAGATTTTTTTTGCTTTATTTTGGTAGTAATCTACATGCAGTCTTCTGTGTTTTGTGAAGGCTAAAGTATTCTGTGCAAAATAGTAGGTGTTAAAACATGTAGATGTCTATATATCAAATTATAACTTAAAATCTTTCTAGAACAAGTCCAGACATGTTGTTGAACAAGTTTGTCTACTTCTGCTTTTCCTAATAGACCTAGGAAGCTTTAGGTTATTAAATATGCCTGAGGCTGCACGTGTATGAAAGAAACAAAGTCCCCAGTCGTGGTATAACCAGACATGTTTATTAAAATATTATAAAAGCTATTACATAGCTTTTATAATATTTTCACCATTGGGTTAGAATAGAATGAGGCTGGAAAGCCAAGAGTATAATTGTTAATAGTCTTGCTAACCAATAATATTTATGATCAGTTTCCTAGTAGCAACATCAGACATTTCTCTCAAAGATGAATGCTTATATAATAGTTCTTTCTGCAAACTGGGTACCTGTTACTTGTTACATTTTAAAAACTCTGTTACATCTCTGCGGCTTTGACTGAATAGTCTTTTCTTTCTAGCTAAATGCCTTGTTCTCTCAATTACAAGTTCTTTGTTTTCTTTCCCTATATCTCCCCCTTTCTTTTTTACTGAGTACTGCAAAGCTAGTACAGTTTGTGTCTGCATAAGCATTACCTGCTTTACATTCTGATGGATAAGCTGTTGAATACAAGAAAATACGCATGGTAAACATAACATAATAATCAAAAGTGCTATGAGTCCTACTACAGCAAAACCAACTACATGTTTGACCCGAGGTCCAAAATGAAATCTTCCCAACCAGGAGAATAGGCCAAAAGGATCCCATCTCTGGCTTTGCTGTGGTTCTCCAGACAGCTCCTTCAGTTCCTGGATGCTTTTGTGAATGGGTTCAGAATGGGTCACTCAGGTTCATACAGCACATTCCATTGAAGTCTTCACATCAGTGTTCTTGGGCTAACAGTAAAAAGCCTATTGCTGCTCTATTTTGCAGTGTTGCATGGTGTACTGTGTCGACATGTGTTAACAATCCTGTTAAAGCATTAGTAGTAGCATTACTCTCCCTTGCAAGCCAACAACCTCATTTTTTAATTCTGTTCAAGGCATGTACAGTATCAATAGAGGCAGCTAAGGAACTAAAAAATCTCTTTGCTCTATTCTAGAATTCACCCTCAGAGTTGCAGTCATGTTTTAAATGACCTAGCATCACATTTATTTTGCCTATGTTGTAGTGTCCAGTTGGTTAGAGTTTCAAGACTGGGATGAAACACAAACAACCAAAAGTACATGGGACCTCGCGCTGCATTACTTGGAATGCCTTTGCATGCTCTGTTGCCATATATTAAAAATATGTTATCAGGCAGGCTTATTGCACTGGTCTCTGTTCTGATTTGTGAGGGAGTAATAAAATTGCACCAGGCAGAGGCATTATGATAAATGCCAGTACCAGTTATGTTAACCCCTGTGTTGTCTGCATTTGGATCATTAGTGTAGTTAAGGTAAAAACACAGAGGAGCTTTTACAGAGCCGAGTATATCCAGCTCTTGAGGCTGCAGTGAGAGAGCAGGGAAGTTACTTGTTTTTATCATGCTTCCATCAGTGTTGCTCATATACCATTTCACAGACGGGTCAGCTTTAAACTGCTGTGATTCCAAACACCATAGTGGTCTGTGCCTACTTGGACTTGTACAGTTACATGTAACTGTTTGATTATATAATTTGTTCCATTCATCCTTTGTCGAAGGAATACCAACCAGACATGTTTGAAATGGATCACTAGGACTGGTCATGGATATAAAAATGGGAGATTAGTTAATTGCTTTGGCTAATGTGAGCCACACTGATCTTTGGGGGTGGTACCTGAGCTTCGTTCACATTAATTCAGAGTATGCTGGGGATGATAAAAAGGGTTACATATGTTGTGTACAAACCCATTGCAACTGATTGCCAAGCTAAAATTGTGGTGCTTTAAAAGTAGTCATCCCTTCTGTGGTGGATTTGATGTTCTTCACAGGTAACCAGTGAGCTCCTGTGGATAGAGAAACACAGCCATAACCACGCCCCCATGTTAACAAGAGCACAGGGCCTAGCCATTGTTTACTCTGCAAGTCTTTTATAATAGACAGGTGGCCAAGAACCTGTTAAAGCATCGTGGGAAAACCTTCTTTCACTTGCTGTTTTGTTATCGAATCTGGAAATATTAAAAAAAAAATAAAGCAAACACTGTTTATCAAATTGTTTCAGAGGTGTTATACCAAGGGAATCCCCCCTCTTTTGTTTAAGAAGCATATTCTTTAAAAGGGCATGTATTTGTTCCACAACAGCTTGACTTGTTGATGAATGAGGTATACTGGTTGAATGAGGTATACCCCAGCAATGAGAAAAGGTTTTCATTGGCTGTAAAACGTACCCTGCACCATTGTCAGTTTTCACTACTTTTGGGACTCATAAGACAGCAATAGCTCACATGTGTTCAATGACATCTCTTGCCTTTTCCCCTTTATGGGCAGAGGCAACAAAAATTTTGGGAAAAGTGTCAATTGATACAGGCACATATTTTAGGGTGCCAAAAGAGGAAATGTGGGTAACATCCAATTGCCAGACTTCACTGACACTGAAACATCTTGGATTTGTACCTACTGTGGTAGGTAAGAGTATTAAACAAGTACAATCAGGGCAAGAATGGACAATTTGTCTGTCTTGAGAAAGAGTCAGATCAAATTGTTTACTCAAAGTTTTGCATTCTGGTGATAAAAGTCATGTGACAACTTTGCTTGACAACTTTAATTTGATTTGAAGCTGTTGCCATCATCATCAGAGCACCAGCAGCCACATTGCCTTCCACCAGAGGTCCAGGCAATGATGAGTGAGACCTGAGATGCATAACATAAAACCAGTGAGATCTGCATTGAACAAAATACAGAGTAGATAACAGCATAAACAAATTCTTGTTGAGTACCTGCTTTAAATAATAATGATCAATACAGTTTAAAGTACCTACTACATACAGGGAATCTGATATTAAGTTGAAAGATTAATTTTGAAACAATTGTAAAGCTTCTACCATGCCTACTAACCCTATTAGCTGTGTTGACCTTGGCTGAAAAATCAGTTTTCCCAATCCCCTGTGGAGTTTTTCCAAACAACAGCTGTTTTCTGAGTTTTTCCAAAACCATAAATGAAAACTGTGTTTGCTTCAGACAGGGGCTGTGACAATGTTAGAAAACATGTCTGCAAAGGAAGATCTTCTAAAGACTGCAAAAAGTTCTTTTTTGGCAAAGAACTAACAATGTTTCCCAAAAAGTCTATCAGGGCCGCCTGTAAAAATAATGATTCTTGGAACATACACTGAAAATTGTTTGCAGGCAAAGGACTGTGGATGTGAGAAGGATCTTCCCTTCTTAGGGTCTGGCGTAATTTTCATTCTGTGGAAACAAGTCTAACCATCACATCGAGCAGTGTAGTTACTGTTTTTGAAGTAGTGTGAGGTAAAAATACCCACTTTATCATCCACAACTGTTGTTTATACACCACTGTGCTATTAGTGCATATGGTTGGAATTCAACCAGGTTAAGAAAAAGTCTCTGTGGTAATGCTGCTTGTCATCTGGAAACAAAAGAGGTTTGAGTTTTGTTTGTTACGAGTTGCAATGCTTCACAGGCTTCTGCATCCAACTTGTGAGGAGAGGAGATACTAGATCTGTGTCTCCCTTAGGTAAATTAAACAAGGGTGACAGCTCCTTAGTGGAGATAGCAAGGGTAGGTGTGAGCCTAACTAATAGTTCCTAATAATTTTTGCAAATAATTTAGTGTTTTAATAGAGGTCCACAGCACAATGGGCTGGGGAACAACTTTCTGTTCAAGTAATAGAAACCTTAGGTATTCCAATGGTGGGACGATTTGAACCTTGTCTGCTGCAATACAAAGAGTAAATTTGTCAAGAGAAAAAAACACAAAAGGACAAAACAGTTTTGCAATACTACAGGGTCATCTGCTGCTAGCAGTATATCATCCATATAATGATACAACAAAGCCTTTGAAAACTGCTGTCGCACCAGTTGTAAAGCACTTGCTACCACAAACTGACATTCTAGGACTGTTTCTCATTCCTTGTGGTAACATAATCCAGTGATACCTTTGCATAGGTTCACTGTTGTTCAAGGATGGTAATGAAAAAGCAAAATAAGGTGCAGCATCAGGGTGTAATGCAGTTGTGAAAAAAACCAATCCTTTAAGTAAATAATTAACATTTGAAATTTTCAGGTATCATTACTGGATTAGGAATCCCCAGTTGCTGTATGCCCATCAGGGCTGTTAGTGCCCTGATAGCCCTCAGATCTTGTAAGAGTCTCCATTTGCCCATCTGTTTGGAATCACAAATATTAGGGTCTTCCATGGGCTTGTAGAAGGAACTGTATTTCCCAGATCCAATTGTTGTTTGACCAGTTTTTGTGCTTGTTGCAGCCATTCCCCTCTGAGGGGCTACTGAGGAGTGTAGCACAGAGGGATATTAGTGTTTCATGTGAGTTTAAATCTCAGCTGCACATTAGTGGCCCCTTTTAAAAATTTGTTGTCAGTGTCAGTCCCACTGTGATAACAGATCTCTTCCCCTGTGCATGTAGTGCATGTAGTAGAAAGTACATACAGTTTGACCTGTGCCTGTTTCCCTTCTGGCCTATAAGTTCCTTAGCTGACTGCTGTGGCATCTGCTGACCTCCAATGCCTGTGACAGTCACTGATGGAGTGACAAGGGCCAGGTAGGTTTACTGATGATGGCCTTGTCAGCTCTGGTATCTATTAATCCTGTGAAAGACTTGCCATGTACAACACAGGTTAGAAAAGGTTGCTGCACAGAAATAAATTTAGACCAGTAAATTTGAGGAGTGCCTGTACTCGCAAAACCTCCAGTGCATCAGTCAGCAGACAGATGGTATAGATTACATGACTGGTAATAAAGGAAGTGGGATGAGTAGAGCAATGTGTGATCCTGCTGGAATAATACAAGGCAGATTAGGAGTCCATGCCATGATATTTATTTCACCCCTAGAATCAGAGTTAATTATTCCTGGTAAAATGAAAAGTCCACTTAAAGATGATGATGATAATCTGAGTGTCAATGCATGACATTTAAAAGGAAGGGGTCCATTTAAACCTGTAGGTATAAGGTTAAATCAGTGTTATTTATTGTGGTTGTGGGATCCTGGCACTGCCTGAGGTCCTCCTGATGTTCCTTGAGCTTGAGCTGTGTGAGTTTGCTGTCACTGGATCCTGTTTTGTTGTGAGGATCAGGATTCCAAGCCCATCTTCGAGTTTCCCTGCTGTGGCAGAGGCTTGCAGTTTTGTCATACTTTAGAATGCCATTCATTGCTCCAGTGGAAACCCTTCTTGCATCTAGGGCATGGTTTGCTAGATTTTTGTTCCCTTGTTTGTTCTTGGAGTGATGCTTTTTCATATGACCTTCTGCTCCACAGTCAAAACATTTTAACTGTTGCCCTAGCAACCTGTAGCTGTTGAGTGAAGGCAGTGCTAGTCAATCTGCTTTGTATTGTTCTGTACCAACATATGTACAAGCTCTGATAAAGTCATCTGAGGGAACATCAGGTTTGTGTTTAACTAGATCAAGTGCCTTGTGACAGTCAGGATTATTATGTTCTTAAGCTAAGGAGTTTGAGTAAAAACTTATGCTGCATCTGGTAAATCAATTTGCCTTGTCACAGCTGTTCGCAAATGATAATAAAAGTAGTGTAGGGCCCTTGAGGTCCCTGCCTTATAGTGGAGAACTCAGGTTCAGTTTCTTAATGTCTGGCACTCTTTTCAGAGTTCTTATAGCCAGCCCTCTTGCTTGGTTATATGTTTCTGGGGGCATCCTTAACTCTTACCATCATCTGATCCCCAGTCCTCGTCAAATGATCCCTTGTTATTGCAGCATTAGCAGTGTTTACGTTAGCCTGTGCTTTGTCTTCACAAAGCCCGTTGTACTCTGTCCACCGTATAGAATATTGTGCTGCTGTCATAATCGATTTAAATAAAGATTTCCAGTCAGCTGATAACATAACTCTCTTCGATAGCTTCTGTACATTTCAATGTATTGGAAGATTGAAAACCATTCTCTTTCATAGATTTTTTTTAATTCTTTAACATTTAACAGAAAAATTGCTCTTGCAGAGACTGATTGCCTTGATAAACCACACGAGAAAGATGGAGCAATTCAACATCCTTTTGAAAGAAAGCTGTTTTTCTACAGGTATCCGAAAAATCTTTAATTCAGGGAGCAGCAAAAATTCAGTTGCGAAGGGCTGTTTTGTCACCTTTGCGTCAGTAGATGGTGCTGCAGCCATAATTTTCAGCTGTTGTGACGTTCTTTCAGAGGACGAGTCAGCTTTTTTTTCTCAAAGTTCGCTTACGTTTTCCCTCCCCAGTGGTTCCCTCCATATGCAAAGCAAGCGAATTAGAGCGTGAAAGCAGGGGAAGCATCTGCAGAAGAATTTATAGCTGAGATTACTGTGTCTTCAGAATTATGAAAAGCTTGCTATGCAGAGTACATACTTTTCTGTGTCATAAATTCATCTGAGTTGATTTTAGGTAGACGTGTTTGACATGATTTTAAAGCATCCCCCACTTGCTTCCAGTGATTGAGATCATAGGAGCCTTTAGGGTGGTACCAGGGGAAGTTAGTTTTCACCCATGTAAGTAGTTGTGTGAGTTTCTTTTCCTGTATTTTAAGATTTTGCTCCTTTGCTCTATGTAATAAGCAGTTTTTATGGAAGGCTTCTAGTTTAGAGATATTGTTGCCTATTTTATGAGGAAAGTACTGCATCACTAACCTGTTTATTAGCCAGCAATGACAGGACATCCTCGGCAATCCTTGAAGCTCATCATTGGTACAGTTGGGATGTGCTGCAGGTCCAGGATTGCCTTAGAAGATTGTATGTCCCTGTTCAAAGAGCCATTTGCAAGCATAATAAAGAAACACAGTCCCCAGTCATGATATAACCAGAGACGTTTATTGAAAGTATAGCTTTTATAATATTTTCACCATTGAGTTAGAGTAGTGCAAACTTGGATATCCAATAGTATAATTGTTAATAGGCTTGCTAACCAATAATATTCGTGATCAATTCCCTAATAGCAACATCAGACTTTTCTCTCAAGTATAAATGCTTATATAATAGTTCTTTCTGCAACCTGCTGTGCACTTGCTACTTGTTACATTTTTTAAAACTTTGTTATATCTCTGCTGCCTCCACTGAGTAGTCTTTTCTTTCCAACTAAATGCTCTTTGTTCTCTTAATTACAAGTTTCCATTGTTTTCCTTCCATACCTGAGGTGACTCCTCAGGTCTTCCCATCATTGTGGTACTTGCTAGTGTCTGAATGAGTTTGGGTTTCACAAATGAGCAGACCTGGCATAAAAGTATCAGATGGTCCACCACAAAGGATTGTGATGGCATTGAGTTATATTTACTAAAAAACACTGCTCCCACTGGCAGTTCTGTTTACATATATATGGCTGAAGGATAGAATCTTTCTCATAATACAGTGATTACTTGTAGTGATTATTTCCAAACTCACTCATGTACTCAGTGACCTAGCTTTTCAGACACTGAAAAACATTATGGATTCAAATTTGGTGTCTCTTCTCCAAGGAAGGGATGTCATCTACTGCTATAAAGCTTTCTTGTCACTGAGAATGATAGGCAGATAAACAATGGTTAGTGGAATTAAATGTAGAGGGTAGTGGAGAGACTAATTTTGCATTCTGGATAAAGATGTCTCTGAGGAGAGGACATACCTTAGCCCTGAAATAAACTTCTGGTAGTGTTTATGTGATTTGCCTTAGTCATGATATTAAGCACTTGACTTATACTGACTATTTCCTGCCTGATAGAGTCTGTTCTTCGCAGCATTCTGGAGAAGTGTGGGTTTTGAGTTCTTAATTCATGCTTATTAGTATTAAGAAACTTGAGTTGCTAACCTGGTCCAGTAGAATTCTTTTACAGCACTGAGTGTTTCAAAACTTTTTCATTTGGCCTAGCTTGTCACCAAAAGTATATAGCCATTCTTCTTGTTGGCTCTGTATGTGCTGAGGGTGGGACACAAAAGTAGTGTCCTTTTTTAATAAGGACACATCTAACATCTGTGTACTCCATTCCAAAAGCTGTGTGATAAGCCATCTTGACCAATATCTCATTTCATTGTTTGATGGTGCCATAATGTGTTTTGGCAAAAATCAAAGACATCACCCAGAACTTCTCCATTCAAGAAGAATAGCCTTAACATTTTAAACTTTAACAGTTATTTTTGTTGTATTTCACAGAGGGGTTTTATGAGTTTGTTTTGTTGTTGTTGTTGTTGGGGTTTTTACTGTATAGAAAATTGTTTGCTTGCTGTGATGAAGCAAAATGGACAAATACTAATGTGATGAGCTTTTTCTCAGTGTTTGGACTTTTCTTCTTCTTTAATAATGTATTAAATTCAATTATCCTCATTCTAGAAAAAAAAATGAGAGACTTCGGTCATCCCTAGATAAGGTGCTGTTTACCTTCTCCCAAACATTACTGTAGTGAATAATTTCTCTACACTTCATGCTTAAAGCATGTGAAAGTCGTACTTTTGTATTCCCTGCCCCCTGTAAATGAACTGAGAACAGTGGTGAGCCAAATGTGAAATTTGGCATACACTTATTTAGAGGGTGCATTTTTGTCTGGTGCCAGTGATACACTTACCTGAGATGGGCTTAAGGGTCTGTGAACTCAAAAGTGAGATTCCATTGCTGAAATGTGACAGGGAAATAGTAGCTTTTATAAATTATAAACTGACAGTTCTTTTGCTGCCTAGAGCAATGGAGAAGCAAAGCACAGACAACTTTTATTTTTCTGCTTAGCACGTATATTTCAGCTTCCTAAATAGTTAAAAATGATTCTCTTCTAGGATGAAGATTTCCTTACTTTAATTTTCAAGGCTATGATGAAGGATGCCTTGAATTCTTCACATCCAGTCTCTTCTGCTGTTCAGTCTTCAGAGCAGATAGAAGAAATATTTGATGCTCTTTCTTATATCAAGGTAACTGTAAAAATATTGCAAAATATTTGGATAGTGATACATTAGCTATTGAAAATATGGATGTGGAATCACAAGTAGATAGGCATGTATTGACAAACCTCACTCAAACAATGCAGGATTTCTCAGTTATGTTTTTGAGCATCTACATAGCATTTAATTAGGAAAATATTATGTATCTGTATTTGTGGACTTATTTACCATCTTGTTGAATTCTTGAGCACAAAATATAATACTCATGAAGGTGTAAGAGGGGAACCAGTAGGTAAAGCAACATAACCGGTTAGGCATATATTATTCTGATAGCAGACTGTAACAAGTGATTAAAAATGACTAAAAACAAAACACTGGAGTATTCACTTAATCTTATATTCTCCCTGGTTTAAAAAAACCCAGTATTTTAGAAATATCCTGAACTGAAAGCTTGTGTCTGAATGCAAATTATTTTACTTCGTATTTTGGTAGTCTGAAATATTATTATTTCTAATGCCTAGTGAGAGTTGTGTGTGAGGCTTATGTTTTTAAAGCATCTCAGTGCCTTACTTAAAAATGCATGAGAGAAGGAATACCTGTATTCACAAAGTTTTTATTCACATTGTCTCAGGTTTTAGATACTGGATTTTGATAGTGTTGAGGAAAACCTTTTGTTCATTTATTTGGTATTACCTGACCCTTCTTTCCATCACTGGTTTGTACTTTCAACTAATTACAAATCATGGGGACAGCTGTTTTCTACTGGAAAATAGTCAAATGCTACATCTTCCTCTGCTCAGTGGAATGCAGTTCCCGTGAGAGTCTTGGTTTGTTTCCTCTGACTTCTTTTTGCAAGTCTCAACTGGTCAACACATGTTCTCTAGCATCCTTGAGTAGTCTGGGATGTCACATAGACCTACAGTAGTGATGTGCTTACATTTATTTTGGACTCTTGTTTTCTCAACTGCAAGAACAGATAAGTGTGATTTCCAGGTTACCTTGGTTGCCAAATGAATTTGGGTTCTCTCCTTTTGTCAAAAGGCATGGCTATTGTTTCATGCTTCAGAGGTGCTGTCTCAAGTAATTCCCTTCTTGGTGAACTTCTGGAAGCTGTGCATTTGGCATAATTATGTCTGTTGCTAGCTAATTTTAGATATAAAAATTCTGTCAGTCTTTGACTGATTGAAACTTCTTTATATAATTTTAGTGGAAAAGTTCCCTAACTGATTGGATTGGAGTTTCATTAAATTAGTATAACATTATATTTGGAGAATTATTTTATTACTTTATTGCTACTAATAACTATTTGCACATTTCAAATAAAATTGTACCAACCTACACCTTTAAGAGCTGACCAAAAGAGATTTTGTACATTGTCAGAAATAGTATTTTCACAGCTGATTTCATTGCATAGCTTTTCCTTCATGCATGAAGTTTTTGTATTCCACTACTCTTGTTCCTGTAGCTTAGGTGGAGTTCTTGGTGATTCATGTGAGAAGACATTTGCAGTGCAGTCCCTAATAAGCAAAGGATTGTCTGTTACTGAATTGTACAACAGAATTTGTTTTACTGGACTACCAGCTGACATAGATTAGTAGGTGACCTCTACATTGTACTGTCTGGAATAGAAATAACAGTACAATTTTACTTTTAGTCTGACTGTTTTGCAGACTGTCGGTATACCTAACACGCATGGGTGGGACAAGATCCACCTACAACAACAGAGTGTATGAAAGGGTATGATAGTAGGAAAAACAAAGGAGCAGAGCTTTAGGTTAAGTATGGATACATGCAGGAGAGGAAATTAGGTGATATTATTAAAAACTGTCCTAAGGGCAGCTCCTGACTTTCAATGAGTAGGGAATAATCATGCAGCCGTCAGTTTCATGAGATACAATGTTACTCAGATTCCAGAACCTGAGTTTGGAATGCATGAGAACAATGCATCATCTCTCTAAAATCTTCTCCTCTACTTCTTGTTTCTTTCCTAGAAATTGTACCAAAAATGTAAGGTGCACCTTTAAACTATTCTTGTTCTATGGCTGCTCATCTGTGTTTGATTCTCCAGTATGCAAGTCTTCAGGCAATTTACTTATTGGTGGCTTTGACATAGAAAATTCACAGCCTTTTGATACTAAAACTACTCAGTTACGACTTGTTTTTTTTTTCTTTACAAGACATGGCTGTATTTAAACACATCAAAACATACTTGTTCTTCTGCAGTCAATTCCTGCCTACCAAGTGGGGTATCTCATATTTTTCCTGTATTTTTAGGTTTTTGATGTAACTGCACATCATATGACTGTTAAACACTGACTCACAAGTGCAATTCTGTACCATACAGATGAGTATTGGTAAGGAAAAATGGCAGCCAGCAGAGACATAGCAGTAAGAAGACAATATTTTTCAGATTATATTAATTGGAAAAAATGGCAAATTCTACTAGTCCATTTTTTAATTGTAGTTTGAACCTTTAAAGTTTTTTTTTTTTTTCCAAAGCAGCTAGGAAAGATTTTCAAACTGCATTAGCCTTTTCTGTAACTGTATTTGAAGTTTATGAAACAGTAAAAGAATATTTTTCCAAGGCAACTGAGTGTAAAGGTAATTATTTGAAGGATATTACTTGGGATAAGATCTGCCAGCTTCTGACTTACTCCTGTACTGTGAAGGAGCTAAAATATGCATATGCTTAACAAAAGTTCTGTAACTTCGATTCAGTGATTAGTTTTCTTTATTTTTATCCCTACAGGGGGCTTCACTTCTTTTGATGCTGAAGCATTATCTCAGTAAGGATGTTTTCCAAGCTGGCATTGAAGTATACTTGCATAATCACAGCTATGGAACTGCGCGGAGTGATGACCTATGGGACAGCATGAATGAGGTATTCATCTTTGACACACTGTTATTCTTTTCTTCTGTTCTCCACTTTTTAAAAGAGTAAAGTTCTTCCTTATTTCCTTATTTATGAACAAAATAGGATAATGGAGTTCAGGTAAATACTCTGAATGATTTGCTCATCGTATTCCAAAGTTCTCTCCTGTAGATAGATTACTGAAGCTTCTAGGGCTCCATTGAGTATCATCCCAGAAAAGCACTATGAGTGGTTATGTACTGCTGTGCATGTCCATCCACTATGACATATCCTCTCTAGAATTACATGGGTACTGTGGTAAGACCAGAATGAAAATAATAAAATTCAGAATAAAATTTACTTTCAAGGAATAGATAAATCCAGACAAGCAGAGGTCTTGGCTTACTCTCTACTAGTGTAACTTTGTGATAACTTCCATTTCAACAAGTGTGATGAAATTTTAGGAAAGTGGACTGTACAGGCAGCTCTCAAATTATAAGGCAGGCACAAGGCTGTGTCTAATTTTAAAATGAGTGTGAAGGTGTCAGTAAAGCAAGGGCTTAGGCAGAAGAGAACAAGGACAAGAGTCAGTGAGGCTGTGGGAGTCAGAGATGCTGGGGAAAGGAGAGTGGAGACAGCAGGAAGGACTAGGGAATGGACTGAGGGTCCAGGGAACTACAGGCCTGTCAGCCTTAACATGGAAGGTCATGGAGCAGATTATCTTTAGTACCGTTACATAACACATACAGGACAACCAGTGAATCAGGCCCAGGCAGCATGGATTTAGGAGGGACAGGTTCTGCCTGACCAACCTTGTCTCCTTTTATGACTAGGTGACCCGCCTGGTAGTTGAGGAAAAGGCTGTGGGTGTTGTCTGCCTGACCTTCAGCAAAGCCTTTGATACTGTCTCTTATGGCATTTTCCTGGAAAAGCTGTCTGTTCATGGCCTGGACAGGTGCACTCTTCATTGGGTTAAAAACCTGCTGCACAGCCAGGCCCAGAGAGTGGAGGGAAATTTACAATTTTACTGTCAGAGTGATTGTTTGCAGATGTGGAATCATTCTACCACTTAATTAGTAACTTAAGAAGAAAGTTAAGTGTTCTCCATTTGCTATTTTCTTGTTATGTTATGATTGTTTTTACAGATTACCAATGGAACATTAGATGTAAAAAAAATGATGAAGACTTGGATTGGGCATAAAGGATTTCCTTTAGTCACTGTTGTCCGAAAGGGAAAGATTATATCAGTACAACAAGAGAAATTTTTGTATCGTGTGGAACCAGAAAATTGGACATCAGATGCAAGGTTAATACCTTCTTAATACCTTTCATCCATTAAAAGCAGGCTGCTGTCTTAAACCTTGTACATCTTTCTTACTTGTATTCAGGCCTTTTAGTGTGTCCTTTGAAGGCAGTTAGTAGTAGAAAATTGGGCACAGAAATTAACATATCTAGTATCTACCTGAAGATCCATGTCTATTTCCACTGAAGCAACTGGTAAAAATCAGTGACACCCTTTATAATATGAATTTTTTACATGTATCATTTTCCTGAGGCCTTTAAGCTTGACATCATGAGCTGGTTTTCAATACCAGAAGGCAGATGTCTTAAGTGAAGGTTTCTTTACATTTGAGAAAGTTTTGTGTGTTTAACAAGACTCTGAAGAAAGACGGGTTGCACAAGTTCTACAGAAGTTACAGATGCATGTATCCTGCTTTAGGGCCTCTCCTTCTTACTTCCAAAATTCAGTGTATACCTTGGGCTTTGCTACAAGGAAGTAGAGAAGCTAGACTCAATGCTTTCTTGGCTTTGAAATTTTAAGATGACACTACTGCATGACAGCAAATGACTGAATATAAAACAGAGGTAATACCCATTGTACCAAAACCTAAAAGGAGGTATGTATGCAAATACTGAAGAAGCAAAGATGTGGCTGTTGGTAATTTTAAAATTTAGTTTACTGCAAATGTAACTTATGACCCTCAACAGTGTCTTCTAACAAAAATATGTAAATGTGAATTCTTCTGAGATTTTCTGGTTTTACTGAGTTATATGAGGTTTTAACAGAAGCTGAGTCCGTTGCATCATCTTGCAGAAAATTAGGTCTGTGAAAGAAATTTTTTTCTTGAAATGTGGAATTTAGGGAGCTCTGTTTTATTTTTGTTATGTGGAGGAAGAAAAACAATGTGGGGATGAAGGGTAATGGAAGAAGAGAAGGATTTTTAAGCTAAGTAATTTCTGTTTCTATGTGAAATAAATTTGAGGCATGTATGAGGAGGTTTTGAAAAAGAGCACCCTGTGTGAGTCATGCATGGAGGTGGTCCCTCTCAAAATCAGATTAATATGTGCTGCTTCTTTCATCCCACTCAGATTTGTGTTTTTCTCTAAATAGCCAAGTCCTTACCATCATTATGAACCTCCTTAGCATTTATTCTTCCAGTTTGCAGTTCAGTTAAGAAAGTCTTTGTGTTATGCAATTAATTATGGTTTCTGCACCGTGATTTGGAATTTGAGTCTTGTACTTGGGTGATTTTTTAATTTTAGTTAAAACTTGTAAAAGATCAGAAAACTAATGTTGGATTCAGGTAAAAATAATACTGGATGAATTTCTGATGCAGCCAGAGATTTACAGTCTGAGTTTGGACAAGCTACCTAGCATAAGGGAACTGGGAAAGAAGTACTAGGAAAAGTGGAGTCCATCAGTGACTGGTGTGGTTTAAGATCTTTGCTGGTGACATACACAGTGAAATCAAGTGCCCCCACAGAGCATTTGTAGATGACACCAAACTGAGTGGTGCAGTTGGTGTGCCTGGGGGAAGGGATGCCATCCAGGGGAATCTGTACAAACTCAAGCAGTGGGTCTTTGGTCGGGGTAACCCCTGCTATCAACACAGGCTGGGGGATGAACAAATCAAGAGTAGCCTTGCAAAGGAGAACGTGGGAGAATTGGTGGTACTGGACACAGGTCAGCAGTGTGTGTTCACAGCCCAGAATTCCAGTTGTATCTTGGGCTGCATCCAGAGCAGCATGGGCAGCAGGGCCAGGGAGGGGATTCTGCCCCTCTGGTCTGCTCTGGTGAGACCCCAGCTGGAACCCTGCATCCAGCTCTGGGGTCCCAGCACAGGAAGGAAGTGGACCTGTTGCAGTGAGTCCAGAGTAGGTACACAGAAACAATCAGATGGACAGAACACCTCTCCTATACAAGGACAGTTTGGGCTGTTCATCCTGGAGAGCAAAAGGCTCTGGGAAGACCTTGCTGCATTCTTTCAAGCACTTAAAGGAAAGATCAGGACAGACTTTTTAGCAGGTTCTGTCTTGGCAGGACTGGGAATAATGGTTTTAAAATAAGAAGGTAGATTTAGACAAGATATAAGGAATAGTACTTTTACAATAAGGGTGGTGAAACAGTGGCACTGGTGGCCAAGGGAGCTGATCAATGCCCCATCCCTGGAAATACTCAGGGCCAGGTTGAATGGTACTCTGATTATCTTCATGATCTAGTTGAAGATGTCCCTGCTCATTGCAGGGGAGCTGAACTAGATGACCTTAAAAGTTCTCTTTGTACCAAATATGTTCTATAAAGCTTACCCATTTTACAACATGGTGGGATTTAAAAAAATAATTTCTGTGCATGTTGTGCATTTATTCTTTCATTATATTCTGATTATATAAGTGAGATTTATACTTCATTGTTTTATGCAGCATTTGGTGATTCTAATGTTATTAGTATACAAAAATGCTTAAATTAAAACAAACCATTCAAGGGAAATAATATGTATATAACATGTCAGTAAACACTTGTTTTCCTTTGCAGTTATATGTGGCATATTCCTCTCACTTACATAACAAATAGGTGCAACTTCACCCACTGTACTAATGCATATTTACTGGATCAGAAGTCAGGTATGTGACTAAAAGCTTCAGTTGCAAATTATTTAAGTGTTAAAGATTCGTGATTAAGATTTCAGAGATCTGGAGCAAAGCTCTGCTGGTGTTGTCATCTTCAGGGAGATGGTTCCTTGTACATTGTTTGTATAAATACATGACAGCAACTGAAACAGAAACATAGTTTTGAAATTTGTAAAAACCTACAATTTTCACGACAGTGCATACACATAATCTCTCAAACTGGATGTTCTTAGAGAGAAAATTATGTGAAAGTTGGTCTGCCAATTTGCTGAAATGTTAGGAAGCAACTTTCCACCAAAATGTTTATTTTATTTAATTGTGTAGGAAAATACTGTATTTGGAACAGTAGATGGGGTTGTTTGAAAGAGCGACAGGAGAAAAGGAGAAAAATTAACTGATGCAATTTGGGGCAGACTGTGACATTGTTCATTCAGTCAGATGTAGGAAGGGGGTTCAGGAAGTACAACCTCAAATTTTTGAGCTGTCTTTCGAAACATTTGCACTGGCTTTTCCTTCTTCACTGTAGGGGGAAATAATGTGAAAGGATTTACTGTCTCTCTATGGAACTAGTTTATTTCACAGACTTTGATTTGAACAGACAGTTCTTAAATGTTTGTTTCTGCTGATAACATATTGTTTGTCCACTAGCTGTCATTGAACTTCCAGAAGAGGTGGAATGGATAAAATTCAATGTGGACATGAATGGCTATTACATAGTACACTATGCTGAAGACTGGAAAACACTGATTGATCTGTTGAAAAAAAACCACACTGCTCTGAGTCCTAAAGACAGAGCAAATTTGATCAACAATATCTTCAACCTTGCACGGTAAGACTTCTATATTGGAAAAGGTATTTAATGTGTGTTTCAAGTTTTTTCCAGGTCAGAGAAGATTAAATTTGGTTTCTAGAGACAACTGCTTTAGAGGATGTTTAATTCAGTCTTCAATAGCCTTGTTAAAACTGTTCGCTGTTGCTCTAGATGTTATCTCCCTCTTCTTTATAGCATCATCTATTTATTTGGATCACAGAGAGCCACAAGATAGTTTCCATTTCTGGAAGACACTGTTTTCTTTAGTGTCCAATAATCTACCTGCTAGGCTGTTTTCCTGTACTCTAGTGCTTCACTTTAGAGAAGTAAGCTATTTCCCTCTTAAATTTTTACTGGTGCCCCCTCATGTGTTTCACCACCACTCTCAGAGCAGATGAGGCTGAACGTTATGGATAGTCTCTTTGGAAGCTGCTATTCTATCTGAGTACCCTTATTTATGATGAATGTTTTCAGACATTCTTGCTGCACTTCCTTACCCATTTTCAATTTTTGTTAACTGAAGGCATGTTAGTGGCCATTGTTGCTTTGTTGTAATCTTACTGAAGTTAAAATATGAAAATTTCTACATGTAAATTGTTTCTTATGTCACTCCCTCTATTCACTTACCTCTCTGTTACTGTAATGGAAAGCATCACTTGTGATTTGTTTCAGAGTGTGCTTTTGTTTTGCAATCCATTTTAATGTTTGTGTTCACTGACCCATAGTCTAGGAAGAGAGTCTCTGGAAAAGGCCTTTGAGTTGATTGATTACCTCACCAAAGAGAACAGCACTGCACCACTTACTCAAGCTTTGTTTCAGCTGAGTCTTATATACAGCCTTTTAGACAAAAAGGGTGAACAACAACTGGCAGCACGAGTCATGGTATGTCTTAGTTTTTCATAAATTATAATTCTAAATAATTAGCTATAATGTTCTTTATAGTTACGGTGTCTTTTTACATGTTGACTGCTGAACATATTCATTAATTTCCCTAGGCTAGATGGTGATTCAAGAGAGTTGCCAGTCTTGCCAACTTTTTCTAATGAACTCTTATCAAAATGCTATTTTTTGGACCAGCTTCTTCCCCTCTCCTTCCCCTGTTTCCACACCATACCAATATGCCCCAAAAATCTTTTATAGGGAGTGTGATGCAGTAGGAACACAGTGATGTCTGGGGCTATCTTAAATTGCTCATACAGGTCAATTTAATACAATTAAAAAGTTATTTTCAAGAGTTAGAGTGGCTAAAGGTTGTAGATCGAATTGCTTTGTAGAAACACAAGAGAAAAAAACAGAACCGTTTTCTGTAAAAGGAGAACCACAATTATGGTTGTCATTGTCCTGTTCCTGTTGTATAATAGAGTAATACAATATAGTTCTACAGTTTTGACAGTGAAATCAGTATTGTAGGTTCTGTTCTTGATGAACATGTCTTTCATTTTTTTGTTTGCCTTCTTATTATGGAGCTTCTTCTCCATATTCATTTACTGGTTTAAAATGAACTTTGCTGCTTTATGGCGTAAAACCTGAATAAAGGGGTTTAGTCTATAAGTAAATTATGAAATTATTAGATAAAATAGCAGATGTTTTTTCTTTATGCTGGGTAGGGATAATTAATGAGTGCTTAAAGAAACATAAAAAAAAAATGTTTTGATTTACCCAAAGTTGCTACATATCTGCTATGAACATCCTGAGCTCTGGTTTGCAATGCAGTGTCTATGCAGTTTTAAGTTCAAAGTTTCAGCTGAGATGTGGTAGCTGATTAGGCATCCAGCTGTGGTTTTGGTGAGCTATAGAACTACAAAACTGAAGGGTGTTCAGCCTATAGACATACAAAACTTGTTTCTTTCTGCTAAACGAAGTCATATTTACTGTGATTTGGTGAAGTTAAAAGCAGTTAAACATACAGAAATTGTAGCACATTGAGATTGTACTCTGATTACAAGCAAGTCCAAGACATGGCTCAAAGTGTAGTCTCCAGTCTCCTTGTGCAACGGAATGATGTAACCTGGACCATCTTTCAGACTTATGTGGTATCTGATACTTATTCCTACAGTTAAGAAATATAATGTGTAAGTTGGAAAAAATAGATGAAAAACTACCATTTAGCTTCCACATTTTGAAAGCTCAGGTTTTTTTGTTTTTTTGTTTTTCTTACTGTAAACTGATTTTATATGTAGAAAATCCTATTTGCAAGAATTAGCTATTGCTAGTAACTTTTTCCTCCTTTAGCATAGGATAGAGCACTTGGTTGGAGATAAAATTGATCAACAGCACTGGACAGATGATGGGACCCTGTCTGAACGAGAGCTCCGGTCAACGCTGCTGGCTTTTGCCTGCACTCATGATATAAGAAACTGTAGAACAACTGCTGCCAAGATGTTTGAGACATGGATGAAGTCTAATGGAACAGTAAGGTACTGGAAAAACTGAGCTTCCACTTCTTTTACACTTCTGTTTTCCTGTTACATTGCCACCATTGCATTTGGGAAAAACACCCCAACAGCAAACAGAATAATCAAAAAAAAAAAAAAAAAAAAAGCCCCACCACACCACCACCACCGACTTAGTACTGATAAAGAATGTGATTCTGTCTTTAACTGTTCCATGTATAGAAATAATTGGTGTTTTGCAATGAGAGAATGACTGTGCTAGATTTGGTTTCCAGTCTCATGAAGTTCAGCTGCAAAACCAGCTATAAATTTTCTTTCATCTGCATTTCCTGAGCTGCATGCTGAAAGAAGATTATTTAGTGTCAAAATTTTTCATTTTGACTTTATTTTATTTTATTAAAAATTTTATTTTATTAAAAAAATTTATTTTGACTTTTTTATTATGAAGAATTCATTCTGCCATGGATGCATGTGCATTCTGAGCCATAGAAAATTCTCCATTTTGTGTACAGTTTACTTTGTTTTCATGTGACTAAATGATTTGTTTTTTCCTAGTGACTGAACGTATTAAGTTGGCATGAATTCAATCATGCCAAATCTTAATAATTTCTACAGTATCAAATTACTCCAAATCTAGACCTCTCCTTCAAGTTAATATTTTAATTTTGTGACTTCTTTTTTCTTTCCTCGGCTGAATGTTTTTGTGCCCCCATGTTTATTTATTTTGTTGCTTTTGCTTTTCCCTGTAGTCTGCCTAGTGATGTTATGAAAGCCATATTTGCAGTTGGAGCCAAATCTAATAATGGCTGGGAATTCCTCCTGAAGATGTACTTCTCTTCAGTTTCTGAAGCAGAGAAAAGCAAAATGATTGAAGCCTTGGCCAGCACAGAAGATGTCAGAAAGCTGATCTGGTATGAAGGAGCCAAAAAGTTGTATTCAGTGTAAATTACAAGTGATAAAATCTTCTTGGAAAAGTGCATTGCCTTTTTCTATTGTTGAAAAAATTTCTGATTGCTAAAGAAAATCCATCCAAATATTTTGCACAGGCTTCCATACACACGAAAACCCTGGTATTTTTCACTTAAAAATAACTTTTGTGACGTCTGCACAAATAACCAAGTTCTGAATATACAAAAAGAGAAAATATTTGAACTTAAAGGCTTTGCACTACTGGTAACACAAAATTTCAGATTTTGCAGTGCAGGTAACAAGATTGCAGGCTATAGAACCTTAAAAGATTAATGTATCTTTATAATAAAAGTAATTATTTGAAGTATATTTTTTGTTTGGGGTTTTTTCCTCTTCTTTTTTCTGTTTCTTTGGGTGAAAATTTGACTTTGCATTATGTTCCTCTCTGTAGACTTAATACTGCGTGGAGAACACAAACTTGCCCTGATAATTTAGTCTTCAGCTTCCCTCTCTTACTCTTCAATGTATTTTTTTTTCTTTTACAAGTTATTAGAATTTACTTTTCCAACACCAGTGAAAATCTATGTACTTGGATTAGAGCTAAGGTCACTCTTCTGATTTCTGGAAGTTAAAGCTAAGTAAATACAATTGTTGTAATAAAATGTAACATTGATTTCTTCCAGATGTCAGAAGTTGCTTGCTTGATGTATTATATCTTTTCCATCTAACTGAGGACTTCCAGGAAACCAATGTGAACATATGAATAGACCTTTTTTCCTGTCTCTTTGCATATACTTTGTCTCCTAGGCTAATGCAGAACAGTCTTGAAGGAGAAATCATCAGGTCACAGGAGCTTTCACATATCGTAGCAACCATTAGCCAGAGTTTGCCTGGATATTTGCTGGCCTGGGACTTCGTCAAAGAGAACTGGGAAAAACTTACACGAAAGTAAGGCTATTTATGCAACTGAAACTTTAAAACTCACAGTGGCAAAAGCACATATTTGTTTCTTTCAAACATGACAATAAATAGTAGTGTTCATGTAAGAAGATTCATATTATTCTACTTCATGTTTTAAAATCAGAGTTTACAAATACAACTTGCTACATAAAATTTGAAGTCTCAGCAGTTGACCTAGAGCCTCAGAGTAATTCTAAGCAATCTTAGTATCTCTTAGAAGGCTGCTGTCTCTAAGATGATTGGTTCAGTTGCAAGATATTTATGTGGATCAAATGTATTCAAAAGGACATCAAGGGAATTAATTCAGTATTTATTGTTTCTGAATTGTCACAGCAGTCCTAAAACGAAGTAACCAAAATATCCTACTTGCTTCAGAAATGCATTCTTTCACTGGCCTTGAGGAGTACATAGCAGGAAATCTGGCCCCCCAAATCCTTAGAAAGCCAGCCGTACTAGAAACTTTTGTTTCTAAATCCCAGCTTTGATTTTAAACAGTTTCATGCTGCTAAAAAAGTGTCTCCTCATATAAACTTCTGCTCTAGCAAGTTCTTCATAACCAATATAAACAGTTACCTTGCTTGAAAGAAAACCTGGTTACAAGTTCAGTTCTGGTAAACATACATACATACATACAACAAATACAGATCTTGATATTCACTGTGTGGTATCCTCAGTTCTTTACTATTTGATCTGTGATAAGAGTTTGAAAATTCTCCATGGCTTTTGCTTTGATGTTACATTTTTAGAGGGAATAGGGAACTAGAGACTTGAATTCTAAGTCCATATATTTATTTTGAAAAATAAGGTATGTCATTTGAATGTAAGGTATTGAATTCAAGTGCTTTTAATATTTTCCAACTTCTAAACAAAAAGGTAGAAATAGTAGAAAAGAATGCATGCATATACCAAAACTGCATCTTAAAATGTCTCCTAGCTGAAAATATTTGTTTGTCTTTCAGGTTTCACCTAGGCTCATACACTGTCCAGAATATCGTTAGCTGGTCAACTTCTCAGTTTGCAACAAAGGCACATCTACTTGAGGTTGGTGGCTCAATCTACCAGAAGAGGGTATTTTCTACTGCTAAGGCTGCTTTCATTTAGTTGAAGGATGAGGAAACACATGTTCACATGTTTTGTATATCCTTCACACCCTGTTGCAAGTATATATATCAGTTGCTTTCCTCATTTGACACATGGTAAATACATGCACAGACACTGGGAAATTGTGTACCAAGTCTGTGACAGAATTGCATTACAGAGTTTAACCCATTTATTGGTTTATACTGTTGTGTTTTCCTGTGCACTGGAACACACTGTCTCACAAAATAATGATTTGATCTGTATGTAATTTTGATCTAGATTTTGTAAACAAGCTATGACTTCTGTATCTGTGAAATGTGATACTGCGCCATAAAAATGGTTTTATGCTGTTTTTTTCCATCAACAATCCCAAAGAGTTATTGTGGAAGTTGAGTATCAGCCAGGAGTTGTTTAATAACTTTTAGAATGCTTTGTTGTCTTCCCTAACAAGGCCTTGAAGTTAATATGTCAAGAACAATTTATGGTTCAGTCTAATGTTTTCATTCAGGTAATTTGTTAGAGATAGATATTAATAGTTTGATCTGTAATATTTTAAGTGTTAGCATTGACAACTATAATGATGATTGGGTGTGGGGGCTGTTCCAGAATGCTGAAGAGGGTTGCTTGCAACAAACAGTTCTTTGTCAGAGAGTAGGACTCCTTTTCCAGAACACTGCATGCTCTTTGTGATATGGTAAATGAATGTCTGTTTATTGGTGAAATTATATATTGAAACCAAATGAGTTATTGCTGCTGTATCCATAAAAAATGCTTTCTTTGTATTTTGAGAACTCCTTTGAGAGGTTTGCATAGATACAAACGATTCTCAAAAATGGATTTCCTCCAGTATGTGTATAGCCTTTGCTGCTGAACCTGTTTGTCTGGCTAGTGTGGATTTAAATTAATATTTTCCTTTCTTTATTCTTGCTATGCAGGTCAAGACATTTTTTGAGTCAAAGTCAGAGGAGAGTTCTCAACTGAGTTGTGTAAAAGAGGCAATTGACACAATTCAGCTCAATATCCAGTGGATGGAGAGAAATTTGGCAAAGCTACAAGAACTGCTGTAGTGCATATTATACTGTGCTGTGTCAGCCATTTAGGAGCTCTGTGAGCAGTTACTGTGTTTCATTTGCAAAACCCAGGGTGAAACCAGGCATCACTGCAACATTGCACTATTAAGGAATCTAGATAGCTCAGGGCATGTCTCAGATAAATTTTTATTTTCCTTGAAGCATTTTGAGCAATATGTAGGTATTTACCCTGAAACTGTTTTCATCTGTAGACCAAACATCTGCACAAATGATTAAATGTAATTTTATATGTGGAATGTATGCCCTTTCCTTTGGAGTTGTGTTACAGTTTCTTGGCAGTGGGTTAATACTCTCAGTCAGGTAGGAAAGAAGGCGTTATCATGAACTGTTACTTCTTTGCAGACTGCTCATTGAGCAGTAGATTTTTTCTTAATGCAAAACTGTATGTGGTTTCCACATTTGTAGATCTAGAAGCTGTTGTGAAACAGAATTATATTTCAGATATGTAAGTAGTAGTGAATGTTATAAAGTTCAAGAGGTGAAATAAATGCAATTACAATTCAATTCAAGTTTGGATTTTTTATTTTCATACTGTTCTTTAGGAATTACACATAAAAATGTAAATCTTTTGCTAATAGTACACGATTTGAGATACAAAAATATCTGGATGGTAGTATGGAAAAGAAGAAACAGATGGCAAAATGAAGTGTTTTAGAGATGGGATTTCCAGAAACAGTGGTGTGACTTCAGAACTTCTACTCTGAATTTATCACAGTCTTTTGAGAATCTCATCATTAATGGTCAAACTTTAACTGATTTTGCTGTATTGGTCTCTGGCCAACTGCACAAAGTTGTATTTTTTCAGGTTGGTTCATCTCTTAGGCTGATACTGGTCTGTACCCTTTCGACTGCTGCTGCTTCCCTTTCACCACATGTTGCAGAGGGTTTGCAGTTGATAGATTAGTCAGTCACCTCATTTTTGTAAACTTCTCGTCTTTCGTTGCCTGATAACTCTCAAATCACAGTGTAAGTTGTCATCATTGCTCACTCTTTATGGCATTAGTTTTAGGAAAGCTTTTAATGTAGATTTTAATGATTTATTTTTCTGCTATTGTAAGAAAAGTCTCATGAGACAAATCCTTGCAGTCTTTTGAAGAATAGGAGCCAAAATCCTAATGTGCAATGCTGTAAAATTATATACCTGCGGTGCAATCTATGTCTTTCAGAAATAGTGAAAAAATCCATTTTGGAGGTATAGTGTATATATCTACAGTACATGCAAGAGTAAAATACTTTTTTAATCTTTTCATTTCGCTACCAATGTATCTTTTGTGGACTCATGCAAGCAGATTTAGAACTATTGTTAAATTATGGAATGAGAATTGCAATTAAGTATATTCTTGGAGTTTTTATACTGTCCTGTGTTATTACTTTGATTTGTCCTTTATTTTAAATCTTTGAAATTCTACAGAAGTACTATTTCCATATTTTAATATTTGCATGTATATGTGTGTGTGTGCATACATATATAACATATATATGCCATCTTTTTCTTCCTAATCACATCTTAAATTGAATAAGAAGTCAGTTGTAAACTTTCACTTTTCTATCCCTTCGGTCCCCTCACATGTGTTTTATTTCATCCCTGGCCATAGTATTGAATCTTAAAACAATTATAAACAAAACTGTGGAAGAGGATCCCATCTTCCTCCTGATTTCTGCTCTGGAATTTTAAAAATTCACTATTCTATTAAAATGCTTTAGTGTCAACTATGAAACATAACATGGAGCTGAGTTTTAGACAGGAAAGTGTACCAAGAAAATCTGGGAAGTTGGGGAGGTTTTTTTTTTTTCATTTTACCATTTATTGCATATGCATACTTTTATGTCATTTGTAGAGGTTATAAATTATTTTCTGTTAGGGAGTCTCCAGCCCTATTAATAAGTTGTACTGGAGTAAATTCCTCCTTCCATGAGAAGTGTGTAAATATGATTCTCCTTTTCTGAGTGTATTGGGGATTGATGACAGAAATGGCTAAGACCTGTTGCAAGGCAGACAGCCTTTGCTGGCAAGGCTCATGGACATGGGTGAGGGTCAGGAAAAGGTGAAGTGTCAGTCCAAGACAAAGAGCAGAAACCCAGTGTTAGGTGGGCTGTGAAAAGGCCTCCAAGGGAAGGTGAGGACTGCCACTCCACCCTAAGAGCCTGAGAGTTGGATGTCGCATTAGCTGGATTCTGGTTAGAGCTAGTGTGAGTATGGCTAGCTAGTATGGCTAGTTAAGCTTAGCCATAGGTGCAGGACAAAAACTTGAACTGTTCAAGCTAACCCAGGTAATGCAGAATTGTGGAATTCGTAGTATTACTCACTAGTGCTTAGTAAGTGAGACTCCAAGTGTAGGACACCGGGTATTAGGAGCTGCAGTAAGCAGATGTTTCCTTGGATGCCTTGTGAATTGAGTTAATGAGCCAGCCTAGCAATGCTAGAGGGTTGACTACAGAATTTAAAGATACAGTGTAACTTCTGAAAAAGGATGTATCATTGGGCAGGGTTGATTTGGGAGTGAAGGGCTGTGTGACAAACCAAGCTTGGCCACTCCCAGAAGCATGTGGCTCCCACATTACCTTCGGTATCTTTGATGCTGTTGGCACAATTGTCCAGCAGCATCTGTGGTGGTGGTGCAGCTTCTCAGCTCGGATGCTGTGTAAGGACAGAGTGGCCACATAGGGCTTGATCCTTTACTGATACTGTCTTTCACCTGCTCTTCAGCTCCAGATCTCAAACTCCATTGCTATAGCTCTGGGGTAGCTAGAGGAGAAGGCTGCTCACATCAGTACCTGCAGCTGCAGAAAGTGTTCCAGAGAGCAGAAAGCAGAGCCCCAAGGGTACTGCCAGTGTGGGCACTTCTCTCCCATCGCAGCTGGCAAACAGGATTTACCTTGCCATTTTTTTTCCAGTCAGCATCTTCAGCCTCTTTCATACAGATCTTATCCAGCTCAGAGAACAAGTCATGAGGGATGTGCTTCTCATTCTACTTGGTCCTGAGGGTGAATTGTTCTGGGATGGGGTGTCTGGGGATAGGAGACAAAGCTCCATCCTGTTACTGTGGCTATCATGCTCACATTCCAGGTTGGCATCAGATACACATCAGTTCAGCCATTATTACTGGGCTAGGCCCTCACCCCTAGGTCTGTGCAGGCTGGCCCAGAACCATGGAGGAGAAACATCTATTTCTCCTCTGCATAAGGATAGACTGTTTCCTTCTCCCACACTTCTGTTTCTAAAGAAAGGATCCCTCTGAGGAAGATGTGTTTAGCTAAATTATGCACTTAAACTACCTTAAAAAAATAAAAGGTCTGGGAAAAAGTCATCTTGCTAAGCAATGCTACTTTCCCTCAGAAGAACATCTAGCCACATGGGCCAATCTGCAGAAGACCTCACCTAGTGCCCACATAGCCCCAAGGAGGTTAGTGAGTGATGTGGATTGTTACAGCAGTAGTCCTGCTCTATTGGAGCAAAGTTGACTTTCTGATGCTTCCAAATATGGGGTTCGTGATCCCAGTGGCTGTGGGTGACCAGTGGTGTCTGCACACCCTTGCACAGGATTCAGAGGTCTGCAAAAAAGGTGGCACTTGCTCTTGATATTGGGGAGCCAACTGATGCAGAAACCAGTTAAATCAGTGCATCCATCTAAGGAGGAAATACCAACTTCTCTCAATTTCATTTTCACTGTATCCCTCAATGGTGCAGACCTGTCCTTTCTCCCAAGTCCATTCTTCTCCAGCTTTGCAACAAGTGCTGGCAGCAAGTGTTCCTGAAATTATGAAAGCGTTTCTCAAATTTCATCTTTGGCTGGCCAACTCAGATTTGTTCATGACAGGTTTTTTTAAAATCTTTGCATGGCACAAGATGACAAGATCAAATCAGTGTCATGATAATGAACTCAGGAATAAAAAGGAAAATCACAGACCACATCTGCAGCCATCACATCATTCTTCTCTCCAAGTTAGGAGCAGCCTCTGTGAAAAAATCAAACTATGAATTATCCAGCCCTGTGGTAAAGGCTTACACCAGAACCTATGGGGACATTTTTTCCCTTGGTTCCTTGGCCTGTGGAAATATCTGTGCATTCACGTAGTATTATGGCACATTTTGCTGTGTGTGCAACAGGTGCACATACAACACTAGAATAGGTGTAGGGACTTTGTGCAATGGACAAACCCACAATAGTGGTGGATCCTTCTACCAGGATCTCATTAGAGACTCCCCTTCCTACTTATACTGAGTATTGACAGCATTGCTCATCGTTCATCATGGTTAGTTGCTGCCTCTTCATCTGTATAGCAGGAGGAAGGTACATGCTGGGGTTGGGTGTGTGCAGCTCTCTTCGCCCAGGCATCACCCACCCCTGTGTCCATGCAAGTCCATAACCATCACACCTTGGCATGGCTTCTCCTCCAGGCACAGTTCTAAAAATACTGGGTTATTGTTTTTCCCATACCCATATAAAACAGCTTATAATATCAGCTCTATTATATGCAGGGGGAATCTGAAAATATTTATTACAGAGGGAGAGGTTGAGGGTTTCAGACCAAAAATAAATTCCTGCCTTGTTCCTGCACTTCCTAAGAGGGAAAAAGAAGGGGGAGCAATGGGGAAGGGGAATTTCCAAACTGGGGGAAGTGTCAAAGCAAAACCAAAAACCCACAGTCCTGACCACAGCAAATTTCAGTGTTCAAAATGACACCTGCAGGCCTCCCTAGATCACACTTGGCCACGGGATGTGGCCATCAACAAAGGCCCTCAAGAACCTGCAATGGTGAGATTTCAACCACATGAGATTTAGGCTTCCCTTGGTGCAAAACACACTTCCCAGGGGAAACTTTTATCCTTTTTTTATTATCTTTTCTTCTCTCTCTCTCTTTTTTTTCCTTTTCTCTTTTTATCTCTTCCCCTTCCCCCCCCCCCCACCTTTTCCCCTTTGCAAAAGCCAAAGGCCCAAAGCTCATGCCCTCTTTGCCTGAAGTACCACTGCTGGCACTGCATGAAGAACATTTCTGCATTGAAAGCCAAAGAACTGCAGCAACAAACTGAAACAAGTATTTTTGTTCCTCTTTTTCCCTGTAAACAAGGCAGGGGAAGGCAATTACCAGATTTACTGAGTTCAAAGAAGCAAAAACCCAGCCTCAACTTGCACTCAAGTCCAACTGCAGCTTGAAGGTGGAAGCCTAAGGCATGCTAGGGAAGTATTGATTGGTGGTAGTTCAGGCTGCTGTGGAGCACAACCCTTTCCTTCTGGAGCAATGTCTGCTGATCCAAAGCAGCCTCAGCGCCAAGGGCCCATGCTGTCCTGACCACACTCCTCATCCACTTGTGTGCAATGGCTAATGGTGACTTAGTTGCTGCAGAAATAAAGTGGCCTCCAGTGGCCTAAAGGAAATATCTATTTTCACAGATAACCATATTTGCAGTTCCCCTCATTCTTCTGTGCGAGACGAGGCCTTCCTGAGCTGGGAATCTGCAAAATGCATCTATGGGCAGGCATGTCAGGCACAAAGGGAAAGGGTCCTCCAGAGGGCCAGAACTGTGCCCACTCAGAGAGCAGGGCAAAAGTGCGGTGGAATAAAGGATTCCTGGGGGCTTCAGGGTCTTGGGGACAGCAGCTGGAAATGCAGTGTCTTAAGCTGCTGACATCTGGTCCTTCTGTGTGTGTACTGAATAGCGTGCCAGGCAACTTGAAACTGGATTCTGGGCAGGAACTTTCCATTTCCTTGGACCTCCCTGAATTTCATCAAAGGAAATCAAAGAAAATTGGAATTTGGTAATCAAAGAGAGAAACTTGTTTGCAGTAGCTGAAATCGCAGTCCAATTCACAGCCTTTGCTGTACCTCTCGAAATAGGGGTAAGCTGTTTAGCAGTCCAGTAGAAGCAATTAAATAAACAGGCTCAACTGTAAAGGGGCTATGGCTTCTTGAAGGAAAATGACTTTTGAGTTCTTCATAGTTGGCTTCTAAATGCCAAAAGAGCTTAGGCCTTGAGACAGTTATTTTTGTTTAGCTGATTTTTCCATCTCAAGCAAATCAAATGAAAACAATTTCACAAATAGTTTTTAAAAATCAGAATGTGTGCTGCTTTTAATTCTTCCTGCAAATTCTGTAGGAGTTTTGGATGACAAGCAAAATCTTGTATTAATTTCACAGTACTGGCACAGGTTGGCCAGAGAAACTGTGCATGTCCTGTTCCTTTTGCCATTTGAGGCCAGTTTGGATGGGACTCTGAGCAACGTAGTGTAGTGGAAGGCATCTGTGTGCATGGCTGGGGTTTGAAAGCAGTTGATCCTTAAAGTGCTTTCCAATCCAGACTTCTCTGTGGTTCTGTGCCTCTACATTGCCCCTCCCCCCTGCCTCCAGAGGCCAGCACCATGCCCAGAACGTGGAACCAGTCCCTCTGTGACATCAGCCCCAGGGCCAAGGGCACTGCAGCAGTGCAGACTCTGTGGCCACTACAGTGCCAGCTGCACTGGAGGTGACTGGTCTCTTTCTCTCTCTCTCCTTGCAGCTGACTTGCGTCTCTGGCAACAATGATTTTGTTGTGCACCCTCATCCTACTTGCTCTGTGCGGGCCTGCACATGGCATCTGTGGGTAAGTAGCCCCAGGCTCTGAGGGGGCCCAGGCAAAAGCTTAGGGGGTTCCCCGAGGATGCCTGCTTGCCACCTGTGGCCATACCAATTTCTAAAACGCTGGGTGGGAGTCTCAGTTTATCACCAGCACCCAGGCTGCTGGCACCACAGGTCTACGGGACTAAAGCAGAAACAGGCAGACATAGGCACTCCCCAAGAATTTCCCTGACCCTGCTGGCTTTGCAACCAAGGCCTTGTGGGAAGGGAAGCTGGCTGACATTCAGTCTGCAAAGCAGCAAGCTTTCTCACAGGACAGTAATAACTTTCTGCTTACAGGAAGACCTGTGGGCTCCGGCCCATGGGTGCTACCTTCGGCTCATCGCGTGTTGTGGGTGGCACAGACGTCATGCCAGGTTTTGGGGCCTGGGCTGGCATTGCCAGTATCTGCTGCTTCTGGAAACCACCAATAGCTGTGCATATCTGTGGAGGGACCCTCGTCAGTGCAAAGTGGCTCCTGACAGCGGCCCACTGCTTTAACAACATCACAGTGTAAGGAGGACCTGGGCACAGGGATATCCCCACACCACAAGTGTGTGCTATTCCCATCCCATTTCCTTGCAGTGTGCCTAACACCAGGACACTGCAGGGCTCAGCTGAGAGACTGCTCAGGGAGAGAACTGGGCTTATGCCACTGCTTCCTAGCAGCCTCTGTCTTAACATATCTCGAGCCTACTTTCACTCTCTGTAGTGCTGTTTTCCTCTCTGCCTCATGAAGCAGAAGGCAATGAAATGTTGGGCTGTCAAAGCACATGACTCCCGCTCACCCCTCTCTCCATCTGCCTTCCAGTCCCCTTAACGAGTGGGCCATCGTGCTTGGGGCCACCTCGTTGGGCCAGTCAAATGTGGAAGTGCGCCGGATTAAGCGGGTGATCATTCACGAAAAGTATGATATTGAACTTGTGCATAATGACGTCGCCTTGCTGGAATTGGACCGGCCAGTACGGTGCAGCTCCTCCATTCAGACTGCCTGCCTGCCTGGTCCTTCAGTGAAAGTGTCGGAGCTGAAAAACTGCTATGTTGCTGGCTGGGGTGACAGAATTGTAAAATGTGAGTTCCTATAAAGGACCTGTGCCCTGAGGGCAAGCTTGGAACACCAGGGGCTGGGGTTTCCTGACAGCAGAGGCCAAAATGAGAGTTGGGCTGTGGGACATATGCTTCTGGAGATATGGGCCTGGCCTGCTGCCCAACACCAGGCAGCAGTGACATAGCACTCCGGTACTGCTCTGGAGGCAGAGCCAAGCCCTAGGGAAGGACTTCAACACACAGACAGGCCAAGAGAATGAGCAAGGAGCTGCTGGGAGCTGATTTCTTTCTCTGTTCACAGCTTCAGGTAGAGATGTCCTGCAGCAGGCCAAGGTCCAGGTCGTGGATAACAAGATTTGCAACAGTAGCGAGTGGCTGCGGGGGTACATCTATGACTTCCATGTGTGTGCTGGGCAAGGTGGCATTGGCACCTGCCAGGTAGGAGCATGCTATGAGTCCCCCAGTCCCCAGCAGTGTGGGCATCCCCACTACACCACTCAAGCACAACCCAGCCCCTGCTGTCCCTGACCAGTCACTCTCCCAGCCCCAGGTCTGCACCACTGCTCGAGCTTCTGCCCCCTTTCCCATCTGTGGGTCCTTGCTCAGTGAGGCCCAGATGCCAGCCCTGAAACATCCAAGCACAGGGGGAGACAGAGAGCCCCACCTTACAGGCCCTCAACCTGCTCCCAAGTGTGTCAAGGTTCTGCAGGTTCCAGCACTTGAACAAAGCCTCACTTGGCCAGGAATCCAGTTCTCCAGCAGGGGCTGGGAGAGTAAAGGATGAGTAAAGGACCCAACTCTAACTGCTGACAGGCACGCAAAATCATCTTAATCCTCTTTGCTCTGCTTCAGGGCGACAGTGGGGGGCCTCTTGTCTGCCAAGATAACAGTGGTGGCTTCTTCTGGCAAATTGGTGTGACCAGCTGGGGAGTAGGCTGTGCTAGACCTAAACGGCCTGCAGTCTCCAGCTCCACTCAGTACTACTACAACTGGATCTGGAGCAAGATAGGAATGAAGCCAGCACCAGCAGTTACTCCAGCACCAGTGCCAGCCTACACCTCAGCCCCTCTGCAGACAGTACCTCCAAGTCCAATGCAACCCTGTCCATTTCCACGTGAAAAGCTGCTGCAATTCTTTAATCTGCTGAAGGATATATTGCGGTTCCTAAAGCAAAAAATGTTTTGAACAGCAGAATGGGCCAGCTGCAGTTCTGGCTATAGTGGACCACAACCCTTTCTTTCTGAGTTATATAAATTTGAATTTCATTAAACTGAATTAAATTTTGAATTGTAAAGAAAAAAAAAAGATACTTGTAGTTTCTGCTCTGAGAATACCTTGCATCCAAATTTTATAGAATCCTGTGGCTTGCTCATTGCCCAGGCACCCCTGAACTCAGGCATCCCTTCATCCTCATCTAGGAAGAATTTGGCTTCACACTTCTTTCTGTACAGAGCAATGCCTCCCCTACAGATGTTGATATATCTACAGTGGAAAAATAGCATCTGGCACCTTAAATATGCAATAAGTGCAAGAAACACAATACTAGGAAAACAAGAGAAAGAAAAAAAAAGTTGCAGATGTTGCCCTGTCATTAAGAATGTGAAGCCCTTCTGTGCCCTAAGGATTATTTTTGTCCCTTTCAGATGGTAACTGGGTTTTTTGACCAATGTAGGAACCTAAACAGTAGAGTTAATGCACTGCTGTGCCCTAACACCAACAGTCATCAAGTAGGTAAGTTATAACAGGATGTGTGTGGAAAGGGGAGCCATACGAAAGTAACGCAGCACCATTCTGGAGCTGAATTTCCTGTTCCAGTCCATAGTGATCACACAACATAAAGGACAGCTTAAGTGCAGGAGTGGGGTCAAGGAGGAGGCAAGACCAATAGAGGGACAATCAAGACCACCAAAAAACTCTCAAAGCCCCCCAACCCATTTCCAGGAAGATCCTGAATACTGGGCTGCACATGCTAACTCATTTGCATGAAGAGTGAGGAACCTAATCCTTGAATGGGGAAAATTTACCTATAAGAGGCTGGGTGGCATTCTCTTGGGACCCTGGACACCTGTTGGCTGGATCAGTGCTGGACCCAGGAATGGGAACTTCTTTCCTCTCCTACATGATTTCTTTTTTCCTCCTTTTTCCCTCTTTTATTCTTTTGTTACTCTTACTATTAGAAGCTAGTGGCAAAATATATACCAACTGCCATGCTGACTTCGTAGTTAATAAAAATTTGTGAGGTTTTTTGGACCCTTTCAGTTTTTGCCATTCCTTTTCATCTGTGAACATCTATGGAAGAATTAAAGTGCAGGTAACACCATGTGCCAAAGTCAATAGTGTGGATTTTGTTTAACAGTAATCAGTGAATTAGAGAGATAGATAGGAATAGGAAAGAAGAGCGCCAAAGGGAGAGAAAGAGTGAGACAGTTTAAGCAAAAATCTATCACCACACTTGGATCCAGAAAGCATCGTGTTGCATCCTCCTTCCCCATGGTCTTCTTGCTGGTGTGGTTCCTAAGGTGTTCAAAATTTTCACTATTTATACACTTCAGCAAACAAAGGAATTAATGCTCATTGGCTAGAGAGTTACCCACTCAGAGCTGATTTTCAGCACAGTTGCTAAGTTGGCATTCTGTGTGGATTCTTTCTGTCCAGTTTCAGTGCTCCTCCAGTATCTATGTTTTCCTCCTGCTAGTATGAGATAACACCCAGACAATCTTCTCTCACATTCCTCTCAGGTGGGTTAACTCACAGCCCAGGTTTCACAGAGACATGTTCAGTGAAGGGAAGCTTCAGTCACAGATGAGCAGTTGCTTCTTTGAAGAGTTTGCCATGGTAGGCAAAGTCCTTCAGTGATCTTAACACATTTTGGAGGGGCAAGGAGAACCTCCATTCTTTATTGGACAAGCAGGGGAATATAGTTACCAAAGTTGAGGAAAAGGCTGAGGTACCTAACATTTTCTTAGCTGCTTTTCAACAATAAGACAGATTCTGCTCAGGACAACTGGCCTTCTGAGCTGGTAGATGGGGACAGGGAACAGAATAGCCTCCCCTGTCATTCAGGAGGAAGCAGTTAGTGACCTACTGAGCCACTTAGATGATCACAAGTCTATGAGACCAGACAGGATCCATCCTAGGGTGATGGGGGAGATGGCAGAAGACTTTATCAAGGTGCTTTCCATCATTCACCATCACCCCTGGGTAACCAGGGAGGTCCCAGATGACTGGAGGTTGGCCAACATGATGCTCATCTGTAAGATGGGCAGGAAGGAGCACATGGGAAACTGCAGGCCTGTCAGCCTGACCTTGGTGCCCAGTAACATTATAGAACAGAACATCTTAAGTGCAATGACACAACACCTAGAGGGCAGATGATAGGAGGGGAAGATTGTGCTTGACCAACCTGATTTCCTTGTATGAGTGATCAGGTGACCGACCTGGTGGATGAAGGGAAGCCTGTGGATGTTGACTACCTGGACTTCAGCAAAGCCTTTGACACTGTCTCCCACAGGAAACTTCTGGAAAAGCTGGCAGCCCATAGCTTGGACAGGAGCACTCTTTGCTGGGTTAGATACTGGCTGCATTGCTGTGCCCGAGAGTGGAAGTGAATGGTGCTGCATCCAGTGGGGGGCTGATCATTAGTGGAGCCCCCAGGGATCAGTGCTGGGGCCAGTCCTGTTTAATATCTTCATTGATACCCTGTTAGAGGGTAGAAGGGCTCTGCAGATGGAACTGGACAGGCTGGATAGGTGGGCTAAATCCAATGATATGAGGTTTAACAAGTCCAGGTGCTGGTCCGGCCCTTGAGTCACAACAACCCCTGCAGCACTACAGGGTGGGGACAGAGTAGCTGGACAGCAGCCAGGCAGAAAGGGACCCCAGAAAGGGGGTGCTGGTCGACAGGTGATTGAAAATGAGGCAACAGTGTGCTCAGGTGGCCAAGAAGGCAAACAGCATCCTGGTCTGGATCAGGAATAGTGTGGGCAGCAGGACCAGGACAGGAATTCTTCCCCTTTAGTTAGCACTGGTTAGGCCACACTTTGAGTGTTGTATCCAGTTCTGGGCCCTTACGTTTAGGAAGGATGTTGAGATGCCCAGAAATGTCCAGAGAAGGGCAACAAGGATTGTGAATGGTCTGGGACAAAGCTCCTATGAGGAGCAGCTGAAGCAGCTGGGGTTGTTTAGCCTGGAGAAGAGAAGGCTCAGGAGTGACCTTATCAACCTCTATAACTCCCTGAAAGAAGGGCACAGCCAGGTGGGGGTAAGTCTCTTCTCCCAGGCAACCAGCAACAGAAGAGGACAAAGTCTTAAGCTGTGTCAGGGGAGTTTAGGCTGGAACATTAGAAAAAATTCTTCACAGAAAGGGTATTTTTGGGCATTGGAATAGGTTTCACAGGGAGGTGGTGGAGTCCCTGTCCTTGGAGGTGTTCATGGAAAGACTGGATGTGGCTCTTAGTGCTGTGGTCTGGTTGACAAGCTGGTGTTTGGTCGTAGGTTGGACTCAATGATATCAGAGTTTTTTTTCCAACCTAGTTAATTCTCTGATTGGTGTATAAGGCAAGCATGCTCTTTAAGTCTCTTACAATATCTTATGCAGCTCTGCTCATCAAGGGTGCACAGGTTCTCAGAGCTCCTGAGACTTGTCAGCAGGGAGCAAAGTCACACATCTACTATTCACTAGAGATCACCTGCACAGATGATGCTTCATCAGAATACCCAGCTGATGTGTGCAGGGTCTGCTAAGGCCATATCGGGTTTTTGTCCACAGTGTTTACTTTATAAGAAGACAACCTCCCCCTTATAAAAATTACATTCAATAAATGATATTTTCTGAGTCAAGAGTGAACTTAAAAAAAAAAGATAGAAAGGAAGGAAAAATCCAGCTTCCAGCCCTGAGATTTAGTTAAAATCAAGGACCTCTAAGGTATTGAAGCACTTAATTCCAAGCATCTGTTTATCACAAACAGGCATCTCAAACCTACACATTTTCAGCTGCCAGAGACCATCTTCCTAGGCTCTCAGAAAAGTCATGCCTGTAAGATCTGGAGGGCTGAGTCTCCCCATGGTGGTAGCGAGAAGGGCACTAGGGCTTGAAGAGTCAGGAGGGTATCCTTCTCCAGGAGCCTGGACATTTCTTCATCTCCACCTTGGGACAGCAAGTGACCAAGGTTTCTCCATTTTGTTGCAGTGTGTGAGATTCTTTGGTAGGGCCAGTGATGGGGAACAGCTTCTCAGGACTCCCTGAATTGCCATGGAGAACAGACAGAACCGTGGGGACAGAATGGAGCTGCCCCATTTGCCATGATGAGCAAGAGGGTGTTGCTTATGTGATACCCTGTGGCCATGAATTCTGCATGGGCTGCATCCTGCGTTGGGCAGAGAAGAAACCAGAGTGCCCACTCTGCAGAAGACTGATAGAGTCTGTCAGGTTTTCTCTGCAGGAACAAAAATACCTAGAATGTGTCATCACACCCCAGGGAGAATCACCAGAGACCAGCAGCCAGGCAGAAAGATCTCTTGGCCTCCTGGATGGAAACAGCTGCCAGTGCCCTGGAGCGGTTCCTGTGCAAGGGACACTCTTCCCAGCTGAGCAGGGGCCTGCAGGGATGGAAGCTGTGGGTAGCCTGCTGCCCAAGGTCTGGGCAGAACTTTTCCAAAAAGAAGAACATGTTCTTGACCCCATGCTGCCCTGGCTGCGCCAGAGGCTGGAGGCAATATATGGGTCCCAGTGGTGGCTGGCAGTGAGAGCAGAGAACAGCATCCTGTACACCCTGTTCCTCTGTGGTCCAGATGGGGAGGTCATGGTCCAGATGCTGCAGCCTCTCCTGGAGGAATATACAGGACAGCTGGTTCATGGCGCTGTCAATTTCATTGTGTGCCAATGCAGTGAGGAGGCCCAGAGGCTGCTGTGCTCCCATGCTGCTGGGAAGGAGGACAACAGTCCTGAGGCCAGTTCCTGCTCCATCAGCTCCATCAGCTGCCAGGGAGGGACTCCCACCTGGCATCCAACCCCTGCCAGCAGCCCTGCAGGCTCTGACATGGAGGACCAGCCCAGCACGTCAGAAGCTGCCCTCTGTGCCCTCCACATCCTCCAGCCATCTGTGCCAATTGGTACAGAGCAGGTGCAGCCCCAAAAAAGCAGGAGGAGATGGTGGTGGCAAGTTCTTCTGCCCACTGTGTTGCTTAATGTCAAAAGAGAAAACTCTTTCCACAGCCTTAAAAATATAAAAAAAACCACAGGTATGCATTGGAAGCTTCCAGGTGCCCCATAGTCATGGGCATACCTGGCACCAGATTAACAGAGTATTTGTAAGTTCAGCATATTAGAATATCTAATAAATATTGTCCAGTTAGAAGAGTTAGAGTTGGTTAGGTAATTTCCCCCTAGGTTCTGCCCTACTGGAGTGGTTCCAGGGCCTTTCTTGTTAGGTGTTCTAAGTTCTACTGGAACACACAGTGTCCTTGCTTGCCTAAAAAGCAAGACTAAACAATATTTCACAAATGTGTTAGAAGGTTATCTTACTGTTCTAAAAGGTAGGGCCAAAGGGTGGAAAAGTACTAGAAGCTACAACCATGTATTAGTAGTCTACAAATCTACAAATATATGAAAAATGTATAGAAACCTAAAATGTCTAGGTATCAGGACAGCAGCCACCATTCCACAGCTCTTTGTCAGGGCTAGGAACAGTCTCACAGGGGGCCTTGGCACCCCCCAAAAGAGAAAGGCTGCTGGACCAGGATTCTACCCAGCTGTGCAAGCAACTCACTTCACTGGCAGAACTAGGAGGGCTTCAGCACATTTTTAGACTGGAAAAAGGAAATACATTACTTCCCTCACCCAGTCTCTGGCTGCTGCTTTCTCCCCCTTCTTGTGCCTTTCCCCTTCCCCTCCCCCTCGCATCCTGCTGTGGTTGGCACTCGCCTGTTAGGGAGGCAGGCTATTGAGGAAGTAGCAGTTGCAATGAGAGCTGCAGGTTGAGCTCTGGATGGGAGCCCGAGGCAAGAGGCCATGTACTGCCACCCTTTGGCACAGGAAAGGACGCAGGGACCTGTGGTACCAGCCTGGGGACTGGACACTGAGATGCAGCAGGAGCTGAGACCCCCAGACTTTGGTGTTGTGAAGGTATAAAAGCCCAGGGGTTCCTTTGTTCAGGGTCCCTTCCCAGAAGCACCAGCTGGAGCTGGTATTATTGCACCATGATTAAGCTGTTTGAAGGACCTGGATGTCTGAGAATCTGCCATGGGAAACCTGGGGTTGAGCTGGTAAGGGGTCCTGAGTCTGAACATGAATGTGAGTGTGAGGGGTGCAGCTGTGAAGGGGCTTCAGTCTCAGCTCAGGTGGCATGAATGGGGCTGCCAGAGTGGCTCCTGGGTGGAGAGACAGGGAAGTTTCCTTAACAGCAGGATTCAGGGCTCGATCTAGGTGAGAACAGGTTGTGAAAGGCTAGGTGGACCTGGCTGTGAAAGTGGGTCTTCAGAAGCAGCCATCTGGATAACAGCCTTATGGGAAGAGCAGCAGGGAGAGTGGCATGGCCTGGCTGGGTGGTGCCTAGGCCTTACCTCCCATTTGGAAATGCCAGCCAGCCCATGACTCAGATTCCTGATCCTCTCCCAGACCCTCTTCTGCACAGCAGTGGTTTCAGAGTTGGTGAAGTCCAGCAGCACCTGGGAAAAGAGAAGCTGCCGATGAGTCCTGGGAGAAAACAACTCTCCAGCCAGAGGAGTGAAACTCCATTCCTGGGCAAGGCTTGTATGGTCCCTCAAGGCTTCCTCTGACCTTGAGCAAAGTCTTGGTGGGCTCCTGCTCCAGGAGTCCCTTGCAGGCTTGGGACAAATGCCCCAGACCAAGCCTCTTGCAAGGCAGATGCCATTCTGTGCAGCCACTGTACTCCAAAAGAGCTTGGTGCCAGCCCCTGGTGCTTCCCCAGGGGAAATGAGCACCCTCCCCAAGGCACACTGCCTTCATGGCACTGGGCTGGTGACCACTCACCCAGGAGTGGGCAATCCCTCCTACCTAGGGTGAGGAACAGCCCTGTGTTCACTCTTTTCACAGGCCAGAACTCAAAGATGTCATGCAGCACCTCACAGACTCTAGAGGCAGGAGAGCTGATCACCATTGCTCCCAGCATGATGGGGTCTCACAGTCTGCAAGGACAACAGAGAGTGACGGCAGTGATTCTTCTGTTCCTGCCCATCCTGGAAGACTGATCTCAACTCCCAGGATGTACATGCTGCCCGGGACAGAGACATGGGCAGAGAGTCTACTGACTATATATAAATATACAAATATCAATTTCCATTTAAAAATTTAATTTATTGCTGATTGCTACAACTGAACTGCCTATGTCAAAGCATGCAAATATCAGTATATCTATCTAAATATCCATATACCTCTAAATCTGTAAGTACAACAACAAAATACATCTATAAATATAACTCTATGGAGAGGGATCCCAGGTAGTCCATTTTCATAGGCTTTCCCTCAATACCTTTCTCCCATGCAGAGCAGCTGTTTGGGAAAGTTACAGCAGATGGACATCTAGAAAGCAAAGGGAACACTGAGTCAACATGGGACCTTGTTTATGGCTCCCTTGGCAGTAGACCTAGCAATTGTACTTCTATCAGAGACTATAAAACATGGCCTGAAAGGCAGGCTCTCCCTTGGGAATTTGAGGCGTGTGGAGGCCATGTATTTAAAACACTAGGAATCCTTCCAAGTTTCCAAAACTTTAAAGTTTTGAAGTACCCTGATAAAAGCTGCAGCACTAGCACTGTACATGGCACCCACAAGAATTTTGAAGGGAGACATTCATATCTCATGAAAAGAACTCCAGCCTTGTTTCTTCTCTGTACTAACAAAGAGACCTCAGTCCTATTCAATGGTAGAAAGTGATGGGCATTCTGAGGTGAGTTATTAACTAACATTGTTACCTGGGATCGAGAAACCACCCTTTGAAGAGAGCAACAGCTCCTCCAACTCTACCATCAACTATTGGATCAACTATTCTGACCTCCCTTTTTCTGTAAAAGTCAGGCTCAGAGTAGCTATCTCACTCATCTCTAAAAACATGTAGGTTCTCTCCTTACCAGGCTCCTCTGGATCAAAGGAACTGTTCCCACAGCCTGTGTTTCCACGTGAAGCAGCTCCCTCTTCAACTGCAATTTTCACAGGCTTACTTCCTGAAGACTCACAATGACACCAAATATTCTCCATAAGTAAAAAAAAAAAAAAAGAAAAAAAAGAAAAAAGGAAAAAAAAAAGAAAAAAAAAGAAAAAAGATAAAAGAAAAAAGTTAAAAGAAAAAAGGAAAAAAAAGGAAAAAAAAGAAAAAAATAAATTAAAAAAAAAGCAAACCCAAAGATCAATTGCTATTTTCTTGTAATCATTTTCTGGACACTGTAATAACTGTTCTTCTCCACTCTGAAACGACATGGAACACGAGGTTAACACTGTTAACATGTTTTAAATGGCAAGCCTTTGCCAAAATGAAACAAACTCCTACAAAATACCTATTAATCACAATACAAAATCATAAAAACAGAACACATCAAGTGAGAATACATGTCCTCACAGTCTGAACTTTGTCTTTGCTTATGACACTAGCTATAAAAAACACGAAGAAACACAGGGAGAAATCAAAGTGCCTTCCTAGTTACCACTAGATTTACATACATATGTGTTATTACTGAGAGATCTCACTCAAAACACTTCGCAGGTCTGTGTGGTACAAAAACTACCTTCCTGATCCATACATTTCTGGCTGTGAATCTCACCCCAGCTCATCCAGTTACTTAGTCTAATTATTAATTAATAATTTAATAATTATTACATTGTAACATACTACTTGCTTTTTGGAGCTCTTCTCTCCTGCTCCAATGGTATTTTGTAGGCAACCATTTACTGCATGGGTATGTTTCCATGACTATGTGGCAAAAATCTATAGGGTTAAAGAAACCTCCTAAAGCTAGACAACCTAGTTAGGTTTCTATTCCACTGAGGAAGCAAAGGCCTGAAGTTAAGTACCTGGAATTTGTCTTTAGTCAGAAAGATATCCTCATTATCACCTATTGAAGAATAAAATTCTCTCTTGCAAACAGATTAGCCATCAATACCTTGAAGATGAATGATAGTTTAGAGCCCACCACATATCCTTCTATTAAGGAAAAGAAGGCTTTTGAAAGCAGTGTGAGTTTACAGAAGACAAAGGGGCATCACAGTGGGTAATGGGATATAATTAAAAAAAAATCACACTCCACCATGGGTCTGCTCTTACTCAAATATTTAAAGGACAATGCCTGTCTATATTAATAGCAATATATATTTTTGATGAAACCATAAAAAATATGTAAAAAAGGCTGGGTCAATACAGGAACTAAATACCCAGGGAAGTCTGGGAAGAGCTAAGAATTAAAGAAAAGACATTTTTAATGAAAAGAGGGAACTTGTCAAACCAAAGGCCTAGTAGTCCCTGAGCTATTCTTCAACACAGAATAAGCTGCAAATTTTTAGCTACTTCATATCCAGGACCAACAACACCCTTCTTATCGCATTCATAACTCACGAGGACTAAGAACAAAAACACCTGTTCCCCAACAACTCCTTGATTCACACACCTAATCCCTCTATTCCTGAGATGAAATCTGGGCCCTAATTGCCAAAGCCTTCAACAATTTAAAATATATACTTCTCAAACACTGTTCAAAAGCTGTCAAAACTGACAAAGTGCAGGCAAGACAATTCACTTAGTCAATTGCACTAAGGAAGGACTCCTCTCAGCTCTGTGTGCTCTGGCACAAGGATGTGTTCCTCTCTACACAGCACAGAACACAACAGCCTAGTCCAGGCTGGAGATTTTTAGGGGATTCATCAGAATACAGGTCTTTCTGGAAAGACACCCAAGAGGAAGATGACTAATTGCTGCAACATGGAGAACAACAGTGGCAAGCTTGCAGCAGCTGAGGATGTCCCACCTAGAAACTTAGTCGAAGGCATCAGGATACCGAGAGGACAGTAAAACAGTAGCTTCAACATATACACAAACATGACATTTCAAGTGTCTGCATACCAGGCAGGTCTCGTGCAGCAGCAAGAGATGCAGCCTTTCTCTTTCTTTTCCTTTGTGTTCAAAACCAAAAAGAGAGACTGCATTTGGTGCTGTAGCAGGGGCTCTCCCATGCCTCTCTCTGCACATGAGAGTTGCAGTTTTCTGCACAAGAAGGAGCAGCCACAGGTAGAGCAAAGGACACTCACAACTTGTCAGGTGCCATAAAGTAGGAACCTGTGACCCATTTGTACCAACCAAATGTTCGTAAATGGTATTTTCCATAGGAAACGTAAAATTAGTAACTCCATCTAACCATTTCTCTGAATTTTCAACAAAGATGTTTGCCTTCAGTGGCAATTCTCAAAATACTCTTTAGAGGATCAAAAAGATATCCTAATACATCTACAATGTGCATTTTTACCTTGAAAATGAGCACCTGAATTTGGCCAAGACAAGCAATGATCTTGTGCTCTGGTATACTGGACAGTTTTGATTCACTTACATTTTTAAAATTTTGCTTTTAATGAACAAGCACTACACTGAAGATGTATTTACTTCTCAGGAACGTGACAACACTGAAAAGGTGTCAGTGCACACCCCAGCATTGCCAGTGAACCTCTGCAACACCGATGGGGTCACCAAGCACAGGAAATTCACCACTGAGGAATTGGTTGGGCTGGAAGTCACCTCCCAAGATCTTTCATTCAGCCTCCTGCTCAAAGCACAGTCATTCATCGGTTTTTGGTTTACAGTTGGACTTATCTTAAGGGTCTTTTCCACTGCAAGTAATTAAATAGTGCCATGTGTTGGAGTGAGGAATATCAAGTGTTTCATTCAGGCTGATGAGCAGCTCTTGCCTTTGTGCCATGTTATAAAGCATGCACACACGAGTCCTTGTCTGTCTACTGAATACAATCACAGTTCTGCACATTGTTTTAGCATGTTCAAATTTTCAAATGTTTGTCAGCAAACGTTTGAATGCTTGCTCCATTGACTTTTCTGCTCTAGGCTGCAGGTTTGGTAGTTCTCTGTATATAAATGTCTTGGCAGATGGGCATTGGATTTAACTGACTTTGTGTTTGTACCATGATGAATATCCACACCTGGCAACACTGAGTTGGTATCTGTTGTTCAGATATTCATATGGAAGAAAAAGGGCATGCTGAGAGAGCCTGTGTTACGTATGAAATTGCATGTGACATTGAAAATTAGGAGTCATTTACCAAGCAACAAAAATTAAAAGTAATATTTCACTAGGCACAGCTAGCATAGCACAGGGGAAAACACAAGACATATTTATTTGAATATTTTATTCTGTAATATTGTGTACTACTTAAATATATATAAAAGAGAAGGATACTACCAGCAAGTAGAATTAGTAATAGAGAAAAATGTCCCTTTTAACTTCCTGTTACAGATGAAGTAGTTGTAATCAGTTTTCTCAGGGAATATCCTGCCGACATTCTGCAGAGCATGGTGTTGGATTATTGTTTGCTTCCAGCAAATGAGGAGATTATTGTTTGCTTCCAGCAAATGAGGAAAGCTAATCTGGCAATCCTAGACAGAGTTGTGTCAGATCTCATTTTTTTGGTATGACTTACAGGTGTTTTTTCCCCATATTTTCTGACTTTCCTTTCCTTCCTTACGCTACTAAATAAATAACATGTGGTTTAAATTGAGTCATCCAGCAATTTCTGACAAAATACAGATATATGCACTGAGGATATGAAATCCTGGAGGATAAATTCTGTATCTTCTGTTAGTCTGATGGGGCAAGTGGTGAGTGGTATCTCTTTCTATTTGTGTTAACCACTTCCAATATGTTGATTGCCAACAGCAGCAAGTCCATTTGTATGAAGAAACAGATACTACAAGGCTCAAAGCCAAACTGCTGATGCTTTGTTAACACGACCAGTGACTGCCTTATTTTATCAGACTCTGATTATTTACAGTCATCAAAGGTCAGATATAAGATTTTTATACTTTTGTTTTGGTTATTGCAATTCAAAAGACTATGAAAGCGGCAAGATCGCTAAAAAAGCTCTGCCTTCACAGAATCATTTGCAATTATTTTCAGCTTGGACAAATAGCCCTGTGCATATGGGAGTGAATGCAAAAAACTCCAAGGAAACATTCCCCTCTCACTTACTTGAAGCAATGATTTTTTTTCCCACTCCTCTTCCATTCCTACAGAGCCATGAAATGCAACGGCTTTTGACTCCCTTTTGATTCTAATAATCCATTTTATACACTGAACTTCGTAAATGATTGCTTTAATACACGTCTGTCACATGCTATTGACTTCACTGGTACCATTGCTGCTCTTTCAAGTGATGAATCTTGTTTCACAAGGCTGGGAAGATGCAAATCCATTTCAGAGTCTCCGACAGGGAGTTCATTTATCATTACTTTAATATGCACTGTTAGCTGCATTAATAACCTCTCTTGGGCCACCATATCAAAGGTGTGGGGCCTTTCCTGATTCACTACTTCTTTGATGAAATTCTGCTAATTTTCCTTCATGATGGTGGGCAACTGAGATATTATTGTCCAATTTTTATGCTCTTTCCTTTTAGCTCAAGCCACTGGATCCTGTCAATTAAATACAGAATTGACATTAATGTATTTTATTTATATTTCTAGTGGACAAGCATCCTAGGGTTAATATAAATTTATATTAAATTCGTATGTCACATAGTTTGAGGCTTAACAAAAAGCAGTTTTTATGTCTGTCCATCCATCCATTTGTCCAACTATCTAGCTACATACCCACCTACTCACTTACCTTTCTAGCCAACTCACTAAAAGTTTGAGAACAGCTTCTGTAGTAATCATCTCCCTTTACACTAATTTTCGGATATAAGCCCAAGCATGCATTTACTGAAAAACACCAGTTGAACGCTAATTCATACTATCCACCTGGTCCAGTTGAATTGTGAGCTGAAAAAAAATCTGCAGCCTAAACTGGGAAAACATTGAAGCAGAGGAAGAGATCAATTTTGTTGTGGGGTTTCCTTTATCAAAAAAGGTAAATTTTATATTTGATCTTGTTCTAATTCTTTACTTCTAAAGAAAGTGGAGAACAAAGGAAGTGGAAGAGATACATCCCAGAAGAGATCCATCCTTTGAATGTGGAAATGAGTTCAGAACCATTTGGCAAAAACCTCTGTGTATTGAGCTAGGTTGTGGATCTAACTGTCCAGTTAAATGTCTGTTCCTTTCAGGTCATTATTTTTATGGAGTTTGACCTGGTCTCCCCTCTCGAAAGGACTCTATTGCTTCCACCTTGGACATCTTTTAACTACTTCATTCCAGACATAACTGTGGCCTCATTAGAGTGCTGAAATGCTTGGTAGGAAAAGGGAAAAGTGAAACTGAGTGTGTATCCATAAGCTAAGTCCGACTCATAATAAGGAATTAAAACTCAGGTAAAAATTCACAAGAATGTCCGCAGAAATGCCAGTGATGAGCTGATACTAAAACCAGAGACATGGTCAAGGCCTTGGTGACTGGCATTTAACTGTGGTGGTGAGCCCAAGACATGGGTGAGAAGAGAGAGTGTAACATGGAGCTGCAGTAGCCCTAGATATAGGTGTAGAGGCACAAGGAAATGCAGGGACGGATGTTGTGTTGTAGCATCATTGGGTGGGAGGATGTTGAGGGTTAGTTCTCTCCCTTTTTCCCTCTGTGGAATTTTCCCCATTGTCATGCTAAGATACCTGTTGACTGGGCCCTGGTGACAAGGGGGAGGGGACGGGAGGGAAGAGAGAAACCCCGCGAGATTCAAACAGCCAGAAGAGGAAGCGGAAGGCTGGGCCTCAGCCCATTTCCCCCACGGAGTTCGGACGAGAAGGACGATCGCCGCCTCCTGCCTCTCTGTCCCATCCCAGCGTCGGGAAACCACTATCGGACCCTGCCCGGCTGTCTTCTCGCTGTGAACTACCACCATCCAGCACTCTGCTGAGCAACAGGACCCACACCGTGAGCGGAGGGCTCTCTCCATCTCTCTCTCCCCCTGGGACAGCTCTGCCATCACCCCCAGCCCTCCTGCGGCTCTGCGGGACCCGCCCGCCCCCAGCACCGGGAACTGCAGCTCAGGGAAAAGGTGCCTGCAGCCAAAAAACACTGGGACTGAGTTACTGTTCTGTTTGTGGGTAATTTCATAGCTGTTGTTGTTCTTGTTTGTCTTGTTAGATATACTAATAAAGAACTGTTATTCCTACCCCCATATCTTTGCCTGAGAGCTCTCTTAATTCCAAAATTATAATAATCGGAAGAATCATGGGTTTTTTTTTTTTCAGTCCAAAGGGGAGCCTCTGCTTTCCTTAGCAAACACCTGTCTTTCAAACCAGGACAGATTTTGGCACCCAACGTGGGGCCTGAGGGCATTGAGAGAAAAGGGTGAAAAAGGAATAACAGTTCTTGAGTTACCTCAGTTTTGTGTTAGGTGGCATCATGTTGTCCAGCTTACCGTGGTTTGGGCTCCATGTGGCCACAGCTCTATCTCTCCCATTTGCAATCCCTTACTTGAACATGGGTCCTATAACTCAGGCTGTTGTAACTATTATCCAGTTCATTTTGTGGGCTGATAACGTGAGAAATTCATGGATTTTTAACTTCCTCTGGAAGGTGGGCACACGGATTCAGAGCTATCACACTCTAACTGTATGTTTTTAATAATGGTACATACTGTGAGGATATGACACCAGGGAAAATTTTGTCCCAGCCCCTTACACAGTTTTTTTTGGGTCTGCTCCACCAGCTTTTGAGGGGTTCAAATCTCTTCTAAGCAGTAATTATATCATACAGTGGCTGACATTACTAATAGGCCTTGTAAACCTGTTCTATTTAACATTCCAAGATGAGGGGAGATTGACTTGGATGACAACCCTGATACATCCCCCAAGGAATAGGGATCCTGCCCCAGAGCCTGGCCCTGCCCCAGAGCCTGGCTCTACCCCAGAGACTAAAGATTCTGCCCCAGAGCCTGACCCTTACCCTGCCCCTGCCCCAGAGACTAAGGATTCTGCCCTAGAGACTAAGGATTCTGCCCCAGAGGTTAAGGATGTTGCCCCCGAGCCTGATTCTGCCCCAGAGCTCACCTCAGAAAGGAACCACCCAGAGTGAGTGGGGTTTCTAGTGAAGGAGATGGGCCAAATGCTGAAGGAGTACCTTTCCCCAGCTCTTGAGAAACTCTCCCACTGCCTTAAAGAGGGAGAACCTGATGGTGCAGCAGTGGAACCCACAAATGTTACATCTCTCCAGGCTCCAGCTGAACTGCAAGGGCACTCACAGCCAGCAGCAGTTGCCCCTGTGGAAATTAGAAAGTCTAAGGTGAAAACAAAGCACCTAGATAATAATGATCAGAAAGCAGGGCCCTCACAACCAGCAGGGGAGCCAGAGGTTGAGATTGTCACAGAGTCCCTGTCATTCGAGAGTCTCTGTAATCTGCGTAAAGATGTTGTGCGAAGGGGCCATGAGGCTTTTACAACATGGTTACTGCGGGTCTGGGACCTTATGGGTACAGGTGTGCAGCTGGATGGTACTGAGGCAAGGAATTTGGGACCCCTGACCCAGGACTCAGGTGTGGATCACATATTCGTAAGGGAACCAGGCCCCCTTTCCCTCTGGGAGCGGCTTTTAATGAGTGTAAGAGAGAGGTTTGTCCATAGAGAGAGAATGCAGGAGCACCACCATAGAATGTGCTGGAAGACCGCTGAGGAGGGGATCCAACAGCTGAGAGAAGTGGCAGTACTGGAGGTACTCTTTGGGAGGGGTGGACAACATGACAATGACCCCGACAAGGTCAGGTGCACAGGGCAGATGTTGTGGAATCTGGCACACCTGGGGCCATCTCAATACACCACATTCATTGCAGCCATTAATGCTGACACCAACCACGAGACAGTGGGTTCTGTTGCCAATAAACTCAGAAATTTTGAGAGTATAATGAATGGCCCAATGCAGGCTCAGGTCTCTGCTGTGATTAGGGAACTCAGAGAGGAGTTCAGGAGGAGATAAGAGGGGTGAGGGAGGAGATGAGGAAGGTCAATGCAGCACCAGTGCGAGTCACAGATACCAGAGTTAGAGCCCAACGTCCCCCAGCTAGGGAGAGAGGATACACCCCACGAGCTGACCTGTGGTTCATTCTGCGTGACCATGGGGAAGACATGAGGAGGTGGGATGGGAAACCCACTTCTGCCCTGGCAGCGCGGGTGCGTCAACTCAGGGAGGGAAACACTAACCCAGGGAGCTCCACTAATGTGAAGGTAGCTTCAACTTCCCATAACCAAGATGCAGGGTATTACAAAAGGGAGGATGATTTGTCAGATCCCCTTGAGGGAACCTCCAACATGTATGCCCAGGAAGGAAATAATAACCAGTGCTAGAGGGGCCCTGCCTCTAGCCAGGGAGAGGCACGGGAAAACCGGGTCTTTTGGACGGTGTGGATCCAATGGCCTGGCACATCAGAGCCACAAAAACATAGGGCATTAGTTGACACTGGTTCACAGGTCACCCTAATACCATCAGAACATGTGGGGGAGGAGCCTGTTTCTATTGCTGGGGTGACAAGGGGATCACAGGAATTGACTTTGCTGGAGGCTGAGGTGAGCCTGACTGGGAAGGAGTGGCAGAAGCATCCAATTGTGACTGGCCCAGAGGCACCGTGTATTCTAGGCATAGACTTCCTTGGGAATGGCTATTACAAAGACCCAAAGGGACTCAGGTGGGCTTTTGCAATAGCTGCTGTAGAGGCAGAAAACATTAAGCAATTGAACACCTTGCTTGGACTGTCAGAGAACCCATCTGTAGTGGGACTCCTGAAGGTGAAGGAGCAGCAAGTGCCAATTGCCACCTCGACAGTGCACCACAGGCAGTACAGGACAAATCGAGATGCCGTGATCCCCATCCACAAGATGATCCGTGAGCTGGAGGGCCAAGGGGTGGTCAGCAAAACCCACTCACCCTTCAACAGCCCCATCTGGCCTGTGTGCAAGTCTGACGGAGAATGGAGATTGACTGTGGACTATCGTGCATTGAATGAAGTGACTCCACCGCTGAGCGCTGCCGTGCCGGACATGCTGGAACTCCAGTACGAGCTGGAGTCCAAGGCAGCAAAGTGGTACGCCACCATTGACATTGCCAATGCATTTTTCTCCATTCCTCTGGCAGCAGAGTGCAGGCCTCAGTTTGCTTTCACCTGGAGGGGTGTGCAGTACACCTGGAACCAACTGCCCCAGGGGTGGAAACACAGCCCCACCATCTGCCATGGACTGATCCAGGCTGCATTGGAAAAGGGTGAAGCTCCAGAACATCTGCAATACATCGATGACATCATTGTGTGGGGGAACACGGCAATGGAAGTATTTGAGAAAGGAGAAAAGATCATCCAGATTCTGCTGGGAGCCGGTTTTGCCATCAAGAGGAGCAAAGTCAAAGGTCCTGCCCGAGAGATCCAGTTCCTGGGAGTAAAGTGGCAAGACAGGCGGCGCCAAATCCCCACTGAGGTCATCAATAAGATCACCGCGATGTCTCCACCAACCAACAAGAAGGAAACACAAGCTTTCCTAGGTGCCATAGGCTTTTGGAGAATGCACATTCCTGAGTACAGCCAGATCGTGAGCCCTCTCTACCTGGTCACCCAGAAGAAGAACGAATTCCACTGGGGCCCTGAGCAGCAGCAAGCCTTTGCCCAGATCAAGCAGGAGATCGCTCATGCTGTAGCCCTCGGCCCAGTCAGGACGGGACCAGAGGTGAAGAATGTGCTCTACTCTGCAGCCGGGAACAAGGGCTTGTCCTGGAGCCTTTGGCAGAAGGTACCTGGTGAGACCCGAGGCCGACCTCTGGGATTCTGGAGCCGAAGTTACAGAGGGTCTGAAGCCAATTACACCCCAACAGAGAAGGAGATCTTGGCTGCTTATGAAGGAGTTCAAGCTGCCTCAGAGGTGATTGGCACAGAAGCACAGCTCCTCCTGGCACCCCGACTACCAGTGTTGGGGTGGGTGTTTAAAGGGAAGGTCCCCTCTACCCACCACGCCACCAATGCCACATGGAGCAAGTGGATCGCCCTCATCACACAGTGAGCCCGTATCGGAAACCCAAATCGCCCTGGGATTTTGGAAATAATTACAAACTGGCCAGAAGGTGAAAATTTTGGTCTTGCCGATGAAGAGGAGCAAGAACAAGTGACCCGGGCTGATGAAGCCCCGCCATACAACCAACTGCCAGCAGGTGAAACTCGCTACGCTCTTTTCACTGACGGTTCCTGTCGCATCGTGGGGATGAACTGGAAGTGGAAAGCAGCCGTATGGAGCCCCACACGACAGGTTGCACAAGCTACTGAAGGAGAAGGTGGATCAAGCCAACTTGCTGAACTCAAAGCCATTCAGCTGGCCCTGGACATTGCTGAAAGAGAGAAGTGGCCAAAGCTTTACCTTTACACTGATTCATGGATGGTAGCCAATGCTCTGTGGGGCTGGCTGGAAAGATGGAAAAAAGCTAACTGGCAACGTAGGGGAAAACCAATCTGGGCTGCTGATGAGTGGAAAGACATTGCCAGTCGGGTAGAGAAGCTACCCATAAAAGTTCGTCATGTAGATGCCCATATCCCCAAGAGTCGGGCTAATGAGGAGCACCAACACAATGAGCAAGTAGATCAGGCTGCAAGGATAGAGGTGTCACAGATAGACTTAGACTGGCAACACAAGGGAGAGTTGTTCCTGGCTCGATGGGCCCACGATGCCTCAGGTCACCAAGGCAGAGATGCTACCTATAAGCGGGCACGAGACCGAGGGGTGGATCTCACCATGGACAGTATTTCCCAGGTTATCCATGACTGTGAGACGTGTGCTGCCATCAAGCAAGCCAAGCGAGTGAAGCCCCTCTGGTATGGGGGGCGGTGGTCCAAATATAAGTACGGGGAGGCCTGGCAGATTGACTACATCACACTGCCTCAGACACGCCAAGGCAAGCGCTACGTGCTGACCATGGTAGAAGCCACCACTGCATGGTTGGAGACCTACCCTGTGCCTCATGCCACTGCCCGCAACACCATCCTGGGCCTGGGAAAACAAGTCCTTTGGAGACATGGTACCCCTGAGAGAATTGAGTCAGACAATGGGACTCATTTCAAGAACAGCCTCATAAACACCTGGGCCAGAGAACACGGCATCGAGTGGGTGTACCACATTCCTTATCATGCACCAGCGGCTGGGAAAGTGGAACGGTGCAATGGGCTGCTTAAAACCACTTTGAAAGCACTGGGTGGGGGGACTTTCAAAAACTGGGAGATTAATCTACCAGAGGCCACATGGTTAGTGAACACCCGAGGTTCCACTAATCGAGCAGGCCCTGCCCAGTCTGAGCCCTTGAGAACACCAGATGGGGACAAGGTTCCAGTGGTGCACATGAGAGGTATGCTAGGAAAAACTGTTTGGGTGAACCCTGCCTCCAGCAAAGACAATCCAATTCATGGGGTGGTTTTCACTCAAGGGCCAGGTTGTACCTGGTGGGTGATGCAAAGGGATGGAAAGACCCGATGCATACCCCAAGGAGACCTTGTTTTAGGATGAACTACCTCTGATACTGCGCCTGTATCTGTAACTGTATGGATGTCTATAATTTGAAGACTTTAATTTGATTTGGCATGATGGTAGGGGAAAATTCGAGGTGGATAATGTTGAGGGTTAATTCTCTCCCTTTTTCCCTCTGTGGAATTTTCCCCATTGTCATGCTAAGATACCTGTTGCCTGGGCCCTGGTGACAAGGGGGAGGGGACGGGAGGGAAGAGGTAAGCCCCGCGAGATTCAAACAGCCAGAAGAGGAAGCAGAAGGCTGGGCCTTGGCCCATTTCCCCCGCGGAGTTCGGATGAGAAGGACGATCGCTGCCTGTGTCCCATCCCTGCCATCCCAGCGTCGGGAAACCACTATCGGACCCTGCCCGGCTGTCTTCTCGCTGTGAACTACCACCATCCAGCACTCTACTGAGCAACAGGACCCACACCGTGAGCGGAGGGCTCTCTCCATCTCTCTCTCTCCCCCTGGGACAGCGCTGCCATCACCCCCAGCCCTCCTGCAGCTCTGCGGGACCCACCCGCCCCCAGCACCGGGAACTGCAGCTCAGGGAAAAGGTGCCTGCAGCCAAAAAACACTGGGACTGAGTTACTGTTCTGTTTGTGGGTAATTTCTTAGCTGTTGTTGTTCTTGTTTGTCTTGTTAGATATACTAGTAAAGAACTGTTATTCCTACCCCCATATCTTTGCCTGAGAGCTCTCTTAATTCCAAAATTATAATAATCGGAAGAATCACGTTTTTTTTTTTTCAGTCCAAAGGGAAGCTTCTGCTTTCCTTAGCAAACACCTGTCTTTCAAACCAGGACAGAGGATGGCATCACCAGGAGATGGATTGTAACCTAACATCCCTCACTGCTTCTATTCAGGGGCCAGGCATCTATTTGACTGTGACATCACTGGGCAGTGGAGAATGCCATCATCAGGAGGTGGACTGTGATATCACATCCCTCATTGGTTACATGTGTGCCTGCAGAGCCTGGCTGGGCCAGTTTAATTCAAGCCTGGACTTCTACTGAGTGTGCCTGCAAGTGGGAGCTACATCTGGCCCTCAGTTCTCCCCAGCCTGCTGCAGCAAGAAGACATGGCCACGGGGGCAGACTGGAGCTGCCCTATCTGCCACAACACTCGGAGAGATGTGGCTTCTGCTCTGCCCTGTAATGACAAGTTCTGCCTGGGCTGCATCCTGCGGTGGGCAAAGACAAATCCAGCATGCCCACTCTGCAGCAGACCTATGGACATTGTCAAGTTTTCTGAGCGGAGTGAACGGGACTATCTGCAGTTTGGCATCACAGCCTCAGAAGAGTTGGCAGAGGACAGCAGCCAGGCAGGGAGTGCTCCATTCCACCTGGCCCAAAACAGCCCCCATCACCCTGGGGTGTCCCCTCCACCTTCTCCACAAAGGATGCTGTGTCCAGATGAGCAGGAGGCTGCAGAGTCAGAGTTCGTGGGTGGCCTCCTGCCTGAGGTCTGGGCAGAACTTTTCCAAAGGCAACAGCAACTGCTGGACCCTGTGCTGCCCTGGCTGCGCTGGAGGCTGGCAGCAGTCTATAAGGACCAGTGGTGGCGAGCAGAGGCTGCAGAGGGCTTCATCCTGCATGGCCTCTGTGTCTGTGGTCCGAATGCAGAGACCTTGGTGGAGCTGCTGGAGCCTCTCCTCAGCGGGCACACAGCATCGCTGGTCTATGGCACCATCAATGTCATTGCAGGCCAGTGCAGCGGCGAAGCCCAGAGGCTGCTGTGCTTCCATCATGCCAGCACCAACTCCAGTAGCTCCAGCTGCACTAGCTCCCGGGAGGTGACTCTTGCCAGTGGACCTGCAGGCTCTGAGGTAGAGGAGGAAGCTGGCACATCAGAAACCAGTCTCCAACGGAGTGCCAGCCATCCCCCATCTATGCCCACCTGCTCAGAGCAGGACCAGCCCCAGGAAGAGGCGGAGCAGATGGTGGTAATGGCAAGTCCATCAGCTCAGGGCTGCAGCCCCTCTGCTCCTGACCAGGGCAGGGACCACCCTTCTGGGAAGGCCCGGCGTGCCCGGAAGAAGAGAACCCCCAGGTGCCAGGATTCTCCCTGGCTCAAGAAGAGGCCACCCCGCCAGTAGCACCAGCATGCCTCCAGGAACTCCTCAGCCAAGAAGAAAGAAGTAAATTGTCATTTCCCTGACAAAGTCTCTGAGTGCTGCTTTCTCCCTGATCTGGCACCTTTCTCTGACTCCCACACTCCACTATCAGCCAAGAGTCCCCAGGACTCCAAAACCATTTCAGTAGCGCCTCCTCACACAGGAAATCCTGCTTCAGCCATGATGATTGAAAAGCTTATTAACAAGCTCCAGGAGGTATCAGAGTGAAAGACTGACCAGGCATCCATCACATGAGAAAAGGAAGACTCTGATTGTGCCTAACATAATTTCTGCCTTAGACATTAGTGAAAAATGTACAGATTGATGATGTGCAGTCAGAGGACAGGTACAGCCTGAAGGTACAGCCAATTAGAGTTCATTAAATCAATGGGAGGGAAAAGACCAACATATTAGTGTAGAATGCACTATAATCTGCACTAATGTAGAAAGCACTCTAATCTATATTAATGTAGATTTAAAAGATAGCAGGAGGAAAAGGAAATAGGGATCAAATTGGGGAGTGGAAGAGGAGGTAATATTAGAAGCCCTGTTCATAAGGATGCTAATTACATATTTTGCAGGTATGTTTCAAAAAACTAAATAAACAACAAAATCAAAACCAACCAATCAACCAAGAAAGCCCCCAAATCCACCAAAAATAGTGGTGTCATTCTTTAAAACACTGGATATTGTTTTTGGACACATTAAGTTTGTATTTTGGGTGATCTGTTTATTGGGGAGCAGAAATAAATTGCTGCAGGCAGTGGAAGGAGAAAGGAGAAGCAATAACACTTAGCAAATTTCCTTTTTGTTTCTCATGTTTATGCAGTCACTAGAACAGTTCATTCTGACCACAGAAAAGGTTGGCCAATGGAACACAGTGGGAAAGCTGCAGATTTGTGCTTGTGTGCAGCAAGCAGCAAGCTTGGTGAGTGAACAGTGAGTTGCTGTCTTGATACATATTCCTGGCAGGAGCCTGTGCTGGCTTCCCAGACCAAGCATGCAAACCAAGAAGATGCTTTGAGATGCATTCTGAGCATGACACAACAGACAAGAACCTGGGTGGCAAGAAAATCTCTCAAGAGAAGGGAGGGGTGCCCAGCTGGCCGACCAGCAGCCATTCATCCAGGGAAAGTTCCACTGAACAACCTAGAGGTCTTCAGTGATGGAGTGACTACACTAGTGGACAAGGGAAAGGCTACAGATGTCATCTTCAAGAGTTCTGTAAGGACTGAGGCTCTATTTCCCAAAACATTCTTTGCTCTAAATGGGAGAGGGGTGGTTTTGATGGGACTGCTCTGTGGAGGTGGAATTAGCTGGACCAGCATATCCAGGTGATATCAGTAGTCAATAGCTTACTGTCCCTATGGGCATCCGTGAAAAGTGGTGCTCCTCAGGGGTCCATACTGGAACCAGCTGTGATCTTCATCAAGGACATAAGACAGAGGGATCTAGTACACCCTCAGCAAATTTGTGGGTGACACCATGCTGAGCAGGTGACATGCCTGAGCAGTGATGTGCCATCCAGAGGGACCTGGACAAGCTCGATAAGTGGGCTCATGGGAACCTCATCAGCTTCAACAAAGCTGGGATTACAGCCCAGAAAGCTCACTGTGTCCTAGGCTGCATCACCAACAGGGTGGGCAGCAGGTCAATAGGGATGCATCCTCACTCTGCTCTGGTGAGACCCCACCCAGAACACTGAATCCAGCTCTGGATCCCCAGCATAGGAAGGATATGGACCTGTTCGAGCAATTTCAGAGGAGGCCACCAAGATGATTGGAGGGATGGAAGATCTGTGCTCTGAGGGAAGGGTAAGAGAACTGGGCTTGTTCAGTCTGGAAATAAAAGGCTCTGAGAGACCTTACAGCCCTTTCTAGTACCTAAAGGGGCTACAGGAGGGCTGGAGAGGGACACTATGAAGACATAGCAGTGATTGAAGCAGGGGACATGGCTTCAAAGTGGGAGAAGACAGGGTTAGACGAGATGTTAGGAAGAAATTCTTGATTGTGAGGGTGCTGAAGCACTGGCATGGGTTCCCCAAGGAAGCTGCATCTGTCCCTTCCCTACCAGTGTTCAGGGCCAGGTTGGATGGGGCACAGACAACCAGGTCCAGTGCAAGGTGGCCCTATCCATGACACAGGGGTTGGAACTAGATAGTCTTTAGTATCCCTGAAATCCCAAAGCATTCTATGATTCTTTAATGTCAGGTAAACCAAGTGGCTTTCCTCATATTGGTGACTCATGCTAATTACTGCTTGTTTCACCCTCCAGGCCAGTAGTTCTTCAAGAAACCTAAAAAATACATTCCCTTTTCAAAATCTCACAAGATATTATAAAGCTCCTTGCTTTCAGATATTACTAGAATAATAAACAACTGGTGTTGTTCATAACAAGGTAATAACTTAGAAAATCACCTCTTGTAGAATACCAGGCATAAGAATATTTTATCTTAAACATTTTAACTGTTGATACAGAAAAGTTGTGACTGGAATAGACAGTGCTGTGAAGATGGGGAAGAGCTGAGCCGAGCCAACTTCTTTTTCTGCCCTGAGACCCGTGCTCAGTGTTGCTGTGTGAACTAGAAAAACTATAAAAGAAAGTGGATCAGTCGCCCTCTCTCTCTCTTTGTCTCTGGAGCTCTCTTTGTTCACCTCATTTCCAAGTAACTGTTCCTTGACATGTGATCTGGTGCCTTTGTTCAGCATGAAAAGTATTTATAAGGAACATCACACACCCTATTGGGTCAGTTGTGACACAAAGGACCAGGAAAAGAGGGTGGGAGTGCTACAGCCTTGGATGGACTCTTGCATGTTCTATAAGTGAGAGTGGCATTGGAAAATTGATCCAAATGCTGCGAAACTGCAGTGCTACATGGAAATCCAATTAAAGAATATTTGCTTTCAATATCCAGAGTCACTCGCTAGATTTGAAAGCCTGTAATTTTCTCCATTCACTTCAGAGCTAACATCAGCAAGGAAGTAACACCCCAGAGAACTGAAAACACCACCTAAACCAAACTGCATCCCCATTCTCAGGAAATCCATTCATAGACTTTCTCAAATGATCACAACAGAACGAGGTGGGACAAAGGCCTAAAAATCGGTACATTGATGAAAACATGGAAAGCTAAGCAACACATCCACTGCATCCCCATCATCCTGCTCCTGCTGATGCACTGCTGTGGCATTTCCAAGGAGGCTCGCCCATCTGAGGTGCACATTTGGGAACTTCCCTGGGCCCACCCATGCATCAGAGGGAGCTGCCTGCTGTGGATGTAAAGAAAAAAACAAAAGAATGTTCCAACACACTGTGGGAAAACTCAAAAAGTCCTAGTAGGAGAAAAGCAGTGGGACCAAATGGGCCAGTCCCAGAAAAAACTGAAGTTGTGAGGAAGAGACCAAATAGATGAAACTACAGGAAGGAAGATTTAGGAAAAAAGAAAAACCACCACTATTCCCAAATTTGGATGCTTCATACTCACTCCTCTTCCATTCAAACCAGTTTATCTCTATTTCTCATGTTGTGGTTTAACCCCCAACCAAGCAGCACATTCAACAATTCTAACTCAAAGTGTCAGAACTAGGCTGGAGAGTGAAAAGAATCAGAAGGGTAGAAGCTGGAAAAATCCCAAGAGCAGTAAACAATTGAGCTGCCTAGGGAATGCAGAAGCCTCATGCATAGGCCAAGAAACCCCTTTGAACTCATTCCCCATTTCCCAAGGGGAGGCAGGTGTTTCACATCTCCAGGACATCAGGGACCCCTCAAGCCTCACAGTGACTTGAGAAGACAAATGCCATCACTCCAAACATCCTTCCTCCTGCTGGTACCCAGCTTGAAATACTGAGCAGCATGTGGGATGGTCAGGAATATCTCTTTGGCCACTTTGGGTCCCCTGCCCTGGCTGTGTCTCCTGCCAGCCTCGTGTGCAGCATGACCCCAGGGAGCTCTGTCTGGGCAGCTCCTTCCCTAGTGCGGGGTGCCCAGCTGACACAGCCCTTGGCTCACACAGATCCAAACTGCAGAACTTTTCATCCCTCATCTTGGCCTCAGTTCCCGTAGGAGAACGCATGTTCCTGCTGGACACTCACCTGCGCCTGGGCCTGTGGAGAAGCCTGGCTGCCTTCCTTTCTGCCCAGGGCAGCACAGACACTCCCAGACTTTCCCAGCAGCTGCCACACAACCACGGCCACAGCGGCGTCCCCAGCAGTGACACCCCTGCTCTGCTCTGTTTTGCCCTCTTCTGCTCCTCTATTCACAGCTAAAAGCCTGTATCTCCACAAGGAGGTTTGTTCTGGAGGAAGACCTCTGCCCACTTCCAAACTGACTCCCAAACCCCATCCCTCTATCTTCCCATGCTTTAGAAACACCTGACTATTCAGACTCAAATTTACAGCTTATTCACAGAAGGAAGGGAAGCTTCCAACACAGTGATGGTTTTACAGTATTTATTTTGACTATCCGCCAAAACTATCTACAAACTACAAACTACAAACTACTCCTTCCAACCTACAAACTCAAAAGAACAACAAACAACAACGGCCTCTTGCACGGCTAGAATCTTCTGTCAGCCATAAACTGCTGCGCTGCCATGATCAGAGGCGTCAGGCTGGAGGTCGGCTTGGCTGAAGTTACAAACGGATGCTGCCCAAAGAGAAAAAGAACAAATGAACTTCTGCTTTCCTCACAGGCTGAAGCAGCCTTTCTCAGGCTACCAGAGACACAGAGAAATGAGGGCAGTCTGTGCACCTCTGTCTCCCTGTCCAGGACTTTCCTGCCACAGGCAAACATGGCTTCCAGTTCCACAAATGCATGAAGCCAGATGTCTGCAGCTTAAGGAGATTTACTATAATTGTCATTGCAAGGCTCCTTCCAAGCCATGGCAGGCTGGGATTCTCCTTGTTTTTCCTTTGGAAAGCCCCCAGAATGGAGATTCTTAGGAGCGGGGCCCACCTGACGCCTTGGACTTGAGCAGAGGAGGAGCCCCTGGCAGTGGGTAGCTGGCACAGCCTGTAGCTGCTCTGCCTTTTACCTGCAGAAGTTCCTGGGCAGACCAGCGCCTGTCCTCGTCTGTCTCCAGGCAGCAGTGCAGAAAGTCTCGCAACCAAGCCGACTGCTGCCTGGGCTTCTGCAGCTTCGGGGTGCCCCCGGTGCTGATCAGCTGTCGAGCCTAGAGAAGAAGGCAACGCCACACTCCACCTGTCTCCTTCGCACCCAAAACTGCTCACCCACACCCCGCTGGCCAAGCTGCACTCTCACAAGTGGCCCTTTCCTCCCTGCCAGAGGCTGCGACATGCCTTTCCCACCCCAACCAACAGAACCCAAAGCCAGAGGCAACCACAGCCAGTCCAATGTGCAAAGGCTCCTGCCTTCAGCCCTGATTTCGTGGGCTGATTGGGAATCAGGAGCAAATCCATCAGCAAAAGCACACTCGGCTTCTCCGAGGACTGACACCAGCTCTACAGCCGCTTTGGAAGAGGGACTTTGGTCTAACTCTACTCTTCCCAAGGATTCTTCCGTAACATGCAGCTTGGCGCTGCTCACTGCTCCCTTAGGCAAAGCTGCCAGCAAGCAAATGGCATCAGCGTACTTTGGGCCGTTCCTAATTCAAGGGCAAGGGGAATAATACAGGGCAAGAAGCACAAGAGACTATGCAGCCCGGGAGCTATGGTCTTCAGGTGTTACCAAGCTTGGCAGGCAGAAGAACGGGGGCAGATTTTCTTAGAGGGACGGGAGCATCTGAGAGAAGTTGCAGCGCACCGTGCGGGAGGTTTCCATCAGGTAAGGAGGAGCTCCTTCCACCATCTCCATCCCCACGATGCCAAAGGACCAGATGTCCACTTTGGGGCCGTAGGGCTTCCTGGTGAAAATTTCAGGCGCCATCCAGTAAGTAGTCCCGACAGCCGATCTGCGTTTGCTCTGCTCAGCCGTGAGCTGAGCAGCGAGGCCAAAATCAGCTGAGGAGAAAAAACACACTCGGATCAAGCCAGCGTGAAGTAGGAAAGCAAAGAGAAGAAGTCCCCACTCTCCCAGTGCCCAAGAAGGCAGTGTGGAATCCAAAGGGAATGCAAACGGGAATGGCATGCTGGCATTCCTAACAGCTGCAGCTGAGGAAATAGCAGATGGGCCACTTAGCAAAAGCCCCCCGTTTCACACAGTGGCTTTTAGTTCCCTGAAGCTCCAGACTGAAACTGCCTTGCTTGCGTGAGGGCACACACAGCCCAAAGCCCCTCCTGACACCTTCTTCCCAGCCACACCGCCCTGTACCTTGTGGCTGTGCTCTGCGCTTGCAGCAGGGCAGCCTGCACTGCCACGGGCACCACTCTTGGGCAACTGGAAGTCACTCAAATGCACCCCCAGCCCACAGCCCACCACGGCTGGGCCTGCCCTTAACAACACCCACCCAGCTTGACAGATCCATCCAAGCCCAGGAGAATGTTGTGGCTTTTGATGTCTCGGTGGATCACTTGCTTGCAGTGAAGGAAATCCAGGCCTTGCAGGCACTGAGGGAGGAAAAACAAACAGGAGATCTGACTTCGTCCCTCATGCAGTGCAGTGGCACATCTGCAAGACTGACTTGCTGGGGGACGCCGAGCCATGGCAGGCAAGGCTGAGGGGAGGGCAAGAGCTTGCTGCTGCAACATGACGACAGCAGTGCCTTTCTAAGAGAGGGTGTATTCGCTTTGAAAGAGAAAGGGCAATGCTTTTTCTGGCCAGTGCCCTGCAAACACAGACTGAAGGAGCACTGCTGCAGTGCCTGTGCTCTCTCCAGCCAGATGACAGCAAATGCCTTTGCAAATGCCCCTTTGGGTGCAAAGCTCTCCTTGGAGGCTGAGCTCTGGCAGAGTCCTGTGAGTGTCTCTTTGTCTTTGCCACTCGGTTGACACTGTGCCACCAGCACGGCTGCTCTTACAGGGAAGGAATGCAGCACACACAGGCAGCAGGCAAGTGTTTGCAGAGGCCAACGCAAACAAACGCACTAGAAGAAGGGCCCGCACCTTGGCAGGCCCTCCAGATGCACTTGCCCCCGCTCTGCCAGTCACAAGAGATAGGCAGAAAGGAAGCTCGGAAGATGAAATCAATCTTCCCCTTCCCACCCATTCCACCCAAGCCATGGCAAGCACCAACGCAATCCCTTACCTCGCGGGAGACAGCTGCTATCTCTCCTTCTGCCATTTGGATCTCCCTAATGACATCGTGCAAAGACCCTCCGTCCATGTATTCCATTACGAGCCAGAGTTCCTCATGCACCAGGTAGCTGAAAGGAGGAAACAACCACCTGCAGGTGAACGCGTGCGCTTGCGTGACCTGATGGACCCTTTTGTCCGTGTCTCTCTCCGAGGAAGACAGGACAAAGGGAATAGGCATTCACAAGGCTCTACAGGGCTTGAACTCTGTGCAGTAGAAAAGACTGCTTGGTATGCACAGCTGTGCAACAGGCCATGGGAAATACCATCTCCAGTGCTTTGTCAGAACTCAAGAACCTTGGGGGAAAAATCAAACACCAAACCCAACAGGACAATGGGCACGGAGGGCAGGGACTTGGAGGCTGCTGACGCAGTAAAATTGGGCCGAGACCTGGTCTTTGAAAGCGCACTTCAAACTAGATATGCCGCAAAAGATAAATGCAGCCCCCAAGCAAACTCCTCCAAGATGCTGTGGATCAGCCCAGAAAGTGAAGGAATTAACAGCTCCACCCTCTGCCAGCAACCAAAGGAGTGCTTGAACCTCTGGCTTGCCGCACGTCAGTGACCCTTCACGGCAGAAGAGCAGAACCACTCACCTGTCTACATAGTTCACCACATTGGCGTTCTTATTGTCCCGCATGACCTGGATTTCATTCACGCACAGTTGGTTGCTCTTCACTTGCAGCAGACTGATTTTCTTTATGGCCACCTAAAACGACATGCAAACCATGGATCAAAGAAGTCTATGGCACAGGAACACAAGGCCAACAGGGACACTGTGATTTTGGGATGATACAGCTGCGCTGTGCCAAAATGCCTTGGGACTGGACATCAGAGGAACCCGAAGCTGAACTTGCAAGAGCCCTTTACACTGCTTCCTTGGTCGCCACTCCCAGGACACACAGCCAGAAACCCTTTGCCTTGCAAACCTGGCAGAAACACAGTCTCTACTCTCCAGCTCAAAGCTCTAACCACCCTCGCTGCACCCACATTCTTCCCCCAGGGCCTCACTTTATCATCCCCATTTTGAATTCACACACCACTTGCAAGCAGGAAACAACTTAGGCCTAGGAAAAATGGAGCAAAACTCCTGGGAAACCTTGGCCATTTCTAGGGGGCTTGATCATTACTCCGGTGGCCACCGGCATTCTTCACTGCACAACAACAGGGCAAACCCTTACAGATATGACAGATAAAATGCCGCCCTACAAACATCCTGACCGTCCCCCCCAGCCCACCCCACCCCACACCCCCCAGAGAAATAAAAGCTGACAGATTTTATGGAAAAATTGTTGTCATGATGAGAACATCATTAAGGACACATCAAAAAAAAACAAGGCTAGCACATCCTCACTTCAGCAATTTTCCATTTGTTCTGCTAAAATTCTTTTTAGCACACCAGTGACATTTGCAATTCCTGACTGATTCTAAAAAGAAATAGCTCATGCCTTGATCCTCTAGTGATACACACCAGGCTCTGAGCAGGGCTTAGGCCCTCAAGAGACTCCTTGCAGACCTCTCTCTCTAAGCACAGTTCCCAAGGGCAGCACTGCACGTGCCTAAGGAACTACCATCAAAATTCCCATGGATTTGTTGACAGCGCGAAAGGAGAACTCGGGAACCGCGAGCCAAAGCCCCAGAGGGCACCGCCATTCTCTAAGACACCGCCTTGCCACTAAGAACCAGCTAGCGTGTCCTCCTCAGAAAGACAGCCCTTGGCCTCCTTGCATTGCTTGCGGCAGCTCAGAAGGACACAGTCTGTCCCCACTGGGCTTGGCAGGCAGACCCTGCTCTGCACTTCAGTTGCCTTTGCAGCAAAGCTCTAGTGGCGACCCAAAGCTCAGGCACAGCTCACAGCACAGGGGAGGGCACTCGAGAGCTGCACAAGCTGCAGCACCGCTTGACACTTACCTCTTCTCCTGTGGCAGTCTCCACTGCCGTGCACACAGTGCCGAAACCCCTAGAAACAAAACAGCAGCAGAGAAAGGAGAAGTCCTTTAGTCCCTGCAGAAGCCAGACACTGTGGCCCAAGGAGGAAAAAGAGGCCAGGGACAAACAGCAAATGCACCGCGACACATTCTGCTCTGGCTCCTTTCCCCCTTTCTCTTTCTGTGTCCGTGCGTGTCTGTGATTTTTCCAGACACACACACACACACACACACACACACACACACGGCCGTTGGGCCTGCTCACACTTCTCCTTGCAGTGGATGTGCCACACTCAGGCACCTCCACACAGGCCTTCTGAGAAGCCTGAAGCCATGTCACAGACATCAGAAGAAAACCTCTCAACACACATCCTTTCTGCAGCTGACAAGGAAAGTAGTCTCCAGCCACAGCTGCAGCCACAGGCAGAGCAGGCACAGGTCTCCACTGCTGCACACACAAATGGAGAAGTGCTCAAAGCAGAAGATCCTCAGACAGCTGCCTTCTGGCTCCAGAGCCATGGGCAGCTGCTTCTCTTGGGTGCAGCAGACACAGGAAGCACTCTACTTTTCAGGGGACTTCTTCTACATTTGGCTCCTCCCAGAGGAAATGTTGCAAATCAATCCCACTGACAGTCAGCAGAGCTGGCTTTCAGTAGGGAATAGCTTGGTGCTTTCTTTGCAGGAAAGGCCACAACCCCACGGGATCCACGAGGGCTCTCCCCTCAGGCACTCGATGCCTTTTCCTCTAGAGTGCATTGGCATTGGACACTGGCCTGAAGCTTTGGCTTTTGCCACCTCAGCTACAAAAGAGAGCGGCTTCTTTTGTGTCTGCTTTTGGCTTCTAGACTAGCTAGGTGGTCATCCTGACCACTGAACCTTGTTTTCAGCAAAACGCTGGAACAAAGCTTCCTGAGAGCTGTTCCCTGACAGCCCGCAGCTGCTACCTTGACCTTGGAGGCAATGAAGTTTTTCCTCCTTTCATTGCCACGGATCCTGTATCCTTTTGGGACACAGAGAAATGATTTGTCCCAAGAAAAGCGGCAAGAGGGGGAAAGACACTTGAGGGACAGGAGACGTGCCAGGTGCTGCTCCTTGCTGCAGAAAGGACCATTCCAGCATCCAGGTGTCTTTGCCATGCCTTCAGACCACAGCTATCAATGCTGACCAAAACTGAGGCATAGCAGCGTCTCAGCGCAGCGTCTGCACAGCTTTGCAGCTTGCCTGACATCACTCCGGCGACAGGTGACAGCAGCAAAGTACACAGCCCCTCCCTTTGAAGAAGCACCTGTGGCTGCACTCACCCTTTGCCAATAATTTCCAGTTCTGTATATTTAGCCTCCGGATCTCCTTCGCTCACCAGCATCCCTGTAAAAACCCAAAGGAAAGATGCTCACTTCAAAACTGAGATGCCAGCCTGCAGCAGATCACCAAGGCAGCCCCACTCTCTGGCCCACTGGGCCCTTTCAACTCCCTCACTGGACAAACAACAACACCATTGCCGCACCAGCACCACCAGCAGCACCACCAAAACAACAGCAGCAGGACAAGCAGCTCTGCAGCACATACGGTCTGCACTAAACTAGAAGCCTAAACTAAAATCTAAGCACGTGGAGAAACAGTCCAAGGACACAGAGATCAGAAGGCCACGACCAAGACAAGTGAGTGTGGTCTATAAAACCCAAACCTTTCTGTTCTTGGCCATGAACACTCTGCGCCATTCAACAAAAGCTTGCATCCTTGCAAGCAGCAAAGGCACCTTGGCTTCTGCAATCAATTTGTATCAACAGCTGCCCGCTCCAGAAGCGGAAGAATAGTGCCCAGTGCTTCCAGCAGAGGCATGATCTCCGCCTTGAAGCAGCACTTTACCTAAACAATGCCTTTCTGGCTTGCAAGAGCAGCAGCAGCAGCTGACGTTGCAACCTATTGCCATGGGCCTTAACAATGAGGTTCCTCAGCCTTCAGGAGAGGCTATGATCTGAAGATGACCTTGGCTGTGCCCCACAGGAGCTGGGCCCCACAGGAGCTCCCTGAAGCCGCCCCTATTCACAAGGTCCCGGCCTCCTGCTCAGCCACAAACCATCTCTCTTTTGCCTTTTGTACTGAGGCAAGCTCAGGCAAAGCCAAAGCACGCCAGGCTGCCCTCAGAGGCAGCAGCAAGAGCCCGCTGTTCCTTCAGCACCTCCAAGCACAACAACAGCTCCTGTGTGGAGGCCGCAGCAGCCGACACTCAGCCCAGCAGGAACTGCAGGTGGGACAGCTCACGCTGACACACGATCACACAGGGCACTGCTCCAGCACACAGGCATCACAAAGGACATACTCAGCAGGGCCAGGCACTCGTCCTCTGTCCTCTCTCTAAGCAGCTGCTCCATGCTGCCCGAGGAACTACTTGTGCTCCAGGTGCACGAGCTGCTCGCGCTTGACTTTCCAGCTTGGGGACAGGAGGCTTCTTCAGAGCCGGCAGCTGCAGCTCGTGCCGGCGCCAGGCCAGAGGAAGTGGAGCTCTGGGACAAGAAACAAATTTGGGTCAGAAACACGCCTGCCACAGATGCCCCTCCAATCCCATTTCAAATGCAAGCCCCTTGGAAGATGCTGCTGGCCACATCCTGGGCTCTTCACCTCTCGGCTTTTGCTGCCCCCTTCTCTCACACAAGGCGCAAATTCCAAAGGCTGCTTTTACCCCATGCACAACATGACCCCAAAGACACCGCTGACCAAAGCAGGCGCTTACTGATGTTGGCTGCTCAGGCCGTGGGCTGACAGCAGGGACAGGTTCATTAGCACCTTCCTCCTCTTCAGCCTCTTCCTTGACTCCAAGTTCAGCAAGAGCAGGGGCTGGTGCTGCCCTTGGGCTCTGGGCACAGACAGCAGCGGGAGGGACAGGAAAGAACCTGTCATTCAGAACCTGACAGATATTCAGCTACAGGCCCCTGCTGCAGCTTAGCTGCTCCTTGAGCTCCCCACAGCTGCTGATGAGCAGGGCCAGGTCCCTCCAGGGGACAGTGGCTCCTCCATATCCTGCAAGGCTGTCAAGTGCATCTTTGCACGGCTCTCCTCACCAGAGATAGGGAGCCTGCACAGCCACTGGCCACCAAGGGCCTCACTTGTACCCCAGCAGCATCCCAAGACACCCTAATGCTACCTCTTGTCTCTTGCTAAGAGGAATTCACAGCCCCTATCAGAGTGGTGGGGAACGGACGCCTAAATGTCCAAGTTCCACACCCCTTTCCCAGGGGTGAAACACTCTGCAAGTGCCAGAAAGATTCCAGCCCTCAGCATCTTCAACTACGCAGGGGAGGTGCTGTCTGATCAAAAACTTCCAGCTCTCCTTTGCTCCAGCCACAGGGCCACTCCCAGCTGCCACTTACTGATGCTGGATGCTCAGGCCCCACAGTAGCAGCAGCTGCAGCTTGGTGGGCATCTTCCTCCCCTTTGGCCTCTTCTTCAGGAAGATGCGCAGCCGCAGGAGGCTCTGAGGTTGCTTTTGGGCTCTGCAGACAGACAGCAACAGGAGGGACCGGCAACCTTCTTGATATTCAGCTCTAGAACCCAGATGCACTAAGGAGGAATCATCTGGATTCTAAGTTGCTCAGCCTCCAGCTAATTGGACCAATCAGAGCAGACTGCGCTCTCTTGCACAGGAGAAATTCCATCATGCATTCAAGCAACGAGCAACCCCACTTTCCACTGCTTAAAAGCTCTGAAATGGAACTGGGCAAAACAGACACACATCCTCCACACATTGCTGCTGCTGCTGCTGCTGCTGCTGCTGCAGAGAGCCCGCACTGTACTTTCATTCATCCAAGCAGGCTGGCACTGGACTGCAGCAGGCCCAGCTCACAGCTTGCTCCACAGCTGTCCAATGCTACCAACGCCAAAGGCTCCTTTCCCACTCACCCAAGGGCTGGATTCTCTCCAGGCACGGGCGATGTGACCTGCAACACACAAAGGAAAAAGAACCCCATGCTGTGAGAAAACTGCCCGCTCTGGGAAAACCCACCAAAAAGTCAACCCAAAGCCAGAGCATATTGCTTTCACTCCATGCCTCCAGCAGCAAGCCTCATGTCACACAGCAAGCAAGACAACAGCACAAAGGATTGCCTCGTGTCTGTCTTTTGTCCTCTTTGGCCACTCAAGCCCCAGAAACCTGAGGCCCATGAAGTCCAAGTTCTGAAACAGTCATTGTTTCTGCCCTGCCCCACCCAGCAGGAGCTACAGCTCGTCTCCTTCCTGTATTTCAGTTTTCTGAAGAGATGCAAGCGTCAGTTGCCACGAGCTTGCTGAAAACTTTTGCCCCGAAACGCTTCAGCCCAAGCCCTTTAGCCATGGTGGCAGTTCTAATGTGACGCCGCACAGCAACACCTCCTGTGCCCAGCAGCATACCGGAATTTGTCTGAAATGTCTATTTCAAGGGCCTTTCCCAAGCTGATTCTGTGATTTCCTCACAGAGGGAAGGGCTCTTTCAGCACACAGGAACTGTCAAGTCCCACACACATGTGCTGGGATGGGGGAATGCAGACAAGAAGAGGCTTCTCCTCAGTCCTGGAGAGCAGCGCAGTTTTTCCAAGCGCTCCTTCTAAGCTCTCCCTGTCTTCCCCTCTTAGAAGTTGTCATTCTTGAGCCAGCAAACGCAGGAGATTCCAGACTCCACTGCCACAGGCCATGCCGTGTGGGGAGAAGAAGCCCAGCAGGCTACATTACAAATGCAGCCCACGCCCCGCTGGCTAGAGACACCCCCTTGTCAGCTGCAGCTGCTGACAGCAGCTTTACCCAACAAAAGGCCTCTTCATGGCCTTTGGCCTTCCATCTGCTGCACCGAATAGAAGCGCCTACTTACGTGCCAGGTGGGTGAAAAAGTAGCCAGAATAAGCCACGGTAAAAGCCGTGCAAACTGCAGCACACACTCTCTCCATGGCGGGAGCTATGCTGCTCAAGTCGGCACCAGACAGCACTTGTGGGGACAAACAAAAATCCTGCGAGAGCTCTCAGGGTGCAGCTGGCTGTCAGAGACCTCGTCAATCAGCAGGTTGCACCTGCAGGGAGCATGCCAAAGAGCTGCTCTGCCCACTGAGGCCTCCCGTGCCTGGGCACAGCAACTTTGCCTTGACAGCGCTGGGATGCGGCCGCTGACATCACAATAGCAGCTGCTCTAGGCTGCCTTGTGAAGTCACGCCGAGAAGCACACCTTCTCACTTCAGCTAAGGCCAAAAGGCACCTGCAAAGTTCTCCTCTGCTACAAAGCAACACAAAAAGGCGGCCTAGTTCCTAAGCTGTTGCTCAAGGCATCTGGGAGTAACACCAAGAACACAGGAAGCCCTTGTAGCCCACGCTGAGAAGCTGAACACGGAGGAGGGACCATGATGATGTGAGGAGAAACCAAAAAAGAGAACAGCACCTTTGGCCACTCATTGTCCTGTGTTAAATCATGAGGCTTGATGCAGGTGGGGCTCTAAAAGGCAGCATCAATGGAAATCCCCCCTTCAATGCCAGCTGTGGGACAAAACCTCAGGAAGGCCTTTCAGAGCCCTTCTTCCTCACTTGTTTGCTGCAGAACAAGGTGGGACACAGGCCTAAAAAGGTACATTGATGAAAACATGGAAAGCTAAGCAACACATCCACTAAAATCACATCATCCTCCTGCTGCACTGCTGTGGCATTTCCAAGGAGGCTCGCCCATCTGAGGTGCACCTGAGGGAGCTTCCCTGAGCAAACGTGTGCCTCAGAGGGAGCTGCCCGCTGCAGATGGGAAGGAAGGAAGAAAGGAAGGAAAACAAAGAAAGAAAGAAAGGAAGGAAGGAAAAGAAAGAAAGAAAGAGAAAGAAAGAAAGAAAGAGAATAGAAGGTACCAGCATCATCGCTGTGGGCCGAGTCCCAAAGTGCTGGAAGGAGTAAAGCAGTGCGCCCAAGTGGGCTGGTCCCAGAAAAACTGAAGTTTTGAGGCAGAGACCAAATAGATCACGTGCTGGAGCAGCTACGGGAAGGCAGGTTGAGGAAAACAGAAAAACCACCCCCATTCCAAAACGTGGATGCTTCCTTCTCCCTCCTCCTCTTGCATTCCAACCTCTTTTGCTCTATTTGCCATGTTGTGGTTTAAGCCCAGGCAGCAAGCAAGTGCCACACACAGCCATTCTCACTCGATGCCCGGTCACCAGCAGGCTGGCCTGTGCAGAGAATTGGAAGGGTAGAAGCTGGAAAATTGCCAGGTGCAGAAAACAATTGAGCTGCATAGGGAATGCAGAAGCCTCATGATTAGGCCAAGAAACCCCTTTGAACTCATTCCCCATTTCCCAAGGGGAGGCAGGTGTTTCACATCTCCAGGACATCAGGGACCCCTCAAGCCTCACAGTGAATTGAGAAGACAAATGTCATCACTCCAGACATCCTTCCTCCTGCTGGTACCCAGCTTGAAATACTGAGCAGCATGTGGGATGGTCAGGAATATCTCTTTGGCCACTTTGGGTCCCCTGCCCTGGCTGTGTCTCCTGCCAGCCTCGTGTGCAGCATGACCCCAGGGAGCTCTGTCTGGGCAGCTCCTTCCCTAGTGCGGGGTGCCCAGCTAACACAGCCCTTGGCTCACACAGATCCAAACTGCAGAACTTTTCATCCCTCATCTTGGCCTCAGTTCCCGTAGCAGAACTCGTGTTCCCACCGTATCGGAAAAATAATGTTAGGAGAAATGGGGCAACTGAGAGACTGGATAAAAAGTGCTTTCTTGCCTTATGGCATCAATCTCATAGAAAGGTGAGGCATTAAAGGTGTTACATCCAGTGCCATAGTATCAGAAGCCTTTCCCTTCTTCATTCCGATGCCTTATGTTCGTTTTTTCACTAGTCACATACTTCTGCAAAACTTGTGAGCGTCTTTTCATAGCAATCATTAATTCCTTACTTTCTGCAGCCTTGCCACAATGCATCATTTTTCAACCAATCATACAGCATTTCTAAATTCACATTGCTGCATCTTCATCTTTTCACTAACTTTAGAACAAGTTCTATTGCTACGTTTGAAAACCTTTTGCTACCTTACTTAACGTATTGCCTGGCTTGCATAACACATCTCTCCCTTTGCTTAAAACATATTTCCATTTCAAGTGCAAACCTGTATTCCTCTTTCCTGTCTGCTTCACTTTTTAGCTTGTAATTCTAAAGGCCTTCCCTAAAGTCTCAGGTTAAATAAACATTGTATCCATCTCTACCTCTGAGCCTGGATGCACAAGGCCCGGAGAGCTCCCTGGGCTTTGCATTTCCCACAAGCGAATGAGCAAAGAGCTCATTTCCCATTTCCCAAGGTGTAATGGTTTCGTTTGTTTGTTTGTTTGTTTCCGGGCCAATGTACCAATAATGTAATAGTTTAAGGTTTGCCAATTTTAATATCGTTACCTTTTGTGGCGAACTAGAATTAGGAGTAAAAGTAAAGCAGGCCAAACACTTACAAAGGGAATAAAGAAAAAGACTTTATTAACTACACAAAGAATAAGAATAATAAATTCAGAGCAGATTTTCAGACCAGCTCTTCTTTCCCCCTTTGTTACAGCTTAACAACATGCAGAGACACTTCCGTCAATTTCTTCCGTAAATTATCTTTTCCAGTTCACTTTAGGGAGAGGAGTTTCTTTTTCTTTAGCTATAAGGATCTTTTACTAAGAGAGGAAATTGCCAGTTCTCTTTTGACTCCACTTGCTCAGGATTCACAGCTGCCCGGGATCTGCTGTCAGGAAACTCCTCCCACTTCACAGTCTGTTCACAACTGAGTTGCGGGCCATGGTAAAAAGTCATGGGGTATTACTTGTAAGGATGAGCTACTCCAAGGCAAAAGTTCTCTTTAGCTCACTTCTCTCTCTGTTTATATATTATTCCCAGGAACAGAGATCCCCCTCTTTTCCTCAGGGCAAAGGATTCTTCAAACCCTTTACACCTTGCTCCACCCCCCCACCACCCCAGGTCTCTCTTTTTTCCCATGGTTTAAAGAAAATGTTTGTGAAGCACAGTCCACCCCTATAACTTACAAAAAAGATATTTCAGCCCACCTTCATGGAGTCTCTTCATTCTCCTTCCATTTAGAAACTTAGCTTTGACTTCATTGACTTTGGTGTATCTTTTCTGTTCTTCTTCCTCTCACCCACGGGAAGATGAAAGGCGGTAAGTCTTATCTGAGCATTGGAAAAAAACTTAAAATCTCCCACAGAAGTTGCAGGAGATGGGCCCGGCCATGCGGCAGCTGTGTCAGGAGCTCAGGCCGCCCAGGCCACGCTGGAGGGGCAGGACGAAAACTGCAAAGTCCAGCCAGAGGAGAAATGGGTGCCAAGGCTCTGGCTCCATGGCTTTCTTCCGGCTCTCACTGCACCCGGCTCCAGCTGCAGGCCGGGGGTTCTCCCTCTGCCTTGCCCAGCACACAAAGCCGTGGGGGGCTCTCCCAAACGGGGCCCAGCTGCCTCCCCCCAGGCCATGAGGGCGGCCGGGCGGGCTCGGCCACCCCAGGGCTGCCCCGAGCCGGGGCAGGGCAGGGCCCCGCCGAGCCACAGCCGCACCGGGAAAAGGCGAGGATCCCAGCAATGGGCCTCTCCTCCTCTTGACCACTGGGGCCCCTGCTTAAAGACGGCCCCGGCAGCCTCTGGAGCTTGGCCCTGTGCCTGGCCCGGGCCCCATACTAGAAGGGACCGGCGCTAGGCCAATGCCAGACCTTAAGAGGCCGAAAATGCAAGAGAGCGTTCCCGGGGCTTACCTGCTTCAAATGTGATGCACGGAGCAAACCGACTTTTCCAATTCTTTTCTCAGGCTGTCAACAACTAAACCAGCCTCCAATTGGTCCCATCAATCCACAGAGGAAGTTCTCATGGGGAAAAACTTGCTAGTGGGCCCGCCCGCCAGGGTAAAACCAGCACACAAGGGGAGGCAGGTGTTTCACATCTCCAGGACATCAGGGACCCCTCAAGCCTCACAGTGACTTGAGAAGACAAATGCCATCACTCCAAACATCCTTCCTCCTGCAGGCATCCAGCTTGAAATACTGAACAGCATGTGGGATCGTCAGGAATATCTCTTTGGCCACTTTGGGTCCCCTGCCCTGGCTGTGTCTCCTGCCAGCCTCGTGTGCAGCATGACCCCAGGGAGCTCTGTCTGGGCAGTTCCTTCCCTAGTGCGGGGTGCCCAGCTGACACAGCCCTTGGCTCTCACAGATCCAAACTGCAGAACTTTTCATCCCTCATCTTGGCCTCAGTTCCCGTAGGAGAACGCATGTTCCTGCTGGACACTCACCTGCGCCTGAGCCTGTGGAGAAGCCTGGCTGCCTTCCTTTCTGCCCAGGGCAGCACAGACACTCCCAAACTTTCCCAGCAGCTGCCACACAACCACGGCCACAGCGGCGTCCCCAGCAGTGACACCCCTGCTCTGCTCTGTTTTGCCCTCTTCTGCTCCTCTATTCACAGCTAAAAGCCTGTATCTCCACAAGGAGGTTTGTTCTGGAGGAAGACCTCCGCCCACTTCCAAACTGACTCCCAAACCCCATCCCTCTATCTTCCCATGCTTTAGAAACACCTGACCATTCAGACTCAAATTTACAGCTTATTCACAGAAGGAAGGGAAGCTTCCAACACAGTGATGGTTTTACAGTATTTATTTTGACTATCAGTCTAAACTATCTACAAACTACAAACTACAAACTACTCCTTCCAACCTACAAACTCAAAAGAACAACAAACAACAACGGCCTCTTGCACGGCTAGAATCTTCTGTCAGCCATAAACTGCTGCGCTGCCATGATCAGAGGCGTCAGGCTGGAGGTCGGCTTGGCTGAAGTTACAAACGGATGCTGCCCAAAGAGAAAAAGAACAAATGAACTTCTGCTTTCCTCACAGGCTGAAGCAGCCTTTCTCTGGCTTCCAGAGACATACAGAAACGAGGGCAGTCTGTGCACCTCTGTCTCCCTGTCCAGGACTTTCCTGCCACAGGCAAACATGGCTTCCAGTTCCACAAATGCATGAAGCCAGAGGTCTGCAGCTTAAGGAGATTTAGTCTAATTGTCATTGCAAGGCTCCTTCCAAGCCATGGCAGGCCGGGATTCTCCTTGTTTTTCCTTTGGAAAGCCCCCAGAATGGAGATTCTTAGGAGCGGGGCCCACCTGACGCCTTGGACTTGAGCAGAGGAGGAGCCCCTGGCAGTGGGTAGCTGGCACAGCCTGTAGCTGCTCTGCCTTTTACCTGCAGAAGTTCCTGGGCAGACCAGCGCCTGTCCTCGTCTGTCTCCAGGCAGCAGTGCAGAAAGTCTCGCAACCAAGCCGACTGCTGCCTGGGCTTCTGCAGCTTCGGGGTGCCCCCGGTGCTGATCAGCTGTCGAGCCTAGAGAAGAAGGCAACGCCACACTCCACCTGTCTCCTTCGCACCCAAAACTGCTCACCCACACCCCGCTGGCCAAGCTGCACTCTCACAAGTGGCCCTTTCTTCCCCGCCAGAGGCTGCGACATGCCTTTCCCACCCCAACCAACTAACCCAAAGCCAGAGGCAACCACAGCCAGTCCAATGTGCAAAGGCTCCCGCCTTCAGCCCTGATTTCATGGGCTGATTGGGAATCAGGAGCAAATCCATCAGCAAAAGCACACTCGGCTTCTCCGAGGACTGACACCAGCTCTACCGCCGCTTTGGAAGAGGGACTTTGGTCTAACTCTACTCTTCCCAAGGATTCTTCCGTAACATGCAGCTTGGCGCTGCTCACTGCTCCCTTAGGCAAAGCTGCCAGCAAGCCAATGGCATCAGCGTACTTTGGGCCGTTCCTAGTTCAAGGGCAAGGGGAATAATACAGGGCAAGAAGCACAAGAGACTATGCAGCCCGGGAGCTATGGTCTTCAGGTGTTACCAAGCTTGGCAGGCAGAAGAACGGGGGCAGATTTTCTTAGAGGGACGGGAGCATCTGAGAGAAGTTGCAGCGCACCGTGCGGGAGGTTTCCATCAGGTAAGGAGGAGCTCCTTCCACCATCTCCATCCCCACGATGCCAAAGGACCAGATGTCCACTTTGGGGCCGTAGGGCTTCGTGGTGAAAATTTCAGGCGCCATCCAGTAAGTAGTCCCGACAGCCGATCTGCGTTTGCTCTGCTCAGCCGTGAGCTGAGCAGCGAGGCCAAAATCAGCTGAGGAGAAAAAACACACTCGGATCAAGCCAGCGTGAAATAGGAAAGCAAAGAGAAGAAGTCCCCACTCTCCCAGTGCCCAAGAAGGCAGTGTGGAATCCAAAGGGAATGCAAACGGGAATGGCATGCTGGCATTCCTAACAGCTGCAGCTGAGGAAATAGCAGATGGGCCACTTAGCAAAAGCCCCCCGTTTCACACAGTGGCTTTTAGTTCCCTGAAGCTCCAGACTGAAACTGCCTTGCTTGCGTGAGGGCACACACAGCCCAAAGCCCCTCCTGACACCTTCTTCCCAGCCACACCGCCCTGCACCTTGTGGCTGTGCTCTGCGCTTGCAGCAGGGCAGCCTGCACTGCCACGGGCACCACTCTTGGGCAACTGGAAGTCACTCAAATGCACCCCCAGCCCACAGCCCACCACGGCTGGGCCTGCCCTTAACAACACCCACCCAGCTTGACAGATCCATCCAAGCCCAGGAGAATGTTGTGGCTTTTGATGTCTCGGTGGATCACTTGCTTGCAGTGAAGGAAATCCAGGCCTTGCAGGCACTGAGGGAGGAAAAACAAACAGGAGATCTGACTTCGTCCCTCATGCAGTGCAGTGGCACATCTGCAAGACTGACTTGCTGGGGGACGCCGAGCCATGGCAGGCAAGGCTGAGGGGAGGGCAAGAGCTTGCTGCTGCAACATGACGACAGCAGTGCCTTTCTAAGAGAGGGTGTATTCGCTTTGAAAGAGAAAGGGCAATGCTTTTTCTGGCCAGTGCCCTGCAAACACAGACTGAAGGAGCACCTCTGCAGTGCCTGTGCTCTCTCCAGCCAGATGACAGCAAATGCCTTTGCAAATGCCCCTTTGGGTGCAAAGCTCTCCTTGGAGGCTGAGCTCTGGCAGAGTCCTGTGAGTGTCTCTTTGTGTTTGCCACTCGGTTGACACTGTGCCAGCAGCACGGCTGCTCTTACAGGGAAGGAATGCAGCACACACAGGCAGCAGGCAAGTGTTTGCAGAGGCCAACGCAAACAAACGCACTAGAAGAAGGGCCCGCACCTTGGCAGGCCCTCCAGATGCACTTGCCCCCGCTCTGCCAGTCACAAGAGATAGACAGAAAGGAAGCTCGGAAGATGAAATCAATCCTCCCCTTCCCACCCATTCCACCCAAGCCATGGCAAGCACCAACGCAATCCCTTACCTCGCGGGAGACAGCTGCTATCTCTCCTTCTGCCATTTGGATCTCCCTAATGACATCGTGCAAAGACCCTCCGTCCATGTATTCCATCACGAGCCAGAGTTCCTCGTGCACCAGGTAGCTGAAAGGAGGAAACAACCACCTGCAGGTGAACGCGTGCGCTTGCGTGACCTGATGGACCCTTTTGTCCGTGTCTCTCTCCGAGGAAGACAGGACGAAGGGAATAGGCATTCACAAGGCTCTACAGGGCTTGAACTCTGTGCAGTAGAAAAGACTGCTTGGTATGCACAGCTGTGCAACAGGCCATGGGAAATACCATCTCCAGTGCTTTGTCAGAACTCAAGAACCCTGGGGGAAAAATCAAACACCAAACCCAACAGGACAATGGACACGGAGGGCAGGAACTTGGAGGCTGCTGACGCAGTAAAATTGGGCCGAGACCTGGTCTTTGAAAGCGCACTTCAAACTAGATATGCCGCAAAAGATAAATGCAGCCCCCATGCAAACTCCTCCAAGATGCTGTGGATCAGCCCAGAAAGGGGAAGGAATTAACAGCTCCACCCTCTGCCAGCAACCAAAGGAGTGCTTGAACCTCTGGCTTGCAGCACGTCAGTGACCCTTCACGGCAGAAGAGCAGAACCACTCACCTGTCTACATAGTTCACCACATTGGCGTTCTTATTGTCCCGCATGACCTGGATTTCATTCACGCACAGTTGGTTGCTCTTCACTTGCAACAGACTGATTTTCTTTATGGCCACCTAAAACGACATGCAAACCATGGATCAAAGAAGTCGATGGCACAGGAACACAAGGCCAACAGGGACACTGTGATGTTGGGATGATACAGCTGCTCTGTGCCAAAATGCCTTGGGACTGGACATCAGAGGAACCGGAAGCTGAGCTTGCAAGAGCCCTTTACACTGCTTCCTTGGTCGCCACTCCCAGGACACACAGCCAGAAACCCTTTGCCTTGCAAACCTGGCAGAAACACAGTCTCAACTCTCCAGCTCAAAGCTCTAACCACCCTCGCTGCACCCACATTCTTCCCCCAGGGCCTCACTTTATCATCCCCATTTTGAATTCACGCACCACTTGCAAGCAGGAAACAACTTAGGCCTAGGAAAAATGGAGCAAAACTCCTGGGAAACCTTGGCCATTTCTAGGGGGCTTGATCATTACTCCGGTGGCCACCGGCATTCTTCACTGCACAACAACAGGGCAAACCCTTACAGATATGACAGATAAAATGCCGCCCTACAAACATCCTGACCGTCCCCCCCAGCCCACCCCACACCCCCCAGAGAAATAAAAGCTGACAGATTTTATGGAAAAATTGTTGTCATGATGAGAACATCATTAAGGACACATCAAAAAAAAACAAGGCTAGCACATCCTCACTTCAGCAATTTTCCATTTGTTCTGCTAAAATGCTTTCTAGCACACCAGTGACATTTGCAATTCCTGACTGATTCTAAAAAGAAATAGCTCATGCCTTGATCCTCTAGCGATACACACCAGGCTCTGAGCAGGGCTTAGGCCCTCGAGAGACTCCTTGCAGACCTCTCTCTCTAAGCACAGTTCCCAAGGGCAGCACTGCACGTGCCTAAGGAACTACCATCAAAATTCCCATGGATTTGCTGACAGCGCGAAAGGAGAAGTCGGGAACCGCGAGCCAAAGCCCCAAAGGGCACCGCCATTCTCTAAGACACCGCCTTGCCACTAAGAACCAGCTAGCGTGTCCTCCTCAGAAAGACAGCCCTTGGCCTCCTTGCATTGCTTGCGGCAGCTCAGAAGGACACAGTCTGTCCCCACTGGGCTTGGCAGGCAGACCCTGCTCTGCACTTCAGTTGCCTTTGCAGCAAAGCTCTACTGGCGACCCAAAGCTCAGGCACAGCTCACAGCACAGGGGAGGGCACTCGAGAGCTGCACAAGCTGCAGCACCGCTTGACACTTACCTCTTCTCCTGTGGCAGTCTCCACTGCCGTGCACACAGTGCCGAAACCCCTAGAAACAAAACAGCAGCAGAGAAAGGAGAAGTCCTTTAGTCCCTGCAGAAGCCAGACACTGTGGCCCAAGGAGGAAAAAGAGGCCAGGGACAAACAGCAAATGCACCGCGACACATTCTGCTCTGGCTCCTTTCCCCCTTTCTCTTTCTGTGTCCGTGCGTGTCTGTGATTTTTCCAGACACACACACACACACACACACACACACGGCCGTTGGGCCTGCTCACACTTCTCCTTGCAGTGGATGTGCCACACTCAGGCACCTCCACACAGGCCTTCTGAGAAGCCTGAAGCCATGTCACAGACATCAGAAGAAAACCTCTCAACACACATCCTTTCTGCAGCTGACAAGGAAAGTAGTCTCCAGCCACAGCTGCAGCCACAGGCAGAGCAGGCACAGGTCTCCACTGCTGCACACACAAATGGAGAAGTGCTCAAAGCAGAAGATCCTCAGACAGCTGCCTTCTGGCTCCAGAGCCATGGGCAGCTGCTTCTCTTGGGTGCAGCAGACACAGGAAGCACTCTACTTTTCAGGGGACTTCTTCTACATTTGGCTCCTCCCAGGAAATGTTGCAAATCAATCCCACTGACAGTCAGCAGAGCTGGCTTTCAGTAGGGAATAGCTTGGTGCTTTCTTTGCAGGAAAGGCCGCAACCCCACGGGATCCACGAGGGCTCTCCCCTCAGGCACTCGATGCCTTTTCCTCTAGAGTGCATTGGCATTGGACACTGGCCTGAAGCTTTGGCTTTTGCCACCTCAGCTACAACAGAGAGCTGCTGCTTTTGTGTCTGCTTTTGGCTTCTAGACTAGCTAGGTGGTCATCCTGACCACTGAACCTTGTTTTCAGCAAAACGCTGGAACAAAGCTTCCTGAGAGCTGTTCCCTGACAGCCCGCAGCTGCTACCTTGACCTTGGAGGCAATGAAGTTTTTCCTCCTTTCATTGCCACGGATCCTGTATCCTTTTGGGACACAGAGAAATGATTTGTCCCAAGAAAAGCGGCAAGAGGGGGAAAGACACTTGAGGGACAGGAGATGTGCCAGGTGCTGCTCCTTGCTGCAGAAAGGACCATTCCAGCATCCAGGTGTCTTTGCCATGCCTTCAGACCACAGCTATCAATGCTGACCAAAACTGAGGCATAGCAGCGTCTCAGCGCAGCGTCTGCACAGCTTTGCAGCTTGCCTGACATCACTCCGGCGACAGGTGACAGCAGCAAAGTACACAGCCCCTCCCTTTGAAGAAGCACCTGTGGCTGCACTCACCCTTTGCCAATAATTTCCAGTTCTGTATATTTAGCCTCCGGATCTCCTTCGCTCACCAGCATCCCTGTAAAAACCCAAAGGAAAGATGCTCACTTCAAAACTGAGATGCCAGCCTGCAGCAGATCACCAAGGCAGCCCCACTCTCTGGCCCACTGGGCCCTTTCAACTCCCTCACTGGACAAACAACAACACCATTGCCGCACCAGCACCACCAGCAGCACCACCAAAACAACAGCAGCAGGACAAGCAGCTCTGCAGCACATACGGTCTGCACTAAACTAGAAGCCTAAACTAAAATCTAAGCACGTGGAGAAACAGTCCAAGGACACAGAGATCAGAAGGCCACGACCAAGACAAGTGAGTGTGGTCTATAAAACCCAAACCTTTCTGTTCTTGGCCATGAACACTCTGCGCCATTCAACAAAAGCTTGCATCCTTGCAAGCAGCAAAGGCACCTTGGCTTCTGCAATCAATTTGTATCAACAGCTGCCCGCTCCAGAAGCGGAAGAATAGTGCCCAGTGCTTCCAGCAGAGGCATGATCTCCGCCTTGAAGCAGCACTTTACCTAAACAATGCCTTTCTGGCTTGCAAGAGCAGCAGCAGCAGCTGACGTTGCAACCTATTGCCATGGGCCTTAACAATGAGGTTCCTCAGCCTTCAGGAGAGGCTATGATCTGAAGATGACCTTGGCTGTGCCCCACAGGAGCTGGGCCCCACAGGAGCTCCCTGAAGCCGCCCCTATTCACAAGGTCCCGGCCTCCTGCTCAGCCACAAACCATCTCTCTTTTGCCTTTTGTACTGAGGCAAGCTCAGGCAAAGCCAAAGCACGCCAGGCTGCCCTCAGAGGCAGCAGCAAGAGCCCGCTGTTCCTTCAGCACCTCCAAGCACAACAACAGCTCCTGTGTGGAGGCCGCAGCAGCCGACACTCAGCCCAGCAGGAACTGCAGGTGGGACAGCTCACGCTGACACACGATCACACAGGGCACTGCTCCAGCACACAGGCATCACAAAGGACATACTCAGCAGGGCCAGGCACTCGTCCTCTGTCCTCTCTCTAAGCAGCTGCTCCATGCTGCCCGAGGAACTACTTGTGCTCCAGGTGCACGAGCTGCTCGCGCTTGACTTTCCAGCTTGGGGACAGGAGGCTTCTTCAGAGCCGGCAGCTGCAGCTCGTGCCGGCGCCAGGCCAGAGGAAGTGGAGCTCTGGGACAAGAAACAAATTTGGGTCAGAAACACGCCTGCCACAGATGCCCCTCCAATCCCATTTCAAATGCAAGCCCCTTGGAAGATGCTGCTGGCCACATCCTGGGCTCTTCACCTCTCGGCTTTTGCTGCCCCCTTCTCTCACACAAGGCGCAAATTCCAAAGGCTGCTTTTACCCCATGCACAACATGACCCCAAAGACACCGCTGACCAAAGCAGGCGCTTACTGATGTTGGCTGCTCAGGCCGTGGGCTGACAGCAGGGACAGGTTCATTAGCACCTTCCTCCTCTTCAGCCTCTTCCTTGACTCCAAGTTCAGCAAGAGCAGGGGCTGGTGCTGCCCTTGGGCTCTGGGCACAGACAGCAGCGGGAGGGACAGGAAAGAACCTGTCATTCAGAACCTGACAGATATTCAGCTACAGGCCCCTGCTGCAGCTTAGCTGCTCCTTGAGCTCCCCACAGCTGCTGATGAGCAGGGCCAGGTCCCTCCAGGGGACAGTGGCTCCTCCATATCCTGCAAGGCTGTCAAGTGCATCTTTGCACGGCTCTCCTCACCAGAGATAGGGAGCCTGCACAGCCACTGGCCACCAAGGGCCTCACTTGTACCCCAGCAGCATCCCAAGACACCCTAATGCTACCTCTTGTCTCTTGCTAAGAGGAATTCACAGCCCCTATCAGAGTGGTGGGGAACGGACGCCTAAATGTCCAAGTTCCACACCCCTTTCCCAGGGGTGAAACACTCTGCAAGTGCCAGAAAGATTCCAGCCCTCAGCATCTTCAACTACGCAGGGGAGGTGCTGTCTGATCAAAAACTTCCAGCTCTCCTTTGCTCCAGCCACAGGGCCACTCCCAGCTGCCACTTACTGATGCTGGATGCTCAGGCCCCACAGTAGCAGCAGCTGCAGCTTGGTGGGCATCTTCCTCCCCTTTGGCCTCTTCTTCAGGAAGATGCGCAGCCGCAGGAGGCTCTGAGGTTGCTTTTGGGCTCTGCAGACAGACAGCAACAGGAGGGACCGGCAACCTTCTTGATATTCAGCTCTAGAACCCAGATGCACTAAGGAGGAATCATCTGGATTCTAAGTTGCTCAGCCTCCAGCTAATTGGACCAATCAGAGCAGACTGCGCTCTCTTGCACAGGAGAAATTCCATCATGCATTCAAGCAACGAGCAACCCCACTTTCCACTGCTTAAAAGCTCTGAAATGGAACTGGGCAAAACAGACACACATCCTCCACACATTGCTGCTGCTGCTGCTGCTGCTGCTGCTGCAGAGAGCCCGCACTGTACTTTCATTCATCCAAGCAGGCTGGCACTGGACTGCAGCAGGCCCAGCTCACAGCTTGCTCCACAGCTGTCCAATGCTACCAACGCCAAAGGCTCCTTTCCCACTCACCCAAGGGCTGGATTCTCTCCAGGCACGGGCGATGTGACCTGCAACACACAAAGGAAAAAGAACCCCATGCTGTGAGAAAACTGCCCGCTCTGGGAAAACCCACCAAAAAGTCAACCCAAAGCCAGAGCATATTGCTTTCACTCCATGCCTCCAGCAGCAAGCCTCATGTCACACAGCAAGCAAGACAACAGCACAAAGGATTGCCTCGTGTCTGTCTTTTGTCCTCTTTGGCCACTCAAGCCCCAGAAACCTGAGGCCCATGAAGTCCAAGTTCTGAAACAGTCATTGTTTCTGCCCTGCCCCACCCAGCAGGAGCTACAGCTCGTCTCCTTCCTGTATTTCAGTTTTCTGAAGAGATGCAAGCGTCAGTTGCCACGAGCTTGCTGAAAACTTTTGCCCCGAAACGCTTCAGCCCAAGCCCTTTAGCCATGGTGGCAGTTCTAATGTGACGCCGCACAGCAACACCTCCTGTGCCCAGCAGCATACCGGAATTTGTCTGAAATGTCTATTTCAAGGGCCTTTCCCAAGCTGATTCTGTGATTTCCTCACAGAGGGAAGGGCTCTTTCAGCACACAGGAACTGTCAAGTCCCACACACATGTGCTGGGATGGGGGAATGCAGACAAGAAGAGGCTTCTCCTCAGTCCTGGAGAGCAGCGCAGTTTTTCCAAGCGCTCCTTCTAAGCTCTCCCTGTCTTCCCCTCTTAGAAGTTGTCATTCTTGAGCCAGCAAACGCAGGAGATTCCAGACTCCACTGCCACAGGCCATGCCGTGTGGGGAGAAGAAGCCCAGCAGGCTACATTACAAATGCAGCCCACGCCCCGCTGGCTAGAGACACCCCCTTGTCAGCTGCAGCTGCTGACAGCAGCTTTACCCAACAAAAGGCCTCTTCATGGCCTTTGGCCTTCCATCTGCTGCACCGAATAGAAGCGCCTACTTACGTGCCAGGTGGGTGAAAAAGTAGCCAGAATAAGCCACGGTAAAAGCCGTGCAAACTGCAGCACACACTCTCTCCATGGCGGGAGCTATGCTGCTCAAGTCGGCACCAGACAGCACTTGTGGGGACAAACAAAAATCCTGCGAGAGCTCTCAGGGTGCAGCTGGCTGTCAGAGACCTCGTCAATCAGCAGGTTGCACCTGCAGGGAGCATGCCAAAGAGCTGCTCTGCCCACTGAGGCCTCCCGTGCCTGGGCACAGCAACTTTGCCTTGACAGCGCTGGGATGCGGCCGCTGACATCACAATAGCAGCTGCTCTAGGCTGCCTTGTGAAGTCACGCCGAGAAGCACACCTTCTCACTTCAGCTAAGGCCAAAAGGCACCTGCAAAGTTCTCCTCTGCTACAAAGCAACACAAAAAGGCGGCCTAGTTCCTAAGCTGTTGCTCAAGGCATCTGGGAGTAACACCAAGAACACAGGAAGCCCTTGTAGCCCACGCTGAGAAGCTGAACACGGAGGAGGGACCATGATGATGTGAGGAGAAACCAAAAAAGAGAACAGCACCTTTGGCCACTCATTGTCCTGTGTTAAATCATGAGGCTTGATGCAGGTGGGGCTCTAAAAGGCAGCATCAATGGAAATCCCCCCTTCAATGCCAGCTGTGGGACAAAACCTCAGGAAGGCCTTTCAGAGCCCTTCTTCCTCACTTGTTTGCTGCAGAACAAGGTGGGACACAGGCCTAAAAAGGTACATTGATGAAAACATGGAAAGCTAAGCAACACATGCACTAAAATCACATCATCCTCCTGCTGCACTGCTGTGGCATTTCCAAGGAGGCTCGCCCATCTGAGGTGCACCTGAGGGAGCTTCCCTGGGCAAACGTGTGCCTCAGAGGGAGCTGCCTGCTGCAGATGGGAAGGAAGGAAGAAAGGAAGGAAAAGAAAGAAAGAAAGAAAGAAAGGAAGGAAGGAAAAGAAAGAAAAGAAAGAAAGAGAGAAAGAAAGAAAGAGAGAAAGAAAGAAAAACAAAGAAAGAAAGAAAGAGAATAGAAGGTACCAGCATCATCGCTGTGGGCCGAGTCCCAAAGTGCTGGAAGGAGTAAAGCAGTGTGCCCAAGTGGGCTGGTCCCAGAAAAACTGAAGTTTTGAGGCAGAGACCAAATAGATCACATGCTGGAGCAGCTACGGGAAGGCAGGCTGAGGAAAACAGAAAAACCACCGCCATTCCAAAATGTGGATGCTTCCTTCTCCCTCCTCCTCTTGCATTCCAACCTCTTTTGCTGTATTTGCCATGTTGTGGTATAAGCCCAGGCAGCAAGCAAGTGCCACACACAGCCATTCTCACTCGATGCCCGGTCACCAGCAGGCTGGCCTGTGCAGAGAATTGGAAGGGTAGAAGCTGGAAAATTGCCAGGTGCAGAAAACAATTGAGCTGCATAGGGAATGCAGAAGCCTCATGCATAGGCCAAGAAACCCCTTTGAACTCATTCCCCATTTCCCAAGGGGAGGCAGGTGTTTCACATCTCCAGGACATCAGGGACCCCTCAAGCCTCACAGTGACTTGAGAAGACAAATGCCATCACTCCAAACATCCTTCCTCCTGCTGGTACCCAGCTTGAAATACTGAGCAGCATGTGGGATGGTCAGGAATATCTCTTTGGCCACTTTGGGTCCCCTGCCCTGGCTGTGTCTCCTGCCAGCCTCGTGTGCAGCATGACCCCAGGGAGCTCTGTCTGGGCAGCTCCTTCCCTAGTGCGGGGTGCCCAGCTGACACAGCCCTTGGCTCACACAGATCCAAACTGCAGAACTTTTCATCGCTCATCTTGGCCTCAGTTCCCGTAGCAGAACTCGTGTTCCCACCGTATCGGAAAAATAATGTTAGGAGAAATGGGGCAACTGAGAGACTGGATAAAAAGTGCTTTCTAGCCTTATGGCATCCATCTCATAGAAAGGTGAGGCAATAAAGGTGTTACATCCAGTGCCATAGTATCAGAAGCCTTTCCCTTCTTCATTCCGATGCCTTATGTTCGTTTTTTCACTAGTCACATACTTCTGCAAAACTTGTGAACATCTTTTCATAGCAATCATTAATTCCTTACTTTCTGCAGCCTTGCCACAATGCATCATTTTTCAACCAATCATACAGCATTTCTAAATTCACATTGCTGCATCTTCATCTTTTCACTAACTTTAGAACAAGTTCTATTGCTACGTTTGAAAACCTTTTGCTACCTTACTTAACGTATTGCCTGGCTTGCATAACACATCTCTCCCTTTGCTTAAAACATATTTCCATTTCAAGTGCAAACCTGTATTCCTCTTTCCTGTCTGCTTCACTTTTTAGCTTGTAATTCTAAAGGCCTTCCCTAAAGTCTCAGGTTAAATAAACATTGTATCCATCTCTACCTCTGAGCCTGGATGCACAAGGCCCGGAGAGCTCCCTGGGCTTTGCATTTCCCACAAGCGAATGAGCAAAGAGCTCATTTCCCATTTCCCAAGGTGTAATGGTTTCGTTTGTTTGTTTGTTTGTTTCCGGGCCAATGTACCAATAATGTAATAGTTTAAGGTTTGCCAATTTTAATATCGTTACCTTTTGTGGCGAACTAGAATTAGGAGTAAAAGTAAAGCAGGCCAAACACTTACAAAGGGAATAAAGAAAAAGACTTTATTAACTACACAAAGAATAAGAATAATAAATTCAGAGCAGATTTTCAGACCAGCTCTTCTTTCCCCCTTTGTTACAGCTTAACAACATGCAGAGACACTTCCGTCAATTTCTTCCGTAAATTATCTTTTCCAGTTCACTTTAGGGAGAGGAGTTTCTTTTTCTTTAGCTATAAGGATCTTTTACTAAGAGAGGAAATTGCCAGTTCTCTTTTGACTCCACTTGCTCAGGATTCACAGCTGCCCGGGATCTGCTGTCAGGAAACTCCTCCCACTTCACAGTCTGTTCACAACTGAGTTGCGGGCCATGGTAAAAAGTCATGGGGTATTACTTGTAAGGATGAGCTACTCCAAGGCAAAAGTTCTCTTTAGCTCACTTCTCTCTCTGTTTATATATTATTCCCAGGAACAGAGATCCCCCTCTTTTCCTCAGGGCAAAGGATTCTTCAAACCCTTTACACCTTGCTCCACCCCCCCACCACCCCAGGTCTCTCTTTTTTTCCATGGTTTAAAGAAAATGTTTGTGAAGCACAGTCCACCCCTATAACTTACAAAAAAGATATTTCAGCCCACCTTCATGGAGTCTCTTCATTCTCCTTCCATTTAGAAACTTAGCTTTGACTTCATTGACTTTGGTGTATCTTTTCTGTTCTTCTTCCTCTCACCCACGGGAAGATGAAAGGCGGTAAGTCTTATCTGAGCATTGGAAAAAAACTTAAAATCTCCCACAGAAGTTGCAGGAGATGGGCCCGGCCATGCGGCAGCTGTGTCAGGAGCTCAGGCCGCCCAGGCCACGCTGGAGGGGCAGGACGAAAACTGCAAAGTCCAGCCAGAGGAGAAATGGGTGCCAAGGCTCTGGCTCCATGGCTTTCTTCCGGCTCTCACTGCACCCGGCTCCAGCTGCAGGCCGGGGGTTCTCCCTCTGCCTTGCCCAGCACACAAAGCCGTGGGGGGCTCTCCCAAACCGGGCCCAGCTGCCTCCCCCCAGGCCGTGAGGGCGGCCGGGCGGGCTCGGCCACCCCAGGGCTGCTCCGAGTCGGGGCAGGGCAGGGCCCCGCCGAGCCACGGCCGCACCGGGAAAAGGCGAGGATCCCAGCAATGGGCCTCTCCTCCTCTTGACCACTGGGGCCCCTGCTTAAAGACGGGGCCCGGCAGCCTCTGGAGCTTGGCCCTGTGCCTGGCCCGGGCCCCATACTAGAAGGGACCGGTGCTAGGCCAATGCCACACCTTAAGAGGCCAAAAATGCAAGAGAGCGTTCCCGGGGCTTACCTGCTTCAAATGTGATGCACGGAGCAAACCGACTTTTCCAATTCTTTTCTCAGGCTGTCAACAACTAAACCAGCCTCCAATTGGTCCCATCAATCCACAGAGGAAGTTCTCATGGGGAAAAACTTGCTAGTGGGCCCGCCCGCCAGGGTAAAACCAGCACACAAGGGGAGGCAGGTGTTTCACATCTCCAGGACATCAGGGACCCCTCAAGCCTCACAGTGACTTGAGAAGACAAATGCCATCACTCCAAACATCCTTCCTCCTGCAGGCACCCAGCTTGAAATACTGAGCAGCATGTGGGATGGTCAGGAATATCTCTTTGGCCACTTTGGGTCCCCTGCCCTGGCTGTGTCTCCTGCCAGCCTCGTGTGCAGCATGACCCCAGGGAGCTCTGTCTGGGCAGCTCCTTCCCTAGTGCGGGGTGCCCAGCTGACACAGCCCTTGGCTCACACAGATCCAAACTGCAGAACTTTTCATCGCTCATCTTGGCCTCAGTTCCCGTAGGAGAACGCATGTTCCTGCTGGACACTCACCTGCGCCTGAGCCTGTGGAGAAGCCTGGCTGCCTTCCTCTCTGCCCAGGGCAGCACAGACACTCCCAAACTTTCCCAGCAGCTGCCACACAACCACGGCCACAGCGGCGTGCCCAGCAGTGACACCCCTGCTCTGCTCTGTTTTGCCCTCTTCTGCTCCTCTATTCACAGCTAAAAGCCTGTATCTCCACAAGGAGGTTTGTTCTGGAGGAAGACCTCCGCCCACTTCCAAACTGACTCCCAAACCCCATCCCTCTATCTTCCCATGCTTTAGAAACACCTGACCATTCAGACTCAAATTTACAGCTTATTCACAGAAGGAAGGGAAGCTTCCAACACAGTGATGGTTTTACAGTATTTATTTTGACTATCAGTCTAAACTATCTACAAACTACAAACTACAAACTACTCCTTCCAACCTACAAACTCAAAAGAACAACAAACAACAACGGCCTCTTGCACGGCTAGAATCTTCTGTCAGCCATAAACTGCTGCGCTGCCATGATCAGAGGCGTCAGGCTGGAGGTCGGCTTGGCTGAAGTTACAAACGGATGCTGCCCAAATTGAAAAAGAACAAATGAACTTCTGCTTTCCTCACAGGCTGAAGCAGCCTTTCTCTGGCTACCAGAGACACAGAGAAACGAGGGCAGTCTGTGCACCTCTGTCTCCCTGTCCAGGACTTTCCTGCCACAGGCAAACATGGCTTCCAATTCCACAAATGCATGAAGCCAGAGGTCTGCAGCTTAAGGAGATTTAGTCTAATTGTCATTGCAAGGCTCCTTCCAAGCCATGGCAGGCCGGGATTCTCCTTGTTTTTCCTTTGGAAAGCCCCCAGAATGGAGATTCTTAGGAGCGGGGCCCACCTGACGCCTTGGACTTGAGCAGAGGAGGAGCCCCTGGCAGTGGGTAGCTGGCACAGCCTGTAGCTGCTCTGCCTTTTACCTGCAGAAGTTCCTGGGCAGACCAGCGCCTGTCCTCGTCTGTCTCCAGGCAGCAGTGCAGAAAGTCTCGCAACCAAGCCGACTGCTGCCTGGGCTTCTGCAGCTTCGGGGTGCCCCCGGTGCTGATCAGCTGTCGAGCCTAGAGAAGAAGGCAACGCCACACTCCACCTGTCTCCTTCGCACCCAAAACTGCTCACCCACACCCCGCTGGCCAAGCTGCACTCTCACAAGTGGCCCTTTCTTCCCCGCCAGAGGCTGCGACATGCCTTTCCCACCCCAACCAACTGAACCCAAAGCCAGAGGCAACCACAGCCAGTCCAATGTGCAAAGGCTCCCGCCTTCAGCCCTGATTTCATGGGCTGATTGGGAATCAGGAGCAAATCCATCAGCAAAAGCACACTCGGCTTCTCCGAGGACTGACACCAGCTCTACCGCCGCTTTGGAAGAGGGACTTTGGTCTAACTCTACTCTTCCCAAGGATTCTTCCGTAACATGCAGCTTGGCGCTGCTCACTGCTCCCTTAGGCAAAGCTGCCACCAAGCAAATGGCATCAGCGTACTTTGGGCCGTTCCTAATTCAAGGGCAAGGGGAATAATACAGGGCAAGAAGCACAAGAGACTATGCAGCCCGGGAGCTATGGTCTTCAGGTGTTACCAAGCTTGGCAGGCAGAAGAACGGGGGCAGATTTTCTTAGAGGGACAGGAGCATCTGAGAGAAGTTGCAGCGCACCGTGCGGGAGGTTTCCATCAGGTAAGGAGGAGCTCCTTCCACCATCTCCATCCCCACGATGCCAAAGGACCAGATGTCCACTTTGGGGCCGTAGGGCTTCGTGGTGAAAATTTCAGGCGCCATCCAGTAAGTAGTCCCGACAGCCGATCTGCGTTTGCTCTGCTCAGCCGTGAGCTGAGCAGCGAGGCCAAAATCAGCTGAGGAGAAAAAACACACTCGGATCAAGCCAGCGTGAAGTAGGAAAGCAAAGAGAAGAAGTCCCCACTCTCCCAGTGCCCAAGAAGGCAGTGTGGAATCCAAAGGGAATGCAAACGGGAATGGCATGCTGGCATTCCTAACAGCTGCAGCTGAGGAAATAGCAGATGGGCCACTTAGCAAAAGCCCCCCGTTTCACACAGTGGCTTTTAGTTCCCTGAAGCTCCAGACTGAAACTGCCTTGCTTGCGTGAGGGCACACACAGCCCAAAGCCCCTCCTGACACCTTCTTCCCAGCCACACCGCCCTGTACCTTGTGGCTGTGCTCTGCGCTTGCAGCAGGGCAGCCTGCACTGCCACGGGCACCACTCTTGGGCAACTGGAAGTCACTCAAATGCACCCCCAGCCCACAGCCCACCACGGCTGGGCCTGCCCTTAACAACACCCACCCAGCTTGACAGATCCATCCAAGCCCAGGAGAATGTTGTGGCTTTTGATGTCTCGGTGGATCACTTGCTTGCAGTGAAGGAAATCCAGGCCTTGCAGGCACTGAGGGAGGAAAAACAAACAGGAGATCTGACTTCGTCCCTCATGCAGTGCAGTGGCACATCTGCAAGACTGACTTGCTGGGGGACGCCGAGCCATGGCAGGCAAGGCTGAGGGGAGGGCAAGAGCTTGCTGCTGCAACATGACGACAGCAGGGCCTTTCTAAGAGAGGGTGTATTCGCTTTGAAAGAGAAAGGACGATGCTTTTTCTGGCCAGTGCCCTGCAAACACAGACTGAAGGAGCACCGCTGCAGTGCCTGTGCTCTCTCCAGCCAGATGACAGCAAATGCCTTTGCAAATGCCCCTTTGGGTGCAAAGCTCTCCTTGGAGGCTGAGCTCTGGCAGAGTCCTGTGAGTGTCTCTTTGTCTTTGCCACTCGGTTGATACTGTGCCACCAGCACGGCTGCTCTTACAGGGAAGGAATGCAGCACACACAGGCAGCAGGCAAGTGTTTGCAGAGGCCAACGCAAACAAACGCACTAGAAGAAGGGCCCGCACCTTGGCAGGCCCTCCAGATGCACTTGCCCCCGCTCTGCCAGTCACAAGAGATAGACAGAAAGGAAGCTCGGAAGATGAAATCAATCCTCCCCTTCCCACCCATTCCACCCAAGCCATGGCAAGCACCAACGCAATCCCTTACCTCGCGGGAGACAGCTGCTATCTCTCCTTCTGCCATTTGGATCTCCCTAATGACATCGTGCAAAGACCCTCCGTCCATGTATTCCATCACGAGCCAGAGTTCCTCGTGCACCAGGTAGCTGAAAGGAGGAAACAACCACCTGCAGGTGAATGCGTGCGCTTGCGTGACCTGATGGACCCTTTTGTCCGTGTCTCTCTCCGAGGAAGACAGGACGAAGGGAATAGGCATTCACAAGGCTCTACAGGGCTTGAACTCTGTGCAGTAGAAAAGACTGCTTGGTATGCACAGCTGTGCAACAGGCCATGGGAAATACCATCTCCAGTGCTTTGTCAGAACTCAAGAACCTTGGGGGAAAAATCAAACACCAAACCCAACAGGACAATGGGCACGGAGGGCCGGAACTTGGAGGCTGCTGATGCAGTAAAATTGGGCCGAGACCTGGTCTTTGAAAGCGCACTTCAAACTAGATATGCCGCAAAAGATAAATGCAGCCCCCATGCAAACTCCTCCAAGATGCTGTGGATCAGCCCAGAAAGGGGAAGGAATTAACAGCTCCACCCTCTGCCAGCAACCAAAGGAGTGCTTGAACCTCTGGCTTGCAGCACGTCAGTGACCCTTCACGGCAGAAGAGCAGAACCACTCACCTGTCTACATAGTTCACCACATTGGCGTTCTTATTGTCCCGCATGACCTGGATTTCATTCACGCACAGTTCGTTGCTCTTCACTTGCAACAGACTGATTTTCTTTATGGCCACCTAAAACGACATGCAAACCATGGATCAAAGAAGTCGATGGCACAGGAACACAAGGCCAACAGGGACACTGTGATTTTGGGATGATACAGCTGCGCTGTGCCAAAATGCCTTGGGACTGGACATCAGAGGAACCCGAAGCTGAGCTTGCAAGAGCCCTTTACACTGCTTCCTTGGTCGCCACTCCCAGGACACACAGCCAGAAACCCTTTGCCTTGCAAACCTGGCAGAAACACAGTCTCAACTCTCCAGCTCAAAGCTCTAACCACCCTCGCTGCACCCACATTCTTCCCCCAGGGCCTCACTTTATCATCCCCATTTTGAATTCACGCACCACTTGCAAGCAGGAAACAACTTAGGCCTAGGAAAAATGGAGCAAAACTCCTGGGAAACCTTGGCCATTTCTAGGGGGCTTGATCATTACTCCGGTGGCCACCGGCATTCTTCACTGCACAACAACAGGGCAAACCCTTACAGATATGACAGATAAAATGCCGCCCTACAAACATCCTGACCGTCCCCCCCAGCCCACCCCACACCCCCCAGAGAAATAAAAGCTGACAGATTTTATGGAAAAATTGTTGTCATGATGAGAACATCATTAAGGACACATCAAAAAAAAAACAAGGCTAGCACATCCTCACTTCAGCAATTTTCCATTTGTTCTGCTAAAATGCTTTCTAGCACACCAGTGACATTTGCAATTCCTGACTGATTCTAAAAAGAAATAGCTCATGCCTTGATCCTCTAGCGATACACACCAGGCTCTGAGCAGGGCTTAGGCCCTCGAGAGACTCCTTGCAGACCTCTCTCTCTAAGCCCAGTTCCCAAGGGCAGCACTGCACGTGCCTAAGGAACTACCATCAAAATTCCCATGGATTTGCTGACAGCACGAAAGGAGAACTCAGGAACCGCGAGCCAAAGCCCCAAAGGGCACCGCCATTCTCTAAGACACCGCCTTGCCACTAAGAACCAGCTAGCGTGTCCTCCTCAGAAAGACAGCCCTTGGCCTCCTTGCATTGCTTGCGGCAGCTCAGAAGGACACAGTCTGTCCCCACTGGGCTTGGCAGGCAGACCCTGCTCTGCACTTCAGTTGCCTTTGCAGCAAAGCTCTAGTGGCAACCCAAAGCTCAGGCACAGCTCACAGCACAGGGGAGGGCACTCGAGAGCTGCACAAGCTGCAGCACCGCTTGACACTTACCTCTTCTCCTGTGGCAGTCTCCACTGCCGTGCACACAGTGCCGAAACCCCTAGAAACAAAACAGCAGCAGAGAAAGGAGAAGTCCTTTAGTCCCTGCAGAAGCCAGACACTGTGGCCCAAGGAGGAAAAAGAGGCCAGGGACAAACAGCAAATGCACCGCGACACATTCTGCTCTGGCTCCTTTCCCCCTTTCTCTTTCTGTGTCCGTGCGTGTCTGTGATTTTTCCAGACACACACACACACACACACACACACACACGGCCGTTGGGCCTGCTCACACTTCTCCTTGCAGTGGATGTGCCACACTCAGGCACCTCCACACAGGCCTTCTGAGAAGCCTGAAGCCATGTCACAGACATCAGAAGAAAACCTCTCAACACACATCCTTTCTGCAGCTGACAAGGAAAGTAGTCTCCAGCCACAGCTGCAGCCACAGGCAGAGCAGGCACAGGTCTCCACTGCTGCACACACAAATGGAGAAGTGCTCAAAGCAGAAGATCCTCAGACAGCTGCCTTCTGGCTCCAGAGCCATGGGCAGCTGCTTCTCTTGGGTGCAGCAGACACAGGAAGCACTCTACTTTTCAGGGGACTTCTTCTACATTTGGCTCCTCCCAGAGGAAATGTTGCAAATCAATCCCACTGACAGTCAGCAGAGCTGGCTTTCAGTAGGGAATAGCTTGGTGCTTTCTTTGCAGGAAAGGCCGCAACCCCACGGGATCCACGAGGGCTCTCCCCTCAGGCACTCGATGCCTTTTCCTCTAGAATGCATTGGCATTGGACACTGGCCTGAAGCTTTGGCTTTTGCCACCTCAGCTACAAAAGAGAGCTGCTGCTTTTGTGTCTGCTTTTGGCTTCTAGACTAGCTAGGTGGTCATCCTGACCACTGAACCTTGTTTTCAGCAAAACGCTGGAACAAAGCTTCCTGAGAGCTGTTCCCTGACAGCCCACAGCTGCTACCTTGACCTTGGAGGCAATGAAGTTTTTCCTCCTTTCATTGCCACGGATCCTGTATCCTTTTGGGACACAGAGAAATGATTTGTCCCAAGAAAAGCGGCAAGAGGGGGAAAGACACTTGAGGGACAGGAGATGTGCCAGGTGCTGCTCCTTGCTGCAGAAAGGACCATTCCAGCATCCAGGTGTCTTTGCCATGCCTTCAGGCCACAGCTATCAATGCTGACCAAAACTGAGACATAGCAGCGTCTCAGCGCAGCGTCTGCACAGCTTTGCAGCTTGCCTGACATCACTCCGGCGACAGGTGACAGCAGCAAAGTACACAGCCCCTCCCTTTGAAGAAGCACCTGTGGCTGCACTCACCCTTTGCCAATAATTTCCAGTTCTGTATATTTAGCCTCCGGATCTCCTTCGCTCACCAGCATCCCTGTAAAAACCCAAAGGAAAGATGCTCACTTCAAAACTGAGATGCCAGCCTGCAGCAGATCACCAAGGCAGCCCCACTCTCTGGCACACTGGGCCCTTTCAACTCCCTCACTGGACAAACAACAACACCATTGCCGCACCAGCACCACCAGCAGCACCACCAAAACAACAGCAGCAGGACAAGCAGCTCTGCAGTACATACGGTCTGCACTAAACTAGAAGCCTAAACTAAAATCTAAGCACGTGGAGAAACAGTCCAAGGACACAGAGATCAGAAGGCCACGACCAAGACAAGTGAGTGTGGTCTATAAAACCCAAACCTTTCTGTTCTTGGCCATGAACACTCTGTGCCATTCAACAAAAGCTGGCATCCTTGCAAGCAGCAAAGGCACCTTGGCTTCTGCAATCAATTTGTATCAACAGCTGCCCGCTCCAGAAGCGGAAGAATAGTGCCCAGTGCTTCCAGCAGAGGCATGATCTCCGCCTTGAAGCAGCACTTTACCTAAACAATGCCTTTCTGGCTTGCAAGAGCAGCAGCAGCAGCTGATGTTGCAACCTATTGCCATGGGCCTTAACAATGAGGTTCCTCAGCCTTCAGGAGAGGCTATGATCTGAAGATGACCTTGGCTGTGCCCCACAGGAGCTGGGCCCCACAGGAGCTCCCTGAAGCCGCCTCATTCACAAGGTCCCGGCCTCCTGCTCAGCCACAAACCATCTCTCTTTTGCCTTTTGTACTGAGGCGAGCTCAGGCAAAGCCAAAGCACGCCAGGCTGCCCTCAGAGGCAGCAGCAAGAGCCCGCTGTTCCTTCAGCACCTCCAAGCACAACAACAGCTCCTGTGTGGAGGCCGCAGCAGCCGACACTCAGCCCAGCAGGAACTGCAGGTGGGACAGCTCACGCTGACACACGATCACACAGGGCACTGCTCCAGCACACAGGCATCACAAAGGACATACTCAGCAGGGCCAGGCACTCGTCCTCTGTCCTCTCTCTAAGCAGCTGCTCCATGCTGCCCGAGGAACTACTTGTGCTCCAGGTGCACGAGCTGCTCGCGCTTGACTTTCCAGCTTGGGGACAGGAGGCTTCTTCAGAGCCGGCAGCTGCAGCTCGTGCCGGCGCCAGGCCAGAGGAAGTGGAGCTCTGGGACAAGAAACAAATTTGGGTCAGAAACACGCCTGCCACAGATGCCCCTCCAATCCCATTTCAAATGCAAGCCCCTTGGAAGATGCTGCTGGCCACATCCTGGGCTCTTCACCTCTCGGCTTTTGCTGCCCCCTTCTCTCACACAAGGCGCAAATTCCAAAGGCTGCTTTTACCCCATGCACAACATGACCCCAAAGACACCGCTGACCAAAGCAGGTGCTTACTGATGTTGGCTGCTCAGGCCGTGGGCTGACAGCAGGGACAGGTTCATTAGCACCTTCCTCCTCTTCAGCCTCTTCCTTGACTCCAAGTTCAGCAAGAGCAGGGGCTGGTGCTGCCCTTGGGCTCTGGGCACAGACAGCAGCGGGAGGGACAGGAAAGAACCTGTCATTCAGAACCTGACAGATATTCAGCTACAGGCCCCTGCTGCAGCTTAGCTGCTCCTTGAGCTCCCCACAGCTGCTGATGAGCAGGGCCAGGTCCCTCCAGGGGACAGTGGCTCCTCCATATCCTGCAAGGCTGTCAAGTGCATCTTTGCACGGCTCTCCTCACCAGAGATAGGGAGCCTGCACAGCCACTGGCCACCAAGGGCCTCACTTGTACCCCAGCAGCATCCCAAGACACCCTAATGCTACCTCTTGTCTCTTGCTAAGAGGAATTTACAGCCCCTATCAGAATGGTGGGGAACGGACGCCTAAATGTCCAAGTTCCACACCCCTTTCCCAGGGGTGAAACACTCTGCAAGTGCCAGAAAGATTCCAGCCTGACTCAGCATCTTCAACTACGCAGGGGAGGTGCTGTCTGATCAAAAACTTCCAGCTCTCCTTTGCTCCAGCCACAGGGTCACTCCCAGCTGCCGCTTACTGATGCTGGATGCTCAGGCCCCACAGTAGCAGCAGCTGCAGCTTGGTGGGCATCTTCCTCCCCTTTGGCCTCTTCTTCAGGAAGATGCGCAGCCGCAGGAGGCTCTGAGGTTGCTTTTGGGCTCTGCAGACAGACAGCAACGGGAGGGACAGGCAACCTTCTTGCTATTCAGCTCTAGAACCCAGATGCACTAAGGAGGAATCATCTGGATTCTAAGTTGCTCAGCCTCCAGCTAATTGGACCAATCAGAGCAGACTGCGCTCTCTTGCACAGGAGAAATTCCATCATGCATTCAAGCAACGAGCAACCCCACTTTCCACTGCTTAAAAGCTCTGAAATGGAACTGGGCAAAACAGACACACATCCTCCACACATTGCTGCTGCTGCTGCTGCTGCTGCTGCTGCTGCTGCAGAGAGCCCGCACTGTACTTTCATTCATCCAAGCAGGCTGGCACTGGACTGCAGCAGGCCCAGCTCACAGCTTGCTCCACAGCTGTCCAATGCTACCAACGCCAAAGGCTCCTTTCCCACTCACCCAAGGGCTGGATTCTCTCCAGGCACGGGCGATGTGACCTGCAACACACAAAGGAAAAAGAACCCCATGCTGTGAGAAAACTGCCCGCTCTGGGAAAACCCACCAAAAAGTCAACCCAAAGCCAGAGCATATTGCTTTCACTCCATGCCTCCAGCAGCAAGCCTCATGTCACACAGCAAGCAAGACAACAGCACAAAGGATTGCCTCGTGTCTGTGTTTTGTCCTCTTTGGCCACTCAAGCCCCAGAAACCTGAGGCCCATGAAGTCCAAGTTCTGAAACAGTCATTGTTTCTGCCCTGCCCCACCCAGCAGGAGCTACAGCTCGTCTCCTTCCTGTATTTCAGTTTTCTGAAGAGATGCAAGTGTCAGTTGCCACGAGCTTGCTGAAAACTTTTGCCCCGAAACGCTTCAGCCCAAGCCCTTTAGCCATGGTGGCAGTTCTAATGTGACGCCGCACAGCAGCACCTCCTGTGCCCAGCAGCATACCGGAACTTGTCTGAAATGTCTATTTCAAGGGCCTTTCCCAAGCTGATTCTGTGATTTCCTCACAGAGGGAAGGGCTCTTTCAGCACACAGGAACTGTCAAGTCCCACACACATGTGCTGGGATGGGGGAATGCAGACAAGAAGAGGCTTCCCCTCAGTCCTGGAGAGCAGCGCAGTTTTTCCAAGCGCTCCTTCTAAGCTCTCCCTGTCTTCCCCTCTTAGTAGTTGTCATTCTTGACCCAGCAAACGCAGGAGATTCCAGACTCCACTGCCACAGGCCATGCCGTGTGGGGAGAAGAAGCCCAGCAGGCTACATTACAAATGCAGCCCACGCCCCGCTGGCTAGAGACACCCCCTTGTCAGCTGCAGCTGCTGACAGCAGCTTTACCCAACAAAAGGCCTCTTCATGGCCTTTGGCCTTCCATCTGCTGCACCGAATAGAAGCGCCTACTTACGTGCCAGGTGGGTGAAAAAGTAGCCAGAATAAGCCACGGTAAAAGCCGTGCAAACTGCAGCACACACTCTCTCCATGGCGGGAGCTATGCTGCTCAAGTCGGCACCAGACAGCACTTGTGGGGACAAACAAAAATCCTGCGAGAGCTCTCAGGGTGCAGCTGGCTGTCAGAGACCTCGTCAATCAGCAGGTTGCACCTGCAGGGAGCATGCCAAAGAGCTGCTCTGCCCACTGAGGCCTCCCGTGCCTGGGCACAGCAACTTTGCCTTGACAGCGCTGGGATGCGGCCGCTGACATCACAATAGCAGCTGCTCTAGGCTGCCTTGTGAAGTCACGCCGAGAAGCACACCTTCTCACTTCAGCTAAGGCCAAAAGGCACCTGCAAAGTTCTCCTCTGCTACAAAGCAACACAAAAAGGCCGCCTAGTTCCTAAGCTGTTGCTCAAGGCATCTGGGAGTAACACCAAGAACACAGGAAGCCCTTGTAGCCCACGCTGAGAAGCTGAACACGGAGAAGGGACCATGATGATGTGAGGAGAAACCAAAAAAGAGAACAGCACCTTTGGCCACTCATTGTCCTGTGTTAAATCATGAGGCTTGATGCAGGTGGGGCTCTAAAAGGCAGCACCAATGGAAATCCCCCCTTCAGTGCCAGCTGTGGGACAAAACCTCAGGAAGGCCTTTCAGAGCCCTTCTTCCTCACTTGTTTGCTGCAGAACAAGGTGGGACACAGGCCTAAAAAGGTACATTGATGAAAACATGGAAAGCTAAGCAACACATCCACTAAAATCACATCATCCTCCTGCTGCACTGCTGTGGCATTTCCAAGGAGACTCGCCCATCTGAGGTGCACCTCAGGGAGCTTCCCTGGGCAAACGTGTGCCTCAGAGGGAGCTGCCTGCTGCAGATGGGAAGGAAGGAAGAAAGGAAGGAAAAGAAAGAAAGAAAGAAAGAAAGAAAGAAAGAAAGAAAGAAAGAAAGAAAGAAAGAAAGAAAGAAAGAAAGAAAGAAAGAAAGAAAGAAAGAGAAAGAAAGAAAGAAAGAAAGAAAGAAAGAAAGAAAGAAAGAAAGAAAAGAAAGAAAGAAAAGAAAGAAACAAATGAAAGAAAGAAAGAAAAGAAAGAAAGAGAGAAAGAAAGAAAGAGAGAAAGTATGAAAGAGAAAGAAAGAAAGAAAGAGAATAGAAGGTACCAGCATCATCGCTGTGGGCCGAGTCCCAAAGTGCTGGAAGGAGTAAAGCAGTGCGCCCAAGTGGGCTGGTCCCAGAAAAACTGAAGTTTTGAGGCAGAGACCAAATAGATCACGTGCTGGAGCAGCTACGGGAAGGCAGGTTGAGGAAAAACAGAAAAACCACCGCCATTCCAAAACGTGGATGCTTCCTTCTCCCTCCTCCTCTTGCATTCCAACCACTTTTGCTGTATTTGCCATGTGGTATAAGCCCAGGCAGCAAGCAAGTGCCACACACAGCCATTCTCACTCGATGCCCGGTCACCAGCAGGCTGGCCTGTGCAGAGAATTGGAAGGGTAGAAGCTGGAAAATTGCCAGGTGCAGAAAACAATTGAGCTGCATAGGGAATGCAGAAGCCTCATGCATAGGCCAAGAAACCCCTTTGAACTCATTCCCCATTTCCCAAGGGGAGGCAGGTGTTTCACATCTCCAGGACATCAGGGACCCCTCAAGCCGCACAGTGACTTGAGAAGACAAATGCCATCACTCCAAACATCCTTCCTCCTGCTGGTACCCAGCTTGAAATACTGAGCAGCATGTGGGATGGTCAGGAATATCTCTTTGGCCACTTTGGGTCCCCTGCCCTGGCTGTGTCTCCTGCCAGCCTCGTGTGCAGCATGACCCCAGGGAGCTCTGTCTGGGCAGCTCCTTCCCTAGTGCGGGGTGCCCAGCTAACACAGCCCTTGGCTCACACAGATCCAAACTGCAGAACTTTTCATCCCTCATCTTGGCCTCAGTTCCCGTAGCAGAACTCGTGTTCCCACCGTATCGGAAAAATAATGTTAGGAGAAATGGGGCAACTGAGAGACTGGATAAAAAGTGCTTTCTTGCCTTATGGCATCAATCTCATAGAAAGGTGAGGCATTAAAGGTGTTACATCCAGTGCCATAGTATCAGAAGCCTTTCCCTTCTTCATTCCGATGCCTTATGTTCGTTTTTTCACTAGTCACATACTTCTGCAAAACTTGTGAGCGTCTTTTCATAGCAATCATTAATTCCTTACTTTCTGCAGCCTTGCCACAATGCATCATTTTTCAACCAATCATACAGCATTTCTAAATTCACATTGCTGCATCTTCATCTTTTCACTAACTTTAGAACAAGTTCTATTGCTACGTTTGAAAACCTTTTGCTACCTTACTTAACGTATTGCCTGGCTTGCATAACATATCTTTCTCTTTGCTTAAAACATATTTCCATTTCAAGTGCAAACCTGTATTCCTCTTTCCTGTCTGCTTCACTTTTTAGCTTGTAATTCTAAAGGCCTTCCCTAAAGTCTCAGGTTAAATAAACATTGTATCCATCTCTACCTCTGAGCCTGGATGCACAAGGCCCGGAGAGCTCTCTGGGCTTTGCATTTCCCACAAGCGAATGAGCAAAGAGCTCATTTCCCATTTCCCAAGGTGTAATGGTTTCGTTTGTTTGTTTGTTTCCGGGCCAATGTACCAATAATGTAATAGTTTAAGGTTTGCCAATTTTAATATCGTTACCTTTTGTGGTGAACTAGAATTAGGAGTAAAAGTAAAGCAGGCCAAACACTTACAAAGGGAATAAAGAAAAAGACTTTATTAACTACACAAAGAATAAGAATAATAAATTCAGAGCAGATTTTCAGACCAGCTCTTCTTTCCCCCTTTGTTACAGCTTAACAACATGCAGAGACACTTCCGTCAATTTCTTCCGTGAATTATCTTTTCCAGTTCACTTTAGGGAGAGGAGTTTCTTTTTCTTTAGCTATAAGGATCTTTTACTAAGAGAGGAAATTGCCAGTTCTCTTTTGACTCCACTTGCTCAGGATTCACAGCTGCCCGGGATCTGCTGTCAGGAAACTCCTCCCACTTCACAGTCTGTTCACAACTGAGTTGCGGGCCATGGTAAAAAGTCATGGGGTATGACTTGTAAGGATGAGCTACTCCAAGGCAAAAGTTCTCTTTAGCTCACTTCTCTCTCTGTTTATATATTATTCCCAGGAACAGAGATCCCCCTCTTTTCCTCAGGGCAAAGGATTCTTCAAACCCTTTACACCTTGCTCCACCCCCCCACCACCCCAGGTCTCTCTTTTTTTCCATGGTTTAAAGAAAATGTTTGTGAAGCACAGTCCACCCCTATAACTTACAAAAAAGATATTTCAGCCCACCTTCATGGAGTCTCTTCATTCTCCTTCCATTTAGAAACTTAGCTTTGACTTCATTGACTTTGGTGTATCTTTTCTGTTCTTCTTCCTCTCACCCACGGGAAGATGAAAGGCGGTAAGTCTTATCTGAGCATTGGAAAAAAACTTAAAATCTCCCACAGAAGTTGCAGGAGATGGGCCCGGCCATGCGGCAGCTGTGTCAGGAGCTCAGGCCGCCCAGGCCACGCTGGAGGGGCAGGACGAAAACTGCAAAGTCCAGCCAGAGGAGAAATGGGTGCCAAGGCTCTGGCTCCATGGCTTTCTTCCGGCTCTCACTGCACCCGGCTCCAGCTGCAGGCCGGGGGTTCTCCCTCTGCCTTGCCCAGCACACAAAGCCGTGGGGGGCTCTCCCAAACGGGGCCCAGCTGCCTCCCCCCAGGCCATGAGGGCGGCCGGGCGGGCTCGGCCACCCCAGGGCTGCTCCCAGCCGGGGCAGGGCAGGGCCCCGCCGAGCCACGGCCGCACCGGGAAAAGGCGAGGATCCCAGCAATGGGCCTCTCCTCCTCTTGACCACTGGGGCCCCTGCTTAAAGACGGGCCCCGGCAGCCTCTGGAGCTTGGCCCTGTGCCTGGCCCGGGCCCCGTACTAGAAGGGACCGGCGCTAGGCCAATGCCACACCTTAAGAGGCCGAAAATGCAAGAGAGCGTTCCCGGGGCTTACCTGCTTCAAATGTGATGCACGGAGCAAACCGACTTTTCCAATTCTTTTCTCAGGCTGTCAACAACTAAACCAGCCTCCAATTGGTCCCATCAATCCACAGAGGAAGTTCTCATGGGGAAAAACTTGCTAGTGGGCCCGCCCGCCAGGGTAAAACCAGCACACAAGGGGAGGCAGGTGTTTCACATCTCCAGGACATCAGGGACCCCTCAAGCCTCACAGTGACTTGAGAAGACAAATGCCATCACTCCAAACATCCTTCCTCCTGCAGGCATCCAGCTTGAAATACTGAGCAGCATGTGGGATGGTCAGGAATATCTCTTTGGCCACTTTGGGTCCCCTGCCCTGGCTGTGTCTCCTGCCAGCCTCGTGTGCAGCATGACCCCAGGGAGCTCTGTCTGGGCAGCTCCTTCCCTAGTGCGGGGTGCCCAGCTGACACAGCCCTTGGCTCACACAGATCCAAACTGCAGAACTTTTCATCGCTCATCTTGGCCTCAGTTCCCGTAGGAGAACGCATGTTCCTGCTGGACACTCACCTGCGCCTGAGCCTGTGGAGAAGCCTGGCTGCCTTCCTCTCTGCCCAGGGCAGCACAGACACTCCCAAACTTTCCCAGCACCTGCCACACAACCACGGCCACAGCGGCGTGCCCAGCAGTGACACCCCTGCTCTGCTCTGTTTTGCCCTCTTCTGCTCCTCTATTCACAGCTAAAAGCCTGTATCTCCACAAGGAGGTTTGTTCTGGAGGAAGACCTCCGCCCACTTCCAAACTGACTCCCAAACCCCATCCCTCTATCTTCCCATGCTTTAGAAACACCTGACCATTCAGACTCAAATTTACAGCTTATTCACAGAAGGAAGGGAAGCTTCCAACACAGTGATGGTTTTACAGTATTTATTTTGACTATCAGTCTAAACTATCTACAAACTACAAACTACAAACTACTCCTTCCAACCTACAAACTCAAAAGAACAACAAACAACAACGGCCTCTTGCACGGCTAGAATCTTCTGTCAGCCATAAACTGCTGCGCTGCCATGATCAGAGGCGTCAGGCTGGAGGTCGGCTTGGCTGAAGTTACAAACGGATGCTGCCCAAATTGAAAAAGAACAAATGAACTTCTGCTTTCCTCACAGGCTGAAGCAGCCTTTCTCTGGCTACCAGAGACACAGAGAAACGAGGGCAGTCTGTGCACCTCTGTCTCCCTGTCCAGGACTTTCCTGCCACAGGCAAACATGGCTTCCAATTCCACAAATGCATGAAGCCAGAGGTCTGCAGCTTAAGGAGATTTAGTCTAATTGTCATTGCAAGGCTCCTTCCAAGCCATGGCAGGCCGGGATTCTCCTTGTTTTTCCTTTGGAAAGCCCCCAGAATGGAGATTCTTAGGAGCGGGGCCCACCTGACGCCTTGGACTTGAGCAGAGGAGGAGCCCCTGGCAGTGGGTAGCTGGCACAGCCTGTAGCTGCTCTGCCTTTTACCTGCAGAAGTTCCTGGGCAGACCAGCGCCTGTCCTCGTCTGTCTCCAGGCAGCAGTGCAGAAAGTCTCGCAACCAAGCCGACTGCTGCCTGGGCTTCTGCAGCTTCGGGGTGCCCCCGGTGCTGATCAGCTGTCGAGCCTAGAGAAGAAGGCAACGCCACACTCCACCTGTCTCCTTCGCACCCAAAACTGCTCACCCACACCCCGCTGGCCAAGCTGCACTCTCACAAGTGGCCCTTTCTTCCCCGCCAGAGGCTGCGACATGCCTTTCCCACCCCAACCAACTGAACCCAAAGCCAGAGGCAACCACAGCCAGTCCAATGTGCAAAGGCTCCTGCCTTCAGCCGTGATTTCATGGGCTGATTGGGAATCAGGAGCAAATCCATCAGCAAAAGCACACTCGGCTTCTCCGAGGACTGACACCAGCTCTACCGCCGCTTTGGAAGAGGGACTTTGGTCTAACTCTACTCTTCCCAAGGATTCTTCCGTAACATGCAGCTTGGCGCTGCTCACTGCTCCCTTAGGCAAAGCTGCCAGCAAGCAAATGGCATCAGCGTACTTTGGGCCGTTCCGAATTCAAGGGCAAGGGGAATAATACAGGGCAAGAAGCACAAGAGACTATGCAGCCCGGGAGCTATGGTCTTCAGGTGTTACCAAGCTTGGCAGGCAGAAGAACGGGGGCAGATTTTCTTAGAGGGACAGGAGCATCTGAGAGAAGTTGCAGCGCACCGTGCGGGAGGTTTCCATCAGGTAAGGAGGAGCTCCTTCCACCATCTCCATCCCCACGATGCCAAAGGACCAGATGTCCACTTTGGGGCCGTAGGGCTTCCTGGTGAAAATTTCAGGCGCCATCCAGTAAGTAGTCCCGACAGCCGATCTGCGTTTGCTCTGCTCAGCCGTGAGCTGAGCAGCGAGGCCAAAATCAGCTGAGGAGAAAAAACACACTCGGATCAAGCCAGCGTGAAGTAGGAAAGCAAAGAGAAGAAGTCCCCACTCTCCCAGTGCCCAAGAAGGCAGCGTGGAATCCAAAGGGAATGCAAACGGGAATGGCATGCTGGCATTCCTAACAGCTGCAGCTGAGGAAATAGCAGATGGGCCACTTAGCAAAAGCCCCCCGTTTCACACAGTGGCTTTTAGTTCCCTGAAGCTCCAGACTGAAACTGCCTTGCTTGCGTGAGGGCACACACAGCCCAAAGCCCCTCCTGACACCTTCTTCCCAGCCACACCGCCCTGCACCTTGTGGCTGTGCTCTGCGCTTGCAGCAGGGCAGCCTGCACTGCCACGGGCACCACTCTTGGGCAACTGGAAGTCACTCAAATGCACCCCCAGCCCACAGCCCACCACGGCTGGGCCTGCCTAACAACACCCACCCAGCTTGACAGATCCATCCAAGCCCAGGAGAATGTTGTGGCTTTTGATGTCTCGGTGGATCACTTGCTTGCAGTGAAGGAAATCCAGGCCTTGCAGGCACTGAGGGAGGAAAAACAAACAGGAGATCTGACTTCGTCCCTCATGCAGTGCAGTGGCACATCTGCAAGACTGACTTGCTGGGGGACGCCGAGCCATGGCAGGCAAGGCTGAGGGGAGGGCAAGAGCTTGCTGCTGCAACATGACGACAGCAGTGCCTTTCTAAGAGAGGGTGTATTCGCTTTGAAAGAGAAAGGGCGATGCTTCTTCTGGCCAGTGCCCTGCAAACACAGACTGAAGGAGAACCGCTGCAGTGCCTGTGCTCTCTCCAGCCAGATGACAGCAAATGCCTTTGCAAATGCCCCTTTGGGTGCAAAGCTCTCCTTGGAGGCTGAGCTCTGGCAGAGTCCTGTGAGTGTCTCTTTGTCTTTGCCACTCGGTTGACACTGTGCCACCAGCACGGCTGCTCTTACAGGGAAGGAATGCAGCACACACAGGCAGCAGGCAAGTGTTTGCAGAGGCCAACGCAAACAAACGCACTAGAAGAAGGGCCCGCACCTTGGCAGGCCCTCCAGATGCACTTGCCCCCGCTCTGCCAGTCACAAGAGATAGGCAGAAAGGAAGCTCGGAAGATGAAATCAATCCTCCCCTTCCCACCCATTCCACCCAAGCCATGGCAAGCACCAACGCAATCCCATACCTCGCGGGACACAGCTGCTATCTCTCCTTCTGCCATTTGGATCTCCCTAATGACATCGTGCAAAGACCCTCCGTCCATGTATTCCATCACGAGCCAGAGTTCCTCGTGCACCAGGTAGCTGAAAGGAGGAAACAACCACCTGCAGGTGAACGCGTGCGCTTGCGTGACTTGATGGACCCTTTTGTCCGTGTCTCTCTCCGAGGAAGACAGGACAAAGGGAATAGGCATTCACAAGGCTCTACAGGGCTTGAACTCTGTGCAGTAGAAAAGACTGCTCGGTATGCACAGCTGTGCAACAGGCCATGGGAAATACCATCTCCAGTGCTTTGTCAGAACTCAAGAACCTTGGGGGAAAAATCAAACACCAAACCCAACAGGACAATGGGCACGGAGGGCCGGAACTTGGAGGCTGCTGACGCAGTAAAATTGGGCCGAGACCTGGTCTTTGAAAGCGCACTTCAAACTAGATATGCCGCAAAAGATAAATGCAGCCCCCATGCAAACTCCTCCAAGATGCTGTGGATCAGCCCAGAAAGGGGAAGGAATTAACAGCTCCACCCTCTGCCAGCAACCAAAGGAGTGCTTGAACCTCTGGCTTACAGCACGTCAGTGACCCTTCACGGCAGAAGAGCAGAACCACTCACCTGTCTACATAGTTCACCACATTGGCGTTCTTATTGTCCCGCATGACCTGGATTTCATTCACGCACAGTTCGTTGCTCTTCACTTGCAACAGACTGATTTTCTTTATGGCCACCTAAAACGACATGCAAACCATGGATCAAAGAAGTCGATGGCACAGGAACACAAGGCCAACAGGGACACTGTGATTTTGGGATGATACAGCTGCGCTGTGCCAAAATGCCTTGGGACTGGACATCAGAGGAACCGGAAGCTGAGCTTGCAAGAGCCCTTTACACTGCTTCCTTGGTCGCCACTCCCAGGACACACAGCCAGAAACCCTTTGCCTTGCAAACCTGGCAGAAACACAGTCTCAACTCTCCAGCTCAAAGCTCTAACCACCCTCGCTGCACCCACATTCTTCCCCCAGGGCCTCACTTTATCATCCCCATTTTGAATTCACGCACCACTTGCAAGCAGGAAACAACTTAGGCCTAGGAAAAATGGAGCAAAACTCCTGGGAAACCTTGGCCATTTCTAGGGGGCTTGATCATTACTCCGGTGGCCACCGGCATTCTTCACTGCACAACAACAGGGCAAACCCTTACAGATATGACAGATAAAATGCCGCCCTACAAACATCCTGACCGTCCCCCCCAGCCCACCCCACCCCCCAGAGAAATAAAAGCCGACATATTTTATGGAAAAATTGTTATCATGATGAGAACATCATTAAGGACACATCAAAAAAAACAAGGCTAGCACATCCTCACTTCAGCAATTTTCCATTTGTTCTGCTAAAATGCTTTCTAGCACACCAGTGACATTTGCAATTCCTGACTGATTCTAAAAAGAAATAGCTCATGCCTTGATCCTCTAGCGATACACACCAGGCTCTGAGCAGGGCTTAGGCCCTCGAGAGACTCCTTGCAGACCTCTCTCTCTAAGCACAGTTCCCAAGGGCAGCACTGCACGTGCCTAAGGAACTACCATCAAAATTCCCATGGATTTGCTGACAGCACGAAAGGAGAACTCAGGAACCGCGAGCCAAAGCCCCAAAGGGCACCGCCATTCTCTAAGACACCGCCTTGCCACTAAGAACCAGCTAGCGTGTCCTCCTCAGAAAGACAGCCCTTGGCCTCCTTGCATTGCTTGCGGCAGCTCAGAAGGACACAGTCTGTCCCCACTGGGCTTGGCAGGCAGACCCTGCTCTGCACTTCAGTTGCCTTTGCAGCAAAGCTCTAGTGGCGACCCAAAGCTCAGGCACAGCTCACAGCACAGGGGAGGGCACTCGAGAGCTGCACAAGCTGCAGCACCGCTTGACACTTACCTCTTCTCCTGTGGCAGTCTCCACTGCCGTGCACACAGTGCCGAAACCCCTAGAAACAAAACAGCAGCAGAGAAAGGAGAAGTCCTTTAGTCCCTGCAGAAGCCAGACACTGTGGCCCAAGGAGGAAAAAGAGGCCAGGGACAAACAGCAAATGCACCGCGACACATTCTGCTCTGGCTCCTTTCCCCCTTTCTCTTTCTGTGTCCGTGCGTGTCTGTGATTTTTCCAGACACACACACACACACACACACACACACGGCCGTTGGGCCTGCTCACACTTCTCCTTGCAGTGGATGTGCCACACTCAGGCACCTCCACACAGGCCTTCTGAGAAGCCTGAAGCCATGTCACAGACATCAGAAGAAAACCTCTCAACACACATCCTTTCTGCAGCTGACAAGGAAAGTAGTCTCCAGCCACAGCTGCAGCCACAGGCAGAGCAGGCACAGGTCTCCACTGCTGCACACACAAATGGAGAAGTGCTCAAAGCAGAAGATCCTCAGACAGCTGCCTTCTGGCTCCAGAGCCATGGGCAGCTGCTTCTCTTGGGTGCAGCAGACACAGGAAGCACTCTACTTTTCAGGGGACTTCTTCTACATTTGGCTCCTCCCAGAGGAAATGTTGCAAATCAATCCCACTGACAGTCCGCAGAGCTGGCTTTCAGTAGGGAATAGCTTGGTGCTTTCTTTGCAGGAAAGGCCGCAACCCCACGGGATCCACGAGGGCTCTCCCCTCAGGCACTCGATGCCTTTTCCTCTAGAGTGCATTGGCACTGGACACTGGCCTGAAGCTTTGGCTTTTGCCACCTCAGCTACAAAAGAGAGCTGCTTCTTTTGTGTCTGCTTTTGGGCTCTAGACTAGCTAGGTGGTCATCCTGACCACTGAACCTTGTTTTCAGCAAAACGCTGGAACAAAGCTTCCTGAGAGCTGTTCCCTGACAGCCCGCAGCTGCTACCTTGACCTTGGAGGCAATGAAGTTTTTCCTCCTTTCATTGCCACGGATCCTGTATCCTTTTGGGACACAGAGAAATGATTTGTCCCAAGAAAAGCGGCAAGAGGGGGAAAGACACTTGAGGGACAGGAGATGTGCCAGGTGCTGCTCCTTGCTGCAGAAAGGACCATTCCAGCATCCAGGTGTCTTTGCCATGCCTTCAGACCACAGCTATCAATGCTGACCAAAACTGAGACATAGCAGCGTCTCAGCGCAGCGTCTGCACAGCTTTGCAGCTTGCCTGACATCACTCCGGCGACAGGTGACAGCAGCAAAGTACACAGCCCCTCCCTTTGAAGAAGCACCTGTGGCTGCACTCACCCTTTGCCAATAATTTCCAGTTCTGTATATTTAGCCTCCGGATCTCCTTCGCTCACCAGCATCCCTGTAAAAACCCAAAGGAAAGATGCTCACTTCAAAACTGAGATGCCAGCCTGCAGCAGATCACCAAGGCAGCCCCACTCTCTGGCACACTGGGCCCTTTCAACTCCCTCACTGGACAAACAACAACACCATTGCCGCACCAGCACCACCAGCAGCACCACCAAAACAACAGCAGCAGGACAAGCAGCTCTGCAGTACATACGGTCTGCACTAAACTAGAAGCCTAAACTAAAATCTAAGCACGTGGAGAAACAGTCCAAGGACACAGAGATCAGAAGGCCACGACCAAGACAAGTGAGTGTGGTCTATAAAACCCAAACCTTTCTGTTCTTGGCCATGAACACTCTGTGCCATTCAACAAAAGCTGGCATCCTTGCAAGCAGCAAAGGCACCTTGGCTTCTGCAATCAATTTGTATCAACAGCTGCCCGCTCCAGAAGCGGAAGAATAGTGCCCAGTGCTTCCAGCAGAGGCATGATCTCCGCCTTGAAGCAGCACTTTACCTAAACAATGCCTTTCTGGCTTGCAAGAGCAGCAGCAGCAGCTGATGTTGCAACCTATTGCCATGGGCCTTAACAATGAGGTTCCTCAGCCTTCAGGAGAGGCTATGATCTGAAGATGACCTTGGCTGTGCCCCACAGGAGCTGGGCCCCACAGGAGCTCCCTGAAGTCGCCTCATTCACAAGGTCCCGGCCTCCTGCTCAGCCACAAACCATCTCTCTTTTGCCTTTTGTACTGAGGCAAGCTCAGGCAAAGCCAAAGCACGCCAGGCTGCCCTCAGAGGCAGCAGCAAGAGCCCGCTGTTCCTTCAGCACCTCCAAGCACAACAACAGCTCCTGTGTGGAGGCCGCAGCAGCCGACACTCAGCCCAGCAGGAACTGCAGGTGGGACAGCTCACGCTGACACACGATCACACAGGGCACTGCTCCAGCACACAGGCATCACAAAGGACATACTCAGCAGGGCCAGGCACTCGTCCTCTGTCCTCTCTCTAAGCAGCTGCTCCATGCTGCCCGAGGAACTACTTGTGCTCCAGGTGCACGAGCTGCTCGCGCTTGACTTTCCAGCTTGGGGACAGGAGGCTTCTTCAGAGCCGGCAGCTGCAGCTCGTGCCGGCGCCAGGCCAGAGGAAGTGGAGCTCTGGGACAAGAAACAAATTTGGGTCAGAAACACGCCTGCCACAGATGCCCCTCCAATCCCATTTCAAATGCAAGCCCCTTGGAAGATGCTGCTGGCCACATCCTGGGCTCTTCACCTCTCGGCTTTTGCTGCCCCCTTCTCTCACACAAGGCGCAAATTCCAAAGGCTGCTTTTACCCCATGCACAACATGACCCCAAAGACACCGCTGACCAAAGCAGGTGCTTACTGATGTTGGCTGCTCAGGCCGTGGGCTGACAGCAGGGACAGGTTCATTAGCACCTTCCTCCTCTTCAGCCTCTTCCTTGACTCCAAGTTCAGCAAGAGCAGGGGCTGGTGCTGCCCTTGGGCTCTGGGCACAGACAGCAGCGGGAGGGACAGGAAAGAACCTGTCATTCAGAACCTGACAGATATTCCGCTACAGGCCCCTGCTGCAGCTTAGCTGCTCCTTGAGCTCCCCACAGCTGCTGATGAGCAGGGCCAGGTCCCTCCAGGGGACAGTGGCTCCTCCATATCCTGCAAGGCTGTCAAGTGCATCTTTGCACGGCTCTCCTCACCAGAGATAGGGAGCCTGCACAGCCACTGGCCACCAAGGGCCTCACTTGTACCCCAGCAGCATCCCAAGACACCCTAATGCTACCTCTTGTCTCTTGCTAAGAGGAATTCACAGCCCCTATCAGAGTGGTGGGGAACAGACGCCTAAATGTCCAAGTTCCACACCCCTTTCCCAGGGGTGAAACACTCTGCAAGTGCCAGAAAGATTCCAGCCCTCAGCATCTTCAACTACGCAGGGGAGGTGCTGTCTGATCAAAAACTTCCAGCTCTCCTTTGCTCCAGCCACAGGGCCACTCCCAGCTGCCACTTACTGATGCTGGATGCTCAGGCCCCACAGTAGCAGCAGCTGCAGCTTGGTGGGCATCTTCCTCCCCTTTGGCCTCTTCTTCAGGAAGATGCGCAGCCGCAGGAGGCTCTGAGGTTGCTTTTGGGCTCTGCAGACAGACAGCAACGGGAGGGACAGGCAACCTTCTTGATATTCAGCTCTAGAACCCAGATGCACTAAGGAGGAATCATCTGGATTCTAAGTTGCTCAGCCCCCAGCTAATTGCACCAATCAGAGCAGACTGCGCTCTCTTGCACAGGAGAAATTCCATCATGCATTCAAGCAACGAGCAACCCCACTTTCCACTGCTTAAAAGCTCTGAAATGGAACTGGGCAAAACAGACACACATCCTCCACACATTGCTGCTGCTGCTGCTGCAGAGAGCCCGCACTGTACTTTCATTCATCCAAGCAGGCTGGCACTGGACTGCAGCAGGCCCAGCTCACAGCTTGCTCCACAGCTGTCCAATGCTACCAACGCCAAAGGCTCCTTTCCCACTCACCCAAGGGCTGGATTCTCTCCAGGCACGGGCGATGTGACCTGCAACACACAAAGGAAAAAGAACCCCATGCTGTGAGAAAACTGCCCGCTCTGGGAAAACCCACCAAAAAGTCAACCCAAAGCCAGAGCATATTGCTTTCACTCCATGCCTCCAGCAGCAAGCCTCATGTCACACAGCAAGCAAGACAACAGCACAAAGGATTGCCTCGTGTCTGTCTTTTGTCCTCTTTGGCCACTCAAGCCCCAGAAACCTGAGGCCCATGAAGTCCAAGTTCTGAAACAGTCATTGTTTCTGCCCTGCCCCACCCAGCAGGAGCTACAGCTCGTCTCCTTCCTGTATTTCAGTTTTCTGAAGAGATGCAAGCGTCAGTTGCCACGAGCTTGCTGAAAACTTTTGCCCAGAAATGCTTCAGCCCAAGCCCTTTAGCCATGGTGGCAGTTCTAATGTGACGCAGCACAGCAACACCTCCTGTGCCCAGCAGCATACCGGAACTTGTCTGAAATGTCTATTTCAAGGGCCTTTCCCAAGCTGATTCTGTGATTTCCTCACAGAGGGAAGGGCTCTTTCAGCACACAGGAACTGTCAAGTCCCACACACATGTGCTGGGATGGGGGAATGCAGACAAGAAGAGGCTTCCCCTCAGTCCTGGAGAGCAGCGCAGTTTTTCCAAGCGCTCCTTCTAAGCTCTCCCTGTCTTCCCCTCTTAGAAGTTGTCATTCTTGAGCCAGCAAACGCAGGAGATTCCAGACTCCACTGCCACAGGCCATGCCGTGTGGGGAGAAGAAGCCCAGCAGGCTACATTACAAATGCAGCCCACGGCCCGCTGGCTAGAGACACCCCCTTGTCAGCTGCAGCTGCTGACAGCAGCTTTACCCAACAAAAGGCCTCTTCATGGCCTTTGGCCTTCCATCTGCTGCACCGAATAGAAGCGCCTACTTACGTGCCAGGTGGGTGAAAAAGTAGCCAGAATAAGCCACGGTAAAAGCCGTGCAAACTGCAGCACACACTCTCTCCATGGCGGGAGCTATGCTGCTCAAGTCGGCACCAGACAGCACATGTGGGGACAAACAAAAATCCTGCGAGAGCTCTCAGGGTGCAGCTGGCTGTCAGAGACCTCGTCGATCAGCAGGTTGCACCTGCAGGGAGCATGCCAAAGAGCTGCTCTGCCCACTGAGGCCTCCCGTGCCTGGGCACAGCAACTTTGCCTTGACAGCGCTGGGATGCGGCTGCTGACATCACAATAGCAGCTGCTCTAGTCTGCCTTGTGAAGTCATGCAGAGAAGCACACCTTCTCACTTCAGCTAAGGCCAAAAGGCACCTGCAAAGTTCTCCTCTGCTACAAAGCAACACAAAAAGGCGGCCTAGTTCCTAAGCTGTTGCTCAAGGCATCTGGGAGTAACACCAAGAACACAGGAAGCCCTTGTAGCCCACGCTGAGAAGCTGAACACGGAGGAGGGACCATGATGATGTGAGGAGAAACCAAAAAAGAGAACAGCACCTTTGGCCACTCATTGTCCTGTGTTAAATCATGAGGCTTGATGCAGGTGGGGCTCTAAAAGGCAGCATCAATGGAAATCCCCCCTTCAATGCCAGCTGTGGGACAAAACCTCAGGAAGGCCTTTCAGAGCCCTTCTTCCTCACTTGTTTGCTGCAGAACAAGGTGGGACACAGGCCTAAAAAGGTACATTGATGAAAACATGGAAAGCTAAGCAACACATCCACTAAAATCACATCATCCTCCTGCTGCACTGCTGTGGCATTTCCAAGGAGACTCGGCCATCTGAGGTGCACCTCAGGGAGCTTCCCTGGGCAAATGTGTGCCTCAGAGGGAGCTGCCTGCTGCAGATGGGAAGGAAGGAAGAAAGGAAGGAAAAGAAAGAAAGAAAGAAAGGAAGGAAGGAAAAGAAAGAAAGAAAGAAAGAAAGAAAGAAAGAAAGAAAGAAAGAAAGAAAGAAAGAAAGAAAGAAAGAAAGAAGGAAAGAAAGAAAGAAAGAAAGAAAGAAAGAAAGAAAGAAAGAAAGAAAGAAAGAAAGAAAGAAAGAAAGAAAGAAAGAAAGAAAGAAAGAAAGAAAGAAAAGAAAGAAAGAGAGAAAAAAAGAAAGAGAGAAAGAAAGAAAAAGAAAGAAAGAGAATAGAATGTACCAGCATCATCGCTGTGGGCCGAGTCCCAAAGTGCTGGAAGGAGTAAAGCAGTGCGCCCAAGTGGGCTGGTCCCAGAAAAACTGAAGTTTTGAGGCAGAGACCAAATAGATCACGTGCTGGAGCAGCTACGGGAAGGCAGGCTGAGGAAAACAGAAAAACCACCGCCATTCCAAAACGTGGATGCTTCCTTCTCCCTCCTCCTCTTGCATTCCAACCTCTTTTGCTGTATTTGCCATGTTGTGGTTTAAGCCCAGGCAGCAAGCAAGTGCCACACACAGCCATTCTCACTCGATGCCCGGTCACCAGCAGGCTGGCCTGTGCAGAGAATTGGAAGGGTAGAAGCTGGAAAATTGCCAGGTGCAAAAACAATTGAGCTGCATAGGGAATGCAGAAGCCTCATGCATAGGCCAAGAAATCCCTTTGAACTCATTCCCCATTTCCCTAGGGGAGGCAGGTGTTTCACATCTCCAGGACATCAGGGACCCCTCAAGCCTCACAGTGACTTGAGAAGACAAATGCCATCACTCCAAACATCCTCCCTCCTGCAGGCACCCAGCTTGAAATACTGAGCAGCATGTGGGATGGTCAGGAATATCTCTTTGGCCACTTTGGGTCCCCTGCCCTGGCTGTGTCTCCTGCCAGCCTCGTGTGCAGCATGACCCCAGGGAGCTCTGTCTGGGCAGCTCCTTCCCTAGGGCGGGGTGCCCAGCTGACACAGCCCTTGGCTCACACAGATCCAAACTGCAGAACTTTTCATCCCTCATCTTGGCCTCAGTTCCCGTAGCAGAACTCGTGTTCCCACCGTATCGGAAAAATAATGTTAGGAGAAATGGGGCAACTGAGAGACTGGATAAAAAGTGCTTTCTTGCCTTATGGCATCAATCTCATAGAAAGGTGAGGCATTAAAGGTGTTACATCCAGTGCCATAGTATCAGAAGCCTTTCCCTTCTTCATTCCGATGCCTTATGTTCGTTTTTTCACTAGTCACATACTTCTGCAAAACTTGTGAGCGTCTTTTCATAGCAATCATTAATTCCTTACTTTCTGCAGCCTTGCCACAATGCATCATTTTTCAACCAATCATACAGCATTTCTAAATTCACATTGCTGCATCTTCATCTTTTCACTAACTTTAGAACAAGTTCTATTGCTACGTTTGAAAACCTTTTGCTACCTTACTTAACGTATTGCCTGGCTTGCATAACACATTTTTCTCTTTGCTTAAAACATATTTCCATTTCAAGTGCAAACCTGTATTCCTCTTTCCTGTCTGCTTCACTTTTTAGCTTGTAATTCTAAAGGCCTTCCCTAAAGTCTCAGGTTAAATAAACATTGTATCCATCTCTACCTCTGAGCCTGGATGCACAAGGCCCGGAGAGCTCTCTGGGCTTTGCATTTCCCACAAGCGAATGAGCAAAGAGCTCATTTCCCATTTCCCAAGGTGTAATGGTTTCGTTTGTTTGTTTGTTTCCGGGCCAATGTACCAATAATGTAATAGTTTAAGGTTTGCCAATTTTAATATCGTTACCTTTTGTGGTGAACTAGAATTAGGAGTAAAAGTAAAGCAGGCCAAACACTTACAAAGGGAATAAAGAAAAAGACTTTATTAACTACACAAAGAATAAGAATAATAAATTCAGAGCAGATTTTCAGACCAGCTCTTCTTTCCCCCTTTGTTACAGCTTAACAACATGCAGAGACACTTCCGTCAATTTCTTCCGTAAATTATCTTTTCCAGTTCACTTTAGGGAGAGGAGTTTCTTTTTCTTTAGCTATAAGGATCTTTTACTAAGAGAGGAAATTGCCAGTTCTCTTTTGACTCCACTTGCTCAGGATTCACAGCTGCCCGGGATCTGCTGTCAGGAAACTCCTCCCACTTCACAGTCTGTTCAGAACTGAGTTGCGGGCCATGGTAAAAAGTCATGGGGTATTACTTGTAAGGATGAGCTACTCCAAGGCAAAAGTTCTCTTTAGCTCACTTCTCTCTCTGTTTATATATTATTCCCAGGAACAGAGATCCCCCTCTTTTCCTCAGGGCAAAGGATTCTTCAAACCCTTTACACCTTGCTCCACCCCCCCACCACCCCAGGTCTCTCTTTTTTTCCATGGTTTAAAGAAAATGTTTGTGAAGCACAGTCCACCCCTATAACTTACAAAAAAGATATTTCAGCCCACCTTCATGGAGTCTCTTCATTCTCCTTCCATTTAGAAACTTAGCTTTGACTTCATTGACTTTGGTGTATCTTTTCTGTTCTTCTTCCTCTCACCCACGGGAAGATGAAAGGCGGTAAGTCTTATCTGAGCATTGGAAAAAAACTTAAAATCTCCCACAGAAGTTGCAGGAGATGGGCCCGGCCATGCGGCAGCTGTGTCAGGAGCTCAGGCCGCCCAGGCCATGCTGGAGGGGCAGGACGAAAACTGCAAAGTCCAGCCAGAGGAGAAATGGGTACCAAGGCTCTGGCTCCATGGCTTTCTTCCGGCTCTCACTGCACCCGGCTCCAGCTGCAGGCCGGGGGTTCTCCCTCTGCCTTGCCCAGCACACAAAGCCGTGGGGGGCTCTCCCAAACGGGGCCCAGCTGCCTCCCCCCAGGCCGTGAGGGCGGTCGGGCGGGCTCGGCCACCCCAGGGCTGCTCCCAGCCGGGGCAGGGCAGGGCCCCGCCTAGCCACGGCCGCACCGGGAAAAGGCGAGGATCCCAGCAATGGGCCTCTCCTCCTCTTGACCACTGGGGCCCCTGCTTAAAGACGGGCCCCGGCAGCCTCTGGAGCTTGGCGCTGTGCCTGGCCCGGGCCCCGTACTAGAAGGGACCGGTGCTAGGCCAATGCCACACCTTAAGAGGCCGAAAATGCAAGAGAGCGTTCCCGGGGCTTACCTGCTTCAAATGTGATGCACAGAGCAAACCGACTTTTCCAATTCTTTTCTCAGGCTGTCAACAACTAAACCAGCCTCCAATTGGTCCCATCAATCCACAGAGGAAGTTCTCATGGGGAAAAACTTGCTAGTGGGCCCGCCCGCCAGGGTAAAACCAGCACACAAGGGGAGGCAGGTGTTTCACATCTCCAGGACATCAGGGACCCCTCAAGCCTCACAGTGAATTGAGAAGACAAATGCCATCACTCCAAACATCCTTCCTCCTGCAGGCACCCAGCTTGAAATACTGAGCAGCATGTGGGATGGTCAGGAATATCTCTTTGGCCACTTTGGGTCCCCTGCCCTGGCTGTGTCTCCTGCCAGCCTCGTGTGCAGCATGACCCCAGGGAGCTCTGTCTGGGCAGCTCCTTCCCTAGTGCGGGGTGCCCAGCTGACACAGCCCTTGGCTCACACAGATCCAAACTGCAGAACTTTTCATCCCTCATCTTGGCCTCAGTTCCCGTAGCAGAACGCATGTTCCTGCTGGACACTCACCTGCGCCTGAGCCTGTGGAGAAGCCTGGCTGCCTTCCTTTCTGCCCAGGGCAGCACAGACACTCCCAAACTTTCCCAGCACCTGCCACACAACCACGGCCACAGCGGCGTCCCCAGCAGTGACACCCCTGCTCTGCTCTGTTTTGCCCTCTTCTGCTCCTCTATTCACAGCTAAAAGCCTGTATCTCCACAAGGAGGTTTGTTCTGGAGGAAGACCTCCGCCCACTTCCAAACTGACTCCCAAACCCCATCCCTCTATCTTCCCATGCTTTAGAAACACCTGACCATTCAGACTCAAATTTTCAGCTTATTCACAGAAGAAAGGGAAGCTTCCAACACAGTGATGGTTTTACAGTATTTATTTTGACTATCAGCCTAAACTATCTACAAACTACAAACTACAAGCTACTCCTTCCAACCTACAAACTCAAAAGAACAACAAACAACAACAGCCTCTTGCACGGCTAGAATCTTCTGTCAGCCATAAACTGCTGCGCTGCCATGATCAGAGGCGTCAGGCTGGAGGTCGGCTTGGCTGAAGTTACAAACGGATGCTGCCCAAAGAGAAAAAGAACAAATGAACTTCTGCTTTCCTCACAGGCTGAAGCAGCCTTTCTCTGGCTACCAGAGACACAGAGAAACGAGGGCAGTCTGTGCACCTCTGTCTTCCTTTCCAGGACTTTCCTGCCACAGGCAAACATGGCTTCCAATTCCACAAATGCATGAAGCCAGAGGTCTGCATCTTAAGGAGATTTAGTCTAATTGTCATTGCAAGGCTCCTTCCAAGCCATGGCAGGCCGGGATTCTCCTTGTTTTTCCTTTGGAAAGCCCCCAGAATGGAGATTCTTAGGAGCGGGGCCCACCTGACGCCTTGGACTTGAGCAGAGGAGGAGCCCCTGGCAGTGGGTAGCTGGCACAGCCTGTAGCTGCTCTGCCTTTTACCTGCAGAAGTTCCTGGGCAGACCAGCGCCTGTCCTCGTCTGTCTCCAGGCAGCAGTGCAGAAAGTCTCGCAACCAAGCCGACTGCTGCCTGGGCTTCTGCAGCTTCGGGGTGCCCCCGGTGCTGATCAGCTGTCGAGCCTAGAGAAGAAGGCAACGCCACACTCCACCTGTCTCCTTCGCACCCAAAACTGCTCACCCACACCCCGCTGGCCAAGCTGCACTCTCACAAGTGGCCCTTTCTTCCCCGCCAGAGGCTGCGACATGCCTTTCCCACCCCAACCAACTGAACCCAAAGCCAGAGGCAACCACAGCCAGGCCAATGTGCAAAGGCTCCTGCCTTCAGCCCTGATTTCATGGGCTGATTGGGAATCAGGAGCAAATCCATCAGCAAAAGCACACTCGGCTTCTCCGAGGACTGACACCAGCTCTACCGCCAATTTGGAAGAGGGACTTTGGTCTAACTCTACTCTTCCCAAGGATTCTTCCGTAACATGCAGCTTGGCGCTGCTCACTGCTCCCTTAGGCAAAGCTGCCACCAAGCCAATGGCATCAGCGTACTTTGGGCCGTTCCTAATTCAAGGGCAAGGGGAATAATACAGGGCAAGAAGCACAAGAGACTATGCAGCCCGGGAGCTATGGTCTTCAGGTGTTACCAAGCTTGGCAGGCAGAAGAACGGGGGCAGATTTTCTTAGAGGGACAGGAGCATCTGAGAGAAGTTGCAGCGCACCGTGCAGGAGGTTTCCATCAGGTAAGGAGGAGCTCCTTCCACCATCTCCATCCCCACGATGCCAAAGGACCAGATGTCCACTTTGGGGCCGTAGGGCTTCGTGGTGAAAATTTCAGGCGCCATCCAGTAAGTAGTCCCGACAGCCGATCTGCGTTTGCTCTGCTCAGCCGTGAGCTGAGCAGCGAGGCCAAAATCAGCTGAGGAGAAAAAACACACTCGGATCAAGCCAGCGTGAAGTAGGAAAGCAAAGAGAAGAAGTCCCCACTCTCCCAGTGCCCAAGAAGGCAGTGTGGAATCCAAAGGGAATGCAAACGGGAATGGCATGCTGGCATTCCTAACAGCTGCAGCTGAGGAAATAGCAGATGGGCCACTTAGCAAAAGCCCCCCGTTTCACACAGTGGCTTTTAGTTCCCTGAAGCTCCAGACTGAAACTGCCTTGCTTGCGTGAGGGCACACACAGCCCAAAGCCCCTCCTGACACCTTCTTCCCAGCCACACCGCCCTGCACCTTGTGGCTGTGCTCTGCGCTTGCAGCAGGGCAGCCTGCACTGCCACAGGCACCACTCTTGGGCAACTGGAAGTCACTCAAATGCACCCCCAGCCCACAGCCCACCACGGCTGGGCCTGCCCTTAACAACACCCACCCAGCTTGACAGATCCATCCAAGCCCAGGAGAATGTTGTGGCTTTTGATGTCTCGGTGGATCACTTGCTTGCAGTGAAGGAAATCCAGGCCTTGCAGGCACTGAGGGAGGAAAAACAAACAGGAGATCTGACTTCGTCCCTCATGCAGTGCAGTGGCACATCTGCAAGACTGACTTGCTGGGGGACGCCGAGCCATGGCAGGCAAGGCTGAGGGGAGGTCAAGAGCTTGCTGCTGTAACATGACGACAGCAGTGCCTTTCTAAGAGAGGGTGTATTCGCTTTGAAAGAGAAAGGACGATGCTTTTTCTGGCCAGTGCCCTGCAAACACAGACTGAAGGAGCACCGCTGCAGTGCCTGTGCTCTCTCCAGCCAGATGACAGCAAATGCCTTTGCAAATGCCCCTTTGGGTGCAAAGCTCTCCTTGGAGGCTGAGCTCTGGCAGAGTCCTGTGAGTGTCTCTTTGTCTTTGCCACTCGGTTGACACTGTGCCACCAGCACGGCTGCTCTTACAGGGAAGGAATGCAGCACACACAGCCAGCAGGCAAGTGTTTGCAGAGGCCAACGCAAACAAACGCACTAGAAGAAGGGCCCGCACCTTGGCAGGCCCTCCAGATGCACTTGCCCCCGCTCTGCCAGTCACAAGAGATAGGCAGAAAGGAAGCTCGGAAGATGAAATCAATCCTCCCCTTCCCACCCATTCCACCCAAGCCATGGCAAGCACCAACGCAATCCCTTACCTCGCGGGACACAGCTGCTATCTCTCCTTCTGCCATTTGGATCTCCCTAATGACATCGTGCAAAGACCCTCCGTCCATGTATTCCATCACGAGCCAGAGTTCCTTGTGCACCAGGTAGCTGAAAGGAGGAAACAACCACCTGCAGGTGAATGCGTGCGCTTGCGTGACCTGATGGACCCTTTTGTCCGTGTCTCTCTCCGAGGAAGACAGGACAAAGGGAATAGGCATTCACAAGGCTCTACAGGGCTTGAACTCTGTGCAGTAGAAAAGACTGCTTGGTATGCACAGCTGTGCAACAGGCCATGGGAAATACCATCTCCAGTGCTTTGTCAGAACTCAAGAACCTTGGGGGAAAAATCAAACACCAAACCCAACAGGACAATGGGCACGGAGGGCAGGAACTTGGAGGCTGCTGACGCAGTAAAATTGGGCCGAGACCTGGTCTTTGAAAGCGCACTTCAAACTAGATATGCCGCAAAAGATAAATGCAGCCCCCATGCAAACTCCTCCAAGATGCTGTGGATCAGCCCAGAAAGTGGAAGGAATTAACAGCTCCACCCTCTGCCAGCAACCAAAGGAGTGCTTGAACCTCTGGCTTGCAGCACGTCAGTGACCCTTCACGGCAGAAGAGCAGAACCACTCACCTGTCTACATAGTTCACCACATTGGCGTTCTTATTGTCCCGCATGACCTGGATTTCATTCACGCACAGTTCGTTGCTCTTCACTTGCAACAGACTGATTTTCTTTATGGCCACCTAAAACGACATGCAAACCATGGATCAAAGAAGTCTATGGCACAGGAACACAGGGCCAACAGGGACACTGTGATTTTGGGATGATACAGCTGCGCTGTGCCAAAATGCCTTGGGACTGGACATCAGAGGAACCGGAAGCTGAGCTTGCAAGAGCCCTTTACACTGCTTCCTTGGTCGCCACTCCCAGGACACACAGCCAGAAACCCTTTGCCTTGCAAACCTGGCAGAAACACAGTCTCAACTCTCCAGCTCAAAGCTCTAACCACCCTCGCTGCACCCACATTCTTCCCCCAGGGCCTCACTTTATCATCCCCATTTTGAATTCACACACCACTTGCAAGCAGGAAACATCTTAGGCCTAGGAAAAATGGAGCAAAACTCCTGGGAAACCTTGGCCATTTCTAGGGGGCTTGATCATTACTCCGGTGGCCACCGGCATTCTTCACTGCACAACAACAGGGCAAACCCTTACAGATATGACAGATAAAATGCTGCCCTACAAACATCCTGACCGTCCCCCCCTACGCCACCCACCCCCCCACCAGAGAAATAAAAACCGACAGATTTTATGGAAAAGTTGCTGTCATGATGAGAACATCATTAAGGACACATCAAAAAAAACCAAGGCTAGCACATCCTCACTTCAGCAATTTTCCATTTGTTCTGTTAAAATGCTTTTTAGCACACCAGTGACATTTGCAATTCCTGACTGATTCTAAAAAGAAATAGCTCATGCCTTGATCCTCTAGCGATACACACCAGGCTCTGAGCAGGGCTTAGGCCCTCGAGAGACTCCTTGCAGACCTCTCTCTCTAAGCACAGTTCCCAAGGGCAGCACTGCACGTGCCTAAGGAACTACCATCAAAATTCCCATGGATTTGCTGACAGCGCGAAAGGAGAAGTCGGGAACCGCGAGCCAAAGCCCCAAAGGGCACCGCCATTCTCTAAGACACCGCCTTGCCACTAAGAACCAGCTAGCGTGTCCTCCTCAGAAAGACAGCCCTTGGCCTCCTTGCATTGCTTGCGGCAGCTCAGAAGGACACAGTCTGTCCCCACTGGGCTTGGCAGGCAGACCCTGCTCTGCACTTCAGTTGCCTTTGCAGCAAAGCTCTAGTGGCGACCCAAAGCTCAGGCACAGCTCACAGCACAGGGGAGGGCACTCGAGAGCTGCACAAGCTGCAGCACCGCTTGACACTTACCTCTTCTCCTGTGGCAGTCTCCACTGCCGTGCACACAGTGCCGAAACCCCTAGAAACAAAACAGCAGCAGAGAAAGGAGAAGTCCTTTAGTCCCTGCAGAAGCCAGACACTGTGGCCCAAGGAGGAAAAAGAGGCCAGGGACAAACAGCAAATGCACCGCGACACATTCTGCTCTGGCTCCTTTCCCCCTTTCTCTTTCTGTATCCGTGCGTGTCTGTGATTTTTCCAGACACACACACACACACACACACACACACACACGGCCGTTGGGCCTGCTCACACTTCTCCTTGCAGTGGATGTGCCACACTCAGGCACCTCCACACAGGCCTTCTGAGAAGCCTGAAGCCATGTCACAGACATCAGAAGAAAACCTCTCAACACACATCCTTTCTGCAGCTGACAAGGAAAGTAGTCTCCAGCCACAGCTGCAGCCACAGGCAGAGCAGGCACAGGTCTCCACTGCTGCACACACAAATGGAGAAGTGCTCAAAGCAGAAGATCCTCAGACAGCTGCCTTCTGGCTCCAGAGCCATGGGCAGCTGCTTCTCTTGGGTGCAGCAGACACAGGAAGCACTCTACTTTTCAGGGGACTTCTTCTACATTTGGCTCCTCCCAGAGGAAATGTTGCAAATCAATCCCACTGACAGTCCGCAGAGCTGGCTTTCAGTAGGGAATAGCTTGGTGCTTTCTTTGCAGGAAAGGCCGCAACCCCACGGGATCCACGAGGGCTCTCCCCTCAGGCACTCGATGCCTTTTCCTCTAGAGTGCATTGGCATTGGACACTGGCCTGAAGCTTTGGCTTTTGCCACCTCAGCTACAAAAGAGAGCTGCTTCTTTTGTGTCTGCTTTTGGCTTCTAGACTAGCTAGGTGGTCATCCTGACCACTGAATCTTGTTTTCAGCAAAACGCTGGAACAAAGCTTCCTGAGAGCTGTTCCCTGACAGCCCGCAGCTGCTACCTTGACCTTGGAGGCAATGAAGTTTTTCCTCCTTTCATTGCCACGGATCCTGTATCCTTTTGGGACACAGAGAAATGATTTGTCCCAAGAAAAGCGGCAAGAGGGGGAAAGACACTTGAGGGACAGGAGATGTGCCAGGTGCTGCTCCTTGCTGCAGAAAGGACCATTCCAGCATCCAGGTGTCTTTGCCATGCCTTCAGACCACAGCTATCAATGCTGACCAAAACTGAGGCATAGCAGCGTCTCAGCGCAGCGTCTGCACAGCTTTGCAGCTTGCCTGACATCACTCCGGCGACAGGTGACAGCAGCAAAGTACACAGCCCCTCCCTTTGAAGAAGCACCTGTGGCTGCACTCACCCTTTGCCAATAATTTCCAGTTCTGTATATTTAGCCTCCGGATCTCCTTCGCTCACCAGCATCCCTGTAAAAACCCAAAGGAAAGATGCTCACTTCAAAACTGAGATGCCAGCCTGCAGCAGATCACCAAGGCAGCCCCACTCTCTGGCCCACTGGGCCCTTTCAACTCCCTCACTGGACAAACAACAACACCATTGCCGCACCAGCACCACCAGCAGCACCACCAAAACAACAGCAGCAGGACAAGCAGCTCTGCAGCACATACGGTCTGCACTAAACTAGAAGCCTAAACTAAAATCTAAGCACGTGGAGAAACAGTCCAAGGACACAGAGATCAGAAGGCCACGACCAAGACAAGTGAGTGTGGTCTATAAAACCCAAACCTTTCTGTTCTTGGCCATGAACACTCTGTGCCATTCAACAAAAGCTTGCATCCTTGCAAGCAGCAAAGGCACCTTGGCTTCTGCAATCAATTTGTATCAACAGCTGCCCGCTCCAGAAGCGGAAGAATAGTGCCCAGTGCTTCCAGCAGAGGCATGATCTCCGCCTTGAAGCAGCACTTTACCTGAACAATGCCTTTCTGGCTTGCAAGAGCAGCAGCAGCAGCTGACGTTGCAACCTATTGCCATGGGCCTTAACAATGAGGTTCCTCAGCCTTCAGGAGAGGCTATGATCTGAAGATGACCTTGGCTGTGCCCCACAGGAGCTGGGCCCCACAGGAGCTCCCTGAAGTCGCCTCATTCACAAGGTCCCGGCCTCCTGCTCAGCCACAAACCATCTCTCTTTTGCCTTTTGTACTGAGGCAAGCTCAGGCAAAGCCAAAGCACGCCAGGCTGCCCTCAGAGGCAGCAGCAAGAGCCCGCTGTTCCTTCAGCACCTCCAAGCACAACAACAGCTCCTGTGTGGAGGCCGCAGCAGCCGACACTCAGCCCAGCAGGAACTGCAGGTGGGACAGCTCACGCTGACACACGATCACACAGGGCACTGCTCCAGTACACAGGCATCACAAAGGACATACTCAGCAGGGCCAGGCACTCGTCCTCTGTCCTCTCTCTAAGCAGCTGCTCCATGCTGCCCGAGGAACTACTTGTGCTCCAGGTGCACGAGCTGCTCGCGCTTGACTTTCCAGCTTGGGGACAGGAGGCTTCTTCAGAGCCGGCAGCTGCAGCTCGTGCCGGCGCCAGGCCAGAGGAAGTGGAGCTCTGGGACAAGAAACAAATTTGGGTCAGAAACACGCCTGCCACAGATGCCCCTCCAATCCCATTTCAAATGCAAGCCCCTTGGAAGATGCTGCTGGCCACACCCTGGGCTCTTCACCTCTCGGCTTTTGCTGCCCCCTTCTCTCACACAAGGCGCAAATTCCAAAGGCTGCTTTTACCCCATGCACAACATGACCCCAAAGACACCGCTGACCAAAGCAGGCGCTTACTGATGTTGGCTGCTCAGGCCGTGGGCTGACAGCAGGGACAGGTTCATTAGCACCTTCCTCCTCTTCAGCCTCTTCCTTGACTCCAAGTTCAGCAAGAGCAGGGGCTGGTGCTGCCCTTGGGCTCTGGGCACAGACAGCAGCGGGAGGGACAGGAAAGAACCTGTCATTCAGAACCTGACAGATATTCAGCTACAGGCCCCTGCTGCAGCTTAGCTGCTCCTTGAGCTCCCCACAGCTGCTGATGAGCAGGGCCAGGTCCCTCCAGGGGACAGTGGCTCCTCCATATCCTGCAAGGCTGTCAAGTGCATCTTTGCACGGCTCTCCTCACCAGAGATAGGGAGCCTGCACAGCCACTGGCCACCAAGGGCCTCACTTGTACCCCAGCAGCATCCAAAGACACCCTAATGCTACCTCTTGTCTCTTGCTAAGAGGAATTCACAGCCCCTATCAGAGTGGTGGGGAACGGATGCCTAAATGTCCAAGTTCCACACCCCTTTCCCAGGGGTGAAACACTCTGCAAGTGCCAGAAAGATTCCAGCCTGACTCAGCATCTTCAACTACGCAGGGGAGGTGCTGTCTGATCAAAAACTTCCAGCTCTCCTTTGCTCCAGCCACAGGGCCACTCCCAGCTGCCACTTACTGATGCTGGATGCTCAGGCCCCACAGTAGCAGCAGCTGCAGCTTGGTGGGCATCTTCCTCCCCTTTGGCCTCTTCTTCAGGAAGATGCGCAGCCGCAGGAGGCTCTGAGGTTGCTTTTGGGCTCTGCAGACAGACAGCAACGGGAGGGACAGGCAACCTTCTTGATATTCAGCTCTAGAACCCAGATGCACTAAGGAGGAATCATCTGGATTCTAAGTTGCTCAGCCTCCAGCTAATTGGACCAATCAGAGCAGACTGCGCTCTCTTGCACAGGAGAAATTCCATAATGCATTCAAGCAACGAGCAACCCCACTTTCCACTGCTTAAAAGCTCTGAAATGGAACTGGGCAAAACAGACACACATCCTCCACACATTGCTGCTGCTGCTGCTGCTGCTGCTGCTGCTGCTGCTGCAGAGAGCCCGCACTGTACTTTCATTCATCCAAGCAGGCTGGCACTGGACTGCAGCAGGCCCAGCTCACAGCTTGCTCCACAGCTGTCCAATGCTACCAACGCCAAAGGCTCCTTTCCCACTCACCCAAGGGCTGGATTCTCTCCAGGCACGGGCGATGTGACCTGCAACACACAAAGGAAAAAGAACCCCATGCTGTGAGAAAACTGCCCGCTCTGGGAAAACCCACCAAAAAGTCAACCCAAAGCCAGAGCATACTGCTTTCACTCCATGCCTCCAGCAGCAAGCCTCGTGTCACACAGCAAGCAAGACAACAGCACAAAGGATTGCCTCGTGTCTGTCTTTTGTCCTCTTTGGCCACTCAAGCCCCAGAAACCTGAGGCCCATGAAGTCCAAGTTCTGAAACAGTCATTGTTTCTGCCCTGCCCCACCCAGCAGGAGCTACAGCTCATCTCCTTCCTGTATTTCAGTTTTCTGAAGAGATGCAAGCGTCAGTTGCCACGAGCTTGCTGAAAACTTTTGCCCCGAAACGCTTCAGCCCAAGCCCTTTAGCCATGGTGGCAGTTCTAATGTGACGCCGCACAGCAACACCTCCTGTGCCCAGCAGCATACCGGAACTTGTCTGAAATGTCTATTTCAAGGGCCTTTCCCAAGCTGATTCTGTGATTTCCTCACAGAGGGAAGGGCTCTTTCAGCACACAGGAACTGTCAAGTCCCACACACATGTGCTGGGATGGGGGAATGCAGACAAGAAGAGGCTTCTCCTCAGTCCTGGAGAGCAGCGCAGTTTTTCCAAGCGCTCCTTCTAAGCTCTCCCTGTCTTCCTCTCTTAGAAGTTGTCATTCTTGAGCCAGCAAACGCAGGAGATTCCAGACTCCACCGCCACAGGCCATGCCGTGTGGGGAGAAGAAGCCCAGCAGGCTACATTACAAATGCAGCCCACGCCCCGCTGGCTAGAGACACCCCCTTGTCAGCTGCAGCTGCTGACAGCAGCTTTACCCAACAAAAGGCCTCTTCATGGCCTTTGGCCTTCCATCTGCTGCACCGAATAGAAGCGCCTACTTACGTGCCAGGTGGGTGAAAAAGTAGCCAGAATAAGCCACGGTAAAAGCCGTGCAAACTGCAGCATACACTCTCTCCATGGCGGGAGCTATGCTGCTCAAGTCAGCTCCAGACAGCACTTGTGGGGACAAACAAAAATCCTGCGAGAGCTCTCAGGGTGCAGCTGGCTGTCAGAGACCTCGTCGATCAGCAGGTTGCACCTGCAGGGAGCATGCCAAAGAGCTGCTCTGCCCACTGAGGCCTCCCGTGCCTGGGCACAGCAACTTTGCCTTGACAGCGCTGGGATGCGGCCGCTGACATCACAATAGCAGCTGCTCTAGGCTGCCTTGTGAAGTCACGCAGAGAAGCACACCTTCTCACTTCAGCTAAGGCCAAAAGGCACCTGCAAAGTTCTCCTCTGCTACAAAGCAACACAAAAAGGCGGCCTAGTTCCTAAGCTGTTGCTCAAGGCATCTGGGAGTAACACCAAGAACACAGGAAGCCCTTGTAGCCCACGCTGAGAAGCTGAACACGGAGAAGGGACCATGATGATGTGAGGAGAAACCAAAAAAGAGAACAGCACCTTTGGCCACTCATTGTCCTGTGTTAAATCATGAGGCTTGATGCAGGTGGGGCTCTAAAAGGCAGCATCAATGGAAATCCCCCCTTCAATGCCAGCTGTGGGACAAAACCTCAGGAAGGCCTTTCAGAGCCCTTCTTCCTCACTTGTTTGCTGCAGAACAAGGTGGGACACAGGCCTAAAAAGGTACATTGATGAAAACATGGAAAGCTAAGCAACACATCCACTAAAATCACATCATCCTCCTGCTGCACTGCTGTGGCATTTCCAAGGAGACTCGCCCATCTGAGGTGCACCTGAGGGAGCTTCCCTGAGAAAACGTGTGCCTCAGAGGGAGCTGCCTGCTGCAGATGGGAAGGAAGGAAGAAAGGAAGGAAAAGAAAGAAAGAAAGAAAGAAAGAAAGGAAGGAAAAGAAAGAAAGAAAGAAAGAAAGAAAGAAAGAAAGAAAGAAAGAAAGAAAGAAAGAAAGAAAGAAAGAAAGAAAGAAAGAAAGAAAGAAAGAAAGAGAGAAAGAAAGAAAGAAAGAAAGAAAAGAAAGAAAGAAAAGAAAGAAACAAAAGAAAGAAAGAAAGAAAAGAAAGAAAGAGAGAAAGAAAGAAATAGAGAAAGAAAGAAAGAGAAAGAAAGAAAGAAAGAGAATAGAAGGTACCAGCATCATCGCTGTGGGCCGAGTCCCAAAGTGCTGGAAGGAGTAAAGCATTGCGCCCAAGTGGGCTGGTCCCAGAAAAACTGAAGTTTTGAGGCAGAGACCAAATAGATCACGTGCTGGAGCAGCTACGGGAAGGCAGGCTGAGGAAAACAGAAAAACCACCGCCATTCCAAAACGTGGATGCTTCTTTCTCCCTCCTCCTCTTGCATTCCAACCTCTTTTGCTGTATTTGCCATGTTGTGGTATAAGCCCAGGCAGCAAGCAAGTGCCACACACAGCCATTCTCACTCGATGCCCGGTCACCAGCAGGCTGGCCTGTGCAGAGAATTGGAAGGGTAGAAGCTGGAAAATTGCCAGGTGCAGAAAACAATTGAGCTGCATAGGGAATGCAGAAGCCTCATGCATAGGCCAAGAAACCCCTTTGAACTCATTCCCCATTTCCCAAGGGGAGGCAGGTGTTTCACATCTCCAGGACATCAGGGTCCCCTCAAGCCTCACAGTGACTTGAGAAGACAAATGCCATCACTCCAAACATCCTTCCTCCTGCTGGTACCCAGCTTGAAATACTGAGCAGCATGTGGGATGGTCAGGAATATCTCTTTGGCCACTTTGGGTCCCCTGCCCTGGCTGTGTCTCCTGCCAGCCTCGTGTGCAGCATGACCCCAGGGAGCTCTGTCTGGGCAGCTCCTTCCCTAGGGCGGGGTGCCCAGCTGACACAGCCCTTGGCTCACACAGATCCAAACTGCAGAACTTTTCATCCCTCATCTTGGCCTCAGTTCCCGTAGCAGAACTCGTGTTCCCACCGTATCGGAAAAATAATGTTAGGAGAAATGGGGCAACTGAGAGACTGGATAAAAAGTGCTTTCTTGCCTTATGGCATCAATCTCATAGAAAGGTGAGGCATTAAAGGTGTTACATCCAGTGCCATAGTATCAGAAGCCTTTCCCTTCTTCATTCCGATGCCTTATGTTCGTTTTTTCACTAGTCACATACTTCTGCAAAACTTGTGAGCGTCTTTTCATAGCAATCATTAATTCCTTACTTTCTGCAGCCTTGCCACAATGCATCATTTTTCAACCAATCATACAGCATTTCTAAATTCACATTGCTGCATCTTCATCTTTTCACTAACTTTAGAACAAGTTCTATTGCTACGTTTGAAAACCTTTTGCTACCTTACTTAACGTATTGCCTGGCTTGCATAACACATCTTTCTCCTTGCTTAAAACATATTTCCATTTCAAGTGCAAACCTGTATTCCTCTTTCCTGTCTGCTTCACTTTTTAGCTTGTAATTCTAAAGGCCTTCCCTAAAGTCTCAGGTTAAATAAACATTGTATCCATCTCTACCTCTGAGCCTGGATGCACAAGGCCCGGAGAGCTCTCTGGGCTTTGCATTTCCCACAAGCAAATGAGCAAAGAGCTCATTTCCCATTTCCCAAGGTGTAATGGTTTCGTTTGTTTGTTTGTTTGTTTCCGGGCCAATGTACCAATAATGTAATAGTTTAAGGTTTGCCAATTTTAATATCGTTACCTTTTGTTGTGAACTAGAATTAGGAGTAAAAGTAAAGCAGGCCAAACACTTACAAAGGGAATAAAGAAAAAGACTTTATTAACTACACAAAGAATAAGAATAATAAATTCAGAGCAGATTTTCAGACCAGCTCTTCTTTCCCCCTTTGTTACAGCTTAACAACATGCAGAGACACTTCCGTCAATTTCTTCCGTAAATTATCTTTTCCAGTTCACTTTAGGGAGAGGAGTTTCTTTTTCTTTAGCTATAAGGATCTTTTACTAAGAGAGGAAATTGCCAGTTCTCTTTTGACTCCACTTGCTCAGGATTCACAGCTGCCCGGGATCTGCTGTCAGGAAACTCCTCCCACTTCACAGTCTGTTCACAACTGAGTTGCGGGCCATGGTAAAAAGTCATGGGGTATTACTTGTAAGGATGAGCTACTCCAAGGCAAAAGTTCTCTTTAGCTCACTTCTCTCTCTGTTTATATATTATTCCCAGGAACAGAGATCCCCCTCTTTTCCTCAGGGCAAAGGATTCTTCAAACCCTTTACACCTTGCTCCACCCCCCCACCACCCCAGGTCTCTCTTTTTTCCCATGGTTTAAAGAAAATGTTTGTGAAGCACAGTCCACCCCTATAACTTACAAAAAAGATATTTCAGCCCACCTTCATGGAGTCTCTTCATTCTCCTTCCATTTAGAAACTTAGCTTTGACTTCATTGACTTTGGTGTATCTTTTCTGTTCTTCTTCCTCTCACCCACGGGAAGATGAAAGGCGGTAAGTCTTATCTGAGCATTGGAAAAAAACTTAAAATCTCCCACAGAAGTTGCAGGAGATGGGCCCGGCCATGCGGCAGCTGTGTCAGGAGCTCAGGCCACCCAGGCCACGCTGGAGGGGCAGGACGAAAACTGCAAAGTCCAGCCAGAGGAGAAATGGGTACCAAGGCTCTGGCTCCATGGCTTTCTTCCGGCTCTCACTGCACCCGGCTCCAGCTGCAGGCCGGGGGTTCTCCCTCTGCCTTGCCCAGCACACAAAGCCGTGGGGTTCTCTTCCAAACGGGGCCCAGCTGCCTCCCCCCAGGCCATGAGGGCGGCCGGGCGGGCTCGGCCACCCCAGGGCTGCTCCGAGCCGGGGCAGGGCAGGGCCCCGCCGAGCCACGGCCGCACCGGGAAAAGGCGAGGATCCCAGCAATGGGCCTCTCCTCCTCTTGACCACTGGGGCCCCTGCTTAAAGACGGGGCCCGGCAGCCTCTGGAGCTTGGCCCTGTGCCTGGCCCGGGCCCCATACTAGAAGGGACCGGTGCTAGGCCAATGCCACACCTTAAGAGGCCGAAAATGCAAGAGAGCGTTCCCGGGGCTTACCTGCTTCAAATGTGATGCACGGAGCAAACCGACTTTTCCAATTCTTTTCTCAGGCTGTCAACAACTAAACCAGCCTCCAATTGGTCCCATCAATCCACAGAGGAAGTTCTCATGGGGAAAAACTTGCTAGTGGGCCCACCCGCCAGGGTAAAACCAGCACACACGGGGAGGCAGGTGTTTCACATCTCCAGGACATCAGGGTCCCCTCAAGCCTCACAGTGACTTGAGAAGACAAATGCCATCACTCCAAACATCCTTCCTCCTGCAGGCACCCAGCTTGAAATACTGAGCAGCATGTCGGATGGTCAGGAATATCTCTTTGGCCACTTTGGATCCCCTGCCCTGGCTGTGTCTCCTGCCAGCCTCGTGTGCAGCATGACCCCAGGGAGCTCTGTCTGGGCAGCTCCTTCCCTAGTGCGGGGTGCCCAGCTGACACAGCCCTTGGCTCACACAGATCCAAACTGCAGAACTTTTCATCCCTCATCTTGGCCTCAGTTCCCGTAGCAGAACGCATGTTCCTGCTGGACACTCACCTGCGCCTGAGCCTGTGGAGAAGCCTGGCTGCCTTCCTTTCTGCCCAGGGCAGCACAGACACTCCCAAACTTTCCCAGCAGCTGCCACACAACCACGGCCACAGCGGCGTCCCCAGCAGTGACACCCCTGCTCTGCTCTGTTTTGCCCTCTTCTGCTCCTCTATTCACAGCTAAAAGCCTGTATCTCCACAAGGAGGTTTGTTCTGGAGGAAGACCTCCGCCCACTTCCAAACTGACTCCCAAACCCCATCCCTCTATCTTCCCATGCTTTAGAAACACCTGACCATTCAGACTCAAATTTACAGCTTATTCACAGAAGGAAGGGAAGCTTCCAACACAGTGATGGTTTTACAGTATTTATTTTGACTATCAGCCTCAACTATCTACAAACTACAAACTACTCCTTCCAACCTACAAACTCAGAAGAACAACAAACAGCAACGGCCTCTTGCATGGCTAGAATCTTCTGTCAGCCATAAACTGCTGCGCTGCCATGATCAGAGGCGTCAGGCTGGAGGTCGGCTTGGCTGAAGTTACAAACGGATGCTGCCCAAAGAGAAAAAGAACAAATGAACTTCAGCTTTCCTCACAGGCTGAAGCAGCCTTTCTCTGGCTACCAGAGACACAGAGAAACGAGGGCAGTCTGTGCACCTCTGTCTCCCTGTCCAGGACTTTCCTGCCACAGGCAAACATGGCTTCCAGTTCCACAAATGCATGAAGCCAGAGGTCTGCATCTTAAGGAGATTTAGTCTAATTGTCATTGCAAGGCTCCTTCCAAGCCATGGCAGGCCGGGATTCTCCTTGTTTTTCCTTTGGAAAGCCCCCAGAATGGAGATTCTTAGGAGCGGGGCCCACCTGACGCCTTGGACTTGAGCAGAGGAGGAGCCCCTGGCAGTGGGTAGCTGGCACAGCCTGTAGCTGCTCTGCCTTTTACCTGCAGAAGTTCCTGGGCAGACCAGCGCCTGTCCTCGTCTGTCTCCAGGCAGCAGTGCAGAAAGTCTCGCAACCAAGCCGACTGCTGCCTGGGCTTCTGCAGCTTCGGGGTGCCCCCGGTGCTGATCAGCTGTCGAGCCTAGAGAAGAAGGCAACGCCACACTCCACCTGTCTCCTTCGCACCCAAAACTGCTCACCCACACCCCGCTGGCCAAGCTGCACTCTCACAAGTGGCCCTTTCTTCCCCGCCAGAGGCTGCGACATGCCTTTCCCACCCCAACCAACTGAACCCAAAGCCAGAGGCAACCACAGCCAGGCCAATGTGCAAAGGCTCCTGCCTTCAGCCCTGATTTCATGGGCTGATTGGGAATCAGGAGCAAATCCATCAGCAAAAGCACACTCGGCTTCTCCGAGGACTGACACCAGCTCTACCGCCGCTTTGGAAGAGGGACTTTGGTCTAACTCTACTCATCCCAAGGATTCTTCCGTAACATGCAGCTTGGCGCTGCTCACTGCTCCCTTAGGCAAAGCTGCCACCAAGCAAATGGCATCAGCGTACTTTGGGCCGTTCCGAATTCAAGGGCAAGGGGAATAATACAGGGCAAGAAGCACAAGAGACTATGCAGGCCGGGAGCTATGGTCTTCAGGTGTTACCAAGCTTGGCAGGCAGAAGAACGGGGGCAGATTTTCTTAGAGGGACAGGAGCATCTGAGAGAAGTTGCAGCGCACCGTGCGGGAGGTTTCCATCAGGTAAGGAGGAGCTCCTTCCACCATCTCCATCCCCACGATGCCAAAGGACCAGATGTCCACTTTGGGGCCGTAGGGCTTCCTGGTGAAAATTTCAGGCGCCATCCAGTAAGTAGTCCTGACAGCCGATCTGCGTTTGCTCTGCTCAGCCGTGAGCTGAGCAGCGAGGCCAAAATCAGCTGAGGAGAAAAAACACACTCGGATCAAGCCAGCGTGAAGTAGGAAAGCAAAGAGAAGAAGTCCCCACTCTCCCAGTGCCCAAGAAGGCAGTGTGGAATCCAAAGGGAATGCAAACGGGAATGGCATGCTGGCATTCCTAACAGCTGCAGCTGAGGAAATAGCAGATGGGCCACTTAGCAAAAGCCCCCCGTTTCACACAGTGGCTTTTAGTTCCCTGAAGCTCCAGACTGAAACTGCCTTGCTTGCGTGAGGGCACACACAGCCCAAAGCCCCTCCTGACACCTTCTTCCCAGCCACACCTCCCTGCACCTTGTGGCTGTGCTCTGCGCTTGCAGCAGGGCAGCCTGCACTGCCACAGGCACCACTCTTGGGCAACTGGAAGTCACTCAAATGCACCCCCAGCCCACAGCCCACCACGGCTGGGCCTGCCCTTAACAACACCCACCCAGCTTGACAGATCCATCCAAGCCCAGGAGAATGTTGTGGCTTTTGATGTCTCGGTGGATCACTTGCTTGCAGTGAAGGAAATCCAGGCCTTGCAGGCACTGAGGGAGGAAAAACAAACAGGAGATCTGACTTCGTCCCTCATGCAGTGCAGTGGCACATCTGCAAGACTGACTTGCTGGGGGACGCCGAGCCATGGCAGGCAAGGCTGAGGGGAGGGCAAGAGCTTGCTGCTGCAACATGACGACAGCAGGGCCTTTCTAAGAGAGGGTGTATTCGCTTTGAAAGAGAAAGGGCAATGCTTTTTCTGGCCAGTGCCCTGCAAACACAGACTGAAGGAGCACCGCTGCAGTGCCTGTGCTCTCTCCAGCCAGATGACAGCAAATGCCTTTGCAAATGCCCCTTTGGGTGCAAAGCTCTCCTTGGAGGCTGAGCTCTGGCAGAGTCCTGTGAGTGTCTCTTTGTCTTTGCCACTCGGTTGACACTGTGCCACCAGCACGGCTGCTCTTACAGGGAAGGAATGCAGCACACACAGGCAGCAGGCAAGTGTTTGCAGAGGCCAACGCAAACAAACGCACTAGAAGAAGGGCCCGCACCTTGGCAGGCCCTCCAGATGCACTTGCCCCCGCTCTGCCAGTCACAAGAGATAGGCAGAAAGGAAGCTCGGAAGATGAAATCAATCCTCCCCTTCCCACCCATTCCACCCAAGCCATGGCAAGCACCAACGCAATCCCTTACCTCGCGGGACACAGCTGCTATCTCTCCTTCTGCCATTTGGATCTCCCTAATGACATCGTGCAAAGACCCTCCGTCCATGTATTCCATCACGAGCCAGAGTTCCTCGTGCACCAGGTAGCTGAAAGGAGGAAACAACCACCTGCAGGTGAACGCGTGCGCTTGCGTGACCTGATGGACCCTTTTGTCCGTGTCTCTCTCCGAGGAAGACAGGACGAAGGGAATAGGCATTCACAAGGCTCTACAGGGCTTGAACTCTGTGCAGTAGAAAAGACTGCTTGGTATGCACAGCTGTGCAACAGGCCATGGGAAATACCATCTCCAGTGCTTTGTCAGAACTCAAGAACCCTGGGGGAAAAATCAAACACCAAACCCAACAGGACAATGGGCACGGAGGGCAGGAACTTGGAGGCTGCTGACGCAGTAAAATTGGGCCGAGACCTGCTCTTTGAAAGCGCACTTCAAACTAGATATGCCGCAAAAGATAAATGCAGCCCCCATGCAAACTCCTCCAAGATGCTGTGGATCAGCCCAGAAAGGGGAAGGAATTAACAGCTCCACCCTCTGCCAGCAACCAAAGGAGTGCTTGAACCTCTGGCTTGCAGCACGTCAGTGACCCTTCACGGCAGAAGAGCAGAACCACTCACCTGTCTACATAGTTCACCACATTGGCGTTCTTATTGTCCCGCATGACCTGGATTTCATTCACGCACAGTTCGTTGCTCTTCACTTGCAACAGACTGATTTTCTTTATGGCCACCTAAAACGACATGCAAACCATGGATCAAAGAAGTCGATGGCACAGGAACACAAGGCCAACAGGGACACTGTGATTTTGGGATGATACAGCTGCGCTGTGCCAAAATGCCTTGGGACTGGACATCAGAGGAACCGGAAGCTGAGCTTGCAAGAGCCCTTTACACTGCTTCCTTGGTCGCCACTCCCAGGACACACAGCCAGAAACCCTTTGCCTTGCAAACCTGGCAGAAACACAGTCTCAACTCTCCAGCTCAAAGCTCTAACCACCCTCGCTGCACCCACATTCTTCCCCCAGGGCCTCACTTTATCATCCCCATTTTGAATTCACGCACCACTTGCAAGCAGGAAACAACTTAGGCCTAGGAAAAATGGAGCAAAACTCCTGGGAAACCTTGGCCATTTCTAGGGGGCTTGATCATTACTCCGGTGGCCACCGGCATTCTTCACTGCACAACAACAGGGCAAACCCTTACAGATATGACAGATAAAATGCCGCCCTACAAACATCCTGACCGTCCCCCCCAGCCCACCCCACCCCCCAGAGAAATAAAAGCCGACAGATTTTATGGAAAAATTGTTGTCATGATGAGAACATCATTAAGGACACATCAAAAAAAAACAAGGCTAGCACATCCTCACTTCAGCAATTTTCCATTTGTTCTGCTAAAATGCTTTCTAGCACACCAGTGACATTTGCAATTCCTGACTGATTCTAAAAAGAAATAGCTCATGCCTTGATCCTCTAGCGATACACACCAGGCTCTGAGCAGGGCTTAGGCCCTCGAGAGACTCCTTGCAGACCTCTCTCTCTAAGCACAGTTCCCAAGGGCAGCACTGCACGTGCCTAAGGAACTACCATCAAAATTCCCATGGATTTGCTGACAGCGCGAAAGGAGAAGTCGGGAACCGCGAGCCAAAGCCCCAAAGGGCACCGCCATTCTCTAAGACACCGCCTTGCCACTAAGAACCAGCTAGCGTGTCCTCCTCAGAAAGACAGCCCTTGGCCTCCTTGCATTGCTTGCGGCAGCTCAGAAGGACACAGTCTGTCCCCACTGGGCTTGGCAGGCAGACCCTGCTCTGCACTTCAGTTGCCTTTGCAGCAAAGCTCTACTGGCGACCCAAAGCTCAGGCACAGCTCACAGCACAGGGGAGGGCACTCGAGAGCTGCACAAGCTGCAGCACCGCTTGACGCTTACCTCTTCTCCTGTGGCAGTCTCCACTGCCGTGCACACAGTGCCGAAACCCCTAGAAACAAAACAGCAGCAGAGAAAGGAGAAGTCCTTTAGTCCCTGCAGAAGCCAGACACTGTGGCCCAAGGAGGAAAAAGAGGCCAGGGACAAACAGCAAATGCACCGCGACACATTCTGCTCTGGCTCCTTTCCCCCTTTCTCTTTCTGTGTCCGTGCGTGTCTGTGATTTTTCCAGACACACACACACACACACACACGGCCGTTGGGCCTGCTCACACTTCTCCTTGCAGTGGATGTGCCACACTCAGGCACCTCCACACAGGCCTTCTGAGAAGCCTGAAGCCATGTCACAGACATCAGAAGAAAACCTCTCAACACACATCCTTTCTGCAGCTGACAAGGAAAGTAGTCTCCAGCCACAGCTGCAGCCACAGGCAGAGCAGGCACAGGTCTCCACTGCTGCACACACAAATGGAGAAGTGCTCAAAGCAGAAGATCCTCAGACAGCTGCCTTCTGGCTCCAGAGCCATGGGCAGCTGCTTCTCTTGGGTGCAGCAGACACAGGAAGCACTCTACTTTTCAGGGGACTTCTTCTACATTTGGCTACTCCCAGAGGAAATGTTGCAAATCAATCCCACTGACAGTCAGCAGAGCTGGCTTTCAGTAGGGAATAGCTTGGTGCTTTCTTTGCAGGAAAGGCCGCAACCCCACAGGATCCACGAGGGCTCTCCCCTCAGGCACTCGATGCCTTTTCCTCTAGAGTGCATTGGCATTGGACACTGGCCTGAAGCTTTGGCTTTTTCCACCTCAGCTACAAAAGAGAGCTGCTTCTTTTGTGTCTGCTTTTGGCTTCTAGACTAGCTAGGTGGTCATCCTGACCACTGAACCTTGTTTTCAGCAAAACGCTGGAACAAAGCTTCCTGAGAGCTGTTCCCTGACAGCCCGCAGCTGCTACCTTGACCTTGGAGGCAATGAAGTTTTTCCTCCTTTCATTGCCATGGATCCTGTATCCTTTTGGGACACAGAGAAATGATTTGTCCCAAGAAAAGCGGCAAGAGGGGGAAAGACACTTGAGGGACAGGAGATGTGCCAGGTGCTGCTCCTTGCTGCAGAAAGGACCATTCCAGCATCCAGGTGTCTTTGCCATGCCTTCAGACCACAGCTATCAATGCTGACCAAAACTGAGGCATAGCAGCGTCTCAGCGCAGCGTCTGCACAGCTTTGCAGCTTGCCTGACATCACTCCGGCGACAGGTGACAGCAGCAAAGTACACAGCCCCTCCCTTTGAAGAAGCACCTGTGGCTGCACTCACCCTTTGCCAATAATTTCCAGTTCTGTATATTTAGCCTCCGGATCTCCTTCGCTCACCAGCATCCCTGTAAAAACCCAAAGGAAAGATGCTCACTTCAAAACTGAGATGCCAGCCTGCAGCAGATCACCAAGGCAGCCCCACTCTCTGGCCCACTGGGCCCTTTCAACTCCCTCACTGGACAAACAACAACACCATTGCCGCACCAGCACCACCAGCAGCACCACCAAAACAACAGCAGCAGGACAAGCAGCTCTGCAGCACATACGGTCTGCACTAAACTAGAAGCCTAAACTAAAATCTAAGCACGTGGAGAAACAGTCCAAGGACACAGAGATCAGAAGGCCACGACCAAGACAAGTGAGTGTGGTCTATAAAACCCAAACCTTTCTGTTCTTGGCCATGAACACTCTGTGCCATTCAACAAAAGCTTGCATCCTTGCAAGCAGCAAAGGCACCTTGGCTTCTGCAATCAATTTGTATCAACAGCTGCCCGCTCCAGAAGCGGAAGAATAGTGCCCAGTGCTTCCAGCAGAGGCATGATCTCCGCCTTGAAGCAGCACTTTACCTAAACAATGCCTTTCTGGCTTGCAAGAGCAGCAGCAGCAGCTGACGTTGCAACCTATTGCCATGGGCCTTAACAATGAGGTTCCTCAGCCTTCAGGAGAGGCTATGATCTGAAGATGACCTTGGCTGTGCCCCACAGGAGCTGGGCCCCACAGGAGCTCCCTGAAGTCGCCTCATTCACAAGGTCCCGGCCTCCTGCTCAGCCACAAACCATCTCTCTTTTGCCTTTTGTACTGAGGCAAGCTCAGGCAAAGCCAAAGCACGCCAGGCTGCCCTCAGAGGCAGCAGCAAGAGCCCGCTGTTCCTTCAGCACCTCCAAGCACAACAACAGCTCCTGTGTGGAGGCCGCAGCAGCCGACACTCAGCCCAGCAGGAACTGCAGGTGGGACAGCTCACGCTGACACACGATCACACAGGGCACTGCTCCAGCACACAGGCATCACAAAGGACATACTCAGCAGGGCCAGGCACTCGTCCTCTGTCCTCTCTCTAAGCAGCTGCTCCATGCTGCCCGAGGAACTACTTGTGCTCCAGGTGCACGAGCTGCTCGCGCTTGACTTTCCAGCTTGGGGACAGGAGGCTTCTTCAGAGCCGGCAGCTGCAGCTCGTGCCGGCGCCAGGCCAGAGGAAGTGGAGCTCTGGGACAAGAAACAAATTTGGGTCAGAAACACGCCTGCCACAGATGCCCCTCCAATCCCATTTCAAATGCAAGCCCCTTGGAAGATGCTGCTGGCCACACCCTGGGCTCTTCACCTCTCGGCTTTTGCTGCCCCCTTCTCTCACACAAGGCGCAAATTCCAAAGGCTGCTTTTACCCCATGCACAACATGACCCCAAAGACACCGCTGACCAAAGCAGGCGCTTACTGATGTTGGCTGCTCAGGCCGTGGGCTGACAGCAGGGACAGGTTCATTAGCACCTTCCTCCTCTTCAGCCTCTTCCTTGACTCCAAGTTCAGCAAGAGCAGGGGCTGGTGCTGCCCTTGGGCTCTGGGCACAGACAGCAGCGGGAGGGACAGGAAAGAACCTGTCATTCAGAACCTGACAGATATTCAGCTACAGGCCCCTGCTGCAGCTTAGCTGCTCCTTGAGCTCCCCACAGCTGCTGATGAGCAGGGCCAGGTCCCTCCAGGGGACAGTGGCTCCTCCATATCCTGCAAGGCTGTCAAGTGCATCTTTGCACGGCTCTCCTCACCAGAGATAGGGAGCCTGCACAGCCACTGGCCACCAAGGGCCTCACTTGTACCCCAGCAGCATCCAAAGACACCCTAATGCTACCTCTTGTCTCTTGCTAAGAGGAATTCACAGCCCCTATCAGAGTGGTGGGGAACGGATGCCTAAATGTCCAAGTTCCACACCCCTTTCCCAGGGGTGAAACACTCTGCAAGTGCCAGAAAGATTCCAGCCCTCAGCATCTTCAACTACGCAGGGGAGGTGCTGTCTGATCAAAAACTTCCAGCTCTCCTTTGCTCCAGCCACAGGGCCACTCCCAGCTGCCACTTACTGATGCTGGATGCTCAGGCCCCACAGTAGCAGCAGCTGCAGCTTGGTGGGCATCTTCCTCCCCTTTGGCCTCTTCTTCAGGAAGATGCGCAGCCGCAGGAGGCTCTGAGGTTGCTTTTGGGCTCTGCAGACAGACAGCAATGGGAGGGACAGGCAACCTTCTTGATATTCAGCTCTAGAACCCAGATGCACTAAGGAGGAATCATCTGGATTCTAAGTTGCTCAGCCTCCAGCTAATTGGACCAATCAGAGCAGACTGCGCTCTCTTGCACAGGAGAAATTCCATCATGCATTCAAGCAACGAGCAACCCCACTTTCCACTGCTTAAAAGCTCTGAAATGGAACTGGGCAAAACAGACACACATCCTCCACACATTGCTGCTGCTGCTGCTGCTGCTGCTGCTGCTGCTGCTGCTGCTGCTGCAGAGAGCCCGCACTGTACTTTCATTCATCCAAGCAGGCTGGCACTGGACTGCAGCAGGCCCAGCTCACAGCTTGCTCCACAGCTGTCCAATGCTACCAACGCCAAAGGCTCCTTTCCCACTCACCCAAGGGCTGGATTCTCTCCAGGCACGGGCGATGTGACCTGCAACACACAAAGGAAAAAGAACCCCATGCTGTGAGAAAACTGCCCGCTCTGGGAAAACCCACCAAAAAGTCAACCCAAAGCCAGAGCATATTGCTTTCACTCCATGCCTCCAGCAGCAAGCCTCGTGTCACACAGCAAGCAAGACAACAGCACAAAGGATTGCCTCGTGTCTGTCTTTTGTCCTCTTTGGCCACTCAAGCCCCAGAAACCTGAGGCCCATGAAGTCCAAGTTCTGAAACAGTCATTGTTTCTGCCCTGCCCCACCCAGCAGGAGCTACAGCTCGTCTCCTTCCTGTATTTCAGTTTTCTGAAGAGATGCAAGCGTCAGTTGCCACGAGCTTGCTGAAAACTTTTGCCCCGAAACGCTTCAGCCCAAGCCCTTTAGCCATGGTGGCAGTTCTAATGTGACGCCGCACAGCAACACCTCCTGTGCCCAGCAGCATACCGGAACTTGTCTGAAATGTCTATTTCAAGGGCCTTTCCCAAGCTGATTCTGTGATTTCCTCACAGAGGGAAGGGCTCTTTCAGCACACAGGAACTGTCAAGTCCCACACACATGTGCTGGGATGGGGGAATGCAGACAAGAAGAGGCTTCTCCTCAGTCCTGGAGAGCAGCGCAGTTTTTCCAAGTGCTCCTTCTAAGCTCTCCCTGTCTTACTCTCTTAGAAGTTGTCATTCTTGAGCCAGCAAACGCAGGAGATTCCAGACTCCACTGCCACAGGCCATGCCGTGTGGGGAGAAGAAGCCCAGCAGGCTACATTACAAATGCAGCCCACGCCCCGCTGGCTAGAGACACCCCCTTGTCAGCTGCAGCTGCTGACAGCAGCTTTACCCAACAAAAGGCCTCTTCATGGCCTTTGGCCTTCCATCTGCTGCACCGAATAGAAGCGCCTACTTACGTGCCAGGTGGGTGAAAAAGTAGCCAGAATAAGCCACGGTAAAAGCCGTGCAAACTGCAGCACACACTCTCTCCATGGCGGGAGCTATGCTGCTCAAGTCAGCTCCAGACAGCACTTGTGGGGACAAACAAAAATCCTGCGAGAGCTCTCAGGGTGCAGCTGGCTGTCAGAGACCTCGTCGATCAGCAGGTTGCACCTGCAGGGAGCATGCCAAAGAGCTGCTCTGCCCACTGGGGCCTCCCGTGCCTGGGCACAGCAACTTTGCCTTGACAGCGCTGGGATGCGGCCGCTGACATCACAATAGCAGCTGCTCTAGGCTGCCTTGTGAAGTCACGCCGAGAAGCACACCTTCTCACTTCAGCTAAGGCCAAAAGGCACCTGCAAAGTTCTCCTCTGCTACAAAGCAACACAAAAAGGCCGCCTAGTTCCTAAGCTGTTGCTCAAGGCATCTGGGAGTAACACCAAGAACACAGGAAGCCCTTGTAGCCCACGCTGAGAAGCTGAACACGGAGGAGGGACCATGATGATGTGAGGAGAAACCAAAAAAGAGAACAGCACCTTTGGCCACTCATTGTCCTGTGTTAAATCATGAGGCTTGATGCAGGTTGGGCTCTAAAAGGCAGCATCAATGGAAATCCCCCCTTCAATGCCAGCTGTGGGACAAAACCTCAGGAAGGCCTTTCAGAGCCCTTCTTCCTCACTTGTTTGCTGCAGAACAAGGTGGGACACAGGCCTAAAAAGGTACATTGATGAAAACATGGAAAGCTAAGCAACACATCCACTAAAATCACATCATCCTCCTGCTGCACTGCTGTGGCATTTCCAAGGAGACTCGCCCATCTGAGGTGCACCTGAGGGAGCTTCCCTGAGAAAACGTGCGCCTCAGAGGGAGCTGCCTGCTGCAGATGGGAAGGAAGGAAGAAAGGAAGGAAAAGAAAGAAAGAAAGAAAGAAAGGAAGGAAGGAAAAGAAAGAAAGAAAGAAAGAAAGAAAGAAAGAAAGAAAGAAAGAAAGAAAGAAAGAAAGAAAGAAAGAAAGAAAGAAAGAAAGAAAGAAAAGAAAGAAAGAAAAGAAAGAAACAAAAGAAAGAAAGAAAGAAAAGAAAGAAAGAGAGAAAGAAAGAAAGAGAGAAAGAAAGAAAGAGAAAGAAAGAAAGAAAGAGAATAGAAGGTACCAGCATCATCGCTGTGGGCCGAGTCCCAAAGTGCTGGAAGGAGTAAAGCATTGCGCCCAAGTGGGCTGGTCCCAGAAAAACTGAAGTTTTGAGGCAGAGACCAAATAGATCACGTGCTGGAGCAGCTACGGGAAGGCAGGCTGAGGAAAACAGAAAAACCACCGCCATTCCAAAACGTGGATGCTTCCTTCTCCCTCCTCCTCTTGCATTCCAACCTCTTTTGCTGTATTTGCCATGTTGTGGTATAAGCCCAGGCAGCAAGCAAGTGCCACACACAGCCATTCTCACTCAATGCCCGGTCACCAGCAGGCTGGCCTGTGCAGAGAATTGGAAGGGTAGAAGCTGGAAAATTGCCAGGTGCAGAAAACAATTGAGCTGCATAGGGAATGCAGAAGCCTCATGCATAGGCCAAGAAACCCCTTTGAACTCATTCCCCATTTCCCAAGGGGAGGCAGGTGTTTCACATCTCCAGGACATCAGGGACCCCTCAAGCCTCACAGTGAATTGAGAAGACAAATGCCATCACTCCAAACATCCTTCCTCCTGCTGGTACCCAGCTTGAAATACTGAGCAGCATGTGGGATGGTCAGGAATATCTCTTTGGCCACTTTGGGTCCCCTGCCCTGGCTGTGTCTCCTGCCAGCCTCGTGTGCAGCATGACCCCAGGGAGCTCTGTCTGGGCAGCTCCTTCCCTAGTGCGGGGTGCCCAGCTGACACAGCCCTTGGCTCACACAGATCCAAACTGCAGAACTTTTCATCGCTCATCTTGGCCTCAGTTCCCGTAGCAGAACTCGTGTTCCCACCGTATCGGAAAAATAATATTAGGAGAAATGGGGCAACTGAGAGACTGGATAAAAAGTGCTTTCTTGCCTTATGGCATCCATCTCATAGAAAGGTGAGGCATTAAAGGTGTTACATCCAGTGCCATAGTATCAGAAGCCTTTCCCTTCTTCATTCCGATGCCTTATGTTCGTTTTTTCACTAGTCACATACTTCTGCAAAACTTGTGAGCGTCTTTTCATAGCAATCATTAATTCCTTACTTTCTGCAGCCTTGCCACAATGCATCATTTTTCAACCAATCATACAGCATTTCTAAATTCACATTGCTGCATCTTCATCTTTTCACTAACTTTAGAACAAGTTCTATTGCTACGTTTGAAAACCTTTTGCTACCTTACTTTATGTATTGCCTGGCTTGCATAACACATCTTTCTCCTTGCTTAAAACATATTTCCATTTCAACTGCAAACCTGTATTCCTCTTTCCTGTCTGCTTCACTTTTTAGCTTGTAATTCTAAAGGCCTTCCCTAAAGTCTCAGGTTAAACATTGTATCCATCTCTACCTCTGAGCCTGGATGCACAAGGCCCGGAGAGCTCTCTGGGCTTTGCATTTCCCACAAGCAAATGAGCAAAGAGCTCATTTCCCATTTCCCAAGGTGTAATGGTTTCGTTTGTTTGTTTGTTTGTTTCAGGGCCAATGTACCAATAATGTAATAGTTTAAGGTTTGCCAATTTTAATATCGTTACCTTTTGTGGTGAACTAGAATTAGGAGTAAAAGTAAAGCAGGCCAAACACTTACAAAGGGAATAAAGAAAAAGACTTTATTAACTACACAAAGAATAAGAATAATAAATTCAGAGCAGATTTTCAGACCAGCTCTTCTTTCCCCCTTTGTTACAGCTTAACAACATGCAGAGACACTTCCGTCAATTTCTTCCGTAAATTATCTTTTCCAGTTCACTTTAGGGAGAGGAGTTTCTTTTTCTTTAGCTATAAGGATCTTTTACTAAGAGAGGAAATTGCCAGTTCTCTTTTGACTCCACTTGCTCAGGATTCACAGCTGCCCGGGATCTGCTGTCAGGAAACTCCTCCCACTTCACAGTCTGTTCACAACTGAGTTGCGGGCCATGGTAAAAAGTCATGGGGTATTACTTGTAAGGATGAGCTACTCCAAGGCAAAAGTTCTCTTTAGCTCACTTCTCTCTCTGTTTATATATTATTCCCAGGAACAGAGATCCCCCTCTTTTCCTCAGGGCAAAGGATTCTTCAAACCCTTTACACCTTGCTCCACCCCCCCACCACCCCAGGTCTCTCTTTTTTTCCATGGTTTAAAGAAAATGTTTGTGAAGCACAGTCCACCCCTATAACTTACAAAAAAGATATTTCAGCCCACCTTCATGGAGTCTCTTCATTCTCCTTCCATTTAGAAACTTAGCTTTGACTTCATTGACTTTGGTGTATCTTTTCTGTTCTTCTTCCTCTCACCCACGGGAAGATGAAAGGCGGTAAGTCTTATCTGAGCATTGGAAAAAAACTTAAAATCTCCCACAGAAGTTGCAGGAGATGGGCCCGGCCATGCGGCAGCTGTGTCAGGAGCTCAGGCCACCCAGGCCACGCTGGAGGGGCAGGACGAAAACTGCAAAGTCCAGCCAGAGGAGAAATGGGTGCCAAGGCTCTGGCTCCATGGCTTTCTTCCGGCTCTCACTGCACCCGGCTCCAGCTGCAGGCCGGGGGTTCTCCCTCTGCCTTGCCCAGCACACAAAGCCGTGGGGGTCTTTTCCAAACGGGGCCCAGCTGCCTCCCCCCAGGCCATGAGGGCGGCCGGGCGGGCTCGGCCACCCCAGGGCTGCCCCGAGCCGGGGCAGGGCAGGGCCCCGCCGAGCCACGGCCGCACCGGGAAAAGGCGAGGATCCCAGCAATGGGCCTCTCCTCCTCTTGACCACTGGGGCCCCTGCTTAAAGACGGGGCCCGGCAGCCTCTGGAGCTTGGCCCTGTGCCTGGCCCGGGCCCCATACTAGAAGGGACCGGTGCTAGGCCAATGCCACACCTTAAGAGGCCGAAAATGCAAGAGAGCGTTCCCGGGGCTTACCTGCTTCAAATGTGATGCACGGAGCAAACCGACTTTTCCAATTCTTTTCTCAGGCTGTCAACAACTAAACCAGCCTCCAATTGGTCCCATCAATCCACAGAGGAAGTTCTCATGGGGAAAAACTTGCTAGTGGGCCCGCCCGCCAGGGTAAAACCAGCACACACGGGGAGGCAGGTGTTTCACATCTCCAGGACATCAGGGTCCCCTCAAGCCTCACAGTGACTTGAGAAGACAAATGCCATCACTCCAAACATCCTTCCTCCTGCAGGCACCCAGCTTGAAATACTGAGCAGCATGTCGGATGGTCAGGAATATCTCTTTGGCCACTTTGGGTCCCCTGCCCTGGCTGTGTCTCCTGCCAGCCTCGTGTGCAGCATGACCCCAGGGAGCTCTGTCTGGGCAGCTCCTTCCCTAGTGCGGGGTGCCCAGCTGACACAGCCCTTGGCTCACACAGATCCAAACTGCAGAACTTTTCATCCCTCATCTTGGCCTCAGTTCCCGTAGCAGAACGCATGTTCCTGCTGGACACTCACCTGCGCCTGAGCCTGTGGAGAAGCCTGGCTGCCTTCCTCTCTGCCCAGGGCAGCACAGACACTCCCAAACTTTCCCAGCAGCTGCCACACAACCACGGCCACAGCGGCGTGCCCAGCAGTGACACCCCTGCTCTGCTCTGTTTTGCCCTCTTCTGCTCCTCTATTCACAGCTAAAAGCCTGTATCTCCACAAGGAGGTTTGTTCTGGAGGAAGACCTCCGCCCACTTCCAAACTGACTCCCAAACCCCATCCCTCTATCTTCCCATGCTTTAGAAACACCTGACCATTCAGACTCAAATTTACAGCTTATTCACAGAAGGAAGGGAAGCTTCCAACACAGTGATGGTTTTACAGTATTTATTTTGACTATCAGCCTCAACTATCTACAAACTACAAACTACTCCTTCCAACCTACAAACTCAAAAGAACAACAAACAGCAACGGCCTCTTGCATGGCTAGAATCTTCTGTCAGCCATAAACTGCTGCGCTGCCATGATCAGAGGCGTCAGGCTGGAGGTCGGCTTGGCTGAAGTTACAAACGGATGCTGCCCAAAGAGAAAAAGAACAAATGAACTTCAGCTTTCCTCACAGGCTGAAGCAGCCTTTCTCTGGCTACCAGAGACACAGAGAAACGAGGGCAGTCTGTGCACCTCTGTCTCCCTGTCCAGGACTTTCCTGCCACAGGCAAACATGGCTTCCAGTTCCACAAATGCATGAAGCCAGAGGTCTGCATCTTAAGGAGATTTAGTCTAATTGTCATTGCAAGGCTCCTTCCAAGCCATGGCAGGCCGGGATTCTCCTTGTTTTTCCTTTGGAAAGCCCCCAGAATGGAGATTCTTAGGAGCGGGGCCCACCTGACGCCTTGGACTTGAGCAGAGGAGGAGCCCCTGGCAGTGGGTAGCTGGCACAGCCTGTAGCTGCTCTGCCTTTTACCTGCAGAAGTTCCTGGGCAGACCAGCGCCTGTCCTCGTCTGTCTCCAGGCAGCAGTGCAGAAAGTCTCGCAACCAAGCCGACTGCTGCCTGGGCTTCTGCAGCTTCGGGGTGCCCCCGGTGCTGATCAGCTGTCGAGCCTAGAGAAGAAGGCAACGCCACACTCCACCTGTCTCCTTCGCACCCAAAACTGCTCACCCACACCCCGCTGGCCAAGCTGCACTCTCACAAGTGGCCCTTTCTTCCCCGCCAGAGGCTGCGACATGCCTTTCCCACCCCAACCAACTGAACCCAAAGCCAGAGGCAACCACAGCCAGGCCAATGTGCAAAGGCTCCTGCCTTCAGCCCTGATTTCATGGGCTGATTGGGAATCAGGAGCAAATCCATCAGCAAAAGCACACTCGGCTTCTCCGAGGACTGACACCAGCTCTACCGCCGCTTTGGAAGAGGGACTTTGGTCTAACTCTACTCATCCCAAGGATTCTTCCGTAACATGCAGCTTGGCGCTGCTCACTGCTCCCTTAGGCAAAGCTGCCACCAAGCCAATGGCATCAGCGTACTTTGGGCCGTTCCGAATTCAAGGGCAAGGGGAATAATACAGGGCAAGAAGCACAAGAGACTATGCAGGCCGGGAGCTATGGTCTTCAGGTGTTACCAAGCTTGGCAGGCAGAAGAACGGGGGCAGATTTTCTTAGAGGGACAGGAGCATCTGAGAGAAGTTGCAGCGCACCGTGCGGGAGGTTTCCATCAGGTAAGGAGGAGCTCCTTCCACCATCTCCATCCCCACGATGCCAAAGGACCAGATGTCCACTTTGGGGCCGTAGGGCTTCCTGGTGAAAATTTCAGGCGCCATCCAGTAAGTAGTCCCGACAGCCGATCTGCGTTTGCTCTGCTCAGCCGTGAGCTGAGCAGCGAGGCCAAAATCAGCTGAGGAGAAAAAACACACTCGGATCAAGCCAGCGTGAAGTAGGAAAGCAAAGAGAAGAAGTCCCCACTCTCCCAGTGCCCAAGAAGGCAGTGTGGAATCCAAAGGGAATGCAAACGGGAATGGCATGCTGGCATTCCTAACAGCTGCAGCTGAGGAAATAGCAGATGGGCCACTTAGCAAAAGCCCCCCGTTTCACACAGTGGCTTTTAGTTCCCTGAAGCTCCAGACTGAAACTGCCTTGCTTGCGTGAGGGCACACACAGCCCAAAGCCCCTCCTGACACCTTCTTCCCAGCCACACCGCCCTGCACCTTGTGGCTGTGCTCTGCGCTTGCAGCAGGGCAGCCTGCACTGCCACAGGCACCACTCTTGGGCAACTGGAAGTCACTCAAATGCACCCCCAGCCCACAGCCCACCACGGCTGGGCCTGCCCTTAACAACACCCACCCAGCTTGACAGATCCATCCAAGCCCAGGAGAATGTTGTGGCTTTTGATGTCTCGGTGGATCACTTGCTTGCAGTGAAGGAAATCCAGGCCTTGCAGGCACTGAGGGAGGAAAAACAAACAGGAGATCTGACTTCGTCCCTCATGCAGTGCAGTGGCACATCTGCAAGACTGACTTGCTGGGGGACGCCGAGCCATGGCAGGCAAGGCTGAGGGGAGGGCAAGAGCTTGCTGCTGCAACATGACGACAGCAGGGCCTTTCTAAGAGAGGGTGTATTCGCTTTGAAAGAGAAAGGGCAATGCTTTTTCTGGCCAGTGCCCTGCAAACACAGACTGAAGGAGCACCGCTGCAGTGCCTGTGCTCTCTCCAGCCAGATGACAGCAAATGCCTTTGCAAATGCCCCTTTGGGTGCAAAGCTCTCCTTGGAGGCTGAGCTCTGGCAGAGTCCTGTGAGTGTCTCTTTGTCTTTGCCACTCGGTTGACACTGTGCCAGCAGCACGGCTGCTCTTACAGGGAAGGAATGCAGCACACACAGGCAGCAGGCAAGTGTTTGCAGAGGCCAACGCAAACAAACGCACTAGAAGAAGGGCCCGCACCTTGGCAGGCCCTCCAGATGCACTTGCCCCCGCTCTGCCAGTCACAAGAGATAGGCAGAAAGGAAGCTCGGAAGATGAAATCAATCCTCCCCTTCCCACCCATTCCACCCAAGCCATGGCAAGCACCAACGCAATCCCTTACCTCGCGGGACACAGCTGCTATCTCTCCTTCTGCCATTTGGATCTCCCTAATGACATCGTGCAAAGACCCTCCGTCCATGTATTCCATCACGAGCCAGAGTTCCTCGTGCACCAGGTAGCTGAAAGGAGGAAACAACCACCTGCAGGTGAACGCGTGCGCTTGCGTGACCTGATGGACCCTTTTGTCCGTGTCTCTCTCCGAGGAAGACAGGACGAAGGGAATAGGCATTCACAAGGCTCTACAGGGCTTGAACTCTGTGCAGTAGAAAAGACTGCTTGGTATGCACAGCTGTGCAACAGGCCATGGGAAATACCATCTCCAGTGCTTTGTCAGAACTCAAGAACCCTGGGGGAAAAATCAAACACCAAACCCAACAGGACAATGGGCACGGAGGGCAGGAACTTGGAGGCTGCTGACGCAGTAAAATTGGGCCGAGACCTGGTCTTTGAAAGCGCACTTCAAACTAGATATGCCGCAAAAGATAAATGCAGCCCCCATGCAAACTCCTCCAAGATGCTGTGGATCAGCCCAGAAAGGGGAAGGAATTAGCAGCTCCACCCTCTGCCAGCAACCAAAGGAGTGCTTGAACCTCTGGCTTGCAGCACGTCAGTGACCCTTCACGGCAGAAGAGCAGAACCACTCACCTGTCTACATAGTTCACCACATTGGCGTTCTTATTGTCCCGCATGACCTGGATTTCATTCACGCACAGTTCGTTGCTCTTCACTTGCAACAGACTGATTTTCTTTATGGCCACCTAAAACGACATGCAAACCATGGATCAAAGAAGTCGATGGCACAGGAACACAAGGCCAACAGGGACACTGTGATTTAGGGATGATACAGCTGCGCTGTGCCAAAATGCCTTGGGACTGGACATCAGAGGAACCGGAAGCTGAGCTTGCAAGAGCCCTTTACACTGCTTCCTTGGTCGCCACTCCCAGGACACACAGCCAGAAACCCTTTGCCTTGCAAACCTGGCAGAAACACAGTCTCAACTCTCCAGCTCAAAGCTCTAACCACCCTCGCTGCACCCACATTCTTCCCCCAGGGCCTCACTTTATCATCCCCATTTTGAATTCACGCACCACTTGCAAGCAGGAAACAACTTAGGCCTAGGAAAAATGGAGCAAAACTCCTGGGAAACCTTGGCCATTTCTAGGGGGCTTGATCATTACTCCGGTGGCCACCGGCATTCTTCACTGCACAACAACAGGGCAAACCCTTACAGATATGACAGATAAAATGCCGCCCTACAAACATCCTGACCGTCCCCCCCAGCCCACCCCACACCCCCCAGAGAAATAAAAACCGACAGATTTTATGGAAAAATTGTTGTCATGATGAGAACATCATTAAGGACACATCAAAAAAAAACAAGGCTAGCACATCCTCACTTCAGCAATTTTCCATTTGTTCTGCTAAAATGCTTTTTAGCACACCAGTGACATTTGCAATTCCTGACTGATTCTAAAAAGAAATAGCTCATGCCTTGATCCTCTAGCGATACACACCAGGCTCTGAGCAGGGCTTAGGCCCTCGAGAGACTCCTTGCAGACCTCTCTCTCTAAGCACAGTTCCCAAGGGCAGCACTGCACGTGCCTAAGGAACTACCATCAAAATTCCCATGGATTTGCTGACAGCGCGAAAGGAGAAGTCGGGAACCGCGAGCCAAAGCCCCAAAGGGCACCGCCATTCTCTAAGACACCGCCTTGCCACTAAGAACCAGCTAGCGTGTCCTCCTCAGAAAGACAGCCCTTGGCCTCCTTGCATTGCTTGCGGCAGCTCAGAAGGACACAGTCTGTCCCCACTGGGCTTGGCAGGCAGACCCTGCTCTGCACTTCAGTTGCCTTTGCAGCAAAGCTCTACTGGCGACCCAAAGCTCAGGCACAGCTCACAGCACAGGGGAGGGCACTCGAGAGCTGCACAAGCTGCAGCACCGCTTGACGCTTACCTCTTCTCCTGTGGCAGTCTCCACTGCCGTGCACATAGTGCCGAAACCCCTAGAAACAAAACAGCAGCAGAGAAAGGAGAAGTCCTTTAGTCCCTGCAGAAGCCAGACACTGTGGCCCAAGGAGGAAAAAGAGGCCAGGGACAAACAGCAAATGCACCGCGACACATTCTGCTCTGGCTCCTTTCCCCCTTTCTCTTTCTGTGTCCGTGCGTGTCTGTGATTTTTCCAGACACACACACACACACACACACACACACATGGCCGTTGGGCCTGCTCACACTTCTCCTTGCAGTGGATGTGCCACACTCAGGCACCTCCACACAGGCCTTCTGAGAAGCCTGAAGCCATGTCACAGACATCAGAAGAAAACCTCTCAACACACATCCTTTCTGCAGCTGACAAGGAAAGTAGTCTCCAGCCACAGCTGCAGCCACAGGCAGAGCAGGCACAGGTCTCCACTGCTGCACACACAAATGGAGAAGTGCTCAAAGCAGAAGATCCTCAGACAGCTGCCTTCTGGCTCCAGAGCCATGGGCAGCTGCTTCTCTTGGGTGCAGCAGACACAGGAAGCACTCTACTTTTCAGGGGACTTCTTCTACATTTGGCTCCTCCCAGAGGAAATGTTGCAAATCAATCCCACTGACAGTCAGCAGAGCTGGCTTTCAGTAGGGAATAGCTTGGTGCTTTCTTTGCAGGAAAGGCCGCAACCCCACAGGATCCACGAGGGCTCTCCCCTCAGGCACTCGATGCCTTTTCCTCTAGAGTGCATTGGCATTGGACACTGGCCTGAAGCTTTGGCTTTTGCCACCTCAGCTACAAAAGAGAGCTGCTTCTTTTGTGTCTGCTTTTGGGCTCTAGACTAGCTAGGTGGTCATCCTGACCACTGAACCTTGTTTTCAGCAAAACGCTGGAACAAAGCTTCCTGAGAGCTGTTCCCTGACAGCCCGCAGCTGCTACCTTGACCTTGGAGGCAATGAAGTTTTTCCTCCTTTCATTGCCACGGATCCTGTATCCTTTTGGGACACAGAGAAATGATTTGTCCCAAGAAAAGCGGCAAGAGGGGGAAAGACACTTGAGGGACAGGAGATGTGCCAGGTGCTGCTCCTTGCTGCAGAAAGGACCATTCCAGCATCCAGGTGTCTTTGCCATGCCTTCAGACCACAGCTATCAATGCTGACCAAAACTGAGACATAGCAGCGTCTCAGCGCAGCGTCTGCACAGCTTTGCAGCTTGCCTGACATCACTCCGGCGACAGGTGACAGCAGCAAAGTACACAGCCCCTCCCTTTGAAGAAGCACCTGTGGCTGCACTCACCCTTTGCCAATAATTTCCAGTTCTGTATATTTAGCCTCCGGATCTCCTTCGCTCACCAGCATCCCTGTAAAAACCCAAAGGAAAGATGCTCACTTCAAAACTGAGATGCCAGCCTGCAGCAGATCACCAAGGCAGCCCCACTCTCTGGCCCACTGGGCCCTTTCAACTCCCTCACTGGACAAACAACAACACCATTGCCGCACCAGCACCACCAGCAGCACCACCAAAACAACAGCAGCAGGACAAGCAGCTCTGCAGCACATACGGTCTGCACTAAACTAGAAGCCTAAACTAAAATCTAAGCACGTGGAGAAACAGTCCAAGGACACAGAGATCAGAAGGCCACGACCAAGACAAGTGAGTGTGGTCTATAAAACCCAAACCTTTCTGTTCTTGGCCATGAACACTCTGTGCCATTCAACAAAAGCTTGCATCCTTGCAAGCAGCAAAGGCACCTTGGCTTCTGCAATCAATTTGTATCAACAGCTGCCCGCTCCAGAAGCGGAAGAATAGTGCCCAGTGCTTCCAGCAGAGGCATGATCTCCGCCTTGAAGCAGCACTTTACCTAAACAATGCCTTTCTGGCTTGCAAGAGCAGCAGCAGCAGCTGACGTTGCAACCTATTGCCATGGGCCTTAACAATGAGGTTCCTCAGCCTTCAGGAGAGGCTATGATCTGAAGATGACCTTGGCTGTGCCCCACAGGAGCTGGGCCCCACAGGAGCTCCCTGAAGTCGCCTCATTCACAAGGTCCCGGCCTCCTGCTCAGCCACAAACCATCTCTCTTTTGCCTTTTGTACTGAGGCAAGCTCAGGCAAAGCCAAAGCACGCCAGGCTGCCCTCAGAGGCAGCAGCAAGAGCCCGCTGTTCCTTCAGCACCTCCAAGCACAACAACAGCTCCTGTGTGGAGGCCGCAGCAGCCGACACTCAGCCCAGCAGGAACTGCAGGTGGGACAGCTCACGCTGACACACGATCACACAGGGCACTGCTCCAGCACACAGGCATCACAAAGGACATACTCAGCAGGGCCAGGCACTCGTCCTCTGTCCTCTCTCTAAGCAGCTGCTCCATGCTGCCCGAGGAACTACTTGTGCTCCAGGTGCACGAGCTGCTCGCGCTTGACTTTCCAGCTTGGGGACAGGAGGCTTCTTCAGAGCCGGCAGCTGCAGCTCGTGCCGGCGCCAGGCCAGAGGAAGTGGAGCTCTGGGACAAGAAACAAATTTGGGTCAGAAACACGCCTGCCACAGATGCCCCTCCAATCCCATTTCAAATGCAAGCCCCTTGGAAGATGCTGCTGGCCACATCCTGGGCTCTTCACCTCTCGGCTTTTGCTGCCCCCTTCTCTCACACAAGGCGCAAATTCCAAAGGCTGCTTTTACCCCATGCACAACATGACCCCAAAGACACCGCTGACCAAAGCAGGCGCTTACTGATGTTGGCTGCTCAGGCCGTGGGCTGACAGCAGGGACAGGTTCATTAGCACCTTCCTCCTCTTCAGCCTCTTCCTTGACTCCAAGTTCAGCAAGAGCAGGGGCTGGTGCTGCCCTTGGGCTCTGGGCACAGACAGCAGCGGGAGGGACAGGAAAGAACCTGTCATTCAGAACCTGACAGATATTCAGCTACAGGCCCCTGCTGCAGCTTAGCTGCTCCTTGAGCTCCCCACAGCTGCTGATGAGCAGGGCCAGGTCCCTCCAGGGGACAGTGGCTCCTCCATATCCTGCAAGGCTGTCAAGTGCATCTTTGCACGGCTCTCCTCACCAGAGATAGGGAGCCTGCACAGCCACTGGCCACCAGGGGCCTCACTTGTACCCCAGCAGCATCCAAAGACACCCTAATGCTACCTCTTGTCTCTTGCTAAGAGGAATTCACAGCCCCTATCAGAGTGGTGGGGAACGGATGCCTAAATGTCCAAGTTCCACACCCCTTTCCCAGGGGTGAAACACTCTGCAAGTGCCAGAAAGATTCCAGCCGGACTCAGCATCTTCAACTACGCAGGGGAGGTGCTGTCTGATCAAAAACTTCCAGCTCTCCTTTGCTCCAGCCACAGGGCCACTCCCAGCTGCCACTTACTGATGCTGGATGCTCAGGCCCCACAGTAGCAGCAGCTGCAGCTTGGTGGGCATCTTCCTCCCCTTTGGCCTCTTCTTCAGGAAGATGCGCAGCCGCAGGAGGCTCTGAGGTTGCTTTTGGGCTCTGCAGACAGACAGCAACGGGAGGGACAGGCAACCTTCTTGATATTCAGCTCTAGAACCCAGATGCACTAAGGAGGAATCATCTGGATTCTAAGTTGCTCAGCCCCCAGCTAATTGCACCAATCAGAGCAGACTGCGCTCTCTTGCACAGGAGAAATTCCATCATGCATTCAAGCAACGAGCAACCCCACTTTCCACTGCTTAAAAGCTCTGAAATGGAACTGGGCAAAACAGACACACATCCTCCACACATTGCTGCTGCTGCTGCTGCTGCTGCTGCTGCTGCTGCAGAGAGCCCGCACTGTACTTTCATTCATCCAAGCAGGCTGGCACTGGACTGCAGCAGGCCCAGCTCACAGCTTGCTCCACAGCTGTCCAATGCTACCAACGCCAAAGGCTCCTTTCCCACTCACCCAAGGGCTGGATTCTCTCCAGGCACGGGCGATGTGACCTGCAACACACAAAGGAAAAAGAACCCCATGCTGTGAGAAAACTGCCCGCTCTGGGAAAACCCACCAAAAAGTCAACCCAAAGCCAGAGCATACTGCTTTCACTCCATGCCTCCAGCAGCAAGCCTCGTGTCACACAGCAAGCAAGACAACAGCACAAAGGATTGCCTCGTGTCTGTCTTTTGTCCTCTTTGGCCACTCAAGCCCCAGAAACCTGAGGCCCATGAAGTCCAAGTTCTGAAACAGTCATTGTTTCTGCCCTGCCCCACCCAGCAGGAGCTACAGCTCGTCTCCTTCCTGTATTTCAGTTTTCTGAAGAGATGCAAGCGTCAGTTGCCACGAGCTTGCTGAAAACTTTTGCCCAGAAAACGCTTCAGCCCAAGCCCTTTAGCCATGGTGGCAGTTCTAATGTGACGCCGCACAGCAACACCTCCTGTGCCCAGCAGCATACCGGAACTTGTCTGAAATGTCTATTTCAAGGGCCTTTCCCAAGCTGATTCTGTGATTTCCTCACAGAGGGAAGGGCTCTTTCAGCACACAGGAACTGTCAAGTCCCACACACATGTGCTGGGATGGGGGAATGCAGACAAGAAGAGGCTTCTCCTCAGTCCTGGAGAGCAGCGCAGTTTTTCCAAGTGCTCCTTCTAAGCTCTCCCTGTCTTCCTCTCTTAGAAGTTGTCATTCTTGAGCCAGCAAACGCAGGAGATTCCAGACTCCACCGCCACAGGCCATGCCGTGTGGGGAGAAGAAGCCCAGCAGGCTACATTACAAATGCAGCCCACGCCCCGCTGGCTAGAGACACCCCCTTGTCAGCTGCAGCTGCTGACAGACAGCAGCTTTACCCAACAAAAGGCCTCTTCATGGCCTTTGGCCTTCCATCTGCTGCACCGAATAGAAGCGCCTACTTACGTGCCAGGTGGGTGAAAAAGTAGCCAGAATAAGCCACGGTAAAAGCCGTGCAAACTGCAGCACACACTCTCTCCATGGCGGGAGCTATGCTGCTCAAGTCGGCACCAGACAGCACTTGTGGGGACAAACAAAAATCCTGCGAGAGCTCTCAGGGTGCAGCTGGCTGTCAGAGACCTCGTCGATCAGCAGGTTGCACCTGCAGGGAGCATGCCAAAGAGCTGCTCTGCCCACTGAGGCCTCCCGTGCCTGGGCACAGCAACTTTGCCTTGACAGCGCTGGGATGCGGCCGCTGACATCACAATAGCAGCTGCTCTAGGCTGCCTTGTGAAGTCACGCCGAGAAGCACACCTTCTCACTTCAGCTAAGGCCAAAAGGCACCTGCAAAGTTCTCCTCTGCTACAAAGCAACACAAAAAGGCCGCCTAGTTCCTAAGCTGCTGCTCAAGGCATCTGGGAGTAACACCAAGAACACAGGAAGCCCTTGTAGCCCACGCTGAGAAGCTGAACACGGAGGAGGGACCATGATGATGTGAGGAGAAACCAAAAAAGAGAACAGCACCTTTGGCCACTCATTGTCCTGTGTTAAATCATGAGGCTTGATGCAGGTTGGGCTCTAAAAGGCAGCATCAATGGAAATCCCCCCTTCAATGCCAGCTGTGGGACAAAACCTCAGGAAGGCCTTTCAGAGCCCTTCTTCCTCACTTGTTTGCTGCAGAACAAGGTGGGACACAGGCCTAAAAAGGTACATTGATGAAAACATGGAAAGCTAAGCAACACATCCACTAAAATCACATCATCCTCCTGCTGCACTGCTGTGGCATTTCCAAGGAGACTCGGCCATCTGAGGTGCACCTCAGGGAGCTTCCCTGGGCAAACGTGTGCCTCAGAGGGAGCTGCCTGCTGCAGATGGGAAGGAAGGAAGAAAGGAAGGAAAAGAAAGAAAGAAAGAAAGAAAGAAAGAAAGAAAGAAAGAAAGAAAGAAAGAAAGAAAGAAAGAAAGAAAGAAAGGAAGGAAGGAAGGAAGGAAGGAAGAAAGAAAGAAAGAAAGAAAGAAAGAAAGAAAGAAAGAAAGAAAGAAAGAAAGAAAGAAAGAAAGAAAGAAAGAAAGAAAGAAAGAAAGAAAGAAAGAAAGAAAGAAAGAAAGAAAGAAAGAAAAAGAAATAAAGAATGAAAGTGAATAGAAGGTACCAGCATCATCGCTGTGGGCCGAGTCCCAAAGTGCTGGAAGGAGTAAAGCAGTGCGCCCAAGTGGGCTGGTCCCAGAAAAACTGAAGTTTTGAGGCAGAGACCAAATAGATCACGTGCTGGAGCAGCTATGGGAAGGCAGGCTGAGGAAAACAGAAAAACCACCGCCATTCCAAAACGTGGATGCTTCCATCTCCCTCCTCCTCTTGCATTCCAACCTCTTTTGCTGTATTTGCCATGTTGTGGTTTAAGCCCAGGCAGCAAGCAAGTGCCACACACAGCCATTCTCACTCAATGCCCGGTCACCAGCAGGCTGGCCTGTGCAGAGAATTGGAAGGGCAGAAGCTGGAAAATTGCCAGGTGCAGAAAACAATTGAGCTGCATAGGGAATGCAGAAGCCTCATGCATAGGCCAAGAAACCCCTTTGAACTCATTCCCCATTTCCCAAGGGGAGGCAGGTGTTTCACATCTCCAGGACATCAGGGACCCCTCAAGCCTCACAGTGACTTGAGAAGACAAATGCCATCACTCCAAACATCCTTCCTCCTGCAGGCATCCAGCTTGAAATACTGAACAGCATGTGGGATGGTCAGGAATATCTCTTTGGCCACTTTGGGTCCCCTGCCCTGGCTGTGTCTCCTGCCAGCCTCGTGTGCAGCATGACCCCAGGGAGCTCTGTCTGGGCAGCTCCTTCCCTAGTGCGGGGTGCCCAGCTGACACAGCCCTTGGCTCACACAGATCCAAACTGCAGAACTTTTCATCCCTCATCTTGGCCTCAGTTCCCATAGCAGAACTCGTGTTCCCACCGTATCGGAAAAATAATGTTAGGAGAAATGGGGCAACTGAGAGACTGGATAAAAAGTGCTTTCTTGCCTTATGGCATCAATCTCATAGAAAGGTGAGGCATTAAATGTGTTACATCCAGTGCCATAGTATCAGAAGCCTTTCCCTTCTTCATACCGATGCCTTATGTTCGTTTTTTCACTAGTCACATACTTCTGCAAAACTTGTGAACATCTTTTCATAGCAATCATTAATTCCTTACTTTCTGCAGCCTTGCCACAATGCATCATTTTTCAACCAATCATACAGCATTTCTAAATTCACATTGCTGCATCTTCATCTTTTCACTAACTTTAGAACAAGTTCTATTGCTACGTTTGAAAACCTTTTGCTACCTTACTTAACGTATTGCCTGGCTTGCATAACACATCTTTCTCCTTGCTTAAAACATATTTCCATTTCAACTGCAAACCTCTATTCCTCTTTCCTGTCTGCTTCACTTTTTAGCTTGTAATTCTAAAGGCTTTCCCTAAAGTCTCAGGTTAAATAAACATTGTATCCATCTCTACCTCTGAGCCTGGATGCACAAGGCCCGGAGAGCTCTCTGGGCTTTGCATTTCTCACAAGCGAATGAGCAAAGAGCTCATTTCCCATTTCCCAAGGTGTAATGGTTTCGTTTGTTTGTTTGTTTGTTTCCGGGCCAATGTACCAATAATGTAATAGTTTAAGGTTTGCCAATTTTAATATCGTTACCTTTTGTGGTGAACTAGAATTAGGAGTAAAAGTAAAGCAGGCCAAACACTTACAAAGGGAATAAAGAAAAAGACTTTATTAACTACACAAAGAATAAGAATAATAAATTCAGAGCAGATTTTCAGACCAGCTCTTCTTTCCCCCTTTGTTACAGCTTAACAACATGCAGAGACACTTCCGTCAATTTCTTCCGTGAATTATCTTTTCCAGTTCACTTTAGGGAGAGGAGTTTCTTTTTCTTTAGCTATAAGGATCTTTTACTAAGAGAGGAAATTGCCAGTTCTCTTTTGACTCCACTTGCTCAGGATTCACAGCTGCCCGGGATCTGCTGTCAGGAAACTCCTCCCACTTCACAGTCTGTTCACAACTGAGTTGCGGGCCATGGTAAAAAGTCATGGGGTATTACTTGTAAGGATGAGCTACTCCAAGGCAAAAGTTCTCTTTAGCTCACTTCTCTCTCTGTTTATATATTATTCCCAGGAACAGAGATCCCCCTCTTTTCCTCAGGGCAAAGGATTCTTCAAACCCTTTACACCTTGCTCCACCCCCCCACCACCCCAGGTCTCTCTTTTTTTCCATGGTTTAAAGAAAATGTTTGTGAAGCACAGTCCACCCCTATAACTTACAAAAAAGATATTTCAGCCCACCTTCATGGAGTCTCTTCATTCTCCTTCCATTTAGAAACTTAGCTTTGACTTCATTGACTTTGGTGTATCTTTTCTGTTCTTCTTCCTCTCACCCACGGGAAGATGAAAGGCGGTAAGTCTTATCTGAGCATTGGAAAAAAACTTAAAATCTCCCACAGAAGTTGCAGGAGATGGGCCCGGCCATGCGGCAGCTGTGTCAGGAGCTCAGGCCGCCCAGGCCACGCTGGAGGGGCAGGACGAAAACTGCAAAGTCCAGCCAGAGGAGAAATGGGTGCCAAGGCTCTGGCTCCATGGCTTTCTTCCGGCTCTCACTGCACCCGGCTCCAGCTGCAGGCCGGGGGTTCTCCCTCTGCCTTGCCCAGCACACAAAGCCGTGGGGGGCTCTCCCAAACCGGGCCCAGCTGCCTCCCCCCAGGCCGTGAGGGCGGCCGGGCGGGCTCGGCCACCCCAGGGCTGCTCCGAGCCGGGGCAGGGCAGGGCCCCGCCGAGCCACGGCCGCACCGGGAAAAGGCGAGGATCCCAGCAATGGGCCTCTCCTCCTCTTGACCACTGGGGCCCCTGCTTAAAGACGGGCCCCGGCAGCCTCTGGAGCCTGGCCCTGTGCCTGGCCCGGGCCCCATACTAGAAGGGACCGGTGCTAGGCCAATGCCACACCTTAAGAGGCCAAAAATGCAAGAGAGCGTTCCCGGGGCTTACCTGCTTCAAATGTGATGCACGGAGCAAACCGACTTTTCCAATTCTTTTCTCAGGCTGTCAACAACTAAACCAGCCTCCAATTGGTCCCATCAATCCACAGAGGAAGTTCTCATGGGGAAAAACTTGCTAGTGGGCCCGCCCGCCAGGGTAAAACCAGCACACAAGGGGAGGCAGGTGTTTCACATCTCCAGGACATCAGGGACCCCTCAAGCCTCACAGTGACTTGAGAAGACAAATGCCATCACTCCAAACATCCTTCCTCCTGCAGGCATCCAGCTTGAAATACTGAACAGCATGTGGGATGGTCAGGAATATCTCTTTGGCCACTTTGGGTCCCCTGCCCTGGCTGTGTCTCCTGCCAGCCTCGTGTGCAGCATGACCCCAGGGAGCTCTGTCTGGGCAGCTCCTTCCCTAGTGCGGGGTGCCCAGCTGACACAGCCCTTGGCTCACACAGATCCAAACTGCAGAACTTTTCATCGCTCATCTTGGCCTCAGTTCCCGTAGGAGAATGCATGTTCCTGCTGGACACTCACCTGCGCCTGAGCCTGTGGAGAAGCCTGGCTGCCTTCCTCTCTGCCCAGGGCAGCACAGACACTCCCAAACTTTCCCAGCACCTGCCACACAACCACGGCCACAGCGGCGTGCCCAGCAGTGACACCCCTGCTCTGCTCTGTTTTGCCCTCTTCTGCTCCTCTATTCACAGCTAAAAGCCTGTATCTCCACAAGGAGGTTTGTTCTGGAGGAAGACCTCCGCCCACTTCCAAACTGACTCCCAAACCCCATCCCTCTATCTTCCCATGCTTTAGAAACACCTGACCATTCAGACTCAAATTTACAGCTTATTCACAGAAGGAAGGGAAGCTTCCAACACAGTGATGGTTTTACAGTATTTATTTTGACTATCAGCCTAAACTATCTACAAACTACAAACTACAAACTACTCCTTCCAACCTACAAACTCAAAAGAACAACAAACAACAACGGCCTCTTGCACGGCTAGAATCTTCTGTCAGCCATAAACTGCTGCGCTGCCATGATCAGAGGCGTCAGGCTGGAGGTCGGCTTGGCTGAAGTTACAAACGGATGCTGCCCAAAGAGAAAAAGAACAAATGGACTTCTGCTTTCCTCACAGGCTGAAGCAGCCTTTCTCTGGCTACCAGAGACACACAGAAACAAGGGCAGTCTGTGCACCTCTGTCTCCCTGTCCAGGACTTTCCTGCCACAGGCAAACATGGCTTCCAATTCCACAAATGCATGAAGCCAGAGGTCTGCATCTTAAGGAGATTTAGTCTAATTGTCATTGCAAGGCTCCTTCCAAGCCATGGCAGGCCGGGATTCTCCTTGTTTTTCCTTTGGAAAGCCCCCAGAATGGAGATTCTTAGGAGCGGGGCCCACCTGACGCCTTGGACTTGAGCAGAGGAGGAGCCCCTGGCAGTGGGTAGCTGGCACAGCCTGTAGCTGCTCTGCCTTTTACCTGCAGAAGTTCCTGGGCAGACCAGCGCCTGTCCTCGTCTGTCTCCAGGCAGCAGTGCAGAAAGTCTCGCAACCAAGCCGACTGCTGCCTGGGCTTCTGCAGCTTCGGGGTGCCCCCGGTGCTGATCAGCTGTCGAGCCTAGAGAAGAAGGCAACGCCACACTCCACCTGTCTCCTTCGCACCCAAAACTGCTCACCCACACCCCGCTGGCCAAGCTGCACTCTCACAAGTGGCCCTTTCTTCCCCGCCAGAGGCTGCGACATGCCTTTCCCACCCCAACCAACTGAACCCAAAGCCAGAGGCAACCACAGCCAGGCCAATGTGCAAAGGCTCCTGCCTTCAGCCCTGATTTCATGGGCTGATTGGGAATCAGGAGCAAATCCATCAGCAAAAGCACACTCGGCTTCTCCGAGGACTGACACCAGCTCTACCGCCGCTTTGGAAGAGGGACTTTGGTCTAACTCTACTCTTCCCAAGGATTCTTCCGTAACATGCAGCTTGGCGCTGCTCACTGCTCCCTTAGGCAAAGCTGCCAGCAAGCAAATGGCATCAGCGTACTTTGGGCCGTTCCTAATTCAAGGGCAAGGGGAATAATACAGGGCAAGGAGCACAAGAGACTATGCAGCCCGGGAGCTATGGTCTTCAGGTGTTACCAAGCTTGGCAGGCAGAAGAACGGGGGCAGATTTTCTTAGAGGGACAGGAGCATCTGAGAGAAGTTGCAGCGCACCGTGCGGGAGGTTTCCATCAGGTAAGGAGGAGCTCCTTCCACCATCTCCATCCCCACGATGCCAAAGGACCAGATGTCCACTTTGGGGCCGTAGGGCTTCGTGGTGAAAATTTCAGGCGCCATCCAGTAAGTAGTCCCGACAGCCGATCTGCGTTTGCTCTGCTCAGCCGTGAGCTGAGCAGCAAGGCCAAAATCAGCTGGGGAGAAAAAACACACTCGGATCAAGCCAGCGTGAAGTAGGAAAGCAAAGAGAAGAAGTCCCCACTCTCCCAGTGCCCAAGAAGGCAGTGTGGAATCCAAAGGGAATGCAAACGGGAATGGCATGCTGGCATTCCTAACAGCTGCAGCTGAGGAAATAGCAGATGGGCCACTTAGCAAAAGCCCCCCGTTTCACACAGTGGCTTTTAGTTCCCTGAAGCTCCAGACTGAAACTGCCTTGCTTGCGTGAGGGCACACACAGCCCAAAGCCCCTCCTGACACCTTCTTCCCAGCCACACCTCCCTGTACCTTGTGGCTGTGCTCTGCGCTTGCAGCAGGGCAGCCTGCACTGCCACAGGCACCACTCTTGGGCAACTGGAAGTCACTCAAATGCACCCCCAGCCCACAGCCCACCACGGCTGGGCCTGCCCTTAACAACACCCACCCAGCTTGACAGATCCATCCAAGCCCAGGAGAATGTTGTGGCTTTTGATGTCTCGGTGGATCACTTGCTTGCAGTGAAGGAAATCCAGGCCTTGCAGGCACTGAGGGAGGAAAAACAAACAGGAGATCTGACTTCGTCCCTCATGCAGTGCAGTGGCACATCTGCAAGACTGACTTGCTGGGGGACGCCGAGCCATGGCAGGCAAGGCTGAGGGGAGGGCAAGAGCTTGCTGCTGCAACATGACGACAGCAGGGCCTTTCTAAGAGAGGGTGTATTCGCTTTGAAAGAGAAAGGGCAATGCTTCTTCTGGCCAGTGCCCTGCAAACACAGACTGAAGGAGAACCGCTGCAGTGCCTGTGCTGTCTCCAGCCAGATGACAGCAAATGCCTTTGCAAATGCCCCTTTGGGTGCAAAGCTCTCCTTGGAGGCTGAGCTCTGGCAGAGTCCTGTGAGTGTCTCTTTGTCTTTGCCACTCGGTTGACACTGTGCCAGCAGCACGGCTGCTCTTACAGGGAAGGAATGCAGCACACACAGGCAGCAGGCAAGTGTTTGCAGAGGCCAACGCAAACAAACGCACTAGAAGAAGGGCCCGCACCTTGGCAGGCCCTCCAGATGCACTTGCCCCCGCTCTGCCAGTCACAAGAGATAGGCAGAAAGGAAGCTGGGAAGATGAAATCAATCCTCCCCTTCCCACCCATTCCACCCAAGCCATGGCAAGCACCAACGCAATCCCTTACCTCGCGGGAGACAGCTGCTATCTCTCCTTCTGCCATTTGGATCTCCCTAATGACATCGTGCAAAGACCCTCCGTCCATGTATTCCATCACGAGCCAGAGTTCCTCGTGCAGCAGGTAGCTGAAAGGAGGAAACAACCACCTGCAGGTGAACGCGTGCGCTTGTGTGACCTGATGGACCCTTTTGTCCGTGTCTCTCTCCGAGGAAGACAGGACGAAGGGAATAGGCATTCACAAGGCTCTACAGGGCTTGAACTCTGTGCAGTAGAAAAGACTGCTTGGTATGCACAGCTGTGCAACAGGCCATGGGAAATACCATCTCCAGTGCTTTGTCAGAACTCAAGAACCTTGGGGGAAAAATCAAACACCAAACCCAACAGGACAATGGGCACGGAGGGCAGGAACTTGGAGGCTGCTGACGCAGTAAAATTGGGCCGAGACCTGCTCTTTGAAAGCGCACTTCAAACTAGATATGCCGCAAAACATAAATGCAGCCCCCATGCAAACTCCTCCAAGATGCTGTGGATCAGCCCAGAAAGGGGAAGGAATTAACAGCTCCACCCTCTGCCAGCAACCAAAGGAGTGCTTGAACCTCTGGCTTGCAGCACGTCAGTGACCCTTCACGGCAGAAGAGCAGAACCACTCACCTGTCTACATAGCTCACCACATTGGCGTTCTTATTGTCCCGCATGACCTGGATTTCATTCACGCACAGTTCGTTGCTCTTCACTTGCAACAGACTGATTTTCTTTATGGCCACCTAAAACGACATGCAAACCATGGATCAAAGAAGTCTATGGCACAGGAACACAAGGCCAACAGGGACACTGTGATTTTGGGATGATACAGCTGCGCTGTGCCAAAATGCCTTGGGACTGGACATCAGAGGAACCGGAAGCTGAGCTTGCAAGAGCCCTTTACACTGCTTCCTTGGTCGCCACTCCCAGGACACACAGCCAGAAACCCTTTGCCTTGCAAACCTGGCAGAAACACAGTCTCAACTCTCCAGCTCAAAGCTCTAACCGCCCTCGCTGCACCCACATTCTTCCCCCAGGGCCTCACTTTATCATCCCCATTTTGAATTCACGCACCACTTGCAAGCAGGAAACAACTTAGGCCTAGGAAAAATGGAGCAAAACTCCTGGGAAACCTTGGCCATTTCTAGGGGGCTTGATCATTACTCCGGTGGCCACCGGCATTCTTCACTGCACAACAACAGGGCAAACCCTTACAGATATGACAGATAAAATGCCGCCTTACAAACATCCTGACCGTCCCCCCCAGCCCACCCCACACCCCCCAGAGAAATAAAAGCTGACAGATTTTATGGAAAAATTGTTGTCATGATGAGAACATCATTAAGGACACATCAAAAAAAAACAAGGCTAGCACATCCTCACTTCAGCAATTTTCCATTTGTTCTGCTAAAATGCTTTCTAGCACACCAGTGACATTTGCAATTCCTGACTGATTCTAAAAAGAAATAGCTCATGCCTTGATCCTCTAGCGATACACACCAGGCTCTGAGCAGGGCCTAGGCCCTCGAGAGACTCCTTGCAGACCTCTCTCTCTAAGCACAGTTCCCAAGGGCAGCACTGCACGTGCCTAAGGAACTACCATCAAAATTCCCATGGATTTGCTGACAGCGCGAAAGGAGAACTCGGGAACCGCAAGCCAAAGCCCCAAAGGGCACCGCCATTCTCTAAGACACCGCCTTGCCACTAAGAACCAGCTAGCGTGTCCTCCTCAGAAAGACAGCCCTTGGCCTCCTTGCATTGCTTACGGCAACTCAGAAGGACACAGTCTGTCCCCACTGGGCTTGGCAGGCAGACCCTGCTCTGCACTTCAGTTGCCTTTGCAGCAAAGCTCTACTGGCGACCCAAAGCTCAGGCACAGCTCACAGCACAGGGGAGGGCACTCGAGAGCTGCACAAGCTGCAGCACCGCTTGACGCTTACCTCTTCTCCTGTGGCAGTCTCCACTGCCGTGCACACAGTGCCGAAACCCCTAGAAACAAAACAGCAGCAGAGAAAGGAGAAGTCCTTTAGTCCCTGCAGAAGCCAGACACTGTGGCCCAAGGAGGAAAAAGAGGCCAGGGACAAACGGCAAATGCACCGCGACACATTCTGCTCTGGCTCCTTTCCCCCTTTCTCTTTCCTTGTCCGTGCGTGTCTGTGATTTTTCCAGACACACACACACACACACACACACACACACACGGCCGTTGGGCCTGCTCACACTTCTCCTTGCAGTGGATGTGCCACACTCAGGCACCTCCACACAGGCCTTCTGAGAAGCCTGAAGCCATGTCACAGACATCAGAAGAAAACCTCTCAACACACATCCTTTCTGCAGCTGACAAGGAAAGTAGTCTCCAGCCACAGCTGCAGCCACAGGCAGAGCAGGCACAGGTCTCCACTGCTGCACACACAAATGGAGAAGTGCTCAAAGCAGAAGATCCTCAGACAGCTGCCTTCTGGCTCCAGAGCCATGGGCAGCTGCTTCTCTTGGGTGCAGCAGACATAGGAAGCACTCTACTTTTCAGGGGACTTCTTCTACATTTGGCTCCTCCCAGAGGAAATGTTGCAAATCAATCCCACTGACGGTCAGCAGAGCTGGCTTTCAGTAGGGAATAGCTTGGTGCTTTCTTTGCAGGAAAGGCCGCAACCCCACGGGATCCACGAGGGCTCTCCCCTCAGGCACTCGATGCCTTTTCCTCTAGAGTGCATTGGCATTGGACACTGGCCTGAAGCTTTGGCTTTTGCCACCTCAGCTACAAAAGAGAGCTGCTGCTTTTGTGTCTGCTTTTGGCTTCTAGACTAGCTAGGTGGTCATCCTGACCACTGAACCTTGTTTTCAGCAAAACGCTGGAACAAAGCTTCCTGAGAGCTGTTCCCTGACAGCCCGCAGCTGCTACCTTGACCTTGGAGGCAATGAAGTTTTTCCTCCTTTCATTGCCACGGATCCTGTATCCTTTTGGGACACAGAGAAATGATTTGTCCCAAGAAAAGCGGCAAGAGGGGGAAAGACACTTGAGGGACAGGAGATGTGCCAGGTGCTGCTCCTTGCTGCAGAAAGGACCATTCCAACATCCAGGTGTCTTTGCCATGCCTTCAGACCACAGCTATCAATGCTGACCAAAACTGAGGCATAGCAGCGTCTCAGCGCAGCGTCTGCACAGCTTTGCAGCTTGCCTGACATCACTCCGGCGACAGGTGACAGCAGCAAAGTACACAGCCCCTCCCTTTGAAGAAGCACCTGTGGCTGCACTCACCCTTTGCCAATAATTTCCAGTTCTGTATATTTAGCCTCCGGATCTCCTTCGCTCACCAGCATCCCTGTAAAAACCCAAAGGAAAGATGCTCACTTCAAAACTGAGATGCCAGCCTGCAGCAGATCACCAAGGCAGCCCCACTCTCTGGCCCACTGGGCCCTTTCAACTCCCTCACTGGACAAACAACAACACCATTGCCGCACCAGCACCACCAGCAGCACCACCAAAACAACAGCAGCAGGACAAGCAGCTCTGCAGCACATACGGTCTGCACTAAACTAGAAGCCTAAACTAAAATCTAAGCACGTGGAGAAACAGTCCAAGGACACAGAGATCAGAAGGCCACGACCAAGACAAGTGAGTGTGGTCTATAAAACCAAAACCTTTCTGTTCTTGGCCATGAACACTCTGTGCCATTCAACAAAAGCTGGCATCCTTGCAAGCAGCAAAGGCACCTTGGCTTCTGCAATCAATTTGTATCAACAGCTGCCCGCTCCAGAAGCGGAAGAATAGTGCCCAGTGCTTCCAGCAGAGGCATGATCTCCGCCTTGAAGCAGCACTTTACCTAAACAATGCCTTTCTGGCTTGCAAGAGCAGCAGCAGCAGCTGACGTTGCAACCTATTGCCATGGGCCTTAACAATGAGGTTCCTCAGCCTTCAGGAGAGGCTATGATCTGAAGATGACCTTGGCTGTGCCCCACAGGAGCTGGGCCCCACAGGAGCTCCCTGAAGTCGCCTCATTCACAAGGTCCCGGCCTCCTGCTCAGCCACAAACCATCTCTCTTTTGCCTTTTGTACTGAGGCAAGCTCAGGCAAAGCCAAAGCACGCCAGGCTGCCCTCAGAGGCAGCAGCAAGAGCCCGCTGTTCCTTCAGCACCTCCAAGCACAACAACAGCTCCTGTGTGGAGGCCGCAGCAGCCGACACTCAGCCCAGCAGGAACTGCAGGTGGGACAGCTCACGCTGACACACGATCACACAGGGCACTGCTCCAGCACACAGGCATCACAAAGGACATACTCAGCAGGGCCAGGCGCTCGTCCTCTGTCCTCTCTCTAAGCAGCTGCTCCATGCTGCCCGAGGAACTACTTGTGCTCCAGGTGCACGAGCTGCTCGCGCTTGACTTTCCAGCTTGGGGACAGGAGGCTTCTTCAGAGCCGGCAGCTGCAGCTCGTGCCGGCGCCAGGCCAGAGGAAGTGGAGCTCTGGGACAAGAAACAAATTTGGGTCAGAAACACGCCTGCCACAGATGCCCCTCCAATCCCATTTCAAATGCAAGCCCCTTGGAAGATGCTGCTGGCCACATCCTGGGCTCTTCACCTCTCGGCTTTTGCTGCCCCCTTCTCTCACACAAGGCGCAAATTCCAAAGGCTGCTTTTACCCGATGCACAACATGACCCCAAAGACACCGCTGACCAAAGCAGGTGCTTACTGATGTTGGCTGCTCAGGCCGTGGGCTGACAGCAGGGACAGGTTCATTAGCACCTTCCTCCTCTTCAGCCTCTTCCTTGACTCCAAGTTCAGCAAGAGCAGGGGCTGGTGCTGCCCCTGGGCTCTGGGCACAGACAGCAGCGGGAGGGACAGGAAAGAACCTGTCATTCAGAACCTGACAGATATTCCGCTACAGGCCCCTGCTGCAGCTTAGCTGCTCCTTGAGCTCCCCACAGCTGCTGATGAGCAGGGCCAGGTCCCTCCAGGGGACAGTGGCTCCTCCATATCCTGCAAGGCTGTCAAGTGCATCTTTGCACGGCTCTCCTCACCAGAGATAGGGAGCCTGCACAGCCACTGGCCACCAAGGGCCTCACTTGTACCCCAGCAGCATCTAAAGACACCCTAATGCTACCTCTTGTCTCTTGCTAAGAGGAATTCACAGCCCCTATCAGAGTGGTGGGGAACGGATGCCTAAATGTCCAAGTTCCACACCCCTTTCCCAGGGGTGAAACACTCTGCAAGTGCCAGAAAGATTCCAGCCTGACTCAGCATCTTCAACTACGCAGGGGAGGTGCTGTCTGATCAAAAACTTCCAGCTCTCCTTTGCTCCAGCCACAGGGCCACTCCCAGCTGCCACTTACTGATGCTGGATGCTCAGGCCCCACAGTAGCAGCAGCTGCAGCTTGGTGGGCATCTTCCTCCCCTTTGGCCTCTTCTTCAGGAAGATGCGCAGCCGCAGGAGGCTCTGAGGTTGCTTTTGGGCTCTGCAGACAGACAGCAACGGGAGGGACAGGCAACCTTCTTGATATTCAGCTCTAGAACCCAGATGCACTAAGGAGGAATCATCTGGATTCTAAGTTGCTCAGCCTCCAGCTAATTGGACCAATCAGAGCAGACTGCGCTCTCTTGCACAGGAGAAATTCCATCATGCATTCAAGCAACGAGCAACCCCACTTTCCACTGCTTAAAAGCTCTGAAATGGAACTGGGCAAAACAGACACACATCCTCCACACATTGCTGCTGCTGCTGCTGCTGCTGCTGCTGCTGCTGCTGCTGCTGCAGAGAGCCCGCACTGTACTTTCATTCATCCAAGCAGGCTGGCACTGGACTGCAGCAGGCCCAGCTCACAGCTTGCTCCACAGCTGTCCAATGCTACCAACGCCAAAGGCTCCTTTCCCACTCACCCAAGGGCTGGATTCTCTCCAGGCACGGGCGATGTGACCTGCAACACACAAAGGAAGAAGAACCCCATGCTGTGAGAAAACTGCCCGCTCTGGGAAAACCCACCAAAAAGTCAACCCAAAGCCAGAGCATATTGCTTTCACTCCATGCCTCCAGCAGCAAGCCTCGTGTCACACAGCAAGCACGACAACAGCACAAAGGATTGCCTCGTGTCTGTCTTTTGTCCTCTTTGGCCACTCAAGCCCCAGAAACCTGAGGCCCATGAAGTCCAAGTTCTGAAACAGTCATTGTTTCTGCCCTGCCCCACCCAGCAGGAGCTACAGCTCGTCTCCTTCCTGTATTTCAGTTTTCTGAAGAGATGCAAGCGTCAGTTGCCACGAGCTCGCTGAAAACTTTTGCCCCGAAACGCTTCAGCCCAAGCCCTTTAGCCATGGTGGCAGTTCTAATGTGACGCAGCACAGCAGCACCTCCTGTGCCCAGCAGCATACCGGAACTTGTCTGAAATGTCTATTTCAAGGGCCTTTCCCAAGCTGATTCTGTGATTTCCTCACAGAGGGAAGGGCTCTTTCAGCACACAGGAACTGTCAAGTCCCACACACATGTGCTGGGATGGGGGAATGCAGACAAGAAGAGGCTTCCCCTCAGTCCTGGAGAGCAGCGCAGTTTTTCCAAGCGCTCCTTCTAAGCTCTCCCTGTCTTCCCCTCTTAGAAGTTGTCATTCTTGAGCCAGCAAACGCAGGAGATTCCAGACTCCACTGCCACAGGCCATGCCGTGTGGGGAGAAGAAGCCCAGCAGGCTACATTACAAATGCAGCCCACGGCCCGCTGGCTAGAGACACCCCCTTGTCAGCTGCAGCTGCTGACAGCAGCTTTACCCAACAAAAGGCCTCTTCATGGCCTTTGGCCTTCCATCTGCTGCACCGAATAGAAGCGCCTACTTACGTGCCAGGTGGGTGAAAAAGTAGCCAGAATAAGCCACGGTAAAAGCCGTGCAAACTGCAGCACACACTCTCTCCATGGCGGGAGCTATGCTGCTCAAGTCAGCTCCAGACAGCACTTGTGGGGACAAACAAAAATCCTGCGAGAGCTCTCAGGGTGCAGCTGGCTGTCAGAGACCTCGTCAATCAGCAGGTTGCACCTGCAGGGAGCATGCCAAAGAGCTGCTCTGCCCACTGAGGCCTCCCGTGCCTGGGCACAGCAACTTTGCCTTGACAGCGCTGGGATGCGGCCGCTGACATCACAATAGCAGCTGCTCTAGGCTGCCTTGTGAAGTCATGCCGAGAAGCACACCTTCTCACTTCAGCTAAGGCCAAAAGGCACCTGCAAAGTTCTCCTCTGCTACAAAGCAACACAAAAAGGCCGCCTAGTTCCTAAGCTGTTGCTCAAGGCATCTGGGAGTAACACCAAGAACACAGGAAGCCCTTGTAGCCCACGCTGAGAAGCTGAACACGGAGGAGGGACCATGATGATGTGAGGAGAAACCAAAAAAGAGAACAGCACCTTTGGCCACTCATTGTCCTGTGTTAAATCATGAGGCTTGATGCAGGTGGGGCTCTAAAAGGCAGCATCAATGGAAATCCCCCCTTCAGTGCCAGCTGTGGGACAAAACCTCAGGAAGGCCTTTCAGAGCCCTTCTTCCTCACTTGTTTGCTGCAGAACAAGGTGGGACACAGGCCTAAAAAGGTACATTGATGAAAACATGGAAAGCTAAGCAACACATCCACTAAAATCACATCATCCTCCTGCTGCACTGCTGTGGCATTTCCAAGGAGGCTCGCCCATCTGAGGTGCACCTGAGGGAGCTTCCCTGGGCAAACGTGTGCCTCAGAGGGAGCTGCCTGCTGCAGATGGGAAGGAAGGAAGAAAGGAAGGAAAAGAAAGAAAGAAAGAAAGAAAGGAAGGAAGGAAAAGAAAGAAAAGAAAGAAAGAGAGAAAGAACGAAAGAGAGAAAGAAGGAAAAACAAAGAAAGAAAGAAAGAGAATAGAAGGTACCAGCATCATCGCTGTGGGCCGAGTCCCAAAGTGCTGGAAGGAGTAAAGCAGTGCGCCCAAGTGGGCTGGTCCCAGAGAAACTGAAGTTTTGAGGCAGAGACCAAATAGATCACGTGCTGGAGCAGCTACGGGAAGGCAGGCTGAGGAAAACAGAAAAACCACCGCCATTCCAAAACGTGGATGCTTCCTTCTCCCTCCTCCTCTTGCATTCCAACCTCTTTTGCTCTATTTGCCATGTTGTGGTTTAAGCCCAGGCAGCAAGCAAGTGCCACACACAGCCATTCTCACTCGATGCCCGGTCACCAGCAGGCTGGCCTGTGCAGAGAATTGGAAGGGTAGAAGCTGGAAAATTGCCAGGTGCAGAAATCAATTGAGCTGCATAGGGAATGCAGAAGCCTCATGCATAGGCCAAGAAACCCCTTTGAACTCATTCCCCATTTCCCAAGGGGAGGCAGGTGTTTCACATCTCCAGGACATCAGGGACCCCTCAAGCCTCACAGTGACTTGAGAAGACAAATGCCATCACTCCAAACATCCTTCCTCCTGCTGGTACCCAGCTTGAAATACTGAGCAGCATGTGGGATGGTCAGGAATATCTCTTTGGCCACTTTGGGTCCCCTGCCCTGGCTGTGTCTCCTGCCAGCCTCGTGTGCAGCATGACCCCAGGGAGCTCTGTCTGGGCAGCTCCTTCCCTAGTGCGGGGTGCCCAGCTGACACAGCCCTTGGCTCACACAGATCCAAACTGCAGAACTTTTCATCCCTCATCTTGGCCTCAGTTCCCGTAGCAGAACTCGTGTTCCCACCGTATCGGAAAAATAATATTAGGAGAAATGGGGCAACTGAGAGACTGGATAAAAAGTGCTTTCTAGCCTTATGGCATCAATCTCATAGAAAGGTGAGGCAATAAAGGTGTTACATCCAGTGCCATAGTATCAGAAGCCTTTCCCTTCTTCATTCCGATGCCTTATGTTCGTTTTTTCACTAGTCACATACTTCTGCAAAACTTGTGAACATCTTTTCATAGCAATCATTAATTCCTTACTTTCTGCAGCCTTGCCACAATGCATCATTTTTCAACCAATCATACAGCATTTCTAAATTCACATTGCTGCATCTTCATCTTTTCACTAACTTTAGAACAAGTTCTATTGCTACGTTTGAAAACCTTTTGCAACCTTACTTAACGTATTGCCTGGCTTGCATAACACATCTCTCCCTTTGCTTAAAACATATTTCCATTTCAAGTGCAAACCTGTATTCCTCTTTCCTGTCTGCTTCACTTTTTAGCTTGTAATTCTAAAGGCCTTCCCTAAAGTCTCAGGTTAAACATTGTATCCATCTCTACCTCTGAGCCTGGATGCACAAGGCCCGGAGAGCTCTCTGGGCTTTGCATTTCCCACAAGCGAATGAGCAAAGAGCTCATTTCCCATTTCCCAAGGTGTAATGGTTTCGTTTGTTTGTTTGTTTGTTTCCGGGCCAATGTACCAATAATGTAATAGTTTAAGGTTTGCCAGTTTTAATATCGTTACCTTTTGTGGTGAACTAGAATTAGGAGTAAAAGTAAAGCAGGCCAAACACTTACAAAGGGAATAAAGAAAAAGACTTTATTAACTACACAAAGAATAAGAATAATAAATTCAGAGCAGATTTTCAGACCAGCTCTTCTTTCCCCCTTTGTTACAGCTTAACAACATGCAGAGACACTTCTGTCAATTTCTTCCGTAAATTATCTTTTCCAGTTCACTTTAGGGAGAGGAGTTTCTTTTTCTTTAGCTATAAGGATCTTTTACTAAGAGAGGAAATTGCCAGTTCTCTTTTGACTCCACTTGCTCAGGATTCACAGCTGCCCGGGATCTGCTGTCAGGAAACTCCTCCCACTTCACAGTCTGTTCACAACTGAGTTGCGGGCCATGGTAAAAAGTCATGGGGTATTACTTGTAAGGATGAGCTACTCCAAGGCAAAAGTTCTCTTTAGCTCACTTCTCTCTCTGTTTATATATTATTCCCAGGAACAGAGATCCCCCTCTTTTCCTCAGGGCAAAGGATTCTTCAAACCCTTTACACCTTGCTCCACCCCCCCACCACCCCAGGTCTCTCTTTTTTTCCATGGTTTAAAGAAAATGTTTGTGAAGCACAGTCCACCCCTATAACTTACAAAAAAGATATTTCAGCCCACCTTCATGGAGTCTCTTCATTCTCCTTCCATTTAGAAACTTAGCTTTGACTTCATTGACTTTGGTGTATCTTTTCTGTTCTTCTTCCTCTCACCCACGGGAAGATGAAAGGCGGTAAGTCTTATCTGAGCATTGGAAAAAAACTTAAAATCTCCCACAGAAGTTGCAGGAGATGGGCCCGGCCATGCGGCAGCTGTGTCAGGAGCTCAGGCCGCCCAGGCCACGCTGGAGGGGCAGGACGAAAACTGCAAAGTCCAGCCAGAGGAGAAATGGGTGCCAAGGCTCTGGCTCCATGGCTTTCTTCCGGCTCTCACTGCACCCGGCTCCAGCTGCAGGCCGGGGGTTCTCCCTCTGCCTTGCCCAGCACACAAAGCCGTGGGGGGCTCTCCCAAACCGGGCCCAGCTGCCTCCCCCCAGGCCGTGAGGGCGGCCGGGCGGGCTCGGCCACCCCAGGGCTGCTCCGAGTCGGGGCAGGGCAGGGCCCCGCCTAGCCACGGCCGCACCGGGAAAAGGCGAGGATCCCAGCAATGGGCCTCTCCTCCTCTTGACCACTGGGGCCCCTGCTTAAAGACGGGGCCCGGCAGCCTCTGGAGCTTGGCGCTGTGCCTGGCCCGGGCCCCGTACTAGAAGGGACCGGTGCTAGGCCAATGCCACACCTTAAGAGGCCAAAAATGCAAGAGAGCGTTCCCTGGGGTTACCTGCTTCAAATGTGATGCACGGAGCAAACCGACTTTTCCAATTCTTTTCTCAGGCTGTCAACAACTAAACCAGCCTCCAATTGGTCCCATCAATCCACAGAGGAAGTTCTCATGGGGAAAAACTTGCTAGTGGGCCCGCCCGCCAGGGTAAAACCAGCACACAAGGGGAGGCAGGTGTTTCACATCTCCAGGACATCAGGGACCCCTCAAGCCTCACAGTGACTTGAGAAGACAAATGCCATCACTCCAAACATCCTTCCTCCTGCTGGTACCCAGCTTGAAATACTGAGCAGCATGTGGGATGGTCAGGAATATCTCTTTGGCCACTTTGGGTCCCCTGCCCTGGCTGTGTCTCCTGCCAGCCTCGTGTGCAGCATGACCCCAGGGAGCTCTGTCTGGGCAGCTCCTTCCCTAGTGCGGGGTGCCCAGCTGACACAGCCCTTGGCTCACACAGATCCAAACTGCAGAACTTTTCATCCCTCATCTTGGCCTCAGTTCCCGTAGCAGAACGCATGTTCCTGCTGGACACTCACCTGCGCCTGAGCCTGTGGAGAAGCCTGGCTGCCTTCCTCTCTGCCCAGGGCAGCACAGACACTCCCAAACTTTCCCAGCAGCTGCCACACAACCACGGCCACAGCGGCGTCCCCAGCAGTGACACCCCTGCTCTGCTCTGTTTTGCCCTCTTCTGCTCCTCTATTCACAGCTAAAAGCCTGTATCTCCACAAGGAGGTTTGTTCTGGAGGAAGACCTCCGCCCACTTCCAAACTGACTCCCAAACCCCATCCCTCTATCTTCCCATGCTTTAGAAACACCTGACCATTCAGACTCAAATTTACAGCTTATTCACAGAAGGAAGGGAAGCTTCCAACACAGTGATGGTTTTACAGTATTTATTTTGACTATCAGTCTAAACTATCTACAAACTACAAACTACAAACTACTCCTTCCAACCTACAAACTCAAAAGAACAACAAACAACAACGGCCTCTTGCACGGCTAGAATCTTCTGTCAGCCATAAACTGCTGCGCTGCCATGATCAGAGGCGTCAGGCTGGAGGTCGGCTTGGCTGAAGTTACAAACGGATGCTGCCCAAAGAGAAAAAGAACAAATGGACTTCTGCTTTCCTCACAGGCTGAAGCAGCCTTTCTCTGGCTTCCAGAGACATACAGAAACGAGGGCAGTCTGTGCACCTCTGTCTCCCTGTCCAGGACTTTCCTGCCACAGGCAAACATGGCTTCCAATTCCACAAATGCATGAAGCCAGAGGTCTGCAGCTTAAGGAGATTTAGTCTAATTGTCATTGCAAGGCTCCTTCCAAGCCATGGCAGGCCGGGATTCTCCTTGTTTTTCCTTTGGAAAGCCCCCAGAATGGAGATTCTTAGGAGCGGGGCCCACCTGACGCCTTGGACTTGAGCAGAGGAGGAGCCCCTGGCAGTGGGTAGCTGGCACAGCCTGTAGCTGCTCTGCCTTTTACCTGCAGAAGTTCCTGGGCAGACCAGCGCCTGTCCTCGTCTGTCTCCAGGCAGCAGTGCAGAAAGTCTCGCAACCAAGCCGACTGCTGCCTGGGCTTCTGCAGCTTCGGGGTGCCCCCGGTGCTGATCAGCTGTCGAGCCTAGAGAAGAAGGCAACGCCACACTCCACCTGTCTCCTTCGCACCCAAAACTGCTCACCCACACCCCGCTGGCCAAGCTGCACTCTCACAAGTGGCCCTTTCCTCCCTGCCAGAGGCTGCGACATGCCTTTCCCACCCCAACCAACTGAACCCAAAGCCAGAGGCAACCACAGCCAGTCCAATGTGCAAAGGCTCCTGCCTTCAGCCCTGATTTCATGGGCTGATTGGGAATCAGGAGCAAATCCATCAGCAAAAGCACACTCGGCTTCTCCGAGGACTGACACCAGCTCTACCGCCGCTTTGGAAGAGGGACTTTGGTCTAACTCTACTCTTCCCAAGGATTCTTCCGTAACATGCAGCTTGGCGCTGCTCACTGCTCCCTTAGGCAAAGCTGCCAGCAAGCAAATGGCATCAGCGTACTTTGGGCCGTTCCTAGTTCAAGGGCAAGGGGAATAATACAGGGCAAGAAGCACAAGAGACTATGCAGGCCGGGAGCTATGGTCTTCAGGTGTTACCAAGCTTGGCAGGCAGAAGAACGGGGGCAGATTTTCTTAGAGGGACAGGAGCATCTGAGAAAAGTTGCAGCGCACCGTGCGGGAGGTTTCCATCAGGTAAGGAGGAGCTCCTTCCACCATCTCCATCCCCACGATGCCAAAGGACCAGATGTCCACTTTGGGGCCGTAGGGCTTCCTGGTGAAAATTTCAGGCGCCATCCAGTAAGTAGTCCCGACAGCCGATCTGCGTTTGCTCTGCTCAGCCGTGAGCTGAGCAGCGAGGCCAAAATCAGCTGAGGAGAAAAAACACACTCGGATCAAGCCAGCGTGAAGTAGGAAAGCAAAGAGAAGAAGTCCCCACTCTCCCAGTGCCCAAGAAGGCAGTGTGGAATCCAAAGGGAATGCAAACAGGAATGGCATGCTGGCATTCCTAACAGCTGCAGCTGAGGAAATAGCAGATGGGCCACTTAGCAAAAGCCCCCCGTTTCACACAGTGGCTTTTAGTTCCCTGAAGCTCCAGACTGAAACTGCCTTGCTTGCCAGAGGACACACACAGCCCAAAGCCCCTCCTGACACCTTCTTCCCAGCCACACCGCCCTGCACCTTGTGGCTGTGCTCTGCGCTTGCAGCAGGGCAGCCTGCACTGCCACAGGCACCACTCTTGGGCAACTGGAAGTCACTCAAATGCACCCCCAGCCCACAGCCCACCACGGCTGGGCCTGCCCTTAACAACACCCACCCAGCTTGACAGATCCATCCAAGCCCAGGAGAATGTTGTGGCTTTTGATATCTCGGTGGATCACTTGCTTGCAGTGAAGGAAATCCAGGCCTTGCAGGCACTGAGGGAGGAAAAACAAACAGGAGATCTGACTTCGTCCCTCATGCAGTGCAGTGGCACATCTGCAAGACTGACTTGCTGGGGGACGCCGAGCCATGGCAGGCAAGGCTGAGGGGAGGGCAAGAGCTTGCTGCTGCAACATGACGACAGCAGTGCCTTTCTAAGAGAGGGTGTATTCGCTTTGAAAGAGAAAGGGCAATGCTTTTTCTGGCCAGTGCCCTGCAAACACAGACTGAAGGAGCACCGCTGCAGTGCCTGTGCTCTCTCCAGCCAGATGACAGCAAATGCCTTTGCAAATGCCCCTTTGGGTGCAAAGCTCTCCTTGGAGGCTGAGCTCTGGCAGAGTCCTGTGAGTGTCTCTTTGTCTTTGCCACTCGGCTGACACTGTGCCACCAGCACGGCTGCTCTTACAGGGAAGGAATGCAGCACACACAGGCAGCAGGCAAGTGTTTGCAGAGGCCAACGCAAACAAACGCACTAGAAGAAGGGCCCGCACCTTGGCAGGCCCTCCAGATGCACTTGCCCCCGCTCTGCCAGTCACAAGAGATAGGCAGAAAGGAAGCTCGGAAGATGAAATCAATCCTCCCCTTCCCACCCATTCCACCCAAGCCATGGCAAGCACCAACGCAATCCCTTACCTCGCGGGACACAGCTGCTATCTCTCCTTCTGCCATTTGGATCTCCCTAATGACATCGTGCAAAGACCCTCCGTCCATGTATTCCATCACGAGCCAGAGTTCCTCGTGCAGCAGGTAGCTGAAAGGAGGAAACAACCACCTGCAGGTGAATGCGTGCGCTTGCGTGACCTGATGGACCCTTTTGTCCGTGTCTCTCTCTGAGGAAGACAGGACAAAGGGAATAGGCATTCACAAGGCTCTACAGGGCTTGAACTCTGTGCAGTAGAAAAGACTGCTTGGTATGCACAGCTGTGCAGCAGGCCATGGGAAATACCATCTCCAGTGCTTTGTCAGAACTCAAGAACCTTGGGGGAAAAATCAAACACCAAACCCAACAGGACAATGGGCACGGAGGGCAGGGACTTGGAGGCTGCTGACGCAGTAAAATTGGGCCGAGACCTGCTCTTTGAAAGCGCACTTCAAACTAGATATGCCGCAAAAGATAAATGCAGCCCCCATGCAAACTCCTCCAAGATGCTGTGGATCAGCCCAGAAAGGGGAAGGAATTAACAGCTCCACCCTCTGCCAGCAACCAAAGGAGTGCTTGAACCTCTGGCTTGCAGCACGTCAGTGACCCTTCACGGCAGAAGAGCAGAACCACTCACCTGTCTACATAGTTCACCACATTGGCGTTCTTATTGTCCCGCATGACCTGGATTTCATTCACGCACAGTTCGTTGCTCTTCACTTGCAACAGACTGATTTTCTTTATGGCCACCTAAAACGACATGCAAACCATGGATCAAAGAAGTCGATGGCACAGGAACACAAGGCCAACAGGGACACTGTGATTTTGGGATGATACAGCTGCGCTGTGCCAAAATGCCTTGGGACTGGACATCAGAGGAACCGGAAGCTGAGCTTGCAAGAGCCCTTTACACTGCTTCCTTGGTCGCCACTCCCAGGACACACAGCCAGAAACCCTTTGCCTTGCAAACCTGGCAGAAACACAGTCTCAACTCTTCAGCTCAAAGCTCTAACCACCCTCGCTGCACCCACATTCTTCCCCCAGGGCCTCACTTTATCATCCCCATTTTGAATTCACGCACCACTTGCAAGCAGGAAACAACTTAGGCCTAGGAAAAATGGAGCAAAACTCCTGGGAAACCTTGGCCATTTCTAGGGGGCTTGATCATTACTCCGGTGGCCACCGGCATTCTTCACTGCACAACAACAGGGCAAACCCTTACAGATATGACAGATAAAATGCTGCCCTACAAACATCTTGACCGTCCCCCCCACCCCACCCCACACCCCCCAGAGAAATAAAAACCGACAGATTTTATGGAAAAATTGTTGTCATGATGAGAACATCATTAAGGACACATCAAAAAAAAACAAGGCTAGCACATCCTCACTTCAGCAATTTTCCATTTGTTCTGCTAAAATGCTTTTTAGCACACCAGTGACATTTGCAATTCCTGACTGATTCTAAAAAGAAATAGCTCATGCCTTGATCCTCTAGCGATACACACCAGGCTCTGAGCAGGGCTTAGGCCCTCGAGAGACTCCTTGCGGACCTCTCTCTCTAAGCACAGTTCCCAAGGGCAGCACTGCACGTGCCTAAGGAACTACCATCAAAATTCCCATGGATTTGGTGACAGCGCGAAAGGAGAATTCGGGAACCGCGAGCCAAAGCCCCAAAGGGCACCGCCATTCTCTAAGACACCGCCTTGCCACTAAGAACCAGCTAGCGTGTCCTCCTCAGAAAGACAGCCCTTGGCCTCCTTGCATTGCTTGCGGCAGCTCAGAAGGACACAGTCTGTCCCCACTGGGCTTGGCAGGCAGACCCTGCTCTGCACTTCAGTTGCCTTTGCAGCAAAGCTCTACTGGCGACCCAAAGCTCAGGCACAGCTCACAGCACAGGGGAGGGCACTCGAGAGCTGCACAAGCTGCAGCACTGCTTGACACTTACCTCTTCTCCTGTGGCAGTCTCCACTGCCGTGCACACAGTGCCGAAACCCCTAGAAACAAAACAGCAGCAGAGAAAGGAGAAGTCCTTTAGTCCCTGCAGAAGCCAGACACTGTGGCCCAAGGAGGAAAAAGAGGCCAGGGACAAACAGCAAATGCACCGCGACACATTCTGCTCTGGCTCCTTTCCCCCTTTCTCTTTCTGTGTCCGTGCGTGTCTGTGATTTTTCCAGACACACACACACACACACACACACACACACGGCCGTTGGGCCTGCTCACACTTCTCCTTGCAGTGGATGTGCCACACTCAGGCACCTCCACACAGGCCTTCTGAGAAGCCTGAAGCCATGTCACAGACATCAGAAGAAAACCTCTCAACACACATCCTTTCTGCAGCTGACAAGGAAAGTAGTCTCCAGCCACAGCTGCAGCCACAGGCAGAGCAGGCACAGGTCTCCACTGCTGCACACACAAATGGAGAAGTGCTCAAAGCAGAAGATCCTCAGACAGCTGCCTTCTGGCTCCAGAGCCATGGGCAGCTGCTTCTCTTGGGTGCAGCAGACACAGGAAGCACTCTACTTTTCAGGGGACTTCTTCTACATTTGGCTCCTCCCAGAGGAAATGTTGCAAATCAATCCCACTGACAGTCAGCAGAGCTGGCTTTCAGTAGGGAATAGCTTGGTGCTTTCTTTGCAGGAAAGGCCGCAACCCCACGGGATCCACGAGGGCTCTCCCCTCAGGCACTCGATGCCTTTTCCTCTAGAGTGCATTGGCATTGGACACTGGCCTGAAGCTTTGGCTTTTGCCACCTCAGCTACAAAAGAGAGCTGCTTCTTTTGTGTCTGCTTTTGGCTTCTAGACTAGCTAGGTGGTCATCCTGACCACTGAACCTTGTTTTCAGCAAAACGCTGGAACAAAGCTTCCTGAGAGCTGTTCCCTGACAGCCCGCAGCTGCTACCTTGACCTTGGAGGCAATGAAGTTTTTCCTCCTTTCATTGCCACGGATCCTGTATCCTTTTGGGACACAGAGAAATGATTTGTCCCAAGAAAAGCGGCAAGAGGGGGAAAGACACTTGAGGGACAGGAGATGTGCCAGGTGCTGCTCCTTGCTGCAGAAAGGACCATTCCAGCATCCAGGTGTCTTTGCCATGCCTTCAGACCACAGCTATCAATGCTGACCAAAACTGAGGCATAGCAGCGTCTCAGCGCAGCGTCTGCACAGCTTTGCAGCTTGCCTGACATCACTCCGGCGACAGGTGACAGCAGCAAAGTACACAGCCCCTCCCTTTGAAGAAGCACCTGTGGCTGCACTCACCCTTTGCCAATAATTTCCAGTTCTGTATATTTAGCCTCCGGATCTCCTTCGCTCACCAGCATCCCTGTAAAAACCCAAAGGAAAGATGCTCACTTCAAAACTGAGATGCCAGCCTGCAGCAGATCACCAAGGCAGCCCCACTCTCTGGCACACTGGGCCCTTTCAACTCCCTCACTGGACAAACAACAACACCATTGCCGCACCAGCACCACCAGCAGCACCACCAAAACAACAGCAGCAGGACAAGCAGCTCTCCAGCACATACGGTCTGCACTAAACTAGAAGCCTAAACTAAAATCTAAGCACGTGGAGAAACAGTCCAAGGACATAGAGATCAGAAGGCCACGACCAAGACAAGTGAGTGTGGTCTATAAAACCCAAACCTTTCTGTTCTTGGCCATGAACACTCTGTGCCATTCAACAAAAGCTGGCATCCTTGCAAGCAGCAAAGGCACCTTGGCTTCTGCAATCAATTTGTATCAACAGCTGCCTGCTCCAGAAGCGGAAGAATAGTGCCCAGTGCTTCCAGCAGAGGCATGATCTCCGCCTTGAAGCAGCACTTTACCTAAACAATGCCTTTCTGGCTTGCAAGAGCAGCAGCAGCAGCTGACGTTGCAACCTATTGCCATGGGCCTTAACAGTGAGGTTCCTCAGCCTTCAGGAGAGGCTATGATCTGAAGATGACCTTGGCTGTGCCCCACAGGAGCTGGGCCCCACAGGAGCTCCCTGAAGTCGCCTCATTCACAAGGTCCCGGCCTCCTGCTCAGCCACAAACCATCTCTCTTTTGCCTTTTGTACTGAGGCAAGCTCAGGCAAAGCCAAAGCACGCCAGGCTGCCCTCAGAGGCAGCAGCAAGAGCCCGCTGTTCCTTCAGCACCTCCAAGCACAACAACAGCTCCTGTGTGGAGGCCGCAGCAGCCGACACTCAGCCCAGCAGGAACTGCAGGTGGGACAGCTCACGCTGACACACGATCACACAGGGCACTGCTCCAGCACACAGGCATCACAAAGGACATACTCAGCAGGGCCAGGCGCTCGTCCTCTGTCCTCTCTCTAAGCAGCTGCTCCATGCTGCCCGAGGAACTACTTGTGCTCCAGGTGCACGAGCTGCTCGCGCTTGACTTTCCAGCTTGGGGACAGGAGGCTTCTTCAGAGCCGGCAGCTGCAGCTCGTGCCGGCGCCAGGCCAGAGGAAGTGGAGCTCTGGGACAAGAAACAAATTTGGGTCAGAAACACGCCTGCCACAGATGCCCCTCCAATCCCATTTCAAATGCAAGCCCCTTGGAAGATGCTGCTGGCCACATCCTGGGCTCTTCACCTCTCGGCTTTTGCTGCCCCCTTCTCTCACACAAGGCGCAAATTCCAAAGGCTGCTTTTACCCGATGCACAACATGACCCCAAAGACACCGCTGACCAAAGCAGGTGCTTACTGATGTTGGCTGCTCAGGCCGTGGGCTGACAGCAGGGACAGGTTCATTAGCACCTTCCTCCTCTTCAGCCTCTTCCTTGACTCCAAGTTCAGCAAGAGCAGGGGCTGGTGCTGCCCTTGGGCTCTGGGCACAGACAGCAGCGGGAGGGACAGGAAAGAACCTGTCATTCAGAACCTGACAGATATTCAGCTACAGGCCCCTGCTGCAGCTTAGCTGCTCCTTGAGCTCCCCACAGCTGCTGATGAGCAGGGCCAGGTCCCTCCGGGGGACAGTGGCTCCTCCATATCCTGCAAGGCTGTCAAGTGCATCTTTGCACGGCTCTCCTCACCAGAGATAGGGAGCCTGCACAGCCACTGGCCACCAAGGGCCTCACTTGTACCCCAGCAGCATCCCAAGACACCCTAATGCTACCTCTTGTCTCTTGCTAAGAGGAATTCACAGCCCCTATCAGAGTGGTGGGGAACGGATGCCTAAATGTCCAAGTTCCACACCCCTTTCCCAGGGGTGAAACACTCTGCAAGTGCCAGAAAGATTCCAGCCTGACTCAGCATCTTCAACTACGCAGGGGAGGTGCTGTCTGATCAAAAACTTCCAGCTCTCCTTTGCTCCAGCCACAGGGCCACTCCCAGCTGCCACTTACTGATGCTGGATGCTCAGGCCCCACAGTAGCAGCAGCTGCAGCTTGGTGGGCATCTTCCTCCCCTTTGGCCTCTTCTTCAGGAAGATGCGCAGCCGCAGGAGGCTCTGAGGTTGCTTTTGGGCTCTGCAGACAGACAGCAACGGGAGGGACAGGCAACCTTCTTGATATTCAGCTCTAGAACCCAGATGCACTAAGGAGGAATCATCTGGATTCTAAGTTGCTCAGCCTCCAGCTAATTGGACCAATCAGAGCAGACTGCGCTCTCTTGCACAGGAGAAATTCCATCATGCATTCAAGCAACGAGCAACCCCACTTTCCACTGCTTAAAAGCTCTGAAATGGAACTGGGCAAAACAGACACACATCCTCCACACATTGCTACTGCTGCTGCTCCTGCTGCTGCTGCTGCAGAGAGCCCGCACTGTACTTTCATTCATCCAAGCAGGCTGGCACTGGACTGCAGCAGGCCCAGCTCACAGCTTGCTCCACAGCTGTCCAATGCTACTAACGCCAAAGGCTCCTTTCCCACTCACCCAAGGGCTGGATTCTCTCCAGGCACGGGCAATGTGACCTGCAACACACAAAGGAAAAAGAACCCCATGCTGTGAGAAAACTGCCCGCTCTGGGAAAACCCACCAAAAAGTCAACCCAAAGCCAGAGCATATTGCTTTCACTCCATGCCTCCAGCAGCAAGCCTCGTGTCACACAGCAAGCAAGACAACAGCACAAAGGATTGCCTCGTGTCTGTCTTTTGTCCTTTTTGGCCACTCAACCCTCAGAAACCTGAGGCCCATGAAGTCCAAGTTCTGAAACAGTCATTGTTTCTGCCCTGCCCCACCCAGCAGGAGCTACAGCTCGTCTCCTTCCTGTATTTCAGTTTTCTGAAGAGATGCAAGCGTCAGTTGCCACGAGCTTGCTGAAAACTTTTGCCCAGAAATGCTTCAGCCCAAGCCCTTTAGCCATGGTGGCAGTTCTAATGTGACGCTGCACAGCAACACCTCCTGTGCCCAGCAGCATACCGGAACTTGTCTGAAATGTCTATTTCAAGGGCCTTTCCCAAGCTGATTCTGTGATTTCCTCACAGAGGGAAGGGCTCTTTCAGCACACAGGAACTGTCAAGTCCCACACACATGTGCTGGGATGGGGGAATGCAGACAAGAAGAGGCTTCCCCTCAGTCCTGGAGAGCAGCGCAGTTTTTCCAAGCGCTCCTTCTAAGCTCTCCCTGTCTTCCCCTCTTAGAAGTTGTCAGTCTTGAGCCAGCAAATGCAGGAGATTCCAGACTCCACTGCCACAGGCCATGCCGTGTGGGGAGAAGAAGCCCAGCAGGCTACATTACAAATGCAGCCCACGGCCCGCTGGCTAGAGACACCCCCTTGTCAGCTGCAGCTGCTGACAGCAGCTTTACCCAACAAAAGGCCTCTTCATGGCCTTTGGCCTTCCATCTGCTGCACCGAATAGAAGCGCCTACTTACGTGCCAGGTGGGTGAAAAAGTAGCCAGAATAAGCCACGGTAAAAGCCGTGCAAACTGCAGCACACACTCTCTCCATGGCGGGAGCTATGCTGCTCAAGTCGGCACCAGACAGCACTTGTGGGGACAAACAAAAATCCTGCAAGAGCTCTCAGGGTGCAGCTGGCTGTCAGAGACCTCGTCGATCAGCAGGTTGCACCTGCAGGGAGCATGCCAAAGAGCTGCTCTGCCCACTGAGGCCTCCCGTGCCTGGGCACAGCAACTTTGCCTTGACAGCGCTGGGATGCGGCCGCTGACATCACAATAGCAGCTGCTCTAGGCTGCCTTGTGAAGTCACGCCGAGAAGCACACCTTCTCACTTCAGCTAAGGCCAAAAGGCACCTGCAAAGTTCTCCTCTGCTACAAAGCAACACAAAAAGGCCGCCTAGTCCATAAGCTGTTGCTCAAGGCATCTGGGAGTAACACCAAGAACACAGGAAGCCCTTGTAGCCCACGCTGAGAAGCTGAACACGGAGAAGGGACCATGATGATGTGAGGAGAAACCAAAAAAGAGAACAGCACCTTTGGCCACTCATTGTCCTGTGTTAAATCATGAGGCTTGATGCAGGTGGGGCTCTAAAAGGCAGCACCAATGGAAATCCCCCCTTCAGTGCCAGCTGTGGGACAAAACCTCAGGAAGGCCTTTCAGAGCCCTTCTTCCTCACTTGTTTGCTGCAGAACAAGGTGGGACACAGGCCTAAAAAGGTACATTGATGAAAACATGGAAAGCTAAGCAACACATGCACTAAAATCACATCATCCTCCTGCTGCACTGCTGTGGCATTTCCAAGGAGGCTCGCCCATCTGAGGTGCACCTGAGGGAGCTTCCCTGGGCAAACGTGTGCCTCAGAGGGGGCTGCCTGCTGCAGATGGGAAGGAAGGAAGAAAGGAAGGAAAAGAAAGAAAGAAAGAAAGAAAGGAAGGAAGGAAAAGAAAGAAAAGAAAGAAAGAGAGAAAGAAAGAAAGAGAGAAAGAAAGAAAAACAAAGAAAGAAAGAAAGAGAATAGAAGGTACCAGCATCATCGCTGTGGGCCGAGTCCCAAAGTGCTGGAAGGAGTAAAGCAGTGTGCCCAAGTGGGCTGGTCCCAGAAAAACTGAAGTTTTGAGGCAGAGACCAAATAGATCACGTGCTGGAGCAGCTACGGGAAGGCAGGCTGAGGAAAACAGAAAAACCACCGCCATTCCAAAACGTGGATGCTTCCTTCTCCCTCCTCCTCTTGCATTCCAACCTCTTTTGCTCTATTTGCCATGTTGTGGTATAAGCCCAGGCAGCAAGCAAGTGCCACACACAGCCATTCTCACTCGATGCCCGGTCACCAGCAGGCTGGCCTGTGCAGAGAATTGGAAGGGTAGAAGCTGGAAAATTGCCAGGTGCAGAAAACAATTGAGCTGCATAGGGAATGCAGAAGCCTCATGCATAGGCCAAGAAACCCCTTTGAACTCATTCCCCATTTCCCAAGTGGAGGCAGGTGTTTCACATCTCCAGGACATCAGGGACCCCTCAAGCCTCACAGTGACTTGAGAAGACAAATGCCATCACTCCAAACATCCTTCCTCCTGCTGGTACCCAGCTTGAAATACTGAGCAGCATGTGGGATGGTCAGGAATATCTCTTTGGCCACTTTGGGTCCCCTGCCCTGGCTGTGTCTCCTGCCAGCCTCGTGTGCAGCATGACCCCAGGGAGCTCTGTCTGGGCAGCTCCTTCCCTAGTGCGGGGTGCCCAGCTGACACAGCCCTTGGCTCACACAGATCCAAACTGCAGAACTTTTCATCCCTCATCTTGGCCTCAGTTCCCGTAGCAGAACTCGTGTTCCCACCGTATCGGAAAAATAATATTAGGAGAAATGGGGCAACTGAGAGACTGGATAAAAAGTGCTTTCTAGCCTTATGGCATCCATCTCATAGAAAGGTGAGGCATTAAAGGTGTTACATCCAGTGCCATAGTATCAGAAGCCTTTCCCTTCTTCATTCCGATGCCTTATGTTCGTTTTTTCACTAGTCACATACTTCTGCAAAACTTGTGAACATCTTTTCATAGCAATCATTAATTCCTTACTTTCTGCAGCCTTGCCACAATGCATCATTTTTCAACCAATCATACAGCATTTCTAAATTCACATTGCTGCATCTTCATCTTTTCACTAACTTTAGAACAAGTTCTATTGCTACGTTTGAAAACCTTTTGCAACCTTACTTAACGTATTGCCTGGCTTGCATAACACATCTTTCCCTTTGCTTAAAACATATTTCCATTTCAAGTGCAAACCTGTATTCCTCTTTCCTGTCTGCTTCACTTTTTAGCTTGTAATTCTAAAGGCCTTCCCTAAAGTCTCAGGTTAAATAAACATTGTATCCATCTCTACCTCTGAGCCTGGATGCACAAGGCCCGGAGAGCTCCCTGGGCTTTGCATTTCCCACAAGCAAATGAGCAAAGAGCTCATTTCCCATTTCCCAAGGTGTAATGGTTTCGTTTGTTTGTTTGTTTGTTTCCGGGCCAATGTACCAATAATGTAATAGTTTAAGGTTTGCCAATTTTAATATCGTTACCTTTTGTGGTGAACTAGAATTAGGAGTAAAAGTAAAGCAGGCCAAACACTTACAAAGGGAATAAAGAAAAAGACTTTATTAACTACACAAAGAATAAGAATAATAAATTCAGAGCAGATTTTCAGACCAGCTCTTCTTTCCCCCTTTGTTACAGCTTAACAACATGCAGAGACACTTCCGTCAATTTCTTCCGTAAATTATCTTTTCCAGTTCACTTTAGGGAGAGGAGTTTCTTTTTCTTTAGCTATAAGGATCTTTTACTAAGAGAGGAAATTGCCAGTTCTCTTTTGACTCCACTTGCTCAGGATTCACAGCTGCCCGGGATCTGCTGTCAGGAAACTCCTCCCACTTCACAGTCTGTTCACAACTGAGTTGCGGGCCATGGTAAAAAGTCATGGGGTATGACTTGTAAGGATGAGCTACTCCAAGGCAAAAGTTCTCTTTAGCTCACTTCTCTCTCTGTTTATATATTATTCCCAGGAACAGAGATCCCCCTCTTTTCCTCAGGGCAAAGGATTCTTCAAACCCTTTACACCTTGCTCCACCCCCCCACCACCCCAGGTCTCTCTTTTTTTCCATGGTTTAAAGAAAATGTTTGTGAAGCACAGTCCACCCCTATAACTTACAAAAAAGATATTTCAGCCCACCTTCATGGAGTCTCTTCATTCTCCTTCCATTTAGAAACTTAGCTTTGACTTCATTGACTTTGGTGTATCTTTTCTGTTCTTCTTCCTCTCACCCACGGGAAGATGAAAGGCGGTAAGTCTTATCTGAGCATTGGAAAAAAACTTAAAATCTCCCACAGAAGTTGCAGGAGATGGGCCCGGCCATGCGGCAGCTGTGTCAGGAGCTCAGGCCGCCCAGGCCACGCTGGAGGGGCAGGACGAAAACTGCAAAGTCCAGCCAGAGGAGAAATGGGTGCCAAGGCTCTGGCTCCATGGCTTTCTTCCGGCTCTCACTGCACCCGGCTCCAGCTGCAGGCCGGGGGTTCTCCCTCTGCCTTGCCCAGCACACAAAGCCGTGGGGGGCTCTCCCAAACGGGGCCCAGCTGCCTCCCCCCAGGCCGTGAGGGCGGCCGGGCGGGCTCGGCCACCCCAGGGCTGCTCCGAGTCGGGGCAGGGCAGGGCCCCGCCGAGCCACGGCCGCACCGGGAAAAGGCGAGGATCCCAGCAATGGGCCTCTCCTCCTCTTGACCACTGGGGCCCCTGCTTAAAGACGGGGCCCGGCAGCCTCTGGAGCTTGGCCCTGTGCCTGGCCCGGGCCCCGTACTAGAAGGGACCGGTGCTAGGCCAATGCCACACCTTAAGAGGCCAAAAATGCAAGAGAGCGTTCCCGGGGCTTACCTGCTTCAAATGTGATGCACGGAGCAAACCGACTTTTCCAATTCTTTTCTCAGGCTGTCAACAACTAAACCAGCCTCCAATTGGTCCCATCAATCCACAGAGGAAGTTCTCATGGGGAAAAACTTGCTAGTGGGCCCGCCCGCCAGGGTAAAACCAGCACACAAGGGGAGGCAGGTGTTTCACATCTCCAGGACATCAGGGACCCCTCAAGCCTCACAGTGACTTGAGAAGACAAATGCCATCACTCCAAACATCCTTCCTCCTGCAGGCACCCAGCTTGAAATACTGAGCAGCATGTGGGATGGTCAGGAATATCTCTTTGGCCACTTTGGGTCCCCTGCCCTGGCTGTGTCTCCTGCCAGCCTCGTGTGCAGCATGACCCCAGGGAGCTCTGTCTGGGCAGCTCCTTCCCTAGTGCGGGGTGCCCAGCTGACACAGCCCTTGGCTCACACAGATCCAAACTGCAGAACTTTTCATCGCTCATCTTGGCCTCAGTTCCCGTAGGAGAACGCATGTTCCTGCTGGACACTCACCTGCGCCTGAGCCTGTGGAGAAGCCTGGCTGCCTTCCTCTCTGCCCAGGGCAGCACAGACACTCCCAAACTTTCCCAGCAGCTGCCACACAACCACGGCCACAGCGGCGTGCCCAGCAGTGACACCCCTGCTCTGCTCTGTTTTGCCCTCTTCTGCTCCTCTATTCACAGCTAAAAGCCTGTATCTCCACAAGGAGGTTTGTTCTGGAGGAAGACCTCCGCCCACTTCCAAACTGACTCCCAAACCCCATCCCTCTATCTTCCCATGCTTTAGAAACACCTGACCATTCAGACTCAAATTTACAGCTTATTCACAGAAGGAAGGGAAGCTTCCAACACAGTGATGGTTTTACAGTATTTATTTTGACTATCAGCCTAAACTATCTACAAACTACAAACTACAAACTACTCCTTCCAACCTACAAACTCAAAAGAACAACAAACAACAACGGCCTCTTGCACGGCTAGAATCTTCTGTCAGCCATAAGCTGCTGCGCTGCCATGATCAGAGGCGTCAGGCTGGAGGTCGGCTTGGCTGAAGTTACAAACGGATGCTGCCCAAAGAGAAAAAGAACAAATGAACTTCTGCTTTCCTCACAGGCTGAAGCAGCCTTTCTCTGGCTACCAGAGACACAGAGAAACGAGGGCAGTCTGTGCACCTCTGTCTCCCTGTCCAGGACTTTCCTGCCACAGGCAAACATGGCTTCCAATTCCACAAATGCATGAAGCCAGAGGTCTGCAGCTTAAGGAGATTTAGTCTAATTGTCATTGCAAGGCTCCTTCCAAGCCATGGCAGGCCGGGATTCTCCTTGTTTTTCCTTTGGAAAGCCCCCAGAATGGAGATTCTTAGGAGCGGGGCCCACCTGACGCCTTGGACTTGAGCAGAGGAGGAGCCCCTGGCAGTGGGTAGCTGGCACAGCCTGTAGCTGCTCTGCCTTTTACCTGCAGAAGTTCCTGGGCAGACCAGCGCCTGTCCTCGTCTGTCTCCAGGCAGCAGTGCAGAAAGTCTCGCAACCAAGCCGACTGCTGCCTGGGCTTCTGCAGCTTCGGGGTGCCCCCGGTGCTGATCAGCTGTCGAGCCTAGAGAAGAAGGCAACGCCACACTCCACCTGTCTCCTTCACACCCAAAACTGCTCACCCACACCCCGCTGGCCAAGCTGCACTCTCACAAGTGGCCCTTTCTTCCCCGCCAGAGGCTGTGACATGCCTTTCCCACCCCAACCAACTGAACCCAAAGCCAGAGGCAACCGCAGCCAGTCCAATGTGCAAAGGCTCCTGCCTTCAGCCCTGATTTCATGGGCTGATTGGGAATCAGGAGCAAATCCATCAGCAAAAGCACACTCGGCTTCTCCGAGGACTGACACCAGCTCTACCGCCAATTTGGAAGAGGGACTTTGGTCTAACTCTATTCTTCACAAGGATTCTTCCGTAACATGCAGCTTGGCGCTGCTCACTGCTCCCTTAGGCAAAGCTGCCAGCAAGCAAATGGCATCAGCGTACTTTGGGCCGTTCCTAATTCAAGGGCAAGGGGAATAATACAGGGCAAGAAGCACAAGAGACTATGCAGCCCGGGAGCTATGGTCTTCAGGTGTTACCAAGCTTGGCAGGCAGAAGAACGGGGGCAGATTTTCTTAGAGGGACAGGAGCATCTGAGAGAAGTTGCAGCGCACCATGCGGGAGGTTTCCATCAGGTAAGGAGGAGCTCCTTCCACCATCTCCATCCCCACGATGCCAAAGGACCAGATGTCCACTTTGGGGCCGTAGGGCTTCCTGGTGAAAATTTCAGGCGCCATCCAGTAAGTAGTCCCGACAGCCGATCTGCGTTTGCTCTGCTCAGCCGTGAGCTGAGCAGCGAGGCCAAAATCAGCTGAGGAGAAAAAACACACTCGGATCAAGCCAGCGTGAAGTAGGAAAGCAAAGAGAAGAAGTCCCCACTCTCCCAGTGCCCAAGAAGGCAGTGTGGAATCCAAAGGGAATGCAAACAGGAATGGCATGCTGGCATTCCTAACAGCTGCAGCTGAGGAAATAGCAGATGGGCCACTTAGCAAAAGCCCCCCGTTTCACACAGTGGCTTTTAGTTCCCTGAAGCTCCAGACTGAAACTGCCTTGCTTGCGTGAGGGCACACACAGCCCAAAGCCCCTCCTGACACCTTCTTCCCAGCCACACCGCCCTGCACCTTGTGGCTGTGCTCTGCGCTTGCAGCAGGGCAGCCTGCACTGCCACAGGCACCACTCTTGGGCAACTGGAAGTCACTCAAATGCACCCCCAGCCCACAGCCCACCACGGCTAGGCCTGCCCTTAACAACACCCACCCAGCTTGACAGATCCATCCAAGCCCAGGAGAATGTTGTGGCTTTTGATGTCTCGGTGGATCACTTGCTTGCAGTGAAGGAAATCCAGGCCTTGCAGGCACTGAGGGAGGAAAAACAAACAGGAGATCTGACTTCGTCCCTCATGCAGTGCAGTGGCACATCTGCAAGACTGACTTGCTGGGGGACGCCGAGCCATGGCAGGCAAGGCTGAGGGGAGGGCAAGAGCTTGCTGCTGCAACATGACGACAGCAGGGCCTTTCTAAGAGAGGGTGTATTCGCTTTGAAAGAGAAAGGACAATGCTTTTTCTGGCCAGTGCCCTGCAAACACAGACTGAAGGAGCACCGCTGCAGTGCCTGTGCTCTCTCCAGCCAGATGACAGCAAATGCCTTTGCAAATGCCCCTTTGGGTGCAAAGCTCTCCTTGGAGGCTGAGCTCTGGCAGAGTCCTGTGAGTGTCTCTTTGTCTTTGCCACTCGGTTGATACTGTGCCACCAGCACGGCTGCTCTTACAGGGAAGGAATGCAGCACACACAGGCAGCAGGCAAGTGTTTGCAGAGGCCAACGCAAACAAACGCACTAGAAGAAGGGCCCGCACCTTGGCAGGCCCTCCAGATGCACTTGCCCCCGCTCTGCCAGTCACAAGAGATAGGCAGAAAGGAAGCTCGGAAGATGAAATCAATCCTCCCCTTCCCACCCATTCCACCCAAGCCATGGCAAGCACCAACGCAATCCCTTACCTCGCGGGACACAGCTGCTATCTCTCCTTCTGCCATTTGGATCTCCCTAATGACATCGTGCAAAGACCCTCCGTCCATGTATTCCATCACGAGCCAGAGTTCCTCGTGCAGCAGGTAGCTGAAAGGAGGAAACAACCACCTGCAGGTGAATGCGTGCGCTTGCGTGACCTGATGGACCCTTTTGTCCGTGTCTCTCTCCGAGGAAGACAGGACGAAGGGAATAGGCATTCACAAGGCTCTACAGGGCTTGAACTCTGTGCAGTAGAAAAGACTGCTTGGTATGCACAGCTGTGCAACAGGCCATGGGAAATACCATCTCCAGTGCTTTGTCAGAACTCAAGAACCTTGGGGGAAAAATCAAACACCAAACCCAACAGGACAATGGGCACGGAGGGCAGGAACTTGGAGGCTGCTGACGCAGTAAAATTGGGCCGAGACCTGCTCTTTGAAAGCGCACTTCAAACTAGATATGCCGCAAAAGATAAATGCAGCCCCCATGCAAACTCCTCCAAGATGCTGTGGATCAGCCCAGAAAGGGGAAGGAATTAACAGCTCCACCCTCTGCCAGCAACCAAAGGAGTGCTTGAACCTCTGGCTTGCAGCACGTCAGTGACCCTTCACGGCAGAAGAGCAGAACCACTCACCTGTCTACATAGTTCACCACATTGGCGTTCTTATTGTCCCGCATGACCTGGATTTCATTCACGCACAGTTCGTTGCTCTTCACTTGCAACAGACTGATTTTCTTTATGGCCACCTAAAACGACATGCAAACCATGGATCAAAGAAGTCTATGGCACAGGAACACAAGGCCAACAGGGACACTGTGATTTAGGGATGATACAGCTGCGCTGTGCCAAAATGCCTTGGGACTGGACATCAGAGGAACCGGAAGCTGAGCTTGCAAGAGCCCTTTACACTGCTTCCTTGGTCGCCACTCCCAGGACACACAGCCAGAAACCCTTTGCCTTGCAAACCTGGCAGAAACACAGTCTCAACTCTCCAGCTCAAAGCTCTAACCACCCTCGTTGCACCCACATTCTTCCCCCAGGGCCTCACTTTATCATCCCCATTTTGAATTCACGCACCACTTGCAAGCAGGAAACAACTTAGGCCTAGGAAAAATGGAGCAAAACTCCTGGGAAAGCTTGGCCATTTCTAGGGGGCTTGATCATTACTCCGGTGGCCACCGGCATTCTTCACTGCACAACAACAGGGCAAACCCTTACAGATATGACAGATAAAATGCCGCCTTACAAACATCCTGACCGTCCCCCCCAGCCCACCCCACCCCCCAGAGAAATAAAAACCGACAGATTTTATGGAAAAATTGTTGTCATGATGAGAACATCATTAGGGACACATCAAAAAAAAACAAGGCTAGCACATCCTCACTTCAGCAATTTTCCATTTGTTCTGCTAAAATGCTTTCTAGCACACCAGTGACATTTGCAATTCCTGACTGATTCTAAAAAGAAATAGCTCATGCCTTGATCCTCTAGCGATACACACCAGGCTCTGAGCAGGGCTTAGGCCCTCGAGAGACTCCTTGCAGACCTCTCTCTCTAAGCACAGTTCCCAAGGGCAGCACTGCACGTGCCTAAGGAACTACCATCAAAATTCCCATGGATTTGCTGACAGCGCGAAAGGAGAAGTCGGGAACCGCGAGCCAAAGCCCCAAAGGGCACCGCCATTCTCTAAGACACCGCCTTGCCACTAAGAACCAGCTAGCGTGTCCTCCTCAGAAAGACAGCCCTTGGCCTCCTTGCATTGCTTGCGGCAGCTCAGAAGGACACAGTCTGTCCCCACTGGGCTTGGCAGGCAGACCCTGCTCTGCACTTCAGTTGCCTTTGCAGCAAAGCTCTAGTGGCAACCCAAAGCTCAGGCACAGCTCACAGCACAGGGGAGGGCACTCGAGAGCTGCACAAGCTGCAGCACCGCTTGACACTTACCTCTTCTCCTGTGGCAGTCTCCACTGCCGTGCACACAGTGCCGAAACCCCTAGAAACAAAACAGCAGCAGAGAAAGGAGAAGTCCTTTAGTCCCTGCAGAAGCCAGACACTGTGGCCCAAGGAGGAAAAAGAGGCCAGGGACAAACAGCAAATGCACCGCGACACATTCTGCTCTGGCTCCTTTCCCCCTTTCTCTTTCTGTGTCCGTGCGTGTCTGTGATTTTTCCAGACACACACACACACACACACACACACACATGGCCGTTGGGCCTGCTCACACTTCTCCTTGCAGTGGATGTGCCACACTCAGGCACCTCCACACAGGCCTTCTGAGAAGCCTGAAGCCATGTCACAGACATCAGAAGAAAACCTCTCAACACACATCCTTTCTGCAGCTGACAAGGAAAGTAGTCTCCAGCCACAGCTGCAGCCACAGGCAGAGCAGGCACAGGTCTCCACTGCTGCACACACAAATGGAGAAGTGCTCAAAGCAGAAGATCCTCAGACAGCTGCCTTCTGGCTCCAGAGCCATGGGCAGCTGCTTCTCTTGGGTGCAGCAGACACAGGAAGCACTCTACTTTTCAGGGGACTTCTTCTACATTTGGCTCCTCCCAGAGGAAATGTTGCAAATCAATCCCACTGACAGTCAGCAGAGCTGGCTTTCAGTAGGGAATAGCTTGGTGCTTTCTTTGCAGGAAAGGCCGCAACCCCACGGGATCCACGAGGGCTCTCCCCTCAGGCACTCGATGCCTTTTCCTCTAGAATGCATTGGCATTGGACACTGGCCTGAAGCTTTGGCTTTTGCCACCTCAGCTACAAAAGAGAGCTGCTGCTTTTGTGTCTGCTTTTGGCTTCTAGACTAGCTAGGTGGTCATCCTGACCACTGAACCTTGTTTTCAGCAAAACGCTGGAACAAAGCTTCCTGAGAGCTGTTCCCTGACAGCCCGCAGCTGCTACCTTGACCTTGGAGGCAATGAAGTTTTTCCTCCTTTCATTGCCACGGATCCTGTATCCTTTTGGGACACAGAGAAATGATTTGTCCCAAGAAAAGCGGCAAGAGGGGGAAAGACACTTGAGGGACAGGAGATGTGCCAGGTGCTGCTCCTTGCTGCAGAAAGGACCATTCCAGCATCCAGGTGTCTTTGCCATGCCTTCAGACCACAGCTATCAATGCTGACCAAAACTGAGACATAGCAGCGTCTCAGCGCAGCGTCTGCACAGCTTTGCAGCTTGCCTGACATCACTCCGGCGACAGGTGACAGCAGCAAAGTACACAGCCCCTCCCTTTGAAGAAGCACCTGTGGCTGCACTCACCCTTTGCCAATAATTTCCAGTTCTGTATATTTAGCCTCCGGATCTCCTTCGCTCACCAGCATCCCTGTAAAAACCCAAAGGAAAGATGCTCACTTCAAAACTGAGATGCCAGCCTGCAGCAGATCACCAAGGCAGCCCCACTCTCTGGCACACTGGGCCCTTTCAACTCCCTCACTGGACAAACAACAACACCATTGCCGCACCAGCACCACCAGCAGCACCACCAAAACAACAGCAGCAGGACAAGCAGCTCTCCAGCACATACGGTCTCTAAGCACGTGGAGAAACAGTCCAAGGACACAGAGATCAGAAGGCCACGACCAAGACAAGTGAGTGTGGTCTATAAAACCCAAACCTTTCTGTTCTTGGCCATGAACACTCTGTGCCATTCAACAAAAGCTTGCATCCTTGCAAGCAGCAAAGGCACCTTGGCTTCTGCAATCAATTTGTATCAACAGCTGCCCGCTCCAGAAGCGGAAGAATAGTGCCCAGTGCTTCCAGCAGAGGCATGATCTCCGCCTTGAAGCAGCACTTTACCTAAACAATGCCTTTCTGGCTTGCAAGAGCAGCAGCAGCAGCTGACGTTGCAACCTATTGCCATGGGCCTTAACAATGAGGTTCCTCAGCCTTCAGGAGAGGCTATGATCTGAAGATGACCTTGGCTGTGCCCCACAGGAGCTGGGCCCCACAGGAGCTCCCTGAAGCCGCCTCATTCACAAGGTCCCGGCCTCCTGCTCAGCCACAAACCATCTCTCTTTTGCCTTTTGTACTGAGGCAAGCTCAGGCAAAGCCAAAGCACGCCAGGCTGCCCTCAGAGGCAGCAGCAAGAGCCCGCTGTTCCTTCAGCACCTCCAAGCACAACAACAGCTCCTGTGTGGAGGCCGCAGCAGCCGACACTCAGCCCAGCAGGAACTGCAGGTGGGACAGCTCACGCTGACACACGATCACACAGGGCACTGCTCCAGCACACAGGCATCACAAAGGACATACTCAGCAGGGCCAGGCACTCGTCCTCTGTCCTCTCTCTAAGCAGCTGCTCCATGCTGCCCGAGGAACTACTTGTGCTCCAGGTGCACGAGCTGCTCGCGCTTGACTTTCCAGCTTGGGGACAGGAGGCTTCTTCAGAGCCGGCAGCTGCAGCTCGTGCCGGCGCCAGGCCAGAGGAAGTGGAGCTCTGGGACAAGAAACAAATTTGGGTCAGAAACACGCCTGCCACAGATGCCCCTCCAATCCCATTTCAAATGCAAGCCCCTTGGAAGATGCTGCTGGCCACATCCTGGGCTCTTCACCTCTCGGCTTTTGCTGCCCCCTTCTCTCACACAAGGCGCAAATTCCAAAGGCTGCTTTTACCCCATGCACAACATGACCCCAAAGACACCGCTGACCAAAGCAGGCGCTTACTGATGTTGGCTGCTCAGGCCGTGGGCTGACAGCAGGGACAGGTTCATTAGCACCTTCCTCCTCTTCAGCCTCTTCCTTGACTCCAAGTTCAGCAAGAGCAGGGGCTGGTGCTGCCCTTGGGCTCTGGGCACAGACAGCAGCGGGAGGGACAGGAAAGAACCTGTCATTCAGAACCTGACAGATATTCAGCTACAGGCCCCTGCTGCAGCTTAGCTGCTCCTTGAGCTCCCCACAGCTGCTGATGAGCAGGGCCAGGTCCCTCCAGGGGACAGTGGCTCCTCCATATCCTGCAAGGCTGTCAAGTGCATCTTTGCACGGCTCTCCTCACCAGAGATAGGGAGCCTGCACAGCCACTGGCCACCAAGGGCCTCACTTGTACCCCAGCAGCATCCCAAGACACCCTAATGCTACCTCTTGTCTCTTGCTAAGAGGAATTCACAGCCCCTATCAGAGTGGTGGGGAACGGATGCCTAAATGTCCAAGTTCCACACCCCTTTCCCAGGGGTGAAACACTCTGCAAGTGCCAGAAAGATTCCAGCCTGACTCAGCATCTTCAACTACGCAGGGGAGGTGCTGTCTGATCAAAAACTTCCAGCTCTCCTTTGCTCCAGCCACAGGGCCACTCCCAGCTGCCACTTACTGATGCTGGATGCTCAGGCCCCACAGTAGCAGCAGCTGCAGCTTGGTGGGCATCTTCCTCCCCTTTGGCCTCTTCTTCAGGAAGATGCGCAGCCGCAGGAGGCTCTGAGGTTGCTTTTGGGCTCTGCAGACAGACAGCAACGGGAGGGACAGGCAACCTTCTTGATATTCAGCTCTAGAACCCAGATGCACTAAGGAGGAATCATCTGGATTCTAAGTTGCTCAGCCCCCAGCTAATTGCACCAATCAGAGCAGACTGCGCTCTCTTGCACAGGAGAAATTCCATCATGCATTCAAGCAACGAGCAACCCCACTTTCCACTGCTTAAAAGCTCTGAAATGGAACTGGGCAAAACAGACACACATCCTCCACACATTGCTGCTGCTGCTGCTGCTGCTGCTGCTGCTGCTGCTGCTGCAGAGAGCCCGCACTGTACTTTCATTCATCCAAGCAGGCTGGCACTGGACTGCAGCAGGCCCAGCTCACAGCTTGCTCCACAGCTGTCCAATGCTACCAACGCCAAAGGCTCCTTTCCCACTCACCCAAGGGCTGGATTCTCTCCAGGCACGGGCGATGTGACCTGCAACACACAAAGGAAAAAGAACCCCATGCTGTGAGAAAACTGCCCGCTCTGGGAAAACCCACCAAAAAGTCAACCCAAAGCCAGAGCATACTGCTTTCATTCACTCCATGCCTCCAGCAGCAAGCCTCGTGTCACACAGCAAGCAAGACAACAGCACAAAGGATTGCCTCGTGTCTGTCTTTTGTCCTCTTTGGCCACTCAAGCCCCAGAAACCTGAGGCCCATGAAGTCCAAGTTCTGAAACAGTCATTGTTTCTGCCCTGCCCCACCCAGCAGGAGCTACAGCTCGTCTCCTTCCTGTATTTCTGTTTTCTGAAGAGATGCAAGCGTCAGTTGCCACGAGCTTGCTGAAAACTTTTGCCCAGAAAACGCTTCAGCCCAAGCCCTTTAGCCATGGTGGCAGTTCTAATGTGACGCCGCACAGCAACACCTCCTGTGCCCAGCAGCATACAGGAACTTGTCTGAAATGTCTATTTCAAGGGCCTTTCCCAAGCTGATTCTGTGATTTCCTCACAGAGGGAAGGGCTCTTTCAGCACACAGGAACTGTCAAGTCCCACACACATGTGCTGGGATGGGGGAATGCAGACAAGAAGAGGCTTCTCCTCAGTCCTGGAGAGCAGCGCAGTTTTTCCAAGTGCTCCTTCTAAGCTCTCCCTGTCTTCCTCTCTTAGAAGTTGTCATTCTTGAGCCAGCAAACGCAGGAGATTCCAGACTCCACCGCCACAGGCCATGCCGTGTGGGGAGAAGAAGCCCAGCAGGCTACATTACAAATGCAGCCCACGCCCCGCTGGCTAGAGACACCCCCTTGTCAGCTGCAGCTGCTGACAGCAGCTTTACCCAACAAAAGGCCTCTTCATGGCCTTTGGCCTTCCATCTGCTGCACCGAATAGAAGCGCCTACTTACGTGCCAGGTGGGTGAAAAAGTAGCCAGAATAAGCCACGGTAAAAGCCGTGCAAACTGCAGCACACACTCTCTCCATGGCGGGAGCTATGCTGCTCAAGTCGGCACCAGACAGCACTTGTGGGGACAAACAAAAATCCTGCGAGAGCTCTCAGGGTGCAGCTGGCTGTCAGAGACCTCGTCGATCAGCAGGTTGCACCTGCAGGGAGCATGCCAAAGAGCTGCTCTGCCCACTGAGGCCTCCCGTGCCTGGGCACAGCAACTTTGCCTTGACAGCGCTGGGATGCGGCCGCTGACATCACAATAGCAGCTGCTCTAGGCTGCCTTGTGAAGTCACGCCGAGAAGCACACCTTCTCACTTCAGCTAAGGCCAAAAGGCACCTGCAAAGTTCTCCTCTGCTACAAAGCAACACAAAAAGGCCGCCTAGTCCATAAGCTGTTGCTCAAGGCATCTGGGAGTAACACCAAGAACACAGGAAGCCCTTGTAGCCCACGCTGAGAAGCTGAACACGGAGAAGGGACCATGATGATGTGAGGAGAAACCAAAAAAGAGAACAGCACCTTTGGCCACTCATTGTCCTGTGTTAAATCATGAGGCTTGATGCAGGTGGGGCTCTAAAAGGCAGCATCAATGGAAATCCCCCCTTCAATGCCAGCTGTGGGACAAAACCTCAGGAAGGCCTTTCAGAGCCCTTCTTCCTCACTTGTTTGCTGCAGAACAAGGTGGGACACAGGCCTAAAAAGGTACATTGATGAAAACATGGAAAGCTAAGCAACACATCCACTAAAATCACATCATCCTCCTGCTGCACTGCTGTGGCATTTCCAAGGAGGCTCGCCCATCTGAGGTGCACCTGAGGGAGCTTCCCTGGGCAAACGTGTGCCTCAGAGGGAGCTGCCTGCTGCAGATGGGAAGGAAGGAAGAAAGGAAGGAAAAGAAAGAAAGAAAGAAAGAAAGAAAGAAAGAAAGAAAGAAAGAAAGAAAGAAAGAAAGAAAGAAAGAAAGAAAGAAAGAAAGAAAGAAAAGAAAGAAAGAAAAGAAAGAAAGAAAAGAAAGAAAGAAAGAAAGAAAGAAAGAAAAGAAAGAAAGAAAGAAAAACAAAGAAAGAAAGAAAGAGAATAGAAGGTACCAGCATCATCGCTGTGGGCCGAGTCCCAAAGTGCTGGAAGGAGTAAAGCAGTGCGCCCAAGTGGGCTGGTCCCAGAAAAACTGAAGTTTTGAGGCAGAGACCAAATAGATCACATGCTGGAGCAGCTACGGGAAGGCAGGCTGAGGAAAACAGAAAAACCACCGCCATTCCAAAACGTGGATGCTTCCTTCTCCCTCCTCCTCTTGCATTCCAACCTCTTTTGCTGTATTTGCCATGTTGTGGTATAAGCCCAGGCAGCAAGCAAGTGCCACACACAGCCATTCTCACTCGATGCCTGGTCACCAGCAGGCTGGCCTGTGCAGAGAATTGGAAGGGTAGAAGCTGGAAAATTGCCAGGTGCAGAAAACAATTGAGCTGCATAGGGAGTGCAGAAGCCTCATGCATAGGCCAAGAAACCCCTTTGAACTCATTCCCCATTTCCCAAGGGGAGGCAGGTGTTTCACATCTCCAGGACATCAGGGACCCCTCAAGCCTCACAGTGAATTGAGAAGACAAATGCCATCACTCCAAACATCCTTCCTCCTGCTGGTACCCAGCTTGAAATACTGAGCAGCATGTCGGATGGTCAGGAATATCTCTTTGGCCACTTTGGGTCCCCTGCCCTGGCTGTGTCTCCTGCCAGCCTCGTGTGCAGCATGACCCCAGGGAGCTCTGTCTGGGCAGCTCCTTCTCTAGTGCGGGGTGCCCAGCTGACACAGCCCTTGGCTCACACAGATCCAAACTGCAGAACTTTTCATCCCTCATCTTGGCCTCAGTTCCCGTAGCAGAACTCGTGTTCCCACCGTATCGGAAAAATAATGTTAGGAGAAATGGGGCAACTGAGAGACTGGATAAAAAGTGCTTTCTAGCCTTATGGCATCAATCTCATAGAAAGGTGAGGCATTAAAGGTGTTACATCCAGTGCCATAGTATCAGAAGCCTTTCCCTTCTTCATTCCGATGCCTTATGTTCGTTTTTTCACTAGTCACATACTTCTGCAAAACTTGTGAGCGTCTTTTCATAGCAATCATTAATTCCTTACTTTCTGCAGCCTTGCCACAATGCATCATTTTTCAACCAATCATACAGCATTTCTAAATTCACATTGCTGCATCTTCATCTTTTCACTAACTTTAGAACAAGTTCTATTGCTACGTTTGAAAACCTTTTGCTACCTTACTTAACGTATTGCCTGGCTTGCATAACACATCTTTCTCTTTGCTTAAAACATATTTCCATTTCAAGTGCAAACCTGTATTCCTCTTTCCTGTCTGCTTCACTTTTTAGCTTGTAATTCTAAAGGCCTTCCCTAAAGTCTCAGGTTAAATAAACATTGTATCCATCTCTACCTCTGAGCCTGGATGCACAAGGCCCGGAGAGCTCTCTGGGCTTTGCATTTCCCACAAGCAAATGAGCAAAGAGCTCATTTCCCATTTCCCAAGGTGTAATGGTTTCGTTTGTTTGTTTGTTTGTTTCCGGGCCAATGTACCAATAATGTAATAGTTTAAGGTTTGCCAATTTTAATATCGTTACCTTTTGTGGTGAACTAGAATTAGGAGTAAAAGTAAAGCAGGCCAAACGCTTACAAAGGGAATAAAGAAAAAGACTTTATTAACTACACAAAGAATAAGAATAATAAATTCAGAGCAGATTTTCAGACCAGCTCTTCTTTCCCCCTTTGTTACAGCTTAACAACATGCAGAGACACTTCCGTCAATTTCTTCCGTAAATTATCTTTTCCAGTTCACTTTAGGGAGAGGAGTTTCTTTTTCTTTAGCTATAAGGATCTTTTACTAAGAGAGGAAATTGCCAGTTCTCTTTTGACTCCACTTGCTCAGGATTCACAGCTGCCCGGGATCTGCTGTCAGGAAACTCCTCCCACTTCACAGTCTGTTCACAACTGAGTTGCGGGCCATGGTAAAAAGTCATGGGGTATTACTTGTAAGGATGAGCTACTCCAAGGCAAAAGTTCTCTTTAGCTCACTTCTCTCTCTGTTTATATATTATTCCCAGGAACAGAGATCCCCCTCTTTTCCTCAGGGCAAAGGATTCTTCAAACCCTTTACACCTTGCTCCACCCCCCCACCACCCCAGGTCTCTCTTTTTTTCCATGGTTTAAAGAAAATGTTTGTGAAGCACAGTCCACCCCTATAACTTACAAAAAAGATATTTCAGCCCACCTTCATGGAGTCTCTTCATTCTCCTTCCATTTAGAAACTTAGCTTTGACTTCATTGACTTTGGTGTATCTTTTCTGTTCTTCTTCCTCTCACCCACGGGAAGATGAAAGGCGGTAAGTCTTATCTGAGCATTGGAAAAAAACTTAAAATCTCCCACAGAAGTTGCAGGAGATGGGCCCGGCCATGCGGCAGCTGTGTCAGGAGCTCAGGCCGCCCAGGCCACGCTGGAGGGGCAGGACGAAAACTGCAAAGTCCAGCCAGAGGAGAAATGGGTGCCAAGGCTCTGGCTCCATGGCTTTCTTCTGGCTCTCACTGCACCCGGCTCCAGCTGCAGGCCGGGGGTTCTCCCTCTGCCTTGCTCAGCACACAAAGCCGTGGGGGTCTCTTCCAAACGGGGCCCAGCTGCCTCCCCCCAGGTCGTGAGGGCGGCCGGGCGGGCTCGGCCACCCCAGGGCTGCCCCGAGCCGGGGCAGGGCAGGGCCCCGCCGAGCCACGGCCGCACCGGGAAAAGGCGAGGATCCCAGCAATGGGCCTCTCCTCCTCTTGACCACTGGGGCCCCTGCTTAAAGACAGGGCCCAGCAGCCTCTGGAGCTTGGCCCTGTGCCTGGCCCGGGCCCCGTACTAGAAGGGACCGGCGCTAGGCCAATGCCACACCTTAAGAGGCCGAAAATGCAAGAGAGCGTTCCCGGGGCTTACCTGCTTCAAATGTGATGCACGGAGCAAACCGACTTTTCCAATTCTTTTCTCAGGCTGTCAACAACTAAACCAGCCTCCAATTGGTCCCATCAATCCACAGAGGAAGTTCTCATGGGGAAAAACTTGCTAGTGGGCCCGCCCGCCAGGGTAAAACCAGCACACACGGGGAGGCAGGTGTTTCACATCTCCAGGACATCAGGGACCCCTCAAGCCTCACAGTGACTTGAGAAGACAAATGCCATCACTCCAAACATCCTTCCTCCTGCTGGTACCCAGCTTGAAATACTGAGCAGCATGTGGGATGGTCAGGAATATCTCTTTGGCCACTTTGGGTCCCCTGCCCTGGCTGTGTCTCCTGCCAGCCTCGTGTGCAGCATGACCCCAGGGAGCTCTGTCTGGGCAGCTCCTTCCCTAGTGCGGGGTGCCCAGCTGACACAGCCCTTGGCTCTCACAGATCCAAACTGCAGAACTTTTCATCGCTCATCTTGGCCTCAGTTCCCGTAGGAGAACGCATGTTCCTGCTGGACACTCACCTGCGCCTGAGCCTGTGGAGAAGCCTGGCTGCCTTCCTCTCTGCCCAGGGCAGCACAGACACTCCCAAACTTTCCCAGCAGCTGCCACACAACCACGGCCACAGCGGCGTCCCCAGCAGTGACACCCCTGCTCTGCTCTGTTTTGCCCTCTTCTGCTCCTCTATTCACAGCTAAAAGCCTGTATCTCCACAAGGAGGTTTGTTCTGGAGGAAGACCTCCACCCACTTCCAAACTGACTCCCAAACCCCATCCCTCTATCTTCCCATGCTTTAGAAACACCTGACCATTCAGACTCAAATTTACAGCTTATTCACAGAAGAAAGGGAAGCTTCCAACACAGTGATGGTTTTACAGTATTTATTTTGACTATCAGCCTAAACTATCTACAAACTACAAACTACAAACTACTCCTTCCAACCTACAAACTCAAAAGAACAACAAACAACAACGGCCTCTTGCACGGCTAGAATCTTCTGTCAGCCATAAACTGCTGCGCTGCCATGATCAGAGGCGTCAGGCTGGAGGTCGGCTTGGCTGAAGTTACAAACGGATGCTGCCCAAAGAGAAAAAGAACAAATGAACTTCTGCTTTCCTCACAGGCTGAAGCAGCCTTTCTCTGGCTACCAGAGACACAGAGAAACGAGGGCAGTCTGTGCACCTCTGTCTCCCTGTCCAGGACTTTCCTGCCACAGGCAAACATGGCTTCCAATTCCACAAATGCATGAAGCCAGAGGTCTGCAGCTTAAGGAGATTTAGTCTAATTGTCATTGCAAGGCTCCTTCCAAGCCATGGCAGGCCGGGATTCTCCTTGTTTTTCCTTTGGAAAGCCCCCAGAATGGAGATTCTTAGGAGCGGGGCCCACCTGACGCCTTGGACTTGAGCAGAGGAGGAGCCCCTGGCAGTGGGTAGCTGGCACAGCCTGTAGCTGCTCTGCCTTTTACCTGCAGAAGTTCCTGGGCAGACCAGCGCCTGTCCTCGTCTGTCTCCAGGCAGCAGTGCAGAAAGTCTCGCAACCAAGCCGACTGCTGCCTGGGCTTCTGCAGCTTCGGGGTGCCCCCGGTGCTGATCAGCTGTCGAGCCTAGAGAAGAAGGCAACGCCACACTCCACCTGTCTCCTTCGCACCCAAAACTGCTCACCCACACCCCGCTGGCCAAGCTGCACTCTCACAAGTGGCCCTTTCTTCCCCGCCAGAGGCTGTGACATGCCTTTCCCACCCCAACCAACTGAACCCAAAGCCAGAGGCAACCACAGCCAGGCCAATGTGCAAAGGCTCCCGCCTTCAGCCCTGATTTCATGGGCTGATTGGGAATCAGGAGCAAATCCATCAGCAAAAGCACACTCGGCTTCTCCGAGGACTGACACCAGCTCTACCGCCGCTTTGGAAGAGGGACTTTGGTCTAACTCTACTCTTCCCAAGGATTCTTCCGTAACATGCAGCTTGGCGCTGCTCACTGCTCCCTTAGGCAAAGCTGCCAGCAAGCAAATGGCATCAGCGTACTTTGGGCCGTTCCGAATTCAAGGGCAAGGGGAATAATACAGGGCAAGAAGCACAAGAGACTATGCAGGCCGGGAGCTATGGTCTTCAGGTGTTACCAAGCTTGGCAGGCAGAAGAACGGGGGCAGATTTTCTTAGAGGGACAGGAGCATCTGAGAGAAGTTGCAGCGCACCGTGCGGGAGGTTTCCATCAGGTAAGGAGGAGCTCCTTCCACCATCTCCATCCCCACGATGCCAAAGGACCAGATGTCCACTTTGGGGCCGTAGGGCTTCCTGGTGAAAATTTCAGGCGCCATCCAGTAAGTAGTCCCGACAGCCGATCTGCGTTTGCTCTGCTCAGCCGTGAGCTGAGCAGTGAGGCCAAAATCAGCTGAGGAGAAAAAACACATTCGGATCAAGCCAGCGTGAAGTAGGAAAGCAAAGAGAAGAAGTCCCCACTCTCCCAGTGCCCAAGAAGGCAGTGTGGAATCCAAAGGGAATGCAAACAGGAATGGCATGCTGGCATTCCTAACAGCTGCAGCTGAGGAAATAGCAGATGGGCCACTTAGCAAAAGCCCCCCGTTTCACACAGTGGCTTTTAGTTCCCTGAAGCTCCAGACTGAAACTGCCTTGCTTGCGTGAGGGCACACACAGCCCAAAGCCCCTCCTGACACCTTCTTCCCAGCCACACCTCCCTGTACCTTGTGGCTGTGCTCTGCGCTTGCAGCAGGGCAGCCTGCACTGCCACAGGCACCACTCTTGGGCAACTGGAAGTCACTCAAATGCACCCCCAGCCCACAGCCCACCACGGCTGGGCCTGCCCTTAACAACACCCACCCAGCTTGACAGATCCATCCAAGCCCAGGAGAATGTTGTGGCTTTTGATGTCTCGGTGGATCACTTGCTTGCAGTGAAGGAAATCCAGGCCTTGCAGGCACTGAGGGAGGAAAAACAAACAGGAGATCTGACTTTGTCCCTCATGCAGTGCAGTGGCACATCTGCAAGACTGACTTGCTGGGGGACGCCGAGCCATGGCAGGCAAGGCTGAGGGGAGGGCAAGAGCTTGCTGCTGCAACATGACGACAGCAGGGCCTTTCTAAGAGAGGGTGTATTCGCTTTGAAAGAGAAAGGACGATGCTTTTTCTGGCCAGTGCCCTGCAAACACAGACTGAAGGAGCACCGCTGCAGTGCCTGTGCTCTCTCCAGCCAGATGACAGCAAATGCCTTTGCAAATGCCCCTTTGGGTGCAAAGCTCTCCTTGGAGGCTGAGCTCTGGCAGAGTCCTGTGAGTGTCTCTTTGTCTTTGCCACTCGGTTGACACTGTGCCAGCAGCACGGCTGCTCTTACAGGGAAGGAATGCAGCACACACAGGCAGCAGGCAAGTGTTTGCAGAGGCCAACGCAAACAAACGCACTAGAAGAAGGGCCCGCACCTTGGCAGGCCCTCCAGATGCACTTGCCCCCGCTCTGCCAGTCACAAGAGATAGGCAGAAAGGAAGCTCGGAAGATGAAATCAATCCTCCCCTTCCCACCCATTCCACCCAAGCCATGGCAAGCACCAACGCAATCCCTTACCTCGCGGGACACAGCTGCTATCTCTCCTTCTGCCATTTGGATCTCCCTAATGACATCGTGCAAAGACCCTCCGTCCATGTATTCCATCACGAGCCAGAGTTCCTTGTGCACCAGGTAGCTGAAAGGAGGAAACAACCACCTGCAGGTGAATGCGTGCGCTTGCGTGACCTGATGGACCCTTTTGTCCGTGTCTCTCTCCGAGGAAGACAGGACGAAGGGAATAGGCATTCACAAGGCTCTACAGGGCTTGAACTCTGTGCAGTAGAAAAGACTGCTTGGTATGCACAGCTGTGCAACAGGCCATGGGAAATACCATCTCCAGTGCTTTGTCAGAACTCAAGAACCTTGGGGGAAAAATCAAACACCAAACCCAACAGGACAATGGGCACGGAGGGCAGGAACTTGGAGGCTGCTGACGCAGTAAAATTGGGCCGAGACCTGCTCTTTGAAAGCGCACTTCAAACTAGATATGCCGCAAAAGATAAATGCAGCCCCCATGCAAACTCCTCCAAGATGCTGTGGATCAGCCCAGAAAGGGGAAGGAATTAACAGCTCCACCCTCTGCCAGCAACCAAAGGAGTGCTTGAACCTCTGGCTTGCAGCACGTCAGTGACCCTTCACGGCAGAAGAGCAGAACCACTCACCTGTCTACATAGTTCACCACACTGGCGTTCTTATTGTCCCGCATGACCTGGATTTCATTCACGCACAGTTCGTTGCTCTTCACTTGCAACAGACTGATTTTCTTTATGGCCACCTAAAACGACATGCAAACCATGGATCAAAGAAGTCGATGGCACAGGAACACAAGGCCAACAGGGACACTGTGATTTTGGGATGATACAGCTGCGCTGTGCCAAAATGCCTTGGGACTGGACATCAGAGGAACCGGAAGCTGAGCTTGCAAGAGCCCTTTACACTGCTTCCTTGGTCGCCACTCCCAGGACACACAGCCAGAAACCCTTTGCCTTGCAAACCTGGCAGAAACACAGTCTCAACTCTCCAGCTCAAAGCTCTAACCACCCTCGCTGCACCCACATTCTTCCCCCAGGGCCTCACTTTATCATCCCCATTTTGAATTCACACACCACTTGCAAGCAGGAAACAACTTAGGCCTAGGAAAAATGGAGCAAAACTCCTGGGAAACCTTGGCCATTTCTAGGGGGCTTGATCATTACTCCGGTGGCCACCGGCATTCTTCACTGCACAACAACAGGGCAAACCCTTACAGATATGACAGATAAAATGCCGCCCTACAAACATCCTGACCGTCCCCCCCAGCCCACCCCACACCCCCACCAGAGAAATAAAAACCGACAGATTTTATGGAAAAATTGTTGTCATGATGAGAACATCATTAAGGACACATCAAAAAAAAACAAGGCTAGCACATCCTCACTTCAGCAATTTTCCATTTGTTCTGCTAAAATGCTTTCTAGCACACCAGTGACATTTGCAATTCCTGACTGATTCTAAAAAGAAATAGCTCATGCCTTGATCCTCTAGTGATACACACCAGGCTCTGAGCAGGGCTTAGGCCCTCGAGAGACTCCTTGCAGACCTCTCTCTCTAAGCACAGTTCCCAAGGGCAGCACTGCACGTGCCTAAGGAACTACCATCAAAATTCCCATGGATTTGTTGACAGCGCGAAAGGAGAACTCGGGAACCGCGAGCCAAAGCCCCAAAGGGCACCGCCATTCTCTAAGACACCGCCTTGCCACTAAGAACCAGCTAGCGTGTCCTCCTCAGAAAGACAGCCCTTGGCCTCCTTGCATTGCTTGCGGCAGCTCAGAAGGACACAGTCTGTCCCCACTGGGCTTGGCAGGCAGACCCTGCTCTGCACTTCAGTTGCCTTTGCAGCAAAGCTCTAGTGGCGACCCAAAGCTCAGGCACAGCTCACAGCACAGGGGAGGGCACTCGAGAGCTGCACAAGCTGCAGCACCGCTTGACACTTACCTCTTCTCCTGTGGCAGTCTCCACTGCCGTGCACACAGTGCCGAAACCCCTAGAAACAAAACAGCAGCAGAGAAAGGAGAAGTCCTTTAGTCCCTGCAGAAGCCAGACACTGTGGCCCAAGGAGGAAAAAGAGGCCAGGGACAAACAGCAAATGCACCGCGACACATTCTGCTCTGGCTCCTTTCCCCCTTTCTCTTTCTGTGTCCGTGCGTGTCTGTGATTTTTCCAGACACACACACACACACACACACACACACACACACGGCCGTTGGGCCTGCTCACACTTCTCCTTGCAGTGGATGTGCCACACTCAGGCACCTCCACACAGGCCTTCTGAGAAGCCTGAAGCCATGTCACAGACATCAGAAGAAAACCTCTCAACACACATCCTTTCTGCAGCTGACAAGGAAAGTAGTCTCCAGCCACAGCTGCAGTCACAGGCAGAGCAGGCACAGGTCTCCACTGCTGCACACACAAATGGAGAAGTGCTCAAAGCAGAAGATCCTCAGACAGCTGCCTTCTGGCTCCAGATCCATGGGCAGCTGCTTCTCTTGGGTGCAGCAGACACAGGAAGCACTCTACTTTTCAGGGGACTTCTTCTACATTTGGCTCCTCCCAGAGGAAATGTTGCAAATCAATCCCACTGACAGTCAGCAGAGCTGGCTTTCAGTAGGGAATAGCTTGGTGCTTTCTTTGCAGGAAAGGCCGCAACCCCACAGGATCCACGAGGGCTCTCCCCTCAGGCACTCGATGCCTTTTCCTCTAGAGTGCATTGGCATTGGACACTGGCCTGAAGCTTTGGCTTTTGCCACCTCAGCTACAAAAGAGAGCTGCTGCTTTTGTGTCTGCTTTTGGCTTCTAGACTAGCTAGGTGGTCATCCTGACCACTGAACCTTGTTTTCAGCAAAACGCTGGAACAAAGCTTCCTGAGAGCTGTTCCCTGACAGCCCGCAGCTGCTACCTTGACCTTGGAGGCAATGAAGTTTTTCCTCCTTTCATTGCCACGGATCCTGTATCCTTTTGGGACACAGAGAAATGATTTGTCCCAAGAAAAGCGGCAAGAGGGGGAAAGACACTTGAGGGACAGGAGATGTGCCAGGTGCTGCTCCTTGCTGCAGAAAGGACCATTCCAGCATCCAGGTGTCTTTGCCATGCCTTCAGACCACAGCTATCAATGCTGACCAAAACTGAGGCATAGCAGCGTCTCAGCGCAGCGTCTGCACAGCTTTGCAGCTTGCCTGACATCACTCCGGCGACAGGTGACAGCAGCAAAGTACACAGCCCCTCCCTTTGAAGAAGCACCTGTGGCTGCACTCACCCTTTGCCAATAATTTCCAGTTCTGTATATTTAGCCTCCGGATCTCCTTCGCTCACCAGCATCCCTGTAAAAACCCAAAGGAAAGATGCTCACTTCAAAACTGAGATGCCAGCCTGCAGCAGATCACCAAGGCAGCCCCACTCTCTGGCCCACTGGGCCCTTTCAACTCCCTCACTGGACAAACAACAACACCATTGCCGCACCAGCACCACCAGCAGCACCACCAAAACAACAGCAGCAGGACAAGCAGCTCTCCAGCACATACGGTCTCTAAGCACGTGGAGAAACAGTCCAAGGACACAGAGATCAGAAGGCCACGATCAAGACAAGTGAGTGTGGTCTATAAAACCCAAACCTTTCTGTTCTTGGCCATGAACACTCTGCGCCATTCAACAATTGCTGGCATCCTTGCAAGCAGCAAAGGCACCTTGGCTTCTGCAATCAATTTGTATCAACAGCTGCCCGCTCCAGAAGCGGAAGAATAGTGCGCAGTGCTTCCAGCAGAGGCATGATCTCCGCCTTGAAGCAGCACTTTACCTAAACAATGCCTTTCTGGCTTGCAAGAGCAGCAGCAGCAGCTGACGTTGCAACCTATTGCCATGGGCCTTAACAATGAGGTTCCTCAGCCTTCAGGAGAGGCTATGATCTGAAGATGACCTTGGCTGTGCCCCACAGGAGCTGGGCCCCACAGGAGCTCCCTGAAGTCGCCTCATTCACAAGGTCCCGGCCTCCTGCTCAGCCACAAACCATCTCTCTTTTGCCTTTTGTACTGAGGCAAGCTCAGGCAAAGCCAAAGCACGCCAGGCTGCCCTCAGAGGCAGCAGCAAGAGCCCGCTGTTCCTTCAGCACCTCCAAGCACAACAACAGCTCCTGTGTGGAGGCCGCAGCAGCCGACACTCAGCCCAGCAGGAACTGCAGGTGGGACAGCTCACGCTGACACACGATCACACAGGGCACTGCTCCAGCACACAGGCATCACAAAGGACATACTCAGCAGGGCCAGGCACTCGTCCTCTGTCCTCTCTCTAAGCAGCTGCTCCATGCTGCCCGAGGAACTACTTGTGCTCCAGGTGCACGAGCTGCTCGCGCTTGACTTTCCAGCTTGGGGACAGGAGGCTTCTTCAGAGCCGGCAGCTGCAGCTCGTGCCGGCGCCAGGCTAGAGGAAGTGGAGCTCTGGGACAAGAAACAAATTTGGGTCACAAACACGCCTGCCACAGATGCCCCTCCAATCCCATTTCAAATGCAAGCCCCTTGGAAGATGCTGCTGGCCACATCCTGGGCTCTTCACCTCTCGGCTTTTGCTGCCCCCTTCTCTCACACAAGGCGCAAATTCCAAAGGCTGCTTTTACCCGATGCACAACATGACCCCAAAGACACCGCTGACCAAAGCAGGTGCTTACTGATGTTGGCTGCTCAGGCCGTGGGCTGACAGCAGGGACAGGTTCATTAGCACCTTCCTCCTCTTCAGCCTCTTCCTTGACTCCACGTTCAGCAAGAGCAGGGGCTGGTGCTGCCCTTGGGCTCTGGGCACAGACAGCAGCGGGAGGGACAGGAAAGAACCTGTCATTCAGAACCTGACAGATATTCAGCTACAGGCCCCTGCTGCAGCTTAGCTGCTCCTTGAGCTCCCCACAGCTGCTGATGAGCAGGGCCAGGTCCCTCCAGGGGACAGTGGCTCCTCCATATCCTGCAAGGCTGTCAAGTGCATCTTTGCACGGCTCTCCTCACCAGAGATAGGGAGCCTGCACAGCCACTGGCCACCAAGGGCCTCACTTGTACCCCAGCAGCATCCCAAGACACCCTAATGCTACCTCTTGTCTCTTGCTAAGAGGAATTCACAGCCCCTATCAGAGTGGTGGGGAACGGATGCCTAAATGTCCAAGTTCCACACCCCTTTCCCAGGGGTGAAACACTCTGCAAGTGCCAGAAAGATTCCAGCCTGACTCAGCATCTTCAACTACGCAGGGGAGGTGCTGTCTGATCAAAAACTTCCAGCTCTCCTTTGCTCCAGCCACAGGGCCACTCCCAGCTGCCACTTACTGATGCTGGATGCTCAGGCCCCACAGTAGCAGCAGCTGCAGCTTGGTGGGCATCTTCCTCCCCTTTGGCCTCTTCTTCAGGAAGATGCGCAGCCGCAGGAGGCTCTGAGGTTGCTTTTGGGCTCTGCAGACAGACAGCAACGGGAGGGACAGGCAACCTTCTTGATATTCAGCTCTAGAACCCAGATGCACTAAGGAGGAATCATCTGGATTCTAAGTTGCTCAGCCTCCAGCTAATTGGACCAATCAGAGCAGACTGCGCTCTCTTGCACAGGAGAAATTCCATCATGCATTCAAGCAACGAGCAACCCCACTTTCCACTGCTTAAAAGCTCTGAAATGGAACTGGGCAAAACAGACACACATCCTCCACACATTGCTGCTGCTGCTGCTGCTGCTGCTGCTGCTGCTGCTGCAGAGAGCCCGCACTGTACTTTCATTCATCCAAGCAGGCTGGCACTGGACTGCAGCAGGCCCAGCTCACAGCTTGCTCCACAGCTGTCCAATGCTACCAACGCCAAAGGCTCCTTTCCCACTCACCCAAGGGCTGGATTCTCTCCAGGCACGGGCGATGTGACCTGCAACACACAAAGGAAAAAGAACCCCATGCTGTGAGAAAACTGCCCGCTCTGGGAAAACCCACCAAAAATCAACCCAAAGCCAGAGCATATTGCTTTCACTCCATGCCTCCAGCAGCAAGCCTCGTGTCACACAGCAAGCAAGACAACAGCACAAAGGATTGCCTCGTGTCTGTCTTTTGTCCTTTTTGGCCACTCAACCCTCAGAAACCTGAGGCCCATGAAGTCCAAGTTCTGAAACAGTCATTGTTTCTGCCCTGCCCCACCCAGCAGGAGCTACAGCTCGTCTCCTTCCTGTATTTCAGTTTTCTGAAGAGATGCAAGCGTCAGTTGCCACGAGCTTGCTGAAAACTTTTGCCCCGAAATGCTTCAGCCCAAGCCCTTTAGCCATGGTGGCAGTTCTAATGTGACGCTGCACAGCAACACCTCCTGTGCCCAGCAGCATACCGGAACTTGTCTGAAATGTCTATTTCAAGGGCCTTTCCCAAGCTGATTCTGTGATTTCCTCACAGAGGGAAGGGCTCTTTCAGCACACAGGAACTGTCAAGTCCCACACACATGTGCTGGGATGGGGGAATGCAGACAAGAAGAGGCTTCCCCTCAGTCCTGGAGAGCAGCGCAGTTTTTCCAAGCGCTCCTTCTAAGCTCTCCCTGTCTTCCCCTCTTAGAAGTTGTCATTCTTGAGCCAGCAAACGCAGGAGATTCCAGACTCCACTGCCACAGGCCATGCCGTGTGGGGAGAAGAAGCCCAGCAGGCTACATTACAAATGCAGCCCACGTCCCACTGGCTAGAGACACCCCCTTGTCAGCTGCAGCTGCTGACAGCAGCTTTACCCAACAAAAGGCCTCTTCATAGCCTTTGGCCTTCCATCTGCTGCACCGAATAGAAGCGCCTACTTACGTGCCAGGTGGGTGAAAAAGTAGCCAGAATAAGCCACGGTAAAAGCCGTGCAAACTGCAGCACACACTCTCTCCATGGCGGGAGCTATGCTGCTCAAGTCAGCTCCAGACAGCACTTGTGGGGACAAACAAAAATCCTGCGAGAGCTCTCAGGGTGCAGCTGGCTGTCAGAGACCTCGTCGATCAGCAGGTTGCACCTGCAGGGAGCATGCCAAAGAGCTGCTCTGCCCACTGAGGCCTCCCGTGCCTGGGCACAGCAACTTTGCCTTGACAGCGCTGGGATGCGGCCGCTGACATCACAATAGCAGCTGCTCTAGGCTGCCTTGTGAAGTCATGCAGAGAAGCACACCTTCTCACTTCAGCTAAGGCCAAAAGGCACCTGCAAAGTTCTCCTCTGCTACAAAGCAACACAAAAAGGCCACCTAGTCCATAAGCTGTTGCTCAAGGCATCTGGGAGTAACACCAAGAACACAGCAAGCCCTTGTAGCCCACGCTGAGAAGCTGAACACGGAGAAGGGACCATGATGATGTGAGGAGAAACCAAAAAAGAGAACAGCACCTTTGGCCACTCATTGTCCTGTGTTAAATCATGAGGCTTGGTGCAGGTGGGGCTCTAAAAGGCAGCACCAATGGAAATCCCCCCTTCAGTGCCAGCTGTGGGACAAAACCTCAGGAAGGCCTTTCAGAGCCCTTCTTCCTCACTTGTTTGCTGCAGAACAAGGTGGGACACAGGCCTAAAAAGGTACATTGATGAAAACATGGAAAGCTAAGCAACACATCCACTAAAATCACATCATCCTCCTGCTGCACTGCTGTGGCATTTCCAAGGAGGCTCGCCCATCTGAGGTGCACCTGAGGGAGCTTCCCTGGGCAAACGTGTGCCTCAGAGGGAGCTGCCTGCTGCAGATGGGAAGGAAGGAAGAAAGGAAGGAAAAGAAAGAAAGAAAGAAAGAAAGGAAGGAAGGAAAAGAAAGAAAAGAAAGAAAGAGAGAAAGAAAGAAAGAGAGAAAGAAAGAAAAACAAAGAAAGAAAGAAAGAGAATAGAAGGTACCAGCATCATCGCTGTGGGCCGAGTCCCAAAGTGCTGGAAGGAGTAAAGCAGTGCGCCCAAGTGGGCTGGTCCCAGAAAAACTGAAGTTTTGAGGCAGAGACCAAATAGATCACGTGCTGGAGCAGCTACGGGAAGGCAGGCTGAGGAAAACAGAAAAACCACCGCCATTCCAAAACGTGGATGCTTCCTTCTCCCTCCTCCTCTTGCATTCCAACCTCTTTTGCTCTATTTGCCATGTTGTGGTATAAGCCCAGGCAGCAAGCAAGTGCCACACACAGCCATTCTCATTCGATGCCCGGTCACCAGCAGGCTGGCCTGTGCAGAGAATTGGAAGGGTAGAAGCTGGAAAATTGCCAGGTGCAGAAAACAATTGAGCTGCATAGGGAATGCAGAAGCCTCATGCATAGGCCAAGAAACCCCTTTGAACTCATTCCCCATTTCCCAAGGGGAGGCAGGTGTTTCACATCTCCAGGACATCAGGGACCCCTCAAGCCTCACAGTGACTTGAGAAGACAAATGCCATCACTCCAAACATCCTTCCTCCTGCAGGCACCCAGCTTGAAATACTGAGCAGCATGTGGGATGGTCAGGAATATCTCTTTGGCCACTTTGGGTCCCCTGCCCTGGCTGTGTCTCCTGCCAGCCTCGTGTGCAGCATGACCCCAGGGAGCTCTGTCTGGGCAGCTCCTTCCCTAGTGCGGGGTGCCCAGCTGACACAGCCCTTGGCTCACACAGATCCAAACTGCAGAACTTTTCATCCCTCATCTTGGCCTCAGTTCCCGTAGCAGAACTCGTGTTCCCACCGTATCGGAAAAATAATGTTAGGAGAAATGGGGCAACTGAGAGACTGGATAAAAAGTGCTTTCTAGCCTTATGGCATCAATCTCATAGAAAGGTGAGGCATTAAAGGTGTTACATCCAGTGCCATAGTATCAGAAGCCTTTCCCTTCTTCATTCCGATGCCTTATGTTCGTTTTTTCACTAGTCACATACTTCTGCAAAACTTGTGAACATCTTTTCATAGCAATCATTAATTCCTTACTTTCTGCAGCCTTGCCAGAATGCATCATTTTTCAACCAATCATACAGCATTTCTAAATTCACATTGCTGCATCTTCATCTTTTCACTAACTTTAGAACAAGTTCTATTGCTACGTTTGAAAACCTTTTGCAACCTTACTTAACGTATTGCCTGGCTTGCATAACACATCTTTCCCTTTGCTTAAAACATATTTCCATTTCAAGTGCAAACCTGTATTCCTCTTTCCTGTCTGCTTCACTTTTTAGCTTGTAATTCTAAAGGCCTTCCCTAAAGTCTCAGGTTAAACATTGTATCCATCTCTACCTCTGAGCCTGGATGCACAAGGCCCGGAGAGCTCTCTGGGCTTTGCATTTCCCACAAGCAAATGAGCAAAGAGCTCATTTCCCATTTCCCAAGGTGTAATGGTTTCGTTTGTTTGTTTGTTTGTTTCCGGGCCAATGTACCAATAATGTAATAGTTTAAGGTTTGCCAATTTTAATATCGTTACCTTTTGTGGTGAACTAGAATTAGGAGTAAAAGTAAAGCAGGCCAAACGCTTACAAAGGGAATAAAGAAAAAGACTTTATTAACTACACAAAGAATAAGAATAATAAATTCAGAGCAGATTTTCAGACCAGCTCTTCTTTCCCCCTTTGTTACAGCTTAACAACATGCAGAGACACTTCCGTCAATTTCTTCCGTAAATTATCTTTTCCAGTTCACTTTAGGGAGAGGAGTTTCTTTTTCTTTAGCTATAAGGATCTTTTACTAAGAGAGGAAATTGCCAGTTCTCTTTTGACTCCACTTGCTCAGGATTCACAGCTGCCCGGGATCTGCTGTCAGGAAACTCCTCCCACTTCACAGTCTGTTCACAACTGAGTTGCGGGCCATGGTAAAAAGTCATGGGGTATGACTTGTAAGGATGAGCTACTCCAAGGCAAAAGTTCTCTTTAGCTCACTTCTCTCTCTGTTTATATATTATTCCCAGGAACAGAGATCCCCCTCTTTTCCTCAGGGCAAAGGATTCTTCAAACCCTTTACACCTTGCTCCACCCCCCCACCACCCCAGGTCTCTCTTTTTTTCCATGGTTTAAAGAAAATGTTTGTGAAGCACAGTCCACCCCTATAACTTACAAAAAAGATATTTCAGCCCACCTTCATGGAGTCTCTTCATTCTCCTTCCATTTAGAAACTTAGCTTTGACTTCATTGACTTTGGTGTATCTTTTCTGTTCTTCTTCCTCTCACCCACGGGAAGATGAAAGGCGGTAAGTCTTATCTGAGCATTGGAAAAAAACTTAAAATCTCCCACAGAAGTTGCAGGAGATGGGCCCGGCCATGCTGCAGCTGTGTCAGGAGCTCAGGCCGCCCAGGCCACGCTGGAGGGGCAGGACGAAAACTGCAAAGTCCAGCCAGAGGAGAAATGGGTGCCAAGGCTCTGGCTCCATGGCTTTCTTCTGGCTCTCACTGCACCCGGCTCCAGCTGCAGGCCGGGGGTTCTCCCTCTGCCTTGCCCAGCACACAAAGCCGTGGGGGGCTCTCCCAAACGGGGCCCAGCTGCCTCCCCCCAGGCCGTGAGGGCGGCCGGGCGGGCTCGGCCACCCCAGGGCTGCTCCCAGCCGGGGCAGGGCAGGGCCCCGCCGAGCCACGGCCGCACAGGGAAAAGGCGAGGATCCCAGCAATGGGCCTCTCCTCCTCTTGACCACTGGGGCCCCTGCTTAAAGACGGGGCCCAGCAGCCTCTGGAGCTTGGCCCTGTGCCTGGCCCGGGCCCCGTACTAGAAGGGACCGGTGCTAGGCCAATGCCACACCTTAAGAGGCCGAAAATGCAAGAGAGCGTTCCCGGGGCTTACCTGCTTCAAATGTGATGCACGGAGCAAACCGACTTTTCCAATTCTTTTCTCAGGCTGTCAACAACTAAACCAGCCTCCAATTGGTCCCATCAATCCACAGAGGAAGTTCTCATGGGGAAAAACTTGCTAGTGGGCCCGCCCGCCAGGGTAAAACCAGCACACACGGGGAGGCAGGTGTTTCACATCTCCAGGACATCAGGGACCCCTCAAGCCTCACAGTGACTTGAGAAGACAAATGCCATCACTCCAAACATCCTTCCTCCTGCAGGCACCCAGCTTGAAATACTGAGCAGCATGTGGGATGGTCAGGAATATCTCTTTGGCCACTTTGGGTCCCCTGCCCTGGCTGTGTCTCCTGCCAGCCTCGTGTGCAGCATGACCCCAGGGAGCTCTGTCTGGGCAGCTCCTTCCCTAGTGCAGGGTGCCCAGCTGACACAGCCCTTGGCTCTCACAGATCCAAACTGCAGAACTTTTCATCCCTCATCTTGGCCTCAGTTCCCGTAGGAGAACGCATGTTCCTGCTGGACACTCACCTGCGCCTGAGCCTGTGGAGAAGCCTGGCTGCCTTCCTCTCTGCCCAGGGCAGCACAGACACTCCCAAACTTTCCCAGCAGCTGCCACACAACCACGGCCACAGCGGCGTCCCCAGCAGTGACACCCCTGCTCTGCTCTGTTTTGCCCTCTTCTGCTCCTCTATTCACAGCTAAAAGCCTGTATCTCCACAAGGAGGTTTGTTCTGGAGGAAGACCTCCACCCACTTCCAAACTGACTCCCAAACCCCATCCCTCTATCTTCCCATGCTTTAGAAACACCTGACCATTCAGACTCAAATTTACAGCTTATTCACAGAAGAAAGGGAAGCTTCCAACACAGTGATGGTTTTACAGTATTTATTTTGACTATCAGCCTAAACTATCTACAAACTACAAACTACAAACTACTCCTTCCAACCTACAAACTCAAAAGAACAACAAACAACAACGGCCTCTTGCACGGCTAGAATCTTCTGTCAGCCATAAACTGCTGCGCTGCCATGATCAGAGGCGTCAGGCTGGAGGTCGGCTTGGCTGAAGTTACAAACGGATGCTGCCCAAAGAGAAAAAGAACAAATGAACTTCTGCTTTCCTCACAGGCTGAAGCAGCCTTTCTCTGGCTACCAGAGACACAGAGAAACGAGGGCAGTCTGTGCACCTCTGTCTCCCTGTCCAGGACTTTCCTGCCACAGGCAAACATGGCTTCCAATTCCACAAATGCATGAAGCCAGAGGTCTGCAGCTTAAGGAGATTTAGTCTAATTGTCATTGCAAGGCTCCTTCCAAGCCATGGCAGGCCGGGATTCTCCTTGTTTTTCCTTTGGAAAGCCCCCAGAATGGAGATTCTTAGGAGCGGGGCCCACCTGACGCCTTGGACTTGAGCAGAGGAGGAGCCCCTGGCAGTGGGTAGCTGGCACAGCCTGTAGCTGCTCTGCCTTTTACCTGCAGAAGTTCCTGGGCAGACCAGCGCCTGTCCTCGTCTGTCTCCAGGCAGCAGTGCAGAAAGTCTCGCAACCAAGCCGACTGCTGCCTGGGCTTCTGCAGCTTCGGGGTGCCCCCGGTGCTGATCAGCTGTCGAGCCTAGAGAAGAAGGCAACGCCACACTCCACCTGTCTCCTTCGCACCCAAAACTGCTCACCCACACCCCGCTGGCCAAGCTGCACTCTCACAAGTGGCCCTTTCTTCCCCGCCAGAGGCTGCGACATGCCTTTCCCACCCCAACCAACTGAACCCAAAGCCAGAGGCAACCACAGCCAGTCCAATGTGCAAAGGCTCCTGCCTTCAGCCCTGATTTCATGGGCTGATTGGGAATCAGGAGCAAATCCATCAGCAAAAGCACACTCGGCTTCTCCGAGGACTGACACCAGCTCTACCGCCAATTTGGAAGAGGGACTTTGGTCTAACTCTACTCTTCCCAAGGATTCTTCCGTAACATGCAGCTTGGCGCTGCTCACTGCTCCCTTAGGCAAAGCTGCCAGCAAGCAAATGGCATCAGCGTACTTTGGGCCGTTCCGAATTCAAGGGCAAGGGGAATAATACAGGGCAAGAAGCACAAGAGACTATGCAGCCCGGGAGCTATGGTCTTCAGGTGTTACCAAGCTTGGCAGGCAGAAGAACGGGGGCAGATTTTCTTAGAGGGACGGGAGCATCTGAGAGAAGTTGCAGCGCACCGTGCGGGAGGTTTCCATCAGGTAAGGAGGAGCTCCTTCCACCATCTCCATCCCCACGATGCCAAAGGACCAGATGTCCACTTTGGGGCCGTAGGGCTTCCTGGTGAAAATTTCAGGCGCCATCCAGTAAGTAGTCCCGACAGCCGATCTGCGTTTGCTCTGCTCAGCCGTGAGCTGAGCAGCGAGGCCAAAATCAGCTGAGGAGAAAAAACACACTCGGATCAAGCCAGCGTGAAGTAGGAAAGCAAAGAGAAGAAGTCCCCACTCTCCCAGTGCCCAAGAAGGCAGTGTGGAATCCAAAGGGAATGCAAACGGGAATGGCATGCTGGCATTCCTAACAGCTGCAGCTGAGGAAATAGCAGATGGGCCACTTAGCAAAAGCCCCCCGTTTCACACAGTGGCTTTTAGTTCCCTGAAGCTCCAGACTGAAACTGCCTTGCTTGCGTGAGGGCACACACAGCCCAAAGCCCCTCCTGACACCTTCTTCCCAGCCACACCGCCCTGCACCTTGTGGCTGTGCTCTGCGCTTGCAGCAGGGCAGCCTGCACTGCCACAGGCACCACTCTTGGGCAACTGGAAGTCACTCAAATGCACCCCCAGCCCACAGCCCACCACGGCTGGGCCTGCCCTTAACAACACCCACCCAGCTTGACAGATCCATCCAAGCCCAGGAGAATGTTGTGGCTTTTGATGTCTCGGTGGATCACTTGCTTGCAGTGAAGGAAATCCAGGCCTTGCAGGCACTGAGGGAGGAAAAACAAACAGGAGATCTGACTTCGTCCCTCATGCAGTGCAGTGGCACATCTGCAAGACTGACTTGCTGGGGGACGCCGAGCCATGGCAGGCAAGGCTGAGGGGAGGGCAAGAGCTTGCTGCTGCAACATGACGACAGCAGGGCCTTTCTAAGAGAGGGTGTATTCGCTTTGAAAGAGAAAGGACGATGCTTTTTCTGGCCAGTGCCCTGCAAACACAGACTGAAGGAGCACCGCTGCAGTGCCTGTGCTCTCTCCAGCCAGATGACAGCAAATGCCTTTGCAAATGCCCCTTTGGGTGCAAAGCTCTCCTTGGAGGCTGAGCTCTGGCAGAGTCCTGTGAGTGTCTCTTTGTCTTTGCCACTCGGTTGACACTGTGCCACCAGCACGGCTGCTCTTACAGGGAAGGAATGCAGCACACACAGGCAGCAGGCAAGTGTTTGCAGAGGCCAACGCAAACAAACGCACTAGAAGAAGGGCCCGCACCTTGGCAGGCCCTCCAGATGCACTTGCCCCCGCTCTGCCAGTCACAAGAGATAGGCAGAAAGGAAGCTCGGAAGATGAAATCAATCCTCCCCTTCCCACCCATTCCACCCAAGCCATGGCAAGCACCAACGCAATCCCTTACCTCGCGGGACACAGCTGCTATCTCTCCTTCTGCCATTTGGATCTCCCTAATGACATCGTGCAAAGACCCTCCGTCCATGTATTCCATCACGAGCCAGAGTTCCTTGTGCACCAGGTAGCTGAAAGGAGGAAACAACCACCTGCAGGTGAATGCGTGCGCTTGCGTGACCTGATGGACCCTTTTGTCCGTGTCTCTCTCCGAGGAAGACAGGACGAAGGGAATAGGCATTCACAAGGCTCTACAGGGCTTGAACTCTGTGCAGTAGAAAAGACTGCTTGGTATGCACAGCTGTGCAACAGGCCATGGGAAATACCATCTCCAGTGCTTTGTCAGAACTCAAGAACCTTGGGGGAAAAATCAAACACCAAACCCAACAGGACAATGGGCACGGAGGGCAGGAACTTGGAGGCTGCTGACGCAGTAAAATTGGGCCGAGACCTGCTCTTTGAAAGCGCACTTCAAACTAGATATGCCGCAAAAGATAAATGCAGCCCCCATGCAAACTCCTCCAAGATGCTGTGGATCAGCCCAGAAAGGGGAAGGAATTAACAGCTCCACCCTCTGCCAGCAACCAAAGGAGTGCTTGAACCTCTGGCTTGCAGCACGTCAGTGACCCTTCACGGCAGAAGAGCAGAACCACTCACCTGTCTACATAGTTCACCACATTGGCGTTCTTATTGTCCCGCATGACCTGGATTTCATTCACGCACAGTTCGTTGCTCTTCACTTGCAACAGACTGATTTTCTTTATGGCCACCTAAAACGACATGCAAACCATGGATCAAAGAAGTCGATGGCACAGGAACACAAGGCCAACAGGGACACTGTGATTTTGGGATGATACAGCTGCGCTGTGCCAAAATGCCTTGGGACTGGACATCAGAGGAACCGGAAGCTGAGCTTGCAAGAGCCCTTTACACTGCTTCCTTGGTCGCCACTCCCAGGACACACAGCCAGAAACCCTTTGCCTTGCAAACCTGGCAGAAACACAGTCTCAACTCTCCAGCTCAAAGCTCTAACCACCCTCGCTGCACCCACATTCTTCCCCCAGGGCCTCACTTTATCATCCCCATTTTGAATTCACACACCACTTGCAAGCAGGAAACAACTTAGGCCTAGGAAAAATGGAGCAAAACTCCTGGGAAACCTTGGCCATTTCTAGGGGGCTTGATCATTACTCCGGTGGCCACCGGCATTCTTCACTGCACAACAACAGGGCAAACCCTTACAGATATGACAGATAAAATGCCGCCCTACAAACATCCTGACCGTCCCCCCCACCCCACACCCCCCAGAGAAATAAAAACCGACAGATTTTATGGAAAAATTGTTGTCATGATGAGAACATCATTAAGGACACATCAAAAAAAAACAAGGCTAGCACATCCTCACTTCAGCAATTTTCCATTTGTTCTGCTAAAATGCTTTCTAGCACACCAGTGACATTTGCAATTCCTGACTGATTCTAAAAAGAAATAGCTCATGCCTTGATCCTCTAGTGATACACACCAGGCTCTGAGCAGGGCTTAGGCCCTCGAGAGACTCCTTGCAGACCTCTCTCTCTAAGCACAGTTCCCAAGGGCAGCACTGCACGTGCCTAAGGAACTACCATCAAAATTCCCATGGATTTGGTGACAGCACGAAAGGAGAACTCGGGAACCGCGAGCCAAAGCCCCAAAGGGCACCGCCATTCTCTAAGACACCGCCTTGCCACTAAGAACCAGCTAGCGTGTCCTCCTCAGAAAGACAGCCCTTGGCCTCCTTGCATTGCTTGCGGCAGCTCAGAAGGACACAGTCTGTCCCCACTGGGCTTGGCAGGCAGACCCTGCTCTGCACTTCAGTTGCCTTTGCAGCAAAGCTCTACTGGCGACCCAAAGCTCAGGCACAGCTCACAGCACAGGGGAGGGCACTCGAGAGCTGCACAAGCTGCAGCACCGCTTGACACTTACCTCTTCTCCTGTGGCAGTCTCCACTGCCGTGCACACAGTGCCGAAACCCCTAGAAACAAAACAGCAGCAGAGAAAGGAGAAGTCCTTTAGTCCCTGCAGAAGCCAGACACTGTGGCCCAAGGAGGAAAAAGAGGCCAGGGACAAACAGCAAATGCACCGCGACACATTCTGCTCTGGCTCCTTTCCCCCTTTCTCTTTCTGTGTCCGTGCGTGTCTGTGATTTTTCCAGACACACACACACACACACACACACACACACACATGGCCGTTGGGCCTGCTCACACTTCTCCTTGCAGTGGATGTGCCACACTCAGGCACCTCCACACAGGCCTTCTGAGAAGCCTGAAGCCATGTCACAGACATCAGAAGAAAACCTCTCAACACACATCCTTTCTGCAGCTGACAAGGAAAGTAGTCTCCAGCCACAGCTGCAGCCACAGGCAGAGCAGGCACAGGTCTCCACTGCTGCACACACAAATGGAGAAGTGCTCAAAGCAGAAGATCCTCAGACAGCTGCCTTCTGGCTCCAGAGCCATGGGCAGCTGCTTCTCTTGGGTGCAGCAGACACAGGAAGCACTCTACTTTTCAGGGGACTTCTTCTACATTTGGCTCCTCCCAGAGGAAATGTTGCAAATCAATCCCACTGACAGTCAGCAGAGCTGGCTTTCAGTAGGGAATAGCTTGGTGCTTTCTTTGCAGGAAAGGCCGCAACCCCACAGGATCCACGAGGGCTCTCCCCTCAGGCACTCGATGCCTTTTCCTCTAGAGTGCATTGGCATTGGACACTGGCCTGAAGCTTTGGCTTTTGCCACCTCAGCTACAAAAGAGAGCTGCTGCTTTTGTGTCTGCTTTTGGCTTCTAGACTAGCTAGGTGGTCATCCTGACCACTGAACCTTGTTTTCAGCAAAACGCTGGAACAAAGCTTCCTGAGAGCTGTTCCCTGACAGCCCGCAGCTGCTACCTTGACCTTGGAGGCAATGAAGTTTTTCCTCCTTTCATTGCCACGGATCCTGTATCCTTTTGGGACACAGAGAAATGATTTGTCCCAAGAAAAGCGGCAAGAGGGGGAAAGACACTTGAGGGACAGGAGATGTGCCAGGTGCTGCTCCTTGCTGCAGAAAGGACCATTCCAGCATCCAGGTGTCTTTGCCATGCCTTCAGACCACAGCTATCAATGCTGACCAAAACTGAGGCATAGCAGCGTCTCAGCGCAGCGTCTGCACAGCTTTGCAGCTTGCCTGACATCACTCCGGCGACAGGTGACAGCAGCAAAGTACACAGCCCCTCCCTTTGAAGAAGCACCTGTGGCTGCACTCACCCTTTGCCAATAATTTCCAGTTCTGTATATTTAGCCTCCGGATCTCCTTCGCTCACCAGCATCCCTGTAAAAACCCAAAGGAAAGATGCTCACTTCAAAACTGAGATGCCAGCCTGCAGCAGATCACCAAGGCAGCCCCACTCTCTGGCACACTGGGCCCTTTCAACTCCCTCACTGGACAAACAACAACACCATTGCCGCACCAGCACCACCAGCAGCACCACCAAAACAACAGCAGCAGGACAAGCAGCTCTGCAGCACATACGGTCTGCACTAAACTAGAAGCCTAAACTAAAATCTAAGCACGTGGAGAAACAGTCCAAGGACACAGAGATCAGAAGGCCACGATCAAGACAAGTGAGTGTGGTCTATAAAACCCAAACCTTTCTGTTCTTGGCCATGAACACTCTGCGCCATTCAACAAAAGCTTGCATCCTTGCAAGCAGCAAAGGCACCTTGGCTTCTGCAATCAATTTGTATCAACAGCTGCCCGCTCCAGAAGCGGAAGAATAGTGCCCAGTGCTTCCAGCAGAGGCATGATCTCCGCCTTGAAGCAGCACTTTACCTAAACAATGCCTTTCTGGCTTGCAAGAGCAGCAGCAGCAGCTGACGTTGCAACCTATTGCCATGGGCCTTAACAATGAGGTTCCTCAGCCTTCAGGAGAGGCTATGATCTGAAGATGACCTTGGCTGTGCCCCACAGGAGCTGGGCCCCACAGGAGCTCCCTGAAGTCGCCTCATTCACAAGGTCCCGGCCTCCTGCTCAGCCACAAACCATCTCTCTTTTGCCTTTTGTACTGAGGCAAGCTCAGGCAAAGCCAAAGCACGCCAGGCTGCCCTCAGAGGCAGCAGCAAGAGCCCGCTGTTCCTTCAGCACCTCCAAGCACAACAACAGCTCCTGTGTGGAGGCCGCAGCAGCCGACACTCAGCCCAGCAGGAACTGCAGGTGGGACAGCTCACGCTGACACACGATCACACAGGGCACTGCTCCAGCACACAGGCATCACAAAGGACATACTCAGCAGGGCCAGGCACTCGTCCTCTGTCCTCTCTCTAAGCAGCTGCTCCATGCTGCCCGAGGAACTACTTGTGCTCCAGGTGCACGAGCTGCTCGCGCTTGACTTTCCAGCTTGGGGACAGGAGGCTTCTTCAGAGCCGGCAGCTGCAGCTCGTGCCGGCGCCAGGCCAGAGGAAGTGGAGCTCTGAGACAAGAAACAAATTTGGGTCAGAAACACGCCTGCCACAGATGCCCCTCCAATCCCATTTCAAATGCAAGCCCCTTGGAAGATGCTGCTGGCCACACCCTGGGCTCTTCACCTCTCGGCTTTTGCTGCCCCCTTCTCTCACACAAGGCGCAAATTCCAAAGGCTGCTTTTACCCGATGCACAACATGACCCCAAAGACACCGCTGACCAAAGCAGGTGCTTACTGATGTTGGCTGCTCAGGCCGTGGGCTGACAGCAGGGACAGGTTCATTAGCACCTTCCTCCTCTTCAGCCTCTTCCTTGACTCCACGTTCAGCAAGAGCAGGGGCTGGTGCTGCCCTTGGGCTCTGGGCACAGACAGCAGCGGGAGGGACAGGAAAGAACCTGTCATTCAGAACCTGACAGATATTCAGCTACAGGCCCCTGCTGCAGCTTAGCTGCTCCTTGAGCTCCCCACAGCTGCTGATGAGCAGGGCCAGGTCCCTCCAGGGGACAGTGGCTCCTCCATATCCTGCAAGGCTGTCAAGTGCATCTTTGCACGGCTCTCCTCACCAGAGATAGGGAGCCTGCACAGCCACTGGCCACCAAGGGCCTCACTTGTACCCCAGCAGCATCCCAAGACACCCTAATGCTACCTCTTGTCTCTTGCTAAGAGGAATTCACAGCCCCTATCAGAGTGGTGGGGAACGGATGCCTAAATGTCCAAGTTCCACACCCCTTTCCCAGGGGTGAAACACTCTGCAAGTGCCAGAAAGATTCCAGCCTGACTCAGCATCTTCAACTACGCAGGGGAGGTGCTGTCTGATCAAAAACTTCCAGCTCTCCTTTGCTCCAGCCACAGGGCCACTCCCAGCTGCCACTTACTGATGCTGGATGCTCAGGCCCCACAGTAGCAGCAGCTGCAGCTTGGTGGGCATCTTCCTCCCCTTTGGCCTCTTCTTCAGGAAGATGCGCAGCCGCAGGAGGCTCTGAGGTTGCTTTTGGGCTCTGCAGACAGACAGCAACGGGAGGGACAGGCAACCTTCTTGATATTCAGCTCTAGAACCCAGATGCACTAAGGAGGAATCATCTGGATTCTAAGTTGCTCAGCCTCCAGCTAATTGGACCAATCAGAGCAGACTGCGCTCTCTTGCACAGGAGAAATTCCATCATGCATTCAAGCAACGAGCAACCCCACTTTCCACTGCTTAAAAGCTCTGAAATGGAACTGGGCAAAACAGACACACATCCTCCACACATTGCTGCTGCTGCTGCTGCTGCTGCTGCTGCTGCTGCTGCTGCTGCAGAGAGCCCGCACTGTACTTTCATTCATCCAAGCAGGCTGGCACTGGACTGCAGCAGGCCCAGCTCACAGCTTGCTCCACAGCTGTCCAATGCTACCAACGCCAAAGGCTCCTTTCCCACTCACCCAAGGGCTGGATTCTCTCCAGGCACGGGCGATGTGACCTGCAACACACAAAGGAAAAAGAACCCCATGCTGTGAGAAAACTGCCCGCTCTGGGAAAACCCACCAAAAATCAACCCAAAGCCAGAGCATATTGCTTTCACTCCATGCCTCCAGCAGCAAGCCTCGTGTCACACAGCAAGCAAGACAACAGCACAAAGGATTGCCTCGTGTCTGTCTTTTGTCCTTTTTGGCCACTCAACCCTCAGAAACCTGAGGCCCATGAAGTCCAAGTTCTGAAACAGTCATTGTTTCTGCCCTGCCCCACCCAGCAGGAGCTACAGCTCGTCTCCTTCCTGTATTTCAGTTTTCTGAAGAGATGCAAGCGTCAGTTGCCACGAGCTTGCTGAAAACTTTTGCCCCGAAATGCTTCAGCCCAAGCCCTTTAGCCATGGTGGCAGTTCTAATGTGACGCTGCACAGCAACACCTCCTGTGCCCAGCAGCATACCGGAACTTGTCTGAAATGTCTATTTCAAGGGCCTTTCCCAAGCTGATTCTGTGATTTCCTCACAGAGGGAAGGGCTCTTTCAGCACACAGGAACTGTCAAGTCCCACACACATGTGCTGGGATGGGGGAATGCAGACAAGAAGAGGCTTCCCCTCAGTCCTGGAGAGCAGCGCAGTTTTTCCAAGCGCTCCTTCTAAGCTCTCCCTGTCTTCCCCTCTTAGAAGTTGTCATTCTTGAGCCAGCAAACGCAGGAGATTCCAGACTCCACTGCCACAGGCCATGCCGTGTGGGGAGAAGCAGCCCAGCAGGCTACATTACAAATGCAGCCCACGCCCCACTGGCTAGAGACACCCCCTTGTCAGCTGCAGCTGCTGACAGCAGCTTTACCCAACAAAAGGCCTCTTCATAGCCTTTGGCCTTCCATCTGCTGCACCGAATAGAAGCGCCTACTTACGTGCCAGGTGGGTGAAAAAGTAGCCAGAATAAGCCACGGTAAAAGCCGTGCAAACTGCAGCACACACTCTCTCCATGGCGGGAGCTATGCTGCTCAAGTCAGCTCCAGACAGCACTTGTGGGGACAAACAAAAATCCTGCGAGAGCTCTCAGGGTGCAGCTGGCTGTCAGAGACCTCGTCGATCAGCAGGTTGCACCTGCAGGGAGCATGCCAAAGAGCTGCTCTGCCCACTGAGGCCTCCCGTGCCTGGGCACAGCAACTTTGCCTTGACAGCGCTGGGATGCGGCCGCTGACATCACAATAGCAGCTGCTCTAGGCTGCCTTGTGAAGTCATGCAGAGAAGCACACCTTCTCACTTCAGCTAAGGCCAAAAGGCACCTGCAAAGTTCTCCTCTGCTACAAAGCAACACAAAAAGGCCGCCTAGTCCATAAGCTGTTGCTCAAGGCATCTGGGAGTAACACCAAGAACACAGCAAGCCCTTGTAGCCCACGCTGAGAAGCTGAACACGGAGAAGGGACCATGATGATGTGAGGAGAAACCAAAAAAGAGAACAGCACCTTTGGCCACTCATTGTCCTGTGTTAAATCATGAGGCTTGGTGCAGGTGGGGCTCTAAAAGGCAGCACCAATGGAAATCCCCCCTTCAGTGCCAGCTGTGGGACAAAACCTCAGGAAGGCCTTTCAGAGCCCTTCTTCCTCACTTGTTTGCTGCAGAACAAGGTGGGACACAGGCCTAAAAAGGTACATTGATGAAAACATGGAAAGCTAAGCAACACATCCACTAAAATCACATCATCCTCCTGCTGCACTGCTGTGGCATTTCCAAGGAGGCTCGCCCATCTGAGGTGCACCTGAGGGAGCTTCCCTGGGCAAACGTGTGCCTCAGAGGGAGCTGCCTGCTGCAGATGGGAAGGAAGGAAGAAAGGAAGGAAAAGAAAGAAAGAAAGAAAGAAAGGAAGGAAGGAAAAGAAAGAAAAGAAAGAAAGAGAGAAAGAAAGAAAGAGAGAAAGAAAGAAAAACAAAGAAAGAAAGAAAGAGAATAGAAGGTACCAGCATCATCGCTGTGGGCCGAGTCCCAAAGTGCTGGAAGGAGTAAAGCAGTGCGCCCAAGTGGGCTGGTCCCAGAAAAACTGAAGTTTTGAGGCAGAGACCAAATAGATCACGTGCTGGAGCAGCTACGGGAAGGCAGGCTGAGGAAAACAGAAAAACCACCGCCATTCCAAAACGTGGATGCTTCCTTCTCCCTCCTCCTCTTGCATTCCAACCTCTTTTGCTGTATTTGCCATGTTGTGGTATAAGCCCAGGCAGCAAGCAAGTGCCACACACAGCCATTCTCATTCGATGCCCGGTCACCAGCAGGCTGGCCTGTGCAGAGAATTGGAAGGGTAGAAGCTGGAAAATTGCCAGGTGCAGAAAACAATTGAGCTGCATAGGGAATGCAGAAGCCTCATGCATAGGCCAAGAAACCCCTTTGAACTCATTCCCCATTTCCCAAGGGGAGGCAGGTGTTTCACATCTCCAGGACATCAGGGACCCCTCAAGCCTCACAGTGACTTGAGAAGACAAATGCCATCACTCCAAACATCCTTCCTCCTGCTGGTACCCAGCTTGAAATACTGAGCAGCATGTGGGATGGTCAGGAATATCTCTTTGGCCACTTTGGGTCCCCTGCCCTGGCTGTGTCTCCTGCCAGCCTCGTGTGCAGCATGACCCCAGGGAGCTCTGTCTGGGCAGCTCCTTCCCTAGTGCGGGGTGCCCAGCTGACACAGCCCTTGGCTCACACAGATCCAAACTGCAGAACTTTTCATCCCTCATCTTGGCCTCAGTTCCCGTAGCAGAACTCGTGTTCCCACCGTATCGGAAAAATAATGTTAGGAGAAATGGGGCAACTGAGAGACTGGATAAAAAGTGCTTTCTAGCCTTATGGCATCAATCTCATAGAAAGGTGAGGCATTAAAGGTGTTACATCCAGTGCCATAGTATCAGAAGCCTTTCCCTTCTTCATTCCGATGCCTTATGTTCGTTTTTTCACTAGTCACATACTTCTGCAAAACTTGTGAACATCTTTTCATAGCAATCATTAATTCCTTACTTTCTGCAGCCTTGCCAGAATGCATCATTTTTCAACCAATCATACAGCATTTCTAAATTCACATTGCTGCATCTTCATCTTTTCACTAACTTTAGAACAAGTTCTATTGCTACGTTTGAAAACCTTTTGCAACCTTACTTAACGTATTGCCTGGCTTGCATAACACATCTTTCCCTTTGCTTAAAACATATTTCCATTTCAAGTGCAAACCTGTATTCCTCTTTCCTGTCTGCTTCACTTTTTAGCTTGTAATTCTAAAGGCCTTCCCTAAAGTCTCAGGTTAAACATTGTATCCATCTCTACCTCTGAGCCTGGATGCACAAGGCCCGGAGAGCTCTCTGGGCTTTGCATTTCCCACAAGCGAATGAGCAAAGAGCTCATTTCCCATTTCCCAAGGTGTAATGGTTTCGTTTGTTTGTTTGTTTGTTTCCGGGCCAATGTACCAATAATGTAATAGTTTAAGGTTTGCCAATTTTAATATCGTTACCTTTTGTGGTGAACTAGAATTAGGAGTAAAAGTAAAGCAGGCCAAACGCTTACAAAGGGAATAAAGAAAAAGACTTTATTAACTACACAAAGAATAAGAATAATAAATTCAGAGCAGATTTTCAGACCAGCTCTTCTTTCCCCCTTTGTTACAGCTTAACAACATGCAGAGACACTTCCGTCAATTTCTTCCGTAAATTATCTTTTCCAGTTCACTTTAGGGAGAGGAGTTTCTTTTTCTTTAGCTATAAGGATCTTTTACTAAGAGAGGAAATTGCCAGTTCTCTTTTGACTCCACTTGCTCAGGATTCACAGCTGCCCGGGATCTGCTGTCAGGAAACTCCTCCCACTTCACAGTCTGTTCACAACTGAGTTGCGGGCCATGGTAAAAAGTCATGGGGTATTACTTGTAAGGATGAGCTACTCCAAGGCAAAAGTTCTCTTTAGCTCACTTCTCTCTCTGTTTATATATTATTCCCAGGAACAGAGATCCCCCTCTTTTCCTCAGGGCAAAGGATTCTTCAAACCCTTTACACCTTGCTCCACCCCCCCACCACCCCAGGTCTCTCTTTTTTTCCATGGTTTAAAGAAAATGTTTGTGAAGCACAGTCCACCCCTATAACTTACAAAAAAGATATTTCAGCCCACCTTCATGGAGTCTCTTCATTCTCCTTCCATTTAGAAACTTAGCTTTGACTTTATTGACTTTGGTGTATCTTTTCTGTTCTTCTTCCTCTCACCCACGGGAAGATGAAAGGCGGTAAGTCTTATCTGAGCATTGGAAAAAAACTTAAAATCTCCCACAGAAGTTGCAGGAGATGGGCCCGGCCATGCTGCAGCTGTGTCAGGAGCTCAGGCCGCCCAGGCCACGCTGGAGGGGCAGGACGAAAACTGCAAAGTCCAGCCAGAGGAGAAATGGGTGCCAAGGCTCTGGCTCCATGGCTTTCTTCTGGCTCTCACTGCACCCGGCTCCAGCTGCAGGCCGGGGGTTCTCCCTCTGCCTTGCCCAGCACACAAAGCCGTGGGGGGCTCTCCCAAACGGGGCCCAGCTGCCTCCCCCCAGGCCGTGAGGGCGGCCGGGCGGGCTCGGCCACCCCAGGGCTGCTCCCAGCCGGGGCAGGGCAGGGCCCCGCCGAGCCACGGCCGCACCGGGAAAAGGCGAGGATCCCAGGAATGGGCCTCTCCTCCTCTTGACCACTGGGGCCCCTGCTTAAAGACGGGGCCCAGCAGCCTCTGGAGCTTGGCCCTGTGCCTGGCCCGGGCCCCGTACTAGAAGGGACCGGTGCTAGGCCAATGCCACACCTTAAGAGGCCGAAAATGCAAGAGAGCGTTCCCGGGGCTTACCTGCTTCAAATGTGATGCACGGAGCAAACCGACTTTTCCAATTCTTTTCTCAGGCTGTCAACAACTAAACCAGCCTCCAATTGGTCCCATCAATCCACAGAGGAAGTTCTCATGGGGAAAAACTTGCTAGTGGGCCCGCCCGCCAGGGTAAAACCAGCACACACGGGGAGGCAGGTGTTTCACATCTCCAGGACATCAGGGACCCCTCAAGCCTCACAGTGACTTGAGAAGACAAATGCCATCACTCCAAACATCCTTCCTCCTGCAGGCACCCAGCTTGAAATACTGAGCAGCATGTGGGATGGTCAGGAATATCTCTTTGGCCACTTTGGGTCCCCTGCCCTGGCTGTGTCTCCTGCCAGCCTCGTGTGCAGCATGACCCCAGGGAGCTCTGTCTGGGCAGCTCCTTCCCTAGTGCAGGGTGCCCAGCTGACACAGCCCTTGGCTCTCACAGATCCAAACTGCAGAACTTTTCATCCCTCATCTTGGCCTCAGTTCCCGTAGGAGAACGCATGTTCCTGCTGGACACTCACCTGCGCCTGAGCCTGTGGAGAAGCCTGGCTGCCTTCCTCTCTGCCCAGGGCAGCACAGACACTCCCAAACTTTCCCAGCAGCTGCCACACAACCACGGCCACAGCGGCGTCCCCAGCAGTGACACCCCTGCTCTGCTCTGTTTTGCCCTCTTCTGCTCCTCCATTCACAGCTAAAAGCCTGTATCTCCACAAGGAGGTTTGTTCTGGAGGAAGACCTCCGCCCACTTCCAAACTGACTCCCAAACCCCATCCCTCTATCTTCCCATGCTTTAGAAACACCTGACCATTCAGACTCAAATTTACAGCTTATTCACAGAAGGAAGGGAAGCTTCCAACACAGTGATGGTTTTACAGTATTTATTTTGACTATCAGTCTAAACTATCTACAAACTACAAACTACAAACTACTCCTTCCAACCTACAAACTCAAAAGAACAACAAACAACAACGGCCTCTTGCACGGCTAGAATCTTCTGTCAGCCATAAACTGCTGCGCTGCCATGATCAGAGGCGTCAGGCTGGAGGTCGGCTTGGCTGAAGTTACAAACGGATGCTGCCCAAAGAGAAAAAGAACAAATGAACTTCTGCTTTCCTCACAGGCTGAAGCAGCCTTTCTCTGGCTACCAGAGACACAGAGAAACGAGGGCAGTCTGTGCACCTCTGTCTCCCTGTCCAGGACTTTCCTGCCACAGGCAAACATGGCTTCCAATTCCACAAATGCATGAAGCCAGAGGTCTGCAGCTTAAGGAGATTTAGTCTAATTGTCATTGCAAGGCTCCTTCCAAGCCATGGCAGGCCGGGATTCTCCTTGTTTTTCCTTTGGAAAGCCCCCAGAATGGAGATTCTTAGGAGCGGGGCCCACCTGACGCCTTGGACTTGAGCAGAGGAGGAGCCCCTGGCAGTGGGTAGCTGGCACAGCCTGTAGCTGCTCTGCCTTTTACCTGCAGAAGTTCCTGGGCAGACCAGCGCCTGTCCTCGTCTGTCTCCAGGCAGCAGTGCAGAAAGTCTCGCAACCAAGCCGACTGCTGCCTGGGCTTCTGCAGCTTCGGGGTGCCCCCGGTGCTGATCAGCTGTCGAGCCTAGAGAAGAAGGCAACGCCACACTCCACCTGTCTCCTTCGCACCCAAAACTGCTCACCCACACCCCGCTGGCCAAGCTGCACTCTCACAAGTGGCCCTTTCTTCCCCGCCAGAGGCTGCGACATGCCTTTCCCACCCCAACCAACTGAACCCAAAGCCAGAGGCAACCACAGCCAGTCCAATGTGCAAAGGCTCCTGCCTTCAGCCCTGATTTCATGGGCTGATTGGGAATCAGGAGCAAATCCATCAGCAAAAGCACACTCGGCTTCTCCGAGGACTGACACCAGCTCTACCGCCAATTTGGAAGAGGGACTTTGGTCTAACTCTACTCTTCCCAAGGATTCTTCCATAACATGCAGCTTGGCGCTGCTCACTGCTCCCTTAGGCAAAGCTGCCAGCAAGCAAATGGCATCAGCGTACTTTGGGCCGTTCCGAATTCAAGGGCAAGGGGAATAATACAGGGCAAGAAGCACAAGAGACTATGCAGCCCGGGAGCTATGGTCTTCAGGTGTTACCAAGCTTGGCAGGCAGAAGAACGGGGGCAGATTTTCTTAGAGGGACGGGAGCATCTGAGAGAAGTTGCAGCGCACCGTGCGGGAGGTTTCCATCAGGTAAGGAGGAGCTCCTTCCACCATCTCCATCCCCACGATGCCAAAGGACCAGATGTCCACTTTGGGGCCGTAGGGCTTCGTGGTGAAAATTTCAGGCGCCATCCAGTAAGTAGTCCCGACAGCCGATCTGCGTTTGCTCTGCTCAGCCGTGAGCTGAGCAGCGAGGCCAAAATCAGCTGAGGAGAAAAAACACACTCGGATCAAGCCAGCGTGAAGTAGGAAAGCAAAGAGAAGAAGTCCCCACTCTCCCAGTGCCCAAGAAGGCAGTGTGGAATCCAAAGGGAATGCAAACGGAAATGGCATGCTGGCATTCCTAACAGCTGCAGCTGAGGAAATAGCAGATGGGCCACTTAGCAAAAGCCCCCCGTTTCACACAGTGGCTTTTAGTTCCCTGAAGCTCCAGACTGAAACTGCCTTGCTTGCGTGAGGGCACACACAGCCCAAAGCCCCTCCTGACACCTTCTTCCCAGCCACACCGCCCTGCACCTTGTGGCTGTGCTCTGCGCTTGCAGCAGGGCAGCCTGCACTGCCACGGGCACCACTCTTGGGCAACTGGAAGTCACTCAAATGCACCCCCAGCCCACAGCCCACCACGGCTGGGCCTGCCCTTAACAACACCCACCCAGCTTGACAGATCCATCCAAGCCCAGGAGAATGTTGTGGCTTTTGATGTCTCGGTGGATCACTTGCTTGCAGTGAAGGAAATCCAGGCCTTGCAGGCACTGAGGGAGGAAAAACAAACAGGAGATCTGACTTCGTCCCTCATGCAGTGCAGTGGCACATCTGCAAGACTGACTTGCTGGGGGACGCCGAGCCATGGCAGGCAAGGCTGAGGGGAGGGCAAGAGCTTGCTGCTGCAACATGACGACAGCAGGGCCTTTCTAAGAGAGGGTGTATTCGCTTTGAAAGAGAAAGGACGATGCTTTTTCTGGCCAGTGCCCTGCAAACACAGACTGAAGGAGCACCGCTGCAGTGCCTGTGCTCTCTCCAGCCAGATGACAGCAAATGCCTTTGCAAATGCCCCTTTGGGTGCAAAGCTCTCCTTGGAGGCTGAGCTCTGGCAGAGTCCTGTGAGTGTCTCTTTGTCTTTGCCACTCGGTTGACACTGTGCCACCAGCACGGCTGCTCTTACAGGGAAGGAATGCAGCACACACAGGCAGCAGGCAAGTGTTTGCAGAGGCCAACGCAAACAAACGCACTAGAAGAAGGGCCCGCACCTTGGCAGGCCCTCCAGATGCACTTGCCCCCGCTCTGCCAGTCACAAGAGATAGGCAGAAAGGAAGCTCGGAAGATGAAATCAATCCTCCCCTTCCCACCCATTCCACCCAAGCCATGGCAAGCACCAACGCAATCCCTTACCTCGCGGGAGACAGCTGCTATCTCTCCTTCTGCCATTTGGATCTCCCTAATGACATCGTGCAAAGACCCTCCGTCCATGTATTCCATCACGAGCCAGAGTTCCTCGTGCAGCAGGTAGCTGAAAGGAGGAAACAACCACCTGCAGGTGAATGCGTGCGCTTGCGTGACCTGATGGACCCTTTTGTCCGTGTCTCTCTCCGAGGAAGACAGGACGAAGGGAATAGGCATTCACAAGGCTCTACAGGGCTTGAACTCTGTGCAGTAGAAAAGACTGCTTGGTATGCACAGCTGTGCAACAGGCCATGGGAAATACCATCTCCAGTGCTTTGTCAGAACTCAAGAACCTTGGGGGAAAAATCAAACACCAAACCCAACAGGACAATGGGCACGGAGGGCAGGAACTTGGAGGCTGCTGACGCAGTAAAATTGGGCCGAGACCTGCTCTTTGAAAGCGCACTTCAAACTAGATATGCCGCAAAAGATAAATGCAGCCCCCATGCAAACTCCTCCAAGATGCTGTGGATCAGCCCAGAAAGGGGAAGGAATTAACAGCTCCACCCTCTGCCAGCAACCAAAGGAGTGCTTGAACCTCTGGCTTGCAGCACGTCAGTGACCCTTCACGGCAGAAGAGCAGAACCACTCACCTGTCTACATAGTTCACCACATTGGCGTTCTTATTGTCCCGCATGACCTGGATTTCATTCACGCACAGTTCGTTGCTCTTCACTTGCAACAGACTGATTTTCTTTATGGCCACCTAAAACGACATGCAAACCATGGATCAAAGAAGTCGATGGCACAGGAACACAAGGCCAACAGGGACACTGTGATTTTGGGATGATACAGCTGCGCTGTGCCAAAATGCCTTGGGACTGGACATCAGAGGAACCGGAAGCTGAGCTTGCAAGAGCCCTTTACACTGCTTCCTTGGTCGCCACTCCCAGGACACACAGCCAGAAACCCTTTGCCTTGCAAACCTGGCAGAAACACAGTCTCAACTCTCCAGCTCAAAGCTCTAACCACCCTCGCTGCACCCACATTCTTCCCCCAGGGCCTCACTTTATCATCCCCATTTTGAATTCACACACCACTTGCAAGCAGGAAACAACTTAGGCCTAGGAAAAATGGAGCAAAACTCCTGGGAAACCTTGGCCATTTCTAGGGGGCTTGATCATTACTCCGGTGGCCACCGGCATTCTTCACTGCACAACAACAGGGCAAACCCTTACAGATATGACAGATAAAATGCCGCCCTACAAACATCCTGACCGTCCCCCCCACCCCACACCCCCCAGAGAAATAAAAACCGACAGATTTTATGGAAAAATTGTTGTCATGATGAGAACATCATTAAGGACACATCAAAAAAAAACAAGGCTAGCACATCCTCACTTCAGCAATTTTCCATTTGTTCTGCTAAAATGCTTTCTAGCACACCAGTGACATTTGCAATTCCTGACTGATTCTAAAAAGAAATAGCTCATGCCTTGATCCTCTAGCGATACACACCAGGCTCTGAGCAGGGCTTAGGCCCTCGAGAGACTCCTTGCAGACCTCTCTCTCTAAGCACAGTTCCCAAGGGCAGCACTGCACGTGCCTAAGGAACTACCATCAAAATTCCCATGGATTTGCTGACAGCGCGAAAGGAGAAGTCGGGAACCGCGAGCCAAAGCCCCAAAGGGCACCGCCATTCTCTAAGACACCGCCTTGCCACTAAGAACCAGCTAGCGTGTCCTCCTCAGAAAGACAGCCCTTGGCCTCCTTGCATTGCTTGCGGCAGCTCAGAAGGACACAGTCTGTCCCCACTGGGCTTGGCAGGCAGACCCTGCTCTGCACTTCAGTTGCCTTTGCAGCAAAGCTCTAGTGGCGACCCAAAGCTCAGGCACAGCTCACAGCACAGGGGAGGGCACTCGAGAGCTGCACAAGCTGCAGCACCGCTTGACACTTACCTCTTCTCCTGTGGCAGTCTCCACTGCCGTGCACACAGTGCCGAAACCCCTAGAAACAAAACAGCAGCAGAGAAAGGAGAAGTCCTTTAGTCCCTGCAGAAGCCAGACACTGTGGCCCAAGGAGGAAAAAGAGGCCAGGGACAAACAGCAAATGCACCGCGACACATTCTGCTCTGGCTCCTTTCCCCCTTTCTCTTTCTGTGGCCGTGCGTGTCTGTGATTTTTCCAGACACACACACACACACACACACACACACACACACACACGGCCGTTGGGCCTGCTCACACTTCTCCTTGCAGTGGATGTGCCACACTCAGGCACCTCCACACAGGCCTTCTGAGAAGCCTGAAGCCATGTCACAGACATCAGAAGAAAACCTCTCAACACACATCCTTTCTGCAGCTGACAAGGAAAGTAGTCTCCAGCCACAGCTGCAGCCACAGGCAGAGCAGGCACAGGTCTCCACTGCTGCACACACAAATGGAGAAGTGCTCAAAGCAGAAGATCCTCAGACAGCTGCCTTCTGGCTCCAGAGCCATGGGCAGCTGCTTCTCTTGGGTGCAGCAGACACAGGAAGCACTCTACTTTTCAGGGGACTTCTTCTACATTTGGCTCCTCCCAGAGGAAATGTTGCAAATCAATCCCACTGACAGTCAGCAGAGCTGGCTTTCAGTAGGGAATAGCTTGGTGCTTTCTTTGCAGGAAAGGCCGCAACCCCACAGGATCCACGAGGGCTCTCCCCTCAGGCACTCGATGCCTTTTCCTCTAGAGTGCATTGGCATTGGACACTGGCCTGAAGCTTTGGCTTTTGCCACCTCAGCTACAAAAGAGAGCTGCTGCTTTTGTGTCTGCTTTTGGCTTCTAGACTAGCTAGGTGGTCATCCTGACCACTGAACCTTGTTTTCAGCAAAACGCTGGAACAAAGCTTCCTGAGAGCTGTTCCCTGACAGCCCGCAGCTGCTACCTTGACCTTGGAGGCAATGAAGTTTTTCCTCCTTTCATTGCCACGGATCCTGTATCCTTTTGGGACACAGAGAAATGATTTGTCCCAAGAAAAGCGGCAAGAGGGGGAAAGACACTTGAGGGACAGGAGATGTGCCAGGTGCTGCTCCTTGCTGCAGAAAGGACCATTCCAGCATCCAGGTGTCTTTGCCATGCCTTCAGACCACAGCTATCAATGCTGACCAAAACTGAGACATAGCAGCGTCTCAGCGCAGCGTCTGCACAGCTTTGCAGCTTGCCTGACATCACTCCGGCGACAGGTGACAGCAGCAAAGTACACAGCCCCTCCCTTTGAAGAAGCACCTGTGGCTGCACTCACCCTTTGCCAATAATTTCCAGTTCTGTATATTTAGCCTCCGGATCTCCTTCGCTCACCAGCATCCCTGTAAAAACCCAAAGGAAAGATGCTCACTTCAAAACTGAGATGCCAGCCTGCAGCAGATCACCAAGGCAGCCCCACTCTCTGGCCCACTGGGCCCTTTCAACTCCCTCACTGGACAAACAACAACACCATTGCCGCACCAGCACCACCAGCAGCACCACCAAAACAACAGCAGCAGGACAAGCAGCTCTGCAGCACATACGGTCTGCACTAAACTAGAAGCCTAAACTAAAATCTAAGCACGTGGAGAAACAGTCCAAGGACACAGAGATCAGAAGGCCACGATCAAGACAAGTGAGTGTGGTCTATAAAACCCAAACCTTTCTGTTCTTGGCCATGAACACTCTGCGCCATTCAACAATTGCTGGCATCCTTGCAAGCAGCAAAGGCACCTTGGCTTCTGCAATCAATTTGTATCAACAGCTGCCCGCTCCAGAAGCGGAAGAATAGTGCGCAGTGCTTCCAGCAGAGGCATGATCTCCGCCTTGAAGCAGCACTTTACCTAAACAATGCCTTTCTGGCTTGCAAGAGCAGCAGCAGCAGCTGACGTTGCAACCTATTGCCATGGGCCTTAACAATGAGGTTCCTCAGCCTTCAGGAGAGGCTATGATCTGAAGATGACCTTGGCTGTGCCCCACAGGAGCTGGGCCCCACAGGAGCTCCCTGAAGTCGCCTCATTCACAAGGTCCCGGCCTCCTGCTCAGCCACAAACCATCTCTCTTTTGCCTTTTGTACTGAGGCAAGCTCAGGCAAAGCCAAAGCACGCCAGGCTGCCCTCAGAGGCAGCAGCAAGAGCCCGCTGTTCCTTCAGCACCTCCAAGCACAACAACAGCTCCTGTGTGGAGGCCGCAGCAGCCGACACTCAGCCCAGCAGGAACTGCAGGTGGGACAGCTCACGCTGACACAGGATCACACAGGGCACTGCTCCAGCACACAGGCATCACAAAGGACATACTCAGCAGGGCCAGGCACTCGTCCTCTGTCCTCTCTCTAAGCAGCTGCTCCATGCTGCCCGAGGAACTACTTGTGCTCCAGGTGCACGAGCTGCTCGCGCTTGACTTTCCAGCTTGGGGACAGGAGGCTTCTTCAGAGCCGGCAGCTGCAGCTCGTGCTGGCGCCAGGCCAGAGGAAGTGGAGCTCTGGGACAAGAAACAAATTTGGGTCACAAACACGCCTGCCACAGATGCCCCTCCAATCCCATTTCAAATGCAAGCCCCTTGGAAGATGCTGCTGGCCACATCCTGGGCTCTTCACCTCTCGGCTTTTGCTGCCCCCTTCTCTCACACAAGGCGCAAATTCCAAAGGCTGCTTTTACCCGATGCACAACATGACCCCAAAGACACCGCTGACCAAAGCAGGCGCTTACTGATGTTGGCTGCTCAGGCCGTGGGCTGACAGCAGGGACAGGTTCATTAGCACCTTCCTCCTCTTCAGCCTCTTCCTTGACTCCAAGTTCAGCAAGAGCAGGGGCTGGTGCTGCCCTTGGGCTCTGGGCACAGACAGCAGCGGGAGGGACAGGAAAGAACCTGTCATTCAGAACCTGACAGATATTCAGCTACAGGCCCCTGCTGCAGCTTAGCTGCTCCTTGAGCTCCCCACAGCTGCTGATGAGCAGGGCCAGGTCCCTCCAGGGGACAGTGGCTCCTCCATATCCTGCAAGGCTGTCAAGTGCATCTTTGCACGGCTCTCCTCACCAGAGATAGGGAGCCTGCACAGCCACTGGCCACCAAGGGCCTCACTTGTACCCCAGCAGCATCCCAAGACACCCTAATGCTACCTCTTGTCTCTTGCTAAGAGGAATTCACAGCCCCTATCAGAGTGGTGGGGAACGGATGCCTAAATGTCCAAGTTCCACACCCCTTTCCCAGGGGTGAAACACTCTGCAAGTGCCAGAAAGATTCCAGCCTGACTCAGCATCTTCAACTACGCAGGGGAGGTGCTGTCTGATCAAAAACTTCCAGCTCTCCTTTGCTCCAGCCACAGGGCCACTCCCAGCTGCCACTTACTGATGCTGGATGCTCAGGCCCCACAGTAGCAGCAGCTGCAGCTTGGTGGGCATCTTCCTCCCCTTTGGCCTCTTCTTCAGGAAGATGCGCAGCCGCAGGAGGCTCTGAGGTTGCTTTTGGGCTCTGCAGACAGACAGCAACGGGAGGGACAGGCAACCTTCTTGATATTCAGCTCTAGAACCCAGATGCACTAAGGAGGAATCATCTGGATTCTAAGTTGCTCAGCCTCCAGCTAATTGGACCAATCAGAGCAGACTGCGCTCTCTTGCACAGGAGAAATTCCATCATGCATTCAAGCAACGAGCAACCCCACTTTCCACTGCTTAAAAGCTCTGAAATGGAACTGGGCAAAACAGACACACATCCTCCACACATTGCTGCTGCTGCTGCTGCTGCTGCTGCTGCTGCAGAGAGCCTGCACTGTACTTTCATTCATCCAAGCAGGCTGGCACTGGACTGCAGCAGGCCCAGCTCACAGCTTGCTCCACAGCTGTCCAATGCTACCAACGCCAAAGGCTCCTTTCCCACTCACCCAAGGGCTGGATTCTCTCCAGGCACGGGCGATGTGACCTGCAACACACAAAGGAAAAAGAACCCCATGCTGTGAGAAAACTGCCCGCTCCGGGAAAACCCACCAAAAATCAACCCAAAGCCAGAGCATACTGCTTTCACTCCATGCCTCCAGCAGCAAGCCTCGTGTCACACAGCAAGCAAGACAACAGCACAAAGGATTGCCTCGTGTCTGTCTTTTGTCCTTTTTGGCCACTCAACCCTCAGAAACCTGAGGCCCATGAAGTCCAAGTTCTGAAACAGTCATTGTTTCTGCCCTGCCCCACCCAGCAGGAGCTACAGCTCGTCTCCTTCCTGTATTTCAGTTTTCTGAAGAGATGCAAGCGTCAGTTGCCACGAGCTTGCTGAAAACTTTTGCCCCGAAATGCTTCAGCCCAAGCCCTTTAGCCATGGTGGCAGTTCTAATGTGACGCTGCACAGCAACACCTCCTGTGCCCAGCAGCATACCGGAACTTGTCTGAAATGTCTATTTCAAGGGCCTTTCCCAAGCTGATTCTGTGATTTCCTCACAGAGGGAAGGGCTCTTTCAGCACACAGGAACTGTCAAGTCCCACACACATGTGCTGGGATGGGGGAATGCAGACAAGAAGAGGCTTCCCCTCAGTCCTGGAGAGCAGCGCAGTTTTTCCAAGCGCTCCTTCTAAGCTCTCCCTGTCTTCCCCTCTTAGAAGTTGTCATTCTTGAGCCAGCAAACGCAGGAGATTCCAGACTCCACTGCCACAGGCCATGCCGTGTGGGGAGAAGAAGCCCAGCAGGCGACATTACAAATGCAGCCCACGCCCCGCTGGCTAGAGACACCCCCTTGTCAGCTGCAGCTGCTGACAGCAGCTTTACCCAACAAAAGGCCTCTTCATGGCCTTTGGCCTTCCATCTGCTGCACCGAATAGAAGCGCCTACTTACGTGCCAGGTGGGTGAAAAAGTAGCCAGAATAAGCCACGGTAAAAGCCGTGCAAACTGCAGCACACACTCTCTCCATGGCGGGAGCTATGCTGCTCAAGTCAGCTCCAGACAGCACTTGTGGGGACAAACAAAAATCCTGCGAGAGCTCTCAGGGTGCAGCTGGCTGTCAGAGACCTCGTCGATCAGCAGGTTGCACCTGCAGGGAGCATGCCAAAGAGCTGCTCTGCCCACTGAGGCCTCCCGTGCCTGGGCACAGCAACTTTGCCTTGACAGCGCTGGGATGCGGCCGCTGACATCACAATAGCAGCTGCTCTAGGCTGCCTTGTGAAGTCATGCAGAGAAGCACACCTTCTCACTTCAGCTAAGGCCAAAAGGCACCTGCAAAGTTCTCCTCTGCTACAAAGCAACACAAAAAGGCCGCCTAGTCCATAAGCTGTTGCTCAAGGCATCTGGGAGTAACACCAAGAACACAGGAAGCCCTTGTAGCCCACGCTGAGAAGCTGAACACGGAGAAGGGACCATGATGATGTGAGGAGAAACCAAAAAAGAGAACAGCACCTTTGGCCACTCATTGTCCTGTGTTAAATCATGAGGCTTGATGCAGGTGGGGCTCTAAAAGGCAGCACCAATGGAAATCCCCCCTTCAGTGCCAGCTGTGGGACAAAACCTCAGGAAGGCCTTTCAGAGCCCTTCTTCCTCACTTGTTTGCTGCAGAACAAGGTGGGACACAGGCCTAAAAAGGTACATTGATGAAAACATGGAAAGCTAAGCAACACATCCACTAAAATCACATCATCCTCCTGGTGCACTGCTGTAGCATTTCCAAGGAGGCTCGCCCATCTGAGGTGCACCTGAGGGAGCTTCCCTGGGCAAACGTGTGCCTCAGAGGGGGCTGCCTGCTGCAGATGGGAAGGAAGGAAGAAAGGAAGGAAAAGAAAGAAAGAAAGAAAGAAAGGAAGGAAGGAAAAGAAAGAAAAGAAAGAAAGAGAGAAAGAAAGAAAGAAAGAGAGAAAGAAAGAAAAACAAAGAAAGAAAGAAAGAGAATAGAAGGTACCAGCATCATCGCTGTGGGCCGAGTCCCAAAGTGCTGGAAGGAGTAAAGCAGTGTGCCCAAGTGGGCTGGTCCCAGAAAAACTGAAGTTTTGAGGCAGAGACCAAATAGATCACGTGCTGGAGCAGCTACGGGAAGGCAGGCTGAGGAAAACAGAAAAACCACCGCCATTCCAAAACGTGGATGCTTCCTTCTCCCTCCTCCTCTTGCATTCCAACCTCTTTTGCTGTATTTGCCATGTTGTGGTATAAGCCCAGGCAGCAAGCAAGTGCCACACACAGCCATTCTCACTCGATGCCCGGTCACCAGCAGGCTGGCCTGTGCAGAGAATTGGAAGAGTAGAAGCTGGAAAATTGCCAGGTGCAGAAAACAATTGAGCTGCATAGGGAATGCAGAAGCCTCATGCATAGGCCAAGAAACCCCTTTGAACTCATTCCCCATTTCCCAAGTGGAGGCAGGTGTTTCACATCTCCAGGACATCAGGGACCCCTCAAGCCTCACAGTGACTTGAGAAGACAAATGCCATCACTCCAAACATCCTTCCTCCTGCTGGTACCCAGCTTGAAATACTGAGCAGCATGTGGGATGGTCAGGAATATCTCTTTGGGCACTTTGGGTCCCCTGCCCTGGCTGTGTCTCCTGCCAGCCTCGTGTGCAGCATGACCCCAGGGAGCTCTGTCTGGGCAGCTCCTTCCCTAGTGCGGGGTGCCCAGCTGACACAGCCCTTGGCTCACACAGATCCAAACTGCAGAACTTTTCATCCCTCATCTTGGCCTCAGTTCCCGTAGCAGAACTCGTGTTCCCACCATATCGGAAAAATAATGTTAGGAGAAATGGGGCAACTGAGAGACTGGATAAAAAGTGCTTTCTAGCCTTATGGCATCAATCTCATAGAAAGGTGAGGCATTAAAGGTGTTACATCCAGTGCCATAGTATCAGAAGCCTTTCCCTTCTTCATTCCGATGCCTTATGTTCGTTTTTTCACTAGTCACATACTTCTGCAAAACTTGTGAACATCTTTTCATAGCAATCATTAATTCCTTACTTTCTGCAGCCTTGCCAGAATGCATCATTTTTCAACCAATCATACAGCATTTCTAAATTCACATTGCTGCATCTTCATCTTTTCACTCACTTTAGAACAAGTTCTATTGCTACGTTTGAAAACCTTTTGCAACCTTACTTAACGTATTGCCTGGCTTGCATAACACATCTTTCCCTTTGCTTAAAACATATTTCCATTTCAAGTGCAAACCTGTATTCCTCTTTCCTGTCTGCTTCACTTTTTAGCTTGTAATTCTAAAGGCCTTCCCTAAAGTCTCAGGTTAAACATTGTATCCATCTCTACCTCTGAGCCTGGATGCACAAGGCCCGGAGAGCTCTCTGGGCTTTGCATTTCCCACAAGCGAATGAGCAAAGAGCTCATTTCCCATTTCCCAAGGTGTAATGGTTTCGTTTGTTTGTTTGTTTGTTTCCGGGCCAATGTACCAATAATGTAATAGTTTAAGGTTTGCCAATTTTAATATCGTTACCTTTTGTGGTGAACTAGAATTAGGAGTAAAAGTAAAGCAGGCCAAACACTTACAAAGGGAATAAAGAAAAAGACTTTATTAACTACACAAAGAATAAGAATAATAAATTCAGAGCAGATTTTCAGACCAGCTCTTCTTTCCCCCTTTGTTACAGCTTAACAACATGCAGAGACACTTCCGTCAATTTCTTCCGTAAATTATCTTTTCCAGTTCACTTTAGGGAGAGGAGTTTCTTTTTCTTTAGCTATAAGGATCTTTTACTAAGAGAGGAAATTGCCAGTTCTCTTTTGACTCCACTTGCTCAGGATTCACAGCTGCCCGGGATCTGCTGTCAGGAAACTCCTCCCACTTCACAGTCTGTTCACAACTGAGTTGCGGGCCATGGTAAAAAGTCATGGGGTATTACTTGTAAGGATGAGCTACTCCAAGGCAAAAGTTCTCTTTAGCTCACTTCTCTCTCTGTTTATATATTATTCCCAGGAACAGAGATCCCCCTCTTTTCCTCAGGGCAAAGGATTCTTCAAACCCTTTACACCTTGCTCCACCCCCCCACCACCCCAGGTCTCTCTTTTTTTCCATGGTTTAAAGAAAATGTTTGTGAAGCACAGTCCACCCCTATAACTTACAAAAAAGATATTTCAGCCCACCTTCATGGAGTCTCTTCATTCTCCTTCCATTTAGAAACTTAGCTTTGACTTCATTGACTTTGGTGTATCTTTTCTGTTCTTCTTCCTCTCACCCACGGGAAGATGAAAGGCGGTAAGTCTTATCTGAGCATTGGAAAAAAACTTAAAATCTCCCACAGAAGTTGCAGGAGATGGGCCCGGCCATGCGGCAGCTGTGTCAGGAGCTCAGGCCGCCCAGGCCACGCTGGAGGGGCAGGACGAAAACTGCAAAGTCCAGCCAGAGGAGAAATGGGTGCCAAGGCTCTGGCTCCATGGCTTTCTTCCGGCTCTCACTGCACCCGGCTCCAGCTGCAGGCCGGGGGTTCTCCCTCTGCCTTGCCCAGCACACAAAGCCGTGGGGGGCTCTCCCAAACGGGGCCCAGCTGCCTCCCCCCAGGCCGTGAGGGCGGCCGGGCGGGCTCGGCCACCCCAGGGCTGCTCCGAGCCGGGGCAGGGCAGGGCCCCGCCGAGCCACAGCCGCACCGGGAAAAGGCGAGGATCCCAGCAATGGGCCTCTCCTCCTCTTGACCACTGGGGCCCCTGCTTAAAGATGGGGCCCGGCAGCCTCTGGAGCTTGGCCCTGTGCCTGGCCCGGGCCCCATACTAGAAGGGACCGGTGCTAGGCCAATGCCACACCTTAAGAGGCCAAAAATGCAAGAGAGCGTTCCCGGGGCTTACCTGCTTCAAATGTGATGCACGGAGCAAACCGACTTTTCCAATTCTTTTCTCAGGCTGTCAACAACTAAACCAGCCTCCAATTGGTCCCATCAATCCACAGAGGAAGTTCTCATGGGGAAAAACTTGCTAGTGGGCACGCCCGCCAGGGTAAAACCAGCACACAAGGGGAGGCAGGTGTTTCACATCTCCAGGACATCAGGGACCCCTCAAGCCTCACAGTGACTTGAGAAGACAAATGCCATCACTCCAAACATCCTTTCTCCTGCTGGTACCCAGCTTGAAATACTGAGCAGCATGTGGGATGGTCAGGAATATCTCTTTGGCCACTTTGGGTCCCCTGCCCTGGCTGTGTCTCCTGCCAGCCTCGTGTGCAGCATGACCCCAGGGAGCTCTGTCTGGGCAGCTCCTTCCCTAGTGCGGGGTGCCCAGCTGACACAGCCCTTGGCTCACACAGATCCAAACTGCAGAACTTTTCATCCCTCATCTTGGCCTCAGTTCCCGTAGCAGAACTCGTGTTCCCACCATATCGGAAAAATAATGTTAGGAGAAATGGGGCAACTGAGAGACTGGATAAAAAGTGCTTTCTAGCCTTATGGCATCAATCTCATAGAAAGGTGAGGCATTAAAGGTGTTACATCCAGTGCCATAGTATCAGAAGCCTTTCCCTTCTTCATTCCGATGCCTTATGTTCGTTTTTTCACTAGTCACATACTTCTGCAAAACTTGTGAACATCTTTTCATAGCAATCATTAATTCCTTACTTTCTGCAGCCTTGCCAGAATGCATCATTTTTCAACCAATCATACAGCATTTCTAAATTCACATTGCTGCATCTTCATCTTTTCACTCACTTTAGAACAAGTTCTATTGCTACGTTTGAAAACCTTTTGCAACCTTACTTAACGTATTGCCTGGCTTGCATAACACATCTTTCCCTTTGCTTAAAACATATTTCCATTTCAAGTGCAAACCTGTATTCCTCTTTCCTGTCTGCTTCACTTTTTAGCTTGTAATTCTAAAGGCCTTCCCTAAAGTCTCAGGTTAAACATTGTATCCATCTCTACCTCTGAGCCTGGATGCACAAGGCCCGGAGAGCTCTCTGGGCTTTGCATTTCCCACAAGCGAATGAGCAAAGAGCTCATTTCCCATTTCCCAAGGTGTAATGGTTTCGTTTGTTTGTTTGTTTGTTTCCGGGCCAATGTACCAATAATGTAATAGTTTAAGGTTTGCCAATTTTAATATCGTTACCTTTTGTGGTGAACTAGAATTAGGAGTAAAAGTAAAGCAGGCCAAACACTTACAAAGGGAATAAAGAAAAAGACTTTATTAACTACACAAAGAATAAGAATAATAAATTCAGAGCAGATTTTCAGACCAGCTCTTCTTTCCCCCTTTGTTACAGCTTAACAACATGCAGAGACACTTCCGTCAATTTCTTCCGTGAATTATCTTTTCCAGTTCACTTTAGGGAGAGGAGTTTCTTTTTCTTTAGCTATAAGGATCTTTTACTAAGAGAGGAAATTGCCAGTTCTCTTTTGACTCCACTTGCTCAGGATTCACAGCTGCCCGGGATCTGCTGTCAGGAAACTCCTCCCACTTCACAGTCTGTTCACAACTGAGTTGCGGGCCATGGTAAAAAGTCATGGGGTATTACTTGTAAGGATGAGCTACTCCAAGGCAAAAGTTCTCTTTAGCTCACTTCTCTCTCTGTTTATATATTATTCCCAGGAACAGAGATCCCCCTCTTTTCCTCAGGGCAAAGGATTCTTCAAACCCTTTACACCTTGCTCCACCCCCCCACCACCCCAGGTCTCTCTTTTTTTCCATGGTTTAAAGAAAATGTTTGTGAAGCACAGTCCACCCCTATAACTTACAAAAAAGATATTTCAGCCCACCTTCATGGAGTCTCTTCATTCTCCTTCCATTTAGAAACTTAGCTTTGACTTCATTGACTTTGGTGTATCTTTTCTGTTCTTCTTCCTCTCACCCACGGGAAGATGAAAGGCGGTAAGTCTTATCTGAGCATTGGAAAAAAACTTAAAATCTCCCACAGAAGTTGCAGGAGATGGGCCCGGCCATGCGGCAGCTGTGTCAGGAGCTCAGGCCGCCCAGGCCACGCTGGAGGGGCAGGACGAAAACTGCAAAGTCCAGCCAGAGGAGAAATGGGTGCCAAGGCTCTGGCTCCATGGCTTTCTTCCGGCTCTCACTGCACCCGGCTCCAGCTGCAGGCCGGGGGTTCTCCCTCTGCCTTGCCCAGCACACAATGCCGTGGGGGGCTCTCCCAAACGGGGCCCAGCTGCCTCCCCCCAGGCCGTGAGGGCGGCCGGGCAGGCTCGGCCACCCCAGGGCTGCTCCCAGCCGGGGCAGGGCAGGGCCCCGCCGAGCCACAGCCGCACCGGGAAAAGGCGAGGATCCCAGCAATGGGCCTCTCCTCCTCTTGACCACTGGGGCCCCTGCTTAAAGATGGGGCCCGGCAGCCTCTGGAGCTTGGCCCTGTGCCTGGCCCGGGCCCCATACTAGAAGGGACCGGTGCTAGGCCAATGCCACACCTTAAGAGGCCAAAAATGCAAGAGAGCGTTCCCGGGGCTTACCTGCTTCAAATGTGATGCACGGAGCAAACCGACTTTTCCAATTCTTTTCTCAGGCTGTCAACAACTAAACCAGCCTCCAATTGGTCCCATCAATCCACAGAGGAAGTTCTCATGGGGAAAAACTTGCTAGTGGGCACGCCCGCCAGGGTAAAACCAGCACACAAGGGGAGGCAGGTGTTTCACATCTCCAGGACATCAGGGACCCCTCAAGCCTCACAGTGACTTGAGAAGACAAATGCCATCACTCCAAACATCCTTCCTCCTGCAGGCACCCAGCTTGAAATACTGAGCAGCATGTGGGATGGTCAGGAATATCTCTTTGGGCACTTTGGGTCCCCTGCCCTGGCTGTGTCTCCTGCCAGCCTCGTGTGCAGCATGACCCCAGGGAGCTCTGTCTGGGCAGCTCCTTCCCTAGTGCGGGGTGCCCAGCTGACACAGCCCTTGGCTCACACAGATCCAAACTGCAGAACTTTTCATCCCTCATCTTGGCCTCAGTTCCCGTAGGAGAACGCATGTTCCTGCTGGACACTCACCTGCGCCTGAGCCTGTGGAGAAGCCTGGCTGCCTTCCTCTCTGCCCAGGGCAGCACAGACACTCCCAAACTTTCCCAGCAGCTGCCACACAACCACGGCCACAGCGGCGTCCCCAGCAGTGACACCCCTGCTCTGCTCTGTTTTGCCCTCTTCTGCTCCTCTATTCACAGCTAAAAGCCTGTATCTCCACAAGGAGGTTTGTTCTGGAGGAAGACCTCCGCCCACTTCCAAACTGACTCCCAAACCCCATCCCTCTATCTTCCCATGCTTTAGAAACACCTGACCATTCAGACTCAAATTTACAGCTTATTCACAGAAGGAAGGGAAGCTTCCAACACAGTGATGGTTTTACAGTATTTATTTTGACTATCAGTCTAAACTATCTACAAACTACAAACTACAAACTACTCCTTCCAACCTACAAACTCAAAAGAACAACAAACAACAACGGCCTCTTGCACGGCTAGAATCTTCTGTCAGCCATAAACTGCTGCGCTGCCATGATCAGAGGCGTCAGGCTGGAGGTCGGCTTGGCTGAAGTTACAAACGGATGCTGCCCAAAGAGAAAAAGAACAAATGAACTTCTGCTTTCCTCACAGGCTGAAGCAGCCTTTCTCTGGCTACCAGAGACACAGAGAAACGAGGGCAGTCTGTGCACCTCTGTCTCCCTGTCCAGGACTTTCCTGCCACAGGCAAACATGGCTTCCAATTCCACAAATGCATGAAGCCAGAGGTCTGCAGCTTAAGGAGACTTAGTCTAATTGTCATTGCAAGGCTCCTTCCAAGCCATGGCAGGCCGGGATTCTCCTTGTTTTTCCTTTGGAAAGCCCCCAGAATGGAGATTCTTAGGAGCGGGGCCCACCTGACGCCTTGGACTTGAGCAGAGGAGGAGCCCCTGGCAGTGGGTAGCTGGCACAGCCTGTAGCTGCTCTGCCTTTTACCTGCAGAAGTTCCTGGGCAGACCAGCGCCTGTCCTCGTCTGTCTCCAGGCAGCAGTGCAGAAAGTCTCGCAACCAAGCCGACTGCTGCCTGGGCTTCTGCAGCTTCGGGGTGCCCCCGGTGCTGATCAGCTGTCGAGCCTAGAGAAGAAGGCAACGCCACACTCCACCTGTCTCCTTCGCACCCAAAACTGCTCACCCACACCCCGCTGGCCAAGCTGCACTCTCACAAGTGGCCCTTTCTTCCCCGCCAGAGGCTGTGACATGCCTTTCCCACCCCAACCAACTGAACCCAAAGCCAGAGGCAACCACAGCCAGTCCAATGTGCAAAGGCTCCTGCCTTCAGCCCTGATTTCATGGGCTGATTGGGAATCAGGAGCAAATCCATCAGCAAAAGCACACTCGGCTTCTCCGAGGACTGACACCAGCTCTACCGCCGCTTTGGAAGAGGGACTTTGGTCTAACTCTATTCTTCACAAGGATTCTACCGTAACATGCAGCTTTGCGCTGCTCACTGCTCCCTTAGGCAAAGCTGCCAGCAAGCAAATGGCATCAGCGTACTTTGGGCCGTTCCTAATTCAAGGGCAAGGGGAATAATACAGGGCAAGAAGCACAAGAGACTATGCAGCCCGGGAGCTATGGTCTTCAGGTGTTACCAAGCTTGGCAGGCAGAAGAACGGGGGCAGATTTTCTTAGAGGGACGGGAGCATCTGAGAGAAGTTGCAGCGCACCGTGCGGGAGGTTTCCATCAGGTAAGGAGGAGCTCCTTCCACCATCTCCATCCCCACGATGCCAAAGGACCAGATGTCCACTTTGGGGCCGTAGGGCTTCCTGGTGAAAATTTCAGGCGCCATCCAGTAAGTAGTCCCGACAGCCGATCTGCGTTTGCTCTGCTCAGCCGTGAGCTGAGCAGCGAGGCCAAAATCAGCTGAGGAGAAAAAACACACTCGGATCAAGCCAGCGTGAAGTAGGAAAGCAAAGAGAAGAAGTCCCCACTCTCCCAGTGCCCAAGAAGGCAGTGTGGAATCCAAAGGGAATGCAAACGGGAATGGCATGCTGGCATTCCTAACAGCTGCAGCTGAGGAAATAGCAGATGGGCCACTTAGCAAAAGCCCCCCGTTTCACACAGTGGCTTTTAGTTCCCTGAAGCTCCAGACTGAAACTGCCTTGCTTGCGTGAGGGCACACACAGCCCAAAGCCCCTCCTGACACCTTCTTCCCAGCCACACCGCCCTGCACCTTGTGGCTGTGCTCTGCGCTTGCAGCAGGGCAGCCTGCACTGCCACGGGCACCACTCTTGGGCAACTGGAAGTCACTCAAATGCACCCCCAGCCCACAGCCCACCACGGCTAGGCCTGCCCTTAACAACACCCACCCAGCTTGACAGATCCATCCAAGCCCAGGAGAATGTTGTGGCTTTTGATGTCTCGGTGGATCACTTGCTTGCAGTGAAGGAAATCCAGGCCTTGCAGGCACTGAGGGAGGAAAAACAAACAGGAGATCTGACTTCGTCCCTCATGCAGTGCAGTGGCACATCTGCAAGACTGACTTGCTGGGGGACGCCGAGCCATGGCAGGCAAGGCTGAGGGGAGGGCAAGAGCTTGCTGCTGCAACATGACGACAGCAGGGCCTTTCTAAGAGAGGGTGTATTCGCTTTGAAAGAGAAAGGGCAATGCTTTTTCTGGCCAGTGCCCTGCAAACACAGACTGAAGGAGCACCGCTGCAGTGCCTGTGCTCTCTCCAGCCAGATGACAGCAAATGCCTTTGCAAATGCCCCTTTGGGTGCAAAGCTCTCCTTGGAGGCTGAGCTCTGGCAGAGTCCTGTGAGTGTCTCTTTGTCTTTGCCACTCGGTTGACACTGTGCCACCAGCACGGCTGCTCTTACAGGGAAGGAATGCAGCACACACAGCCAGCAGGCAAGTGTTTGCAGAGGCCAACGCAAACAAACGCACTAGAAGAAGGGCCCGCACCTTGGCAGGCCCTCCAGATGCACTTGCCCCTGCTCTGCCAGTCACAAGAGATAGGCAGAAAGGAAGCTCGGAAGATGAAATCAATCCTCCCCTTCCCACCCATTCCACCCAAGCCATGGCAAGCACCAACGCAATCCCTTACCTCGCGGGACACAGCTGCTATCTCTCCTTCTGCCATTTGGATCTCCCTAATGACATCGTGCAAAGACCCTCCGTCCATGTATTCCATCACGAGCCAGAGTTCCTCGTGCAGCAGGTAGCTGAAAGGAGGAAACAACCACCTGCAGGTGAATGCGTGCGCTTGCGTGACCTGATGGACCCTTTTGTCCGTGTCTCTCTCCGAGGAAGACAGGACGAAGGGAATAGGCATTCACAAGGCTCTACAGGGCTTGAACTCTGTGCAGTAGAAAAGACTGCTTGGTATGCACAGCTGTGCAACAGGCCATGGGAAATACCATCTCCAGTGCTTTGTCAGAACTCAAGAACCTTGGGGGAAAAATCAAACACCAAACCCAACAGGACAATGGGCACGGAGGGCAGGAACTTGGAGGCTGCTGACGCAGTAAAATTGGGCCGAGACCTGCTCTTTGAAAGCGCACTTCAAACTAGATATGCCGCAAAAGATAAATGCAGCCCCCATGCAAACTCCTCCAAGATGCTGTGGATCAGCCCAGAAAGGGGAAGGAATTAACATAGCTCCACCCTCTGCCAGCAACCAAAGGAGTGCTTGAACCTCTGGCTTGCAGCACGTCAGTGACCCTTCACGGCAGAAGAGCAGAACCACTCACCTGTCTACATAGTTCACCACATTGGCGTTCTTATTGTCCCGCATGACCTGGATTTCATTCACGCACAGTTCGTTGCTCTTCACTTGCAACAGACTGATTTTCTTTATGGCCACCTAAAACGACATGCAAACCATGGATCAAAGAAGTCGATGGCACAGGAACACAAGGCCAACAGGGACACTGTGATTTTGGGATGATACAGCTGCGCTGTGCCAAAATGCCTTGGGACTGGACATCAGAGGAACCGGAAGCTGAGCTTGCAAGAGCCCTTTACACTGCTTCCTTGGTCGCCACTCCCAGGACACACAGCCAGAAACCCTTTGCCTTGCAAACCTGGCAGAAACACAGTCTCAACTCTCCAGCTCAAAGCTCTAACCACCCTCGCTGCACCCACATTCTTCCCCCAGGGCCTCACTTTATCATCCCCATTTTGAATTCACACACCACTTGCAAGCAGGAAACAACTTAGGCCTAGGAAAAATGGAGCAAAACTCCTGGGAAACCTTGGCCATTTCTAGGGGGCTTGATCATTACTCCGGTGGCCACCGGCATTCTTCACTGCACAACAACTGGGCAAACCCTTACAGATATGACAGATAAAATGCCGCCCTACAAACATCCTGACCGTCCCCCCCAGCCCACCCCACACCCCCCAGAGAAATAAAAACCGACAGATTTTATGGAAAAATTGTTGTCATGATGAGAACATCATTAAGGACACATCAAAAAAAAACAAGGCTAGCACATCCTCACTTCAGCAATTTTCCATTTGTTCTGCTAAAATGCTTTTTAGCACACCAGTGACATTTGCAATTCCTGACTGATTCTAAAAAGAAATAGCTCATGCCTTGATCCTCTAGTGATACACACCAGGCTCTGAGCAGGGCTTAGGCCCTTGAGAGACTCCTTGCAGACCTCTCTCTCTAAGCACAGTTCCCAAGGGCAGCACTGCACGTGCCTAAGGAACTACCATCAAAATTCCCATGGATTTGCTGACAGCGCGAAAGGAGAAGTCGGGAACCGCGAGCCAAAGCCCCAAAGGGCACCGCCATTCTCTAAGACACCGCCTTGCCACTAAGAACCAGCTAGCGTGTCCTCCTCAGAAAGACAGCCCTTGGCCTCCTTGCATTGCTTGCGGCAGCTCAGAAGGACACAGTCTGTCCCCACTGGGCTTGGCAGGCAGACCCTGCTCTGCACTTCAGTTGCCTTTGCAGCAAAGCTCTACTGGCGACCCAAAGCTCAGGCACAGCTCACAGCACAGGGGAGGGCACTCGAGAGCTGCACAAGCTGCAGCACCGCTTGACACTTACCTCTTCTCCTGTGGCAGTCTCCACTGCTGTGCACACAGTGCCGAAACCCCTAGAAACAAAACAGCAGCAGAGAAAGGAGAAGTCCTTTAGTCCCTGCAGAAGCCAGACACTGTGGCCCAAGGAGGAAAAAGAGGCCAGGGACAAACAGCAAATGCACCGCGACACATTCTGCTCTGGCTCCTTTCCCCCTTTCTCTTTCTGTGGCCGTGCGTGTCTGTGATTTTTCCAGACACACACACACACACACACACACACACACACACATGGCCGTTGGGCCTGCTCACACTTCTCCTTGCAGTGGATGTGCCACACTCAGGCACCTCCACACAGGCCTTCTGAGAAGCTTGAAGCCATGTCACAGACATCAGAAGAAAACCTCTCAACACACATCCTTTCTGCAGCTGACAAGGAAAGTAGTCTCCAGCCACAGCTGCAGCCACAGGCAGAGCAGGCACAGGTCTCCACTGCTGCACACACAAATGGAGAAGTGCTCAAAGCAGAAGATCCTCAGACAGCTGCCTTCTGGCTCCAGAGCCATGGGCAGCTGCTTCTCTTGGGTGCAGCAGACACAGGAAGCACTCTACTTTTCAGGGGACTTCTTCTACATTTGGCTCCTCCCAGAGGAAATGTTGCAAATCAATCCCACTGACAGTCAGCAGAGCTGGCTTTCAGTAGGGAATAGCTTGGTGCTTTCTTTGCAGGAAAGGCCGCAACCCCACAGGATCCACGAGGGCTCTCCCCTCAGGCACTCGATGCCTTTTCCTCTAGAGTGCATTGGCATTGGACACTGGCCTGAAGCTTTGGCTTTTGCCACCTCAGCTACAAAAGAGAGCTGCTGCTTTTGTGTCTGCTTTTGGCTTCTAGACTAGCTAGGTGGTCATCCTGACCACTGAACCTTGTTTTCAGCAAAACGCTGGAACAAAGCTTCCTGAGAGCTGTTCCCTGACAGCCCGCAGCTGCTACCTTGACCTTGGAGGCAATGAAGTTTTTCCTCCTTTCATTGCCACAGATCCTGTATCCTTTTGGGACACAGAGAAATGATTTGTCCCAAGAAAAGCGGCAAGAGGGGGAAAGACACTTGAGGGACAGGAGATGTGCCAGGTGCTGCTCCTTGCTGCAGAAAGGACCATTCCAGCATCCAGGTGTCTTTGCCATGCCTTCAGACCACAGCTATCAATGCTGACCAAAACTGAGACATAGCAGCGTCTCAGCGCAGCGTCTGCACAGCTTTGCAGCTTGCCTGACATCACTCCGGCGACAGGTGACAGCAGCAAAGTACACAGCCCCTCCCTTTGAAGAAGCACCTGTGGCTGCACTCACCCTTTGCCAATAATTTCCAGTTCTGTATATTTAGCCTCCGGATCTCCTTCGCTCACCAGCATCCCTGTAAAAACCCAAAGGAAAGATGCTCACTTCAAAACTGAGATGCCAGCCTGCAGCAGATCACCAAGGCAGCCCCACTCTCTGGCACACTGGGCCCTTTCAACTCCCTCACTGGACAAACAACAACACCATTGCCGCACCAGCACCACCAGCAGCACCACCAAAACAACAGCAGCAGGACAAGCAGCTCTGCAGCACATACGGTCTGCACTAAACTAGAAGCCTAAACTAAAATCTAAGCACGTGGAGAAACAGTCCAAGGACACAGAGATCAGAAGGCCACGATCAAGACAAGTGAGTGTGGTCTATAAAACCCAAACCTTTCTGTTCTTGGCCATGAACACTCTGCGCCATTCAACAATTGCTGGCATCCTTGCAAGCAGCAAAGGCACCTTGGCTTCTGCAATCAATTTGTATCAACAGCTGCCCGCTCCAGAAGCGGAAGAATAGTGCGCAGTGCTTCCAGCAGAGGCATGATCTCCGCCTTGAAGCAGCACTTTACCTAAACAATGCCTTTCTGGCTTGCAAGAGCAGCAGCAGCAGCTGACGTTGCAACCTATTGCCATGGGCCTTAACAATGAGGTTCCTCAGCCTTCAGGAGAGGCTATGATCTGAAGATGACCTTGGCTGTGCCCCACAGGAGCTGGGCCCCACAGGAGCTCCCTGAAGTCGCCTCATTCACAAGGTCCCGGCCTCCTGCTCAGCCACAAACCATCTCTCTTTTGCCTTTTGTACTGAGGCAAGCTCAGGCAAAGCCAAAGCACGCCAGGCTGCCCTCAGAGGCAGCAGCAAGAGCCCGCTGTTCCTTCAGCACCTCCAAGCACAACAACAGCTCCTGTGTGGAGGCCGCAGCAGCCGACACTCAGCCCAGCAGGAACTGCAGGTGGGACAGCTCACGCTGACACACGATCACACAGGGCACTGCTCCAGCACACAGGCATCACAAAGGACATACTCAGCAGGGCCAGGCACTCGTCCTCTGTCCTCTCTCTAAGCAGCTGCTCCATGCTGCCCGAGGAACTACTTGTGCTCCAGGTGCACGAGCTGCTCGCGCTTGACTTTCCAGCTTGGGGACAGGAGGCTTCTTCAGAGCCGGCAGCTGCAGCTCGTGCTGGCGCCAGGCCAGAGGAAGTGGAGCTCTGGGACAAGAAACAAATTTGGGTCAGAAACACGCCTGCCACAGATGCCCCTCCAATCCCATTTCAAATGCAAGCCCCTTGGAAGATGCTGCTGGCCACATCCTGGGCTCTTCACCTCTCGGCTTTTGCTGCCCCCTTCTCTCACACAAGGCGCAAATTCCAAAGGCTGCTTTTACCCCATGCACAACATGACCCCAAAGACACCGCTGACCAAAGCAGGCGCTTACTGATGTTGGCTGCTCAGGCCGTGGGCTGACAGCAGGGACAGGTTCATTAGCACCTTCCTCCTCTTCAGCCTCTTCCTTGACTCCAAGTTCAGCAAGAGCAGGGGCTGGTGCTGCCCTTGGGCTCTGGGCACAGACAGCAGCGGGAGGGACAGGAAAGAACCTGTCATTCAGAACCTGACAGATATTCAGCTACAGGCCCCTGCTGCAGCTTAGCTGCTCCTTGAGCTCCCCACAGCTGCTGATGAGCAGGGCCAGGTCCCTCCAGGGGACAGTGGCTCCTCCATATCCTGCAAGGCTGTCAAGTGCATCTTTGCACGGCTCTCCTCACCAGAGATAGGGAGCCTGCACAGCCACTGGCCACCAAGGGCCTCACTTGTACCCCAGCAGCATCCCAAGACACCCTAATGCTACCTCTTGTCTCTTGCTAAGAGGAATTCACAGCCCCTATCAGAGTGGTGGGGAACGGATGCCTAAATGTCCAAGTTCCACACCCCTTTCCCAGGGGTGAAACACTCTGCAAGTGCCAGAAAGATTCCAGCCTGACTCAGCATCTTCAACTACGCAGGGGAGGTGCTGTCTGATCAAAAACTTCCAGCTCTCCTTTGCTCCAGCCACAGGGCCACTCCCAGCTGCCACTTACTGATGCTGGATGCTCAGGCCCCACAGTAGCAGCAGCTGCAGCTTGGTGGGCATCTTCCTCCCCTTTGGCCTCTTCTTCAGGAAGATGCGCAGCCGCAGGAGGCTCTGAGGTTGCTTTTGGGCTCTGCAGACAGACAGCAACGGGAGGGACAGGCAACCTTCTTGATATTCAGCTCTAGAACCCAGATGCACTAAGGAGGAATCATCTGGATTCTAAGTTGCTCAGCCCCCAGCTAATTGCACCAATCAGAGCAGACTGCGCTCTCTTGCACAGGAGAAATTCCATCATGCATTCAAGCAACGAGCAACCCCACTTTCCACTGCTTAAAAGCTCTGAAATGGAACTGGGCAAAACAGACACACATCCTCCACACATTGCTGCTGCTGCTGCTGCTGCTGCTGCTGCTGCTGCTGCTGCAGAGAGCCTGCACTGTACTTTCATTCATCCAAGCAGGCTGGCACTGGACTGCAGCAGGCCCAGCTCACAGCTTGCTCCACAGCTGTCCAATGCTACCAACGCCAAAGGCTCCTTTCCCACTCACCCAAGGGCTGGATTCTCTCCAGGCACGGGCGATGTGACCTGCAACACACAAAGGAAAAAGAACCCCATGCTGTGAGAAAACTGCCCGCTCCGGGAAAACCCACCAAAAATCAACCCAAAGCCAGAGCATACTGCTTTCACTCCATGCCTCCAGCAGCAAGCCTCGTGTCACACAGCAAGCAAGACAACAGCACAAAGGATTGCCTCGTGTCTGTCTTTTGTCCTTTTTGGCCACTCAACCCTCAGAAACCTGAGGCCCATGAAGTCCAAGTTCTGAAACAGTCATTGTTTCTGCCCTGCCCCACCCAGCAGGAGCTACAGCTCGTCTCCTTCCTGTATTTCAGTTTTCTGAAGAGATGCAAGCGTCAGTTGCCACGAGCTTGCTGAAAACTTTTGCCCCGAAATGCTTCAGCCCAAGCCCTTTAGCCATGGTGGCAGTTCTAATGTGACGCTGCACAGCAACACCTCCTGTGCCCAGCAGCATACCGGAACTTGTCTGAAATGTCTATTTCAAGGGCCTTTCCCAAGCTGATTCTGTGATTTCCTCACAGAGGGAAGGGCTCTTTCAGCACACAGGAACTGTCAAGTCCCACACACATGTGCTGGGATGGGGGAATGCAGACAAGAAGAGGCTTCCCCTCAGTCCTGGAGAGCAGCGCAGTTTTTCCAAGCGCTCCTTCTAAGCTCTCCCTGTCTTCCCCTCTTAGAAGTTGTCATTCTTGAGCCAGCAAACGCAGGAGATTCCAGACTCCACTGCCACAGGCCATGCCGTGTGGGGAGAAGAAGCCCAGCAGGCTACATTACAAATGCAGCCCACGCCCCGCTGGCTAGAGACACCCCCTTGTCAGCTGCAGCTGCTGACAGCAGCTTTACCCAACAAAAGGCCTCTTCATGGCCTTTGGCCTTCCATCTGCTGCACCGAATAGAAGCGCCTACTTACGTGCCAGGTGGGTGAAAAAGTAGCCAGAATAAGCCACGGTAAAAGCCGTGCAAACTGCAGCACACACTCTCTCCATGGCGGGAGCTATGCTGCTCAAGTCAGCTCCAGACAGCACTTGTGGGGACAAACAAAAATCCTGCGAGAGCTCTCAGGGTGCAGCTGGCTGTCAGAGACCTCGTCGATCAGCAGGTTGCACCTGCAGGGAGCATGCCAAAGAGCTGCTCTGCCCACTGAGGCCTCCCGTGCCTGGGCACAGCAACTTTGCCTTGACAGCGCTGGGATGCGGCCGCTGACATCACAATAGCAGCTGCTCTAGGCTGCCTTGTGAAGTCATGCAGAGAAGCACACCTTCTCACTTCAGCTAAGGCCAAAAGGCACCTGCAAAGTTCTCCTCTGCTACAAAGCAACACAAAAAGCCCGCCTAGTCCATAAGCTGTTGCTCAAGGCATCTGGGAGTAACACCAAGAACACAGGAAGCCCTTGTAGCCCACGCTGAGAAGCTGAACACGGAGAAGGGACCATGATGATGTGAGGAGAAACCAAAAAAGAGAACAGCACCTTTGGCCACTCATTGTCCTGTGTTAAATCATGAGGCTTGATGCAGGTGGGGCTCTAAAAGGCAGCACCAATGGAAATCCCCCCTTCAGTGCCAGCTGTGGGACAAAACCTCAGGAAGGCCTTTCAGAGCCCTTCTTCCTCACTTGTTTGCTGCAGAACAAGGTGGGACACAGGCCTAAAAAGGTACATTGATGAAAACATGGAAAGCTAAGCAACACATCCACTAAAATCACATCATCCTCCTGGTGCACTGCTGTAGCATTTCCAAGGAGGCTCGCCCATCTGAGGTGCACCTGAGGGAGCTTCCCTGGGCAAACGTGTGCCTCAGAGGGGGCTGCCTGCTGCAGATGGGAAGGAAGGAAGAAAGGAAGGAAAAGAAAGAAAGAAAGAAAGAAAGGAAGGAAGGAAAAGAAAGAAAAGAAAGAAAGAGAGAAAGAAAGAAAGAAAGAGAGAAAGAAAGAAAAACAAAGAAAGAAAGAAAGAGAATAGAAGGTACCAGCATCATCGCTGTGGGCCGAGTCCCAAAGTGCTGGAAGGAGTAAAGCAGTGTGCCCAAGTGGGCTGGTCCCAGAAAAACTGAAGTTTTGAGGCAGAGACCAAATAGATCACGTGCTGGAGCAGCTACGGGAAGGCAGGCTGAGGAAAACAGAAAAACCACCGCCATTCCAAAACGTGGATGCTTCCTTCTCCCTCCTCCTCTTGCATTCCAACCTCTTTTGCTGTATTTGCCATGTTGTGGTATAAGCCCAGGCAGCAAGCAAGTGCCACACACAGCCATTCTCACTCGATGCCCGGTCACCAGCAGGCTGGCCTGTGCAGAGAATTGGAAGGGTAGAAGCTGGAAAATTGCCAGGTGCAGAAAACAATTGAGCTGCATAGGGAATGCAGAAGCCTCATGCATAGGCCAAGAAACCCCTTTGAACTCATTCCCCATTTCCCAAGTGGAGGCAGGTGTTTCACATCTCCAGGACATCAGGGACCCCTCAAGCCTCACAGTGACTTGAGAAGACAAATGCCATCACTCCAAACATCCTTCCTCCTGCTGGTACCCAGCTTGAAATACTGAGCAGCATGTGGGATGGTCAGGAATATCTCTTTGGCCACTTTGGGTCCCCTGCCCTGGCTGTGTCTCCTGCCAGCCTCGTGTGCAGCATGACCCCAGGGAGCTCTGTCTGGGCAGCTCCTTCCCTAGTGCGGGGTGCCCAGCTGACACAGCCCTTGGCTCACACAGATCCAAACTGCAGAACTTTTCATCCCTCATCTTGGCCTCAGTTCCCGTAGCAGAACTCGTGTTCCCACCATATCGGAAAAATAATGTTAGGAGAAATGGGGCAACTGAGAGACTGGATAAAAAGTGCTTTCTAGCCTTATGGCATCAATCTCATAGAAAGGTGAGGCATTAAAGGTGTTACATCCAGTGCCATAGTATCAGAAGCCTTTCCCTTCTTCATTCCGATGCCTTATGTTCGTTTTTTCACTAGTCACATACTTCTGCAAAACTTGTGAACATCTTTTCATAGCAATCATTAATTCCTTACTTTCTGCAGCCTTGCCACAATGCATCATTTTTCAACCAATCATACAGCATTTCTAAATTCACATTGCTGCATCTTCATCTTTTCACTAACTTTAGAACAAGTTCTATTGCTACGTTTGAAAACCTTTTGCAACCTTACTTAACGTATTGCCTGGCTTGCATAACACATCTTTCCCTTTGCTTAAAACATATTTCCATTTCAAGTGCAAACCTGTATTCCTCTTTCCTGTCTGCTTCACTTTTTAGCTTGTAATTCTAAAGGCCTTCCCTAAAGTCTCAGGTTAAACATTGTATCCATCTCTACCTCTGAGCCTGGATGCACAAGGCCCGGAGAGCTCTCTGGGCTTTGCATTTCCCACAAGCGAATGAGCAAAGAGCTCATTTCCCATTTCCCAAGGTGTAATGGTTTCGTTTGTTTGTTTGTTTGTTTCCGGGCCAATGTACCAATAATGTAATAGTTTAAGGTTTGCCAATTTTAATATCGTTACCTTTTGTGGTGAACTAGAATTAGGAGTAAAAGTAAAGCAGGCCAAACACTTACAAAGGGAATAAAGAAAAAGACTTTATTAACTACACAAAGAATAAGAATAATAAATTCAGAGCAGATTTTCAGACCAGCTCTTCTTTCCCCCTTTGTTACAGCTTAACAACATGCAGAGACACTTCCGTCAATTTCTTCCGTAAATTATCTTTTCCAGTTCACTTTAGGGAGAGGAGTTTCTTTTTCTTTAGCTATAAGGATCTTTTACTAAGAGAGGAAATTGCCAGTTCTCTTTTGACTCCACTTGCTCAGGATTCACAGCTGCCCGGGATCTGCTGTCAGGAAACTCCTCCCACTTCACAGTCTGTTCACAACTGAGTTGCGGGCCATGGTAAAAAGTCATGGGGTATTACTTGTAAGGATGAGCTACTCCAAGGCAAAAGTTCTCTTTAGCTCACTTCTCTCTCTGTTTATATATTATTCCCAGGAACAGAGATCCCCCTCTTTTCCTCAGGGCAAAGGATTCTTCAAACCCTTTACACCTTGCTCCACCCCCCCACCACCCCAGGTCTCTCTTTTTTTCCATGGTTTAAAGAAAATGTTTGTGAAGCACAGTCCACCCCTATAACTTACAAAAAAGATATTTCAGCCCACCTTCATGGAGTCTCTTCATTCTCCTTCCATTTAGAAACTTAGCTTTGACTTCATTGACTTTGGTGTATCTTTTCTGTTCTTCTTCCTCTCACCCACGGGAAGATGAAAGGCGGTAAGTCTTATCTGAGCATTGGAAAAAAACTTAAAATCTCCCACAGAAGTTGCAGGAGATGGGCCCGGCCATGCGGCAGCTGTGTCAGGAGCTCAGGCCGCCCAGGCCACGCTGGAGGGGCAGGACGAAAACTGCAAAGTCCAGCCAGAGGAGAAATGGGTGCCAAGGCTCTGGCTCCATGGCTTTCTTCCGGCTCTCACTGCACCCGGCTCCAGCTGCAGGCCGGGGGTTCTCCCTCTGCCTTGCCCAGCACACAAAGCCGTGGGGGGCTCTCCCAAACGGGGCCCAGCTGCCTCCCCCCAGGCCGTGAGGGCGGCCGGGCGGGCTCGGCCACCCCAGGGCTGCTCCGAGCCGGGGCAGGGCAGGGCCCCGCCGAGCCACAGCCGCACCGGGAAAAGGCGAGGATCCCAGCAATGGGCCTCTCCTCCTCTTGACCACTGGGGCCCCTGCTTAAAGATGGGGCCCGGCAGCCTCTGGAGCTTGGCCCTGTGCCTGGCCCGGGCCCCATACTAGAAGGGACCGGTGCTAGGCCAATGCCACACCTTAAGAGGCCAAAAATGCAAGAGAGCGTTCCCGGGGCTTACCTGCTTCAAATGTGATGCACGGAGCAAACCGACTTTTCCAATTCTTTTCTCAGGCTGTCAACAACTAAACCAGCCTCCAATTGGTCCCATCAATCCACAGAGGAAGTTCTCATGGGGAAAAACTTGCTAGTGGGCCCGCCCGCCAGGGTAAAACCAGCACACAAGGGGAGGCAGGTGTTTCACATCTCCAGGACATCAGGGACCCCTCAAGCCTCACAGTGACTTGAGAAGACAAATGCCATCACTCCAAACATCCTTCCTCCTGCAGGCACCCAGCTTGAAATACTGAGCAGCATGTGGGATGGTCAGGAATATCTCTTTGGCCACTTTGGGTCCCCTGCCCTGGCTGTGTCTCCTGCCAGCCTCGTGTGCACCATGACCCCAGGGAGCTCTGTCTGGGCAGCTCCTTCCCTAGTGCGGGGTGCCCAGCTGACACAGCCCTTGGCTCTCACAGATCCAAACTGCAGAACTTTTCATCCCTCATCTTGGCCTCAGTTCCCGTAGGAGAACGCATGTTCCTGCTGGACACTCACCTGCGCCTGAGCCTGTGGAGAAGCCTGGCTGCCTTCCTCTCTGCCCAGGGCAGCACAGACACTCCCAAACTTTCCCAGCAGCTGCCACACAACCACGGCCACAGCGGCGTCCCCAGCAGTGACACCCCTGCTCTGCTCTGTTTTGCCCTCTTCTGCTCCTCTATTCACAGCTAAAAGCCTGTATCTCCACAAGGAGGTTTGTTCTGGAGGAAGACCTCCGCCCACTTCCAAACTGACTCCCAAACCCCATCCCTCTATCTTCCCATGCTTTAGAAACACCTGACCATTCAGACTCAAATTTACAGCTTATTCACAGAAGGAAGGGAAGCTTCCAACACAGTGATGGTTTTACAGTATTTATTTTGACTATCAGTCTAAACTATCTACAAACTACAAACTACAAACTACTCCTTCCAACCTACAAACTCAAAAGAACAACAAACAACAACGGCCTCTTGCACGGCTAGAATCTTCTGTCAGCCATAAACTGCTGCGCTGCCATGATCAGAGGCGTCAGGCTGGAGGTCGGCTTGGCTGAAGTTACAAACGGATGCTGCCCAAAGAGAAAAAGAACAAATGAACTTCTGCTTTCCTCACAGGCTGAAGCAGCCTTTCTCTGGCTACCAGAGACACAGAGAAACGAGGGCAGTCTGTGCACCTCTGTCTCCCTGTCCAGGACTTTCCTGCCACAGGCAAACATGGCTTCCAATTCCACAAATGCATGAAGCCAGAGGTCTGCAGCTTAAGGAGACTTAGTCTAATTGTCATTGCAAGGCTCCTTCCAAGCCATGGCAGGCCGGGATTCTCCTTGTTTTTCCTTTGGAAAGCCCCCAGAATGGAGATTCTTAGGAGCGGGGCCCACCTGACGCCTTGGACTTGAGCAGAGGAGGAGCCCCTGGCAGTGGGTAGCTGGCACAGCCTGTAGCTGCTCTGCCTTTTACCTGCAGAAGTTCCTGGGCAGACCAGCGCCTGTCCTCGTCTGTCTCCAGGCAGCAGTGCAGAAAGTCTCGCAACCAAGCCGACTGCTGCCTGGGCTTCTGCAGCTTCGGGGTGCCCCCGGTGCTGATCAGCTGTCGAGCCTAGAGAAGAAGGCAACGCCACACTCCACCTGTCTCCTTCGCACCCAAAACTGCTCACCCACACCCCGCTGGCCAAGCTGCACTCTCACAAGTGGCCCTTTCTTCCCCACCAGAGGCTGTGACATGCCTTTCCCACCCCAACCAACTGAACCCAAAGCCAGAGGCAACCACAGCCAGTCCAATGTGCAAAGGCTCCTGCCTTCAGCCCTGATTTCATGGGCTGATTGGGAATCAGGAGCAAATCCATCAGCAAAAGCACACTCGGCTTCTCCGAGGACTGACACCAGCTCTACTGCCGCTTTGGAAGAGGGACTTTGGTCTAACTCTATTCTTCACAAGGATTCTACCGTAACATGCAGCTTTGCGCTGCTCACTGCTCCCTTAGGCAAAGCTGCCAGCAAGCAAATGGCATCAGCGTACTTTGGGCCGTTCCTAATTCAAGGGCAAGGGGAATAATACAGGGCAAGAAGCACAAGAGACTATGCAGCCCGGGAGCTATGGTCTTCAGGTGTTACCAAGCTTGGCAGGCAGAAGAACGGGGGCAGATTTTCTTAGAGGGACAGGAGCATCTGAGAGAAGTTGCAGCGCACCATGCGGGAGGTTTCCATCAGGTAAGGAGGAGCTCCTTCCACCATCTCCATCCCCACGATGCCAAAGGACCAGATGTCCACTTTGGGGCCGTAGGGCTTCCTGGTGAAAATTTCAGGCGCCATCCAGTAAGTAGTCCCGACAGCCGATCTGCGTTTGCTCTGCTCAGCCGTGAGCTGAGCAGCGAGGCCAAAATCAGCTGAGGAGAAAAAACACACTCGGATCAAGCCAGCGTGAAGTAGGAAAGCAAAGAGAAGAAGTCCCCACTCTCCCAGTGCCCAAGAAGGCAGTGTGGAATCCAAAGGGAATGCAAACGGGAATGGCATGCTGGCATTCCTAACAGCTGCAGCTGAGGAAATAGCAGATGGGCCACTTAGCAAAAGCCCCCCGTTTCACACAGTGGCTTTTAGTTCCCTGAAGCTCCAGACTGAAACTGCCTTGCTTGCGTGAGGGCACACACAGCCCAAAGCCCCTCCTGACACCTTCTTCCCAGCCACACCGCCCTGCACCTTGTGGCTGTGCTCTGCGCTTGCAGCAGGGCAGCCTGCACTGCCACGGGCACCACTCTTGGGCAACTGGAAGTCACTCAAATGCACCCCCAGCCCACAGCCCACCACGGCTGGGCCTGCCCTTAACAACACCCACCCAGCTTGACAGATCCATCCAAGCCCAGGAGAATGTTGTGGCTTTTGATGTCTCGGTGGATCACTTGCTTGCAGTGAAGGAAATCCAGGCCTTGCAGGCACTGAGGGAGGAAAAACAAACAGGAGATCTGACTTCGTCCCTCATGCAGTGCAGTGGCACATCTGCAAGACTGACTTGCTGGGGGACGCCGAGCCATGGCAGGCAAGGCTGAGGGGAGGGCAAGAGCTTGCTGCTGCAACATGACGACAGCAGGGCCTTTCTAAGAGAGGGTGTATTCGCTTTGAAAGAGAAAGGACGATGCTTTTTCTGGCCAGTGCCCTGCAAACACAGACTGAAGGAGCACCGCTGCAGTGCCTGTGCTCTCTCCAGCCAGATGACAGCAAATGCCTTTGCAAATGCCCCTTTGGGTGCAAAGCTCTCCTTGGAGGCTGAGCTCTGGCAGAGTCCTGTGAGTGTCTCTTTGTCTTTGCCACTCGGTTGACACTGTGCCACCAGCACGGCTGCTCTTACAGGGAAGGAATGCAGCACACACAGGCAGCAGGCAAGTGTTTGCAGAGGCCAACGCAAACAAACGCACTAGAAGAAGGGCCCGCACCTTGGCAGGCCCTCCAGATGCACTTGCCCCTGCTCTGCCAGTCACAAGAGATAGGCAGAAAGGAAGCTTGGAAGATGAAATCAATCCTCCCCTTCCCACCCATTCCACCCAAGCCATGGCAAGCACCAACGCAATCCCTTACCTCGCGGGACACAGCTGCTATCTCTCCTTCTGCAATTTGGATCTCCCTAATGACATCGTGCAAAGACCCTCCGTCCATGTATTCCATCACGAGCCAGAGTTCCTCGTGCACCAGGTAGCTGAAAGGAGGAAACAACCACCTGCAGGTGAATGCGTGCGCTTGCGTGACCTGATGGACCCTTTTGTCCGTGTCTCTCTCCGAGGAAGACAGGACGAAGGGAATAGGCATTCACAAGGCTCTACAGGGCTTGAACTCTGTGCAGTAGAAAAGACTGCTTGGTATGCACAGCTGTGCAACAGGCCATGGGAAATACCATCTCCAGTGCTTTGTCAGAACTCAAGAACCTTGGGGGAAAAATCAAACACCAAACCCAACAGGACAATGGGCACGGAGGGCAGGAACTTGGAGGCTGCTGACGCAGTAAAATTGGGCCGAGACCTGCTCTTTGAAAGTGCACTTCAAACTAGATATGCCGCAAAAGATAAATGCAGCCCCCATGCAAACTCCTCCAAGATGCTGTGGATCAGCCCAGAAAGGGGAAGGAATTAACATAGCTCCACCCTCTGCCAGCAACCAAAGGAGTGCTTGAACCTCTGGCTTGCAGCACGTCAGTGACCCTTCACGGCAGAAGAGCAGAACCACTCACCTGTCTACATAGTTCACCACATTGGCGTTCTTATTGTCCCGCATGACCTGGATTTCATTCACGCACAGTTCGTTGCTCTTCACTTGCAACAGACTGATTTTCTTTATGGCCACCTAAAACGACATGCAAACCATGGATCAAAGAAGTCGATGGCACAGGAACACAAGGCCAACAGGGACACTGTGATTTTGGGATGATACAGCTGCTCTGTGCCAAAATGCCTTGGGACTGGACATCAGAGGAACCGGAAGCTGAGCTTGCAAGAGCCCTTTACACTGCTTCCTTGGTCGCCACTCCCAGGACACACAGCCAGAAACCCTTTGCCTTGCAAACCTGGCAGAAACACAGTCTCAACTCTCCAGCTCAAAGCTCTAACCACCCTCGCTGCACCCACATTCTTCCCCCAGGGCCTCACTTTATCATCCCCATTTTGAATTCACGCACCACTTGCAAGCAGGAAACAACTTAGGCCTAGGAAAAATGGAGCAAAACTCCTGGGAAACCTTGGCCATTTCTAGGGGGCTTGATCATTACTCCGGTGGCCACCGGCATTCTTCACTGCACAACAACAGGGCAAACCCTTACAGATATGACAGATAAAATGCCGCCCTACAAACATCCTGACCGTCCCCCCCACCCCACCCCACCCCACACCCCCCAGAGAAATAAAAACCGACAGATTTTATGGAAAAATTGTTGTCATGATGAGAACATCATTAAGGACACATCAAAAAAAAACAAGGCTAGCACATCCTCACTTCAGCAATTTTCCATTTGTTCTGCTAAAATGCTTTCTAGCACACCAGTGACATTTGCAATTCCTGACTGATTCTAAAAAGAAATAGCTCATGCCTTGATCCTCTAGCGATACACACCAGGCTCTGAGCAGGGCTTAGGCCCTCGAGAGACTCCTTGCAGACCTCTCTCTCTAAGCACAGTTCCCAAGGGCAGCACTGCACGTGCCTAAGGAACTACCATCAAAATTCCCATGGATTTGCTGACAGCGCGAAAGGAGAAGTCGGGAACCGCGAGCCAAAGCCCCAAAGGGCACCGCCATTCTCTAAGACACCGCCTTGCCACTAAGAACCAGCTAGCGTGTCCTCCTCAGAAAGACAGCCCTTGGCCTCCTTGCATTGCTTGCGGCAGCTCAGAAGGACACAGTCTGTCCCCACTGGGCTTGGCAGGCAGACCCTGCTCTGCACTTCAGTTGCCTTTGCAGCAAAGCTCTAGTGGCGACCCAAAGCTCAGGCACAGCTCACAGCACAGGGGAGGGCACTCGAGAGCTGCACAAGCTGCAGCACCGCTTGACACTTACCTCTTCTCCTGTGGCAGTCTCCACTGCCGTGCACACAGTGCCGAAACCCCTAGAAACAAAACAGCAGCAGAGAAAGGAGAAGTCCTTTAGTCCCTGCAGAAGCCAGACACTGTGGCCCAAGGAGGAAAAAGAGGCCAGGGACAAACAGCAAATGCACCGCGACACATTCTGCTCTGGCTCCTTTCCCCCTTTCTCTTTCTGTGGCCGTGCGTGTCTGTGATTTTTCCAGACACACACACACACACACACACACACACACACACATGGCCGTTGGGCCTGCTCACACTTCTCCTTGCAGTGGATGTGCCACACTCAGGCACCTCCACACAGGCCTTCTGAGAAGCCTGAAGCCATGTCACAGACATCAGAAGAAAACCTCTCAACACACATCCTTTCTGCAGCTGACAAGGAAAGTAGTCTCCAGCCACAGCTGCAGTCACAGGCAGAGCAGGCACAGGTCTCCACTGCTGCACACACAAATGGAGAAGTGCTCAAAGCAGAAGATCCTCAGACAGCTGCCTTCTGGCTCCAGATCCATGGGCAGCTGCTTCTCTTGGGTGCAGCAGACACAGGAAGCACTCTACTTTTCAGGGGACTTCTTCTACATTTGGCTCCTCCCAGAGGAAATGTTGCAAATCAATCCCACTGACAGTCAGCAGAGCTGGCTTTCAGTAGGGAATAGCTTGGTGCTTTCTTTGCAGGAAAGGCCGCAACCCCACGGGACCCACGAGGGCTCTCCCCTCAGGCACTCGATGCCTTTTCCTCTAGAGTGCATTGGCATTGGACACTGGCCTGAAGCTTTGGCTTTTGCCACCTCAGCTACAAAAGAGAGCTGCTGCTTTTGTGTCTGCTTTTGGCTTCTAGACTAGCTAGGTGGTCATAGTGACCACTGAACCTTGTTTTCAGCAAAACGCTGGAACAAAGCTTCCTGAGAGCTGTTCCCTGACAGCCCACAGCTGCTACCTTGACCTTGGAGGCAATGAAGTTTTTCCTCCTTTCATTGCCACGGATCCTGTATCCTTTTGGGACACAGAGAAATGATTTGTCCCAAGAAAAGCGGCAAGAGGGGGAAAGACACTTGAGGGACAGGAGATGTGCCAGGTGCTGCTCCTTGCTGCAGAAAGGACCATTCCAGCATCCAGGTGTCTTTGCCATGCCTTCAGACCACAGCTATCAATGCTGACCAAAACTGAGACATAGCAGCGTCTCAGCGCAGCGTCTGCACAGCTTTGCAGCTTGCCTGACATCACTCCGGCGACAGGTGACAGCAGCAAAGTACACAGCCCCTCCCTTTGAAGAAGCACCTGTGGCTGCACTCACCCTTTGCCAATAATTTCCAGTTCTGTATATTTAGCCTCCGGATCTCCTTCGCTCACCAGCATCCCTGTAAAAACCCAAAGGAAAGATGCTCACTTCAAAACTGAGATGCCAGCCTGCAGCAGATCACCAAGGCAGCCCCACTCTCTGGCACACTGGGCCCTTTCAACTCCCTCACTGGACAAACAACAACACCATTGCCGCACCAGCACCACCAGCAGCACCACCAAAACAACAGCAGCAGGACAAGCAGCTCTGCAGCACATACGGTCTGCACTAAACTAGAAGCCTAAACTAAAATCTAAGCACGTGGAGAAACAGTCCAAGGACACAGAGATCAGAAGGCCACGACCAAGACAAGTGAGTGTGGTCTATAAAACCCAAACCTTTCTGTTCTTGGCCATGAACACTCTGTGCCATTCAACAAAAGCTGGCATCCTTGCAAGCAGCAAAGGCACCTTGGCTTCTGCAATCAATTTGTATCAACAGCTGCCCGCTCCAGAAGCGGAAGAATAGTGCCCAGTGCTTCCAGCAGAGGCATGATCTCCGCCTTGAAGCAGCACTTTACCTAAACAATGCCTTTCTGGCTTGCAAGAGCAGCAGCAGCAGCTGATGTTGCAACCTATTGCCATGGGCCTTAACAGTGAGGTTCCTCAGCCTTCAGGAGAGGCTATGATCTGAAGATGACCTTGGCTGTGCCCCACAGGAGCTGGGCCCCACAGGAGCTCCCTGAAGCCGCCTCATTCACAAGGTCCCGGCCTCCTGCTCAGCCACAAACCATCTCTCTTTTGCCTTTTGTACTGAGGCAAGCTCAGGCAAAGCCAAAGCACGCCAGGCTGCCCTCAGAGGCAGCAGCAAGAGCCCGCTGTTCCTTCAGCACCTCCAAGCACAACAACAGCTCCTGTGTGGAGGCCGCAGCAGCCGACACTCAGCCCAGCAGGAACTGCAGGTGGGACAGCTCACGCTGACACACGATCACACAGGGCACTGCTCCAGCACACAGGCATCACAAAGGACATACTCAGCAGGGCCAGGCACTCGTCCTCTGTCCTCTCTCTAAGCAGCTGCTCCATGCTGCCCGAGGAACTACTTGTGCTCCAGGTGCACGAGCTGCTCGCGCTTGACTTTCCAGCTTGGGGACAGGAGGCTTCTTCAGAGCCGGCAGCTGCAGCTCGTGCCGGCGCCAGGCCAGAGGAAGTGGAGCTCTGGGACAAGAAACAAATTTGGGTCAGAAACACGCCTGCCACAGATGCCCCTCCAATCCCATTTCAAATGCAAGCCCCTTGGAAGATGCTGCTGGCCACATCCTGGGCTCTTCACCTCTCGGCTTTTGCTGCCCCCTTCTCTCACACAAGGCGCAAATTCCAAAGGCTGCTTTTACCCCATGCACAACATGACCCCAAAGACACCGCTGACCAAAGCAGGCGCTTACTGATGTTGGCTGCTCAGGCCGTGGGCTGACAGCAGGGACAGGTTCATTAGCACCTTCCTCCTCTTCAGCCTCTTCCTTGACTCCACGTTCAGCAAGAGCAGGGGCTGGTGCTGCCCTTGGGCTCTGGGCACAGACAGCAGCGGGAGGGACAGGAAAGAACCTGTCATTCAGAACCTGACAGATATTCAGCTACAGGCCCCTGCTGCAGCTTAGCTGCTCCTTGAGCTCCCCACAGCTGCTGATGAGCAGGGCCAGGTCCCTCCAGGGGACAGTGGCTCCTCCATATCCTGCAAGGCTGTCAAGTGCATCTTTGCACGGCTCTCCTCACCAGAGATAGGGAGCCTGCACAGCCACTGGCCACCAAGGGCCTCACTTGTACCCCAGCAGCATCCCAAGACACCCTAATGCTACCTCTTGTCTCTTGCTAAGAGGAATTTACAGCCCCTATCAGAGTGGTGGGGAACGGATGCCTAAATGTCCAAGTTCCACACCCCTTTCCCAGGGGTGAAACACTCTGCAAGTGCCAGAAAGATTCCAGCCTGACTCAGCATCTTCAACTACGCAGGGGAGGTGCTGTCTGATCAAAAACTTCCAGCTCTCCTTTGCTCCAGCCACAGGGCCACTCCCAGCTGCCACTTACTGATGCTGGATGCTCAGGCCCCACAGTAGCAGCAGCTGCAGCTTGGTGGGCATCTTCCTCCCCTTTGGCCTCTTCTTCAGGAAGATGCGCAGCTGCAGGAGGCTCTGAGGTTGCTTTTGGGCTCTGCAGACAGACAGCAACGGGAGGGACAGGCAACCTTCTTGATATTCAGCTCTAGAACCCAGATGCACTAAGGAGGAATCATCTGGATTCTAAGTTGCTCAGCCTCCAGCTAATTGGACCAATCAGAGCAGACTGCGCTCTCTTGCACAGGAGAAATTCCATCATGGATTCAAGCAACGAGCAACCCCACTTTCCACTGCTTAAAAGCTCTGAAATGGAACTGGGCAAAACAGACACACATCCTCCACACATTGCTGCTGCTGCTGCTGCAGAGAGCCCGCACTGTACTTTCATTCATCCAAGCAGGCTGGCACTGGACTGCAGCAGGCCCAGCTCACAGCTTGCTCCACAGCTGTCCAATGCTACCAACGCCAAAGGCTCCTTTCCCACTCACCCAAGGGCTGGATTCTCTCCAGGCACGGGCGATGTGACCTGCAACACACAAAGGAAAAAGAACCCCATGCTGTGAGAAAACTGCCCGCTCCGGGAAAACCCACCAAAAATCAACCCAAAGCCAGAGCATATTGCTTTCACTCCATGCCTCCAGCAGCAAGCCTCGTGTCACACAGCAAGCAAGACAACAGCACAAAGGATTGCCTCGTGTCTGTCTTTTGTCCTTTTTGGCCACTCAAGCCCCAGAAACCTGAGGCCCATGAAGTCCAAGTTCTGAAACAGTCATTGTTTCTGCCCTGCCCCACCCAGCAGGAGCTACAGCTCGTCTCCTTCCTGTATTTCAGTTTTCTGAAGAGATGCAAGCGTCAGTTGCCACGAGCTTGCTGAAAACTTTTGCCCAATAATGCTTCAGCCCAAGCCCTTTAGCCATGGTGGCAGTTCTAATGTGACGCAGCACAGCAGCACCTCCTGTGCCCAGCAGCATACCGGAACTTGTCTGAAATGTCTATTTCAAGGGCCTTTCCCAAGCTGATTCTGTGATTTCCTCACAGAGGGAAGGGCTCTTTCAGCACACAGGAACTGTCAAGTCCCACACACATGTGCTGGGATGGGGGAATGCAGACAAGAAGAGGCTTCCCCTCAGTCCTGGAGAGCAGCGCAGTTTTTCCAAGCGCTCCTTCTAAGCTCTCCCTGTCTTCCCATCTTAGAAGTTGTCATTCTTGAGCCAGCAAACGCAGGAGATTCCAGACTCCACTGCCACAGGCCATGCCGTGTGGGGAGAAGAAGCCCAGCAGGCTACATTACAAATGCAGCCCACGCCCCGCTGGCTAGAGACACCCCCTTGTCAGCTGCAGCTGCTGACAGCAGCTTTACCCAACAAAAGGCCTCTTCATGGCCTTTGGCCTTCCATCTGCTGCACCGAATAGAAGCGCCTACTTACGTGCCAGGTGGGTGAAAAAGTAGCCAGAATAAGCCACGGTAAAAGCCGTGCAAACTGCAGCACACACTCTCTCCATGGCGGGAGCTATGCTGCTCAAGTCGGCACCAGACAGCACTTGTGGGGACAAACAAAAATCCTGCGAGAGCTCTCAGGGTGCAGCTGGCTGTCAGAGACCTCGTCGATCAGCAGGTTGCACCTGCAGGGAGCATGCCAAAGAGCTGCTCTGCCCACTGAGGCCTCCCGTGCCTGGGCACAGCAACTTTGCCTTGACAGCGCTGGGATGCGGCCGCTGACATCACAATAGCAGCTGCTCTAGGCTGCCTTGTGAAGTCATGCAGAGAAGCACACCTTCTCACTTCAGCTAAGGCCAAAAGGCACCTGCAAAGTTCTCCTCTGCTACAAAGCAACACAAAAAGGCCGCCTAGTCCATAAGCTGTTGCTCAAGGCATCTGGGAGTAACACCAAGAACACAGGAAGCCCTTGTAGCCCACGCTGAGAAGCTGAACACGGAGAAGGGACCATGATGATGTGAGGAGAAACCAAAAAAGAGAACAGCACCTTTGGCCACTCATTGTCCTGTGTTAAATCATGAGGCTTGATGCAGGTGGGGCTCTAAAAGGCAGCATCAATGGAAATCCCCCCTTCAGTGCCAGCTGTGGGACAAAACCTCAGGAAGGCCTTTCAGAGCCCTTCTTCCTCACTTGTTTGCTGCAGAACAAGGTGGGACACAGGCCTAAAAAGGTACATTGATGAAAACATGGAAAGCTAAGCAACACATCCACTAAAATCACATCATCCTCCTGCTGCACTGCTGTGGCATTTCCAAGGAGACTCGCCCATCTGAGGTGCACCTGAGGGAGCTTCCCTGGGCAAACGTGTGCCTCAGAGGGAGCTGCCTGCTGCAGATGGGAAGGAAGGAAGAAAGGAAGGAAAAAAAGAAAGAAAGAAAGGAAGGAAGGAAAAGAAAGAAAGAAAGAAAGAAAGGGAGGAAAGAAGGAAGGAAGGAAGGAAGGAAGGAAGGAAGGAAGGAAGGAAGAAAGAAAGAAAGAAAGAAAGAAAGAAAGAAAGAAAGAAAGAAAGAAAGAAAGAAAGAGAGAAAGAAAGAAAGAGAGAAAGAAAGAAAGAAAGAAAGAAAGTAAGAAAGAAAAAGAAAGAAAGAAAGAAAGAAAGAAAGAAAGAGAATAGAAGGTACCAGCATCATCGCTGTGGGCCGAGTCCCAAAGTGCTGGAAGGAGTAAAGCAGTGCGCCCAAGTGGGCTGGTCCCAGAAAAACTGAAGTTTTGAGGCAGAGACCAAATAGATCACGTGCTGGAGCAGCTACGGGAAGGCAGGCTGAGGAAAACAGAAAAACCACCGCCATTCCAAAACGTGGATGCTTCCTTCTCCCTCCTCCTCTTGCATTCCAACCTCTTTTGCTCTATTTGCCATGTTGTGGTTTAAGCCCAGGCAGCAAGCAAGTGCCACACACAGCCATTCTCACTCAATGCCCGGTCACCAGCAGGCTGGCCTGTGCAGAGAATTGGAAGGGTAGAAGCTGGAAAATTGCCAGGTGCAGAAAACAATTGAGCTGCATAGGGAATGCAGAAGCCTCATGCATAGGCCAAGAAACCCCTTTGAACTCATTCCCCATTTCCCAAGGGGAGGCAGGTGTTTCACATCTCCAGGACATCAGGGACCCCTCAAGCCTCACAGTGACTTGAGAAGACAAATGCCATCACTCCAAACATCCTTCCTCCTGCTGGTACCCAGCTTGAAATACTGAGCAGCATGTGGGATGGTCAGGAATATCTCTTTGGCCACTTTGGGTCCCCTGCCCTGGCTGTGTCTCCTGCCAGCCTCGTGTGCAGCATGACCCCAGGGAGCTCTGTCTGGGCAGCTCCTTCCCTAGTGCGGGGTGCCCAGCTGACACAGCCCTTGGCTCACACAGATCCAAACTGCAGAACTTTCCATCCCTCATCTTGGCCTCAGTTCCCGTAGGAGAACGCATGTTCCTGCTGGACACTCACCTGCGCCTGAGCCTGTGGAGAAGCCTGGCTGCCTTCCTCTCTGCCCAGGGCAGCACAGACACTCCCAAACTTTCCCAGCAGCTGCCACACAACCACGGCCACAGCGGCGTCCCCAGCAGTGACACCCCTGCTCTGCTCTGTTTTGCCCTCTTCTGCTTCTCTATTCACAGCTAAAAGCCTGTATCTCCACAAGGAGGTTTGTTCTGGAGGAAGACCTCCGCCCACTTTCAAAATGACTCCCAAACCCCATCCCTCTATCTTCCCATGCTTTAGAAACACCTGACCATTCAGACTCAAATTTACAGCTTATTCACAGAAGGAAGGGAAGCTTCCAACACAGTGATGGTTTTACAGTATTTATTTTGACTATCAGCCTAAACTATCTACAAACTACAAACTACTCCTTCCAACCTACAAACTCAAAAGAACAACAAACAACAACGGCCTCTTGCACGGCTAGAATCTTCTGTCAGCCATAAACTGCTGCGCTGCCATGATCAGAGGCGTCAGGCTGGAGGTCGGCTTGGCTGAAGTTACAAACGGATGCTGCCCAAAGAGAAAAAGAACAAATGAACTTCAGCTTTCCTCACAGGCTGAAGCAGCCTTTCTCTGGCTTCCAGAGACACAGAGAAACGAGGGCAGTCTGTGCACCTCTGTCTCCCTGTCCAGGACTTTCCTGCCACAGGCAAACATGGCTTCCAATTCCACAAATGCATGAAGCCAGAGGTCTGCAGCTTAAGGAGATTTAGTCTAATTGTCATTGCAAGGCTCCTTCCAAGCCATGGCAGGCCGGGATTCTCCTTGTTTTTCCTTTGGAAAGCCCCCAGAATGGAGATTCTTAGGAGCGGGGCCCACCTGACGCCTTGGACTTGAGCAGAGGAGGAGCCCCTGGCAGTGGGTAGCTGGCACAGCCTGTAGCTGCTCTGCCTTTTACCTGCAGAAGTTCCTGGGCAGACCAGCGCCTGTCCTCGTCTGTCTCCAGGCAGCAGTGCAGAAAGTCTCGCAACCAAGCCGACTGCTGCCTGGGCTTCTGCAGCTTCGGGGTGCCCCCGGTGCTGATCAGCTGTCGAGCCTAGAGAAGAAGGCAACGCCACACTCCACCTGTCTCCTTCGCACCCAAAACTGCTCACCCACACCCCGCTGGCCAAGCTGCACTCTCACAAGTGGCCCTTTCTTCCCCGCCAGAGGCTGCGACATGCCTTTCCCACCCCAACCAACTGAACCCAAAGCCAGAGGCAACCACAGCCAGTCCAATGTGCAAAGGCTCCTGCCTTCAGCCCTGATTTCGTGGGCTGATTGGGAATCAGGAGCAAATCCATCAGCAAAAGCACACTCGGCTTCTCCGAGGACTGACACCAGCTCTACCGCCGCTTTGGAAGAGGGACTTTGGTCTAACTCTACTCATCCCAAGGATTCTTCCGTAACATGCAGCTTGGCGCTGCTCACTGCTCCCTTAGGCAAAGCTGCCACCAAGCAAATGGCATCAGCGTACTTTGGGCCGTTCCTAGTTCAAGGGCAAGGGGAATAATACAGGGCAAGAAGCACAAGAGACTATGCAGCCCGGGAGCTATGGTCTTCAGGTGTTACCAAGCTTGGCAGGCAGAAGAACGGGGGCAGATTTTCTTAGAGGGACGGGAGCATCTGAGAGAAGTTGCAGCGCACCGTGCGGGAGGTTTCCATCAGGTAAGGAGGAGCTCCTTCCACCATCTCCATCCCCACGATGCCAAAGGACCAGATGTCCACTTTGGGGCCGTAGGGCTTCCTGGTGAAAATTTCAGGCGCCATCCAGTAAGTAGTCCCGACAGCCGATCTGCGTTTGCTCTGCTCAGCCGTGAGCTGAGCAGCGAGGCCAAAATCAGCTGAGGAGAAAAAACACACTCGGATCAAGCCAGCGTGAAGTAGGAAAGCAAAGAGAAGAAGTCCCCACTCTCCCAGTGCCCAAGAAGGCAGTGTGGAATCCAAAGGGAATGCAAACGGGAATGGCATGCTGGCATTCCTAACAGCTGCAGCTGAGGAAATAGCAGATGGGCCACTTAGCAAAAGCCCCCCGTTTCACACAGTGGCTTTTAGTTCCCTGAAGCTCCAGACTGAAACTGCCTTGCTTGCGTGAGGGCACACACAGCCCAAAGCCCCTCCTGACACCTTCTTCCCAGCCACACCGCCCTGCACCTTGTGGCTGTGCTCTGCGCTTGCAGCAGGGCAGCCTGCACTGCCACGGGCACCACTCTTGGGCAACTGGAAGTCACTCAAATGCACCCCCAGCCCACAGCCCACCACGGCTGGGCCTGCCCTTAACAACACCCACCCAGCTTGACAAATCCATCCAAGCCCAGGAGAATGTTGTGGCTTTTGATGTCTCGGTGGATCACTTGCTTGCAGTGAAGGAAATCCAGGCCTTGCAGGCACTGAGGGAGGAAAAACAAACAGGAGATCTGACTTCGTCCCTCATGCAGTGCAGTGGCACATCTGCAAGACTGACTTGCTGGGGGACGCCGAGCCATGGCAGGCAAGGCTGAGGGGAGGGCAAGAGCTTGCTGCTTCAACATGACGACAGCAGTGCCTTTCTAAGAGAGGGTGTATTCGCTTTGAAAGAGAAAGGGCAATGCTTTTTCTGGCCAGTGCCCTGCAAACACAGACTGAAGGAGCACCGCTGCAGTGCCTGTGCTCTCTCCAGCCAGATGACAGCAAATGCCTTTGCAAATGCCCCTTTGGGTGCAAAGCTCTCCTTGGAGGCTGAGCTCTGGCAGAGTCCTGTGAGTGTCTCTTTGTCTTTGCCACTCGGTTGACACTGTGCCACCAGCACGGCTGCTCTTACAGGGAAGGAATGCAGCACACACAGGCAGCAGGCAAGTGTTTGCAGAGGCCAACGCAAACAAACGCACTAGAAGAAGGGCCCGCACCTTGGCAGGCCCTCCAGATGCACTTGCCCCCGCTCTGCCAGTCACAAGAGATAGGCAGAAAGGAAGCTCAGAAGATGAAATCAATCCTCCCCTTCCCACCCATTCCACCCAAGCCATGGCAAGCACCAACGCAATCCCATACCTCGCGGGAGACAGCTGCTATCTCTCCTTCTGCCATTTGGATCTCCCTAATGACATCGTGCAAAGACCCTCCGTCCATGTATTCCATCACGAGCCAGAGTTCCTCGTGCAGCAGGTAGCTGAAAGGAGGAAACAACCACCTGCAGGTGAACGCGTGCGCTTGCGTGACCTGATGGACCCTTTTGTCCGTGTCTCTCTCCGAGGAAGACAGGACGAAGGGAATAGGCATTCACAAGGCTCTACAGGGCTTGAACTCTGTGCAGTAGAAAAGACTGCTTGGTATGCACAGCTGTGCAACAGGCCATGGGAAATACCATCTCCAGTGCTTTGTCAGAACTCAAGAACCTTGGGGGAAAAATCAAACACCAAACCCAACAGGACAATGGGCACGGAGGGCAGGAACTTGGAGGCTGCTGACGCAGTAAAATTGGGCCGAGACCTGCTCTTTGAAAGCGCACTTCAAACTAGATATGCCGCAAAAGATAAATGCAGCCCCCATGCAAACTCCTCCAAGATGCTGTGGATCAGCCCAGAAAGGGGAAGGAATTAACAGCTCCACCCTCTGCCAGCAACCAAAGGAGTGCTTGAACCTCTGGCTTGCAGCACGTCAGTGACCCTTCACGGCAGAAGAGCAGAACCACTCACCTGTCTACATAGTTCACCACATTGGCGTTCTTATTGTCCCGCATGACCTGGATTTCATTCACGCACAGTTCGTTGCTCTTCACTTGCAACAGACTGATTTTCTTTATGGCCACCTAAAACGACATGCAAACCATGGATCAAAGAAGTCGATGGCACAGGAACACAAGGCCAACAGGGACACTGTGATTTTGGGATGATACAGCTGCGCTGTGCCAAAATGCCTTGGGACTGGACATCAGAGGAACCGGAAGCTGAGCTTGCAAGAGCCCTTTACACTGCTTCCTTGGTCGCCACTCCCAGGACACACAGCCAGAAACCCTTTGCCTTGCAAACCTGGCAGAAACACAGTCTCAACTCTCCAGCTCAAAGCTCTAACCGCCCTTGCTGCACCCACATTCTTCCCCCAGGGCCTCACTTTATCATCCCCATTTTGAATTCACGCACCACTTGCAAGCAGGAAACAACTTAGGCCTAGGAAAAATGGAGCAAAACTCCTGGAAAACCTTGGCCATTTCTAGGGGGCTTGATCATTACTCCGGTGGCCACCGGCATTCTTCACTGCACAACAACAGGGCAAACCCTTACAGATATGACAGATAAAATGCCGCCCTACAAACATCCTGACCGTCCCCCCCAGCCCACCCCACACCCCCCAGAGAAATAAAAACCGACAGATTTTATGGAAAAATTGTTGTCATGATGAGAACATCATTAAGGACACATCAAAAAAAAACAAGGCTAGCACATCCTCACTTCAGCAATTTTCCATTTGTTCTGCTAAAATGCTTTTTAGCACACCAGTGACATTTGCAATTCCTGACTGATTCTAAAAAGAAATAGCTCATGCCTTGATCCTCTAGCGATACACACCAGGCTCTGAGCAGGGCTTAGGCCCTCGAGAGACTCCTTGCAGACCTCTCTCTCTAAGCACAGTTCCCAAGGGCAGTACTGCACGTGCCTAAGGAACTACCATCAAAATTCCCATGGATTTGCTGACAGCACGAAAGGAGAACTCGGGAACCGCGAGCCAAAGCCCCAAAGGGCACCGCCATTCTCTAAGACACCGCCTTGCCACTAAGAACCAGCTAGCGTGTCCTCCTCAGAAAGACAGCCCTTGGCCTCCTTGCATTGCTTGCGGCAGCTCAGAAGGACACAGTCTGTCCCCACTGGGCTTGGCAGGCAGACCCTGCTCTGCACTTCAGTTGCCTTTGCAGCAAAGCTCTACTGGCGACCCAAAGCTCAGGCACAGCTCACAGCACAGGGGAGGGCACTCGAGAGCTGCACAAGCTGCAGCACCGCTTGACACTTACCTCTTCTCCTGTGGCAGTCTCCACTGCCGTGCACACAGTGCCAAAACCCCTAGAAACAAAACAGCAGCAGAGAAAGGAGAAGTCCTTTAGTCCCTGCAGAAGCCAGACACTGTGGCCCAAGGAGGAAAAAGAGGCCAGGGACAAACAGCAAATGCACCGCGACACATTCTGCTCTGGCTCCTTTCCCCCTTTCTCTTTCTGTGTCCGTGCGTGTCTGTGATTTTTCCAGACACACACACACACACACACACACACATGGCCGTTGGGCCTGCTCACACTTCTCCTTGCAGTGGATGTGCCACACTCAGGCACCTCCACACAGGCCTTCTGAGAAGCCTGAAGCCATGTCACAGACATCAGAAGAAAACCTCTCAACACACATCCTTTCTGCAGCTGACAAGGAAAGTAGTCTCCAGCCACAGCTGCAGCCACAGGCAGAGCAGGCACAGGTCTCCACTGCTGCACACACAAATGGAGAAGTGCTCAAAGCAGAAGATCCTCAGACAGCTGCCTTCTGGCTCCAGAGCCATGGGCAGCTGCTTCTCTTGGGTGCAGCAGACACAGGAAGCACTCTACTTTTCAGGGGACTTCTTCTACATTTGGCTCCTCCCAGAGGAAATGTTGCAAATCAATCCCACTGACAGTCCGCAGAGCTGGCTTTCAGTAGGGAATAGCTTGGTGCTTTCTTTGCAGGAAAGGCCGCAACCCCACGGGATCCACGAGGGCTCTCCCCTCAGGCACTCGATGCCTTTTCCTCTAGAGTGCATTGGCATTGGACACGGGCCTGAAGCTTTGGCTTTTGCCACCTCAGCTACAAAAGAGAGCTGCTTCTTTTGTGTCTGCTTTTGGCTTCTAGACTAGCTAGGTGGTCATCCTGACCACTGAACCTTGTTTTCAGCAAAACGCTGGAACAAAGCTTCCTGAGAGCTGTTCCCTGACAGCCCGCAGCTGCTACCTTGACCTTGGAGGCAATGAAGCTTTTCCTCCTTTCATTGCCACGGATCCTGTATCCTTTTGGGACACAGAGAAATGATTTGTCCCAAGAAAAGCGGCAAGAGGGGGAAAGACACTTGAGGGACAGGAGATGTGCCAGGTGCTGCTCCTTGCTGCAGAAAGGACCATTCCAGCATCCAGGTGTCTTTGCCATGCCTTCAGACCACAGCTATCAATGCTGACCAAAACTGAGACATAGCAGCGTCTCAGCGCAGCGTCTGCACAGCTTTGCAGCTTGCCTGACATCACTCCGGCGACAGGTGACAGCAGCAAAGTACACAGCCCCTCCCTTTGAAGAAGCACCTGTGGCTGCACTCACCCTTTGCCAATAATTTCCAGTTCTGTATATTTAGCCTCCGGATCTCCTTCGCTCACCAGCGTCCCTGTAAAAACCCAAAGGAAAGATGCTCACTTCAAAACTGAGATGCCAGCCTGCAGCAGATCACCAAGGCAGCCCCACTCTCTGGCACACTGGGCCCTTTCAACTCCCTCACTGGACAAACAACAACACCATTGCCGCACCAGCACCACCAGCAGCACCACCAAAACAACAGCAGCAGGACAAGCAGCTCTGCAGCACATACGGTCTGCACTAAACTAGAAGCCTAAACTAAAATCTAAGCACGTGGAGAAACAGTCCAAGGACACAGAGATCAGAAGGCCACGACCAAGACAAGTGAGTGTGGTCTATAAAACCCAAACCTTTCTGTTCTTGGCCATGAACACTCTGCGCCATTCAACAAAAGCTGGCATCCTTGCAAGCAGCAAAGGCACCTTGGCTTCTGCAATCAATTTGTATCAACAGCTGCCCGCTCCAGAAGCGGAAGAATAGTGCCCAGTGCTTCCAGCAGAGGCATGATCTCCGCCTTGAAGCAGCACTTTACCTAAACAATGCCTTTCTGGCTTGCAAGAGCAGCAGCAGCAGCTGATGTTGCAACCTATTGCCATGGGCCTTAACAGTGAGGTTCCTCAGCCTTCAGGAGAGGCTATGATCTGAAGATGACCTTGGCTGTGCCCCACAGGAGCTGGGCCCCACAGGAGCTCCCTGAAGTCGCCTCATTCACAAGGTCCCGGCCTCCTGCTCAGCCACAAACCATCTCTCTTTTGCCTTTTGTACTGAGGCAAGCTCAGGCAAAGCCAAAGCACGCCAGGCTGCCCTCAGAGGCAGCAGCAAGAGCCCGCTGTTCCTTCAGCACCTCCAAGCACAACAACAGCTCCTGTGTGGAGGCCGCAGCAGCCGACACTCAGCCCAGCAGGAACTGCAGGTGGGACAGCTCACGCTGACACACGATCACACAGGGCACTGCTCCAGCACACAGGCATCACAAAGGACATACTCAGCAGGGCCAGGCACTCGTCCTCTGTCCTCTCTCTAAGCAGCTGCTCCATGCTGCCCGAGGAACTACTTGTGCTCCAGGTGCACGAGCTGCTCGCGCTTGACTTTCCAGCTTGGGGACAGGAGGCTTCTTCAGAGCCGGCAGCTGCAGCTCGTGCCGGCGCCAGGCCAGAGGAAGTGGAGCTCTGGGACAAGAAACAAATTTGGGTCAGAAACACGCCTGCCACAGATGCCCCTCCAATCCCATTTCAAATGCAAGCCCCTTGGAAGATGCTGCTGGCCACATCCTGGGCTCTTCACCTCTCGGCTTTTGCTGCCCCCTTCTCTCACACAAGGCGCAAATTCCAAAGGCTGCTTTTACCCGATGCACAACATGACCCCAAAGACACCGCTGACCAAAGCAGGCGCTTACTGATGTTGGCTGCTCAGGCCGTGGGCTGACAGCAGGGACAGGTTCATTAGCACCTTCCTCCTCTTCAGCCTCTTCCTTGACTCCACGTTCAGCAAGAGCAGGGGCTGGTGCTGCCCTTGGGCTCTGGGCACAGACAGCAGCGGGAGGGACAGGAAAGAACCTGTCATTCAGAACCTGACAGATATTCAGCTACAGGCCCCTGCTGCAGCTTAGCTGCTCCTTGAGCTCCCCACAGCTGCTGATGAGCAGGGCCAGGTCCCTCCAGGGGACAGTGGCTCCTCCATATCCTGCAAGGCTGTCAAGTGCATCTTTGCACGGCTCTCCTCACCAGAGATAGGGAGCCTGCACAGCCACTGGCCACCAAGGGCCTCACTTGTACCCCAGCAACATCCAAAGACACCCTAATGCTACCTCATGTCTCCTGCTAAGAGGAATTCACAGCCCCTATCAGAGTGGTGGGGAACGGATGCCTAAATGTCCAAGTTCCACACCCCTTTCCCAGGGGTGAAACACTCTGCAAGTGCCAGAAAGATTCCAGCCCTCAGCATCTTCAACTACGCAGGGGAGGTGCTGTCTGATCAAAAACTTCCAGCTCTCCTTTGCTCCAGCCACAGGGCCACTCCCAGCTGCCACTTACTGATGCTGGATGCTCAGGCCCCACAGTAGCAGCAGCTGCAGCTTGGTGGGCATCTTCCTCCCCTTTGGCCTCTTCTTCAGGAAGATGCGCAGCCGCAGGAGGCTCTGAGGTTGCTTTTGGGCTCTGCAGACAGACAGCAATGGGAGGGACAGGCAACCTTCTTGATATTCAGCTCTAGAACCCAGATGCACTAAGGAGGAATCATCTGGATTCTAAGTTGCTCAGCCTCCAGCTAATTGCACCAATCAGAGCAGACTGCGCTCTCTTGCACAGGAGAAATTCCATCATGCATTCAAGCAACGAGCAACCCCACTTTCCACTGCTTAAAAGCTCTGAAATGGAACTGGGCAAAACAGACACACATCCTCCACACATTGCTGCTGCTGCTGCTGCTCCTGCTGCTGCAGAGAGCCCGCACTGTACTTTCATTCATCCAAGCAGGCTGGCACTGGACTGCAGCAGGCCCAGCTCACAGCTTGCTCCACAGCTGTCCAATGCTACCAACGCCAAAGGCTCCTTTCCCACTCACCCAAGGGCTGGATTCTCTCCAGGCACGGGCGATGTGACCTGCAACACACAAAGGAAAAAGAACCCCATGCTGTGAGAAAACTGCCCGCTCTGGGAAAACTCACCAAAAAGTCAACCCAAAGCCAGAGCATATTGCTTTCACTCCATGCCTCCAGCAGCAAGCCTCGTGTCACACAGCAAGCAAGACAACAGCACAAAGGATTGCCTCGTGTCTGTCTTTTGTCCTCTTTGGCCACTCAAGCCCCAGAAACCTGAGGCCCATGAAGTCCAAGTTCTGAAACAGTCATTGTTTCTGCCCTGCCCCACCCAGCAGGAGCTACAGCTCGTCTCCTTCCTGTATTTCAGTTTTCTGAAGAGATGCAAGCGTCAGTTGCCACGAGCTTGCTGAAAACTTTTGCCCAGAAATGCTTCAGCCCAAGCCCTTTAGCCATGGTGGCAGTTCTAATGTGACTCTGCACAGCAACACCTCCTGTGCCCAGCAGCATACCGGAACTTGTCTGAAATGTCTATTTCAAGGGCCTTTCCCAAGCTGATTCTGTGATTTCCTCACAGAGGGAAGGGCTCTTTCAGCACACAGGAACTGTCAAGTCCCACACACATGTGCTGGGATGGGGGAATGCAGACAAGAAGAGGCTTCCCCTCAGTCCTGGAGAGCAGCGCAGTTTTTCCAAGCGCTCCTTCTAAGCTCTCCCTGTCTTCCCCTCTTAGAAGTTGTCATTCTTGAGCCAGCAAACGCAGGAGATTCCAGACTCCACTGCCACAGGCCATGCCGTGTGGGGAGAAGAAGCCCAGCAGGCTACATTACAAATGCAGCCCACGCCCCGCTGGCTAGAGACACCCCCTTGTCAGCTGCAGCTGCTGACAGCAGCTTTACCCAACAAAAGGCCTCTTCATGGCCTTTGGCCTTCCATCTGCTGCACCGAATAGAAGCGCCTACTTACGTGCCAGGTGGGTGAAAAAGTAGCCAGAATAAGCCACGGTAAAAGCCGTGCAAACTGCAGCACACACTCTCTCCATGGCGGGAGCTATGCTGCTCAAGTCGGCACCAGACAGCACTTGTGGGGACAAACAAAAATCCTGCGAGAGCTCTCAGGGTGCAGCTGGCTGTCAGAGACCTCGTCGATCAGCAGGTTGCACCTGCAGGGAGCATGCCAAAGAGCTGCTCTGCCCACTGAGGCCTCCCGTGCCTGGGCACAGCAACTTTGCCTTGACAGCGCTGGGATGCGGCCGCTGACATCACAATAGCAGCTGCTCTAGGCTGCCTTGTGAAGTCACACCGAGAAGCACACCTTCTCACTTCAGCTAAGGCCAAAAGGCACCTGCAAAGTTCTCCTCTGCTACAAAGCAACACAAAAAGCCCGCCTAGTCCATAAGCTGTTGCTCAAGGCATCTGGGAGTAACACCAAGAACACAGGAAGCCCTTGTAGCCCACGCTGAGAAGCTGAACATGGAGGAGGGACCATGATGATGTGAGGAGAAACCAAAAAAGAGAACAGCACCTTTGGCCACTCATTGTCCTGTGTTAAATCATGAGGCTTGATGCAGGTGGGGCTCTAAAAGGCAGCATCAATGGAAATCCCCCCTTCAATGCCAGCTGTGGGACAAAACCTCAGGAAGGCCTTTCAGAGCCCTTCTTCCTCACTTGTTTGCTGCAGAACAAGGTGGGACACAGGCCTAAAAAGGTACATTGATGAAAACATGGAAAGCTAAGCCACACATCCACTAAAATCACATCATCCTCCTGCTGCACTGCTGTGGCATTTCCAAGGAGACTCGGCCATCTGAGGTGCACCTCAGGGAGCTTCCCTGGGCAAACGTGTGCCTCAGAGGGAGCTGCCTGCTGCAGATGGGAAGGAAGGAAGAAAGGAAGGAAAAGAAAGAAAGAAAGGAAGGAAGGAAGGAAGGAAAAGAAAGAAAAGAAAGAAAGAGAGAAAGAAAGAAAGAGAGAAAGAAAGAAAAAAAAAGAAAGAAAGAAAGAGAATAGAAGGTACCAGCATCATCGCTGTGGGCCGAGTCCCAAAGTGCTGGAAGGAGTAAAGCAGTGCGCCCAAGTGGGCTGGTCCCAGAGAAACTGAAGTTTTGAGGCAGAGACCAAATAGATCACGTGCTGGAGCAGCTACGGGAAGGCAGGCTGAGGAAAACAGAAAAACCACCGCCATTCCAAAACGTGGATGCTTCCTTCTCCCTCCTCCTCTTGCATTCCAACCTCTTTTGCTCTATTTGCCATGTTGTGGTTTAAGCCCAGGCAGCAAGAAAGTGCCACACACAGCCATTCTCACTCGATGCCCGGTCACCAGCAGGCTGGCCTGTGCAGAGAATTGGAAGGGTAGAAGCTGGAAAATTGCCAGGTGCAGAAAACAATTGAGCTGCATAGGGAATGCAGAAGCCTCATGCATAGGCCAAGAAACCCCTTTGAACTCATTCCCCATTTCCCAAGGGGAGGCAGGTGTTTCACATCTCCAGGACATCAGGGACCCCTCAAGCCTCACAGTGACTTGAGAAGACAAATGCCATCACTCCAAACATCCTTCCTCCTGCTGGTACCCAGCTTGAAATACTGAGCAGCATGTGGGATGGTCAGGAATATCTCTTTGGCCACTTTGGGTCCCCTGCCCTGGCTGTGTCTCCTGCCAGCCTCGTGTGCAGCATGACCCCAGGGAGCTCTGTCTGGGCAGCTCCTTCCCTAGTGCGGGGTGCCCAGCTGACACAGCCCTTGGCTCACACAGATCCAAACTGCAGAACTTTTCATCCCTCATCTTGGCCTCAGTTCCCGTAGCAGAACTCGTGTTCCCACCGTATCGGAAAAATAATATTAGGAGAAATGGGGCAACTGAGAGACTGGATAAAAAGTGCTTTCTTGCCTTATGGCATCAATCTCATAGAAAGGTGAGGCATTAAAGGTGTTACATCCAGTGCCATAGTATCAGAAGCCTTTCCCTTCTTCATTCCGATGCCTTATGTTCGTTTTTTCACTAGTCACATACTTCTGCAAAACTTGTGAACATCTTTTCATAGCAATCATTAATTCCTTACTTTCTGCAGCCTTGCCACAATGCATCATTTTTCAACCAATCATACAGCATTTCTAAATTCACATTGCTGCATCTTCATCTTTTCACTAACTTTAGAACAAGTTCTATTGCTACGTTTGAAAACCTTTTGCTACCTTACTTAACGTATTGCCTGGCTTACATAACACATCTTTCTCTTTGCTTAAAACATATTTCCATTTCAAGTGCAAACCTGTATTCCTCTTTCCTGTCTGCTTCACTTTTTAGCTTGTAATTCTAAAGGCCTTCCCTAAAGTCTCAGGTTAAACATTGTATCCATCTCTACCTCTGAGCCTGGATGCACAAGGCCCGGAGAGCTCTCTGGCCTTTGCATTTCCCACAAGCGAATGAGCAAAGAGCTCATTTCCCATTTCCCAAGGTGTAATGGTTTCGTTTGTTTGTTTGTTTGTTTCAGGGCCAATGTACCAATAATGTAATAGTTTAAGGTTTGCCAATTTTAATATCGTTACCTTTTGTGGTGAACTAGAATTAGGAGTAAAAGTAAAGCAGGCCAAACACTTACAAAGGGAATAAAGAAAAAGACTTTATTAACTACACAAAGAATAAGAATAATAAATTCAGAGCAGATTTTCAGACCAGCTCTTCTTTCCCCCTTTGTTACAGCTTAACAACATGCAGAGACACTTCTGTCAATTTCTTCCGTAAATTATCTTTTCCAGTTCACTTTAGGGAGAGGAGTTTCTTTTTCTTTAGCTATAAGGATCTTTTACTAAGAGAGGAAATTGCCAGTTCTCTTTTGACTCCACTTGCTCAGGATTCACAGCTGCCCGGGATCTGCTGTCAGGAAACTCCTCCCACTTCACAGTGTGTTCACAACTGAGTTGCGGGCCATGGTAAAAAGTCATGGGGTATGACTTGTAAGGATGAGCTACTCCAAGGCAAAAGTTCTCTTTAGCTCACTTCTCTCTCTGTTTATATATTATTCCCAGGAACAGAGATCCCCCTCTTTTCCTCAGGGCAAAGGATTCTTCAAACCCTTTACACCTTGCTCCACCCCCCCACCACCCCAGGTCTCTCTTTTTTTCCATGGTTTAAAGAAAATGTTTGTGAAGCACAGTCCACCCCTATAACTTACAAAAAAGATATTTCAGCCCACCTTCATGGAGTCTCTTCATTCTCCTTCCATTTAGAAACTTAGCTTTGACTTCATTGACTTTGGTGTATCTTTTCTGTTCTTCTTCCTCTCACCCACGGGAAGATGAAAGGCGGTAAGTCTTATCTGAGCATTGGAAAAAAACTTAAAATCTCCCACAGAAGTTGCAGGAGATGGGCCCGGCCATGCGGCAGCTGTGTCAGGAGCTCAGGCCGCCCAGGCCAAGCTGGAGGGGCAGGACGAAAACTGCAAAGTCCAGCCAGAGGAGAAATGGGTGCCAAGGCTCTGGCTCCATGGCTTTCTTCCGGCTCTCACTGCACCCGGCTCCAGCTGCAGGCCGGGGGTTCTCCCTCTGCCTTGCCCAGCACACAAAGCCGTGGGGGTCTCTCCCAAACGGGGCCCAGCTGCCGCCCCCCAGGCCGTGAGGGCGGCCGGGCGGGCTCGGCCACCCCAGGGCTGCTCCGAGCCGGGGCAGGGCAGGGCCCCGCCGAGCCACGGCCGCACCGGGAAAAGGCGAGGATCCCAGCAATGGGCCTCTCCTCCTCTTGACCACTGGGGCCCCTGCTTAAAGACGGGCCCCGGCAGCCGCTGGAGCTTGGCCCTGTGCCTGGCCCGGGCCCCATACTAGAAGGGACCAGCGCTAGCCCAGTGCCACACCGTAAGAGGCCAAAAATGCAAGAGAGCGTTCCTGGGGCTTACCTGCTTCAAATGTGATGCACGGAGCAAACCGACTTTTCCAATTCTTTTCTCAGGCTGTCAACAACTAAACCAGCCTCCAATTGGTCCCATCAATCCACAGAGGAAGTTCTCATGGGGAAAAACTTGCTAGTGGGCCCGCCCGCCAGGGTAAAACCAGCACACAAGGGGAGGCAGGTGTTTCACATCTCCAGGACATCAGGGACCCCTCAAGCCTCACAGTGACTTGAGAAGACAAATGCCATCACTCCAAACATCCTTCCTCCTGCAGGCACCCAGCTTGAAATACTGAGCAGCATGTGGGATGGTCAGGAATATCTCTTTGGCCACTTTGGGTCCCCTGCCCTGGCTGTGTCTCCTGCCAGCCCCGTGTGCAGCATGACCCCAGGGAGCTCTGTCTGGGCAGCTCCTTCCCTAGTGCGGGGTGCCCAGCTGACACAGCCCTTGGCTCACACAGATCCAAACTGCAGAACTTTTCATCCCTCATCTTGGCCTCAGTTCCCGTAGGAGAACTGAGTGTTCCTGCTGGACACTCACCTGCGCCTGAGCCTGTGGAGAAGCCTGGCTGCCTTCCTTTCTGCCCAGGGCAGCACAGACACTCCCAAACTTTCCCAGCAGCTGCCACACAACCACGGCCACAGCGGCGTCCCCAGCAGTGACACCCCTGCTCTGCTCTGTTTTGCCATCTTCTGCTTCTCTATTCACAGCTAAAAGCCTGTATCTCCACAAGGAGGTTTGTTCTGGAGGAAGACCTCCGCCCACTTCCAAACTGACTCCCAAACCCCATCCCTCTATCTTCCCATGCTTTAGAAACACCTGACCATTCAGACTCAAATTTACAGCTTATTCACAGAAGGAAGGGAAGCTTCCAACACAGTGATGGTTTTACAGTATTTATTTTGACTATCAGCCTAAACTATCTACAAACTACAAACTACAAACTACTCCTTCCAACCTACAAACTCAAAAGAACAACAAACAACAACGGCCTCTTGCACGGCTAGAATCTTCTGTCAGCCATAAGCTGCTGCGCTGCCATGATCAGAGGCGTCAGGCTGGAGGTCGGCTTGGCTGAAGTTACAAACGGATGCTGCCCAAAGAGAAAAAGAACAAATGAACTTCTGCTTTCCTCACAGGCTGAAGCAGCCTTTCTCTGGCTACCAGAGACACAGAGAAACGAGGGCAGTCTGTGCACCTCTGTCTCCCTGTCCAGGACTTTCCTGCCACAGGCAAACATGGCTTCCAATTCCACAAATGCATGAAGCCAGAGGTCTGCAGCTTAAGGAGATTTAGTCTAATTGTCATTGCAAGGCTCCTTCCAAGCCATGGCAGGCTGGGATTCTCCTTGTTTTTCCTTTGGAAAGCCCCCAGAATGGAGATTCTTAGGAGCGGGGCCCACCTGATGCCTTGGACTTGAGCAGAGGAGGAGCCCCTGGCAGTGGGTAGCTGGCACAGCCTGTAGCTGCTCTGCCTTTTACCTGCAGAAGTTCCTGGGCAGACCAGCGCCTGTCCTCGTCTGTCTCCAGGCAGCAGTGCAGAAAGTCTCGCAACCAAGCCGACTGCTGCCTGGGCTTCTGCAGCTTCGGGGTGCCCCCGGTGCTGATCAGCTGTCGAGCCTAGAGAAGAAGGCAACGCCACACTCCACCTGTCTCCTTCGCACCCAAAACTGCTCACCCACACCCCGCTGGCCAAGCTGCACTCTCACAAGTGGCCCTTTCCTCCCCGCCAGAGGCTGCGACATGCCTTTCCCACCCCAACCAACTGAACCCAAAGCCAGAGGCAACCACAGCCAGTCCAATGTGCAAAAGCTCCTGCCTTCAGCCCTGATTTTGTGGGCTGATTGGGAATCAGGAGCAAATCCATCAGCAAAAGCACACTCGGCTTCTCCGAGGACTGACACCAGCTCTACCGCCAATTTGGAAGAGGGACTTTGGTCTAACTCTACTCTTCCCAAGGATTCTTCCGTAACATGCAGCTTGGCGCTGCTCACTGCTCCCTTAGGCAAAGCTGCCAGCAAGCAAATGGCATCAGCGTACTTTGGGCCGTTCCTAATTCAAGGGCAAGGGGAATAATACAGGGCAAGAAGCACAAGAGACTATGCAGCCCGGGAGCTATGGTCTTCAGGTGTTACCAAGCTTGGCAGGCAGAAGAACGGGGGCAGATTTTCTTAGAGGGACAGGAGCATCTGAGAGAAGTTGCAGCGCACCGTGCGGGAGGTTTCCATCAGGTAAGGAGGAGCTCCTTCCACCATCTCCATCCCCACGATGCCAAAGGACCAGATGTCCACTTTGGGGCCGTAGGGCTTCCTGGTGAAAATTTCAGGCGCCATCCAGTAAGTAGTCCCGACAGCCGATCTGCGTTTGCTCTGCTCAGCCGTGAGCTGAGCAGCGAGGCCAAAATCAGCTGAGGAGAAAAAACACACTCGGATCAAGCCAGCGTGAAGTAGGAAAGCAAAGAGAAGAAGTCCCCACTCTCCCAGTGCCCAAGAAGGCAGTGTGGAATCCAAAGGGAATGCAAACGGGAATGGCATGCTGGCATTCCTAACAGCTGCAGCTGAGGAAATAGCAGATGGGCCACTTAGCAAAAGCCCCCCGTTTCACACAGTGGCTTTTAGTTCCCTGAAGCTCCAGACTGAAACTGCCTTGCTTGCGTGAGGGCACACACAGCCCAAAGCCCCTCCTGACACCTTCTTCCCAGCCACACCGCCCTGCACCTTGTGGCTGTGCTCTGCGCTTGCAGCAGGGCAGCCTGCACTGCCACAGGCACCACTCTTGGGCAACTGGAAGTCACTCAAATGCACCCCCAGCCCACAGCCCACCACGGCTGGGCCTGCCCTTAACAACACCCACCCAGCTTGACAGATCCATCCAAGCCCAGGAGAATGTTGTGGCTTTTGATGTCTCGGTGGACCACTTGCTTGCAGTGAAGGAAATCCAGGCCTTGCAGGCACTGAGGGAGGAAAAACAAACAGGAGATCTGACTTCGTCCCTCATGCAGTGCAGTGGCACATCTGCAAGACTGACTTGCTGGGGGACGCCGAGCCATGGCAGGCAAGGCTGAGGGGAGGACAAGAGCTTGCTGCTTCAACATGACGACAGCAGTGCCTTTCTAAGAGAGGGTGTATTCGCTTTGAAAGAGAAAGGGCAATGCTTTTTCTGGCCAGTGCCCTGCAAACACAGACTGAAGGAGCACCGCTGCAGTGCCTGTGCTCTCTCCAGCCAGATGACAGCAAATGCCTTTGCAAATGCCCCTTTGGGTGCAAAGCTCTCCTTGGAGGCTGAGCTCTGGCAGAGTCCTGTGAGTGTCTCTTTGTCTTTGCCACTCGGTTGACACTGTGCCAGCAGCACGGCTGCTCTTACAGGGAAGGAATGCAGCACACACAGCCAGCAGGCAAGTGTTTGCAGAGGCCAACGCAAACAAACGCACTAGAAGAAGGGCCCGCACCTTGGCAGGCCCTCCAGATGCACTTGCCCCCGCTCTGCCAGTCACAAGAGATAGGCAGAAAGGAAGCTCGGAAGATGAAATCAATCCTCCCCTTCCCACCCATTCCACCCAAGCCATGGCAAGCACCAACGCAATCCCATACCTCGCGGGAGACAGCTGCTATCTCTCCTTCTGCCATTTGGATCTCCCTAATGACATCGTGCAAAGACCCTCCGTCCATGTATTCCATCACGAGCCAGAGTTCCTCGTGCAGCAGGTAGCTGAAAGGAGGAAACAACCACCTGCAGGTGAACGCGTGCGCTTGCGTGACCTGATGGACCCTTTTGTCCGTGTCTCTCTCCGAGGAAGACAGGACGAAGGGAATAGGCATTCACAAGGCTCTACAGGGCTTGAACTCTGTGCAGTAGAAAAGACTCCTTGGTATGCACAGCTGTGCAACAGGCCATGGGAAATACCATCTCCAGTGCTTTGTCAGAACTCAAGAACCTTGGGGGAAAAATCAAACACCAAACCCAACAGGACAATGGGCACGGAGGGCAGGAACTTGGAGGCTGCTGACGCAGTAAAATTGGGCCGAGACCTGCTCTTTGAAAGCGCACTTCAAACTAGATATGCCGCAAAAGATAAATGCAGCCCCCATGCAAACTCCTCCAAGATGCTGTGGATCAGCCCAGAAAGGGGAAGGAATTAACAGCTCCACCCTCTGCCAGCAACCAAAGGAGTGCTTGAACCTCTGGCTTGCAGCACGTCAGTGACCCTTCACGGCAGAAGAGCAGAACCACTCACCTGTCTACATAGTTCACCACATTGGCGTTCTTATTGTCCCGCATGACCTGGATTTCATTCACGCACAGTTCGTTGCTCTTCACTTGCAACAGACTGATTTTCTTTATGGCCACCTAAAACGACATGCAAACCATGGATCAAAGAAGTCGATGGCACAGGAACACAAGGCCAACAGGGACACTGTGATTTTGGGATGATACAGCTGCGCTGTGCCAAAATGCCTTGGGACTGGACATCAGAGGAACCGGAAGCTGAGCTTGCAAGAGCCCTTTACACTGCTTCCTTGGTCGCCACTTCCAGGACACACAGCCAGAAACCCTTTGCCTTGCAAACCTGGCAGAAACACAGTCTCAACTCTCCAGCTCAAAGCTCTAACCACCCTCGCTGCACCCACATTCTTCCCCCAGGGCCTCACTTTATCATCCCCATTTTGAATTCACGCACCACTTGCAAGCAGGAAACAACTTAGGCCTAGGAAAAATGGAGCAAAACTCCTGGAAAACCTTGGCCATTTCTAGGGGGCTTGATCATTACTCCGGTGGCCACCGGCATTCTTCACTGCACAACAACAGGGCAAACCCTTACAGATATGACAGATAAAATGCCGCCCTACAAACATCCTGACCGTCCCCCCCAGCCCACCCCACACCCCCCAGAGAAATAAAAACCGACAGATTTTATGGAAAAATTGTTGTCATGATGAGAACATCATTAAGGACACATCAAAAAAAAACAAGGCTAGCACATCCTCACTTCAGCAATTTTCCATTTGTTCTGCTAAAATGCTTTTTAGCACACCAGTGACATTTGCAATTCCTGACTGATTCTAAAAAGAAATAGCTCATGCCTTGATCCTCTAGCGATACACACCAGGCTCTGAGCAGGGCTTAGGCCCTCGAGAGACTCCTTGCAGACCTCTCTCTCTAAGCACAGTTCCCAAGGGCAGTACTGCACGTGCCTAAGGAACTACCATCAAAATTCCCATGGATTTGCTGACCGCACGAAAGGAGAACTCGGGAACCGCGAGCCAAAGCCCCAAAGGGCACCGCCATTCTCTAAGACACCGCCTTGCCACTAAGAACCAGCTAGCGTGTCCTCCTCAGAAAGACAGCCCTTGGCCTCCTTGCATTGCTTGCGGCAGCTCAGAAGGACACAGTCTGTCCCCACTGGGCTTGGCAGGCAGACCCTGCTCTGCACTTCAGTTGCCTTTGCAGCAAAGCTCTACTGGCGACCCAAAGCTCAGGCACAGCTCACAGCACAGGGGAGGGCACTCGAGAGCTGCACAAGCTGCAGCACCGCTTGACACTTACCTCTTCTCCTGTGGCAGTCTCCACTGCCGTGCACACAGTGCCGAAACCCCTAGAAACAAAACAGCAGCAGAGAAAGGAGAAGTCCTTTAGTCCCTGCAGAAGCCAGACACTGTGGCCCAAGGAGGAAAAAGAGGCCAGGGACAAACAGCAAATGCACCGCGACACATTCTGCTCTGGCTCCTTTCCCCCTTTCTCTTTCTGTGTCCGTGCGTGTCTGTGATTTTTCCAGACACACACACACACACACACACACACATGGCCGTTGGGCCTGCTCACACTTCTCCTTGCAGTGGATGTGCCACACTCAGGCACCTCCACACAGGCCTTCTGAGAAGCCTGAAGCCATGTCACAGACATCAGAAGAAAACCTCTCAACACACATCCTTTCTGCAGCTGACAAGGAAAGTAGTCTCCAGCCACAGCTGCAGCCACAGGCAGAGCAGGCACAGGTCTCCACTGCTGCACACACAAATGGAGAAGTGCTCAAAGCAGAAGATCCTCAGACAGCTGCCTTCTGGCTCCAGAGCCATGGGCAGCTGCTTCTCTTGGGTGCAGCAGACACAGGAAGCACTCTACTTTTCAGGGGACTTCTTCTACATTTGGCTCCTCCCAGAGGAAATGTTGCAAATCAATCCCACTGACAGTCCGCAGAGCTGGCTTTCAGTAGGGAATAGCTTGGTGCTTTCTTTGCAGGAAAGGCCGCAACCCCACGGGATCCACGAGGGCTCTCCCCTCAGGCACTCGATGCCTTTTCCTCTAGAGTGCATTGGCATTGGACACGGGCCTGAAGCTTTGGCTTTTGCCACCTCAGCTACAAAAGAGAGCTGCTTCTTTTGTGTCTGCTTTTGGCTTCTAGACTAGCTAGGTGGTCATCCTGACCACTGAACCTTGTTTTCAGCAAAACGCTGGAACAAAGCTTCCTGAGAGCTGTTCCCTGACAGCCCGCAGCTGCTACCTTGACCTTGGAGGCAATGAAGCTTTTCCTCCTTTCATTGCCACGGATCCTGTATCCTTTTGGGACACAGAGAAATGATTTGTCCCAAGAAAAGCGGCAAGAGGGGGAAAGACACTTGAGGGACAGGAGATGTGCCAGGTGCTGCTCCTTGCTGCAGAAAGGACCATTCCAGCATCCAGGTGTCTTTGCCATGCCTTCAGACGACAGCTATCAATGCTGACCAAAACTGAGACATAGCAGCGTCTCAGCGCAGCGTCTGCACAGCTTTGCAGCTTGCCTGACATCACTCCGGCGACAGGTGACAGCAGCAAAGTACACAGCCCCTCCCTTTGAAGAAGCACCTGTGGCTGCACTCACCCTTTGCCAATAATTTCCAGTTCTGTATATTTAGCCTCCGGATCTCCTTCGCTCACCAGCGTCCCTGTAAAAACCCAAAGGAAAGATGCTCACTTCAAAACTGAGATGCCAGCCTGCAGCAGATCACCAAGGCAGCCCCACTCTCTGGCACACTGGGCCCTTTCAACTCCCTCACTGGACAAACAACAACACCATTGCCGCACCAGCACCACCAGCAGCACCACCAAAACAACAGCAGCAGGACAAGCAGCTCTGCAGCACATACGGTCTGCACTAAACTAGAAGCCTAAACTAAAATCTAAGCACGTGGAGAAACAGTCCAAGGACACAGAGATCAGAAGGCCACGACCAAGACAAGTGAGTGTGGTCTATAAAACCCAAACCTTTCTGTTCTTGGCCATGAACACTCTGCGCCATTCAACAAAAGCTGGCATCCTTGCAAGCAGCAAAGGCACCTTGGCTTCTGCAATCAATTTGTATCAACAGCTGCCCGCTCCAGAAGCGGAAGAATAGTGCGCAGTGCTTCCAGCAGAGGCATGATCTCCGCCTTGAAGCAGCACTTTACCTAAACAATGCCTTTCTGGCTTGCAAGAGCAGCAGCAGCAGCTGACGTTGCAACCTATTGCCATGGGCCTTAACAATGAGGTTCCTCAGCCTTCAGGAGAGGCTATGATCTGAAGATGACCTTGGCTGTGCCCCACAGGAGCTGGGCCCCACAGGAGCTCCCTGAAGTCGCCTCATTCACAAGGTCCCGGCCTCCTGCTCAGCCACAAACCATCTCTCTTTTGCCTTTTGTACTGAGGCAAGCTCAGGCAAAGCCAAAGCACGCCAGGCTGCCCTCAGAGGCAGCAGCAAGAGCCCGCTGTTCCTTCAGCACCTCCAAGCACAACAACAGCTCCTGTGTGGAGGCCGCAGCAGCCGACACTCAGCCCAGCAGGAACTGCAGGTGGGACAGCTCACGCTGACACACGATCACACAGGGCACTGCTCCAGCACACAGGCATCACAAAGGACATACTCAGCAGGGCCAGGCACTCGTCCTCTGTCCTCTCTCTAAGCAGCTGCTCCATGCTGCCCGAGGAACTACTTGTGCTCCAGGTGCACGAGCTGCTCGCGCTTGACTTTCCAGCTTGGGGACAGGAGGCTTCTTCAGAGCCGGCAGCTGCAGCTCGTGCCGGCGCCAGGCCAGAGGAAGTGGAGCTCTGGGACAAGAAACAAATTTGGGTCACAAACACGCCTGCCACAGATGCCCCTCCAATCCCATTTCAAATGCAAGCCCCTTGGAAGATGCTGCTGGCCACATCCTGGGCTCTTCACCTCTCGGCTTTTGCTGCCCCCTTCTCTCACACAAGGCGCAAATTCCAAAGGCTGCTTTTACCCCATGCACAACATGACCCCAAAGACACCGCTGACCAAAGCAGGCGCTTACTGATGTTGGCTGCTCAGGCCGTGGGCTGACAGCAGGGACAGGTTCATTAGCACCTTCCTCCTCTTCAGCCTCTTCCTTGACTCCAAGTTCAGCAAGAGCAGGGGCTGGTGCTGCCCTTGGGCTCTGGGCACAGACAGCAGCGGGAGAGACAGGAAAGAACCTGTCATTCAGAACCTGACAGATATTCAGCTACAGGCCCCTGCTGCAGCTTAGCTGCTCCTTGAGCTCCCCACAGCTGCTGATGAGCAGGGCCAGGTCCCTCCAGGGGACAGTGGCTCCTCCATATCCTGCAAGGCTGTCAAGTGCATCTTTGCACGGCTCTCCTCACCAGAGATAGGGAGCCTGCACAGCCACTGGCCACCAAGGGCCTCACTTGTACCCCAGCAGCATCCCAAGACACCCTAATGCTACCTCTTGTCTCTTGCTAAGAGGAATTCACAGCCCCTATCAGAGTGGTGGGGAACGGATGCCTAAATGTCCAAGTTCCACACCCCTTTCCCAGGGGTGAAACACTCTGCAAGTGCCAGAAAGATTCCAGCCTGACTCAGCATCTTCAACTACGCAGGGGAGGTGCTGTCTGATCAAAAACTTCCAGCTCTCCTTTGCTCCAGCCACAGGGCCACTCCCAGCTGCCACTTACTGATGCTGGATGCTCAGGCCCCACAGTAGCAGCAGCTGCAGCTTGGTGGGCATCTTCCTCCCCTTTGGCCTCTTCTTCAGGAAGATGCGCAGCCGCAGGAGGCTCTGAGGTTGCTTTTGGGCTCTGCAGACAGACAGCAACGGGAGGGACAGGCAACCTTCTTGATATTCAGCTCTAGAACCCAGATGCACTAAGGAGGAATCACCTGGATTCTAAGTTGCTCAGCCCCCAGCTAATTGCACCAATCAGAGCAGACTGCGCTCTCTTGCACAGGAGAAATTCCATCATGCATTCAAGCAACGAGCAACCCCACTTTCCACTGCTTAAAAGCTCTGAAATGGAACTGGGCAAAACAGACACACATCCTCCACACATTGCTGCTGCTGCTGCTGCTGCTGCTGCTGCTGCTGCTGCTGCTGCTGCAGAGAGCCCGCACTGTACTTTCATTCATCCAAGCAGGCTGGCACTGGACTGCAGCAGGCCCAGCTCACAGCTTGCTCCACAGCTGTCCAATGCTACCAACGCCAAAGGCTCCTTTCCCACTCACCCAAGGGCTGGATTCTCTCCAGGCACGGGCGATGTGACCTGCAACACACAAAGGAAAAAGAACCCCATGCTGTGAGAAAACTGCCCGCTCTGGGAAAACCCACCAAAAAGTCAACCCAAAGCCAGAGCATACTGCTTTCACTCCATGCCTCCAGCAGCAAGCCTCGTGTCACACAGCAAGCAAGACAACAGCACAAAGGATTGCCTCGTGTCTGTCTTTTGTCCTCTTTGGCCACTCAAGCCCCAGAAACCTGAGGCCCATGAAGTCCAAGTTCTGAAACAGTCATTGTTTCTGCCCTGCCCCACCCAGCAGGAGCTACAGCTCGTCTCCTTCCTGTATTTCAGTTTTCTGAAGAGATGCAAGCGTCAGTTGCCACGAGCTTGCTGAAAACTTTTGCCCAGAAAACGCTTCAGCCCAAGCCCTTTAGCCATGGTGGCAGTTCTAATGTGACGCCGCACAGCAACACCTCCTGTGCCCAGCAGCATACCGGAACTTGTCTGAAATGTCTATTTCAAGGGCCTTTCCCAAGCTGATTCTGTGATTTCCTCACAGAGGGAAGGGCTCTTTCAGCACACAGGAACTGTCAAGTCCCACACACATGTGCTGGGATGGGGGAATGCAGACAAGAAGAGGCTTCTCCTCAGTCCTGGAGAGCAGCGCAGTTTTTCCAAGCGCTCCTTCTAAGCTCTCCCTGTCTTCCTCTCTTAGAAGTTGTCATTCTTGAGCCAGCAAACGCAGGAGATTCCAGACTCCACCGCCACAGGCCATGCCGTGTGGGGAGAAGAAGCCCAGCAGGCTACATTACAAATGCAGCCCACGCCCCGCTGGCTAGAGACACCCCCTTGTCAGCTGCAGCTGCTGACAGACAGCAGCTTTACCCAACAAAAGGCCTCTTCATGGCCTTTGGCCTTCCATCTGCTGCACCGAATAGAAGCGCCTACTTACGTGCCAGGTGGGTGAAAAAGTAGCCAGAATAAGCCACGGTAAAAGCCGTGCAAACTGCAGCACACACTCTCTCCATGGCGGGAGCTATGCTGCTCAAGTCAGCACCAGACAGCACTTGTGGGGACAAACAAAAATCCTGCGAGAGCTCTCAGGGTGCAGCTGGCTGTCAGAGACCTCGTCGATCAGCAGGTTGCACCTGCAGGGAGCATGCCAAAGAGCTGCTCTGCCCACTGAGGCCTCCCGTGCCTGGGCACAGCAACTTTGCCTTGACAGCGCTGGGATGCGGCCGCTGACATCACAATAGCAGCTGCTCTAGGCTGCCTTGTGAAGTCATGCAGAGAAGCACTCCTTCTCACTTCAGCTAAGGCCAAAAGGCACCTGCAAAGTTCTCCTCTGCTACAAAGCAACACAAAAAGGCCGCCTAGTTCCTAAGCTGCTGCTCAAGGCATCTGGGAGTAACACCAAGAACACAGGAAGCCCTTGTAGCCCACGCTGAGAAGCTGAACACGGAGGAGGGACCATGATGATGTGAGGAGAAACCAAAAAAGAGAACAGCACCTTTGGCCACTCATTGTCCTGTGTTAAATCATGAGGCTTGATGCAGGTGGGGCTCTAAAAGGCAGCATCAATGGAAATCCCCCCTTCAATGCCAGCTGTGGGACAAAACCTCAGGAAGGCCTTTCAGAGCCCTTCTTCCTCACTTGTTTGCTGCAGAACAAGGTGGGACACAGGCCTAAAAAGGTACATTGATGAAAACATGGAAAGCTAAGCAACACATCCACTAAAATCACATCATCCTCCTGCTGCACTGCTGTGGCATTTCCAAGGAGACTCGGCCATCTGAGGTGCACCTGAGGGAGCTTCCCTGGGCAAACGTGTGCCTCAGAGGGAGCTGCCTGCTGCAGATGGGAAGGAAGGAAGAAAGGAAGGAAAAGAAAGAAAGAAAGGAAGGAAGGAAGGAAAAGAGAGAAAAGAAAGAAAGAGAGAAAGAAAGAAAGAAAGAAAGAAAGAAAGAAAGAAAGAAAGAAAGAAAGAAAGAAAGAAAGAAAGAAAGAAAGAAAGAAAGAAAGAAAGAAAGAAAAGAAAAGAAAAGAAAAGAGAGAAAGAAAGAGAGAGAGAGAGAAAGAAAGAAAGAAAGAAAGAAAGAAAGAAAGAAAGAAAGAAAGAAAGAAAGAAAGAAAAGAACGAAAGAGAGAAAGAAAGAAAGAGAGAAAGAAAGAAAAGGAAAGAAAGAAAGAAAGAAAGAGAATAGAAGGTACCAGCATCATCGCTGTGGGCCGAGTCCCAAAGTGCTGGAAGGAGTAAAGCAGTGTGCCCAAGTGGGCTGGTCCCAGAAAAACTGAAGTTTTGAGGCAGAGACCAAATAGATCACGTGCTGGAGCAGCTACGGGAAGGCAGGCTGAGGAAAACAGAAAAACCACCGCCATTCCAAAACGTGGATGCTTCCTTCTCCCTCCTCCTCTTGCATTCCAACCTCTTTTGCTGTATTTGCCATGTTGTGGTATAAGCCCAGGCAGCAAGCAAGTGCCACACACAGCCATTCTCACTCGATGCCCGGTCACCAGCAGGCTGGCCTGTGCAGAGAATTGGAAGGGTAGAAGCTGGAAAATTGCCAGGTGCAGAAAACAATTGAGCTGCATAGGGAATGCAGAAGCCTCATGCATAGGCCAAGAAACCCCTTTGAACTCATTCCCCATTTCCCAAGTGGAGGCAGGTGTTTCACATCTCCAGGACATCAGGGACCCCTCAAGCCTCACAGTGACTTGAGAAGACAAATGCCATCACTCCAAACATCCTTCCTCCTGCTGGTACCCAGCTTGAAATACTGAGCAGCATGTGGGATGGTCAGGAATATCTCTTTGGCCACTTTGGGTCCCCTGCCCTGGCTGTGTCTCCTGCCAGCCTCGTGTGCAGCATGACCCCAGGGAGCTCTGTCTGGGCAGCTCCTTCCCTAGTGCGGGGTGCCCAGCTGACACAGCCCTTGGCTCACACAGATCCAAACTGCAGAACTTTTCATCCCTCATCTTGGCCTCAGTTCCCGTAGCAGAACTCGTGTTCCCACCGTATCGGAAAAATAATGTTAGGAGAAATGGGGCAACTGAGAGACTGGATAAAAAGTGCTTTCTAGCCTTATGGCATCCATCTCATAGAAAGGTGAGGCATTAAAGGTTTTACATCCAGTGCCATAGTATCAGAAGCCTTTCCCTTCTTCATTCCGATGCCTTATGTTCGTTTTTTCACTAGTCACATACTTCTGCAAAACTTGTGAACATCTTTTCATAGCAATCATTAATTCCTTACTTTCTGCAGCCTTGCCAGAATGCATCATTTTTCAACCAATCATACAGCATTTCTAAATTCACATTGCTGCATCTTCATCTTTTCACTAACTTTAGAACAAGTTCTATTGCTACGTTTGAAAACCTTTTGCAACCTTACTTAACGTATTGCCTGGCTTGCATAACACATCTTTCCCTTTGCTTAAAACATATTTCCATTTCAAGTGCAAACCTGTATTCCTCTTTCCTGTCTGCTTCACTTTTTAGCTTGTAATTCTAAAGGCCTTCCCTAAAGTCTCAGGTTAAATAAACATTGTATCCATCTCTACCTCTGAGCCTGGATGCACAAGGCCCGGAGAGCTCCCTGGGCTTTGCATTTCCCACAAGCAAATGAGCAAAGAGCTCATTTCCCATTTCCCAAGGTGTAATGGTTTCGTTTGTTTGTTTGTTTGTTTCCGGGCCAATGTACCAATAATGTAATAGTTTAAGGTTTGCCAATTTTAATATCGTTACCTTTTGTGGTGAACTAGAATTAGGAGTAAAAGTAAAGCAGGCCAAACACTTACAAAGGGAATAAAGAAAAAGACTTTATTAACTACACAAAGAATAAGAATAATAAATTCAGAGCAGATTTTCAGACCAGCTCTTCTTTCCCCCTTTGTTACAGCTTAACAACATGCAGAGACACTTCTGTCAATTTCTTCCGTAAATTATCTTTTCCAGTTCACTTTAGGGAGAGGAGTTTCTTTTTCTTTAGCTATAAGGATCTTTTACTAAGAGAGGAAATTGCCAGTTCTCTTTTGACTCCACTTGCTCAGGATTCACAGCTGCCCGGGATCTGCTGTCAGGAAACTCCTCCCACTTCACAGTGTGTTCACAACTGAGTTGCGGGCCATGGTAAAAAGTCATGGGGTATTACTTGTAAGGATGAGCTACTCCAAGGCAAAAGTTCTCTTTAGCTCACTTCTCTCTCTGTTTATATATTATTCCCAGGAACAGAGATCCCCCTCTTTTCCTCAGGGCAAAGGATTCTTCAAACCCTTTACACCTTGCTCCACCCCCCCACCACCCCAGGTCTCTCTTTTTTTCCATGGTTTAAAGAAAATGTTTGTGAAGCACAGTCCACCCCTATAACTTACAAAAAAGATATTTCAGCCCACCTTCATGGAGTCTCTTCATTCTCCTTCCATTTAGAAACTTAGCTTTGACTTCATTGACTTTGGTGTATCTTTTCTGTTCTTCTTCCTCTCACCCACGGGAAGATGAAAGGCGGTAAGTCTTATCTGAGCATTGGAAAAAAACTTAAAATCTCCCACAGAAGTTGCAGGAGATGGGCCCGGCCATGCGGCAGCTGTGTCAGGAGCTCAGGCCGCCCAGGCCACGCTGGAGGGGCAGGACGAAAACTGCAAAGTCCAGCCAGAGGAGAAATGGGTGCCAAGGCTCTGGCTCCATGGCTTTCTTCCGGCTCTCACTGCACCCGGCTCCAGCTGCAGGCCGGGGGTTCTCCCTCTGCCTTGCCCAGCACACAATGCCGTGGGGGGCTCTCCCAAACGGGGCCCAGCTGCCTCCCCCCAGGCCGTGAGGGCGGCCGGGCGGGCTCGGCCACCCCAGGGCTGCTCCGAGTCGGGGCAGGGCAGGGCCCCGCCGAGCCACGGCCGCACCGGGAAAAGGCGAGGATCCCAGCAATGGGCCTCTCCTCCTCTTGACCACTGGGGCCCCTGCTTAAAGACGGGGCCCGGCAGCCTCTGGAGCTTGGCCCTGTGCCTGGCCCGGGCCCCATACTAGAAGGGACCGGTGCTAGGCCAATGCCACACCTTAAGAGGCCAAAAATGCAAGAGAGCGTTCCCGGGGCTTACCTGCTTCAAATGTGATGCACGGAGCAAACCGACTTTTCCAATTCTTTTCTCAGGCTGTCAACAACTAAACCAGCCTCCAATTGGTCCCATCAATCCACAGAGGAAGTTCTCATGGGGAAAAACTTGCTAGTGGGCCCGCCCGCCAGGGTAAAACCAGCACACAAGGGGAGGCAGGTGTTTCACATCTCCAGGACATCAGGGACCCCTCAAGCCTCACAGTGACTTGAGAAGACAAATGCCATCACTCCAAACATCCTTCCTCCTGCAGGCACCCAGCTTGAAATACTGAGCAGCATGTGGGATGGTCAGGAATATCTCTTTGGCCACTTTGGGTCCCCTGCCCTGGCTGTGTCTCCTGCCAGCCTCGTGTGCAGCATGACCCCAGGGAGCTCTGTCTGGGCAGCTCCTTCCCTAGTGCAGGGTGCCCAGCTGACACAGCCCTTGGCTCACACAGATCCAAACTGCAGAACTTTTCATCGCTCATCTTGGCCTCAGTTCCCGTAGGAGAACGCATGTTCCTGCTGGACACTCACCTGCGCCTGAGCCTGTGGAGAAGCCTGGCTGCCTTCCTCTCTGCCCAGGGCAGCACAGACACTCCCAAACTTTCCCAGCAGCTGCCACACAACCACGGCCACAGCGGCGTGCCCAGCAGTGACACCCCTGCTCTGCTCTGTTTTGCCCTCTTCTGCTCCTCTATTCACAGCTAAAAGCCTGTATCTCCACAAGGAGGTTTGTTCTGGAGGAAGACCTCCGCCCACTTCCAAACTGACTCCCAAACCCCATCCCTCTATCTTCCCATGCTTTAGAAACACCTGACCATTCAGACTCAAATTTACAGCTTATTCACAGAAGGAAGGGAAGCTTCCAACACAGTGATGGTTTTACAGTATTTATTTTGACTATCAGCCTAAACTATCTACAAACTACAAACTACAAACTACTCCTTCCAACCTACAAACTCAAAAGAACAACAAACAACAACGGCCTCTTGCACGGCTAGAATCTTCTGTCAGCCATAAGCTGCTGCGCTGCCATGATCAGAGGCGTCAGGCTGGAGGTCGGCTTGGCTGAAGTTACAAACGGATGCTGCCCAAAGAGAAAAAGAACAAATGAACTTCTGCTTTCCTCACAGGCTGAAGCAGCCTTTCTCTGGCTACCAGAGACACAGAGAAACGAGGGCAGTCTGTGCACCTCTGTCTCCCTGTCCAGGACTTTCCTGCCACAGGCAAACATGGCTTCCAATTCCACAAATGCATGAAGCCAGAGGTCTGCAGCTTAAGGAGATTTAGTCTAATTGTCATTGCAAGGCTCCTTCCAAGCCATGGCAGGCCGGGATTCTCCTTGTTTTTCCTTTGGAAAGCCCCCAGAATGGAGATTCTTAGGAGCGGGGCCCACCTGACGCCTTGGACTTGAGCAGAGGAGGAGCCCCTGGCAGTGGGTAGCTGGCACAGCCTGTAGCTGCTCTGCCTTTTACCTGCAGAAGTTCCTGGGCAGACCAGCGCCTGTCCTCGTCTGTCTCCAGGCAGCAGTGCAGAAAGTCTCGCAACCAAGCCGACTGCTGCCTGGGCTTCTGCAGCTTCGGGGTGCCCCCGGTGCTGATCAGCTGTCGAGCCTAGAGAAGAAGGCAACGCCACACTCCACCTGTCTCCTTCCCACCCAAAACTGCTCACCCACACCCCGCTGGCCAAGCTGCACTCTCACAAGTGGCCCTTTCTTCCCCGCCAGAGGCTGTGACATGCCTTTCCCACCCCAACCAACTGAACCCAAAGCCAGAGGCAACCGCAGCCAGTCCAATGTGCAAAGGCTCCTGCCTTCAGCCCTGATTTCATGGGCTGATTGGGAATCAGGAGCAAATCCATCAGCAAAAGCACACTCGGCTTCTCCGAGGACTGACACCAGCTCTACCGCCAATTTGGAAGAGGGACTTTGGTCTAACTCTACTCTTCCCAAGGATTCTTCCGTAACATGCAGCTTGGCGCTGCTCACTGCTCCCTTAGGCAAAGCTGCCAGCAAGCAAATGGCATCAGCGTACTTTGGGCCGTTCCTAATTCAAGGGCAAGGGGAATAATACAGGGCAAGAAGCACAAGAGACTATGCAGCCCGGGAGCTATGGTCTTCAGGTGTTACCAAGCTTGGCAGGCAGAAGAACGGGGGCAGATTTTCTTAGAGGGACAGGAGCATCTGAGAGAAGTTGCAGCGCACCATGCGGGAGGTTTCCATCAGGTAAGGAGGAGCTCCTTCCACCATCTCCATCCCCACGATGCCAAAGGACCAGATGTCCACTTTGGGGCCGTAGGGCTTCCTGGTGAAAATTTCAGGCGCCATCCAGTAAGTAGTCCCGACAGCCGATCTGCGTTTGCTCTGCTCAGCCGTGAGCTGAGCAGCGAGGCCAAAATCAGCTGAGGAGAAAAAACACACTCGGATCAAGCCAGCGTGAAGTAGGAAAGCAAAGAGAAGAAGTCCCCACTCTCCCAGTGCCCAAGAAGGCAGTGTGGAATCCAAAGGGAATGCAAACAGGAATGGCATGCTGGCATTCCTAACAGCTGCAGCTGAGGAAATAGCAGATGGGCCACTTAGCAAAAGCCCCCCGTTTCACACAGTGGCTTTTAGTTCCCTGAAGCTCCAGACTGAAACTGCCTTGCTTGCCAGAGGACACACACAGCCCAAAGCCCATCCTGACACCTTCTTCCCAGCCACACCGCCCTGCACCTTGTGGCTGTGCTCTGCGCTTGCAGCAGGGCAGCCTGCACTGCCACAGGCACCACTCTTGGGCAACTGGAAGTCACTCAAATGCACCCCCAGCCCACAGCCCACCACGGCTAGGCCTGCCCTTAACAACACCCACCCAGCTTGACAGATCCATCCAAGCCCAGGAGAATGTTGTGGCTTTTGATGTCTCGGTGGATCACTTGCTTGCAGTGAAGGAAATCCAGGCCTTGCAGGCACTGAGGGAGGAAAAACAAACAGGAGATCTGACTTCGTCCCTCATGCAGTGCAGTGGCACATCTGCAAGACTGACTTGCTGGGGGACGCCGAGCCATGGCAGGCAAGGCTGAGGGGAGGGCAAGAGCTTGCTGCTGCAACATGACGACAGCAGGGCCTTTCTAAGAGAGGGTGTATTCGCTTTGAAAGAGAAAGGACAATGCTTTTTCTGGCCAGTGCCCTGCAAACACAGACTGAAGGAGCACCGCTGCAGTGCCTGTGCTCTCTCCAGCCAGATGACAGCAAATGCCTTTGCAAATGCCCCTTTGGGTGCAAAGCTCTCCTTGGAGGCTGAGCTCTGGCAGAGTCCTGTGAGTGTCTCTTTGTCTTTGCCACTCGGTTGATACTGTGCCAGCAGCACGGCTGCTCTTACAGGGAAGGAATGCAGCACACACAGGCAGCAGGCAAGTGTTTGCAGAGGCCAACGCAAACAAACGCACTAGAAGAAGGGCCCGCACCTTGGCAGGCCCTCCAGATGCACTTGCCCCCGCTCTGCCAGTCACAAGAGATAGGCAGAAAGGAAGCTCGGAAGATGAAATCAATCCTCCCCTTCCCACCCATTCCACCCAAGCCATGGCAAGCACCAACGCAATCCCTTACCTCGCGGGAGACAGCTGCTATCTCTCCTTCTGCCATTTGGATCTCCCTAATGACATCGTGCAAAGACCCTCCGTCCATGTATTCCATCACGAGCCAGAGTTCCTCGTGCAGCAGGTAGCTGAAAGGAGGAAACAACCACCTGCAGGTGAATGCGTGCGCTTGCGTGACCTGATGGACCCTTTTGTCCGTGTCTCTCTCCGAGGAAGACAGGACGAAGGGAATAGGCATTCACAAGGCTCTACAGGGCTTGAACTCTGTGCAGTAGAAAAGACTGCTTGGTATGCACAGCTGTGCAACAGGCCATGGGAAATACCATCTCCAGTGCTTTGTCAGAACTCAAGAACCTTGGGGGAAAAATCAAACACCAAACCCAACAGGACAATGGGCACGGAGGGCAGGAACTTGGAGGCTGCTGACGCAGTAAAATTGGGCCGAGACCTGCTCTTTGAAAGCGCACTTCAAACTAGATATGCCGCAAAAGATAAATGCAGCCCCCATGCAAACTCCTCCAAGATGCTGTGGATCAGCCCAGAAAGGGGAAGGAATTAACAGCTCCACCCTCTGCCAGCAACCAAAGGAGTGCTTGAACCTCTGGCTTGCAGCACGTCAGTGACCCTTCACGGCAGAAGAGCAGAACCACTCACCTGTCTACATAGTTCACCACATTGGCGTTCTTATTGTCCCGCATGACCTGGATTTCATTCACGCACAGTTCGTTGCTCTTCACTTGCAACAGACTGATTTTCTTTATGGCCACCTAAAACGACATGCAAACCATGGATCAAAGAAGTCTATGGCACAGGAACACAAGGCCAACAGGGACACTGTGATTTAGGGATGATACAGCTGCGCTGTGCCAAAATGCCTTGGGACTGGACATCAGAGGAACCGGAAGCTGAGCTTGCAAGAGCCCTTTACACTGCTTCCTTGGTCGCCACTCCCAGGACACACAGCCAGAAACCCTTTGCCTTGCAAACCTGGCAGAAACACAGTCTCAACTCTCCAGCTCAAAGCTCTAACCACCCTCGTTGCACCCACATTCTTCCCCCAGGGCCTCACTTTATCATCCCCATTTTGAATTCACGCACCACTTGCAAGCAGGAAACAACTTAGGCCTAGGAAAAATGGAGCAAAACTCCTGGGAAACCTTGGCCATTTCTAGGGGGCTTGATCATTACTCCGGTGGCCACCGGCATTCTTCACTGCACAACAACAGGGCAAACCCTTACAGATATGACAGATAAAATGCCGCCCTACAAACATCTTGACCGTCCCCCCCACCCCACCCCACACCCCCCAGAGAAATAAAAACCGACAGATTTTATGGAAAAATTGTTGTCATGATGAGAACATCATTAAGGACACATCAAAAAAAAACAAGGCTAGCACATCCTCACTTCAGCAATTTTCCATTTGTTCTGCTAAAATGCTTTCTAGCACACCAGTGACATTTGCAATTCCTGACTGATTCTAAAAAGAAATAGCTCATGCCTTGATCCTCTAGCGATACACACCAGGCTCTGAGCAGGGCTTAGGCCCTCGAGAGACTCCTTGCAGACCTCTCTCTCTAAGCACAGTTCCCAAGGGCAGCACTGCACGTGCCTAAGGAACTACCATCAAAATTCCCATGGATTTGCTGACAGCGCGAAAGGAGAAGTCGGGAACCGCGAGCCAAAGCCCCAAAGGGCACCGCCATTCTCTAAGACACCGCCTTGCCACTAAGAACCAGCTAGCGTGTCCTCCTCAGAAAGACAGCCCTTGGCCTCCTTGCATTGCTTGCGGCAGCTCAGAAGGACACAGTCTGTCCCCACTGGGCTTGGCAGGCAGACCCTGCTCTGCACTTCAGTTGCCTTTGCAGCAAAGCTCTAGTGGCGACCCAAAGCTCAGGCACAGCTCACAGCACAGGGGAGGGCACTCGAGAGCTGCACAAGCTGCAGCACCGCTTGACACTTACCTCTTCTCCTGTGGCAGTCTCCACTGCCGTGCACACAGTGCCGAAACCCCTAGAAACAAAACAGCAGCAGAGAAAGGAGAAGTCCTTTAGTCCCTGCAGAAGCCAGACACTGTGGCCCAAGGAGGAAAAAGAGGCCAGGGACAAACAGCAAATGCACCGCGACACATTCTGCTCTGGCTCCTTTCCCCCTTTCTCTTTCTGTGTCCGTGCGTGTCTGTGATTTTTCCAGACACACACACACACACACACACACACGGCCGTTGGGCCTGCTCACACTTCTCCTTGCAGTGGATGTGCCACACTCAGGCACCTCCACACAGGCCTTCTGAGAAGCCTGAAGCCATGTCACAGACATCAGAAGAAAACCTCTCAACACACATCCTTTCTGCAGCTGACAAGGAAAGTAGTCTCCAGCCACAGCTGCAGTCACAGGCAGAGCAGGCACAGGTCTCCACTGCTGCACACACAAATGGAGAAGTGCTCAAAGCAGAAGATCCTCAGACAGCTGCCTTCTGGCTCCAGATCCATGGGCAGCTGCTTCTCTTGGGTGCAGCAGACACAGGAAGCACTCTACTTTTCAGGGGACTTCTTCTACATTTGGCTCCTCCCAGAGGAAATGTTGCAAATCAATCCCACTGACAGTCAGCAGAGCTGGCTTTCAGTAGGGAATAGCTTGGTGCTTTCTTTGCAGGAAAGGCCGCAACCCCACAGGATCCACGAGGGCTCTCCCCTCAGGCACTCGATGCCTTTTCCTCTAGAGTGCATTGGCATTGGACACTGGCCTGAAGCTTTGGCTTTTGCCACCTCAGCTACAAAAGAGAGCTGCTGCTTTTGTGTCTGCTTTTGGCTTCTAGACTAGCTAGGTGGTCATCCTGACCACTGAACCTTGTTTTCAGCAAAACGCTGGAACAAAGCTTCCTGAGAGCTGTTCCCTGACAGCCCGCAGCTGCTACCTTGACCTTGGAGGCAATGAAGTTTTTCCTCCTTTCATTGCCACGGATCCTGTATCCTTTTGGGACACAGAGAAATGATTTGTCCCAAGAAAAGCGGCAAGAGGGGGAAAGACACTTGAGGGACAGGAGATGTGCCAGGTGCTGCTCCTTGCTGCAGAAAGGACCATTCCAGCATCCAGGTGTCTTTGCCATGCCTTCAGACCACAGCTATCAATGCTGACCAAAACTGAGACATAGCAGCGTCTCAGCGCAGCGTCTGCACAGCTTTGCAGCTTGCCTGACATCACTCCGGCGACAGGTGACAGCAGCAAAGTACACAGCCCCTCCCTTTGAAGAAGCACCTGTGGCTGCACTCACCCTTTGCCAATAATTTCCAGTTCTGTATATTTAGCCTCCGGATCTCCTTCGCTCACCAGCATCCCTGTAAAAACCCAAAGGAAAGATGCTCACTTCAAAACTGAGATGCCAGCCTGCAGCAGATCACCAAGGCAGCCCCACTCTCTGGCCCACTGGGCCCTTTCAACTCCCTCACTGGACAAACAACAACACCATTGCCGCACCAGCACCACCAGCAGCACCACCAAAACAACAGCAGCAGGACAAGCAGCTCTGCAGCACATACGGTCTGCACTAAACTAGAAGCCTAAACTAAAATCTAAGCACGTGGAGAAACAGTCCAAGGACACAGAGATCAGAAGGCCACGATCAAGACAAGTGAGTGTGGTCTATAAAACCCAAACCTTTCTGTTCTTGGCCATGAACACTCTGCGCCATTCAACAAAAGCTGGCATCCTTGCAAGCAGCAAAGGCACCTTGGCTTCTGCAATCAATTTGTATCAACAGCTGCCCGCTCCAGAAGCGGAAGAATAGTGCCCAGTGCTTCCAGCAGAGGCATGATCTCCGCCTTGAAGCAGCACTTTACCTAAACAATGCCTTTCTGGCTTGCAAGAGCAGCAGCAGCAGCTGACGTTGCAACCTATTGCCATGGGCCTTAACAATGAGGTTCCTCAGCCTTCAGGAGAGGCTATGATCTGAAGATGACCTTGGCTGTGCCCCACAGGAGCTGGGCCCCACAGGAGCTCCCTGAAGTCGCCTCATTCACAAGGTCCCGGCCTCCTGCTCAGCCACAAACCATCTCTCTTTTGCCTTTTGTACTGAGGCAAGCTCAGGCAAAGCCAAAGCACGCCAGGCTGCCCTCAGAGGCAGCAGCAAGAGCCCGCTGTTCCTTCAGCACCTCCAAGCACAACAACAGCTCCTGTGTGGAGGCCGCAGCAGCCGACACTCAGCCCAGCAGGAACTGCAGGTGGGACAGCTCACGCTGACACACGATCACACAGGGCACTGCTCCAGCACACAGGCATCACAAAGGACATACTCAGCAGGGCCAGGCACTCGTCCTCTGTCCTCTCTCTAAGCAGCTGCTCCATGCTGCCCGAGGAACTACTTGTGCTCCAGGTGCACGAGCTGCTCGCGCTTGACTTTCCAGCTTGGGGACAGGAGGCTTCTTCAGAGCCGGCAGCTGCAGCTCGTGCCGGCGCCAGGCTAGAGGAAGTGGAGCTCTGGGACAAGAAACAAATTTGGGTCACAAACACGCCTGCCACAGATGCCCCTCCAATCCCATTTCAAATGCAAGCCCCTTGGAAGATGCTGCTGGCCACATCCTGGGCTCTTCACCTCTCGGCTTTTGCTGCCCCCTTCTCTCACACAAGGCGCAAATTCCAAAGGCTGCTTTTACCCGATGCACAACATGACCCCAAAGACACCGCTGACCAAAGCAGGTGCTTACTGATGTTGGCTGCTCAGGCCGTGGGCTGACAGCAGGGACAGGTTCATTAGCACCTTCCTCCTCTTCAGCCTCTTCCTTGACTCCACGTTCAGCAAGAGCAGGGGCTGGTGCTGCCCTTGGGCTCTGGGCACAGACAGCAGCGGGAGGGACAGGAAAGAACCTGTCATTCAGAACCTGACAGATATTCAGCTACAGGCCCCTGCTGCAGCTTAGCTGCTCCTTGAGCTCCCCACAGCTGCTGATGAGCAGGGCCAGGTCCCTCCAGGGGACAGTGGCTCCTCCATATCCTGCAAGGCTGTCAAGTGCATCTTTGCACGGCTCTCCTCACCAGAGATAGGGAGCCTGCACAGCCACTGGCCACCAAGGGCCTCACTTGTACCCCAGCAGCATCCCAAGACACCCTAATGCTACCTCTTGTCTCTTGCTAAGAGGAATTCACAGCCCCTATCAGAGTGGTGGGGAACGGATGCCTAAATGTCCAAGTTCCACACCCCTTTCCCAGGGGTGAAACACTCTGCAAGTGCCAGAAAGATTCCAGCCTGACTCAGCATCTTCAACTACGCAGGGGAGGTGCTGTCTGATCAAAAACTTCCAGCTCTCCTTTGCTCCAGCCACAGGGCCACTCCCAGCTGCCACTTACTGATGCTGGATGCTCAGGCCCCACAGTAGCAGCAGCTGCAGCTTGGTGGGCATCTTCCTCCCCTTTGGCCTCTTCTTCAGGAAGATGCGCAGCCGCAGGAGGCTCTGAGGTTGCTTTTGGGCTCTGCAGACAGACAGCAACGGGAGGGACAGGCAACCTTCTTGATATTCAGCTCTAGAACCCAGATGCACTAAGGAGGAATCATCTGGATTCTAAGTTGCTCAGCCTCCAGCTAATTGGACCAATCAGAGCAGACTGCGCTCTCTTGCACAGGAGAAATTCCATCATGCATTCAAGCAACGAGCAACCCCACTTTCCACTGCTTAAAAGCTCTGAAATGGAACTGGGCAAAACAGACACACATCCTCCACACATTGCTGCTGCTGCTGCTGCTGCTGCTGCTGCTGCTGCAGAGAGCCCGCACTGTACTTTCATTCATCCAAGCAGGCTGGCACTGGACTGCAGCAGGCCCAGCTCACAGCTTGCTCCACAGCTGTCCAATGCTACCAACGCCAAAGGCTCCTTTCCCACTCACCCAAGGGCTGGATTCTCTCCAGGCACGGGCGATGTGACCTGCAACACACAAAGGAAAAAGAACCCCATGCTGTGAGAAAACTGCCCGCTCTGGGAAAACCCACCAAAAATCAACCCAAAGCCAGAGCATATTGCTTTCACTCCATGCCTCCAGCAGCAAGCCTCGTGTCACACAGCAAGCAAGACAACAGCACAAAGGATTGCCTCGTGTCTGTCTTTTGTCCTTTTTGGCCACTCAACCCTCAGAAACCTGAGGCCCATGAAGTCCAAGTTCTGAAACAGTCATTGTTTCTGCCCTGCCCCACCCAGCAGGAGCTACAGCTCGTCTCCTTCCTGTATTTCAGTTTTCTGAAGAGATGCAAGCGTCAGTTGCCACGAGCTTGCTGAAAACTTTTGCCCCGAAATGCTTCAGCCCAAGCCCTTTAGCCATGGTGGCAGTTCTAATGTGACGCTGCACAGCAACACCTCCTGTGCCCAGCAGCATACCGGAACTTGTCTGAAATGTCTATTTCAAGGGCCTTTCCCAAGCTGATTCTGTGATTTCCTCACAGAGGGAAGGGCTCTTTCAGCACACAGGAACTGTCAAGTCCCACACACATGTGCTGGGATGGGGGAATGCAGACAAGAAGAGGCTTCCCCTCAGTCCTGGAGAGCAGCGCAGTTTTTCCAAGCGCTCCTTCTAAGCTCTCCCTGTCTTCCCCTCTTAGAAGTTGTCATTCTTGAGCCAGCAAACGCAGGAGATTCCAGACTCCACTGCCACAGGCCATGCCGTGTGGGGAGAAGAAGCCCAGCAGGCTACATTACAAATGCAGCCCACGTCCCACTGGCTAGAGACACCCCCTTGTCAGCTGCAGCTGCTGACAGCAGCTTTACCCAACAAAAGGCCTCTTCATAGCCTTTGGCCTTCCATCTGCTGCACCGAATAGAAGCGCCTACTTACGTGCCAGGTGGGTGAAAAAGTAGCCAGAATAAGCCACGGTAAAAGCCGTGCAAACTGCAGCACACACTCTCTCCATGGCGGGAGCTATGCTGCTCAAGTCAGCTCCAGACAGCACTTGTGGGGACAAACAAAAATCCTGCGAGAGCTCTCAGGGTGCAGCTGGCTGTCAGAGACCTCGTCGATCAGCAGGTTGCACCTGCAGGGAGCATGCCAAAGAGCTGCTCTGCCCACTGAGGCCTCCCGTGCCTGGGCACAGCAACTTTGCCTTGACAGCGCTGGGATGCGGCCGCTGACATCACAATAGCAGCTGCTCTAGGCTGCCTTGTGAAGTCATGCAGAGAAGCACACCTTCTCACTTCAGCTAAGGCCAAAAGGCACCTGCAAAGTTCTCCTCTGCTACAAAGCAACACAAAAAGGCCACCTAGTCCATAAGCTGTTGCTCAAGGCATCTGGGAGTAACACCAAGAACACAGCAAGCCCTTGTAGCCCACGCTGAGAAGCTGAACACGGAGAAGGGACCATGATGATGTGAGGAGAAACCAAAAAAGAGAACAGCACCTTTGGCCACTCATTGTCCTGTGTTAAATCATGAGGCTTGGTGCAGGTGGGGCTCTAAAAGGCAGCACCAATGGAAATCCCCCCTTCAGTGCCAGCTGTGGGACAAAACCTCAGGAAGGCCTTTCAGAGCCCTTCTTCCTCACTTGTTTGCTGCAGAACAAGGTGGGACACAGGCCTAAAAAGGTACATTGATGAAAACATGGAAAGCTAAGCAACACATCCACTAAAATCACATCATCCTCCTGCTGCACTGCTGTGGCATTTCCAAGGAGGCTCGCCCATCTGAGGTGCACCTGAGGGAGCTTCCCTGGGCAAACGTGTGCCTCAGAGGGAGCTGCCTGCTGCAGATGGGAAGGAAGGAAGAAAGGAAGGAAAAGAAAGAAAGAAAGAAAGAAAGGAAGGAAGGAAAAGAAAGAAAAGAAAGAAAGAGAGAAAGAAAGAAAGAGAGAAAGAAAGAAAAACAAAGAAAGAAAGAAAGAGAATAGAAGGTACCAGCATCATCGCTGTGGGCCGAGTCCCAAAGTGCTGGAAGGAGTAAAGCAGTGCGCCCAAGTGGGCTGGTCCCAGAAAAACTGAAGTTTTGAGGCAGAGACCAAATAGATCACGTGCTGGAGCAGCTACGGGAAGGCAGGCTGAGGAAAACAGAAAAACCACCGCCATTCCAAAACGTGGATGCTTCCTTCTCCCTCCTCCTCTTGCATTCCAACCTCTTTTGCTCTATTTGCCATGTTGTGGTATAAGCCCAGGCAGCAAGCAAGTGCCACACACAGCCATTCTCATTCGATGCCCGGTCACCAGCAGGCTGGCCTGTGCAGAGAATTGGAAGGGTAGAAGCTGGAAAATTGCCAGGTGCAGAAAACAATTGAGCTGCATAGGGAATGCAGAAGCCTCATGCATAGGCCAAGAAACCCCTTTGAACTCATTCCCCATTTCCCAAGTGGAGGCAGGTGTTTCACATCTCCAGGACATCAGGGACCCCTCAAGCCTCACAGTGACTTGAGAAGACAAATGCCATCACTCCAAACATCCTTCCTCCTGCAGGCACCCAGCTTGAAATACTGAGCAGCATGTGGGATGGTCAGGAATATCTCTTTGGCCACTTTGGGTCCCCTGCCCTGGCTGTGTCTCCTGCCAGCCTCGTGTGCAGCATGACCCCAGGGAGCTCTGTCTGGGCAGCTCCTTCCCTAGTGCGGGGTGCCCAGCTGACACAGCCCTTGGCTCACACAGATCCAAACTGCAGAACTTTTCATCCCTCATCTTGGCCTCAGTTCCCGTAGCAGAACTCGTGTTCCCACCGTATCGGAAAAATAATGTTAGGAGAAATGGGGCAACTGAGAGACTGGATAAAAAGTGCTTTCTAGCCTTATGGCATCAATCTCATAGAAAGGTGAGGCATTAAAGGTGTTACATCCAGTGCCATAGTATCAGAAGCCTTTCCCTTCTTCATTCCGATGCCTTATGTTCGTTTTTTCACTAGTCACATACTTCTGCAAAACTTGTGAACATCTTTTCATAGCAATCATTAATTCCTTACTTTCTGCAGCCTTGCCAGAATGCATCATTTTTCAACCAATCATACAGCATTTCTAAATTCACATTGCTGCATCTTCATCTTTTCACTAACTTTAGAACAAGTTCTATTGCTACGTTTGAAAACCTTTTGCAACCTTACTTAACGTATTGCCTGGCTTGCATAACACATCTTTCTCTTTGCTTAAAACATATTTCCATTTCAAGTGCAAACCTGTATTCCTCTTTCCTGTCTGCTTCACTTTTTAGCTTGTAATTCTAAAGGCCTTCCCTAAAGTCTCAGGTTAAACATTGTATCCATCTCTACCTCTGAGCCTGGATGCACAAGGCCCGGAGAGCTCTCTGGGCTTTGCATTTCCCACAAGCAAATGAGCAAAGAGCTCATTTCCCATTTCCCAAGGTGTAATGGTTTCGTTTGTTTGTTTGTTTGTTTCCGGGCCAATGTACCAATAATGTAATAGTTTAAGGTTTGCCAATTTTAATATCGTTACCTTTTGTGGTGAACTAGAATTAGGAGTAAAAGTAAAGCAGGCCAAACGCTTACAAAGGGAATAAAGAAAAAGACTTTATTAACTACACAAAGAATAAGAATAATAAATTCAGAGCAGATTTTCAGACCAGCTCTTCTTTCCCCCTTTGTTACAGCTTAACAACATGCAGAGACACTTCCGTCAATTTCTTCCGTAAATTATCTTTTCCAGTTCACTTTAGGGAGAGGAGTTTCTTTTTCTTTAGCTATAAGGATCTTTTACTAAGAGAGGAAATTGCCAGTTCTCTTTTGACTCCACTTGCTCAGGATTCACAGCTGCCCGGGATCTGCTGTCAGGAAACTCCTCCCACTTCACAGTCTGTTCACAACTGAGTTGCGGGCCATGGTAAAAAGTCATGGGGTATTACTTGTAAGGATGAGCTACTCCAAGGCAAAAGTTCTCTTTAGCTCACTTCTCTCTCTGTTTATATATTATTCCCAGGAACAGAGATCCCCCTCTTTTCCTCAGGGCAAAGGATTCTTCAAACCCTTTACACCTTGCTCCACCCCCCCACCACCCCAGGTCTCTCTTTTTTTCCATGGTTTAAAGAAAATGTTTGTGAAGCACAGTCCACCCCTATAACTTACAAAAAAGATATTTCAGCCCACCTTCATGGAGTCTCTTCATTCTCCTTCCATTTAGAAACTTAGCTTTGACTTCATTGACTTTGGTGTATCTTTTCTGTTCTTCTTCCTCTCACCCACGGGAAGATGAAAGGCGGTAAGTCTTATCTGAGCATTGGAAAAAAACTTAAAATCTCCCACAGAAGTTGCAGGAGATGGGCCCGGCCATGCGGCAGCTGTGTCAGGAGCTCAGGCCGCCCAGGCCACGCTGGAGGGGCAGGACGAAAACTGCAAAGTCCAGCCAGAGGAGAAATGGGTGCCAAGGCTCTGGCTCCATGGCTTTCTTCTGGCTCTCACTGCACCCGGCTCCAGCTGCAGGCCGGGGGTTCTCCCTCTGCCTTGCCCAGCACACAAAGCCGTGGGGGGCTCTCCCAAACGGGGCCCAGCTGCCTCCCCCCAGGCCGTGAGGGCGGCCGGGCGGGCTCGGCCACCCCAGGGCTGCTCCCAGCCGGGGCAGGGCAGGGCCCCGCCGAGCCACGGCCACACCGGGAAAAGGCGAGGATCCCAGCAATGGGCCTCTCCTCCTCTTGACCACTGGGGCCCCTGCTTAAAGACGGGGCCCAGCAGCCTCTGGAGCTTGGCCCTGTGCCTGGCCCGGGCCCCGTACTAGAAGGGACCGGTGCTAGGCCAATGCCACACCTTAAGAGGCCGAAAATGCAAGAGAGCGTTCCCGGGGCTTACCTGCTTCAAATGTGATGCACGGAGCAAACCGACTTTTCCAATTCTTTTCTCAGGCTGTCAACAACTAAACCAGCCTCCAATTGGTCCCATCAATCCACAGAGGAAGTTCTCATGGGGAAAAACTTGCTAGTGGGCCCGCCCGCCAGGGTAAAACCAGCACACACGGGGAGGCAGGTGTTTCACATCTCCAGGACATCAGGGACCCCTCAAGCCTCACAGTGACTTGAGAAGACAAATGCCATCACTCCAAACATCCTTCCTCCTGCAGGCACCCAGCTTGAAATACTGAGCAGCATGTGGGATGGTCAGGAATATCTCTTTGGCCACTTTGGGTCCCCTGCCCTGGCTGTGTCTCCTGCCAGCCTCGTGTGCAGCATGACCCCAGGGAGCTCTGTCTGGGCAGCTCCTTCCCTAGTGCAGGGTGCCCAGCTGACACAGCCCTTGGCTCTCACAGATCCAAACTGCAGAACTTTTCATCCCTCATCTTGGCCTCAGTTCCCGTAGGAGAACGCATGTTCCTGCTGGACACTCACCTGCGCCTGAGCCTGTGGAGAAGCCTGGCTGCCTTCCTCTCTGCCCAGGGCAGCACAGACACTCCCAAACTTTCCCAGCAGCTGCCACACAACCACGGCCACAGCGGCGTCCCCAGCAGTGACACCCCTGCTCTGCTCTGTTTTGCCCTCTTCTGCTCCTCTATTCACAGCTAAAAGCCTGTATCTCCACAAGGAGGTTTGTTCTGGAGGAAGACCTCCACCCACTTCCAAACTGACTCCCAAACCCCATCCCTCTATCTTCCCATGCTTTAGAAACACCTGACCATTCAGACTCAAATTTACAGCTTATTCACAGAAGGAAGGGAAGCTTCCAACACAGTGATGGTTTTACAGTATTTATTTTGACTATCAGCCTAAACTATCTACAAACTACAAACTACAAACTACTCCTTCCAACCTACAAACTCAAAAGAACAACAAACAACAACGGCCTCTTGCACGGCTAGAATCTTCTGTCAGCCATAAGCTGCTGCGCTGCCATGATCAGAGGCGTCAGGCTGGAGGTCGGCTTGGCTGAAGTTACAAACGGATGCTGCCCAAAGAGAAAAAGAACAAATGAACTTCTGCTTTCCTCACAGGCTGAAGCAGCCTTTCTCTGGCTACCAGAGACACAGAGAAACGAGGGCAGTCTGTGCACCTCTGTCTCCCTGTCCAGGACTTTCCTGCCACAGGCAAACATGGCTTCCAATTCCACAAATGCATGAAGCCAGAGGTCTGCAGCTTAAGGAGATTTAGTCTAATTGTCATTGCAAGGCTCCTTCCAAGCCATGGCAGGCCGGGATTCTCCTTGTTTTTCCTTTGGAAAGCCCCCAGAATGGAGATTCTTAGGAGCGGGGCCCACCTGACGCCTTGGACTTGAGCAGAGGAGGAGCCCCTGGCAGTGGGTAGCTGGCACAGCCTGTAGCTGCTCTGCCTTTTACCTGCAGAAGTTCCTGGGCAGACCAGCGCCTGTCCTCGTCTGTCTCCAGGCAGCAGTGCAGAAAGTCTCGCAACCAAGCCGACTGCTGCCTGGGCTTCTGCAGCTTCGGGGTGCCCCCGGTGCTGATCAGCTGTCGAGCCTAGAGAAGAAGGCAACGCCACACTCCACCTGTCTCCTTCGCACCCAAAACTGCTCACCCACACCCCGCTGGCCAAGCTGCACTCTCACAAGTGGCCCTTTCTTCCCCGCCAGAGGCTGCGACATGCCTTTCCCACCCCAACCAACTGAACCCAAAGCCAGAGGCAACCACAGCCAGTCCAATGTGCAAAAGCTCCTGCCTTCAGCCCTGATTTCGTGGGCTGATTGGGAATCAGGAGCAAATCCATCAGCAAAAGCACACTCGGCTTCTCCGAGGACTGACACCAGCTCTACCGCCGCTTTGGAAGAGGGACTTTGGTCTAACTCTACTCTTCCTAAGGATTCTTCCGTAACATGCAGCTTGGCGCTGCTCACTGCTCCCTTAGGCAAAGCTGCCAGCAAGCAAATGGCATCAGCGTACTTTGGGCCGTTCCGAATTCAAGGGCAAGGGGAATAATACAGGGCAAGAAGCACAAGAGACTATGCAGCCCGGGAGCTATGGTCTTCAGGTGTTACCAAGCTTGGCAGGCAGAAGAACGGGGGCAGATTTTCTTAGAGGGACGGGAGCATCTGAGAGAAGTTGCAGCGCACCGTGCGGGAGGTTTCCATCAGGTAAGGAGGAGCTCCTTCCACCATCTCCATCCCCACGATGCCAAAGGACCAGATGTCCACTTTGGGGCCGTAGGGCTTCCTGGTGAAAATTTCAGGCGCCATCCAGTAAGTAGTCCCGACAGCCGATCTGCGTTTGCTCTGCTCAGCCGTGAGCTGAGCAGCGAGGCCAAAATCAGCTGAGGAGAAAAAACACACTCGGATCAAGCCAGCGTGAAGTAGGAAAGCAAAGAGAAGAAGTCCCCACTCTCCCAGTGCCCAAGAAGGCAGTGTGGAATCCAAAGGGAATGCAAACGGGAATGGCATGCTGGCATTCCTAACAGCTGCAGCTGAGGAAATAGCAGATGGGCCACTTAGCAAAAGCCCCCCGTTTCACACAGTGGCTTTTAGTTCCCTGAAGCTCCAGACTGAAACTGCCTTGCTTGCGTGAGGGCACACACAGCCCAAAGCCCCTCCTGACACCTTCTTCCCAGCCACACCGCCCTGCACCTTGTGGCTGTGCTCTGCGCTTGCAGCAGGGCAGCCTGCACTGCCACAGGCACCACTCTTGGGCAACTGGAAGTCACTCAAATGCACCCCCAGCCCACAGCCCACCACGGCTGGGCCTGCCCTTAACAACACCCACCCAGCTTGACAAATCCATCCAAGCCCAGGAGAATGTTGTGGCTTTTGATGTCTCGGTGGATCACTTGCTTGCAGTGAAGGAAATCCAGGCCTTGCAGGCACTGAGGGAGGAAAAACAAACAGGAGATCTGACTTCGTCCCTCATGCAGTGCAGTGGCACATCTGCAAGACTGACTTGCTGGGGGACGCCGAGCCATGGCAGGCAAGGCTGAGGGGAGGGCAAGAGCTTGCTGCTGCAACATGACGACAGCAGGGCCTTTCTAAGAGAGGGTGTATTCGCTTTGAAAGAGAAAGGACGATGCTTTTTCTGGCCAGTGCCCTGCAAACACAGACTGAAGGAGCACCGCTGCAGTGCCTGTGCTCTCTCCAGCCAGATGACAGCAAATGCCTTTGCAAATGCCCCTTTGGGTGCAAAGCTCTCCTTGGAGGCTGAGCTCTGGCAGAGTCCTGTGAGTGTCTCTTTGTCTTTGCCACTCGGTTGACACTGTGCCACCAGCACGGCTGCTCTTACAGGGAAGGAATGCAGCACACACAGCCAGCAGGCAAGTGTTTGCAGAGGCCAACGCAAACAAACGCACTAGAAGAAGGGCCCGCACCTTGGCAGGCCCTCCAGATGCACTTGCCCCCGCTCTGCCAGTCACAAGAGATAGGCAGAAAGGAAGCTCGGAAGATGAAATCAATCCTCCCCTTCCCACCCATTCCACCCAAGCCATGGCAAGCACCAACGCAATCCCTTACCTCGCGGGAGACAGCTGCTATCTCTCCTTCTGCCATTTGGATCTCCCTAATGACATCGTGCAAAGACCCTCCGTCCATGTATTCCATCACGAGCCAGAGTTCCTCGTGCAGCAGGTAGCTGAAAGGAGGAAACAACCACCTGCAGGTGAATGCGTGCGCTTGCGTGACCTGATGGACCCTTTTGTCCGTGTCTCTCTCCGAGGAAGACAGGACGAAGGGAATAGGCATTCACAAGGCTCTACAGGGCTTGAACTCTGTGCAGTAGAAAAGACTGCTTGGTATGCACAGCTGTGCAACAGGCCATGGGAAATACCATCTCCAGTGCTTTGTCAGAACTCAAGAACCTTGGGGGAAAAATCAAACACCAAACCCAACAGGACAATGGGCACGGAGGGCAGGAACTTGGAGGCTGCTGACGCAGTAAAATTGGGCCGAGACCTGCTCTTTGAAAGCGCACTTCAAACTAGATATGCCGCAAAAGATAAATGCAGCCCCCATGCAAACTCCTCCAAGATGCTGTGGATCAGCCCAGAAAGGGGAAGGAATTAACAGCTCCACCCTCTGCCAGCAACCAAAGGAGTGCTTGAACCTCTGGCTTGCAGCACGTCAGTGACCCTTCACGGCAGAAGAGCAGAACCACTCACCTGTCTACATAGTTCACCACATTGGCGTTCTTATTGTCCCGCATGACCTGGATTTCATTCACGCACAGTTCGTTGCTCTTCACTTGCAACAGACTGATTTTCTTTATGGCCACCTAAAACGACATGCAAACCATGGATCAAAGAAGTCTATGGCACAGGAACACAAGGCCAACAGGGACACTGTGATTTTGGGATGATACAGCTGCGCTGTGCCAAAATGCCTTGGGACTGGACATCAGAGGAACCGGAAGCTGAGCTTGCAAGAGCCCTTTACACTGCTTCCTTGGTCGCCACTCCCAGGACACACAGCCAGAAACCCTTTGCCTTGCAAACCTGGCAGAAACACAGTCTCAACTCTCCAGCTCAAAGCTCTAACCACCCTCGCTGCACCCACATTCTTCCCCCAGGGCCTCACTTTATCATCCCCATTTTGAATTCACACACCACTTGCAAGCAGGAAACAACTTAGGCCTAGGAAAAATGGAGCAAAACTCCTGGGAAAGCTTGGCCATTTCTAGGGGGCTTGATCATTACTCCGGTGGCCACCGGCATTCTTCACTGCACAACAACTGGGCAAACCCTTACAGATATGACAGATAAAATGCCGCCCTACAAACATCCTGACCGTCCCCCCCACCCCACACCCCCCAGAGAAATAAAAACCGACAGATTTTATGGAAAAATTGTTGTCATGATGAGAACATCATTAAGGACACATCAAAAAAAAACAAGGCTAGCACATCCTCACTTCAGCAATTTTCCATTTGTTCTGCTAAAATGCTTTTTAGCACACCAGTGACATTTGCAATTCCTGACTGATTCTAAAAAGAAATAGCTCATGCCTTGATCCTCTAGCGATACACACCAGGCTCTGAGCAGGGCTTAGGCCCTCGAGAGACTCCTTGCAGACCTCTCTCTCTAAGCACAGTTCCCAAGGGCAGTACTGCACGTGCCTAAGGAACTACCATCAAAATTCCCATGGATTTGCTGACCGCACGAAAGGAGAACTCGGGAACCGCGAGCCAAAGCCCCAAAGGGCACCGCCATTCTCTAAGACACCGCCTTGCCACTAAGAACCAGCTAGCGTGTCCTCCTCAGAAAGACAGCCCTTGGCCTCCTTGCATTGCTTGCGGCAGCTCAGAAGGACACAGTCTGTCCCCACTGGGCTTGGCAGGCAGACCCTGCTCTGCACTTCAGTTGCCTTTGCAGCAAAGCTCTACTGGCGACCCAAAGCTCAGGCACAGCTCACAGCACAGGGGAGGGCACTCGAGAGCTGCACAAGCTGCAGCACCGCTTGACACTTACCTCTTCTCCTGTGGCAGTCTCCACTGCCGTGCACACAGTGCCGAAACCCCTAGAAACAAAACAGCAGCAGAGAAAGGAGAAGTCCTTTAGTCCCTGCAGAAGCCAGACACTGTGGCCCAAGGAGGAAAAAGAGGCCAGGGACAAACAGCAAATGCACCGCGACACATTCTGCTCTGGCTCCTTTCCCCCTTTCTCTTTCTGTGTCCGTGCGTGTCTGTGATTTTTCCAGACACACACACACACACACACACACACACACACACGGCCGTTGGGCCTGCTCACACTTCTCCTTGCAGTGGATGTGCCACACTCAGGCACCTCCACACAGGCCTTCTGAGAAGCCTGAAGCCATGTCACAGACATCAGAAGAAAACCTCTCAACACACATCCTTTCTGCAGCTGACAAGGAAAGTAGTCTCCAGCCACAGCTGCAGTCACAGGCAGAGCAGGCACAGGTCTCCACTGCTGCACACACAAATGGAGAAGTGCTCAAAGCAGAAGATCCTCAGACAGCTGCCTTCTGGCTCCAGATCCATGGGCAGCTGCTTCTCTTGGGTGCAGCAGACACAGGAAGCACTCTACTTTTCAGGGGACTTCTTCTACATTTGGCTCCTCCCAGAGGAAATGTTGCAAATCAATCCCACTGACAGTCCGCAGAGCTGGCTTTCAGTAGGGAATAGCTTGGTGCTTTCTTTGCAGGAAAGGCCGCAACCCCACAGGATCCACGAGGGCTCTCCCCTCAGGCACTCGATGCCTTTTCCTCTAGAGTGCATTGGCATTGGACACTGGCCTGAAGCTTTGGCTTTTGCCACCTCAGCTACAAAAGAGAGCTGCTGCTTTTGTGTCTGCTTTTGGCTTCTAGACTAGCTAGGTGGTCATCCTGACCACTGAACCTTGTTTTCAGCAAAACGCTGGAACAAAGCTTCCTGAGAGCTGTTCCCTGACAGCCCGCAGCTGCTACCTTGACCTTGGAGGCAATGAAGTTTTTCCTCCTTTCATTGCCACGGATCCTGTATCCTTTTGGGACACAGAGAAATGATTTGTCCCAAGAAAAGCGGCAAGAGGGGGAAAGACACTTGAGGGACAGGAGATGTGCCAGGTGCTGCTCCTTGCTGCAGAAAGGACCATTCCAGCATCCAGGTGTCTTTGCCATGCCTTCAGACCACAGCTATCAATGCTGACCAAAACTGAGGCATAGCAGCGTCTCAGCGCAGCGTCTGCACAGCTTTGCAGCTTGCCTGACATCACTCCGGCGACAGGTGACAGCAGCAAAGTACACAGCCCCTCCCTTTGAAGAAGCACCTGTGGCTGCACTCACCCTTTGCCAATAATTTCCAGTTCTGTATATTTAGCCTCCGGATCTCCTTCGCTCACCAGCATCCCTGTAAAAACCCAAAGGAAAGATGCTCACTTCAAAACTGAGATGCCAGCCTGCAGCAGATCACCAAGGCAGCCCCACTCTCTGGCACACTGGGCCCTTTCAACTCCCTCACTGGACAAACAACAACACCATTGCCGCACCAGCACCACCAGCAGCACCACCAAAACAACAGCAGCAGGACAAGCAGCTCTGCAGCACATACGGTCTGCACTAAACTAGAAGCCTAAACTAAAATCTAAGCACGTGGAGAAACAGTCCAAGGACACAGAGATCAGAAGGCCACGATCAAGACAAGTGAGTGTGGTCTATAAAACCCAAACCTTTCTGTTCTTGGCCATGAACACTCTGCGCCATTCAACAATTGCTGGCATCCTTGCAAGCAGCAAAGGCACCTTGGCTTCTGCAATCAATTTGTATCAACAGCTGCCCGCTCCAGAAGCGGAAGAATAGTGCGCAGTGCTTCCAGCAGAGGCATGATCTCCGCCTTGAAGCAGCACTTTACCTAAACAATGCCTTTCTGGCTTGCAAGAGCAGCAGCAGCAGCTGACGTTGCAACCTATTGCCATGGGCCTTAACAATGAGGTTCCTCAGCCTTCAGGAGAGGCTATGATCTGAAGATGACCTTGGCTGTGCCCCACAGGAGCTGGGCCCCACAGGAGCTCCCTGAAGTCGCCTCATTCACAAGGTCCCGGCCTCCTGCTCAGCCACAAACCATCTCTCTTTTGCCTTTTGTACTGAGGCAAGCTCAGGCAAAGCCAAAGCACGCCAGGCTGCCCTCAGAGGCAGCAGCAAGAGCCCGCTGTTCCTTCAGCACCTCCAAGCACAACAACAGCTCCTGTGTGGAGGCCGCAGCAGCCGACACTCAGCCCAGCAGGAACTGCAGGTGGGACAGCTCACGCTGACACACGATCACACAGGGCACTGCTCCAGCACACAGGCATCACAAAGGACATACTCAGCAGGGCCAGGCACTCGTCCTCTGTCCTCTCTCTAAGCAGCTGCTCCATGCTGCCCGAGGAACTACTTGTGCTCCAGGTGCACGAGCTGCTCGCGCTTGACTTTCCAGCTTGGGGACAGGAGGCTTCTTCAGAGCCGGCAGCTGCAGCTCGTGCCGGCGCCAGGCTAGAGGAAGTGGAGCTCTGGGACAAGAAACAAATTTGGGTCACAAACACGCCTGCCACAGATGCCCCTCCAATCCCATTTCAAATGCAAGCCCCTTGGAAGATGCTGCTGGCCACATCCTGGGCTCTTCACCTCTCGGCTTTTGCTGCCCCCTTCTCTCACACAAGGCGCAAATTCCAAAGGCTGCTTTTACCCGATGCACAACATGACCCCAAAGACACCGCTGACCAAAGCAGGCGCTTACTGATGTTGGCTGCTCAGGCCGTGGGCTGACAGCAGGGACAGGTTCATTAGCACCTTCCTCCTCTTCAGCCTCTTCCTTGACTCCAAGTTCAGCAAGAGCAGGGGCTGGTGCTGCCCTTGGGCTCTGGGCACAGACAGCAGCGGGAGGGACAGGAAAGAACCTGTCATTCAGAACCTGACAGATATTCAGCTACAGGCCCCTGCTGCAGCTTAGCTGCTCCTTGAGCTCCCCACAGCTGCTGATGAGCAGGGCCAGGTCCCTCCAGGGGACAGTGGCTCCTCCATATCCTGCAAGGCTGTCAAGTGCATCTTTGCACGGCTCTCCTCACCAGAGATAGGGAGCCTGCACAGCCACTGGCCACCAAGGGCCTCACTTGTACCCCAGCAGCATCCCAAGACACCCTAATGCTACCTCTTGTCTCTTGCTAAGAGGAATTCACAGCCCCTATCAGAGTGGTGGGGAACGGATGCCTAAATGTCCAAGTTCCACACCCCTTTCCCAGGGGTGAAACACTCTGCAAGTGCCAGAAAGATTCCAGCCTGACTCAGCATCTTCAACTACGCAGGGGAGGTGCTGTCTGATCAAAAACTTCCAGCTCTCCTTTGCTCCAGCCACAGGGCCACTCCCAGCTGCCACTTACTGATGCTGGATGCTCAGGCCCCACAGTAGCAGCAGCTGCAGCTTGGTGGGCATCTTCCTCCCCTTTGGCCTCTTCTTCAGGAAGATGCGCAGCCGCAGGAGGCTCTGAGGTTGCTTTTGGGCTCTGCAGACAGACAGCAACGGGAGGGACAGGCAACCTTCTTGATATTCAGCTCTAGAACCCAGATGCACTAAGGAGGAATCATCTGGATTCTAAGTTGCTCAGCCTCCAGCTAATTGGACCAATCAGAGCAGACTGCGCTCTCTTGCACAGGAGAAATTCCATCATGCATTCAAGCAACGAGCAACCCCACTTTCCACTGCTTAAAAGCTCTGAAATGGAACTGGGCAAAACAGACACACATCCTCCACACATTGCTGCTGCTGCTGCTGCTGCTGCTGCTGCTGCTGCAGAGAGCCCGCACTGTACTTTCATTCATCCAAGCAGGCTGGCACTGGACTGCAGCAGGCCCAGCTCACAGCTTGCTCCACAGCTGTCCAATGCTACCAACGCCAAAGGCTCCTTTCCCACTCACCCAAGGGCTGGATTCTCTCCAGGCACGGGCGATGTGACCTGCAACACACAAAGGAAAAAGAACCCCATGCTGTGAGAAAACTGCCCGCTCCGGGAAAACCCACCAAAAATCAACCCAAAGCCAGAGCATACTGCTTTCACTCCATGCCTCCAGCAGCAAGCCTCGTGTCACACAGCAAGCAAGACAACAGCACAAAGGATTGCCTCGTGTCTGTCTTTTGTCCTTTTTGGCCACTCAACCCTCAGAAACCTGAGGCCCATGAAGTCCAAGTTCTGAAACAGTCATTGTTTCTGCCCTGCCCCACCCAGCAGGAGCTACAGCTCGTCTCCTTCCTGTATTTCAGTTTTCTGAAGAGATGCAAGCGTCAGTTGCCACGAGCTTGCTGAAAACTTTTGCCCCGAAATGCTTCAGCCCAAGCCCTTTAGCCATGGTGGCAGTTCTAATGTGACGCTGCACAGCAACACCTCCTGTGCCCAGCAGCATACCGGAACTTGTCTGAAATGTCTATTTCAAGGGCCTTTCCCAAGCTGATTCTGTGATTTCCTCACAGAGGGAAGGGCTCTTTCAGCACACAGGAACTGTCAAGTCCCACACACATGTGCTGGGATGGGGGAATGCAGACAAGAAGAGGCTTCCCCTCAGTCCTGGAGAGCAGCGCAGTTTTTCCAAGCGCTCCTTCTAAGCTCTCCCTGTCTTCCCCTCTTAGAAGTTGTCATTCTTGAGCCAGCAAACGCAGGAGATTCCAGACTCCACTGCCACAGGCCATGCCGTGTGGGGAGAAGAAGCCCAGCAGGCTACATTACAAATGCAGCCCACGCCCCGCTGGCTAGAGACACCCCCTTGTCAGCTGCAGCTGCTGACAGCAGCTTTACCCAACAAAAGGCCTCTTCATGGCCTTTGGCCTTCCATCTGCTGCACCGAATAGAAGCGCCTACTTACGTGCCAGGTGGGTGAAAAAGTAGCCAGAATAAGCCACGGTAAAAGCCGTGCAAACTGCAGCACACACTCTCTCCATGGCGGGAGCTATGCTGCTCAAGTCAGCTCCAGACAGCACTTGTGGGGACAAACAAAAATCCTGCGAGAGCTCTCAGGGTGCAGCTGGCTGTCAGAGACCTCGTCGATCAGCAGGTTGCACCTGCAGGGAGCATGCCAAAGAGCTGCTCTGCCCACTGAGGCCTCCCGTGCCTGGGCACAGCAACTTTGCCTTGACAGCGCTGGGATGCGGCCGCTGACATCACAATAGCAGCTGCTCTAGGCTGCCTTGTGAAGTCATGCAGAGAAGCACACCTTCTCACTTCAGCTAAGGCCAAAAGGCACCTGCAAAGTTCTCCTCTGCTACAAAGCAACACAAAAAGGCCGCCTAGTCCATAAGCTGTTGCTCAAGGCATCTGGGAGTAACACCAAGAACACAGGAAGCCCTTGTAGCCCACGCTGAGAAGCTGAACACGGAGAAGGGACCATGATGATGTGAGGAGAAACCAAAAAAGAGAACAGCACCTTTGGCCACTCATTGTCCTGTGTTAAATCATGAGGCTTGATGCAGGTGGGGCTCTAAAAGGCAGCACCAATGGAAATCCCCCCTTCAGTGCCAGCTGTGGGACAAAACCTCAGGAAGGCCTTTCAGAGCCCTTCTTCCTCACTTGTTTGCTGCAGAACAAGGTGGGACACAGGCCTAAAAAGGTACATTGATGAAAACATGGAAAGCTAAGCAACACATCCACTAAAATCACATCATCCTCCTGCTGCACTGCTGTAGCATTTCCAAGGAGGCTCGCCCATCTGAGGTGCACCTGAGGGAGCTTCCCTGGGCAAACGTGTGCCTCAGAGGGGGCTGCCTGCTGCAGATGGGAAGGAAGGAAGAAAGGAAGGAAAAGAAAGAAAGAAAGAAAGAAAGGAAGGAAGGAAAAGAAAGAAAAGAAAGAAAGAGAGAAAGAAAGAAAGAAAGAGAGAAAGAAAGAAAAACAAAGAAAGAAAGAAAGAGAATAGAAGGTACCAGCATCATCGCTGTGGGCCGAGTCCCAAAGTGCTGGAAGGAGTAAAGCAGTGTGCCCAAGTGGGCTGGTCCCAGAAAAACTGAAGTTTTGAGGCAGAGACCAAATAGATCACGTGCTGGAGCAGCTACGGGAAGGCAGGCTGAGGAAAACAGAAAAACCACCGCCATTCCAAAACGTGGATGCTTCCTTCTCCCTCCTCCTCTTGCATTCCAACCTCTTTTGCTGTATTTGCCATGTTGTGGTATAAGCCCAGGCAGCAAGCAAGTGCCACACACAGCCATTCTCACTCGATGCCCGGTCACCAGCAGGCTGGCCTGTGCAGAGAATTGGAAGGGTAGAAGCTGGAAAATTGCCAGGTGCAGAAAACAATTGAGCTGCATAGGGAATGCAGAAGCCTCATGCATAGGCCAAGAAACCCCTTTGAACTCATTCCCCATTTCCCAAGTGGAGGCAGGTGTTTCACATCTCCAGGACATCAGGGACCCCTCAAGCCTCACAGTGACTTGAGAAGACAAATGCCATCACTCCAAACATCCTTCCTCCTGCTGGTACCCAGCTTGAAATACTGAGCAGCATGTGGGATGGTCAGGAATATCTCTTTGGCCACTTTGGGTCCCCTGCCCTGGCTGTGTCTCCTGCCAGCCTCGTGTGCAGCATGACCCCAGGGAGCTCTGTCTGGGCAGCTCCTTCCCTAGTGCGGGGTGCCCAGCTGACACAGCCCTTGGCTCACACAGATCCAAACTGCAGAACTTTTCATCCCTCATCTTGGCCTCAGTTCCCGTAGCAGAACTCGTGTTCCCACCATATCGGAAAAATAATGTTAGGAGAAATGGGGCAACTGAGAGACTGGATAAAAAGTGCTTTCTAGCCTTATGGCATCAATCTCATAGAAAGGTGAGGCATTAAAGGTGTTACATCCAGTGCCATAGTATCAGAAGCCTTTCCCTTCTTCATTCCGATGCCTTATGTTCGTTTTTTCACTAGTCACATACTTCTGCAAAACTTGTGAACATCTTTTCATAGCAATCATTAATTCCTTACTTTCTGCAGCCTTGCCAGAATGCATCATTTTTCAACCAATCATACAGCATTTCTAAATTCACATTGCTGCATCTTCATCTTTTCACTAACTTTAGAACAAGTTCTATTGCTACGTTTGAAAACCTTTTGCAACCTTACTTAACGTATTGCCTGGCTTGCATAACACATCTTTCCCTTTGCTTAAAACATATTTCCATTTCAAGTGCAAACCTGTATTCCTCTTTCCTGTCTGCTTCACTTTTTAGCTTGTAATTCTAAAGGCCTTCCCTAAAGTCTCAGGTTAAACATTGTATCCATCTCTACCTCTGAGCCTGGATGCACAAGGCCCGGAGAGCTCTCTGGCCTTTGCATTTCCCACAAGCGAATGAGCAAAGAGCTCATTTCCCATTTCCCAAGGTGTAATGGTTTCGTTTGTTTGTTTGTTTGTTTCCGGGCCAATGTACCAATAATGTAATAGTTTAAGGTTTGCCAATTTTAATATCGTTACCTTTTGTGGTGAACTAGAATTAGGAGTAAAAGTAAAGCAGGCCAAACACTTACAAAGGGAATAAAGAAAAAGACTTTATTAACTACACAAAGAATAAGAATAATAAATTCAGAGCAGATTTTCAGACCAGCTCTTCTTTCCCCCTTTGTTACAGCTTAACAACATGCAGAGACACTTCCGTCAATTTCTTCCGTGAATTATCTTTTCCAGTTCACTTTAGGGAGAGGAGTTTCTTTTTCTTTAGCTATAAGGATCTTTTACTAAGAGAGGAAATTGCCAGTTCTCTTTTGACTCCACTTGCTCAGGATTCACAGCTGCCCGGGATCTGCTGTCAGGAAACTCCTCCCACTTCACAGTGTGTTCACAACTGAGTTGCGGGCCATGGTAAAAAGTCATGGGGTATTACTTGTAAGGATGAGCTACTCCAAGGCAAAAGTTCTCTTTAGCTCACTTCTCTCTCTGTTTATATATTATTCCCAGGAACAGAGATCCCCCTCTTTTCCTCAGGGCAAAGGATTCTTCAAACCCTTTACACCTTGCTCCACCCCCCCACCACCCCAGGTCTCTCTTTTTTTCCATGGTTTAAAGAAAATGTTTGTGAAGCACAGTCCACCCCTATAACTTACAAAAAAGATATTTCAGCCCACCTTCATGGAGTCTCTTCATTCTCCTTCCATTTAGAAACTTAGCTTTGACTTCATTGACTTTGGTGTATCTTTTCTGTTCTTCTTCCTCTCACCCACGGGAAGATGAAAGGCGGTAAGTCTTATCTGAGCATTGGAAAAAAACTTAAAATCTCCCACAGAAGTTGCAGGAGATGGGCCCGGCCATGCGGCAGCTGTGTCAGGAGCTCAGGCCGCCCAGGCCACGCTGGAGGGGCAGGACGAAAACTGCAAAGTCCAGCCAGAGGAGAAATGGGTGCCAAGGCTCTGGCTCCATGGCTTTCTTCCGGCTCTCACTGCACCCGGCTCCAGCTGCAGGCCGGGGGTTCTCCCTCTGCCTTGCCCAGCACACAATGCCGTGGGGGGCTCTCCCAAACGGGGCCCAGCTGCCTCCCCCCAGGCCGTGAGGGCGGCCGGGCGGGCTCGGCCACCCCAGGGCTGCTCCCAGCCGGGGCAGGGCAGGGCCCCGCCGAGCCACAGCCGCACCGGGAAAAGGCGAGGATCCCAGCAATGGGCCTCTCCTCCTCTTGACCACTGGGGCCCCTGCTTAAAGATGGGGCCCGGCAGCCTCTGGAGCTTGGCCCTGTGCCTGGCCCGGGCCCCATACTAGAAGGGACCGGTGCTAGGCCAATGCCACACCTTAAGAGGCCAAAAATGCAAGAGAGCGTTCCCGGGGCTTACCTGCTTCAAATGTGATGCACGGAGCAAACCGACTTTTCCAATTCTTTTCTCAGGCTGTCAACAACTAAACCAGCCTCCAATTGGTCCCATCAATCCACAGAGGAAGTTCTCATGGGGAAAAACTTGCTAGTGGGCCCGCCCGCCAGGGTAAAACCAGCACACAAGGGGAGGCAGGTGTTTCACATCTCCAGGACATCAGGGACCCCTCAAGCCTCACAGTGACTTGAGAAGACAAATGCCATCACTCCAAACATCCTTCCTCCTGCTGGTACCCAGCTTGAAATACTGAGCAGCATGTGGGATGGTCAGGAATATCTCTTTGGCCACTTTGGGTCCCCTGCCCTGGCTGTGTCTCCTGCCAGCCTCGTGTGCAGCATGACCCCAGGGAGCTCTGTCTGGGCAGCTCCTTCCCTAGTGCGGGGTGCCCAGCTGACACAGCCCTTGGCTCACACAGATCCAAACTGCAGAACTTTTCATCCCTCATCTTGGCCTCAGTTCCCGTAGGAGAACGCATGTTCCTGCTGGACACTCACCTGCGCCTGAGCCTGTGGAGAAGCCTGGCTGCCTTCCTCTCTGCCCAGGGCAGCACAGACACTCCCAAACTTTCCCAGCACCTGCCACACAACCACGGCCACAGCGGCATCCCCAGCAGTGACACCCCTGCTCTGCTCTGTTTTGCCCTCTTCTGCTCCTCTATTCACAGCTAAAAGCCTGTATCTCCACAAGGAGGTTTGTTCTGGAGGAAGACCTCCGCCCACTTCCAAACTGACTCCCAAACCCCATCCCTCTATCTTCCCATGCTTTAGAAACACCTGACCATTCAGACTCAAATTTACAGCTTATTCACAGAAGGAAGGGAAGCTTCCAACACAGTGATGGTTTTACAGTATTTATTTTGACTATCAGCCTCAACTATCTACAAACTACAAACTACAAACTACTCCTTCCAACCTACAAACTCAAAAGAACAACAAACAACAACGGCCTCTTGCACGGCTAGAATCTTCTGTCAGCCATAAACTGCTGCGCTGCCATGATCAGAGGCGTCAGGCTGGAGGTCGGCTTGGCTGAAGTTACAAACGGATGCTGCCCAAAGAGAAAAAGAACAAATGAACTTCTGCTTTCCTCACAGGCTGAAGCAGCCTTTCTCTGGCTACCAGAGACACAGAGAAACGAGGGCAGTCTGTGCACCTCTGTCTCCCTGTCCAGGACTTTCCTGCCACAGGCAAACATGGCTTCCAATTCCACAAATGCATGAAGCCAGAGGTCTGCAGCTTAAGGAGACTTAGTCTAATTGTCATTGCAAGGCTCCTTCCAAGCCATGGCAGGCCGGGATTCTCCTTGTTTTTCCTTTGGAAAGCCCCCAGAATGGAGATTCTTAGGAGCGGGGCCCACCTGACGCCTTGGACTTGAGCAGAGGAGGAGCCCCTGGCAGTGGGTAGCTGGCACAGCCTGTAGCTGCTCTGCCTTTTACCTGCAGAAGTTCCTGGGCAGACCAGCGCCTGTCCTCGTCTGTCTCCAGGCAGCAGTGCAGAAAGTCTCGCAACCAAGCCGACTGCTGCCTGGGCTTCTGCAGCTTCGGGGTGCCCCCGGTGCTGATCAGCTGTCGAGCCTAGAGAAGAAGGCAACGCCACACTCCACCTGTCTCCTTCGCACCCAAAACTGCTCACCCACACCCCGCTGGCCAAGCTGCACTCTCACAAGTGGCCCTTTCTTCCCCGCCAGAGGCTGTGACATGCCTTTCCCACCCCAACCAACTGAACCCAAAGCCAGAGGCAACCACAGCCAGTCCAATGTGCAAAGGCTCCTGCCTTCAGCCCTGATTTCATGGGCTGATTGGGAATCAGGAGCAAATCCATCAGCAAAAGCACACTCGGCTTCTCCGAGGACTGACACCAGCTCTACCGCCGCTTTGGAAGAGGGACTTTGGTCTAACTCTATTCTTCACAAGGATTCTACCGTAACATGCAGCTTTGCGCTGCTCACTGCTCCCTTAGGCAAAGCTGCCAGCAAGCAAATGGCATCAGCGTACTTTGGGCCGTTCCGAATTCAAGGGCAAGGGGAATAATACAGGGCAAGAAGCACAAGAGACTATGCAGCCCGGGAGCTATGGTCTTCAGGTGTTACCAAGCTTGGCAGGCAGAAGAACGGGGGCAGATTTTCTTAGAGGGACGGGAGCATCTGAGAGAAGTTGCAGCGCACCGTGCGGGAGGTTTCCATCAGGTAAGGAGGAGCTCCTTCCACCATCTCCATCCCCACGATGCCAAAGGACCAGATGTCCACTTTGGGGCCGTAGGGCTTCCTGGTGAAAATTTCAGGCGCCATCCAGTAAGTAGTCCCGACAGCCGATCTGCGTTTGCTCTGCTCAGCCGTGAGCTGAGCAGCGAGGCCAAAATCAGCTGAGGAGAAAAAACACACTCGGATCAAGCCAGCGTGAAGTAGGAAAGCAAAGAGAAGAAGTCCCCACTCTCCCAGTGCCCAAGAAGGCAGTGTGGAATCCAAAGGGAATGCAAACGGGAATGGCATGCTGGCATTCCTAACAGCTGCAGCTGAGGAAATAGCAGATGGGCCACTTAGCAAAAGCCCCCCGTTTCACACAGTGGCTTTTAGTTCCCTGAAGCTCCAGACTGAAACTGCCTTGCTTGCGTGAGGGCACACACAGCTCAAAGCCCCTCCTGACACCTTCTTCCCAGCCACACCGCCCTGCACCTTGTGGCTGTGCTCTGCGCTTGCAGCAGGGCAGCCTGCACTGCCACAGGCACCACTCTTGGGCAACTGGAAGTCACTCAAATGCACCCCCAGCCCACAGCCCACCACGGCTGGGCCTGCCCTTAACAACACCCACCCAGCTTGACAGATCCATCCAAGCCCAGGAGAATGTTGTGGCTTTTGATGTCTCGGTGGATCACTTGCTTGCAGTGAAGGAAATCCAGGCCTTGCAGGCACTGAGGGAGGAAAAACAAACAGGAGATCTGACTTCGTCCCTCATGCAGTGCAGTGGCACATCTGCAAGACTGACTTGCTGGGGGACGCCGAGCCATGGCAGGCAAGGCTGAGGGGAGGGCAAGAGCTTGCTGCTGCAACATGACGACAGCAGGGCCTTTCTAAGAGAGGGTGTATTCGCTTTGAAAGAGAAAGGGCAATGCTTTTTCTGGCCAGTGCCCTGCAAACACAGACTGAAGGAGCACCGCTGCAGTGCCTGTGCTCTCTCCAGCCAGATGACAGCAAATGCCTTTGCAAATGCCCCTTTGGGTGCAAAGCTCTCCTTGGAGGCTGAGCTCTGGCAGAGTCCTGTGAGTGTCTCTTTGTCTTTGCCACTCGGTTGACACTGTGCCACCAGCACGGCTGCTCTTACAGGGAAGGAATGCAGCACACACAGCCAGCAGGCAAGTGTTTGCAGAGGCCAACGCAAACAAACGCACTAGAAGAAGGGCCCGCACCTTGGCAGGCCCTCCAGATGCACTTGCCCCTGCTCTGCCAGTCACAAGAGATAGGCAGAAAGGAAGCTTGGAAGATGAAATCAATCCTCCCCTTCCCACCCATTCCACCCAAGCCATGGCAAGCACCAACGCAATCCCTTACCTCGCGGGACACAGCTGCTATCTCTCCTTCTGCCATTTGGATCTCCCTAATGACATCGTGCAAAGACCCTCCGTCCATGTATTCCATCACGAGCCAGAGTTCCTCGTGCAGCAGGTAGCTGAAAGGAGGAAACAACCACCTGCAGGTGAATGCGTGCGCTTGCGTGACCTGATGGACCCTTTTGTCCGTGTCTCTCTCCGAGGAAGACAGGACGAAGGGAATAGGCATTCACAAGGCTCTACAGGGCTTGAACTCTGTGCAGTAGAAAAGACTGCTTGGTATGCACAGCTGTGCAACAGGCCATGGGAAATACCATCTCCAGTGCTTTGTCAGAACTCAAGAACCTTGGGGGAAAAATCAAACACCAAACCCAACAGGACAATGGGCACGGAGGGCAGGAACTTGGAGGCTGCTGACGCAGTAAAATTGGGCCGAGACCTGCTCTTTGAAAGCGCACTTCAAACTAGATATGCCGCAAAAGATAAATGCAGCCCCCATGCAAACTCCTCCAAGATGCTGTGGATCAGCCCAGAAAGGGGAAGGAATTAACAGCTCCACCCTCTGCCAGCAACCAAAGGAGTGCTTGAACCTCTGGCTTGCAGCACGTCAGTGACCCTTCACGGCAGAAGAGCAGAACCACTCACCTGTCTACATAGTTCACCACATTGGCGTTCTTATTGTCCCGCATGACCTGGATTTCATTCACGCACAGTTCGTTGCTCTTCACTTGCAACAGACTGATTTTCTTTATGGCCACCTAAAACGACATGCAAACCATGGATCAAAGAAGTCGATGGCACAGGAACACAAGGCCAACAGGGACACTGTGATTTTGGGATGATACAGCTGCGCTGTGCCAAAATGCCTTGGGACTGGACATCAGAGGAACCGGAAGCTGAGCTTGCAAGAGCCCTTTACACTGCTTCCTTGGTCACCACTCCCAGGACACACAGCCAGAAACCCTTTGCCTTGCAAACCTGGCAGAAACACAGTCTCAACTCTCCAGCTCAAAGCTCTAACCACCCTCGCTGCACCCACATTCTTCCCCCAGGGCCTCACTTTATCATCCCCATTTTGAATTCACACACCACTTGCAAGCAGGAAACAACTTAGGCCTAGGAAAAATGGAGCAAAACTCCTGGGAAACCTTGGCCATTTCTAGGGGGCTTGATCATTACTCCGGTGGCCACCGGCATTCTTCACTGCACAACAACTGGGCAAACCCTTACAGATATGACAGATAAAATGCCGCCCTACAAACATCCTGACCGTCCCCCCCACCCCACACCCCCCAGAGAAATAAAAACCGACAGATTTTATGGAAAAATTGTTGTCATGATGAGAACATCATTAAGGACACATCAAAAAAAAACAAGGCTAGCACATCCTCACTTCAGCAATTTTCCATTTGTTCTGCTAAAATGCTTTCCAGCACACCAGTGACATTTGCAATTCCTGACTGATTCTAAAAAGAAATAGCTCATGCCTTGATCCTCTAGTGATACACACCAGGCTCTGAGCAGGGCTTAGGCCCTTGAGAGACTCCTTGCAGACCTCTCTCTCTAAGCACAGTTCCCAAGGGCAGCACTGCACGTGCCTAAGGAACTACCATCAAAATTCCCATGGATTTGCTGACAGCGCGAAAGGAGAAGTCGGGAACCGCGAGCCAAAGCCCCAAAGGGCACCGCCATTCTCTAAGACACCGCCTTGCCACTAAGAACCAGCTAGCGTGTCCTCCTCAGAAAGACAGCCCTTGGCCTCCTTGCATTGCTTGCGGCAGCTCAGAAGGACACAGTCTGTCCCCACTGGGCTTGGCAGGCAGACCCTGCTCTGCACTTCAGTTGCCTTTGCAGCAAAGCTCTACTGGCGACCCAAAGCTCAGGCACAGCTCACAGCACAGGGGAGGGCACTCGAGAGCTGCATAAGCTGCAGCACCACTTGACACTTACCTCTTCTCCTGTGGCAGTCTCCACTGCCGTGCACACAGTGCCGAAACCCCTAGAAACAAAACAGCAGCAGAGAAAGGAGAAGTCCTTTAGTCCCTGCAGAAGCCAGACACTGTGGCCCAAGGAGGAAAAAGAGGCCAGGGACAAACAGCAAATGCACCGCGACACATTCTGCTCTGGCTCCTTTCCCCCTTTCTCTTTCTGTGGCCGTGCGTGTCTGTGATTTTTCCAGACACACACACACACACACACACACACACACACACACATGGCCGTTGGGCCTGCTCACACTTCTCCTTGCAGTGGATGTGCCACACTCAGGCACCTCCACACAGGCCTTCTGAGAAGCTTGAAGCCATGTCACAGACATCAGAAGAAAACCTCTCAACACACATCCTTTCTGCAGCTGACAAGGAAAGTAGTCTCCAGCCACAGCTGCAGCCACAGGCAGAGCAGGCACAGGTCTCCACTGCTGCACACACAAATGGAGAAGTGCTCAAAGCAGAAGATCCTCAGACAGCTGCCTTCTGGCTCCAGAGCCATGGGCAGCTGCTTCTCTTGGGTGCAGCAGACACAGGAAGCACTCTACTTTTCAGGGGACTTCTTCTACATTTGGCTCCTCCCAGAGGAAATGTTGCAAATCAATCCCACTGACAGTCAGCAGAGCTGGCTTTCAGTAGGGAATAGCTTGGTGCTTTCTTTGCAGGAAAGGCCGCAACCCCACAGGATCCACGAGGGCTCTCCCCTCAGGCACTCGATGCCTTTTCCTCTAGAGTGCATTGGCATTGGACACTGGCCTGAAGCTTTGGCTTTTGCCACCTCAGCTACAAAAGAGAGCTGCTGCTTTTGTGTCTGCTTTTGGCTTCTAGACTAGCTAGGTGGTCATCCTGACCACTGAACCTTGTTTTCAGCAAAACGCTGGAACAAAGCTTCCTGAGAGCTGTTCCCTGACAGCCCGCAGCTGCTACCTTGACCTTGGAGGCAATGAAGTTTTTCCTCCTTTCATTGCCACGGATCCTGTATCCTTTTGGGACACAGAGAAATGATTTGTCCCAAGAAAAGCGGCAAGAGGGGGAAAGACACTTGAGGGACAGGAGATGTGCCAGGTGCTGCTCCTTGCTGCAGAAAGGACCATTCCAGCATCCAGGTGTCTTTGCCATGCCTTCAGACCACAGCTATCAATGCTGACCAAAACTGAGACATAGCAGCGTCTCAGCGCAGCGTCTGCACAGCTTTGCAGCTTGCCTGACATCACTCCGGCGACAGGTGACAGCAGCAAAGTACACAGCCCCTCCCTTTGAAGAAGCACCTGTGGCTGCACTCACCCTTTGCCAATAATTTCCAGTTCTGTATATTTAGCCTCCGGATCTCCTTCGCTCACCAGCATCCCTGTAAAAACCCAAAGGAAAGATGCTCACTTCAAAACTGAGATGCCAGCCTGCAGCAGATCACCAAGGCAGCCCCACTCTCTGGCACACTGGGCCCTTTCAACTCCCTCACTGGACAAACAACAACACCATTGCCGCACCAGCACCACCAGCAGCACCACCAAAACAACAGCAGCAGGACAAGCAGCTCTGCAGCACATACGGTCTGCACTAAACTACAAGCCTAAACTAAAATCTAAGCACGTGGAGAAACAGTCCAAGGACACAGAGATCAGAAGGCCACGATCAAGACAAGTGAGTGTGGTCTATAAAACCCAAACCTTTCTGTTCTTGGCCATGAACACTCTGCGCCATTCAACAAAAGCTTGCATCCTTGCAAGCAGCAAAGGCACCTTGGCTTCTGCAATCAATTTGTATCAACAGCTGCCCGCTCCAGAAGCGGAAGAATAGTGCCCAGTGCTTCCAGCAGAGGCATGATCTCCGCCTTGAAGCAGCACTTTACCTAAACAATGCCTTTCTGGCTTGCAAGAGCAGCAGCAGCAGCTGACGTTGCAACCTATTGCCATGGGCCTTAACAATGAGGTTCCTCAGCCTTCAGGAGAGGCTATGATCTGAAGATGACCTTGGCTGTGCCCCACAGGAGCTGGGCCCCACAGGAGCTCCCTGAAGTCGCCTCATTCACAAGGTCCCGGCCTCCTGCTCAGCCACAAACCATCTCTCTTTTGCCTTTTGTACTGAGGCAAGCTCAGGCAAAGCCAAAGCACGCCAGGCTGCCCTCAGAGGCAGCAGCAAGAGCCCGCTGTTCCTTCAGCACCTCCAAGCACAACAACAGCTCCTGTGTGGAGGCCGCAGCAGCCGACACTCAGCCCAGCAGGAACTGCAGGTGGGACAGCTCACGCTGACACACGATCACACAGGGCACTGCTCCAGCACACAGGCATCACAAAGGACATACTCAGCAGGGCCAGGCACTCGTCCTCTGTCCTCTCTCTAAGCAGCTGCTCCATGCTGCCCGAGGAACTACTTGTGCTCCAGGTGCACGAGCTGCTCGCGCTTGACTTTCCAGCTTGGGGACAGGAGGCTTCTTCAGAGCCGGCAGCTGCAGCTCGTGCCGGCGCCAGGCCAGAGGAAGTGGAGCTCTGGGACAAGAAACAAATTTGGGTCAGAAACACGCCTGCCACAGATGCCCCTCCAATCCCATTTCAAATGCAAGCCCCTTGGAAGATGCTGCTGGCCACATCCTGGGCTCTTCACCTCTCGGCTTTTGCTGCCCCCTTCTCTCACACAAGGCGCAAATTCCAAAGGCTGCTTTTACCCCATGCACAACATGACCCCAAAGACACCGCTGACCAAAGCAGGCGCTTACTGATGTTGGCTGCTCAGGCCGTGGGCTGACAGCAGGGACAGGTTCATTAGCACCTTCCTCCTCTTCAGCCTCTTCCTTGACTCCACGTTCAGCAAGAGCAGGGGCTGGTGCTGCCCTTGGGCTCTGGGCACAGACAGCAGCGGGAGGGACAGGAAAGAACCTGTCATTCAGAACCTGACAGATATTCAGCTACAGGCCCCTGCTGCAGCTTAGCTGCTCCTTGAGCTCCCCACAGCTGCTGATGAGCAGGGCCAGGTCCCTCCAGGGGACAGTGGCTCCTCCATATCCTGCAAGGCTGTCAAGTGCATCTTTGCACGGCTCTCCTCACCAGAGATAGGGAGCCTGCACAGCCACTGGCCACCAAGGGCCTCACTTGTACCCCAGCAGCATCCCAAGACACCCTAATGCTACCTCTTGTCTCTTGCTAAGAGGAATTCACAGCCCCTATCAGAGTGGTGGGGAACGGATGCCTAAATGTCCAAGTTCCACACCCCTTTCCCAGGGGTGAAACACTCTGCAAGTGCCAGAAAGATTCCAGCCTGACTCAGCATCTTCAACTACGCAGGGGAGGTGCTGTCTGATCAAAAACTTCCAGCTCTCCTTTGCTCCAGCCACAGGGCCACTCCCAGCTGCCACTTACTGATGCTGGATGCTCAGGCCCCACAGTAGCAGCAGCTGCAGCTTGGTGGGCATCTTCCTCCCCTTTGGCCTCTTCTTCAGGAAGATGCGCAGCCGCAGGAGGCTCTGAGGTTGCTTTTGGGCTCTGCAGACAGACAGCAACGGGAGGGACAGGCAACCTTCTTGATATTCAGCTCTAGAACCCAGATGCACTAAGGAGGAATCATCTGGATTCTAAGTTGCTCAGCCTCCAGCTAATTGGACCAATCAGAGCAGACTGCGCTCTCTTGCACAGGAGAAATTCCATCATGCATTCAAGCAACGAGCAACCCCACTTTCCACTGCTTAAAAGCTCTGAAATGGAACTGGGCAAAACAGACACACATCCTCCACACATTGCTGCTGCTGCTGCTGCTGCTGCTGCTGCTGCAGAGAGCCCGCACTGTACTTTCATTCATCCAAGCAGGCTGGCACTGGACTGCAGCAGGCCCAGCTCACAGCTTGCTCCACAGCTGTCCAATGCTACCAACGCCAAAGGCTCCTTTCCCACTCACCCAAGGGCTGGATTCTCTCCAGGCACGGGCGATGTGACCTGCAACACACAAAGGAAAAAGAACCCCATGCTGTGAGAAAACTGCCCGCTCCGGGAAAACCCACCAAAAATCAACCCAAAGCCAGAGCATACTGCTTTCACTCCATGCCTCCAGCAGCAAGCCTCGTGTCACACAGCAAGCAAGACAACAGCACAAAGGATTGCCTCGTGTCTGTCTTTTGTCCTTTTTGGCCACTCAACCCTCAGAAACCTGAGGCCCATGAAGTCCAAGTTCTGAAACAGTCATTGTTTCTGCCCTGCCCCACCCAGCAGGAGCTACAGCTCGTCTCCTTCCTGTATTTCAGTTTTCTGAAGAGATGCAAGCGTCAGTTGCCACGAGCTTGCTGAAAACTTTTGCCCCGAAATGCTTCAGCCCAAGCCCTTTAGCCATGGTGGCAGTTCTAATGTGACGCTGCACAGCAACACCTCCTGTGCCCAGCAGCATACCGGAACTTGTCTGAAATGTCTATTTCAAGGGCCTTTCCCAAGCTGATTCTGTGATTTCCTCACAGAGGGAAGGGCTCTTTCAGCACACAGGAACTGTCAAGTCCCACACACATGTGCTGGGATGGGGGAATGCAGACAAGAAGAGGCTTCCCCTCAGTCCTGGAGAGCAGCGCAGTTTTTCCAAGCGCTCCTTCTAAGCTCTCCCTGTCTTCCCCTCTTAGAAGTTGTCATTCTTGAGCCAGCAAACGCAGGAGATTCCAGACTCCACTGCCACAGGCCATGCCGTGTGGGGAGAAGAAGCCCAGCAGGCTACATTACAAATGCAGCCCACGCCCCGCTGGCTAGAGACACCCCCTTGTCAGCTGCAGCTGCTGACAGCAGCTTTACCCAACAAAAGGCCTCTTCATGGCCTTTGGCCTTCCATCTGCTGCACCGAATAGAAGCGCCTACTTACGTGCCAGGTGGGTGAAAAAGTAGCCAGAATAAGCCACGGTAAAAGCCGTGCAAACTGCAGCACACACTCTCTCCATGGCGGGAGCTATGCTGCTCAAGTCAGCTCCAGACAGCACTTGTGGGGACAAACAAAAATCCTGCGAGAGCTCTCAGGGTGCAGCTGGCTGTCAGAGACCTCGTCGATCAGCAGGTTGCACCTGCAGGGAGCATGCCAAAGAGCTGCTCTGCCCACTGAGGCCTCCCGTGCCTGGGCACAGCAACTTTGCCTTGACAGCGCTGGGATGCGGCCGCTGACATCACAATAGCAGCTGCTCTAGGCTGCCTTGTGAAGTCATGCAGAGAAGCACACCTTCTCACTTCAGCTAAGGCCAAAAGGCACCTGCAAAGTTCTCCTCTGCTACAAAGCAACACAAAAAGGCCGCCTAGTCCATAAGCTGTTGCTCAAGGCATCTGGGAGTAACACCAAGAACACAGGAAGCCCTTGTAGCCCACGCTGAGAAGCTGAACACGGAGAAGGGACCATGATGATGTGAGGAGAAACCAAAAAAGAGAACAGCACCTTTGGCCACTCATTGTCCTGTGTTAAATCATGAGGCTTGATGCAGGTGGGGCTCTAAAAGGCAGCATCAATGGAAATCCCCCCTTCAGTGCCAGCTGTGGGACAAAACCTCAGGAAGGCCTTTCAGAGCCCTTCTTCCTCACTTGTTTGCTGCAGAACAAGGTGGGACACAGGCCTAAAAAGGTACATTGATGAAAACATGGAAAGCTAAGCAACACATCCACTAAAATCACATCATCCTCCTGCTGCACTGCTGTAGCATTTCCAAGGAGGCTCGCCCATCTGAGGTGCACCTGAGGGAGCTTCCCTGGGCAAACGTGTGCCTCAGAGGGAGCTGCCTGCTGCAGATGGGAAGGAAGGAAGAAAGGAAGGAAAAGAAAGAAAGAAAGAAAGAAAGGAAGGAAGGAAAAGAAAGAAAAGAAAGAAAGAGAGAAAGAAAGAAAGAGAGAAAGAAAGAAAAACAAAGAAAGAAAGAAAGAGAATAGAAGGTACCAGCATCATCGCTGTGGGCCGAGTCCCAAAGTGCTGGAAGGAGTAAAGCAGTGTGCCCAAGTGGGCTGGTCCCAGAGAAACTGAAGTTTTGAGGCAGAGACCAAATAGATCACGTGCTGGAGCAGCTACGGGAAGGCAGGCTGAGGAAAACAGAAAAACCACCGCCATTCCAAAACGTGGATGCTTCCTTCTCCCTCCTCCTCTTGCATTCCAACCTCTTTTGCTCTCTTTGCCATGTTGTGGTTTAAGCCCAGGCAGCAAGCAAGTGCCACACACAGCCATTCTCACTCGATGCCCGGTCACCAGCAGGCTGGCCTGTGCAGAGAATTGGAAGGGTAGAAGCTGGAAAATTGCCAGGTGCAGAAAACAATTGAGCTGCATAGGGAATGCAGAAGCCTCATGCATAGGCCAAGAAACCCCTTTGAACTCATTCCCCATTTCCCAAGTGGAGGCAGGTGTTTCACATCTCCAGGACATCAGGGACCCCTCAAGCCTCACAGTGACTTGAGAAGACAAATGCCATCACTCCAAACATCCTTCCTCCTGCTGGTACCCAGCTTGAAATACTGAGCAGCATGTGGGATGGTCAGGAATATCTCTTTGGCCACTTTGGGTCCCCTGCCCTGGCTGTGTCTCCTGCCAGCCTCGTGTGCAGCATGACCCCAGGGAGCTCTGTCTGGGCAGCTCCTTCCCTAGTGCGGGGTGCCCAGCTGACACAGCCCTTGGCTCACACAGATCCAAACTGCAGAACTTTTCATCCCTCATCTTGGCCTCAGTTCCCGTAGCAGAACTCGTGTTCCCACCATATCGGAAAAATAATGTTAGGAGAAATGGGGCAACTGAGAGACTGGATAAAAAGTGCTTTCTAGCCTTATGGCATCAATCTCATAGAAAGGTGAGGCATTAAAGGTGTTACATCCAGTGCCATAGTATCAGAAGCCTTTCCCTTCTTCATTCCGATGCCTTATGTTCGTTTTTTCACTAGTCACATACTTCTGCAAAACTTGTGAACATCTTTTCATAGCAATCATTAATTCCTTACTTTCTGCAGCCTTGCCAGAATGCATCATTTTTCAACCAATCATACAGCATTTCTAAATTCACATTGCTGCATCTTCATCTTTTCACTAACTTTAGAACAAGTTCTATTGCTACGTTTGAAAACCTTTTGCAACCTTACTTAACGTATTGCCTGGCTTGCATAACACATCTTTCCCTTTGCTTAAAACATATTTCCATTTCAAGTGCAAACCTGTATTCCTCTTTCCTGTCTGCTTCACTTTTTAGCTTGTAATTCTAAAGGCCTTCCCTAAAGTCTCAGGTTAAACATTGTATCCATCTCTACCTCTGAGCCTGGATGCACAAGGCCCGGAGAGCTCTCTGGCCTTTGCATTTCCCACAAGCGAATGAGCAAAGAGCTCATTTCCCATTTCCCAAGGTGTAATGGTTTCGTTTGTTTGTTTGTTTGTTTCCGGGCCAATGTACCAATAATGTAATAGTTTAAGGTTTGCCAATTTTAATATCGTTACCTTTTGTGGTGAACTAGAATTAGGAGTAAAAGTAAAGCAGGCCAAACACTTACAAAGGGAATAAAGAAAAAGACTTTATTAACTACACAAAGAATAAGAATAATAAATTCAGAGCAGATTTTCAGACCAGCTCTTCTTTCCCCCTTTGTTACAGCTTAACAACATGCAGAGACACTTCCGTCAATTTCTTCCGTAAATTATCTTTTCCAGTTCACTTTAGGGAGAGGAGTTTCTTTTTCTTTAGCTATAAGGATCTTTTACTAAGAGAGGAAATTGCCAGTTCTCTTTTGACTCCACTTGCTCAGGATTCACAGCTGCCCGGGATCTGCTGTCAGGAAACTCCTCCCACTTCACAGTCTGTTCACAACTGAGTTGCGGGCCATGGTAAAAAGTCATGGGGTATTACTTGTAAGGATGAGCTACTCCAAGGCAAAAGTTCTCTTTAGCTCACTTCTCTCTCTGTTTATATATTATTCCCAGGAACAGAGATCCCCCTCTTTTCCTCAGGGCAAAGGATTCTTCAAACCCTTTACACCTTGCTCCACCCCCCCACCACCCCAGGTCTCTCTTTTTTTCCATGGTTTAAAGAAAATGTTTGTGAAGCACAGTCCACCCCTATAACTTACAAAAAAGATATTTCAGCCCACCTTCATGGAGTCTCTTCATTCTCCTTCCATTTAGAAACTTAGCTTTGACTTCATTGACTTTGGTGTATCTTTTCTGTTCTTCTTCCTCTCACCCACGGGAAGATGAAAGGCGGTAAGTCTTATCTGAGCATTGGAAAAAAACTTAAAATCTCCCACAGAAGTTGCAGGAGATGGGCCCGGCCATGCGGCAGCTGTGTCAGGAGCTCAGGCCGCCCAGGCCACGCTGGAGGGGCAGGACGAAAACTGCAAAGTCCAGCCAGAGGAGAAATGGGTGCCAAGGCTCTGGCTCCATGGCTTTCTTCCGGCTCTCACTGCACCCGGCTCCAGCTGCAGGCCGGGGGTTCTCCCTCTGCCTTGCCCAGCACACAAAGCCGTGGGGGGCTCTCCCAAACGGGGCCCAGCTGCCTCCCCCCAGGCCGTGAGGGCGGCCGGGCGGGCTCGGCCACCCCAGGGCTGCTCCGAGCCGGGGCAGGGCAGGGCCCCGCCGAGCCACAGCCGCACCGGGAAAAGGCGAGGATCCCAGCAATGGGCCTCTCCTCCTCTTGACCACTGGGGCCCCTGCTTAAAGATGGGGCCCGGCAGCCTCTGGAGCTTGGCCCTGTGCCTGGCCCGGGCCCCATACTAGAAGGGACCGGTGCTAGGCCAATGCCACACCTTAAGAGGCCAAAAATGCAAGAGAGCGTTCCCGGGGCTTACCTGCTTCAAATGTGATGCACGGAGCAAACCGACTTTTCCAATTCTTTTCTCAGGCTGTCAACAACTAAACCAGCCTCCAATTGGTCCCATCAATCCACAGAGGAAGTTCTCATGGGGAAAAACTTGCTAGTGGGCACGCCCGCCAGGGTAAAACCAGCACACAAGGGGAGGCAGGTGTTTCACATCTCCAGGACATCAGGGACCCCTCAAGCCTCACAGTGACTTGAGAAGACAAATGCCATCACTCCAAACATCCTTCCTCCTGCAGGCACCCAGCTTGAAATACTGAGCAGCATGTGGGATGGTCAGGAATATCTCTTTGGCCACTTTGGGTCCCCTGCCCTGGCTGTGTCTCCTGCCAGCCTCGTGTGCAGCATGACCCCAGGGAGCTCTGTCTGGGCAGCTCCTTCCCTAGTGCGGGGTGCCCAGCTGACACAGCCCTTGGCTCACACAGATCCAAACTGCAGAACTTTTCATCCCTCATCTTGGCCTCAGTTCCCGTAGGAGAACGCATGTTCCTGCTGGACACTCACCTGCGCCTGAGCCTGTGGAGAAGCCTGGCTGCCTTCCTCTCTGCCCAGGGCAGCACAGACACTCCCAAACTTTCCCAGCACCTGCCACACAACCACGGCCACAGCGGCGTCCCCAGCAGTGACACCCCTGCTCTGCTCTGTTTTGCCCTCTTCTGCTCCTCTATTCACAGCTAAAAGCCTGTATCTCCACAAGGAGGTTTGTTCTGGAGGAAGACCTCCGCCCACTTCCAAACTGACTCCCAAACCCCATCCCTCTATCTTCCCATGCTTTAGAAACACCTGACCATTCAGACTCAAATTTACAGCTTATTCACAGAAGGAAGGGAAGCTTCCAACACAGTGATGGTTTTACAGTATTTATTTTGACTATCAGCCTCAACTATCTACAAACTACAAACTACAAACTACTCCTTCCAACCTACAAACTCAAAAGAACAACAAACAACAACGGCCTCTTGCACGGCTAGAATCTTCTGTCAGCCATAAACTGCTGCGCTGCCATGATCAGAGGCGTCAGGCTGGAGGTCGGCTTGGCTGAAGTTACAAACGGATGCTGCCCAAAGAGAAAAAGAACAAATGAACTTCTGCTTTCCTCACAGGCTGAAGCAGCCTTTCTCTGGCTACCAGAGACACAGAGAAACGAGGGCAGTCTGTGCACCTCTGTCTCCCTGTCCAGGACTTTCCTGCCACAGGCAAACATGGCTTCCAATTCCACAAATGCATGAAGCCAGAGGTCTGCAGCTTAAGGAGACTTAGTCTAATTGTCATTGCAAGGCTCCTTCCAAGCCATGGCAGGCCGGGATTCTCCTTGTTTTTCCTTTGGAAAGCCCCCAGAATGGAGATTCTTAGGAGCGGGGCCCACCTGACGCCTTGGACTTGAGCAGAGGAGGAGCCCCTGGCAGTGGGTAGCTGGCACAGCCTGTAGCTGCTCTGCCTTTTACCTGCAGAAGTTCCTGGGCAGACCAGCGCCTGTCCTCGTCTGTCTCCAGGCAGCAGTGCAGAAAGTCTCGCAACCAAGCCGACTGCTGCCTGGGCTTCTGCAGCTTCGGGGTGCCCCCGGTGCTGATCAGCTGTCGAGCCTAGAGAAGAAGGCAACGCCACACTCCACCTGTCTCCTTCGCACCCAAAACTGCTCACCCACACCCCGCTGGCCAAGCTGCACTCTCACAAGTGGCCCTTTCTTCCCCACCAGAGGCTGTGACATGCCTTTCCCACCCCAACCAACTGAACCCAAAGCCAGAGGCAACCACAGCCAGTCCAATGTGCAAAGGCTCCTGCCTTCAGCCCTGATTTCATGGGCTGATTGGGAATCAGGAGCAAATCCATCAGCAAAAGCACACTCGGCTTCTCCGAGGACTGACACCAGCTCTACCGCCAATTTGGAAGAGGGACTTTGGTCTAACTCTATTCTTCACAAGGATTCTACCGTAACATGCAGCTTTGCGCTGCTCACTGCTCCCTTAGGCAAAGCTGCCACCAAGCAAATGGCATCAGCGTACTTTGGGCCGTTCCGAATTCAAGGGCAAGGGGAATAATACAGGGCAAGAAGCACAAGAGACTATGCAGGCCGGGAGCTATGGTCTTCAGGTGTTACCAAGCTTGGCAGGCAGAAGAACGGGGGCAGATTTTCTTAGAGGGACGGGAGCATCTGAGAGAAGTTGCAGCGCACCGTGCGGGAGGTTTCCATCAGGTAAGGAGGAGCTCCTTCCACCATCTCCATCCCCACGATGCCAAAGGACCAGATGTCCACTTTGGGGCCGTAGGGCTTCCTGGTGAAAATTTCAGGCGCCATCCAGTAAGTAGTCCCGACAGCCGATCTGCGTTTGCTCTGCTCAGCCGTGAGCTGAGCAGCGAGGCCAAAATCAGCTGAGGAGAAAAAACACACTCGGATCAAGCCAGCGTGAAGTAGGAAAGCAAAGAGAAGAAGTCCCCACTCTCCCAGTGCCCAAGAAGGCAGTGTGGAATCCAAAGGGAATGCAAACGGGAATGGCATGCTGGCATTCCTAACAGCTGCAGCTGAGGAAATAGCAGATGGGCCACTTAGCAAAAGCCCCCCGTTTCACACAGTGGCTTTTAGTTCCCTGAAGCTCCAGACTGAAACTGCCTTGCTTGCGTGAGGGCACACACAGCCCAAAGCCCCTCCTGACACCTTCTTCCCAGCCACACCGCCCTGCACCTTGTGGCTGTGCTCTGCGCTTGCAGCAGGGCAGCCTGCACTGCCACAGGCACCACTCTTGGGCAACTGGAAGTCACTCAAATGCACCCCCAGCCCACAGCCCACCACGGCTGGGCCTGCCCTTAACAACACCCACCCAGCTTGACAGATCCATCCAAGCCCAGGAGAATGTTGTGGCTTTTGATGTCTCGGTGGATCACTTGCTTGCAGTGAAGGAAATCCAGGCCTTGCAGGCACTGAGGGAGGAAAAACAAACAGGAGATCTGACTTCGTCCCTCATGCAGTGCAGTGGCACATCTGCAAGACTGACTTGCTGGGGGACGCCGAGCCATGGCAGGCAAGGCTGAGGGGAGGGCAAGAGCTTGCTGCTGCAACATGACGACAGCAGGGCCTTTCTAAGAGAGGGTGTATTCGCTTTGAAAGAGAAAGGACGATGCTTTTTCTGGCCAGTGCCCTGCAAACACAGACTGAAGGAGCACCGCTGCAGTGCCTGTGCTCTCTCCAGCCAGATGACAGCAAATGCCTTTGCAAATGCCCCTTTGGGTGCAAAGCTCTCCTTGGAGGCTGAGCTCTGGCAGAGTCCTGTGAGTGTCTCTTTGTCTTTGCCACTCGGTTGACACTGTGCCACCAGCACGGCTGCTCTTACAGGGAAGGAATGCAGCACACACAGCCAGCAGGCAAGTGTTTGCAGAGGCCAACGCAAACAAACGCACTAGAAGAAGGGCCCGCACCTTGGCAGGCCCTCCAGATGCACTTGCCCCTGCTCTGCCAGTCACAAGAGATAGGCAGAAAGGAAGCTTGGAAGATGAAATCAATCCTCCCCTTCCCACCCATTCCACCCAAGCCATGGCAAGCACCAACGCAATCCCTTACCTCGCGGGACACAGCTGCTATCTCTCCTTCTGCAATTTGGATCTCCCTAATGACATCGTGCAAAGACCCTCCGTCCATGTATTCCATCACGAGCCAGAGTTCCTCGTGCACCAGGTAGCTGAAAGGAGGAAACAACCACCTGCAGGTGAATGCGTGCGCTTGCGTGACCTGATGGACCCTTTTGTCCGTGTCTCTCTCCGAGGAAGACAGGACGAAGGGAATAGGCATTCACAAGGCTCTACAGGGCTTGAACTCTGTGCAGTAGAAAAGACTGCTTGGTATGCACAGCTGTGCAACAGGCCATGGGAAATACCATCTCCAGTGCTTTGTCAGAACTCAAGAACCTTGGGGGAAAAATCAAACACCAAACCCAACAGGACAATGGGCACGGAGGGCAGGAACTTGGAGGCTGCTGACGCAGTAAAATTGGGCCGAGACCTGCTCTTTGAAAGCGCACTTCAAACTAGATATGCCGCAAAAGATAAATGCAGCCCCCATGCAAACTCCTCCAAGATGCTGTGGATCAGCCCAGAAAGGGGAAGGAATTAACATAGCTCCACCCTCTGCCAGCAACCAAAGGAGTGCTTGAACCTCTGGCTTGCAGCACGTCAGTGACCCTTCACGGCAGAAGAGCAGAACCACTCACCTGTCTACATAGTTCACCACATTGGCGTTCTTATTGTCCCGCATGACCTGGATTTCATTCACGCACAGTTCGTTGCTCTTCACTTGCAACAGACTGATTTTCTTTATGGCCACCTAAAACGACATGCAAACCATGGATCAAAGAAGTCGATGGCACAGGAACACAAGGCCAACAGGGACACTGTGATTTTGGGATGATACAGCTGCGCTGTGCCAAAATGCCTTGGGACTGGACATCAGAGGAACCGGAAGCTGAGCTTGCAAGAGCCCTTTACACTGCTTCCTTGGTCGCCACTCCCAGGACACACAGCCAGAAACCCTTTGCCTTGCAAACCTGGCAGAAACACAGTCTCAACTCTCCAGCTCAAAGCTCTAACCACCCTCGTTGCACCCACATTCTTCCCCCAGGGCCTCACTTTATCATCCCCATTTTGAATTCACGCACCACTTGCAAGCAGGAAACAACTTAGGCCTAGGAAAAATGGAGCAAAACTCCTGGGAAACCTTGGCCATTTCTAGGGGGCTTGATCATTACTCCGGTGGCCACCGGCATTCTTCACTGCACAACAACAGGGCAAACCCTTACAGATATGACAGATAAAATGCCGCCCTACAAACATCCTGACCGTCCCCCCCACCCCACCCCACCCCACACCCCCCAGAGAAATAAAAGCTGACAGATTTTATGGAAAAATTGTTGTCATGATGAGAACATCATTAAGGACACATCAAAAAAAAACAAGGCTAGCACATCCTCACTTCAGCAATTTTCCATTTGTTCTGCTAAAATGCTTTCTAGCACACCAGTGACATTTGCAATTCCTGACTGATTCTAAAAAGAAATAGCTCATGCCTTGATCCTCTAGCGATACACACCAGGCTCTGAGCAGGGCTTAGGCCCTCGAGAGACTCCTTGCAGACCTCTCTCTCTAAGCACAGTTCCCAAGGGCAGCACTGCACGTGCCTAAGGAACTACCATCAAAATTCCCATGGATTTGCTGACAGCGCGAAAGGAGAACTCGGGAACCGCGAGCCAAAGCCCCAAAGGGCACCGCCATTCTCTAAGACACCGCCTTGCCACTAAGAACCAGCTAGCGTGTCCTCCTCAGAAAGACAGCCCTTGGCCTCCTTGCATTGCTTGCGGCAGCTCAGAAGGACACAGTCTGTCCCCACTGGGCTTGGCAGGCAGACCCTGCTCTGCACTTCAGTTGCCTTTGCAGCAAAGCTCTAGTGGCGACCCAAAGCTCAGGCACAGCTCACAGCACAGGGGAGGGCACTCGAGAGCTGCACAAGCTGCAGCACCGCTTGACACTTACCTCTTCTCCTGTGGCAGTCTCCACTGCCGTGCACACAGTGCCGAAACCCCTAGAAACAAAACAGCAGCAGAGAAAGGAGAAGTCCTTTAGTCCCTGCAGAAGCCAGACACTGTGGCCCAAGGAGGAAAAAGAGGCCAGGGACAAACAGCAAATGCACCGCGACACATTCTGCTCTGGCTCCTTTCCCCCTTTCTCTTTCTGTGTCCGTGCGTGTCTGTGATTTTTCCAGACACACACACACACACACACACACACACACACATGGCCGTTGGGCCTGCTCACACTTCTCCTTGCAGTGGATGTGCCACACTCAGGCACCTCCACACAGGCCTTCTGAGAAGCCTGAAGCCATGTCACAGACATCAGAAGAAAACCTCTCAACACACATCCTTTCTGCAGCTGACAAGGAAAGTAGTCTCCAGCCACAGCTGCAGCCACAGGCAGAGCAGGCACAGGTCTCCACTGCTGCACACACAAATGGAGAAGTGCTCAAAGCAGAAGATCCTCAGACAGCTGCCTTCTGGCTCCAGAGCCATGGGCAGCTGCTTCTCTTGGGTGCAGCAGACACAGGAAGCACTCTACTTTTCAGGGGACTTCTTCTACATTTGGCTCCTCCCAGAGGAAATGTTGCAAATCAATCCCACTGACAGTCAGCAGAGCTGGCTTTCAGTAGGGAATAGCTTGGTGCTTTCTTTGCAGGAAAGGCCGCAACCCCACGGGACCCACGAGGGCTCTCCCCTCAGGCACTCGATGCCTTTTCCTCTAGAGTGCATTGGCATTGGACACTGGCCTGAAGCTTTGGCTTTTGCCACCTCAGCTACAAAAGAGAGCTGCTTCTTTTGTGTCTGCTTTTGGCTTCTAGACTAGCTAGGTGGTCATCCTGACCACTGAACCTTGTTTTCAGCAAAACGCTGGAACAAAGCTTCCTGAGAGCTGTTCCCTGACAGCCCGCAGCTGCTACCTTGACCTTGGAGGCAATGAAGCTTTTCCTCCTTTCATTGCCACGGATCCTGTATCCTTTTGGGACACAGAGAAATGATTTGTCCCAAGAAAAGCGGCAAGAGGGGGAAAGACACTTGAGGGACAGGAGATGTGCCAGGTGCTGCTCCTTGCTGCAGAAAGGACCATTCCAGCATCCAGGTGTCTTTGCCATGCCTTCAGACCACAGCTATCAATGCTGACCAAAACTGAGACATAGCAGCGTCTCAGCGCAGCGTCTGCACAGCTTTGCAGCTTGCCTGACATCACTCCGGCGACAGGTGACAGCAGCAAAGTACACAGCCCCTCCCTTTGAAGAAGCACCTGTGGCTGCACTCACCCTTTGCCAATAATTTCCAGTTCTGTATATTTAGCCTCCGGATCTCCTTCGCTCACCAGCATCCCTGTAAAAACCCAAAGGAAAGATGCTCACTTCAAAACTGAGATGCCAGCCTGCAGCAGATCACCAAGGCAGCCCCACTCTCTGGCACACTGGGCCCTTTCAACTCCCTCACTGGACAAACAACAACACCATTGCCGCACCAGCACCACCAGCAGCACCACCAAAACAACAGCAGCAGGACAAGCAGCTCTGCAGCACATACGGTCTGCACTAAACTAGAAGCCTAAACTAAAATCTAAGCACGTGGAGAAACAGTCCAAGGACACAGAGATCAGAAGGCCACGACCAAGACAAGTGAGTGTGGTCTATAAAACCCAAACCTTTCTGTTCTTGGCCATGAACACTCTGTGCCATTCAACAAAAGCTGGCATCCTTGCAAGCAGCAAAGGCACCTTGGCTTCTGCAATCAATTTGTATCAACAGCTGCCCGCTCCAGAAGCGGAAGAATAGTGCCCAGTGCTTCCAGCAGAGGCATGATCTCCGCCTTGAAGCAGCACTTTACCTAAACAATGCCTTTCTGGCTTGCAAGAGCAGCAGCAGCAGCTGATGTTGCAACCTATTGCCATGGGCCTTAACAATGAGGTTCCTCAGCCTTCAGGAGAGGCTATGATCTGAAGATGACCTTGGCTGTGCCCCACAGGAGCTGGGCCCCACAGGAGCTCCCTGAAGCCGCCTCATTCACAAGGTCCCGGCCTCCTGCTCAGCCACAAACCATCTCTCTTTTGCCTTTTGTACTGAGGCAAGCTCAGGCAAAGCCAAAGCACGCCAGGCTGCCCTCAGAGGCAGCAGCAAGAGCCCGCTGTTCCTTCAGCACCTCCAAGCACAACAACAGCTCCTGTGTGGAGGCCGCAGCAGCCGACACTCAGCCCAGCAGGAACTGCAGGTGGGACAGCTCACGCTGACACACGATCACACAGGGCACTGCTCCAGCACACAGGCATCACAAAGGACATACTCAGCAGGGCCAGGCACTCGTCCTCTGTCCTCTCTCTAAGCAGCTGCTCCATGCTGCCCGAGGAACTACTTGTGCTCCAGGTGCACGAGCTGCTCGCGCTTGACTTTCCAGCTTGGGGACAGGAGGCTTCTTCAGAGCCGGCAGCTGCAGCTCGTGCCGGCGCCAGGCCAGAGGAAGTGGAGCTCTGGGACAAGAAACAAATTTGGGTCAGAAACACGCCTGCCACAGATGCCCCTCCAATCCCATTTCAAATGCAAGTTCCTTGGAAGATGCTGCTGGCCACATCCTGGGCTCTTCACCTCTCGGCTTTTGCTGCCCCCTTCTCTCACACAAGGCGCAAATTCCAAAGGCTGCTTTTACCCGATGCACAACATGACCCCAAAGACACCGCTGACCAAAGCAGGCGCTTACTGATGTTGGCTGCTCAGGCCGTGGGCTGACAGCAGGGACAGGTTCATTAGCACCTTCCTCCTCTTCAGCCTCTTCCTTGACTCCAAGTTCAGCAAGAGCAGGGGCTGGTGCTGCCCTTGGGCTCTGGGCACAGACAGCAGCGGGAGGGACAGGAAAGAACCTGTCATTCAGAACCTGACAGATATTCAGCTACAGGCCCCTGCTGCAGCTTAGCTGCTCCTTGAGCTCCCCACAGCTGCTGATGAGCAGGGCCAGGTCCCTCCAGGGGACAGTGGCTCCTCCATATCCTGCAAGGCTGTCAAGTGCATCTTTGCACGGCTCTCCTCACCAGAGATAGGGAGCCTGCACAGCCACTGGCCACCAAGGGCCTCACTTGTACCCCAGCAGCATCCCAAGACACCCTAATGCTACCTCTTGTCTCTTGCTAAGAGGAATTTACAGCCCCTATCAGAGTGGTGGGGAAGGGATGCCTAAATGTCCAAGTTCCACACCCCTTTCCCAGGGGTGAAACACTCTGCAAGTGCCAGAAAGATTCCAGCCTGACTCAGCATCTTCAACTACGCAGGGGAGGTGCTGTCTGATCAAAAACTTCCAGCTCTCCTTTGCTCCAGCCACAGGGCCACTCCCAGCTGCCACTTACTGATGCTGGATGCTCAGGCCCCACAGTAGCAGCAGCTGCAGCTTGGTGGGCATCTTCCTCCCCTTTGGCCTCTTCTTCAGGAAGATGCGCAGCCGCAGGAGGCTCTGAGGTTGCTTTTGGGCTCTGCAGACAGACAGCAACGGGAGGGACAGGCAACCTTCTTGATATTCAGCTCTAGAACCCAGATGCACTAAGGAGGAATCATCTGGATTCTAAGTTGCTCAGCCTCCAGCTAATTGGACCAATCAGAGCAGACTGCGCTCTCTTGCACAGGAGAAATTCCATCATGCATTCAAGCAACGAGCAACCCCACTTTCCACTGCTTAAAAGCTCTGAAATGGAACTGGGCAAAACAGACACACATCCTCCACACATTGCTGCTGCTGCTGCTGCAGAGAGCCCGCACTGTACTTTCATTCATCCAAGCAGGCTGGCACTGGACTGCAGCAGGCCCAGCTCACAGCTTGCTCCACAGCTGTCCAATGCTACCAACGCCAAAGGCTCCTTTCCCACTCACCCAAGGGCTGGATTCTCTCCAGGCACGGGCGATGTGACCTGCAACACACAAAGGAAAAAGAACCCCATGCTGTGAGAAAACTGCCCGCTCCGGGAAAACCCACCAAAAATCAACCCAAAGCCAGAGCATATTGCTTTCACTCCATGCCTCCAGCAGCAAGCCTCGTGTCACACAGCAAGCAAGACAACAGCACAAAGGATTGCCTCGTGTCTGTCTTTTGTCCTTTTTGGCCACTCAAGCCCCAGAAACCTGAGGCCCATGAAGTCCAAGTTCTGAAACAGTCATTGTTTCTGCCCTGCCCCACCCAGCAGGAGCTACAGCTCGTCTCCTTCCTGTATTTCAGTTTTCTGAAGAGATGCAAGCGTCAGTTGCCACGAGCTTGCTGAAAACTTTTGCCCCGTAACACTTCAGCCCAAGCCCTTTAGCCATGGTGGCAGTTCTAATGTGACGCAGCACAGCAGCACCTCCTGTGCCCAGCAGCATACCGGAACTTGTCTGAAATGTCTATTTCAAGGGCCTTTCCCAAGCTGATTCTGTGATTTCCTCACAGAGGGAAGGGCTCTTTCAGCACACAGGAACTGTCAAGTCCCACACACATGTGCTGGGATGGGGGAATGCAGACAAGAAGAGGCTTCCCCTCAGTCCTGGAGAGCAGCGCAGTTTTTCCAAGCGCTCCTTCTAAGCTCTCCCTGTCTTCCCCTCTTAGAAGTTGTCATTCTTGAGCCAGCAAACGCAGGAGATTCCAGACTCCACTGCCACAGGCCATGCCGTGTGGGGAGAAGAAGCCCAGCAGGCTACATTACAAATGCAGCCCACGCCCCGCTGGCTAGAGACACCCCCTTGTCAGCTGCAGCTGCTGACAGCAGCTTTACCCAACAAAAGGCCTCTTCATGGCCTTTGGCCTTCCATCTGCTGCACCGAATAGAAGCGCCTACTTACGTGCCAGGTGGGTGAAAAAGTAGCCAGAATAAGCCACGGTAAAAGCCGTGCAAACTGCAGCACACACTCTCTCCATGGCGGGAGCTATGCTGCTCAAGTCGGCACCAGACAGCACTTGTGGGGACAAACAAAAATCCTGCGAGAGCTCTCAGGGTGCAGCTGGCTGTCAGAGACCTCGTCGATCAGCAGGTTGCACCTGCAGGGAGCATGCCAAAGAGCTGCTCTGCCCACTGAGGCCTCCCGTGCCTGGGCACAGCAACTTTGCCTTGACAGCGCTGGGATGCGGCCGCTGACATCACAATAGCAGCTGCTCTAGGCTGCCTTGTGAAGTCATGCAGAGAAGCACACCTTCTCACTTCAGCTAAGGCCAAAAGGCACCTGCAAAGTTCTCCTCTGCTACAAAGCAACACAAAAAGGCCGCCTAGTCCATAAGCTGTTGCTCAAGGCATCTGGGAGTAACACCAAGAACACAGGAAGCCCTTGTAGCCCACGCTGAGAAGCTGAACACGGAGAAGGGACCATGATGATGTGAGGAGAAACCAAAAAAGAGAACAGCACCTTTGGCCACTCATTGTCCTGTGTTAAATCATGAGGCTTGATGCAGGTGGGGCTCTAAAAGGCAGCATCAATGGAAATCCCCCCTTCAGTGCCAGCTGTGGGACAAAACCTCAGGAAGGCCTTTCAGAGCCCTTCTTCCTCACTTGTTTGCTGCAGAACAAGGTGGGACACAGGCCTAAAAAGGTACATTGATGAAAACATGGAAAGCTAAGCAACACATCCACTAAAATCACATCATCCTCCTGCTGCACTGCTGTAGCATTTCCAAGGAGGCTCGCCCATCTGAGGTGCACCTGAGGGAGCTTCCCTGGGCAAACGTGTGCCTCAGAGGGAGCTGCCTGCTGCAGATGGGAAGGAAGGAAGAAAGGAAGGAAAAGAAAGAAAGAAAGAAAGAAAGGAAGGAAGGAAAAGAAAGAAAAGAAAGAAAGAGAGAAAGAAAGAAAGAGAGAAAGAAAGAAAAACAAAGAAAGAAAGAAAGAGAATAGAAGGTACCAGCATCATCGCTGTGGGCCGAGTCCCAAAGTGCTGGAAGGAGTAAAGCAGTGTGCCCAAGTGGGCTGGTCCCAGAGAAACTGAAGTTTTGAGGCAGAGACCAAATAGATCACGTGCTGGAGCAGCTACGGGAAGGCAGGCTGAGGAAAACAGAAAAACCACCGCCATTCCAAAACGTGGATGCTTCCTTCTCCCTCCTCCTCTTGCATTCCAACCTCTTTTGCTCTCTTTGCCATGTTGTGGTTTAAGCCCAGGCAGCAAGCAAGTGCCACACACAGCCATTCTCACTCGATGCCCGGTCACCAGCAGGCTGGCCTGTGCAGAGAATTGGAAGGGTAGAAGCTGGAAAATTGCCAGGTGCAGAAAACAATTGAGCTGCATAGGGAATGCAGAAGCCTCATGCATAGGCCAAGAAACCCCTTTGAACTCATTCCCCATTTCCCAAGTGGAGGCAGGTGTTTCACATCTCCAGGACATCAGGGACCCCTCAAGCCTCACAGTGACTTGAGAAGACAAATGCCATCACTCCAAACATCCTTCCTCCTGCTGGTACCCAGCTTGAAATACTGAGCAGCATGTGGGATGGTCAGGAATATCTCTTTGGCCACTTTGGGTCCCCTGCCCTGGCTGTGTCTCCTGCCAGCCTCGTGTGCAGCATGACCCCAGGGAGCTCTGTCTGGGCAGCTCCTTCCCTAGTGCGGGGTGCCCAGCTGACACAGCCCTTGGCTCACACAGATCCAAACTGCAGAACTTTTCATCCCTCATCTTGGCCTCAGTTCCCGTAGCAGAACTCGTGTTCCCACCATATCGGAAAAATAATGTTAGGAGAAATGGGGCAACTGAGAGACTGGATAAAAAGTGCTTTCTAGCCTTATGGCATCAATCTCATAGAAAGGTGAGGCATTAAAGGTGTTACATCCAGTGCCATAGTATCAGAAGCCTTTCCCTTCTTCATTCCGATGCCTTATGTTCGTTTTTTCACTAGTCACATACTTCTGCAAAACTTGTGAACATCTTTTCATAGCAATCATTAATTCCTTACTTTCTGCAGCCTTGCCAGAATGCATCATTTTTCAACCAATCATACAGCATTTCTAAATTCACATTGCTGCATCTTCATCTTTTCACTAACTTTAGAACAAGTTCTATTGCTACGTTTGAAAACCTTTTGCAACCTTACTTAACGTATTGCCTGGCTTGCATAACACATCTTTCCCTTTGCTTAAAACATATTTCCATTTCAAGTGCAAACCTGTATTCCTCTTTCCTGTCTGCTTCACTTTTTAGCTTGTAATTCTAAAGGCCTTCCCTAAAGTCTCAGGTTAAACATTGTATCCATCTCTACCTCTGAGCCTGGATGCACAAGGCCCGGAGAGCTCTCTGGGCTTTGCATTTCCCACAAGCGAATGAGCAAAGAGCTCATTTCCCATTTCCCAAGGTGTAATGGTTTCGTTTGTTTGTTTGTTTGTTTCCGGGCCAATGTACCAATAATGTAATAGTTTAAGGTTTGCCAATTTTAATATCGTTACCTTTTGTGGTGAACTAGAATTAGGAGTAAAAGTAAAGCAGGCCAAACACTTACAAAGGGAATAAAGAAAAAGACTTTATTAACTACACAAAGAATAAGAATAATAAATTCAGAGCAGATTTTCAGACCAGCTCTTCTTTCCCCCTTTGTTACAGCTTAACAACATGCAGAGACACTTCCGTCAATTTCTTCCGTAAATTATCTTTTCCAGTTCACTTTAGGGAGAGGAGTTTCTTTTTCTTTAGCTATAAGGATCTTTTACTAAGAGAGGAAATTGCCAGTTCTCTTTTGACTCCACTTGCTCAGGATTCACAGCTGCCCGGGATCTGCTGTCAGGAAACTCCTCCCACTTCACAGTCTGTTCACAACTGAGTTGCGGGCCATGGTAAAAAGTCATGGGGTATTACTTGTAAGGATGAGCTACTCCAAGGCAAAAGTTCTCTTTAGCTCACTTCTCTCTCTGTTTATATATTATTCCCAGGAACAGAGATCCCCCTCTTTTCCTCAGGGCAAAGGATTCTTCAAACCCTTTACACCTTGCTCCACCCCCCCACCACCCCAGGTCTCTCTTTTTTTCCATGGTTTAAAGAAAATGTTTGTGAAGCACAGTCCACCCCTATAACTTACAAAAAAGATATTTCAGCCCACCTTCATGGAGTCTCTTCATTCTCCTTCCATTTAGAAACTTAGCTTTGACTTCATTGACTTTGGTGTATCTTTTCTGTTCTTCTTCCTCTCACCCACGGGAAGATGAAAGGCGGTAAGTCTTATCTGAGCATTGGAAAAAAACTTAAAATCTCCCACAGAAGTTGCAGGAGATGGGCCCGGCCATGCGGCAGCTGTGTCAGGAGCTCAGGCCGCCCAGGCCACGCTGGAGGGGCAGGACGAAAACTGCAAAGTCCAGCCAGAGGAGAAATGGGTGCCAAGGCTCTGGCTCCATGGCTTTCTTCCGGCTCTCACTGCACCCGGCTCCAGCTGCAGGCCGGGGGTTCTCCCTCTGCCTTGCCCAGCACACAAAGCCGTGGGGGGCTCTCCCAAACGGGGCCCAGCTGCCTCCCCCCAGGCCGTGAGGGCGGCCGGGCGGGCTCGGCCACCCCAGGGCTGCTCCGAGCCGGGGCAGGGCAGGGCCCCGCCGAGCCACAGCCGCACCGGGAAAAGGCGAGGATCCCAGCAATGGGCCTCTCCTCCTCTTGACCACTGGGGCCCCTGCTTAAAGATGGGGCCCGGCAGCCTCTGGAGCTTGGCCCTGTGCCTGGCCCGGGCCCCATACTAGAAGGGACCGGTGCTAGGCCAATGCCACACCTTAAGAGGCCAAAAATGCAAGAGAGCGTTCCCGGGGCTTACCTGCTTCAAATGTGATGCACGGAGCAAACCGACTTTTCCAATTCTTTTCTCAGGCTGTCAACAACTAAACCAGCCTCCAATTGGTCCCATCAATCCACAGAGGAAGTTCTCATGGGGAAAAACTTGCTAGTGGGCACGCCCGCCAGGGTAAAACCAGCACACAAGGGGAGGCAGGTGTTTCACATCTCCAGGACATCAGGGACCCCTCAAGCCTCACAGTGACTTGAGAAGACAAATGCCATCACTCCAAACATCCTTCCTCCTGCAGGCACCCAGCTTGAAATACTGAGCAGCATGTGGGATGGTCAGGAATATCTCTTTGGCCACTTTGGGTCCCCTGCCCTGGCTGTGTCTCCTGCCAGCCTCGTGTGCAGCATGACCCCAGGGAGCTCTGTCTGGGCAGCTCCTTCCCTAGTGCGGGGTGCCCAGCTGACACAGCCCTTGGCTCACACAGATCCAAACTGCAGAACTTTTCATCCCTCATCTTGGCCTCAGTTCCCGTAGGAGAACGCATGTTCCTGCTGGACACTCACCTGCGCCTGAGCCTGTGGAGAAGCCTGGCTGCCTTCCTCTCTGCCCAGGGCAGCACAGACACTCCCAAACTTTCCCAGCACCTGCCACACAACCACGGCCACAGCGGCGTCCCCAGCAGTGACACCCCTGCTCTGCTCTGTTTTGCCCTCTTCTGCTCCTCTATTCACAGCTAAAAGCCTGTATCTCCACAAGGAGGTTTGTTCTGGAGGAAGACCTCCGCCCACTTCCAAACTGACTCCCAAACCCCATCCCTCTATCTTCCCATGCTTTAGAAACACCTGACCATTCAGACTCAAATTTACAGCTTATTCACAGAAGGAAGGGAAGCTTCCAACACAGTGATGGTTTTACAGTATTTATTTTGACTATCAGCCTCAACTATCTACAAACTACAAACTACAAACTACTCCTTCCAACCTACAAACTCAAAAGAACAACAAACAACAACGGCCTCTTGCACGGCTAGAATCTTCTGTCAGCCATAAACTGCTGCGCTGCCATGATCAGAGGCGTCAGGCTGGAGGTCGGCTTGGCTGAAGTTACAAACGGATGCTGCCCAAAGAGAAAAAGAACAAATGAACTTCTGCTTTCCTCACAGGCTGAAGCAGCCTTTCTCTGGCTACCAGAGACACAGAGAAACGAGGGCAGTCTGTGCACCTCTGTCTCCCTGTCCAGGACTTTCCTGCCACAGGCAAACATGGCTTCCAATTCCACAAATGCATGAAGCCAGAGGTCTGCAGCTTAAGGAGACTTAGTCTAATTGTCATTGCAAGGCTCCTTCCAAGCCATGGCAGGCCGGGATTCTCCTTGTTTTTCCTTTGGAAAGCCCCCAGAATGGAGATTCTTAGGAGCGGGGCCCACCTGACGCCTTGGACTTGAGCAGAGGAGGAGCCCCTGGCAGTGGGTAGCTGGCACAGCCTGTAGCTGCTCTGCCTTTTACCTGCAGAAGTTCCTGGGCAGACCAGCGCCTGTCCTCGTCTGTCTCCAGGCAGCAGTGCAGAAAGTCTCGCAACCAAGCCGACTGCTGCCTGGGCTTCTGCAGCTTCGGGGTGCCCCCGGTGCTGATCAGCTGTCGAGCCTAGAGAAGAAGGCAACGCCACACTCCACCTGTCTCCTTCGCACCCAAAACTGCTCACCCACACCCCGCTGGCCAAGCTGCACTCTCACAAGTGGCCCTTTCTTCCCCACCAGAGGCTGTGACATGCCTTTCCCACCCCAACCAACTGAACCCAAAGCCAGAGGCAACCACAGCCAGTCCAATGTGCAAAGGCTCCTGCCTTCAGCCCTGATTTCATGGGCTGATTGGGAATCAGGAGCAAATCCATCAGCAAAAGCACACTCGGCTTCTCCGAGGACTGACACCAGCTCTACCGCCAATTTGGAAGAGGGACTTTGGTCTAACTCTATTCTTCACAAGGATTCTACCGTAACATGCAGCTTTGCGCTGCTCACTGCTCCCTTAGGCAAAGCTGCCACCAAGCAAATGGCATCAGCGTACTTTGGGCCGTTCCGAATTCAAGGGCAAGGGGAATAATACAGGGCAAGAAGCACAAGAGACTATGCAGGCCGGGAGCTATGGTCTTCAGGTGTTACCAAGCTTGGCAGGCAGAAGAACGGGGGCAGATTTTCTTAGAGGGACGGGAGCATCTGAGAGAAGTTGCAGCGCACCGTGCGGGAGGTTTCCATCAGGTAAGGAGGAGCTCCTTCCACCATCTCCATCCCCACGATGCCAAAGGACCAGATGTCCACTTTGGGGCCGTAGGGCTTCCTGGTGAAAATTTCAGGCGCCATCCAGTAAGTAGTCCCGACAGCCGATCTGCGTTTGCTCTGCTCAGCCGTGAGCTGAGCAGCGAGGCCAAAATCAGCTGAGGAGAAAAAACACACTCGGATCAAGCCAGCGTGAAGTAGGAAAGCAAAGAGAAGAAGTCCCCACTCTCCCAGTGCCCAAGAAGGCAGTGTGGAATCCAAAGGGAATGCAAACGGGAATGGCATGCTGGCATTCCTAACAGCTGCAGCTGAGGAAATAGCAGATGGGCCACTTAGCAAAAGCCCCCCGTTTCACACAGTGGCTTTTAGTTCCCTGAAGCTCCAGACTGAAACTGCCTTGCTTGCGTGAGGGCACACACAGCCCAAAGCCCCTCCTGACACCTTCTTCCCAGCCACACCGCCCTGCACCTTGTGGCTGTGCTCTGCGCTTGCAGCAGGGCAGCCTGCACTGCCACAGGCACCACTCTTGGGCAACTGGAAGTCACTCAAATGCACCCCCAGCCCACAGCCCACCACGGCTGGGCCTGCCCTTAACAACACCCACCCAGCTTGACAGATCCATCCAAGCCCAGGAGAATGTTGTGGCTTTTGATGTCTCGGTGGATCACTTGCTTGCAGTGAAGGAAATCCAGGCCTTGCAGGCACTGAGGGAGGAAAAACAAACAGGAGATCTGACTTCGTCCCTCATGCAGTGCAGTGGCACATCTGCAAGACTGACTTGCTGGGGGACGCCGAGCCATGGCAGGCAAGGCTGAGGGGAGGGCAAGAGCTTGCTGCTGCAACATGACGACAGCAGGGCCTTTCTAAGAGAGGGTGTATTCGCTTTGAAAGAGAAAGGACGATGCTTTTTCTGGCCAGTGCCCTGCAAACACAGACTGAAGGAGCACCGCTGCAGTGCCTGTGCTCTCTCCAGCCAGATGACAGCAAATGCCTTTGCAAATGCCCCTTTGGGTGCAAAGCTCTCCTTGGAGGCTGAGCTCTGGCAGAGTCCTGTGAGTGTCTCTTTGTCTTTGCCACTCGGTTGACACTGTGCCACCAGCACGGCTGCTCTTACAGGGAAGGAATGCAGCACACACAGCCAGCAGGCAAGTGTTTGCAGAGGCCAACGCAAACAAACGCACTAGAAGAAGGGCCCGCACCTTGGCAGGCCCTCCAGATGCACTTGCCCCTGCTCTGCCAGTCACAAGAGATAGGCAGAAAGGAAGCTTGGAAGATGAAATCAATCCTCCCCTTCCCACCCATTCCACCCAAGCCATGGCAAGCACCAACGCAATCCCTTACCTCGCGGGACACAGCTGCTATCTCTCCTTCTGCAATTTGGATCTCCCTAATGACATCGTGCAAAGACCCTCCGTCCATGTATTCCATCACGAGCCAGAGTTCCTCGTGCACCAGGTAGCTGAAAGGAGGAAACAACCACCTGCAGGTGAATGCGTGCGCTTGCGTGACCTGATGGACCCTTTTGTCCGTGTCTCTCTCCGAGGAAGACAGGACGAAGGGAATAGGCATTCACAAGGCTCTACAGGGCTTGAACTCTGTGCAGTAGAAAAGACTGCTTGGTATGCACAGCTGTGCAACAGGCCATGGGAAATACCATCTCCAGTGCTTTGTCAGAACTCAAGAACCTTGGGGGAAAAATCAAACACCAAACCCAACAGGACAATGGGCACGGAGGGCAGGAACTTGGAGGCTGCTGACGCAGTAAAATTGGGCCGAGACCTGCTCTTTGAAAGCGCACTTCAAACTAGATATGCCGCAAAAGATAAATGCAGCCCCCATGCAAACTCCTCCAAGATGCTGTGGATCAGCCCAGAAAGGGGAAGGAATTAACATAGCTCCACCCTCTGCCAGCAACCAAAGGAGTGCTTGAACCTCTGGCTTGCAGCACGTCAGTGACCCTTCACGGCAGAAGAGCAGAACCACTCACCTGTCTACATAGTTCACCACATTGGCGTTCTTATTGTCCCGCATGACCTGGATTTCATTCACGCACAGTTCGTTGCTCTTCACTTGCAACAGACTGATTTTCTTTATGGCCACCTAAAACGACATGCAAACCATGGATCAAAGAAGTCGATGGCACAGGAACACAAGGCCAACAGGGACACTGTGATTTTGGGATGATACAGCTGCGCTGTGCCAAAATGCCTTGGGACTGGACATCAGAGGAACCGGAAGCTGAGCTTGCAAGAGCCCTTTACACTGCTTCCTTGGTCGCCACTCCCAGGACACACAGCCAGAAACCCTTTGCCTTGCAAACCTGGCAGAAACACAGTCTCAACTCTCCAGCTCAAAGCTCTAACCACCCTCGTTGCACCCACATTCTTCCCCCAGGGCCTCACTTTATCATCCCCATTTTGAATTCACGCACCACTTGCAAGCAGGAAACAACTTAGGCCTAGGAAAAATGGAGCAAAACTCCTGGGAAACCTTGGCCATTTCTAGGGGGCTTGATCATTACTCCGGTGGCCACCGGCATTCTTCACTGCACAACAACAGGGCAAACCCTTACAGATATGACAGATAAAATGCCGCCCTACAAACATCCTGACCGTCCCCCCCACCCCACCCCACCCCACACCCCCCAGAGAAATAAAAGCTGACAGATTTTATGGAAAAATTGTTGTCATGATGAGAACATCATTAAGGACACATCAAAAAAAAACAAGGCTAGCACATCCTCACTTCAGCAATTTTCCATTTGTTCTGCTAAAATGCTTTCTAGCACACCAGTGACATTTGCAATTCCTGACTGATTCTAAAAAGAAATAGCTCATGCCTTGATCCTCTAGCGATACACACCAGGCTCTGAGCAGGGCTTAGGCCCTCGAGAGACTCCTTGCAGACCTCTCTCTCTAAGCACAGTTCCCAAGGGCAGCACTGCACGTGCCTAAGGAACTACCATCAAAATTCCCATGGATTTGCTGACAGCGCGAAAGGAGAAGTCGGGAACCGCGAGCCAAAGCCCCAAAGGGCACCGCCATTCTCTAAGACACCGCCTTGCCACTAAGAACCAGCTAGCGTGTCCTCCTCAGAAAGACAGCCCTTGGCCTCCTTGCATTGCTTGCGGCAGCTCAGAAGGACACAGTCTGTCCCCACTGGGCTTGGCAGGCAGACCCTGCTCTGCACTTCAGTTGCCTTTGCAGCAAAGCTCTAGTGGCGACCCAAAGCTCAGGCACAGCTCACAGCACAGGGGAGGGCACTCGAGAGCTGCACAAGCTGCAGCACCGCTTGACACTTACCTCTTCTCCTGTGGCAGTCTCCACTGCCGTGCACACAGTGCCGAAACCCCTAGAAACAAAACAGCAGCAGAGAAAGGAGAAGTCCTTTAGTCCCTGCAGAAGCCAGACACTGTGGCCCAAGGAGGAAAAAGAGGCCAGGGACAAACAGCAAATGCACCGCGACACATTCTGCTCTGGCTCCTTTCCCCCTTTCTCTTTCTGTGTCCGTGCGTGTCTGTGATTTTTCCAGACACACACACACACACACACACACACACACACATGGCCGTTGGGCCTGCTCACACTTCTCCTTGCAGTGGATGTGCCACACTCAGGCACCTCCACACAGGCCTTCTGAGAAGCCTGAAGCCATGTCACAGACATCAGAAGAAAACCTCTCAACACACATCCTTTCTGCAGCTGACAAGGAAAGTAGTCTCCAGCCACAGCTGCAGCCACAGGCAGAGCAGGCACAGGTCTCCACTGCTGCACACACAAATGGAGAAGTGCTCAAAGCAGAAGATCCTCAGACAGCTGCCTTCTGGCTCCAGAGCCATGGGCAGCTGCTTCTCTTGGGTGCAGCAGACACAGGAAGCACTCTACTTTTCAGGGGACTTCTTCTACATTTGGCTCCTCCCAGAGGAAATGTTGCAAATCAATCCCACTGACAGTCAGCAGAGCTGGCTTTCAGTAGGGAATAGCTTGGTGCTTTCTTTGCAGGAAAGGCCGCAACCCCACGGGACCCACGAGGGCTCTCCCCTCAGGCACTCGATGCCTTTTCCTCTAGAGTGCATTGGCATTGGACACTGGCCTGAAGCTTTGGCTTTTGCCACCTCAGCTACAAAAGAGAGCTGCTTCTTTTGTGTCTGCTTTTGGCTTCTAGACTAGCTAGGTGGTCATCCTGACCACTGAACCTTGTTTTCAGCAAAACGCTGGAACAAAGCTTCCTGAGAGCTGTTCCCTGACAGCCCGCAGCTGCTACCTTGACCTTGGAGGCAATGAAGCTTTTCCTCCTTTCATTGCCACGGATCCTGTATCCTTTTGGGACACAGAGAAATGATTTGTCCCAAGAAAAGCGGCAAGAGGGGGAAAGACACTTGAGGGACAGGAGATGTGCCAGGTGCTGCTCCTTGCTGCAGAAAGGACCATTCCAGCATCCAGGTGTCTTTGCCATGCCTTCAGACCACAGCTATCAATGCTGACCAAAACTGAGACATAGCAGCGTCTCAGCGCAGCGTCTGCACAGCTTTGCAGCTTGCCTGACATCACTCCGGCGACAGGTGACAGCAGCAAAGTACACAGCCCCTCCCTTTGAAGAAGCACCTGTGGCTGCACTCACCCTTTGCCAATAATTTCCAGTTCTGTATATTTAGCCTCCGGATCTCCTTCGCTCACCAGCATCCCTGTAAAAACCCAAAGGAAAGATGCTCACTTCAAAACTGAGATGCCAGCCTGCAGCAGATCACCAAGGCAGCCCCACTCTCTGGCACACTGGGCCCTTTCAACTCCCTCACTGGACAAACAACAACACCATTGCCGCACCAGCACCACCAGCAGCACCACCAAAACAACAGCAGCAGGACAAGCAGCTCTGCAGCACATACGGTCTGCACTAAACTAGAAGCCTAAACTAAAATCTAAGCACGTGGAGAAACAGTCCAAGGACACAGAGATCAGAAGGCCACGACCAAGACAAGTGAGTGTGGTCTATAAAACCCAAACCTTTCTGTTCTTGGCCATGAACACTCTGTGCCATTCAACAAAAGCTGGCATCCTTGCAAGCAGCAAAGGCACCTTGGCTTCTGCAATCAATTTGTATCAACAGCTGCCCGCTCCAGAAGCGGAAGAATAGTGCCCAGTGCTTCCAGCAGAGGCATGATCTCCGCCTTGAAGCAGCACTTTACCTAAACAATGCCTTTCTGGCTTGCAAGAGCAGCAGCAGCAGCTGATGTTGCAACCTATTGCCATGGGCCTTAACAATGAGGTTCCTCAGCCTTCAGGAGAGGCTATGATCTGAAGATGACCTTGGCTGTGCCCCACAGGAGCTGGGCCCCACAGGAGCTCCCTGAAGCCGCCTCATTCACAAGGTCCCGGCCTCCTGCTCAGCCACAAACCATCTCTCTTTTGCCTTTTGTACTGAGGCAAGCTCAGGCAAAGCCAAAGCACGCCAGGCTGCCCTCAGAGGCAGCAGCAAGAGCCCGCTGTTCCTTCAGCACCTCCAAGCACAACAACAGCTCCTGTGTGGAGGCCGCAGCAGCCGACACTCAGCCCAGCAGGAACTGCAGGTGGGACAGCTCACGCTGACACACGATCACACAGGGCACTGCTCCAGCACACAGGCATCACAAAGGACATACTCAGCAGGGCCAGGCACTCGTCCTCTGTCCTCTCTCTAAGCAGCTGCTCCATGCTGCCCGAGGAACTACTTGTGCTCCAGGTGCACGAGCTGCTCGCGCTTGACTTTCCAGCTTGGGGACAGGAGGCTTCTTCAGAGCCGGCAGCTGCAGCTCGTGCCGGCGCCAGGCCAGAGGAAGTGGAGCTCTGGGACAAGAAACAAATTTGGGTCAGAAACACGCCTGCCACAGATGCCCCTCCAATCCCATTTCAAATGCAAGTTCCTTGGAAGATGCTGCTGGCCACATCCTGGGCTCTTCACCTCTCGGCTTTTGCTGCCCCCTTCTCTCACACAAGGCGCAAATTCCAAAGGCTGCTTTTACCCGATGCACAACATGACCCCAAAGACACCGCTGACCAAAGCAGGCGCTTACTGATGTTGGCTGCTCAGGCCGTGGGCTGACAGCAGGGACAGGTTCATTAGCACCTTCCTCCTCTTCAGCCTCTTCCTTGACTCCAAGTTCAGCAAGAGCAGGGGCTGGTGCTGCCCTTGGGCTCTGGGCACAGACAGCAGCGGGAGGGACAGGAAAGAACCTGTCATTCAGAACCTGACAGATATTCAGCTACAGGCCCCTGCTGCAGCTTAGCTGCTCCTTGAGCTCCCCACAGCTGCTGATGAGCAGGGCCAGGTCCCTCCAGGGGACAGTGGCTCCTCCATATCCTGCAAGGCTGTCAAGTGCATCTTTGCACGGCTCTCCTCACCAGAGATAGGGAGCCTGCACAGCCACTGGCCACCAAGGGCCTCACTTGTACCCCAGCAGCATCCCAAGACACCCTAATGCTACCTCTTGTCTCTTGCTAAGAGGAATTTACAGCCCCTATCAGAGTGGTGGGGAAGGGATGCCTAAATGTCCAAGTTCCACACCCCTTTCCCAGGGGTGAAACACTCTGCAAGTGCCAGAAAGATTCCAGCCTGACTCAGCATCTTCAACTACGCAGGGGAGGTGCTGTCTGATCAAAAACTTCCAGCTCTCCTTTGCTCCAGCCACAGGGCCACTCCCAGCTGCCACTTACTGATGCTGGATGCTCAGGCCCCACAGTAGCAGCAGCTGCAGCTTGGTGGGCATCTTCCTCCCCTTTGGCCTCTTCTTCAGGAAGATGCGCAGCCGCAGGAGGCTCTGAGGTTGCTTTTGGGCTCTGCAGACAGACAGCAACGGGAGGGACAGGCAACCTTCTTGATATTCAGCTCTAGAACCCAGATGCACTAAGGAGGAATCATCTGGATTCTAAGTTGCTCAGCCTCCAGCTAATTGGACCAATCAGAGCAGACTGCGCTCTCTTGCACAGGAGAAATTCCATCATGCATTCAAGCAACGAGCAACCCCACTTTCCACTGCTTAAAAGCTCTGAAATGGAACTGGGCAAAACAGACACACATCCTCCACACATTGCTGCTGCTGCTGCTGCAGAGAGCCCGCACTGTACTTTCATTCATCCAAGCAGGCTGGCACTGGACTGCAGCAGGCCCAGCTCACAGCTTGCTCCACAGCTGTCCAATGCTACCAACGCCAAAGGCTCCTTTCCCACTCACCCAAGGGCTGGATTCTCTCCAGGCACGGGCGATGTGACCTGCAACACACAAAGGAAAAAGAACCCCATGCTGTGAGAAAACTGCCCGCTCCGGGAAAACCCACCAAAAATCAACCCAAAGCCAGAGCATATTGCTTTCACTCCATGCCTCCAGCAGCAAGCCTCGTGTCACACAGCAAGCAAGACAACAGCACAAAGGATTGCCTCGTGTCTGTCTTTTGTCCTTTTTGGCCACTCAAGCCCCAGAAACCTGAGGCCCATGAAGTCCAAGTTCTGAAACAGTCATTGTTTCTGCCCTGCCCCACCCAGCAGGAGCTACAGCTCGTCTCCTTCCTGTATTTCAGTTTTCTGAAGAGATGCAAGCGTCAGTTGCCACGAGCTTGCTGAAAACTTTTGCCCCGTAACACTTCAGCCCAAGCCCTTTAGCCATGGTGGCAGTTCTAATGTGACGCAGCACAGCAGCACCTCCTGTGCCCAGCAGCATACCGGAACTTGTCTGAAATGTCTATTTCAAGGGCCTTTCCCAAGCTGATTCTGTGATTTCCTCACAGAGGGAAGGGCTCTTTCAGCACACAGGAACTGTCAAGTCCCACACACATGTGCTGGGATGGGGGAATGCAGACAAGAAGAGGCTTCCCCTCAGTCCTGGAGAGCAGCGCAGTTTTTCCAAGCGCTCCTTCTAAGCTCTCCCTGTCTTCCCCTCTTAGAAGTTGTCATTCTTGAGCCAGCAAACGCAGGAGATTCCAGACTCCACTGCCACAGGCCATGCCGTGTGGGGAGAAGAAGCCCAGCAGGCTACATTACAAATGCAGCCCACGCCCCGCTGGCTAGAGACACCCCCTTGTCAGCTGCAGCTGCTGACAGCAGCTTTACCCAACAAAAGGCCTCTTCATGGCCTTTGGCCTTCCATCTGCTGCACCGAATAGAAGCGCCTACTTACGTGCCAGGTGGGTGAAAAAGTAGCCAGAATAAGCCACGGTAAAAGCCGTGCAAACTGCAGCACACACTCTCTCCATGGCGGGAGCTATGCTGCTCAAGTCGGCACCAGACAGCACTTGTGGGGACAAACAAAAATCCTGCGAGAGCTCTCAGGGTGCAGCTGGCTGTCAGAGACCTCGTCGATCAGCAGGTTGCACCTGCAGGGAGCATGCCAAAGAGCTGCTCTGCCCACTGAGGCCTCCCGTGCCTGGGCACAGCAACTTTGCCTTGACAGCGCTGGGATGCGGCCGCTGACATCACAATAGCAGCTGCTCTAGGCTGCCTTGTGAAGTCATGCAGAGAAGCACACCTTCTCACTTCAGCTAAGGCCAAAAGGCACCTGCAAAGTTCTCCTCTGCTACAAAGCAACACAAAAAGCCCGCCTAGTCCATAAGCTGTTGCTCAAGGCATCTGGGAGTAACACCAAGAACACAGGAAGCCCTTGTAGCCCACGCTGAGAAGCTGAACACGGAGAAGGGACCATGATGATGTGAGGAGAAACCAAAAAAGAGAACAGCACCTTTGGCCACTCATTGTCCTGTGTTAAATCATGAGGCTTGATGCAGGTGGGGCTCTAAAAGGCAGCATCAATGGAAATCCCCCCTTCAATGCCAGCTGTGGGACAAAACCTCAGGAAGGCCTTTCAGAGCCCTTCTTCCTCACTTGTTTGCTGCAGAACAAGGTGGGACACAGGCCTAAAAAGGTACATTGATGAAAACATGGAAAGCTAAGCAACACATCCACTAAAATCACATCATCCTCCTGCTGCACTGCTGTGGCATTTCCAAGGAGACTCGGCCATCTGAGGTGCACCTCAGGGAGCTTCCCTGGGCAAACGTGTGCCTCAGAGGGAGCTGCCTGCTGCAGATGGGAAGGAAGGAAGAAAGGAAGGAAAAAAAGAAAGAAAGAAAGGAAGGAAGGAAAAGAAAGAAAGAAAGAAAGAAAGGGAGGAAAGAAGGAAGGAAGGAAGGAAGGAAGGAAGGAAGGAAGGAAGGAAGAAAGAAAGAAAGAAAGAAAGAAAGAAAGAAAGAAAGAAAGAAAGAAAGAAAGAAAGAAAGAGAGAAAGAAAGAAAGAGAGAAAGAAAGAAAGAAAGAAAGAAAGAAAGAAAGAAAAAGAAAGAAAGAAAGAAAGAAAGAAAGAGAATAGAAGGTACCAGCATCATCGCTGTGGGCCGAGTCCCAAAGTGCTGGAAGGAGTAAAGCAGTGCGCCCAAGTGGGCTGGTCCCAGAAAAACTGAAGTTTTGAGGCAGAGACCAAATAGATCACGTGCTGGAGCAGCTACGGGAAGGCAGGCTGAGGAAAACAGAAAAACCACCGCCATTCCAAAACGTGGATGCTTCCTTCTCCCTCCTCCTCTTGCATTCCAACCTCTTTTGCTCTATTTGCCATGTTGTGGTTTAAGCCCAGGCAGCAAGCAAGTGCCACACACAGCCATTCTCACTCAATGCCCGGTCACCAGCAGGCTGGCCTGTGCAGAGAATTGGAAGGGTAGAAGCTGGAAAATTGCCAGGTGCAGAAAACAATTGAGCTGCATAGGGAATGCAGAAGCCTCATGCATAGGCCAAGAAACCCCTTTGAACTCATTCCCCATTTCCCAAGGGGAGGCAGGTGTTTCACATCTCCAGGACATCAGGGACCCCTCAAGCCTCACAGTGACTTGAGAAGACAAATGCCATCACTCCAAACATCCTTCCTCCTGCTGGTACCCAGCTTGAAATACTGAGCAGCATGTGGGATGGTCAGGAATATCTCTTTGGCCACTTTGGGTCCCCTGCCCTGGCTGTGTCTCCTGCCAGCCTCGTGTGCAGCATGACCCCAGGGAGCTCTGTCTGGGCAGCTCCTTCCCTAGTGCGGGGTGCCCAGCTGACACAGCCCTTGGCTCACACAGATCCAAACTGCAGAACTTTCCATCCCTCATCTTGGCCTCAGTTCCCGTAGGAGAACGCATGTTCCTGCTGGACACTCACCTGCGCCTGAGCCTGTGGAGAAGCCTGGCTGCCTTCCTCTCTGCCCAGGGCAGCACAGACACTCCCAAACTTTCCCAGCAGCTGCCACACAACCACGGCCACAGCGGCGTCCCCAGCAGTGACACCCCTGCTCTGCTCTGTTTTGCCCTCTTCTGCTTCTCTATTCACAGCTAAAAGCCTGTATCTCCACAAGGAGGTTTGTTCTGGAGGAAGACCTCCGCCCACTTTCAAAATGACTCCCAAACCCCATCCCTCTATCTTCCCATGCTTTAGAAACACCTGACCATTCAGACTCAAATTTACAGCTTATTCACAGAAGGAAGGGAAGCTTCCAACACAGTGATGGTTTTACAGTATTTATTTTGACTATCAGCCTAAACTATCTACAAACTACAAACTACTCCTTCCAACCTACAAACTCAAAAGAACAACAAACAACAACGGCCTCTTGCACGGCTAGAATCTTCTGTCAGCCATAAACTGCTGCGCTGCCATGATCAGAGGCGTCAGGCTGGAGGTCGGCTTGGCTGAAGTTACAAACGGATGCTGCCCAAAGAGAAAAAGAACAAATGAACTTCAGCTTTCCTCACAGGCTGAAGCAGCCTTTCTCTGGCTTCCAGAGACACAGAGAAACGAGGGCAGTCTGTGCACCTCTGTCTCCCTGTCCAGGACTTTCCTGCCACAGGCAAACATGGCTTCCAATTCCACAAATGCATGAAGCCAGAGGTCTGCAGCTTAAGGAGATTTAGTCTAATTGTCATTGCAAGGCTCCTTCCAAGCCATGGCAGGCCGGGATTCTCCTTGTTTTTCCTTTGGAAAGCCCCCAGAATGGAGATTCTTAGGAGCGGGGCCCACCTGACGCCTTGGACTTGAGCAGAGGAGGAGCCCCTGGCAGTGGGTAGCTGGCACAGCCTGTAGCTGCTCTGCCTTTTACCTGCAGAAGTTCCTGGGCAGACCAGCGCCTGTCCTCGTCTGTCTCCAGGCAGCAGTGCAGAAAGTCTCGCAACCAAGCCGACTGCTGCCTGGGCTTCTGCAGCTTCGGGGTGCCCCCGGTGCTGATCAGCTGTCGAGCCTAGAGAAGAAGGCAACGCCACACTCCACCTGTCTCCTTCGCACCCAAAACTGCTCACCCACACCCCGCTGGCCAAGCTGCACTCTCACAAGTGGCCCTTTCTTCCCCGCCAGAGGCTGCGACATGCCTTTCCCACCCCAACCAACTGAACCCAAAGCCAGAGGCAACCACAGCCAGTCCAATGTGCAAAGGCTCCTGCCTTCAGCCCTGATTTCGTGGGCTGATTGGGAATCAGGAGCAAATCCATCAGCAAAAGCACACTCGGCTTCTCCGAGGACTGACACCAGCTCTACCGCCGCTTTGGAAGAGGGACTTTGGTCTAACTCTACTCATCCCAAGGATTCTTCCGTAACATGCAGCTTGGCGCTGCTCACTGCTCCCTTAGGCAAAGCTGCCACCAAGCAAATGGCATCAGCGTACTTTGGGCCGTTCCTAGTTCAAGGGCAAGGGGAATAATACAGGGCAAGAAGCACAAGAGACTATGCAGCCCGGGAGCTATGGTCTTCAGGTGTTACCAAGCTTGGCAGGCAGAAGAACGGGGGCAGATTTTCTTAGAGGGACGGGAGCATCTGAGAGAAGTTGCAGCGCACCGTGCGGGAGGTTTCCATCAGGTAAGGAGGAGCTCCTTCCACCATCTCCATCCCCACGATGCCAAAGGACCAGATGTCCACTTTGGGGCCGTAGGGCTTCCTAGTGAAAATTTCAGGCGCCATCCAGTAAGTAGTCCCGACAGCCGATCTGCGTTTGCTCTGCTCAGCCGTGAGCTGAGCAGCGAGGCCAAAATCAGCTGAGGAGAAAAAACACACTCGGATCAAGCCAGCGTGAAGTAGGAAAGCAAAGAGAAGAAGTCCCCACTCTCCCAGTGCCCAAGAAGGCAGTGTGGAATCCAAAGGGAATGCAAACGGGAATGGCATGCTGGCATTCCTAACAGCTGCAGCTGAGGAAATAGCAGATGGGCCACTTAGCAAAAGCCCCCCGTTTCACACAGTGGCTTTTAGTTCCCTGAAGCTCCAGACTGAAACTGCCTTGCTTGCGTGAGGGCACACACAGCCCAAAGCCCCTCCTGACACCTTCTTCCCAGCCACACCGCCCTGCACCTTGTGGCTGTGCTCTGCGCTTGCAGCAGGGCAGCCTGCACTGCCACGGGCACCACTCTTGGGCAACTGGAAGTCACTCAAATGCACCCCCAGCCCACAGCCCACCACGGCTGGGCCTGCCCTTAACAACACCCACCCAGCTTGACAAATCCATCCAAGCCCAGGAGAATGTTGTGGCTTTTGATGTCTCGGTGGACCACTTGCTTGCAGTGAAGGAAATCCAGGCCTTGCAGGCACTGAGGGAGGAAAAACAAACAGGAGATCTGACTTCGTCCCTCATGCAGTGCAGTGGCACATCTGCAAGACTGACTTGCTGGGGGACGCCGAGCCATGGCAGGCAAGGCTGAGGGGAGGGCAAGAGCTTGCTGCTTCAACATGACGACAGCAGTGCCTTTCTAAGAGAGGGTGTATTCGCTTTGAAAGAGAAAGGGCAATGCTTTTTCTGGCCAGTGCCCTGCAAACACAGACTGAAGGAGCACCGCTGCAGTGCCTGTGCTCTCTCCAGCCAGATGACAGCAAATGCCTTTGCAAATGCCCCTTTGGGTGCAAAGCTCTCCTTGGAGGCTGAGCTCTGGCAGAGTCCTGTGAGTGTCTCTTTGTGTTTGCCACTCGGTTGACACTGTGCCAGCAGCACGGCTGCTCTTACAGGGAAGGAATGCAGCACACACAGGCAGCAGGCAAGTGTTTGCAGAGGCCAACGCAAACAAACGCACTAGAAGAAGGGCCCGCACCTTGGCAGGCCCTCCAGATGCACTTGCCCCCGCTCTGCCAGTCACAAGAGATAGGCAGAAAGGAAGCTCAGAAGATGAAATCAATCCTCCCCTTCCCACCCATTCCACCCAAGCCATGGCAAGCACCAACGCAATCCCATACCTCGCGGGAGACAGCTGCTATCTCTCCTTCTGCCATTTGGATCTCCCTAATGACATCGTGCAAAGACCCTCCGTCCATGTATTCCATCACGAGCCAGAGTTCCTCGTGCAGCAGGTAGCTGAAAGGAGGAAACAACCACCTGCAGGTGAACGCGTGCGCTTGCGTGACCTGATGGACCCTTTTGTCCGTGTCTCTCTCCGAGGAAGACAGGACGAAGGGAATAGGCATTCACAAGGCTCTACAGGGCTTGAACTCTGTGCAGTAGAAAAGACTCCTTGGTATGCACAGCTGTGCAACAGGCCATGGGAAATACCATCTCCAGTGCTTTGTCAGAACTCAAGAACCTTGGGGGAAAAATCAAACACCAAACCCAACAGGACAATGGGCACGGAGGGCAGGAACTTGGAGGCTGCTGACGCAGTAAAATTGGGCCGAGACCTGCTCTTTGAAAGCGCACTTCAAACTAGATATGCCGCAAAAGATAAATGCAGCCCCCATGCAAACTCCTCCAAGATGCTGTGGATCAGCCCAGAAAGGGGAAGGAATTAACAGCTCCACCCTCTGCCAGCAACCAAAGGAGTGCTTGAACCTCTGGCTTGCAGCACGTCAGTGACCCTTCACGGCAGAAGAGCAGAACCACTCACCTGTCTACATAGTTCACCACATTGGCGTTCTTATTGTCCCGCATGACCTGGATTTCATTCACGCACAGTTCGTTGCTCTTCACTTGCAACAGACTGATTTTCTTTATGGCCACCTAAAACGACATGCAAACCATGGATCAAAGAAGTCTATGGCACAGGAACACAAGGCCAACAGGGACACTGTGATTTTGGGATGATACAGCTGCGCTGTGCCAAAATGCCTTGGGACTGGACATCAGAGGAACCGGAAGCTGAGCTTGCAAGAGCCCTTTACACTGCTTCCTTGGTCGCCACTCCCAGGACACACAGCCAGAAACCCTTTGCCTTGCAAACCTGGCAGAAACACAGTCTCAACTCTCCAGCTCAAAGCTCTAACCGCCCTTGCTGCACCCACATTCTTCCCCCAGGGCCTCACTTTATCATCCCCATTTTGAATTCACGCACCACTTGCAAGCAGGAAACAACTTAGGCCTAGGAAAAATGGAGCAAAACTCCTGGAAAACCTTGGCCATTTCTAGGGGGCTTGATCATTACTCCGGTGGCCACCGGCATTCTTCACTGCACAACAACAGGGCAAACCCTTACAGATATGACAGATAAAATGCCGCCCTACAAACATCCTGACCGTCCCCCCCAGCCCACCCCACACCCCCCAGAGAAATAAAAACCGACAGATTTTATGGAAAAATTGTTGTCATGATGAGAACATCATTAAGGACACATCAAAAAAAAACAAGGCTAGCACATCCTCACTTCAGCAATTTTCCATTTGTTCTGCTAAAATGCTTTTTAGCACACCAGTGACATTTGCAATTCCTGACTGATTCTAAAAAGAAATAGCTCATGCCTTGATCCTCTAGCGATACACACCAGGCTCTGAGCAGGGCTTAGGCCCTCGAGAGACTCCTTGCAGACCTCTCTCTCTAAGCACAGTTCCCAAGGGCAGTACTGCACGTGCCTAAGGAACTACCATCAAAATTCCCATGGATTTGCTGACAGCACGAAAGGAGAACTCGGGAACCGCGAGCCAAAGCCCCAAAGGGCACCGCCATTCTCTAAGACACCGCCTTGCCACTAAGAACCAGCTAGCGTGTCCTCCTCAGAAAGACAGCCCTTGGCCTCCTTGCATTGCTTGCGGCAGCTCAGAAGGACACAGTCTGTCCCCACTGGGCTTGGCAGGCAGACCCTGCTCTGCACTTCAGTTGCCTTTGCAGCAAAGCTCTACTGGCGACCCAAAGCTCAGGCACAGCTCACAGCACAGGGGAGGGCACTCGAGAGCTGCACAAGCTGCAGCACCGCTTGACACTTACCTCTTCTCCTGTGGCAGTCTCCACTGCCGTGCACACAGTGCCAAAACCCCTAGAAACAAAACAGCAGCAGAGAAAGGAGAAGTCCTTTAGTCCCTGCAGAAGCCAGACACTGTGGCCCAAGGAGGAAAAAGAGGCCAGGGACAAACAGCAAATGCACCGCGACACATTCTGCTCTGGCTCCTTTCCCCCTTTCTCTTTCTGTGTCCGTGCGTGTCTGTGATTTTTCCAGACACACACACACACACACACACACACACACACACGGCCGTTGGGCCTGCTCACACTTCTCCTTGCAGTGGATGTGCCACACTCAGGCACCTCCACACAGGCCTTCTGAGAAGCCTGAAGCCATGTCACAGACATCAGAAGAAAACCTCTCAACACACATCCTTTCTGCAGCTGACAAGGAAAGTAGTCTCCAGCCACAGCTGCAGCCACAGGCAGAGCAGGCACAGGTCTCCACTGCTGCACACACAAATGGAGAAGTGCTCAAAGCAGAAGATCCTCAGACAGCTGCCTTCTGGCTCCAGAGCCATGGGCAGCTGCTTCTCTTGGGTGCAGCAGACACAGGAAGCACTCTACTTTTCAGGGGACTTCTTCTACATTTGGCTCCTCCCAGAGGAAATGTTGCAAATCAATCCCACTGACAGTCAGCAGAGCTGGCTTTCAGTAGGGAATAGCTTGGTGCTTTCTTTGCAGGAAAGGCCGCAACCCCACGGGATCCACGAGGGCTCTCCCCTCAGGCACTCGATGCCTTTTCCTCTAGAGTGCATTGGCATTGGACACGGGCCTGAAGCTTTGGCTTTTGCCACCTCAGCTACAAAAGAGAGCTGCTTCTTTTGTGTCTGCTTTTGGCTTCTAGACTAGCTAGGTGGTCATCCTGACCACTGAACCTTGTTTTCAGCAAAACGCTGGAACAAAGCTTCCTGAGAGCTGTTCCCTGACAGCCCGCAGCTGCTACCTTGACCTTGGAGGCAATGAAGCTTTTCCTCCTTTCATTGCCACGGATCCTGTATCCTTTTGGGACACAGAGAAATGATTTGTCCCAAGAAAAGCGGCAAGAGGGGGAAAGACACTTGAGGGACAGGAGATGTGCCAGGTGCTGCTCCTTGCTGCAGAAAGGACCATTCCAGCATCCAGGTGTCTTTGCCATGCCTTCAGACCACAGCTATCAATGCTGACCAAAACTGAGACATAGCAGCGTCTCAGCGCAGCGTCTGCACAGCTTTGCAGCTTGCCTGACATCACTCCGGCGACAGGTGACAGCAGCAAAGTACACAGCCCCTCCCTTTGAAGAAGCACCTGTGGCTGCACTCACCCTTTGCCAATAATTTCCAGTTCTGTATATTTAGCCTCCGGATCTCCTTCGCTCACCAGCGTCCCTGTAAAAACCCAAAGGAAAGATGCTCACTTCAAAACTGAGATGCCAGCCTGCAGCAGATCACCAAGGCAGCCCCACTCTCTGGCACACTGGGCCCTTTCAACTCCCTCACTGGACAAACAACAACACCATTGCCGCACCAGCACCACCAGCAGCACCACCAAAACAACAGCAGCAGGACAAGCAGCTCTGCAGCACATACGGTCTGCACTAAACTAGAAGCCTAAACTAAAATCTAAGCACGTGGAGAAACAGTCCAAGGACACAGAGATCAGAAGGCCACGACCAAGACAAGTGAGTGTGGTCTATAAAACCCAAACCTTTCTGTTCTTGGCCATGAACACTCTGCGCCATTCAACAAAAGCTGGCATCCTTGCAAGCAGCAAAGGCACCTTGGCTTCTGCAATCAATTTGTATCAACAGCTGCCCGCTCCAGAAGCGGAAGAATAGTGCCCAGTGCTTCCAGCAGAGGCATGATCTCCGCCTTGAAGCAGCACTTTACCTAAACAATGCCTTTCTGGCTTGCAAGAGCAGCAGCAGCAGCTGATGTTGCAACCTATTGCCATGGGCCTTAACAGTGAGGTTCCTCAGCCTTCAGGAGAGGCTATGATCTGAAGATGACCTTGGCTGTGCCCCACAGGAGCTGGGCCCCACAGGAGCTCCCTGAAGTCGCCTCATTCACAAGGTCCCGGCCTCCTGCTCAGCCACAAACCATCTCTCTTTTGCCTTTTGTACTGAGGCAAGCTCAGGCAAAGCCAAAGCACGCCAGGCTGCCCTCAGAGGCAGCAGCAAGAGCCCGCTGTTCCTTCAGCACCTCCAAGCACAACAACAGCTCCTGTGTGGAGGCCGCAGCAGCCGACACTCAGCCCAGCAGGAACTGCAGGTGGGACAGCTCACGCTGACACACGATCACACAGGGCACTGCTCCAGCACACAGGCATCACAAAGGACATACTCAGCAGGGCCAGGCACTCGTCCTCTGTCCTCTCTCTAAGCAGCTGCTCCATGCTGCCCGAGGAACTACTTGTGCTCCAGGTGCACGAGCTGCTCGCGCTTGACTTTCCAGCTTGGGGACAGGAGGCTTCTTCAGAGCCGGCAGCTGCAGCTCGTGCCGGCGCCAGGCCAGAGGAAGTGGAGCTCTGGGACAAGAAACAAATTTGGGTCAGAAACACGCCTGCCACAGATGCCCCTCCAATCCCATTTCAAATGCAAGCCCCTTGGAAGATGCTGCTGGCCACATCCTGGGCTCTTCACCTCTCGGCTTTTGCTGCCCCCTTCTCTCACACAAGGCGCAAATTCCAAAGGCTGCTTTTACCCCATGCACAACATGACCCCAAAGACACCGCTGACCAAAGCAGGCGCTTACTGATGTTGGCTGCTCAGGCCGTGGGCTGACAGCAGGGACAGGTTCATTAGCACCTTCCTCCTCTTCAGCCTCTTCCTTGACTCCACGTTCAGCAAGAGCAGGGGCTGGTGCTGCCCTTGGGCTCTGGGCACAGACAGCAGCGGGAGGGACAGGAAAGAACCTGTCATTCAGAACCTGACAGATATTCAGCTACAGGCCCCTGCTGCAGCTTAGCTGCTCCTTGAGCTCCCCACAGCTGCTGATGAGCAGGGCCAGGTCCCTCCAGGGGACAGTGGCTCCTCCATATCCTGCAAGGCTGTCAAGTGCATCTTTGCACGGCTCTCCTCACCAGAGATAGGGAGCCTGCACAGCCACTGGCCACCAAGGGCCTCACTTGTACCCCAGCAACATCCAAAGACACCCTAATGCTACCTCATGTCTCCTGCTAAGAGGAATTCACAGCCCCTATCAGAGTGGTGGGGAACGGATGCCTAAATGTCCAAGTTCCACACCCCTTTCCCAGGGGTGAAACACTCTGCAAGTGCCAGAAAGATTCCAGCCCTCAGCATCTTCAACTACGCAGGGGAGGTGCTGTCTGATCAAAAACTTCCAGCTCTCCTTTGCTCCAGCCACAGGGCCACTCCCAGCTGCCACTTACTGATGCTGGATGCTCAGGCCCCACAGTAGCAGCAGCTGCAGCTTGGTGGGCATCTTCCTCCCCTTTGGCCTCTTCTTCAGGAAGATGCGCAGCCGCAGGAGGCTCTGAGGTTGCTTTTGGGCTCTGCAGACAGACAGCAATGGGAGGGACAGGCAACCTTCTTGATATTCAGCTCTAGAACCCAGATGCACTAAGGAGGAATCATCTGGATTCTAAGTTGCTCAGCCTCCAGCTAATTGGACCAATCAGAGCAGACTGCGCTCTCTTGCACAGGAGAAATTCCATCATGCATTCAAGCAACGAGCAACCCCACTTTCCACTGCTTAAAAGCTCTGAAATGGAACTGGGCAAAACAGACACACATCCTCCACACATTGCTGCTGCTGCTGCTGCTGCTGCTGCTGCAGAGAGCCCGCACTGTACTTTCATTCATCCAAGCAGGCTGGCACTGGACTGCAGCAGGCCCAGCTCACAGCTTGCTCCACAGCTGTCCAATGCTACCAACGCCAAAGGCTCCTTTCCCACTCACCCAAGGGCTGGATTCTCTCCAGGCACGGGCGATGTGACCTGCAACACACAAAGGAAAAAGAACCCCATGCTGTGAGAAAACTGCCCGCTCTGGGAAAACTCACCAAAAAGTCAACCCACACCAGAGCATATTGCTTTCACTCCATGCCTCCAGCAGCAAGCCTCGTGTCACACAGCAAGCAAGACAACAGCACAAAGGATTGCCTCGTGTCTGTCTTTTGTCCTCTTTGGCCACTCAACCCCCAGAAACCTGAGGCCCATGAAGTCCAAGTTCTGAAACAGTCATTGTTTCTGCCCTGCCCCACCCAGCAGGAGCTACAGCTCGTCTCCTTCCTGTATTTCAGTTTTCTGAAGAGATGCATGCGTCAGTTGCTACGAGCTTGCTGAAAACCTTTGCCCCGTAACACTTCAGCCCAAGCCCTTTAGCCATGGTGGCAGTTCTAATGTGACGCAGCACAGCAGCACCTCCTGTGCCCAGCAGCATACAGGAACTTGTCTGAAATGTCTATTTCAAGGGCCTTTCCCAAGCTGATTCTGTGATTTCCTCACAGAGGGAAGGGCTCTTTCAGCACACAGGAACTGTCAAGTCCCACACACATGTGCTGGGATGGGGGAATGCAGACAAGAAGAGGCTTCCCCTCAGTCCTGGAGAGCAGCGCAGTTTTTCCAAGCGCTCCTTCTAAGCTCTCCCTGTCTTCCCCTCTTAGAAGTTGTCATTCTTGAGCCAGCAAACGCAGGAGATTCCAGACTCCACTGCCACAGGCCATGCCGTGTGGGGAGAAGAAGCCCAGCAGGCTACATTACAAATGCAGCCCACGGCCCGCTGGCTAGAGACACCCCCTTGTCAGCTGCAGCTGCTGACAGCAGCTTTACCCAACAAAAGGCCTCTTCATGGCCTTTGGCCTTCCATCTGCTGCACCGAATAGAAGCGCCTACTTACGTGCCAGGTGGGTGAAAAAGTAGCCAGAATAAGCCACGGTAAAAGCCGTGCAAACTGCAGCACACACTCTCTCCATGGCGGGAGCTATGCTGCTCAAGTCGGCACCAGACAGCACTTGTGGGGACAAACAAAAATCCTGCGAGAGCTCTCAGGGTGCAGCTGGCTGTCAGAGACCTCGTCGATCAGCAGGTTGCACCTGCAGGGAGCATGCCAAAGAGCTGCTCTGCCCACTGAGGCCTCCCGTGCCTGGGCACAGCAACTTTGCCTTGACAGCGCTGGGATGCGGCCGCTGACATCACAATAGCAGCTGCTCTAGGCTGCCTTGTGAAGTCACGCCAAGAAGCACACCTTCTCACTTCAGCTAAGGCCAAAAGGCACCTGCAAAGTTCTCCTCTGCTACAAAGCAACACAAAAAGCCCGCCTAGTCCATAAGCTGTTGCTCAAGGCATCTGGGAGTAACACCAAGAACACAGGAAGCCCTTGTAGCCCACGCTGAGAAGCTGAACATGGAGGAGGGACCATGATGATGTGAGGAGAAACCAAAAAAGAGAACAGCACCTTTGGCCACTCATTGTCCTGTGTTAAATCATGAGGCTTGATGCAGGTGGGGCTCTAAAAGGCAGCATCAATGGAAATCCCCCCTTCAGTGCCAGCTGTGGGACAAAACCTCAGGAAGGCCTTTCAGAGCCCTTCTTCCTCACTTGTTTGCTGCAGAACAAGGTGGGACACAGGCCTAAAAAGGTACATTGATGAAAACATGGAAAGCTAAGCAACACATCCACTAAAATCACATCATCCTCCTGCTGCACTGCTGTGGCATTTCCAAGGAGACTCGGCCATCTGAGCTGCACCTCAGGGAGCTTCCCTGGGCAAACGTGTGCCTCAGAGGGAGCTGCCTGCTGCAGATGGGAAGGAAGGAAGAAAGGAAGGAAAAGAAAGAAAGAAAGGAAGGAAGGAAGGAAGGAAAAGAAAGAAAAGAAAGAAAGAGAGAAAGAAAGAAAGAGAGAAAGAAAGAAAAAAAAAGAAAGAAAGAAAGAGAATAGAAGGTACCAGCATCATCGCTGTGGGCCGAGTCCCAAAGTGCTGGAAGGAGTAAAGCAGTGCGCCCAAGTGGGCTGGTCCCAGAGAAACTGAAGTTTTGAGGCAGAGACCAAATAGATCACGTGCTGGAGCAGCTACGGGAAGGCAGGCTGAGGAAAACAGAAAAACCACCGCCATTCCAAAACGTGGATGCTTCCTTCTCCCTCCTCCTCTTGCATTCCAACCTCTTTTGCTCTCTTTGCCATGTTGTGGTTTAAGCCCAGGCAGCAAGCAAGTGCCACACACAGCCATTCTCACTCGATGCCCGGTCACCAGCAGGCTGGCCTGTGCAGAGAATTGGAAGGGTAGAAGCTGGAAAATTGCCAGGTGCAGAAAACAATTGAGCTGCATAGGGAATGCAGAAGCCTCATGCATAGGCCAAGAAACCCCTTTGAACTCATTCCCCATTTCCCAAGGGGAGGCAGGTGTTTCACATCTCCAGGACATCAGGGACCCCTCAAGCCTCACAGTGACTTGAGAAGACAAATGCCATCACTCCAAACATCCTTCCTCCTGCTGGTACCCAGCTTGAAATACTGAGCAGCATGTGGGATGGTCAGGAATATCTCTTTGGCCACTTTGGGTCCCCTGCCCTGGCTGTGTCTCCTGCCAGCCTCGTGTGCAGCATGACCCCAGGGAGCTCTGTCTGGGCAGCTCCTTCCCTAGTGCGGGGTGCCCAGCTGACACAGCCCTTGGCTCACACAGATCCAAACTGCAGAACTTTTCATCCCTCATCTTGGCCTCAGTTCCCGTAGCAGAACTCGTGTTCCCACCGTATCGGAAAAATAATATTAGGAGAAATGGGGCAACTGAGAGACTGGATAAAAAGTGCTTTCTTGCCTTATGGCATCAATCTCATAGAAAGGTGAGGCATTAAAGGTGTTACATCCAGTGCCATAGTATCAGAAGCCTTTCCCTTCTTCATTCCGATGCCTTATGTTCGTTTTTTCACTAGTCACATACTTCTGCAAAACTTGTGAGTGTCTTTTCATAGCAATCATTAATTCCTTACTTTCTGCAGCCTTGCCAGAATGCATCATTTTTCAACCAATCATACAGCATTTCTAAATTCACATTGCTGCATCTTCATCTTTTCACTAACTTTAGAACAAGTTCTATTGCTACGTTTGAAAACCTTTTGCTACCTTACTTAACGTATTGCCTGGCTTACATAACACATCTTTCTCTTTGCTTAAAACATATTTCCATTTCAAGTGCAAACCTGTATTCCTCTTTCCTGTCTGCTTCACTTTTTAGCTTGTAATTCTAAAGGCCTTCCCTAAAGTCTCAGGTTAAACATTGTATCCATCTCTACCTCTGAGCCTGGATGCACAAGGCCCGGAGAGCTCTCTGGCCTTTGCATTTCCCACAAGCGAATGAGCAAAGAGCTCATTTCCCATTTCCCAAGGTGTAATGGTTTCGTTTGTTTGTTTGTTTGTTTCAGGGCCAATGTACCAATAATGTAATAGTTTAAGGTTTGCCAATTTTAATATCGTTACCTTTTGTGGTGAACTAGAATTAGGAGTAAAAGTAAAGCAGGCCAAACACTTACAAAGGGAATAAAGAAAAAGACTTTATTAACTACACAAAGAATAAGAATAATAAATTCAGAGCAGATTTTCAGACCAGCTCTTCTTTCCCCCTTTGTTACAGCTTAACAACATGCAGAGACACTTCCGTCAATTTCTTCCGTAAATTATCTTTTCCAGTTCACTTTAGGGAGAGGAGTTTCTTTTTCTTTAGCTATAAGGATCTTTTACTAAGAGAGGAAATTGCCAGTTCTCTTTTGACTCCACTTGCTCAGGATTCACAGCTGCCCGGGATCTGCTGTCAGGAAACTCCTCCCACTTCACAGTCTGTTCACAACTGAGTTGCGGGCCATGGTAAAAAGTCATGGGGTATTACTTGTAAGGATGAGCTACTCCAAGGCAAAAGTTCTCTTTAGCTCACTTCTCTCTCTGTTTATATATTATTCCCAGGAACAGAGATCCCCCTCTTTTCCTCAGGGCAAAGGATTCTTCAAACCCTTTACACCTTGCTCCACCCCCCCACCACCCCAGGTCTCTCTTTTTTTCCACGGTTTAAAGAAAATGTTTGTGAAGCACAGTCCACCCCTATAACTTACAAAAAAGATATTTCAGCCCACCTTCATGGAGTCTCTTCATTCTCCTTCCATTTAGAAACTTAGCTTTGACTTCATTGACTTTGGTGTATCTTTTCTGTTCTTCTTCCTCTCACCCACGGGAAGATGAAAGGCGGTAAGTCTTATCTGAGCATTGGAAAAAAACTTAAAATCTCCCACAGAAGTTGCAGGAGATGGGCCCGGCCATGCGGCAGCTGTGTCAGGAGCTCAGGCCGCCCAGGCCAAGCTGGAGGGGCAGGACGAAAACTGCAAAGTCCAGCCAGAGGAGAAATGGGTGCCAAGGCTCTGGCTCCATGGCTTTCTTCCGGCTCTCACTGCACCCGGCTCCAGCTGCAGGCCGGGGGTTCTCCCTCTGCCTTGCCCAGCACACAAAGCCGTGGGGGTCTCTCCCAAACGGGGCCCAGCTGCCGCCCCCCAGGCCGTGAGGGCGGCCGGGCGGGCTCGGCCACCCCAGGGCTGCTCCGAGCCGGGGCAGGGCAGGGCCCCGCCGAGCCACAGCCGCACCGGGAAAAGGCGAGGATCCCAGCAATGGGCCTCTCCTCCTCTTGACCACTGGGGCCCCTGCTTAAAGACGGGCCCCGGCAGCCTCTGGAGCTTGGCCCTGTGCCTGGCCCGGGCCCCATACTAGAAGGGACCAGCGCTAGCCCAGTGCCACACCGTAAGAGGCCAAAAATGCAAGAGAGCGTTCCTGGGGCTTACCTGCTTCAAATGTGATGCACGGAGCAAACCGACTTTTCCAATTCTTTTCTCAGGCTGTCAACAACTAAACCAGCCTCCAATTGGTCCCATCAATCCACAGAGGAAGTTCTCATGGGGAAAAACTTGCTAGTGGGCCCGCCCGCCAGGGTAAAACCAGCACACAAGGGGAGGCAGGTGTTTCACATCTCCAGGACATCAGGGACCCCTCAAGCCTCACAGTGACTTGAGAAGACAAATGCCATCACTCCAAACATCCTTCCTCCTGCAGGCACCCAGCTTGAAATACTGAGCAGCATGTGGGATGGTCAGGAATATCTCTTTGGCCACTTTGGGTCCCCTGCCCTGGCTGTGTCTCCTGCCAGCCCCGTGTGCAGCATGACCCCAGGGAGCTCTGTCTGGGCAGCTCCTTCCCTAGTGCGGGGTGCCCAGCTGACACAGCCCTTGGCTCACACAGATCCAAACTGCAGAACTTTTCATCCCTCATCTTGGCCTCAGTTCCCGTAGGAGAACTGAGTGTTCCTGCTGGACACTCACCTGCGCCTGAGCCTGTGGAGAAGCCTGGCTGCCTTCCTTTCTGCCCAGGGCAGCACAGACACTCCCAAACTTTCCCAGCAGCTGCCACACAACCACGGCCACAGCGGCGTGCCCAGCAGTGACACCCCTGCTCTGCTCTGTTTTGCCATCTTCTGCTTCTCTATTCACAGCTAAAAGCCTGTATCTCCACAAGGAGGTTTGTTCTGGAGGAAGACCTCCGCCCACTTCCAAACTGACTCCCAAACCCCATCCCTCTATCTTCCCATGCTTTAGAAACACCTGACCATTCAGACTCAAATTTACAGCTTATTCACAGAAGGAAGGGAAGCTTCCAACACAGTGATGGTTTTACAGTATTTATTTTGACTATCAGCCTAAACTATCTACAAACTACAAACTACAAACTACTCCTTCCAACCTACAAACTCAAAAGAACAACAAACAACAACGGCCTCTTGCACGGCTAGAATCTTCTGTCAGCCATAAACTGCTGCGCTGCCATGATCAGAGGTGTCAGGCTGGAGGTCGGCTTGGCTGAAGTTACAAACGGATGCTGCCCAAAGAGAAAAAGAACAAATGAACTTCTGCTTTCCTCACAGGCTGAAGCAGCCTTTCTCTGGCTACCAGAGACACAGAGAAACGAGGGCAGTCTGTGCACCTCTGTCTCCCTGTCCAGGACTTTCCTGCCACAGGCAAACATGGCTTCCAATTCCACAAATGCATGAAGCCAGAGGTCTGCAGCTTAAGGAGATTTAGTCTAATTGTCATTGCAAGGCTCCTTCCAAGCCATGGCAGGCCGGGATTCTCCTTGTTTTTCCTTTGGAAAGCCCCCAGAATGGAGATTCTTAGGAGCGGGGCCCACCTGACGCCTTGGACTTGAGCAGAGGAGGAGCCCCTGGCAGTGGGTAGCTGGCACAGCCTGTAGCTGCTCTGCCTTTTACCTGCAGAAGTTCCTGGGCAGACCAGCGCCTGTCCTCGTCTGTCTCCAGGCAGCAGTGCAGAAAGTCTCGCAACCAAGCCGACTGCTGCCTGGGCTTCTGCAGCTTCGGGGTGCCCCCGGTGCTGATCAGCTGTCGAGCCTAGAGAAGAAGGCAACGCCACACTCCACCTGTCTCCTTCGCACCCAAAACTGCTCACCCACACCCCGCTGGCCAAGCTGCACTCTCACAAGTGGCCCTTTCCTCCCCGCCAGAGGCTGCGACATGCCTTTCCCACCCCAACCAACTGAACCCAAAGCCAGAGGCAACCACAGCCAGTCCAATGTGCAAAAGCTCCTGCCTTCAGCCCTGATTTCATGGGCTGATTGGGAATCAGGAGCAAATCCATCAGCAAAAGCACACTCGGCTTCTCCGAGGACTGACACCAGCTCTACCGCCAATTTGGAAGAGGGACTTTGGTCTAACTCTACTCTTCCCAAGGATTCTTCCGTAACATGCAGCTTGGCGCTGCTCACTGCTCCCTTAGGCAAAGCTGCCAGCAAGCAAATGGCATCAGCGTACTTTGGGCCGTTCCTAATTCAAGGGCAAGGGGAATAATACAGGGCAAGAAGCACAAGAGACTATGCAGCCCGGGAGCTATGGTCTTCAGGTGTTACCAAGCTTGGCAGGCAGAAGAACGGGGGCAGATTTTCTTAGAGGGACAGGAGCATCTGAGAGAAGTTGCAGCGCACCGTGCGGGAGGTTTCCATCAGGTAAGGAGGAGCTCCTTCCACCATCTCCATCCCCACGATGCCAAAGGACCAGATGTCCACTTTGGGGCCGTAGGGCTTCCTGGTGAAAATTTCAGGCGCCATCCAGTAAGTAGTCCCGACAGCCGATCTGCGTTTGCTCTGCTCAGCCGTGAGCTGAGCAGCGAGGCCAAAATCAGCTGAGGAGAAAAAACACACTCGGATCAAGCCAGCGTGAAGTAGGAAAGCAAAGAGAAGAAGTCCCCACTCTCCCAGTGCCCAAGAAGGCAGTGTGGAATCCAAAGGGAATGCAAACGGGAATGGCATGCTGGCATTCCTAACAGCTGCAGCTGAGGAAATAGCAGATGGGCCACTTAGCAAAAGCCCCCCGTTTCACACAGTGGCTTTTAGTTCCCTGAAGCTCCAGACTGAAACTGCCTTGCTTGCGTGAGGGCACACACAGCCCAAAGCCCCTCCTGACACCTTCTTCCCAGCCACACCGCCCTGTACCTTGTGGCTGTGCTCTGCGCTTGCAGCAGGGCAGCCTGCACTGCCACAGGCACCACTCTTGGGCAACTGGAAGTCACTCAAATGCACCCCCAGCCCACAGCCCACCACGGCTGGGCCTGCCCTTAACAACACCCACCCAGCTTGACAGATCCATCCAAGCCCAGGAGAATGTTATGGCTTTTGATGTCTCGGTGGACCACTTGCTTGCAGTGAAGGAAATCCAGGCCTTGCAGGCACTGAGGGAGGAAAAACAAACAGGAGATCTGACTTCGTCCCTCATGCAGTGCAGTGGCACATCTGCAAGACTGACTTGCTGGGGGACGCCGAGCCATGGCAGGCAAGGCTGAGGGGAGGACAAGAGCTTGCTGCTTCAACATGACGACAGCAGTGCCTTTCTAAGAGAGGGTGTATTCGCTTTGAAAGAGAAAGGGCAATGCTTTTTCTGGCCAGTGCCCTGCAAACACAGACTGAAGGAGCACCGCTGCAGTGCCTGTGCTCTCTCCAGCCAGATGACAGCAAATGCCTTTGCAAATGCCCCTTTGGGTGCAAAGCTCTCCTTGGAGGCTGAGCTCTGGCAGAGTCCTGTGAGTGTCTCTTTGTCTTTGCCACTCGGTTGACACTGTGCCAGCAGCACGGCTGCTCTTACAGGGAAGGAATGCAGCACACACAGCCAGCAGGCAAGTGTTTGCAGAGGCCAACGCAAACAAACGCACTAGAAGAAGGGCCCGCACCTTGGCAGGCCCTCCAGATGCACTTGCCCCCGCTCTGCCAGTCACAAGAGATAGGCAGAAAGGAAGCTCGGAAGATGAAATCAATCCTCCCCTTCCCACCCATTCCACCCAAGCCATGGCAAGCACCAACGCAATCCCTTACCTCGCGGGACACAGCTGCTATCTCTCCTTCTGCCATTTGGATCTCCCTAATGACATCGTGCAAAGACCCTCCGTCCATGTATTCCATCACGAGCCAGAGTTCCTCGTGCACCAGGTAGCTGAAAGGAGGAAACAACCACCTGCAGGTGAATGCGTGCGCTTGCGTGACCTGATGGACCCTTTTGTCCGTGTCTCTCTCCGAGGAAGACAGGACGAAGGGAATAGGCATTCACAAGGCTCTACAGGGCTTGAACTCTGTGCAGTAGAAAAGACTGCTTGGTATGCACAGCTGTGCAACAGGCCATGGGAAATACCATCTCCAGTGCTTTGTCAGAACTCAAGAACCTTGGGGGAAAAATCAAACAGCAAACCCAACAGGACAATGGGCACGGAGGGCAGGAACTTGGAGGCTGCTGACGCAGTAAAATTGGGCCGAGACCTGCTCTTTGAAAGCGCACTTCAAACTAGATATGCCGCAAAAGATAAATGCAGCCCCCATGCAAACTCCTCCAAGATGCTGTGGATCAGCCCAGAAAGGGGAAGGAATTAACAGCTCCACCCTCTGCCAGCAACCAAAGGAGTGCTTGAACCTCTGGCTTGCAGCACGTCAGTGACCCTTCACGGCAGAAGAGCAGAACCACTCACCTGTCTACATAGTTCACCACATTGGCGTTCTTATTGTCCCGCATGACCTGGATTTCATTCACGCACAGTTCGTTGCTCTTCACTTGCAACAGACTGATTTTCTTTATGGCCACCTAAAACGACATGCAAACCATGGATCAAAGAAGTCGATGGCACAGGAACACAAGGCCAACAGGGACACTGTGATTTTGGGATGATACAGCTGCGCTGTGCCAAAATGCCTTGGGACTGGACATCAGAGGAACCGGAAGCTGAGCTTGCAAGAGCCCTTTACACTGCTTCCTTGGTCGCCACTCCCAGGACACACAGCCAGAAACCCTTTGCCTTGCAAACCTGGCAGAAACACAGTCTCAACTCTCCAGCTCAAAGCTCTAACCGCCCTTGCTGCACCCACATTCTTCCCCCAGGGCCTCACTTTATCATCCCCATTTTGAATTCACGCACCACTTGCAAGCAGGAAACAACTTAGGCCTAGGAAAAATGGAGCAAAACTCCTGGAAAACCTTGGCCATTTCTAGGGGGCTTGATCATTACTCCGGTGGCCACCGGCATTCTTCACTGCACAACAACAGGGCAAACCCTTACAGATATGACAGATAAAATGCCGCCCTACAAACATCCTGACCGTCCCCCCCAGCCCACCCCACACCCCCCAGAGAAATAAAAACCGACAGATTTTATGGAAAAATTGTTGTCATGATGAGAACATCATTAAGGACACATCAAAAAAAAACAAGGCTAGCACATCCTCACTTCAGCAATTTTCCATTTGTTCTGCTAAAATGCTTTTTAGCACACCAGTGACATTTGCAATTCCTGACTGATTCTAAAAAGAAATAGCTCATGCCTTGATCCTCTAGCGATACACACCAGGCTCTGAGCAGGGCTTAGGCCCTCGAGAGACTCCTTGCAGACCTCTCTCTCTAAGCACAGTTCCCAAGGGCAGTACTGCACGTGCCTAAGGAACTACCATCAAAATTCCCATGGATTTGCTGACAGCACGAAAGGAGAACTCGGGAACCGCGAGCCAAAGCCCCAAAGGGCACCGCCATTCTCTAAGACACCGCCTTGCCACTAAGAACCAGCTAGCATGTCCTCCTCAGAAAGACAGCCCTTGGCCTCCTTGCATTGCTTGCGGCAGCTCAGAAGGACACAGTCTGTCCCCACTGGGCTTGGCAGGCAGACCCTGCTCTGCACTTCAGTTGCCTTTGCAGCAAAGCTCTACTGGCGACCCAAAGCTCAGGCACAGCTCACAGCACAGGGGAGGGCACTCGAGAGCTGCACAAGCTGCAGCACCGCTTGACACTTACCTCTTCTCCTGTGGCAGTCTCCACTGCCGTGCACACAGTGCCAAAACCCCTAGAAACAAAACAGCAGCAGAGAAAGGAGAAGTCCTTTAGTCCCTGCAGAAGCCAGACACTGTGGCCCAAGGAGGAAAAAGAGGCCAGGGACAAACAGCAAATGCACCGCGACACATTCTGCTCTGGCTCCTTTCCCCCTTTCTCTTTCTGTGTCCGTGCGTGTCTGTGATTTTTCCAGACACACACACACACACACACACACACACATGGCCGTTGGGCCTGCTCACACTTCTCCTTGCAGTGGATGTGCCACACTCAGGCACCTCCACACAGGCCTTCTGAGAAGCCTGAAGCCATGTCACAGACATCAGAAGAAAACCTCTCAACACACATCCTTTCTGCAGCTGACAAGGAAAGTAGTCTCCAGCCACAGCTGCAGCCACAGGCAGAGCAGGCACAGGTCTCCACTGCTGCACACACAAATGGAGAAGTGCTCAAAGCAGAAGATCCTCAGACAGCTGCCTTCTGGCTCCAGAGCCATGGGCAGCTGCTTCTCTTGGGTGCAGCAGACACAGGAAGCACTCTACTTTTCAGGGGACTTCTTCTACATTTGGCTCCTCCCAGAGGAAATGTTGCAAATCAATCCCACTGACAGTCCGCAGAGCTGGCTTTCAGTAGGGAATAGCTTGGTGCTTTCTTTGCAGGAAAGGCCGCAACCCCACGGGATCCACGAGGGCTCTCCCCTCAGGCACTCGATGCCTTTTCCTCTAGAGTGCATTGGCATTGGACACGGGCCTGAAGCTTTGGCTTTTGCCACCTCAGCTACAAAAGAGAGCTGCTTCTTTTGTGTCTGCTTTTGGCTTCTAGACTAGCTAGGTGGTCATCCTGACCACTGAACCTTGTTTTCAGCAAAACGCTGGAACAAAGCTTCCTGAGAGCTGTTCCCTGACAGCCCGCAGCTGCTACCTTGACCTTGGAGGCAATGAAGCTTTTCCTCCTTTCATTGCCACGGATCCTGTATCCTTTTGGGACACAGAGAAATGATTTGTCCCAAGAAAAGCGGCAAGAGGGGGAAAGACACTTGAGGGACAGGAGATGTGCCAGGTGCTGCTCCTTGCTGCAGAAAGGACCATTCCAGCATCCAGGTGTCTTTGCCATGCCTTCAGACCACAGCTATCAATGCTGACCAAAACTGAGACATAGCAGCGTCTCAGCGCAGCGTCTGCACAGCTTTGCAGCTTGCCTGACATCACTCCGGCGACAGGTGACAGCAGCAAAGTACACAGCCCCTCCCTTTGAAGAAGCACCTGTGGCTGCACTCACCCTTTGCCAATAATTTCCAGTTCTGTATATTTAGCCTCCGGATCTCCTTCGCTCACCAGCGTCCCTGTAAAAACCCAAAGGAAAGATGCTCACTTCAAAACTGAGATGCCAGCCTGCAGCAGATCACCAAGGCAGCCCCACTCTCTGGCACACTGGGCCCTTTCAACTCCCTCACTGGACAAACAACAACACCATTGCCGCACCAGCACCACCAGCAGCACCACCAAAACAACAGCAGCAGGACAAGCAGCTCTGCAGCACATACGGTCTGCACTAAACTAGAAGCCTAAACTAAAATCTAAGCACGTGGAGAAACAGTCCAAGGACACAGAGATCAGAAGGCCACGACCAAGACAAGTGAGTGTGGTCTATAAAACCCAAACCTTTCTGTTCTTGGCCATGAACACTCTGCGCCATTCAACAAAAGCTGGCATCCTTGCAAGCAGCAAAGGCACCTTGGCTTCTGCAATCAATTTGTATCAACAGCTGCCCGCTCCAGAAGCGGAAGAATAGTGCCCAGTGCTTCCAGCAGAGGCATGATCTCCGCCTTGAAGCAGCACTTTACCTAAACAATGCCTTTCTGGCTTGCAAGAGCAGCAGCAGCAGCTGATGTTGCAACCTATTGCCATGGGCCTTAACAGTGAGGTTCCTCAGCCTTCAGGAGAGGCTATGATCTGAAGATGACCTTGGCTGTGCCCCACAGGAGCTGGGCCCCACAGGAGCTCCCTGAAGTCGCCTCATTCACAAGGTCCCGGCCTCCTGCTCAGCCACAAACCATCTCTCTTTTGCCTTTTGTACTGAGGCAAGCTCAGGCAAAGCCAAAGCACGCCAGGCTGCCCTCAGAGGCAGCAGCAAGAGCCCGCTGTTCCTTCAGCACCTCCAAGCACAACAACAGCTCCTGTGTGGAGGCCGCAGCAGCCGACACTCAGCCCAGCAGGAACTGCAGGTGGGACAGCTCACGCTGACACACGATCACACAGGGCACTGCTCCAGCACACAGGCATCACAAAGGACATACTCAGCAGGGCCAGGCACTCGTCCTCTGTCCTCTCTCTAAGCAGCTGCTCCATGCTGCCCGAGGAACTACTTGTGCTCCAGGTGCACGAGCTGCTCGCGCTTGACTTTCCAGCTTGGGGACAGGAGGCTTCTTCAGAGCCGGCAGCTGCAGCTCGTGCCGGCGCCAGGCCAGAGGAAGTGGAGCTCTGGGACAAGAAACAAATTTGGGTCAGAAACACGCCTGCCACAGATGCCCCTCCAATCCCATTTCAAATGCAAGCCCCTTGGAAGATGCTGCTGGCCACATCCTGGGCTCTTCACCTCTCGGCTTTTGCTGCCCCCTTCTCTCACACAAGGCACAAATTCCAAAGGCTGCTTTTACCCGATGCACAACATGACCCCAAAGACACCGCTGACCAAAGCAGGCGCTTACTGATGTTGGCTGCTCAGGCCGTGGGCTGACAGCAGGGACAGGTTCATTAGCACCTTCCTCCTCTTCAGCCTCTTCCTTGACTCCACGTTCAGCAAGAGCAGGGGCTGGTGCTGCCCTTGGGCTCTGGGCACAGACAGCAGCGGGAGGGACAGGAAAGAACCTGTCATTCAGAACCTGACAGATATTCAGCTACAGGCCCCTGCTGCAGCTTAGCTGCTCCTTGAGCTCCCCACAGCTGCTGATGAGCAGGGCCAGGTCCCTCCAGGGGACAGTGGCTCCTCCATATCCTGCAAGGCTGTCAAGTGCATCTTTGCACGGCTCTCCTCACCAGAGATAGGGAGCCTGCACAGCCACTGGCCACCAAGGGCCTCACTTGTACCCCAGCAACATCCAAAGACACCCTAATGCTACCTCATGTCTCCTGCTAAGAGGAATTCACAGCCCCTATCAGAGTGGTGGGGAACGGATGCCTAAATGTCCAAGTTCCACACCCCTTTCCCAGGGGTGAAACACTCTGCAAGTGCCAGAAAGATTCCAGCCTGACTCAGCATCTTCAACTACGCAGGGGAGGTGCTGTCTGATCAAAAACTTCCAGCTCTCCTTTGCTCCAGCCACAGGGCCACTCCCAGCTGCCACTTACTGATGCTGGATGCTCAGGCCCCACAGTAGCAGCAGCTGCAGCTTGGTGGGCATCTTCCTCCCCTTTGGCCTCTTCTTCAGGAAGATGCGCAGCCGCAGGAGGCTCTGAGGTTGCTTTTGGGCTCTGCAGACAGACAGCAATGGGAGGGACAGGCAACCTTCTTGATATTCAGCTCTAGAACCCAGATGCACTAAGGAGGAATCATCTGGATTCTAAGTTGCTCAGCCTCCAGCTAATTGGACCAATCAGAGCAGACTGCGCTCTCTTGCACAGGAGAAATTCCATCATGCATTCAAGCAACGAGCAACCCCACTTTCCACTGCTTAAAAGCTCTGAAATGGAACTGGGCAAAACAGACACACATCCTCCACACATTGCTGCTGCTGCTGCTGCTCCTGCTGCTGCAGAGAGCCCGCACTGTACTTTCATTCATCCAAGCAGGCTGGCACTGGACTGCAGCAGGCCCAGCTCACAGCTTGCTCCACAGCTGTCCAATGCTACCAACGCCAAAGGCTCCTTTCCCACTCACCCAAGGGCTGGATTCTCTCCAGGCACGGGCGATGTGACCTGCAACACACAAAGGAAAAAGAACCCCATGCTGTGAGAAAACTGCCCGCTCTGGGAAAACTCACCAAAAAGTCAACCCAAAGCCAGAGCATATTGCTTTCACTCCATGCCTCCAGCAGCAAGCCTCGTGTCACACAGCAAGCAAGACAACAGCACAAAGGATTGCCTCGTGTCTGTCTTTTGTCCTCTTTGGCCACTCAAGCCCCAGAAACCTGAGGCCCATGAAGTCCAAGTTCTGAAACAGTCATTGTTTCTGCCCTGCCCCACCCAGCAGGAGCTACAGCTCGTCTCCTTCCTGTATTTCAGTTTTCTGAAGAGATGCATGCGTCAGTTGCTACGAGCTTGCTGAAAACCTTTGCCCCGTAACACTTCAGCCCAAGCCCTTTAGCCATGGTGGCAGTTCTAATGTGACGCAGCACAGCAGCACCTCCTGTGCCCAGCAGCATACAGGAACTTGTCTGAAATGTCTATTTCAAGGGCCTTTCCCAAGCTGATTCTGTGATTTCCTCACAGAGGGAAGGGCTCTTTCAGCACACAGGAACTGTCAAGTCCCACACACATGTGCTGGGATGGGGGAATGCAGACAAGAAGAGGCTTCCCCTCAGTCCTGGAGAGCAGCGCAGTTTTTCCAAGCGCTCCTTCTAAGCTCTCCCTGTCTTCCCCTCTTAGAAGTTGTCATTCTTGAGCCAGCAAACGCAGGAGATTCCAGACTCCACTGCCACAGGCCATGCCGTGTGGGGAGAAGAAGCCCAGCAGGCTACATTACAAATGCAGCCCACGGCCCGCTGGCTAGAGACACCCCCTTGTCAGCTGCAGCTGCTGACAGCAGCTTTACCCAACAAAAGGCCTCTTCATGGCCTTTGGCCTTCCATCTGCTGCACCGAATAGAAGCGCCTACTTACGTGCCAGGTGGGTGAAAAAGTAGCCAGAATAAGCCACGGTAAAAGCCGTGCAAACTGCAGCACACACTCTCTCCATGGCGGGAGCTATGCTGCTCAAGTCGGCACCAGACAGCACTTGTGGGGACAAACAAAAATCCTGCGAGAGCTCTCAGGGTGCAGCTGGCTGTCAGAGACCTCGTCGATCAGCAGGTTGCACCTGCAGGGAGCATGCCAAAGAGCTGCTCTGCCCACTGAGGCCTCCCGTGCCTGGGCACAGCAACTTTGCCTTGACAGCGCTGGGATGCGGCCGCTGACATCACAATAGCAGCTGCTCTAGGCTGCCTTGTGAAGTCACACCGAGAAGCACACCTTCTCACTTCAGCTAAGGCCAAAAGGCACCTGCAAAGTTCTCCTCTGCTACAAAGCAACACAAAAAGCCCGCCTAGTCCATAAGCTGTTGCTCAAGGCATCTGGGAGTAACACCAAGAACACAGGAAGCCCTTGTAGCCCACGCTGAGAAGCTGAACATGGAGGAGGGACCATGATGATGTGAGGAGAAACCAAAAAAGAGAACAGCACCTTTGGCCACTCATTGTCCTGTGTTAAATCATGAGGCTTGATGCAGGTGGGGCTCTAAAAGGCAGCACCAATGGAAATCCCCCCTTCAATGCCAGCTGTGGGACAAAACCTCAGGAAGGCCTTTCAGAGCCCTTCTTCCTCACTTGTTTGCTGCAGAACAAGGTGGGACACAGGCCTAAAAAGGTACATTGATGAAAACATGGAAAGCTAAGCAACACATCCACTAAAATCACATCATCCTCCTGCTGCACTGCTGTGGCATTTCCAAGGAGACTCGGCCATCTGAGCTGCACCTCAGGGAGCTTCCCTGGGCAAACGTGTGCCTCAGAGGGAGCTGCCTGCTGCAGATGGGAAGGAAGGAAGAAAGGAAGGAAAAGAAAGAAAGAAAGGAAGGAAGGAAGGAAGGAAAAGAAAGAAAAGAAAGAAAGAGAGAAAGAAAGAAAGAGAGAAAGAAAGAAAAAAAAAGAAAGAAAGAAAGAGAATAGAAGGTACCAGCATCATCGCTGTGGGCCGAGTCCCAAAGTGCTGGAAGGAGTAAAGCAGTGCGCCCAAGTGGGCTGGTCCCAGAGAAACTGAAGTTTTGAGGCAGAGACCAAATAGATCACGTGCTGGAGCAGCTACGGGAAGGCAGGCTGAGGAAAACAGAAAAACCACCGCCATTCCAAAACGTGGATGCTTCCTTCTCCCTCCTCCTCTTGCATTCCAACCTCTTTTGCTCTCTTTGCCATGTTGTGGTTTAAGCCCAGGCAGCAAGCAAGTGCCACACACAGCCATTCTCACTCGATGCCCGGTCACCAGCAGGCTGGCCTGTGCAGAGAATTGGAAGGGTAGAAGCTGGAAAATTGCCAGGTGCAGAAAACAATTGAGCTGCATAGGGAATGCAGAAGCCTCATGCATAGGCCAAGAAACCCCTTTGAACTCATTCCCCATTTCCCAAGGGGAGGCAGGTGTTTCACATCTCCAGGACATCAGGGACCCCTCAAGCCTCACAGTGACTTGAGAAGACAAATGCCATCACTCCAAACATCCTTCCTCCTGCTGGTACCCAGCTTGAAATACTGAGCAGCATGTGGGATGGTCAGGAATATCTCTTTGGCCACTTTGGGTCCCCTGCCCTGGCTGTGTCTCCTGCCAGCCTCGTGTGCAGCATGACCCCAGGGAGCTCTGTCTGGGCAGCTCCTTCCCTAGTGCGGGGTGCCCAGCTGACACAGCCCTTGGCTCACACAGATCCAAAATGCAGAACTTTTCATCCCTCATCTTGGCCTCAGTTCCCGTAGCAGAACTCGTGTTCCCACCGTATCGGAAAAATAATATTAGGAGAAATGGGGCAACTGAGAGACTGGATAAAAAGTGCTTTCTTGCCTTATGGCATCAATCTCATAGAAAGGTGAGGCATTAAAGGTGTTACATCCAGTGCCATAGTATCAGAAGCCTTTCCCTTCTTCATTCCGATGCCTTATGTTCGTTTTTTCACTAGTCACATACTTCTGCAAAACTTGTGAGTGTCTTTTCATAGCAATCATTAATTCCTTACTTTCTGCAGCCTTGCCAGAATGCATCATTTTTCAACCAATCATACAGCATTTCTAAATTCACATTGCTGCATCTTCATCTTTTCACTAACTTTAGAACAAGTTCTATTGCTACGTTTGAAAACCTTTTGCTACCTTACTTAACGTATTGCCTGGCTTACATAACACATCTTTCTCTTTGCTTAAAACATATTTCCATTTCAAGTGCAAACCTGTATTCCTCTTTCCTGTCTGCTTCACTTTTTAGCTTGTAATTCTAAAGGCCTTCCCTAAAGTCTCAGGTTAAACATTGTATCCATCTCTACCTCTGAGCCTGGATGCACAAGGCCCGGAGAGCTCTCTGGCCTTTGCATTTCCCACAAGCGAATGAGCAAAGAGCTCATTTCCCATTTCCCAAGGTGTAATGGTTTCGTTTGTTTGTTTGTTTGTTTCCGGGCCAATGTACCAATAATGTAATAGTTTAAGGTTTGCCAATTTTAATATCGTTACCTTTTGTTGTGAACTAGAATTAGGAGTAAAAGTAAAGCAGGCCAAACACTTACAAAGGGAATAAAGAAAAAGACTTTATTAACTACACAAAGAATAAGAATAATAAATTCAGAGCAGATTTTCAGACCAGCTCTTCTTTCCCCCTTTGTTACAGCTTAACAACATGCAGAGACACTTCCGTCAATTTCTTCCGTAAATTATCTTTTCCAGTTCACTTTAGGGAGAGGAGTTTCTTTTTCTTTAGCTATAAGGATCTTTTACTAAGAGAGGAAATTGCCAGTTCTCTTTTGACTCCACTTGCTCAGGATTCACAGCTGCCCGGGATCTGCTGTCAGGAAACTCCTCCCACTTCACAGTCTGTTCACAACTGAGTTGCGGGCCATGGTAAAAAGTCATGGGGTATGACTTGTAAGGATGAGCTACTCCAAGGCAAAAGTTCTCTTTAGCTCACTTCTCTCTCTGTTTATATATTATTCCCAGGAACAGAGATCCCCCTCTTTTCCTCAGGGCAAAGGATTCTTCAAACCCTTTACACCTTGCTCCACCCCCCCACCACCCCAGGTCTCTCTTTTTTTCCATGGTTTAAAGAAAATGTTTGTGAAGCACAGTCCACCCCTATAACTTACAAAAAAGATATTTCAGCCCACCTTCATGGAGTCTCTTCATTCTCCTTCCATTTAGAAACTTAGCTTTGACTTCATTGACTTTGGTGTATCTTTTCTGTTCTTCTTCCTCTCACCCACGGGAAGATGAAAGGCGGTAAGTCTTATCTGAGCATTGGAAAAAAACTTAAAATCTCCCACAGAAGTTGCAGGAGATGGGCCCGGCCATGCGGCAGCTGTGTCAGGAGCTCAGGCCGCCCAGGCCAAGCTGGAGGGGCAGGACGAAAACTGCAAAGTCCAGCCAGAGGAGAAATGGGTGCCAAGGCTCTGGCTCCATGGCTTTCTTCCGGCTCTCACTGCACCCGGCTCCAGCTGCAGGCCGGGGGTTCTCCCTCTGCCTTGCCCAGCACACAAAGCCGTGGGGGTCTCTCCCAAACGGGGCCCAGCTGCCGCCCCCCAGGCCGTGAGGGCGGCCGGGCGGGCTCGGCCACCCCAGGGCTGCTCCGAGCCGGGGCAGGGCAGGGCCCCGCCGAGCCACGGCCACACCGGGAAAAGGCGAGGATCCCAGCAATGGGCCTCTCCTCCTCTTGACCACTGGGGCCCCTGCTTAAAGACGGGCCCCGGCAGCCGCTGGAGCTTGGCCCTGTGCCTGGCCCGGGCCCCATACTAGAAGGGACCAGCGCTAGCCCAGTGCCACACCGTAAGAGGCCAAAAATGCAAGAGAGCGTTCCTGGGGCTTACCTGCTTCAAATGTGATGCACGGAGCAAACCGACTTTTCCAATTCTTTTCTCAGGCTGTCAACAACTAAACCAGCCTCCAATTGGTCCCATCAATCCACAGAGGAAGTTCTCATGGGGAAAAACTTGCTAGTGGGCCCGCCCGCCAGGGTAAAACCAGCACACAAGGGGAGGCAGGTGTTTCACATCTCCAGGACATCAGGGACCCCTCAAGCCTCACAGTGACTTGAGAAGACAAATGCCATCACTCCAAACATCCTTCCTCCTGCAGGCACCCAGCTTGAAATACTGAGCAGCATGTGGGATGGTCAGGAATATCTCTTTGGCCACTTTGGGTCCCCTGCCCTGGCTGTGTCTCCTGCCAGCCCCGTGTGCAGCATGACCCCAGGGAGCTCTGTCTGGGCAGCTCCTTCCCTAGTGCGGGGTGCCCAGCTGACACAGCCCTTGGCTCACACAGATCCAAACTGCAGAACTTTTCATCCCTCATCTTGGCCTCAGTTCCCGTAGGAGAACTGAGTGTTCCTGCTGGACACTCACCTGCGCCTGAGCCTGTGGAGAAGCCTGGCTGCCTTCCTTTCTGCCCAGGGCAGCACAGACACTCCCAAACTTTCCCAGCAGCTGCCACACAACCACGGCCACAGCGGCGTCCCCAGCAGTGACACCCCTGCTCTGCTCTGTTTTGCCATCTTCTGCTTCTCTATTCACAGCTAAAAGCCTGTATCTCCACAAGGAGGTTTGTTCTGGAGGAAGACCTCCGCCCACTTCCAAACTGACTCCCAAACCCCATCCCTCTATCTTCCCATGCTTTAGAAACACCTGACCATTCAGACTCAAATTTACAGCTTATTCACAGAAGGAAGGGAAGCTTCCAACACAGTGATGGTTTTACAGTATTTATTTTGACTATCAGCCTAAACTATCTACAAACTACAAACTACAAACTACTCCTTCCAACCTACAAACTCAAAAGAACAACAAACAACAACGGCCTCTTGCACGGCTAGAATCTTCTGTCAGCCATAAGCTGCTGCGCTGCCATGATCAGAGGCGTCAGGCTGGAGGTCGGCTTGGCTGAAGTTACAAACGGATGCTGCCCAAAGAGAAAAAGAACAAATGAACTTCTGCTTTCCTCACAGGCTGAAGCAGCCTTTCTCTGGCTACCAGAGACACAGAGAAACGAGGGCAGTCTGTGCACCTCTGTCTCCCTGTCCAGGACTTTCCTGCCACAGGCAAACATGGCTTCCAATTCCACAAATGCATGAAGCCAGAGGTCTGCAGCTTAAGGAGATTTAGTCTAATTGTCATTGCAAGGCTCCTTCCAAGCCATGGCAGGCTGGGATTCTCCTTGTTTTTCCTTTGGAAAGCCCCCAGAATGGAGATTCTTAGGAGCGGGGCCCACCTGACGCCTTGGACTTGAGCAGAGGAGGAGCCCCTGGCAGTGGGTAGCTGGCACAGCCTGTAGCTGCTCTGCCTTTTACCTGCAGAAGTTCCTGGGCAGACCAGCGCCTGTCCTCGTCTGTCTCCAGGCAGCAGTGCAGAAAGTCTCGCAACCAAGCCGACTGCTGCCTGGGCTTCTGCAGCTTCGGGGTGCCCCCGGTGCTGATCAGCTGTCGAGCCTAGAGAAGAAGGCAACGCCACACTCCACCTGTCTCCTTCGCACCCAAAACTGCTCACCCACACCCCGCTGGCCAAGCTGCACTCTCACAAGTGGCCCTTTCCTCCCCGCCAGAGGCTGCGACATGCCTTTCCCACCCCAACCAACTGAACCCAAAGCCAGAGGCAACCACAGCCAGTCCAATGTGCAAAAGCTCCTGCCTTCAGCCCTGATTTCGTGGGCTGATTGGGAATCAGGAGCAAATCCATCAGCAAAAGCACACTCGGCTTCTCCGAGGACTGACACCAGCTCTACCGCCAATTTGGAAGAGGGACTTTGGTCTAACTCTACTCTTCCCAAGGATTCTTCCGTAACATGCAGCTTGGCGCTGCTCACTGCTCCCTTAGGCAAAGCTGCCAGCAAGCAAATGGCATCAGCGTACTTTGGGCCGTTCCTAATTCAAGGGCAAGGGGAATAATACAGGGCAAGAAGCACAAGAGACTATGCAGCCCGGGAGCTATGGTCTTCAGGTGTTACCAAGCTTGGCAGGCAGAAGAACGGGGGCAGATTTTCTTAGAGGGACAGGAGCATCTGAGAGAAGTTGCAGCGCACCGTGCGGGACGTTTCCATCAGGTAAGGAGGAGCTCCTTCCACCATCTCCATCCCCACGATGCCAAAGGACCAGATGTCCACTTTGGGGCCGTAGGGCTTCCTGGTGAAAATTTCAGGCGCCATCCAGTAAGTAGTCCCGACAGCCGATCTGCGTTTGCTCTGCTCAGCCGTGAGCTGAGCAGCGAGGCCAAAATCAGCTGAGGAGAAAAAACACACTCGGATCAAGCCAGCGTGAAGTAGGAAAGCAAAGAGAAGAAGTCCCCACTCTCCCAGTGCCCAAGAAGGCAGTGTGGAATCCAAAGGGAATGCAAACGGGAATGGCATGCTGGCATTCCTAACAGCTGCAGCTGAGGAAATAGCAGATGGGCCACTTAGCAAAAGCCCCCCGTTTCACACAGTGGCTTTTAGTTCCCTGAAGCTCCAGACTGAAACTGCCTTGCTTGCGTGAGGGCACACACAGCCCAAAGCCCCTCCTGACACCTTCTTCCCAGCCACACCGCCCTGTACCTTGTGGCTGTGCTCTGCGCTTGCAGCAGGGCAGCCTGCACTGCCACAGGCACCACTCTTGGGCAACTGGAAGTCACTCAAATGCACCCCCAGCCCACAGCCCACCACGGCTGGGCCTGCCCTTAACAACACCCACCCAGCTTGACAGATCCATCCAAGCCCAGGAGAATGTTGTGGCTTTTGATGTCTCGGTGGACCACTTGCTTGCAGTGAAGGAAATCCAGGCCTTGCAGGCACTGAGGGAGGAAAAACAAACAGGAGATCTGACTTCGTCCCTCATGCAGTGCAGTGGCACATCTGCAAGACTGACTTGCTGGGGGACGCCGAGCCATGGCAGGCAAGGCTGAGGGGAGGACAAGAGCTTGCTGCTTCAACATGACGACAGCAGTGCCTTTCTAAGAGAGGGTGTATTCGCTTTGAAAGAGAAAGGGCAATGCTTTTTCTGGCCAGTGCCCTGCAAACACAGACTGAAGGAGCACCGCTGCAGTGCCTGTGCTCTCTCCAGCCAGATGACAGCAAATGCCTTTGCAAATGCCCCTTTGGGTGCAAAGCTCTCCTTGGAGGCTGAGCTCTGGCAGAGTCCTGTGAGTGTCTCTTTGTCTTTGCCACTCGGTTGACACTGTGCCAGCAGCACGGCTGCTCTTACAGGGAAGGAATGCAGCACACACAGCCAGCAGGCAAGTGTTTGCAGAGGCCAACGCAAACAAACGCACTAGAAGAAGGGCCCGCACCTTGGCAGGCCCTCCAGATGCACTTGCCCCCGCTCTGCCAGTCACAAGAGATAGGCAGAAAGGAAGCTCGGAAGATGAAATCAATCCTCCCCTTCCCACCCATTCCACCCAAGCCATGGCAAGCACCAACGCAATCCCATACCTCGCGGGAGACAGCTGCCATCTCTCCTTCTGCCATTTGGATCTCCCTAATGACATCGTGCAAAGACCCTCCGTCCATGTATTCCATCACGAGCCAGAGTTCCTCGTGCAGCAGGTAGCTGAAAGGAGGAAACAACCACCTGCAGGTGAACGCGTGCGCTTGCGTGACCTGATGGACCCTTTTGTCCGTGTCTCTCTCCGAGGAAGACAGGACGAAGGGAATAGGCATTCACAAGGCTCTACAGGGCTTGAACTCTGTGCAGTAGAAAAGACTCCTTGGTATGCACAGCTGTGCAACAGGCCATGGGAAATACCATCTCCAGTGCTTTGTCAGAACTCAAGAACCTTGGGGGAAAAATCAAACAGCAAACCCAACAGGACAATGGGCACGGAGGGCAGGAACTTGGAGGCTGCTGACGCAGTAAAATTGGGCCGAGACCTGGTCTTTGAAAGCGCACTTCAAACTAGATATGCCGCAAAAGATAAATGCAGCCCCCATGCAAACTCCTCCAAGATGCTGTGGATCAGCCCAGAAAGGGGAAGGAATTAACAGCTCCACCCTCTGCCAGCAACCAAAGGAGTGCTTGAACCTCTGGCTTGCAGCACGTCAGTGACCCTTCACGGCAGAAGAGCAGAACCACTCACCTGTCTACATAGTTCACCACATTGGCGTTCTTATTGTCCCGCATGACCTGGATTTCATTCACGCACAGTTCGTTGCTCTTCACTTGCAACAGACTGATTTTCTTTATGGCCACCTAAAACGACATGCAAACCATGGATCAAAGAAGTCGATGGCACAGGAACACAAGGCCAACAGGGACACTGTGATTTTGGGATGATACAGCTGCGCTGTGCCAAAATGCCTTGGGACTGGACATCAGAGGAACCGGAAGCTGAGCTTGCAAGAGCCCTTTACACTGCTTCCTTGGTCGCCACTCCCAGGACACACAGCCAGAAACCCTTTGCCTTGCAAACCTGGCAGAAACACAGTCTCAACTCTCCAGCTCAAAGCTCTAACCGCCCTTGCTGCACCCACATTCTTCCCCCAGGGCCTCACTTTATCATCCCCATTTTGAATTCACGCACCACTTGCAAGCAGGAAACAACTTAGGCCTAGGAAAAATGGAGCAAAACTCCTGGAAAACCTTGGCCATTTCTAGGGGGCTTGATCATTACTCCGGTGGCCACCGGCATTCTTCACTGCACAACAACAGGGCAAACCCTTACAGATATGACAGATAAAATGCCGCCCTACAAACATCCTGACCGTCCCCCCCAGCCCACCCCACACCCCCCAGAGAAATAAAAACCGACAGATTTTATGGAAAAATTGTTGTCATGATGAGAACATCATTAAGGACACATCAAAAAAAAACAAGGCTAGCACATCCTCACTTCAGCAATTTTCCATTTGTTCTGCTAAAATGCTTTTTAGCACACCAGTGACATTTGCAATTCCTGACTGATTCTAAAAAGAAATAGCTCATGCCTTGATCCTCTAGCGATACACACCAGGCTCTGAGCAGGGCTTAGGCCCTCGAGAGACTCCTTGCAGACCTCTCTCTCTAAGCACAGTTCCCAAGGGCAGTACTGCACGTGCCTAAGGAACTACCATCAAAATTCCCATGGATTTGCTGACAGCACGAAAGGAGAACTCGGGAACCGCGAGCCAAAGCCCCAAAGGGCACCGCCATTCTCTAAGACACCGCCTTGCCACTAAGAACCAGCTAGCGTGTCCTCCTCAGAAAGACAGCCCTTGGCCTCCTTGCATTGCTTGCGGCAGCTCAGAAGGACACAGTCTGTCCCCACTGGGCTTGGCAGGCAGACCCTGCTCTGCACTTCAGTTGCCTTTGCAGCAAAGCTCTACTGGCGACCCAAAGCTCAGGCACAGCTCACAGCACAGGGGAGGGCACTCGAGAGCTGCACAAGCTGCAGCACCGCTTGACACTTACCTCTTCTCCTGTGGCAGTCTCCACTGCCGTGCACACAGTGCCAAAACCCCTAGAAACAAAACAGCAGCAGAGAAAGGAGAAGTCCTTTAGTCCCTGCAGAAGCCAGACACTGTGGCCCAAGGAGGAAAAAGAGGCCAGGGACAAACAGCAAATGCACCGCGACACATTCTGCTCTGGCTCCTTTCCCCCTTTCTCTTTCTGTGTCCGTGCGTGTCTGTGATTTTTCCAGACACACACACACACACACACACACACACATGGCCGTTGGGCCTGCTCACACTTCTCCTTGCAGTGGATGTGCCACACTCAGGCACCTCCACACAGGCCTTCTGAGAAGCCTGAAGCCATGTCACAGACATCAGAAGAAAACCTCTCAACACACATCCTTTCTGCAGCTGACAAGGAAAGTAGTCTCCAGCCACAGCTGCAGCCACAGGCAGAGCAGGCACAGGTCTCCACTGCTGCACACACAAATGGAGAAGTGCTCAAAGCAGAAGATCCTCAGACAGCTGCCTTCTGGCTCCAGAGCCATGGGCAGCTGCTTCTCTTGGGTGCAGCAGACACAGGAAGCACTCTACTTTTCAGGGGACTTCTTCTACATTTGGCTCCTCCCAGAGGAAATGTTGCAAATCAATCCCACTGACAGTCCGCAGAGCTGGCTTTCAGTAGGGAATAGCTTGGTGCTTTCTTTGCAGGAAAGGCCGCAACCCCACGGGATCCACGAGGGCTCTCCCCTCAGGCACTCGATGCCTTTTCCTCTAGAGTGCATTGGCATTGGACACGGGCCTGAAGCTTTGGCTTTTGCCACCTCAGCTACAAAAGAGAGCTGCTTCTTTTGTGTCTGCTTTTGGCTTCTAGACTAGCTAGGTGGTCATCCTGACCACTGAACCTTGTTTTCAGCAAAACGCTGGAACAAAGCTTCCTGAGAGCTGTTCCCTGACAGCCCGCAGCTGCTACCTTGACCTTGGAGGCAATGAAGCTTTTCCTCCTTTCATTGCCACGGATCCTGTATCCTTTTGGGACACAGAGAAATGATTTGTCCCAAGAAAAGCGGCAAGAGGGGGAAAGACACTTGAGGGACAGGAGATGTGCCAGGTGCTGCTCCTTGCTGCAGAAAGGACCATTCCAGCATCCAGGTGTCTTTGCCATGCCTTCAGACCACAGCTATCAATGCTGACCAAAACTGAGACATAGCAGCGTCTCAGCGCAGCGTCTGCACAGCTTTGCAGCTTGCCTGACATCACTCCGGCGACAGGTGACAGCAGCAAAGTACACAGCCCCTCCCTTTGAAGAAGCACCTGTGGCTGCACTCACCCTTTGCCAATAATTTCCAGTTCTGTATATTTAGCCTCCGGATCTCCTTCGCTCACCAGCGTCCCTGTAAAAACCCAAAGGAAAGATGCTCACTTCAAAACTGAGATGCCAGCCTGCAGCAGATCACCAAGGCAGCCCCACTCTCTGGCACACTGGGCCCTTTCAACTCCCTCACTGGACAAACAACAACACCATTGCCGCACCAGCACCACCAGCAGCACCACCAAAACAACAGCAGCAGGACAAGCAGCTCTGCAGCACATACGGTCTGCACTAAACTAGAAGCCTAAACTAAAATCTAAGCACGTGGAGAAACAGTCCAAGGACACAGAGATCAGAAGGCCACGACCAAGACAAGTGAGTGTGGTCTATAAAACCCAAACCTTTCTGTTCTTGGCCATGAACACTCTGCGCCATTCAACAAAAGCTGGCATCCTTGCAAGCAGCAAAGGCACCTTGGCTTCTGCAATCAATTTGTATCAACAGCTGCCCGCTCCAGAAGCGGAAGAATAGTGCCCAGTGCTTCCAGCAGAGGCATGATCTCCGCCTTGAAGCAGCACTTTACCTAAACAATGCCTTTCTGGCTTGCAAGAGCAGCAGCAGCAGCTGATGTTGCAACCTATTGCCATGGGCCTTAACAATGAGGTTCCTCAGCCTTCAGGAGAGGCTATGATCTGAAGATGACCTTGGCTGTGCCCCACAGGAGCTGGGCCCCACAGGAGCTCCCTGAAGTCGCCTCATTCACAAGGTCCCGGCCTCCTGCTCAGCCACAAACCATCTCTCTTTTGCCTTTTGTACTGAGGCAAGCTCAGGCAAAGCCAAAGCACGCCAGGCTGCCCTCAGAGGCAGCAGCAAGAGCCCGCTGTTCCTTCAGCACCTCCAAGCACAACAACAGCTCCTGTGTGGAGGCCGCAGCAGCCGACACTCAGCCCAGCAGGAACTGCAGGTGGGACAGCTCACGCTGACACACGATCACACAGGGCACTGCTCCAGCACACAGGCATCACAAAGGACATACTCAGCAGGGCCAGGCACTCGTCCTCTGTCCTCTCTCTAAGCAGCTGCTCCATGCTGCCCGAGGAACTACTTGTGCTCCAGGTGCACGAGCTGCTCGCGCTTGACTTTCCAGCTTGGGGACAGGAGGCTTCTTCAGAGCCGGCAGCTGCAGCTCGTGCCGGCGCCAGGCCAGAGGAAGTGGAGCTCTGGGACAAGAAACAAATTTGGGTCAGAAACACGCCTGCCACAGATGCCCCTCCAATCCCATTTCAAATGCAAGCCCCTTGGAAGATACTGCTGGCCACATCCTGGGCTCTTCACCTCTCGGCTTTTGCTGCCCCCTTCTCTCACACAAGGCGCAAATTCCAAAGGCTGCTTTTACCCGATGCACAACATGACCCCAAAGACACCGCTGACCAAAGCAGGCGCTTACTGATGTTGGCTGCTCAGGCCGTGGGCTGACAGCAGGGACAGGTTCATTAGCACCTTCCTCCTCTTCAGCCTCTTCCTTGACTCCAAGTTCAGCAAGAGCAGGGGCTGGTGCTGCCCTTGGGCTCTGGGCACAGACAGCAGCGGGAGAGACAGGAAAGAACCTGTCATTCAGAACCTGACAGATATTCAGCTACAGGCCCCTGCTGCAGCTTAGCTGCTCCTTGAGCTCCCCACAGCTGCTGATGAGCAGGGCCAGGTCCCTCCAGGGGACAGTGGCTCCTCCATATCCTGCAAGGCTGTCAAGTGCATCTTTGCACGGCTCTCCTCACCAGAGATAGGGAGCCTGCACAGCCACTGGCCACCAAGGGCCTCACTTGTACCCCAGCAGCATCCCAAGACACCCTAATGCTACCTCTTGTCTCTTGCTAAGAGGAATTCACAGCCCCTATCAGAGTGGTGGGGAACGGATGCCTAAATGTCCAAGTTCCACACCCCTTTCCCAGGGGTGAAACACTCTGCAAGTGCCAGAAAGATTCCAGCCTGACTCAGCATCTTCAACTACGCAGGGGAGGTGCTGTCTGATCAAAAACTTCCAGCTCTCCTTTGCTCCAGCCACAGGGCCACTCCCAGCTGCCACTTACTGATGCTGGATGCTCAGGCCCCACAGTAGCAGCAGCTGCAGCTTGGTGGGCATCTTCCTCCCCTTTGGCCTCTTCTTCAGGAAGATGCACAGCCGCAGGAGGCTCTGAGGTTGCTTTTGGGCTCTGCAGACAGACAGCAACGGGAGGGACAGGCAACCTTCTTGATATTCAGCTCTAGAACCCAGATGCACTAAGGAGGAATCACCTGGATTCTAAGTTGCTCAGCCCCCAGCTAATTGCACCAATCAGAGCAGACTGCGCTCTCTTGCACAGGAGAAATTCCATCATGCATTCAAGCAACGAGCAACCCCACTTTCCACTGCTTAAAAGCTCTGAAATGGAACTGGGCAAAACAGACACACATCCTCCACACATTGCTGCTGCTGCTGCTGCTGCTGCTGCTGCTGCTGCTGCTGCTGCTGCTGCTGCTGCAGAGAGCCCGCACTGTACTTTCATTCATCCAAGCAGGCTGGCACTGGACTGCAGCAGGCCCAGCTCACAGCTTGCTCCACAGCTGTCCAATGCTACCAACGCCAAAGGCTCCTTTCCCACTCACCCAAGGGCTGGATTCTCTCCAGGCACGGGCGATGTGACCTGCAACACACAAAGGAAAAAGAACCCCATGCTGTGAGAAAACTGCCCGCTCTGGGAAAACCCACCAAAAAGTCAACCCAAAGCCAGAGCATATTGCTTTCACTCCATGCCTCCAGCAGCAAGCCTCATGTCACACAGCAAGCAAGACAACAGCACAAAGGATTGCCTCGTGTCTGTCTTTTGTCCTCTTTGGCCACTCAAGCCCCAGAAACCTGAGGCCCATGAAGTCCAAGTTCTGAAACAGTCATTGTTTCTGCCCTGCCCCACCCAGCAGGAGCTACAGCTCGTCTCCTTCCTGTATTTCAGTTTTCTGAAGAGATGCAAGCGTCAGTTGCCACGAGCTTGCTGAAAACTTTTGCCCCGAAACGCTTCAGCCCAAGCCCTTTAGCCATGGTGGCAGTTCTAATGTGACGCCGCACAGCAACACCTCCTGTGCCCAGCAGCATACCGGAACTTGTCTGAAATGTCTATTTCAAGGGCCTTTCCCAAGCTGATTCTGTGATTTCCTCACAGAGGGAAGGGCTCTTTCAGCACACAGGAACTGTCAAGTCCCACACACATGTGCTGGGATGGGGGAATGCAAACAAGAAGAGGCTTCCCCTCAGTCCTGGAGAGCAGCGCAGTTTTTCCAAGCGCTCCTTCTAAGCTCTCCCTGTCTTCCCCTCTTAGAAGTTGTCATTCTTGAGCCAGCAAACGCAGGAGATTCCAGACTCCACTGCCACAGGCCATGCCGTGTGGGGAGAAGAAGCCCAGCAGGCTACATTACAAATGCAGCCCACGCCCCGCTGGCTAGAGACACCCCCTTGTCAGCTGCAGCTGCTGACAGCAGCTTTACCCAACAAAAGGCCTCTTCATGGCCTTTGGCCTTCCATCTGCTGCACCGAATAGAAGCACCTACTTACGTGCCAGGTGGGTGAAAAAGTAGCCAGAATAAGCCACGGTAAAAGCCGTGCAAACTGCAGCACACACTCTCTCCATGGCGGGAGCTATGCTGCTCAAGTCAGCTCCAGACAGCACTTGTGGGGACAAACAAAAATCCTGCGAGAGCTCTCAGGGTGCAGCTGGCTGTCAGAGACCTCGTCGATCAGCAGGTTGCACCTGCAGGGAGCATGCCAAAGAGCTGCTCTGCCCACTGAGGCCTCCCGTGCCTGGGCACAGCAACTTTGCCTTGACAGCGCTGGGATGCGGCCGCTGACATCACAATAGCAGCTGCTCTAGGCTGCCTTGTGAAGTCATGCAGAGAAGCACACCTTCTCACTTCAGCTAAGGCCAAAAGGCACCTGCAAAGTTCTCCTCTGCTACAAAGCAACACAAAAAGGCCGCCTAGTTCCTAAGCTGTTGCTCAAGGCATCTGGGAGTAACACCAAGAACACAGGAAGCCCTTGTAGCCCACGCTGAGAAGCTGAACACGGAGGAGGGACCATGATGATGTGAGGAGAAACCAAAAAAGAGAACAGCACCTTTGGCCACTCATTGTCCTGTGTTAAATCATGAGGCTTGATGCAGGTGGGGCTCTAAAAGGCAGCACCAATGGAAATCCCCCCTTCAGTGCCAGCTGTGGGACAAAACCTCAGGAAGGCCTTTCAGAGCCCTTCTTCCTCACTTGTTTGCTGCAGAACAAGGTGGGACACAGGCCTAAAAAGGTACATTGATGAAAACATGGAAAGCTAAGCAACACATGCACTAAAATCACATCATCCTCCTGCTGCACTGCTGTGGCATTTCCAAGGAGGCTCGCCCATCTGAGGTGCACCTCAGGGAGCTTCCCTGGGCAAACGTGTGCCTCAGAGGGAGCTGCCTGCTGCAGATGGGAAGGAAGGAAGAAAGGAAGGAAAAGAAAGAAAGAAAGAAAGGAAGGAAGGAAAAGAAAGAAAAGAAAGAAAGAGAGAAAGAAAGTTAGAGAGAAAGAAAGAAAAACAAAGAAAGAAAGAAAGAGAATAGAAGGTACCAGCATCATCGCTGTGGGCCGAGTCCCAAAGTGCTGGAAGGAGTAAAGCAGTGTGCCCAAGTGGGCTGGTCCCAGAGAAACTGAAGTTTTGAGGCAGAGACCAAATAGATCACATGCTGGAGCAGCTATGGGAAGGCAGGCTGAGGAAAACAGAAAAACCACCGCCATTCCAAAACGTGGATGCTTCCTTCTCCCTCCTCCTCTTGCATTCCAACCTCTTTTGCTCTATTTGCCATGTTGTGGTATAAGCCCAGGCAGCAAGCAAGTGCCACACACAGCCATTCTCATTCGATGCCCGGTCACCAGCAGGCTGGCCTGTGCAGAGAATTGGAAGGGTAGAAGCTGGAAAATTGCCAGGTGCAGAAAACAATTGAGCTGCATAGGGAATGCAGAAGCCTCATGCATAGGCCAAGAAACCCCTTTGAACTCATTCCCCATTTCCCAAGTGGAGGCAGGTGTTTCACATCTCCAGGACATCAGGGACCCCTCAAGCCTCACAGTGACTTGAGAAGACAAATGCCATCACTCCAAACATCCTTCCTCCTGCTGGTACCCAGCTTGAAATACTGAGCAGCATGTGGGATGGTCAGGAATATCTCTTTGGCCACTTTGGGTCCCCTGCCCTGGCTGTGTCTCCTGCCAGCCTCGTGTGCAGCATGACCCCAGGGAGCTCTGTCTGGGCAGCTCCTTCCCTAGTGCGGGGTGCCCAGCTGACACAGCCCTTGGCTCACACAGATCCAAACTGCAAAACTTTTCATCCCTCATCTTGGCCTCAGTTCCCATAGCAGAACTCGTGTTCCCACCGTATCGGAAAAATAATATTAGGAGAAATGGGGCAACTGAGAGACGGGATAAAAAGTGCTTTCTAGCCTTATGGCATCAATCTCATAGAAAGGTGAGGCATTAAAGGTGTTACATCCAGTGCCATAGTATCAGAAGCCTTTCCCTTCTTCATTCCGATGCCTTATGTTCGTTTTTTCACTAGTCACATACTTCTGCAAAACTTGTGAGTGTCTTTTCATAGCAATCATTAATTCCTTACTTTCTGCAGCCTTGCCAGAATGCATCATTTTTCAACCAATCATACAGCATTTCTAAATTCACATTGCTGCATCTTCATCTTTTCACTAACTTTAGAACAAGTTCTATTGCTACGTTTGAAAACCTTTTGCTACCTTACTTAACGTATTGCCTGGCTTACATAACACATCTTTCTCTTTGCTTAAAACATATTTCCATTTCAAGTGCAAACCTGTATTCCTCTTTCCTGTCTGCTTCACTTTTTAGCTTGTAATTCTAAAGGCCTTCCCTAAAGTCTCAGGTTAAATAAACATTGTATCCATCTCTACCTCTTAGCCTGGATGCACAAGGCCCGGAGAGCTCCCTGGGCTTTGCATTTCCCACAAGCAAATGAGCAAAGAGCTCATTTCCCATTTCCCAAGGTGTAATGGTTTCGTTTGTTTGTTTGTTTCCGGGCCAATGTACCAATAATGTAATAGTTTAAGGTTTGCCAATTTTAATATCGTTACCTTTTGTGGTGAACTAGAATTAGGAGTAAAAGTAAAGCAGGCCAAACACTTACAAAGGGAATAAAGAAAAAGACTTTATTAACTACACAAAGAATAAGAATAATAAATTCAGAGCAGATTTTCAGACCAGCTCTTCTTTCCCCCTTTGTTACAGCTTAACAACATGCAGAGACACTTCCGTCAATTTCTTCCGTAAATTATCTTTTCCAGTTCACTTTAGGGAGAGGAGTTTCTTTTTCTTTAGCTATAAGGATCTTTTACTAAGAGAGGAAATTGCCAGTCCTCTTTTGACTCCACTTGCTCAGGATTCACAGCTGCCCGGGATCTGCTGTCAGGAAACTCCTCCCACTTCACAGTCTGTTCACAACTGAGTTGCGGGCCATGGTAAAAAGTCATGGGGTATTACTTGTAAGGATGAGCTACTCCAAGGCAAAAGTTCTCTTTAGCTCACTTCTCTCTCTGTTTATATATTATTCCCAGGAACAGAGATCCCCCTCTTTTCCTCAGGGCAAAGGATTCTTCAAACCCTTTACACCTTGCTCCACCCCCCCACCACCCCAGGTCTCTCTTTTTTTCCATGGTTTAAAGAAAATGTTTGTGAAGCACAGTCCACCCCTATAACTTACAAAAAAGATATTTCAGCCCACCTTCATGGAGTCTCTTCATTCTCCTTCCATTTAGAAACTTAGCTTTGACTTCATTGACTTTGGTGTATCTTTTCTGTTCTTCTTCCTCTCACCCACAGGAAGATGAAAGGCGGTAAGTCTTATCTGAGCATTGGAAAAAAACTTAAAATCTCCCACAGAAGTTGCAGGAGATGGGCCCGGCCATGCGGCAGCTGTGTCAGGAGCTCAGGCCACCCAGGCCACGCTGGAGGGGCAGGACGAAAACTGCAAAGTCCAGCCAGAGGAGAAATGGGTGCCAAGGCTCTGGCTCCATGGCTTTCTTCCGGCTCTCACTGCACCCGGCTCCAGCTGCAGGCCGGGGGTTCTCCCTCTGCCTTGCCCAGCACACAAAGCCGTGGGGGGCTCTCCCAAACGGGGCCCAGCTGCCTCCCCCCAGGCCGTGAGGGCGGCCGGGCGGGCTCGGCCACCCCAGGGCTGCTCCGAGCCGGGGCAGGGCAGGGCCCCGCCGAGCCACGGCCGCACCGGGAAAAGGCGAGGATCCCAGGAATGGGCCTCTCCTCCTCTTGACCACTGGGGCCCCTGCTTAAAGACGGGGCCCAGCAGCGTCTGGAGCTTGGCCCTGTGCCTGGCCCGGGCCCCATACTAGAAGGGACCGGTGCTAGGCCAATGCCACACCTTAAGAGGCCAAAAATGCAAGAGAGCGTTCCCGGGGCTTACCTGCTTCAAATGTGATGCACGGAGCAAACCGACTTTTCCAATTCTTTTCTCAGGCTGTCAACAACTAAACCAGCCTCCAATTGGTCCCATCAATCCACAGAGGAAGTTCTCATGGGGAAAAACTTGCTAGTGGGCCCGCCCGCCAGGGTAAAACCAGCACACAAGGGGAGGCAGGTGTTTCACATCTCCAGGACATCAGGGACCCCTCAAGCCTCACAGTGACTTGAGAAGACAAATGCCATCACTCCAAACATCCTTCCTCCTGCAGGCACCCAGCTTGAAATACTGAGCAGCATGTGGGATGGTCAGGAATATCTCTTTGGCCACTTTGGGTCCCCTGCCCTGGCTGTGTCTCCTGCCAGCCTCGTGTGCAGCATGACCCCAGGGAGCTCTGTCTGGGCAGCTCCTTCCCTAGTGCGGGGTGCCCAGCTGACACAGCCCTTGGCTCACACAGATCCAAACTGCAGAACTTTTCATCCCTCATCTTGGCCTCAGTTCCCGTAGGAGAACTGAGTGTTCCTGCTGGACACTCACCTGCGCCTGAGCCTGTGGAGAAGCCTGGCTGCCTTCCTCTCTGCCCAGGGCAGCACAGACACTCCCAAACTTTCCCAGCAGCTGCCACACAACCACGGCCACAGCGGCGTCCCCAGCAGTGACACCCCTGCTCTGCTCTGTTTTGCCCTCTTCTGCTCCTCTATTCACAGCTAAAAGCCTGTATCTCCACAAGGAGGTTTGTTCTGGAGGAAGACCTCCACCCACTTCCAAACTGACTCCCAAACCCCATCCCTCTATCTTCCCATGCTTTAGAAACACCTGACCATTCAGACTCAAATTTACAGCTTATTCACAGAAGAAAGGGAAGCTTCCAACACAGTGATGGTTTTACAGTATTTATTTTGACTATCAGCCTAAACTATCTACAAACTACAAACTACAAACTACTCCTTCCAACCTACAAACTCAAAAGAACAACAAACAACAACGGCCTCTTGCACGGCTAGAATCTTCTGTCAGCCATAAACTGCTGCGCTGCCATGATCAGAGGTGTCAGGCTGGAGGTCGGCTTGGCTGAAGTTACAAACGGATGCTGCCCAAAGAGAAAAAGAACAAATGAACTTCTGCTTTCCTCACAGGCTGAAGCAGCCTTTCTCTGGCTTCCAGAGACACAGAGAAATGAGGGCAGTCTGTGCACCTCTGTCTCCCTGTCCAGGACTTTCCTGCCACAGGCAAACATGGCTTCCAATTCCACAAATGCATGAAGCCAGAGGTCTGCAGCTTAAGGAGATTTAGTCTAATTGTCATTGCAAGGCTCCTTCCAAGCCATGGCAGGCCGGGATTCTCCTTGTTTTTCCTTTGGAAAGCCCCCAGAATGGAGATTCTTAGGAGCGGGGCCCACCTGACGCCTTGGACTTGAGCAGAGGAGGAGCCCCTGGCAGTGGGTAGCTGGCACAGCCTGTAGCTGCTCTGCCTTTTACCTGCAGAAGTTCCTGGGCAGACCAGCGCCTGTCCTCGTCTGTCTCCAGGCAGCAGTGCAGAAAGTCTCGCAACCAAGCCGACTGCTGCCTGGGCTTCTGCAGCTTCGGGGTGCCCCCGGTGCTGATCAGCTGTCGAGCCTAGAGAAGAAGGCAACGCCACACTCCACCTGTCTCCTTCGCACCCAAAACTGCTCACCCACACCCCGCTGGCCAAGCTGCACTCTCACAAGTGGCCCTTTCTTCCCCGCCAGAGGCTGTGACATGCCTTTCCCACCCCAACCAACTGAACCCAAAGCCAGAGGCAACCACAGCCAGTCCAATGTGCAAAGGCTCCTGCCTTCAGCCCTGATTTCATGGGCTGATTGGGAATCAGGAGCAAATCCATCAGCAAAAGCACACTCGGCTTCTCCGAGGACTGACACCAGCTCTACCGCCAATTTGGAAGAGGGACTTTGGTCTAACTCTATTCTTCACAAGGATTCTACCGTAACATGCAGCTTGGCGCTGCTCACTGCTCCCTTAGGCAAAGCTGCCAGCAAGCAAATGGCATCAGCGTACTTTGGGCCGTTCCTAATTCAAGGGCAAGGGGAATAATACAGGGCAAGAAGCACAAGAGACTATGCAGCCCGGGAGCTATGGTCTTCAGGTGTTACCAAGCTTGGCAGGCAGAAGAACGGGGGCAGATTTTCTTAGAGGGACAGGAGCATCTGAGAGAAGTTGCAGCGCACCGTGCGGGAGGTTTCCATCAGGTAAGGAGGAGCTCCTTCCACCATCTCCATCCCCACGATGCCAAAGGACCAGATGTCCACTTTGGGGCCGTAGGGCTTCCTGGTGAAAATTTCAGGCGCCATCCAGTAAGTAGTCCCGACAGCCGATCTGCGTTTGCTCTGCTCAGCCGTGAGCTGAGCAGCGAGGCCAAAATCAGCTGAGGAGAAAAAACACACTCGGATCAAGCCAGCGTGAAGTAGGAAAGCAAAGAGAAGAAGTCCCCACTCTCCCAGTGCCCAAGAAGGCAGTGTGGAATCCAAAGGGAATGCAAACAGGAATGGCATGCTGGCATTCCTAACAGCTGCAGCTGAGGAAATAGCAGATGGGCCACTTAGCAAAAGCCCCCCGTTTCACACAGTGGCTTTTAGTACCCTGAAGCTCCAGACTGAAACTGCCTTGCTTGCGTGAGGGCACACACAGCCCAAAGCCCCTCCTGACACCTTCTTCCCAGCCACACCGCCCTGCACCTTGTGGCTGTGCTCTGCGCTTGCAGCAGGGCAGCCTGCACTGCCACAGGCACCACTCTTGGGCAACTGGAAGTCACTCAAATGCACCCCCAGCCCACAGCCCACCACGGCTGGGCCTGCCCTTAACAACACCCACCCAGCTTGACAGATCCATCCAAGCCCAGGAGAATGTTGTGGCTTTTGATGTCTCGGTGGATCACTTGCTTGCAGTGAAGGAAATCCAGGCCTTGCAGGCACTGAGGGAGGAAAAACAAACAGGAGATCTGACTTCGTCCCTCATGCAGTGCAGTGGCACATCTGCAAGACTGACTTGCTGGGGGACGCCGAGCCATGGCAGGCAAGGCTGAGGGGAGGGCAAGAGCTTGCTGCTGCAACATGACGACAGCAGGGCCTTTCTAAGAGAGGGTGTATTCGCTTTGAAAGAGAAAGGACGATGCTTTTTCTGACCAGTGCCCTGCAAACACAGACTGAAGGAGCACCGCTGCAGTGCCTGTGCTCTCTCCAGCCAGATGACAGCAAATGCCTTTGCAAATGCCCCTTTGGGTGCAAAGCTCTCCTTGGAGGCTGAGCTCTGGCAGAGTCCTGTGAGTGTCTCTTTGTCTTTGCCACTCGGTTGATACTGTGCCACCAGCACGGCTGCTCTTACAGGGAAGGAATGCAGCACACACAGGCAGCAGGCAAGTGTTTGCAGAGGCCAACGCAAACAAACGCACTAGAAGAAGGGCCCGCACCTTGGCAGGCCCTCCAGATGCACTTGCCCCCGCTCTGCCAGTCACAAGAGATAGGCAGAAAGGAAGCTCGGAAGATGAAATCAATCCTCCCCTTCCCACCCATTCCACCCAAGCCATGGCAAGCACCAACGCAATCCCTTACCTCGCGGGAGACAGCTGCTATCTCTCCTTCTGCCATTTGGATCTCCCTAATGACATCGTGCAAAGACCCTCCGTCCATGTATTCCATCACGAGCCAGAGTTCCTCGTGCAGCAGGTAGCTGAAAGGAGGAAACAACCACCTGCAGGTGAATGCGTGCGCTTGCGTGACCTGATGGACCCTTTTGTCCGTGTCTCTCTCCGAGGAAGACAGGACGAAGGGAATAGGCATTCACAAGGCTCTACAGGGCTTGAACTCTGTGCAGTAGAAAAGACTGCTTGGTATGCACAGCTGTGCAACAGGCCATGGGAAATACCATCTCCAGTGCTTTGTCAGAACTCAAGAACCTTGGGGGAAAAATCAAACAGCAAACCCAACAGGACAATGGGCACGGAGGGCAGGAACTTGGAGGCTGCTGACGCAGTAAAATTGGGCCGAGACCTGGTCTTTGAAAGCGCACTTCAAACTAGATATGCCGCAAAAGATAAATGCAGCCCCCATGCAAACTCCTCCAAGATGCTGTGGATCAGCCCAGAAAGGGGAAGGAATTAACAGCTCCACCCTCTGCCAGCAACCAAAGGAGTGCTTGAACCTCTGGCTTGCAGCACGTCAGTGACCCTTCACGGCAGAAGAGCAGAACCACTCACCTGTCTACATAGTTCACCACATTGGCGTTCTTATTGTCCCGCATGACCTGGATTTCATTCACGCACAGTTCGTTGCTCTTCACTTGCAACAGACTGATTTTCTTTATGGCCACCTAAAACGACATGCAAACCATGGATCAAAGAAGTCGATGGCACAGGAACACAAGGCCAACAGGGACACTATGATTTTGGGATGATACAGCTGCGCTGTGCCAAAATGCCTTGGGACTGGACATCAGAGGAACCGGAAGCTGAGCTTGCAAGAGCCCTTTACACTGCTTCCTTGGTCGCCACTCCCAGGACACACAGCCAGAAACCCTTTGCCTTGCAAACCTGGCAGAAACACAGTCTCAACTCACCAGCTCAAAGCTCTAACCACCCTCGTTGCACCCACATTCTTCCCCCAGGGCCTCACTTTATCATCCCCATTTTGAATTCACGCACCACTTGCAAGCAGGAAACAACTTAGGCCTAGGAAAAATGGAGCAAAACTCCTGGGAAACCTTGGCCATTTCTAGGGGGCTTGATCATTACTCCGGTGGCCACCGGCATTCTTCACTGCACAACAACAGGGCAAACCCTTACAGATATGACAGATAAAATGCCGCCCTACAAACATCCTGACCGTCCCCCCCAGCCCACCCCACACCCCCACCAGAGAAATAAAAACCGACAGATTTTATGGAAAAATTGTTGTCATGATGAGAACATCATTAGGGACACATCAAAAAAAAACAAGGCTAGCACATCCTCACTTCAGCAATTTTCCATTTGTTCTGCTAAAATGCTTTTTAGCACACCAGTGACATTTGCAATTCCTGACTGATTCTAAAAAGAAATAGCTCATGCCTTGATCCTCTAGCGATACACACCAGGCTCTGAGCAGGGCTTAGGCCCTCGAGAGACTCCTTGCAGACCTCTCTCTCTAAGCACAGTTCCCAAGGGCAGCACTGCACGTGCCTAAGGAACTACCATCAAAATTCCCATGGATTTGCTGACAGCGCGAAAGGAGAACTCGGGAACCGCGAGCCAAAGCCCCAAAGGGCACCGCCATTCTCTAAGACACCGCCTTGCCACTAAGAACCAGCTAGTGTGTCCTCCTCAGAAAGACAGCCCTTGGCCTCCTTGCATTGCTTGCGGCAGCTCAGAAGGACACAGTCTGTCCCCACTGGGCTTGGCAGGCAGACCCTGCTCTGCACTTCAGTTGCCTTTGCAGCAAAGCTCTAGTGGCGACCCAAAGCTCAGGCACAGCTCACAGCACAGGGGAGGGCACTCGAGAGCTGCACAAGCTGCAGCACCGCTTGACACTTACCTCTTCTCCTGTGGCAGTCTCCACTGCCGTGCACACAGTGCCGAAACCCCTAGAAACAAAACAGCAGCAGAGAAAGGAGAAGTCCTTTAGTCCCTGCAGAAGCCAGACACTGTGGCCCAAGGAGGAAAAAGAGGCCAGGGACAAACAGCAAATGCACCGCAACACATTCTGCTCTGGCTCCTTTCCCCCTTTCTCTTTCTGTGTCCGTGCGTGTCTGTGATTTTTCCAGACACACACACACACACACACACACACACACACACACGGCCGTTGGGCCAGCTCACACTTCTCCTTGCAGTGGATGTGCCACACTCAGGCACCTCCACACAGGCCTTCTGAGAAGCCTGAAGCCATGTCACAGACATCAGAAGAAAACCTCTCAACACACATCCTTTCTGCAGCTGACAAGGAAAGTAGTCTCCAGCCACAGCTGCAGCCACAGGCAGAGCAGGCACAGGTCTCCACTGCTGCACACACAAATGGAGAAGTGCTCAAAGCAGAAGATCCTCAGACAGCTGCCTTCTGGCTCCAGAGCCATGGGCAGCTGCTTCTCTTGGGTGCAGCAGACACAGGAAGCACTCTACTTTTCAGGGGACTTCTTCTACATTTGGCTCCTCCCAGAGGAAATGTTGCAAATCAATCCCACTGACAGTCCGCAGAGCTGGCTTTCAGTAGGGAATAGCTTGGTGCTTTCTTTGCAGGAAAGGCCGCAACCCCACGGGATCCACGAGGGCTCTCCCCTCAGGCACTCGATGCCTTTTCCTCTAGAGTGCATTGGCATTGGACACTGGCCTGAAGCTTTGGCTTTTGCCACCTCAGCTACAAAAGAGAGCTGCTTCTTTTGTGTCTGCTTTTGGGCTCTGGACTAGCTAGGTGGTCATCCTGACCACTGAACCTTGTTTTCAGCAAAACGCTGGAACAAAGCTTCCTGAGAGCTGTTCCCTGACAGCCCGCAGCTGCTACCTTGACCTTGGAGGCAATGAAGTTTTTCCTCCTTTCATTGCCACGGATCCTGTATCCTTTTGGGACACAGAGAAATGATTTGTCCCAAGAAAAGCGGCAAGAGGGGGAAAGACACTTGAGGGACAGGAGATGTGCCAGGTGCTGCTCCTTGCTGCAGAAAGGACCATTCCAGCATCCAGGTGTCTTTGCCATGCCTTCAGACCACAGCTATCAATGCTGACCAAAACTGAGACATAGCAGCGTCTCAGCGCAGCGTCTGCACAGCTTTGCAGCTTGCCTGACATCACTCCGGCGACAGGTGACAGCAGCAAAGTACACAGCCCCTCCCTTTGAAGAAGCACCTGTGGCTGCACTCACCCTTTGCCAATAATTTCCAGTTCTGTATATTTAGCCTCCGGATCTCCTTCGCTCACCAGCATCCCTGTAAAAACCCAAAGGAAAGATGCTCACTTCAAAACTGAGATGCCAGCCTGCAGCAGATCACCAAGGCAGCCCCACTCTCTGGCACACTGGGCCCTTTCAACTCCCTCACTGGACAAACAACAACACCATTGCCGCACCAGCACCATCAGCAGCACCACCAAAACAACAGCAGCAGGACAAGCAGCTCTGCAGTACATACGGTCTGCACTAAACTAGAAGCCTAAACTAAAATCTAAGCACGTGGAGAAACAGTCCAAGGACACAGAGATCAGAAGGCCACGACCAAGACAAGTGAGTGTGGTCTATAAAACCCAAACCTTTCTGTTCTTGGCCATGAACACTCTGTGCCATTCAACAAAAGCTGGCATCCTTGCAAGCAGCAAAGGCACCTTGGCTTCTGCAATCAATTTGTATCAACAGCTGCCTGCTCCAGAAGCGGAAGAATAGTGCCCAGTGCTTCCAGCAGAGGCATGATCTCCGCCTTGAAGCAGCACTTTACCTAAACAATGCCTTTCTGGCTTGCAAGAGCAGCAGCAGCAGCTGACGTTGCAACCTATTGCCATGGGCCTTAACAATGAGGTTCCTCAGCCTTCAGGAGAGGCTATGATCTGAAGATGACCTTGGCTGTGCCCCACAGGAGCTGGGCCCCACAGGAGCTCCCTGAAGCCGCCTCATTCACAAGGTCCCGGCCTCCTGCTCAGCCACAAACCATCTCTCTTTTGCCTTTTGTACTGAGGCAAGCTCAGGCAAAGCCAAAGCACGCCAGGCTGCCCTCAGAGGCAGCAGCAAGAGCCCGCTGTTCCTTCAGCACCTCCAAGCACAACAACAGCTCCTGTGTGGAGGCCGCAGCAGCCGACACTCAGCCCAGCAGGAACTGCAGGTGGGACAGCTCACGCTGACACACGATCACACAGGGCACTGCTCCAGCACACAGGCATCACAAAGGACATACTCAGCAGGGCCAGGCACTCGTCCTCTGTCCTCTCTCTAAGCAGCTGCTCCATGCTGCCCGAGGAACTACTTGTGCTCCAGGTGCACGAGCTGCTCGCGCTTGACTTTCCAGCTTGGGGACAGGAGGCTTCTTCAGAGCCGGCAGCTGCAGCTCGTGCCGGCGCCAGGCCAGAGGAAGTGGAGCTCTGGGACAAGAAACAAATTTGGGTCAGAAACACGCCTGCCACAGATGCCCCTCCAATCCCATTTCAAATGCAAGCCCCTTGGAAGATACTGCTGGCCACATCCTGGGCTCTTCACCTCTCGGCTTTTGCTGCCCCCTTCTCTCACACAAGGCGCAAATTCCAAAGGCTGCTTTTACCCGATGCACAACATGACCCCAAAGACACCGCTGACCAAAGCAGGTGCTTACTGATGTTGGCTGCTCAGGCCGTGGGCTGACAGCAGGGACAGGTTCATTAGCACCTTCCTCCTCTTCAGCCTCTTCCTTGACTCCAAGTTCAGCAAGAGCAGGGGCTGGTGCTGCCCTTGGGCTCTGGGCACAGACAGCAGCGGGAGGGACAGGAAAGAACCTGTCATTCAGAACCTGACAGATATTCAGCTACAGGCCCCTGCTGCAGCTTAGCTGCTCCTTGAGCTCCCCACAGCTGCTGATGAGCAGGGCCAGGTCCCTCCAGGGGACAGTGGCTCCTCCATATCCTGCAAGGCTGTCAAGTGCATCTTTGCACGGCTCTCCTCACCAGAGATAGGGAGCCTGCACAGCCACTGGCCACCAAGGGCCTCACTTGTACCCCAGCAGCATCCCAAGACACCCTAATGCTACCTCTTGTCTCTTGCTAAGAGGAATTCACAGCCCCTATCAGAGTGGTGGGGAACGGATGCCTAAATGTCCAAGTTCCACACCCCTTTCCCAGGGGTGAAACACTCTGCAAGTGCCAGAAAGATTCCAGCCTGACTCAGCATCTTCAACTACGCAGGGGAGGTGCTGTCTGATCAAAAACTTCCAGCTCTCCTTTGCTCCAGCCACAGGGCCACTCCCAGCTGCCACTTACTGATGCTGGATGCTCAGGCCCCACAGTAGCAGCAGCTGCAGCTTGGTGGGCATCTTCCTCCCCTTTGGCCTCTTCTTCAGGAAGATGCGCAGCCGCAGGAGGCTCTGAGGTTGCTTTTGGGCTCTGCAGACAGACAGCAACGGGAGGGACAGGCAACCTTCTTGATATTCAGCTCTAGAACCCAGATGCACTAAGGAGGAATCATCTGGATTCTAAGTTGCTCAGCCCCCAGCTAATTGCACCAATCAGAGCAGACTGCGCTCTCTTGCACAGGAGAAATTCCATCATGCATTCAAGCAACGAGCAACCCCACTTTCCACTGCTTAAAAGCTCTGAAATGGAACTGGGCAAAACAGACACACATCCTCCACACATTGCTGCTGCTGCTGCTGCTGCAGAGAGCCCGCACTGTACTTTCATTCATCCAAGCAGGCTGGCACTGGACTGCAGCAGGCCCAGCTCACAGCTTGCTCCACAGCTGTCCAATGCTACCAACGCCAAAGGCTCCTTTCCCACTCACCCAAGGGCTGGATTCTCTCCAGGCACGGGCGATGTGACCTGCAACACACAAAGGAAAAAGAACCCCATGCTGTGAGAAACCTGCCTGCTCTGGGAAAACCCACCAAAAAGTCAACCCAAAGCCAGAGCACACTGCTTTCATTCACTCCATGCCTCCAGCAGCAAGCCTCGTGTCACACAGCAAGCAAGACAACAGCACAAAGGATTGCCTCGTGTCTGTCTTTTGTCCTCTTTGGCCACTCAAGCCCCAGAAACCTGAGGCCCATGAAGTCCAAGTTCTGAAACAGTCATTGTTTCTGCCCTGCCCCACCCAGCAGGAGCTACAGCTCGTCTCCTTCCTGTATTTCAGTTTTCTGAAGAGATGCAAGCGTCAGTTGCCACGAGCTTGCTGAAAACTTTTGCCCAGAAATGCTTCAGCCCAAGCCCTTTAGCCATGGTGGCAGTTCTAATGTGACTCTGCACAGCAACACCTCCTGTGCCCAGCAGCATACCGGAACTTGTCTGAAATGTCTATTTCAAGGGCCTTTCCCAAGCTGATTCTGTGATTTCCTCACAGAGGGAAGGGCTCTTTCAGCACACAGGAACTGTCAAGTCCCACACACATGTGCTGGGATGGGGGAATGCAGACAAGAAGAGGCTTCCCCTCAGTCCTGGAGAGCAGCGCAGTTTTTCCAAGCGCTCCTTCTAAGCTCTCCCTGTCTTCCCCTCTTAGAAGTTGTCATTCTTGAGCCAGCAAACGCAGGAGATTCCAGACTCCACTGCCACAGGCCATGCCGTGTGGGGAGAAGAAGCCCAGCAGGCTACATTACAAATGCAGCCCACGCCCCGCTGGCTAGAGACACCCCCTTGTCAGCTGCAGCTGCTGACAGCAGCTTTACCCAACAAAAGGCCTCTTCATGGCCTTTGGCCTTCCATCTGCTGCACCGAATAGAAGCGCCTACTTACGTGCCAGGTGGGTGAAAAAGTAGCCAGAATAAGCCACGGTAAAAGCCGTGCAAACTGCAGCACACACTCTCTCCATGGCGGGAGCTATGCTGCTCAAGTCAGCTCCAGACAGCACTTGTGGGGACAAACAAAAATCCTGCGAGAGCTCTCAGGGTGCAGCTGGCTGTCAGAGACCTCGTCGATCAGCAGGTTGCACCTGCAGGGAGCATGCCAAAGAGCTGCTCTGCCCACTGAGGCCTCCCGTGCCTGGGCACAGCAACTTTGCCTTGACAGCGCTGGGATGCGGCCGCTGACATCACAATAGCAGCTGCTCTAGGCTGCCTTGTGAAGTCACACCGAGAAGCACACCTTCTCACTTCAGCTAAGGCCAAAAGGCACCTGCAAAGTTCTCCTCTGCTACAAAGCAACACAAAAAGGCGGCCTAGTTCCTAAGCTGTTGCTCAAGGCATCTGGGAGTAACACCAAGAACACAGGAAGCCCTTGTAGCCCACGCTGAGAAGCTGAACACGGAGGAGGGACCATGATGATGTGAGGAGAAACCAAAAAAGAGAACAGCACCTTTGGCCACTCATTGTCCTGTGTTAAATCATGAGGCTTGATGCAGGTGGGGCTCTAAAAGGCAGCATCAATGGAAATCCCCCCTTCAATGCCAGCTGTGGGACAAAACCTCAGGAAGGCCTTTCAGAGCCCTTCTTCCTCACTTGTTTGCTGCAGAACAAGGTGGGACACAGGCCTAAAAAGGTACATTGATGAAAACATGGAAAGCTAAGCAACACATCCACTAAAATCACATCATCCTCCTGCTGCACTGCTGTGGCATTTCCAAGGAGGCTCGCCCATCTGAGGTGCACCTCAGGGAGCTTCCCTGGGCAAACGTGTGCCTCAGAGGGAGCTGCCTGCTGCAGATGGGAAGGAAGGAAGAAAGGAATGAAAAGAAAGAAAGGAAGAAAGAAAGGAAGGAAGGAAAAGAAAGGAAGAAAGGAAGAAAGGAAGAAAGGAAGAAAGGAAGAAAGAAAGAAAGAAAGAAAGAAAGAAAGAAAGAAAGAAAGAAAGAAAGAAAGGAAGAAAGAAAGAAAGAAAGAAAAAGAAAGAAAGAAAGAAAGAAAGAAAGAAAGAAAGAAAGAAAGAAAGAAAGAAAGAAAGAAAGAAAGAGAGAAAGAAAGAAAGAAAGAAAGAAAGAAAAAGAAAGAAAGAAAGAAAGAGAATAGAAGGTACCAGCATCATCGCTGTGGGCCGAGTCCCAAAGTGCTGGAAGGAGTAAAGCAGTGCGCCCAAGTGGGCTGGTCCCAGAAAAACTGAAGTTTTGAGGCAGAGACCAAATAGATCACGTGCTGGAGCAGCTACGGGAAGGCAGGCTGAGGAAAACAGAAAAACCACCGCCATTCCAAAACGTGGATGCTTCCTTCTCCCTCCTCCTCTTGCATTCCAACCTCTTTTGCTCTATTTGCCATGTTGTGGTTTAAGCCCAGGCAGCAAGCAAGTGCCACACACAGCCATTCTCACTCAATGCCCGGTCACCAGCAGGCTGGCCTGTGCAGAGAATTGGAAGGGTAGAAGCTGGAAAATTGCCAGGTGCAGAAAACAATTGAGCTGCATAGGGAATGCAGAAGCCTCATGCATAGGCCAAGAAACCCCTTTGAACTCATTCCCCATTTCCCAAGGGGAGGCAGGTGTTTCACATCTCCAGGACATCAGGGACCCCTCAAGCCTCACAGTGAATTGAGAAGACAAATGCCATCACTCCAAACATCCTTCCTCCTGCTGGTACCCAGCTTGAAATACTGAGCAGCATGTGGGATGGTCAGGAATATCTCTTTGGCCACTTTGGGTCCCCTGCCCTGGCTGTGTCTCCTGCCAGCCTCGTGTGCAGCATGACCCCAGGGAGCTCTGTCTGGGCAGCTCCTTCCCTAGTGCGGGGTGCCCAGCTGACACAGCCCTTGGCTCACACAGATCCAAACTGCAGAACTTTCCATCCCTCATCTTGGCCTCAGTTCCCGTAGGAGAACGCATGTTCCTGCTGGACACTCACCTGCGCCTGAGCCTGTGGAGAAGCCTGGCTGCCTTCCTCTCTGCCCAGGGCAGCACAGACACTCCCAAACTTTCCCAGCAGCTGCCACACAACCACGGCCACAGCGGCGTGCCCAGCAGTGACACCCCTGCTCTGCTCTGTTTTGCCCTCTTCTGCTCCTCTATTCACAGCTAAAAGCCTGTATCTCCACAAGGAGGTTTGTTCTGGAGGAAGACCTCCGCCCACTTCCAAACTGACTCCCAAACCCCATCCCTCTATCTTCCCATGCTTTAGAAACACCTGACCATTCAGACTCAAATTTACAGCTTATTCACAGAAGGAAGGGAAGCTTCCAACACAGTGATGGTTTTACAGTATTTATTTTGACTATCAGCCTAAACTATCTACAAACTACAAACTACAAACTACTCCTTCCAACCTACAAACTCAAAAGAACAACAAACAACAACGGCCTCTTGCACGGCTAGAATCTTCTGTCAGCCATAAACTGCTGCGCTGCCATGATCAGAGGCGTCAGGCTGGAGGTCGGCTTGGCTGAAGTTACAAACGGATGCTGCCCAAAGAGAAAAAGAACAAATGAACTTCAGCTTTCCTCACAGGCTGAAGCAGCCTTTCTCTGGCTACCAGAGACACAGAGAAACGAGGGCAGTCTGTGCACCTCTGTCTCCCTGTCCAGGACTTTCCTGCCACAGGCAAACATGGCTTCCAATTCCACAAATGCATGAAGCCAGAGGTCTGCATCTTAAGGAGATTTAGTCTAATTGTCATTGCAAGGCTCCTTCCAAGCCATGGCAGGCCGGGATTCTCCTTGTTTTTCCTTTGGAAAGCCCCCAGAATGGAGATTCTTAGGAGCGGGGCCCACCTGACGCCTTGGACTTGAGCAGAGGAGGAGCCCCTGGCAGTGGGTAGCTGGCACAGCCTGTAGCTGCGCTGCCTTTTACCTGCAGAAGTTCCTGGGCAGACCAGCGCCTGTCCTCGTCTGTCTCCAGGCAGCAGTGCAGAAAGTCTCGCAACCAAGCCGACTGCTGCCTGGGCTTCTGCAGCTTCGGGGTGCCCCCGGTGCTGATCAGCTGTCGAGCCTAGAGAAGAAGGCAACGCCACACTCCACCTGTCTCCTTCGCACCCAAAACTGCTCACCCACACCCCGCTGGCCAAGCTGCACTCTCACAAGTGGCCCTTTCTTCCCCGCCAGAGGCTGCGACATGCCTTTCCCACCCCAACCAACTGAACCCAAAGCCAGAGGCAACCACAGCCAGTCCAATGTGCAAAGGCTCCTGCCTTCAGCCCTGATTTCGTGGGCTGATTGGGAATCAGGAGCAAATCCATCAGCAAAAGCACACTCGGCTTCTCCGAGGACTGACACCAGCTCTACCGCCGCTTTGGAAGAGGGACTTTGGTCTAACTCTACTCTTCCCAAGGATTCTTCCGTAACATGCAGCTTGGCGCTGCTCACTGCTCCCTTAGGCAAAGCTGCCACCAAGCAAATGGCATCAGCGTACTTTGGGCCGTTCCTAGTTCAAGGGCAAGGGGAATAATACAGGGCAAGGAGCACAAGAGACTATGCAGGCCGGGAGCTATGGTCTTCAGGTGTTACCAAGCTTGGCAGGCAGAAGAACGGGGGCAGATTTTCTTAGAGGGACGGGAGCATCTGAGAGAAGTTGCAGCGCACCGTGCGGGAGGTTTCCATCAGGTAAGGAGGAGCTCCTTCCACCATCTCCATCCCCACGATGCCAAAGGACCAGATGTCCACTTTGGGGCCGTAGGGCTTCCTGGTGAAAATTTCAGGCGCCATCCAGTAAGTAGTCCCGACAGCCGATCTGCGTTTGCTCTGCTCAGCCGTGAGCTGAGCAGCGAGGCCAAAATCAGCTGAGGAGAAAAAACACACTCGGATCAAGCCAGCGTGAAGTAGGAAAGCAAAGAGAAGAAGTCCCCACTCTCCCAGTGCCCAAGAAGGCAGTGTGGAATCCAAAGGGAATGCAAACGGGAATGGCATGCTGGCATTCCTAACAGCTGCAGCTGAGGAAATAGCAGATGGGCCACTTAGCAAAAGCCCCCCGTTTCACACAGTGGCTTTTAGTACCCTGAAGCTCCAGACTGAAACTGCCTTGCTTGCGTGAGGGCACACACAGCTCAAAGCCCCTCCTGACACCTTCTTCCCAGCCACACCGCCCTGCACCTTGTGGCTGTGCTCTGCGCTTGCAGCAGGGCAGCCTGCACTGCCACGGGCACCACTCTTGGGCAACTGGAAGTCACTCAAATGCACCCCCAGCCCACAGCCCACCACGGCTGGGCCTGCCCTTAACAACACCCACCCAGCTTGACAGATCCATCCAAGCCCAGGAGAATGTTGTGGCTTTTGATGTCTCGGTGGATCACTTGCTTGCAGTGAAGGAAATCCAGGCCTTGCAGGCACTGAGGGAGGAAAAACAAACAGGAGATCTGACTTCGTCCCTCATGCAGTGCAGTGGCACATCTGCAAGACTGACTTGCTGGGGGACGCCGAGCCATGGCAGGCAAGGCTGAGGGGAGGGCAAGAGCTTGCTGCTGCAACATGACGACAGCAGGGCCTTTCTAAGAGAGGGTGTATTCGCTTTGAAAGAGAAAGGGCAATGCTTTTTCTGGCCAGTGCCCTGCAAACACAGACTGAAGGAGCACCGCTGCAGTGCCTGTGCTCTCTCCAGCCAGATGACAGCAAATGCCTTTGCAAATGCCCCTTTGGGTGCAAAGCTCTCCTTGGAGGCTGAGCTCTGGCAGAGTCCTGTGAGTGTCTCTTTGTCTTTGCCACTCGGTTGACACTGTGCCAGCAGCACGGCTGCTCTTACAGGGAAGGAATGCAGCACACACAGCCAGCAGGCAAGTGTTTGCAGAGGCCAACGCAAACAAACGCACTAGAAGAAGGGCCCGCACCTTGGCAGGCCCTCCAGATGCACTTGCCCCCGCTCTGCCAGTCACAAGAGATAGGCAGAAAGGAAGCTCGGAAGATGAAATCAATCCTCCCCTTCCCACCCATTCCACCCAAGCCATGGCAAGCACCAACGCAATCCCTTACCTCGCGGGAGACAGCTGCTATCTCTCCTTCTGCCATTTGGATCTCCCTAATGACATCGTGCAAAGACCCTCCGTCCATGTATTCCATCACGAGCCAGAGTTCCTCGTGCACCAGGTAGCTGAAAGGAGGAAACAACCACCTGCAGGTGAACGCGTGCGCTTGCGTGACTTGATGGACCCTTTTGTCCGTGTCTCTCTCCGAGGAAGACAGGACGAAGGGAATAGGCATTCACAAGGCTCTACAGGGCTTGAACTCTGTGCAGTAGAAAAGACTGCTTGGTATGCACAGCTGTGCAACAGGCCATGGGAAATACCATCTCCAGTGCTTTGTCAGAACTCAAGAACCTTGGGGGAAAAATCAAACACCAAACCCAACAGGACAATGGGCACGGAGGGCAGGAACTTGGAGGCTGCTGACGCAGTAAAATTGGGCCGAGACCTGCTCTTTGAAAGCGCACTTCAAACTAGATATGCCGCAAAAGATAAATGCAGCCCCCATGCAAACTCCTCCAAGATGCTGTGGATCAGCCCAGAAAGGGGAAGGAATTAACAGCTCCACCCTCTGCCAGCAACCAAAGGAGTGCTTGAACCTCTGGCTTGCAGCACGTCAGTGACCCTTCACGGCAGAAGAGCAGAACCACTCACCTGTCTACATAGTTCACCACATTGGCGTTCTTATTGTCCCGCATGACCTGGATTTCATTCACGCACAGTTCGTTGCTCTTCACTTGCAACAGACTGATTTTCTTTATGGCCACCTAAAACGACATGCAAACCATGGATCAAAGAAGTCGATGGCACAGGAACACAAGGCCAACAGGGACACTGTGATTTTGGGATGATACAGCTGCGCTGTGCCAAAATGCCTTGGGACTGGACATCAGAGGAACCGGAAGCTGAGCTTGCAAGAGCCCTTTACACTGCTTCCTTGGTCGCCACTCCCAGGACACACAGCCAGAAACCCTTTGCCTTGCAAACCTGGCAGAAACACAGTCTCAACTCTCCAGCTCAAAGCTCTAACCACCCTCGCTGCACCCACATTCTTCCCCCAGGGCCTCACTTTATCATCCCCATTTTGAATTCACGCACCACTTGCAAGCAGGAAACAACTTAGGCCTAGGAAAAATGGAGCAAAACTCCTGGGAAACCTTGGCCATTTCTAGGGGGCTTGATCATTACTCCGGTGGCCACCGGCATTCTTCACTGCACAACAACAGGGCAAACCCTTACAGATATGACAGATAAAATGCCGCCCTACAAACATCCTGACCGTCCCCCCCAGCCCACCCCACACCCCCCAGAGAAATAAAAACCGACAGATTTTATGGAAAAATTGTTGTCATGATGAGAACATCATTAGGGACACATCAAATAAAAACAAGGCTAGCACATCCTCACTTCAGCAATTTTCCATTTGTTCTGCTAAAATGCTTTTTAGCACACCAGTGACATTTGCAATTCCTGACTGATTCTAAAAAGAAATAGCTCATGCCTTGATCCTCTAGCGATACACACCAGGCTCTGAGCAGGGCTTAGGCCCTCGAGAGACTCCTTGCAGACCTCTCTCTCTAAGCACAGTTCCCAAGGGCAGTACTGCACGTGCCTAAGGAACTACCATCAAAATTCCCATGGATTTGCTGACAGCGCGAAAGGAGAACTCGGGAACCGCGAGCCAAAGCCCCAAAGGGCACCGCCATTCTCTAAGACACCGCCTTGCCACTAAGAACCAGCTAGCGTGTCCTCCTCAGAAAGACAGCCCTTGGCCTCCTTGCATTGCTTGCGGCAGCTCAGAAGGACACAGTCTGTCCCCACTGGGCTTGGCAGGCAGACCCTGCTCTGCACTTCAGTTGCCTTTGCAGCAAAGCTCTACTGGCGACCCAAAGCTCAGGCACAGCTCACAGCACAGGGGAGGGCACTCGAGAGCTGCACAAGCTGCAGCACCGCTTGACACTTACCTCTTCTCCTGTGGCAGTCTCCACTGCCGTGCACACAGTGCCGAAACCCCTAGAAACAAAACAGCAGCAGAGAAAGGAGAAGTCCTTTAGTCCCTGCAGAAGCCAGACACTGTGGCCCAAGGAGGAAAAAGAGGCCAGGGACAAACAGCAAATGCACCGCGACACATTCTGCTCTGGCTCCTTTCCCCCTTTCTCTTTCTGTGTCCGTGCGTGTCTGTGATTTTTCCAGACACACACACACAAACACACACACACACACACACACACGGCCGTTGGGCCAGCTCACACTTCTCCTTGCAGTGGATGTGCCACACTCAGGCACCTCCACACAGGCCTTCTGAGAAGCCTGAAGCCATGTCACAGACATCAGAAGAAAACCTCTCAACACACATCCTTTCTGCAGCTGACAAGGAAAGTAGTCTCCAGCCACAGCTGCAGCCACAGGCAGAGCAGGCACAGGTCTCCACTGCTGCACACACAAATGGAGAAGTGCTCAAAGCAGAAGATCCTCAGACAGCTGCCTTCTGGCTCCAGAGCCATGGGCAGCTGCTTCTCTTGGGTGCAGCAGACACAGGAAGCACTCTACTTTTCAGGGGACTTCTTCTACATTTGGCTCCTCCCAGAGGAAATGTTGCAAATCAATCCCACTGACAGTCAGCAGAGCTGGCTTTCAGTAGGGAATAGCTTGGTGCTTTCTTTGCAGGAAAGGCCGCAACCCCACGGGATCCACGAGGGCTCTCCCCTCAGGCACTCGATGCCTTTTCCTCTAGAGTGCATTGGCATTGGACACTGGCCTGAAGCTTTGGCTTTTGCCACCTCAGCTACAAAAGAGAGCTGCTTCTTTTGTGTCTGCTTTTGGGCTCTGGACTAGCTAGGTGGTCATCCTGACCACTGAACCTTGTTTTCAGCAAAACGCTGGAACAAAGCTTCCTGAGAGCTGTTCCCTGACAGCCCGCAGCTGCTACCTTGACCTTGGAGGCAATGAAGTTTTTCCTCCTTTCATTGCCACGGATCCTGTATCCTTTTGGGACACAGAGAAATGATTTGTCCCAAGAAAAGCGGCAAGAGGGGGAAAGACACTTGAGGGACAGGAGATGTGCCAGGTGCTGCTCCTTGCTGCAGAAAGGACCATTCCAGCATCCAGGTGTCTTTGCCATGCCTTCAGACCACAGCTATCAATGCTGACCAAAACTGAGACATAGCAGCGTCTCAGCGCAGCGTCTGCACAGCTTTGCAGCTTGCCTGACATCACTCCGGCGACAGGTGACAGCAGCAAAGTACACAGCCCCTCCCTTTGAAGAAGCACCTGTGGCTGCACTCACCCTTTGCCAATAATTTCCAGTTCTGTATATTTAGCCTCCGGATCTCCTTCGCTCACCAGCATCCCTGTAAAAACCCAAAGGAAAGATGCTCACTTCAAAACTGAGATGCCAGCCTGCAGCAGATCACCAAGGCAGCCCCACTCTCTGGCACACTGGGCCCTTTCAACTCCCTCACTGGACAAACAACAACACCATTGCCGCACCAGCACCATCAGCAGCACCACCAAAACAACAGCAGCAGGACAAGCAGCTCTGCAGTACATACGGTCTGCACTAAACTAGAAGCCTAAACTAAAATCTAAGCACGTGGAGAAACAGTCCAAGGACACAGAGATCAGAAGGCCACGACCAAGACAAGTGAGTGTGGTCTATAAAACCCAAACCTTTCTGTTCTTGGCCATGAACACTCTGTGCCATTCAACAAAAGCTGGCATCCTTGCAAGCAGCAAAGGCACCTTGGCTTCTGCAATCAATTTGTATCAACAGCTGCCTGCTCCAGAAGCGGAAGAATAGTGCCCAGTGCTTCCAGCAGAGGCATGATCTCCGCCTTGAAGCAGCACTTTACCTAAACAATGCCTTTCTGGCTTGCAAGAGCAGCAGCAGCAGCTGACGTTGCAACCTATTGCCATGGGCCTTAACAATGAGGTTCCTCAGCCTTCAGGAGAGGCTATGATCTGAAGATGACCTTGGCTGTGCCCCACAGGAGCTGGGCCCCACAGGAGCTCCCTGAAGCCGCCTCATTCACAAGGTCCCGGCCTCCTGCTCAGCCACAAACCATCTCTCTTTTGCCTTTTGTACTGAGGCAAGCTCAGGCAAAGCCAAAGCACGCCAGGCTGCCCTCAGAGGCAGCAGCAAGAGCCCGCTGTTCCTTCAGCACCTCCAAGCACAACAACAGCTCCTGTGTGGAGGCCGCAGCAGCCGACACTCAGCCCAGCAGGAACTGCAGGTGGGACAGCTCACGCTGACACACGATCACACAGGGCACTGCTCCAGCACACAGGCATCACAAAGGACATACTCAGCAGGGCCAGGCACTCGTCCTCTGTCCTCTCTCTAAGCAGCTGCTCCATGCTGCCCGAGGAACTACTTGTGCTCCAGGTGCACGAGCTGCTCGCGCTTGACTTTCCAGCTTGGGGACAGGAGGCTTCTTCAGAGCCGGCAGCTGCAGCTCGTGCCGGCGCCAGGCCAGAGGAAGTGGAGCTCTGGGACAAGAAACAAATTTGGGTCAGAAACACGCCTGCCACAGATGCCCCTCCAATCCCATTTCAAATGCAAGCCCCTTGGAAGATGCTGCTGGCCACATCCTGGGCTCTTCACCTCTCGGCTTTTGCTGCCCCCTTCTCTCACACAAGGCGCAAATTCCAAAGGCTGCTTTTACCCGATGCACAACATGACCCCAAAGACACCGCTGACCAAAGCAGGTGCTTACTGATGTTGGCTGCTCAGGCCGTGGGCTGACAGCAGGGACAGGTTCATTAGCACCTTCCTCCTCTTCAGCCTCTTCCTTGACTCCAAGTTCAGCAAGAGCAGGGGCTGGTGCTGCCCTTGGGCTCTGGGCACAGACAGCAGCGGGAGGGACAGGAAAGAACCTGTCATTCAGAACCTGACAGATATTCAGCTACAGGCCCCTGCTGCAGCTTAGCTGCTCCTTGAGCTCCCCACAGCTGCTGATGAGCAGGGCCAGGTCCCTCCAGGGGACAGTGGCTCCTCCATATCCTGCAAGGCTGTCAAGTGCATCTTTGCACGGCTCTCCTCACCAGAGATAGGGAGCCTGCACAGCCACTGGCCACCAAGGGCCTCACTTGTACCCCAGCAGCATCCCAAGACACCCTAATGCTACCTCTTGTCTCTTGCTAAGAGGAATTCACAGCCCCTATCAGAGTGGTGGGGAACGGATGCCTAAATGTCCAAGTTCCACACCCCTTTCCCAGGGGTGAAACACTCTGCAAGTGCCAGAAAGATTCCAGCCTGACTCAGCATCTTCAACTACGCAGGGGAGGTGCTGTCTGATCAAAAACTTCCAGCTCTCCTTTGCTCCAGCCACAGGGCCACTCCCAGCTGCCACTTACTGATGCTGGATGCTCAGGCCCCACAGTAGCAGCAGCTGCAGCTTGGTGGGCATCTTCCTCCCCTTTGGCCTCTTCTTCAGGAAGATGCGCAGCCGCAGGAGGCTCTGAGGTTGCTTTTGGGCTCTGCAGACAGACAGCAACGGGAGGGACAGGCAACCTTCTTGATATTCAGCTCTAGAACCCAGATGCACTAAGGAGGAATCATCTGGATTCTAAGTTGCTCAGCCCCCAGCTAATTGCACCAATCAGAGCAGACTGCGCTCTCTTGCACAGGAGAAATTCCATCATGCATTCAAGCAACGAGCAACCCCACTTTCCACTGCTTAAAAGCTCTGAAATGGAACTGGGCAAAACAGACACACATCCTCCACACATTGCTGCTGCTGCTGCTGCTCCTGCTGCTGCTGCTGCAGAGAGCCCGCACTGTACTTTCATTCATCCAAGCAGGCTGGCACTGGACTGCAGCAGGCCCAGCTCACAGCTTGCTCCACAGCTGTCCAATGCTACCAACGCCAAAGGCTCCTTTCCCACTCACCCAAGGGCTGGATTCTCTCCAGGCACGGGCGATGTGACCTGCAACACACAAAGGAAAAAGAACCCCATGCTGTGAGAAAACTGCCCGCTCTGGGAAAACCCACCAAAAAGTCAACCCAAAGCCAGAGCATATTGCTTTCACTCCATGCCTCCAGCAGCAAGCCTCATGTCACACAGCAAGCAAGACAACAGCACAAAGGATTGCCTCGTGTCTGTCTTTTGTCCTCTTTGGCCACTCAAGCCCCAGAAACCTGAGGCCCATGAAGTCCAAGTTCTGAAACAGTCATTGTTTCTGCCCTGCCCCACCCAGCAGGAGCTACAGCTCGTCTCCTTCCTGTATTTCAGTTTTCTGAAGAGATGCAAGCGTCAGTTGCCACGAGCTTGCTGAAAACTTTTGCCCAGAAATGCTTCAGCCCAAGCCCTTTAGCCATGGTGGCAGTTCTAATGTGACGCAGCACAGCAACACCTCCTGTGCCCAGCAGCATACCGGAACTTATCTGAAATGTCTATTTCAAGGGCCTTTCCCAAGCTGATTCTGTGATTTCCTCACAGAGGGAAGGGCTCTTTCAGCACACAGGAACTGTCAAGTCCCACACACATGTGCTGGGATGGGGGAATGCAGACAAGAAGAGGCTTCCCCTCAGTCCTGGAGAGCAGCGCAGTTTTTCCAAGCGCTCCTTCTAAGCTCTCCCTGTCTTCCCCTCTTAGAAGTTGTCATTCTTGAGCCAGCAAACGCAGGAGATTCCAGACTCCACTGCCACAGGCCATGCCGTGTGGGGAGAAGAAGCCCAGCAGGCTACATTACAAATGCAGCCCACGCCCCGCTGGCTAGAGACACCCCCTTGTCAGCTGCAGCTGCTGACAGCAGCTTTACCCAACAAAAGGCCTCTTCATGGCCTTTGGCCTTCCATCTGCTGCACCGAATAGAAGCGCCTACTTACGTGCCAGGTGGGTGAAAAAGTAGCCAGAATAAGCCACGGTAAAAGCCGTGCAAACTGCAGCACACACTCTCTCCATGGCGGGAGCTATGCTGCTCAAGTCGGCACCAGACAGCACTTGTGGGGACAAACAAAAATCCTGCGAGAGCTCTCAGGGTGCAGCTGGCTGTCAGAGACCTCGTCGATCAGCAGGTTGCACCTGCAGGGAGCATGCCAAAGAGCTGCTCTGCCCACTGAGGCCTCCCGTGCCTGGGCACAGCAACTTTGCCTTGACAGCGCTGGGATGCGGCCGCTGACATCACAATAGCAGCTGCTCTAGGCTGCCTTGTGAAGTCACACCGAGAAGCACACCTTCTCACTTCAGCTAAGGCCAAAAGGCACCTGCAAAGTTCTCCTCTGCTACAAAGCAACACAAAAAGGCGGCCTAGTTCCTAAGCTGTTGCTCAAGGCGTCTGGGAGTAACACCAAGAACACAGGAAGCCCTTGTAGCCCACGCTGAGAAGCTGAACACGGAGGAGGGACCATGATGATGTGAGGAGAAACCAAAAAAGAGAACAGCACCTTTGGCCACTCATTGTCCTGTGTTAAATCATGAGGCTTGATGCAGGTGGGGCTCTAAAAGGCAGCATCAATGGAAATCCCCCCTTCAGTGCCAGCTGTGGGACAAAACCTCAGGAAGGCCTTTCAGAGCCCTTCTTCCTCACTTGTTTGCTGCAGAACAAGGTGGGACACAGGCCTAAAAATGTACATTGATGAAAACATGGAAAGCTAAGCAACACATCCACTAAAATCACATCATCCTCCTGCTGCACTGCTGTGGCATTTCCAAGGAGGCTCGCCCATCTGAGGTGCACCTCAGGGAGCTTCCCTGGGCAAACGTGTGCCTCAGAGGGAGCTGCCTGCTGCAGATGGGAAGGAAGGAAGAAAGGAATGAAAAGAAAGAAAGGAAGAAAGAAAGGAAGGAAGGAAAAGAAAGGAAGGAAGGAAGAAAGGAAGAAAGGAAGAAAGAAAGAAAGAAAGAAAGAAAGAAAGAAAGAAAGAAAGAAAGAAAGAAAGAAAGAAAGGAAGAAAGAGAGAAAGAAAGAAAGAAAGAAAGAAAGAAAGAAAGAAAAAGAAAGAAAGAAAGAAAGAGAATAGAAGGTACCAGCATCATCGCTGTGGGCCGAGTCCCAAAGTGCTGGAAGGAGTAAAGCAGTGCGCCCAAGTGGGCTGGTCCCAGAAAAACTGAAGTTTTGAGGCAGAGACCAAATAGATCACGTGCTGGAGCAGCTACGGGAAGGCAGGCTGAGGAAAACAGAAAAACCACCGCCATTCCAAAACGTGGATGCTTCCTTCTCCCTCCTCCTCTTGCATTCCAACCTCTTTTGCTCTATTTGCCATGTTGTGGTTTAAGCCCAGGCAGCAAGCAAGTGCCACACACAGCCATTCTCACTCAATGCCCGGTCACCAGCAGGCTGGCCTGTGCAGAGAATTGGAAGGGTAGAAGCTGGAAAATTGCCAGGTGCAGAAAACAATTGAGCTGCATAGGGAATGCAGAAGCCTCATGCATAGGCCAAGAAACCCCTTTGAACTCATTCCCCATTTCCCAAGGGGAGGCAGGTGTTTCACATCTCCAGGACATCAGGGACCCCTCAAGCCTCACAGTGAATTGAGAAGACAAATGCCATCACTCCAAACATCCTTCCTCCTGCTGGTACCCAGCTTGAAATACTGAGCAGCATGTGGGATGGTCAGGAATATCTCTTTGGCCACTTTGGGTCCCCTGCCCTGGCTGTGTCTCCTGCCAGCCTCGTGTGCAGCATGACCCCAGGGAGCTCTGTCTGGGCAGCTCCTTCCCTAGTGCGGGGTGCCCAGCTGACACAGCCCTTGGCTCACACAGATCCAAACTGCAGAACTTTCCATCCCTCATCTTGGCCTCAGTTCCCGTAGGAGAACGCATGTTCCTGCTGGACACTCACCTGCGCCTGAGCCTGTGGAGAAGCCTGGCTGCCTTCCTCTCTGCCCAGGGCAGCACAGACACTCCCAAACTTTCCCAGCAGCTGCCACACAACCACGGCCACAGCGGCGTGCCCAGCAGTGACACCCCTGCTCTGCTCTGTTTTGCCCTCTTCTGCTCCTCTATTCACAGCTAAAAGCCTGTATCTCCACAAGGAGGTTTGTTCCGGAGGAAGACCTCCGCCCACTTCCAAACTGACTCCCAAACCCCATCCCTCTATCTTCCCATGCTTTAGAAACACCTGACCATTCAGACTCAAATTTACAGCTTATTCACAGAAGGAAGGGAAGCTTCCAACACAGTGATGGTTTTACAGTATTTATTTTGACTATCAGCCTAAACTATCTACAAACTACAAACTACTCCTTCCAACCTACAAACTCAAAAGAACAACAAACAACAACGGCCTCTTGCACGGCTAGAATCTTCTGTCAGCCATAAACTGCTGCGCTGCCATGATCAGAGGCGTCAGGCTGGAGGTCGGCTTGGCTGAAGTTACAAACGGATGCTGCCCAAAGAGAAAAAGAACAAATGAACTTCAGCTTTCCTCACAGGCTGAAGCAGCCTTTCTCTGGCTACCAGAGACACAGAGAAACGAGGGCAGTCTGTGCACCTCTGTCTCCCTGTCCAGGACTTTCCTGCCACAGGCAAACATGGCTTCCAATTCCACAAATGCATGAAGCCAGAGGTCTGCATCTTAAGGAGATTTAGTCTAATTGTCATTGCAAGGCTCCTTCCAAGCCATGGCAGGCCTGGATTCTCCTTGTTTTTCCTTTGGAAAGCCCCCAGAATGGAGATTCTTAGGAGCGGGGCCCACCTGACGCCTTGGACTTGAGCAGAGGAGGAGCCCCTGGCAGTGGGTAGCTGGCACAGCCTGTAGCTGCGCTGCCTTTTACCTGCAGAAGTTCCTGGGCAGACCAGCGCCTGTCCTCGTCTGTCTCCAGGCAGCAGTGCAGAAAGTCTCGCAACCAAGCCGACTGCTGCCTGGGCTTCTGCAGCTTCGGGGTGCCCCCGGTGCTGATCAGCTGTCGAGCCTAGAGAAGAAGGCAACGCCACACTCCACCTGTCTCCTTCGCACCCAAAACTGCTCACCCACACCCCGCTGGCCAAGCTGCACTCTCACAAGTGGCCCTTTCTTCCCCGCCAGAGGCTGCGACATGCCTTTCCCACCCCAACCAACTGAACCCAAAGCCAGAGGCAACCACAGCCAGTCCAATGTGCAAAGGCTCCCGCCTTCAGCCCTGATTTCGTGGGCTGATTGGGAATCAGGAGCAAATCCATCAGCAAAAGCACACTCGGCTTCTCCGAGGACTGACACCAGCTCTACCGCCGCTTTGGAAGAGGGACTTTGGTCTAACTCTACTCTTCCCAAGGATTCTTCCGTAACATGCAGCTTGGCGCTGCTCACTGCTCCCTTAGGCAAAGCTGCCAGCAAGCAAATGGCATCAGCGTACTTTGGGCCGTTCCTAGTTCAAGGGCAAGGGGAATAATACAGGGCAAGAAGCACAAGAGACTATGCAGGCCGGGAGCTATGGTCTTCAGGTGTTACCAAGCTTGGCAGGCAGAAGAACGGGGGCAGATTTTCTTAGAGGGACGGGAGCATCTGAGAGAAGTTGCAGCGCACCGTGCGGGAGGTTTCCATCAGGTAAGGAGGAGCTCCTTCCACCATCTCCATCCCCACGATGCCAAAGGACCAGATGTCCACTTTGGGGCCGTAGGGCTTCCTGGTGAAAATTTCAGGCGCCATCCAGTAAGTAGTCCCGACAGCCGATCTGCGTTTGCTCTGCTCAGCCGTGAGCTGAGCAGCGAGGCCAAAATCAGCTGAGGAGAAAAAACACACTCGGATCAAGCCAGCGTGAAGTAGGAAAGCAAAGAGAAGAAGTCCCCACTCTCCCAGTGCCCAAGAAGGCAGTGTGGAATCCAAAGGGAATGCAAACGGGAATGGCATGCTGGCATTCCTAACAGCTGCAGCTGAGGAAATAGCAGATGGGCCACTTAGCAAAAGCCCCCCGTTTCACACAGTGGCTTTTAGTACCCTGAAGCTCCAGACTGAAACTGCCTTGCTTGCGTGAGGGCACACACAGCCCAAAGCCCCTCCTGACACCTTCTTCCCAGCCACACCGCCCTGTACCTTGTGGCTGTGCTCTGCGCTTGCAGCAGGGCAGCCTGCACTGCCACGGGCACCACTCTTGGGCAACTGGAAGTCACTCAAATGCACCCCCAGCCCACAGCCCACCACGGCTGGGCCTGCCCTTAACAACACCCACCCAGCTTGACAGATCCATCCAAGCCCAGGAGAATGTTGTGGCTTTTGATGTCTCGGTGGATCACTTGCTTGCAGTGAAGGAAATCCAGGCCTTGCAGGCACTGAGGGAGGAAAAACAAACAGGAGATCTGACTTCGTCCCTCATGCAGTGCAGTGGCACATCTGCAAGACTGACTTGCTGGGGGACGCCGAGCCATGGCAGGCAAGGCTGAGGGGAGGGCAAGAGCTTGCTGCTGCAACATGACGACAGCAGGGCCTTTCTAAGAGAGGGTGTATTCGCTTTGAAAGAGAAAGGGCAATGCTTTTTCTGGCCAGTGCCCTGCAAACACAGACTGAAGGAGCACCGCTGCAGTGCCTGTGCTCTCTCCAGCCAGATGACAGCAAATGCCTTTGCAAATGCCCCTTTGGGTGCAAAGCTCTCCTTGGAGGCTGAGCTCTGGCAGAGTCCTGTGAGTGTCTCTTTGTCTTTGCCACTCGGTTGACACTGTGCCACCAGCACGGCTGCTCTTACAGGGAAGGAATGCAGCACACACAGCCAGCAGGCAAGTGTTTGCAGAGGCCAACGCAAACAAACGCACTAGAAGAAGGGCCCGCACCTTGGCAGGCCCTCCAGATGCACTTGCCCCCGCTCTGCCAGTCACAAGAGATAGGCAGAAAGGAAGCTCGGAAGATGAAATCAATCCTCCCCTTCCCACCCATTCCACCCAAGCCATGGCAAGCACCAACGCAATCCCTTACCTCGCGGGAGACAGCTGCTATCTCTCCTTCTGCCATTTGGATCTCCCTAATGACATCGTGCAAAGACCCTCCGTCCATGTATTCCATCACGAGCCAGAGTTCCTCGTGCACCAGGTAGCTGAAAGGAGGAAACAACCACCTGCAGGTGAACGCGTGCGCTTGCGTGACTTGATGGACCCTTTTGTCCGTGTCTCTCTCCGAGGAAGACAGGACGAAGGGAATAGGCATTCACAAGGCTCTACAGGGCTTGAACTCTGTGCAGTAGAAAAGACTGCTTGGTATGCACAGCTGTGCAACAGGCCATGGGAAATACCATCTCCAGTGCTTTGTCAGAACTCAAGAACCCTGGGGGAAAAATCAAACAGCAAACCCAACAGGACAATGGGCACGGAGGGCAGGAACTTGGAGGCTGCTGACGCAGTAAAATTGGGCCGAGACCTGGTCTTTGAAAGCGCACTTCAAACTAGATATGCCGCAAAAGATAAATGCAGCCCCCATGCAAACTCCTCCAAGATGCTGTGGATCAGCCCAGAAAGGGGAAGGAATTAACAGCTCCACCCTCTGCCAGCAACCAAAGGAGTGCTTGAACCTCTGGCTTGCAGCACGTCAGTGACCCTTCACGGCAGAAGAGCAGAACCACTCACCTGTCTACATAGTTCACCACATTGGCGTTCTTATTGTCCCGCATGACCTGGATTTCATTCACGCACAGTTCGTTGCTCTTCACTTGCAACAGACTGATTTTCTTTATGGCCACCTAAAACGACATGCAAACCATGGATCAAAGAAGTCGATGGCACAGGAACACAAGGCCAACAGGGACACTGTGATTTTGGGATGATACAGCTGCGCTGTGCCAAAATGCCTTGGGACTGGACATCAGAGGAACCGGAAGCTGAGCTTGCAAGAGCCCTTTACACTGCTTCCTTGGTCGCCACTCCCAGGACACACAGCCAGAAACCCTTTGCCTTGCAAACCTGGCAGAAACACAGTCTCAACTCTCCAGCTCAAAGCTCTAACCACCCTCGCTGCACCCACATTCTTCCCCCAGGGCCTCACTTTATCATCCCCATTTTGAATTCACGCACCACTTGCAAGCAGGAAACAACTTAGGCCTAGGAAAAATGGAGCAAAACTCCTGGGAAAGCTTGGCCATTTCTAGGGGGCTTGATCATTACTCCGGTGGCCACCGGCATTCTTCACTGCACAACAACAGGGCAAACCCTTACAGATATGACAGATAAAATGCCGCCCTACAAACATCCTGACCGTCCCCCCCAGCCCACCCCACACCCCCCAGAGAAATAAAAACCGACAGATTTTATGGAAAAATTGTTGTCATGATGAGAACATCATTAGGGACACATCAAATAAAAACAAGGCTAGCACATCCTCACTTCAGCAATTTTCCATTTGTTCTGCTAAAATGCTTTTTAGCACACCAGTGACATTTGCAATTCCTGACTGATTCTAAAAAGAAATAGCTCATGCCTTGATCCTCTAGCGATACACACCAGGCTCTGAGCAGGGCTTAGGCCCTCGAGAGACTCCTTGCAGACCTCTCTCTCTAAGCACAGTTCCCAAGGGCAGCACTGCACGTGCCTAAGGAACTACCATCAAAATTCCCATGGATTTGCTGACAGCGCGAAAGGAGAACTCGGGAACCGCGAGCCAAAGCCCCAAAGGGCACCGCCATTCTCTAAGACACCGCCTTGCCACTAAGAACCAGCTAGCGTGTCCTCCTCAGAAAGACAGCCCTTGGCCTCCTTGCATTGCTTGCGGCAGCTCAGAAGGACACAGTCTGTCCCCACTGGGCTTGGCAGGCAGACCCTGCTCTGCACTTCAGTTGCCTTTGCAGCAAAGCTCTACTGGCGACCCAAAGCTCAGGCACAGCTCACAGCACAGGGGAGGGCACTCGAGAGCTGCACAAGCTGCAGCACCGCTTGACACTTACCTCTTCTCCTGTGGCAGTCTCCACTGCCGTGCACACAGTGCCGAAACCCCTAGAAACAAAACAGCAGCAGAGAAAGGAGAAGTCCTTTAGTCCCTGCAGAAGCCAGACACTGTGGCCCAAGGAGGAAAAAGAGGCCAGGGACAAACAGCAAATGCACCGCGACACATTCTGCTCTGGCTCCTTTCCCCCTTTCTCTTTCTGTGTCCATGCGTGTCTGTGATTTTTCCAGACACACACACACACACACACACACACACACACACACACACACACACGGCCGTTGGGCCAGCTCACACTTCTCCTTGCAGTGGATGTGCCACACTCAGGCACCTCCACACAGGCCTTCTGAGACGCCTGAAGCCATGTCACAGACATCAGAAGAAAACCTCTCAACACACATCCTTTCTGCAGCTGACAAGGAAAGTAGTCTCCAGCCACAGCTGCAGCCACAGGCAGAGCAGGCACAGGTCTCCACTGCTGCACACACAAATGGAGAAGTGCTCAAAGCAGAAGATCCTCAGACAGCTGCCTTCTGGCTCCAGAGCCATGGGCAGCTGCTTCTCTTGGGTGCAGCAGACACAGGAAGCACTCTACTTTTCAGGGGACTTCTTCTACATTTGGCTCCTCCCAGAGGAAATGTTGCAAATCAATCCCACTGACAGTCAGCAGAGCTGGCTTTCAGTAGGGAATAGCTTGGTGCTTTCTTTGCAGGAAAGGCCGCAACCCCACGGGATCCACGAGGGCTCTCCCCTCAGGCACTCGATGCCTTTTCCTCTAGAGTGCATTGGCATTGGACACTGGCCTGAAGCTTTGGCTTTTGCCACCTCAGCTACAAAAGAGAGCTGCTTCTTTTGTGTCTGCTTTTGGGCTCTAGACTAGCTAGGTGGTCATCCTGACCACTGAACCTTGTTTTCAGCAAAACGCTGGAACAAAGCTTCCTGAGAGCTGTTCCCTGACAGCCCGCAGCTGCTACCTTGACCTTGGAGGCAATGAAGTTTTTCCTCCTTTCATTGCCACGGATCCTGTATCCTTTTGGGACACAGAGAAATGATTTGTCCCAAGAAAAGCGGCAAGAGGGGGAAAGACACTTGAGGGACAGGAGATGTGCCAGGTGCTGCTCCTTGCTGCAGAAAGGACCATTCCAGCATCCAGGTGTCTTTGCCATGCCTTCAGACCACAGCTATCAATGCTGACCAAAACTGAGACATAGCAGCGTCTCAGCGCAGCGTCTGCACAGCTTTGCAGCTTGCCTGACATCACTCCGGCGACAGGTGACAGCAGCAAAGTACACAGCCCCTCCCTTTGAAGAAGCACCTGTGGCTGCACTCACCCTTTGCCAATAATTTCCAGTTCTGAATATTTAGCCTCCGGATCTCCTTCGCTCACCAGCATCCCTGTAAAAACCCAAAGGAAAGATGCTCACTTCAAAACTGAGATGCCAGCCTGCAGCAGATCACCAAGGCAGCCCCACTCTCTGGCACACTGGGCCCTTTCAACTCCCTCACTGGACAAACAACAACACCATTGCCGCACCAGCACCACCAGCAGCACCACCAAAACAACAGCAGCAGGACAAGCAGCTCTGCAGCACATACGGTCTGCACTAAACTAGAAGCCTAAACTAAAATCTAAGCACGTGGAGAAACAGTCCAAGGACACAGAGATCAGAAGGCCACGACCAAGACAAGTGAGTGTGGTCTATAAAACCCAAACCTTTCTGTTCTTGGCCATGAACACTCTGCGCCATTCAACAAAAGCTGGCATCCTTGCAAGCAGCAAAGGCACCTTGGCTTCTGCAATCAATTTGTATCAACAGCTGCCTGTTCCAGAAGCGGAAGAATAGTGCCCAGTGCTTCCAGCAGAGGCATGATCTCCGCCTTGAAGCAGCACTTTACCTAAACAATGCCTTTCTGGCTTGCAAGAGCAGCAGCAGCAGCTGATGTTGCAACCTATTGCCATGGGCCTTAACAGTGAGGTTCCTCAGCCTTCAGGAGAGGCTATGATCTGAAGATGACCTTGGCTGTGCCCCACAGGAGCTGGGCCCCACAGGAGCTCCCTGAAGCCGCCTCATTCACAAGGTCCCGGCCTCCTGCTCAGCCACAAACCATCTCTCTTTTGCCTTTTGTACTGAGGCAAGCTCAGGCAAAGCCAAAGCACGCCAGGCTGCCCTCAGAGGCAGCAGCAAGAGCCCGCTGTTCCTTCAGCACCTCCAAGCACAACAACAGCTCCTGTGTGGAGGCCGCAGCAGCCGACACTCAGCCCAGCAGGAACTGCAGGTGGGACAGCTCACGCTGACACACGATCACACAGGGCACTGCTCCAGCACACAGGCATCACAAAGGACATACTCAGCAGGGCCAGGCACTCGTCCTCTGTCCTCTCTCTAAGCAGCTGCTCCATGCTGCCCGAGGAACTACTTGTGCTCCAGGTGCACGAGCTGCTCGCGCTTGACTTTCCAGCTTGGGGACAGGAGGCTTCTTCAGAGCCGGCAGCTGCAGCTCGTGCCGGCGCCAGGCCAGAGGAAGTGGAGCTCTGGGACAAGAAACAAATTTGGGTCAGAAACACGCCTGCCACAGATGCCCCTCCAATCCCATTTCAAATGCAAGCCCCTTGGAAGATACTGCTGGCCACATCCTGGGCTCTTCACCTCTCGGCTTTTGCTGCCCCCTTCTCTCACACAAGGCGCAAATTCCAAAGGCTGCTTTTACCCGATGCACAACATGACCCCAAAGACACCGCTGACCAAAGCAGGTGCTTACTGATGTTGGCTGCTCAGGCCGTGGGCTGACAGCAGGGACAGGTTCATTAGCACCTTCCTCCTCTTCAGCCTCTTCCTTGACTCCACGTTCAGCAAGAGCAGGGGCTGGTGCTGCCCTTGGGCTCTGGGCACAGACAGCAGCGGGAGGGACAGGAAAGAACCTGTCATTCAGAACCTGACAGATATTCAGCTACAGGCCCCTGCTGCAGCTTAGCTGCTCCTTGAGCTCCCCACAGCTGCTGATGAGCAGGGCCAGGTCCCTCCAGGGGACAGTGGCTCCTCCATATCCTGCAAGGCTGTCAAGTGCATCTTTGCACGGCTCTCCTCACCAGAGATAGGGAGCCTGCACAGCCACTGGCCACCAAGGGCCTCACTTGCACCCCAGCAGCATCCCAAGATACTCTAATGCTACCTCTTGTCTCTTGCTAAGAGGAATTCACAGCCCCTATCAGAGTGGTGGGGAACGTATGCCTAAATGTCCAAGTTCCACACCCCTTTCCCTGGGGTGAAACACTCTGCAAGTGCCAGAATGATTCCAGCCCTCAGCATCTTCAACTACGCAGGGGAGGTGCTGTCTGATCAAAAACTTCCAGCTCTCCTTTGCTCCAGCCACAGGGCCACTCCCAGCTGCCACTTACTGATGCTGGATGCTCAGGCCCCACAGTAGCAGCAGCTGCAGCTTGGTGGGCATCTTCCTCCCCTTTGGCCTCTTCTTCAGGAAGATGCGCAGCCGCAGGAGGCTCTGAGGTTGCTTTTGGGCTCTGCAGACAGACAGCAACGGGAGGGACAGGCAACCTTCTTGATATTCAGCTCTAGAACCCAGATGCACTAAGGAGGAATCATCTGGATTCTAAGTTGCTCAGCCCCCAGCTAATTGCACCAATCAGAGCAGACTGCGCTCTCTTGCACAGGAGAAATTCCATCATGCATTCAAGCAACGAGCAACCCCACTTTCCACTGCTTAAAAGCTCTGAAATGGAACTGGGCAAAACAGACACACATCCTCCACACATTGCTGCTGCTGCTGCTGCTCCTGCTGCTGCTGCTGCAGAGAGCCCGCACTGTACTTTCATTCATCCAAGCAGGCTGGCACTGGACTGCAGCAGGCCCAGCTCACAGCTTGCTCCACAGCTGTCCAATGCTACCAACGCCAAAGGCTCCTTTCCCACTCACCCAAGGGCTGGATTCTCTCCAGGCACGGGCGATGTGACCTGCAACACACAAAGGAAAAAGAACCCCATGCTGTGAGAAAACTGCCCGCTCTGGGAAAACCCACCAAAAAGTCAACCCAAAGCCAGAGCATATTGCTTTCACTCCATGCCTCCAGCAGCAAGCCTCATGTCACACAGCAAGCAAGACAACAGCACAAAGGATTGCCTCGTGTCTGTCTTTTGTCCTCTTTGGCCACTCAAGCCCCAGAAACCTGAGGCCCATGAAGTCCAAGTTCTGAAACAGTCATTGTTTCTGCCCTGCCCCACCCAGCAGGAGCTACAGCTCGTCTCCTTCCTGTATTTCAGTTTTCTGAAGAGATGCAAGCGTCAGTTGCCACGAGCTTGCTGAAAACTTTTGCCCAGGAAACGCTTCAGCCCAAGCCCTTTAGCCATGGTGGCAGTTCTAATGTGACGCCGCACAGCAACACCTCCTGTGCCCAGCAGCATACCGGAACTTATCTGAAATGTCTATTTCAAGGGCCTTTCCCAAGCTGATTCTGTGATTTCCTCACAGAGGGAAGGGCTCTTTCAGCACACAGGAACTGTCAAGTCCCACACACATGTGCTGGGATGGGGGAATGCAGACAAGAAGAGGCTTCCCCTGAGTCCTGGAGAGCAGCGCAGTTTTTCCAAGCGCTCCTTCTAAGCTCTCCCTGTCTTCCCCTCTTAGAAGTTGTCATTCTTGAGCCAGCAAACGCAGGAGATTCCAGACTCCACTGCCACAGGCCATGCCGTGTGGGGAGAAGAAGCCCAGCAGGCTACATTACAAATGCAGCCCACGCCCCGCTGGCTAGAGACACCCCCTTGTCAGCTGCAGCTGCTGACAGCAGCTTTACCCAACAAAAGGCCTCTTCATGGCCTTTGGCCTTCCATCTGCTGCACCGAATAGAAGCGCCTACTTACGTGCCAGGTGGGTGAAAAAGTAGCCAGAATAAGCCACGGTAAAAGCCGTGCAAACTGCAGCACACACTCTCTCCATGGCGGGAGCTATGCTGCTCAAGTCGGCACCAGACAGCACTTGTGGGGACAAACAAAAATCCTGCGAGAGCTCTCAGGGTGCAGCTGGCTGTCAGAGACCTCGTCGATCAGCAGGTTGCACCTGCAGGGAGCATGCCAAAGAGCTGCTCTGCCCACTGAGGCCTCCCGTGCCTGGGCACAGCAACTTTGCCTTGACAGCGCTGGGATGCGGCCGCTGACATCACAATAGCAGCTGCTCTAGGCTGCCTTGTGAAGTCATGCAGAGAAGCACACCTTCTCACTTCAGCTAAGGCCAAAAGGCACCTGCAAAGTTCTCCTCTGCTACAAAGCAACACAAAAAGGCGGCCTAGTTCCTAAGCTGTTGCTCAAGGCATCTGGGAGTAACACCAAGAACACAGGAAGCCCTTGTAGCCCACGCTGAGAAGCTGAACACGGAGGAGGGACCATGATGATGTGAGGAGAAACCAAAAAAGAGAACAGCACCTTTGGCCACTCATTGTCCTGTGTTAAATCATGAGGCTTGATGCAGGTGGGGCTCTAAAAGGCAGCATCAATGGAAATCCCCCCTTCAGTGCCAGCTGTGGGACAAAACCTCAGGAAGGCCTTTCAGAGCCCTTCTTCCTCACTTGTTTGCTGCAGAACAAGGTGGGACACAGGCCTAAAAAGGTACATTGATGAAAACATGGAAAGCTAAGCAACACATCCACTAAAATCACATCATCCTCCTGCTGCACTGCTGTGGCATTTCCAAGGAGACTCGCCCATCTGAGCTGCACCTCAGGGAGCTTCCCTGGGCAAACGTGTGCCTCAGAGGGAGCTGCCTGCTGCAGATGGGAAGGAAGGAAGAAAGGAAGGAAAAGAAAGAAAGAAAGAAAGGAAGGAACGAAAAGAAAGAAAGAAAGAAAGAAAGAAAGAAAGAAAGAAAGAAAGAAAGAAAGAAAGAAAGAAAGAAAGAAAGAAAGAAAGAAAGAAAGAAAGAAAGAAAGAAAGAAAGAAAGAGAGAAATAAAGAAAAAGAAAGAAAGAAAGAAAGAAAGAAAGAAAGAAAGAAAGAAAGAAAGAAAGAAAGAAAGAAAGAAAGAAAGAAAGAAAGAAAGAAAGTGAATAGAAGGTACCAGCATCATCGCTGTGGGCCGAGTCCCAAAGTGCTGGAAGGAGTAAAGCAGTGCGCCCAAGTGGGCTGGTCCCAGAGAAACTGAAGTTTTGAGGCAGAGACCAAATAGATCACGTGCTGGAGCAGCTACGGGAAGGCAGGCTGAGGAAAACAGAAAAACCACCGCCATTCCAAAACGTGGATGCTTCCTTCTCCCTCCTCCTCTTGCATTCCAACCTCTTTTGCTCTATTTGCCATGTTGTGGTATAAGCCCAGGCAGCAAGCAAGTGCCACGCACAGCCATTCTCACTCGATGCCCGGTCACCAGCAGGCTGGCCTGTGCAGAGAATTGGAAGGGTAGAAGCTGGAAAATTGCCAGGTGCAGAAAACAATTGAGCTGCATAGGGAATGCAGAAGCCTCATGCATAGGCCAAGAAACCCCTTTGAACTCATTCCCCATTTCCCAAGGGGAGGCAGGTGTTTCACATCTCCAGGACATCAGGGACCCCTCAAGCCGCACAGTGACTTGAGAAGACAAATTCCATCACTCCAAACATCCTTCCTCCTGCTGGTACCCAGCTTGAAATACTGAGCAGCATGTGGGATGGTCAGGAATATCTCTTTGGCCACTTTGGGTCCCCTGCCCTGGCTGTGTCTCCTGCCAGCCTCGTGTGCAGCATGACCCCAGGGAGCTCTGTCTGGGCAGCTCCTTCCCTAGTGCGGGGTGCCCAGCTGACACAGCCCTTGGCTCACACAGATCCAAACTGCAAAACTTTTCATCCCTCATCTTGGCCTCAGTTCCCGTAGCAGAACTCGTGTTCCCACCGTATCGGAAAAATAATGTTAGGAGAAATGGGGCAACTGAGAGACTGGATAAAAAGTGCTTTCTAGCCTTATGGCATCAATCTCATAGAAAGGTGAGGCATTAAAGGTGTTACATCCAGTGCCATAGTATCAGAAGCCTTTCCCTTCTTCATTCCGATGCCTTATGTTCGTTTTTTCACTAGTCACATACTTCTGCAAAACTTGTGAGTGTCTTTTCATAGCAATCATTAATTCCTTACTTTCTGCAGCCTTGCCACAATGCATCATTTTTCAACCAATCATACAGCATTTCTAAATTCACATTGCTGCATCTTCATCTTTTCACTAACTTTAGAACAAGTTCTATTGCTACGTTTGAAAACCTTTTGCTACCTTACTTAACGTATTGCCTGGCTTACATAAGACATCTTTCTCTTTGCTTAAAACATATTTCCATTTCAAGTGCAAACCTGTATTCCTCTTTCCTGTCTGCTTCACTTTTTAGCTTGTAATTCTAAAGGCCTTCCCTAAAGTCTCAGGTTAAATAAACATTGTATCCATCTCTACCTCTGAGCCTGGATGCACAAGGCCCGGAGAGCTCTCTGGCCTTTGCATTTCCCACAAGCGAATGAGCAAAGAGCTCATTTCCCATTTCCCAAGGTGTAATGGTTTCGTTTGTTTGTTTGTTTGTTTCAGGGCCAATGTACCAATAATGTAATAGTTTAAGGTTTGCCAATTTTAATATCGTTACCTTTTGTTGTGAACTAGAATTAGGAGTAAAAGTAAAGCAGGCCAAACACTTACAAAGGGAATAAAGAAAAAGACTTTATTAACTACACAAAGAATAAGAATAATAAATTCAGAGCAGATTTTCAGACCAGCTCTTCTTTCCCCCTTTGTTACAGCTTAACAACATGCAGAGACACTTCCGTCAATTTCTTCCGTAAATTATCTTTTCCAGTTCACTTTAGGGAGAGGAGTTTCTTTTTCTTTAGCTATAAGGATCTTTTACTAAGAGAGGAAATTGCCAGTTCTTTTTTGACTCCACTTGCTCAGGATTCACAGCTGCCCGGGATCTGCTGTCAGGAAACTCCTCCCACTTCACAGTCTGTTCACAACTGAGTTGCGGGCCATGGTAAAAAGTCATGGGGTATTACTTGTAAGGATGAGCTACTCCAAGGCAAAAGTTCTCTTTAGCTCACTTCTCTCTCTGTTTATATATTATTCCCAGGAACAGAGATCCCCCTCTTTTCCTCAGGGCAAAGGATTCTTCAAACCCTTTACACCTTGCTCCACCCCCCCACCACCCCAGGTCTCTCTTTTTTTCCATGGTTTAAAGAAAATGTTTGTGAAGCACAGTCCACCCCTATAACTTACAAAAAAGATATTTCAGCCCACCTTCATGGAGTCTCTTCATTCTCCTTCCATTTAGAAACTTAGCTTTGACTTCATTGACTTTGGTGTATCTTTTCTGTTCTTCTTCCTCTCACCCACGGGAAGATGAAAGGCGGTAAGTCTTATCTGAGCATTGGAAAAAAACTTAAAATCTCCCACAGAAGTTGCAGGAGATGGGCCCGGCCATGCGGCAGCTGTGTCAGGAGCTCAGGCCGCCCAGGCCACGCTGGAGGGGCAGGACGAAAACTGCAAAGTCCAGCCAGAGGAGAAATGGGTGCCAAGGCTCTGGCTCCATGGCTTTCTTCCGGCTCTCACTGCACCCGGCTCCAGCTGCAGGCCGGGGGTTCTCCCTCTGCCTTGCCCAGCACACAAAGCCGTGGGGGGCTCTCCCAAACGGGGCCCAGCTGCCTCCCCCCAGGCCGTGAGGGCGGCCGGGCGGGCTCGGCCACCCCAGGGCTGCTCCCAGCCGGGGCAGGGCAGGGCCCCGCCGAGCCACGGCCACACCGGGAAAAGGCGAGGATCCCAGCAATGGGCCTCTCCTCCTCTTGACCACTGGGGCCCCTGCTTAAAGACGGGCCCCGGCAGCCTCTGGAGCTTGGCCCTGTGCCTGGCCCGGGCCCCGTAGTAGAAGGGACCGGTGCTAGGCCAATGCCACACCTTAAGAGGCCAAAAATGCAAGAGAGCGTTCCCGGGGCTTACCTGCTTCAAATGTGATGCACGGAGCAAACCGACTTTTCCAATTCTTTTCTCAGGCTGTCAACAACTAAACCAGCCTCCAATTGGTCCCATCAATCCACAGAGGAAGTTCTCATGGGGAAAAACTAGCTAGTGGGCCCGCCCACCAGGGTAAAACCAGCACACAAGGGGAGGCAGGTGTTTCACATCTCCAGGACATCAGGGACCCCTCAAGCCTCACAGTGACTTGAGAAGACAAATGCCATCAATCCAAACATCCTTCCTCCTGCAGGCATCCAGCTTGAAATACTGAGCAGCATGTGGGATGATCAGGAATATCTCTTTGGCCACTTTGGGTCCCCTGCCCTGGCTGTGTCTCCTGCCAGCCTCGTGTGCAGCATGACCCCAGGGAGCTCTGTCTGGGCAGCTCCTTCCCTAGTGCGGGGTGCCCAGCTGACACAGCCCTTGGCTCACACAGATCCAAACTGCAGAACTTTTCATCGCTCATCTTGGCCTCAGTTCCCGTAGGAGAGCTGAGTGTTCCTGCTGGACACTCACCTGCGCCTGAGCCTGTGGAGAAGCCTGGCTGCCTTCCTCTCTGCCCAGGGCAGCACAGACACTCCCAAACTTTCCCAGCAGCTGCCACACAACCACGGCCACAGCGGCGTCCCCAGCAGTGACACCCCTGCTCTGCTCTGTTTTGCCCTCTTCTGCTCCTCTATTCACAGCTAAAAGCCTGTATCTCCACAAGGAGGTTTGTTCTGGAGGAAGACCTCCGCCCACTTCCAAACTGACTCCCAAACCCCATCCCTCTATCTTCCCATGCTTTAGAAACACCTGACCATTCAGACCCAAATTTACAGCTTATTCACAGAAGAAAGGGAAGCTTCCAACACAGTGATGGTTTTACAGTATTTATTTTGACTATCAGCCTAAACTATCTACAAACTACAAACTACAAACTACTCCTTCCAACCTACAAACTCAAAAGAACAACAAACAACAACGGCCTCTTGCACGGCTAGAATCTTCTGTCAGCCATAAACTGCTGCGCTGCCATGATCAGAGGCGTCAGGCTGGAGGTCGGCTTGGCTGAAGTTACAAACGGATGCTGCCCAAAGAGAAAAAGAACAAATGGACTTCTGCTTTCCTCACAGGCTGAAGCAGCCTTTCTCTGGCTACCAGAGACACAGAGAAACGAGGGCAGTCTGTGCACCTCTGTCTCCCTGTCCAGGTCTTTCCTGCCACAGGCAAACATGGCTTCCAGTTCCACAAATGCATGAAGCCAGAGGTCTGCAGCTTAAGGAGATTTAGTCTAATTGTCATTGCAAGGCTCCTTCCAAGCCATGGCAGGCCGGGATTCTCCTTGTTTTTCCTTTGGAAAGCCCCCAGAATGGAGATTCTTAGGAGCGGGGCCCACCTGACGCCTTGGACTTGAGCAGAGGAGGAGCCCCTGGCAGTGGGTAGCTGGCACAGCCTGTAGCTGCTCTGCCTTTTACCTGCAGAAGTTCCTGGGCAGACCAGCGCCTGTCCTCGTCTGTCTCCAGGCAGCAGTGCAGAAAGTCTCGCAACCAAGCCGACTGCTGCCTGGGCTTCTGCAGCTTCGGGGTGCCCCCGGTGCTGATCAGCTGTCGAGCCTAGAGAAGAAGGCAACGCCACACTCCACCTGTCTCCTTCGCACCCAAAACTGCTCACCCACACCCCGCTGGCCAAGCTGCACTCTCACAAGTGGCCCTTTCTTCCCCGCCAGAGGCTGCGACATGCCTTTCCCACCCCAACCAACTGAACCCAAAGCCAGAGGCAACCACAGCCAGTCCAATGTGCAAAGGCTCCTGCCTTCAGCCCTGATTTCATGGGCTGATTGGGAATCAGGAGCAAATCCATCAGCAAAAGCACACTCGGCTTCTCCGAGGACTGACACCAGCTCTACCGCCGCTTTGGAAGAGGGACTTTGGTCTAACTCTACTCTTCCCAAGGATTCTTCCGTAACATGCAGCTTGGCGCTGCTCACTGCTCCCTTAGGCAAAGCTGCCACCAAGCAAATGGCATCAGCGTACTTTGGGCCGTTCCGAATTCAAGGGCAAGGGGAATAATACAGGGCAAGGAGCACAAGAGACTATGCAGGCCGGGAGCTATGGTCTTCAGGTGTTACCAAGCTTGGCAGGCAGAAGAACGGGGGCAGATTTTCTTAGAGGGACAGGAGCATCTGAGAGAAGTTGCAGCGCACCGTGCGGGAGGTTTCCATCAGGTAAGGAGGAGCTCCTTCCACCATCTCCATCCCCACGATGCCAAAGGACCAGATGTCCACTTTGGGGCCGTAGGGCTTCCTGGTGAAAATTTCAGGCGCCATCCAGTAAGTTGTCCCGACAGCCGATCTGCGTTTGCTCTGCTCAGCCGTGAGCTGAGCAGCGAGGCCAAAATCAGCTGGGGAGAAAAAACACACTCGGATCAAGCCAGCGTGAAGTAGGAAAGCAAAGAGAAGAAGTCCCCACTCTCCCAGTGCCCAAGAAGGCAGTGTGGAATCCAAAGGGAATGCAAACGGGAATGGCATGCTGGCATTCCTAACAGCTGCAGCTGAGGAAATAGCAGATGGGCCACTTAGCAAAAGCCCCCCGTTTCACACAGTGGCTTTTAGTTCCCTGAAGCTCCAGACTGAAACTGCCTTGATTGCGTGAGGGCACACACAGCCCAAAGCCCCTCCTGACACCTTCTTCCCAGCCACACCGCCCTGCACCTTGTGGCTGTGCTCTGCGCTTGCAGCAGGGCAGCCTGCACTGCCACGGGCACCACTCTTGGGCAACTGGAAGTCACTCAAATGCACCCCCAGCCCACAGCCCACCACGGCTGGGCCTGCCCTTAACAACACCCACCCAGCTTGACAGATCCATCCAAGCCCAGGAGAATGTTGTGGCTTTTGATGTCTCGGTGGATCACTTGCTTGCAGTGAAGGAAATCCAGGCCTTGCAGGCACTGAGGGAGGAAAAACAAACAGGAGATCTGACTTCGTCCCTCATGCAGTGCAGTGGCACATCTGCAAGACTGACTTGCTGGGGGACGCCGAGCCATGGCAGGCAAGGCTGAGGGGAGGGCAAGAGCTTGCTGCTGCAACATGACGACAGCAGTGCCTTTCTAAGAGAGGGTGTATTCGCTTTGAAAGAGAAAGGGCAATGCTTTTTCTGGCCAGTGCCCTGCAAACACAGACTGAAGGAGCACCGCTGCAGTGCCTGTGCTCTCTCCAGCCAGATGACAGCAAATGCCTTTGCAAATGCCCCTTTGGGTGCAAAGCTCTCCTTGGAGGCTGAGCTCTGGCAGAGTCCTGTGAGTGTCTCTTTGTCTTTGCCACTCGGTTGACACTGTGCCAGCAGCACGGCTGCTCTTACAGGGAAGGAATGCAGCACACACAGGCAGCAGGCAAGTGTTTGCAGAGGCCAACGCAAACAAACGCACTAGAAGAAGGGCCCGCACCTTGGCAGGCCCTCCAGATGCACTTGCCCCCGCTCTGCCAGTCACAAGAGATAGGCAGAAAGGAAGCTCGGAAGATGAAATCAATCCTCCCCTTCCCACCCATTCCACCCAAGCCATTGCAAGCACCAACGCAATCCCTTACCTCGCGGGAGACAGCTGCTATCTCTCCTTCTGCCATTTGGATCTCCCTAATGACATCGTGCAAAGACCCTCCGTCCAAGTATTCCATCACGAGCCAGAGTTCCTCGTGCAGCAGGTAGCTGAAAGGAGGAAACAACCACCTGCAGGTGAATGCGTGCGCTTGCGTGACCTGATGGACCCTTTTGTCCGTGTCTCTCTCCGAGGAAGACAGGACGAAGGGAATAGGCATTCACAAGGCTCTACAGGGCTTGAACTCTGTGCAGTAGAAAAGGCTGCTCGGTATGCACAGCTGTGCAACAGGCCATGGGAAATACCATCTCCAGTGCTTTGTCAGAACTCAAGAACCTTGGGGGAAAAATCAAACACCAAACCCAACAGGACAATGGGCACGGAGGGCAGGAACTTGGAGGCTGCTGACTCAGTAAAATTGGGCCGAGACCTGGTCTTTGAAAGCGCACTTCAAACTAGATATGCCGCAAAAGATAAATGCAGCCCCCATGCAAACTCCTCCAAGATGCTGTGGATCAGCCCAGAAAGGGGAAGGAATTAACAGCTCCACCCTCTGCCAGCAACCAAAGGAGTGCTTGAACCTCTGGCTTGCAGCACGTCAGTGACCCTTCACGGCAGAAGAGCAGAACCACTCACCTGTCTACATAGTTCACCACATTGGCGTTCTTATTGTCCCGCATGACCTGGATTTCATTCACGCACAGTTCGTTGCTCTTCACTTGCAACAGACTGATTTTCTTTATGGCCACCTAAAACGACATGCAAACCATGGATCAAAGAAGTCGATGGCACAGGAACACAAGGCCAACAGGGACACTGTGATTTTGGGATGATACAGCTGCGCTGTGCCAAAATGCCTTGGGACTGGACATCAGAGGAACCGGAAGCTGAGCTTGCAAGAGCCCTTTACACTGCTTCCTTGGTCGCCACTCCCAGGACACACAGCCAGAAACCCTTTGCCTTGCAAACCTGGCAGAAACACAGTCTCAACTCTCCAGCTCAAAGCTCTAACCGCCCTCGCTGCACCCACATTCTTCCCCCAGGGCCTCACTTTATCATCCCCATTTTGAATTCACGCACCACTTGCAAGCAGGAAACAACTTAGGCCTAGGAAAAATGGAGCAAAACTCCTGGGAAAGCTTGGCCATTTCTAGGGGGCTTGATCATTACTCCGGTGGCCACCGGCATTCTTCACTGCACAACAACAGGGCAAACCCTTACAGATATGACAGATAAAATGCCGCCCTACAAACATCCTGACCGTCCCCCCCAGCCCACCCCACACCCCCCAGAGAAATAAAAACCGACAGATTTTATGGAAAAATTGTTGTCATGATGAGAACATCATTAAGGACACATCAAAAAAAAACAAGGCTAGCACATCCTCACTTCAGCAATTTTCCATTTGTTCTGCTAAAATGCTTTTTAGCACACCAGTGACATTTGCAATTCCTGACTGATTCTAAAAAGAAATAGCTCATGCCTTGATCCTCTAGCGATACACACCAGGCTCTGAGCAGGGCTTAGGCCCTCGAGAGACTCCTTGCAGACCTCTCTCTCTAAGCACAGTTCCCAAGGGCAGCACTGCACGTGCCTAAGGAACTACCATCAAAATTCCCATGGATTTGCTGACAGCGCGAAAGGAGAACTCGGGAACCGCAAGCCAAAGCCCCAAAGGGCACCGCCATTCTCTAAGACACCGCCTTGCCACTAAGAACCAGCTAGCGTGTCCTCCTCAGAAAGACAGCCCTTGGCCTCCTTGCATTGCTTGCGGCAGCTCAGAAGGACACAGTCTGTCCCCACTGGGCTTGGCAGGCAGACCCTGCTCTGCACTTCAGTTGCCTTTGCAGCAAAGCTCTAGTGGCGACCCAAAGCTCAGGCACAGCTCACAGCACAGGGGAGGGCACTCGAGAGCTGCACAAGCTGCAGCACCGCTTGACACTTACCTCTTCTCCTGTGGCAGTCTCCACTGCCGTGCACACAGTGCCGAAACCCCTAGAAACAAAACAGCAGCAGAGAAAGGAGAAGTCCTTTAGTCCCTGCAGAAGCCAGACACTGTGGCCCAAGGAGGAAAAAGAGGCCAGGGACAAACAGCAAATGCACCGCGACACATTCTGCTCTGGCTCCTTTCCCCCTTTCTCTTTCTGTGTCCGTGCGTGTCTGTGATTTTTCCAGACACACACACACACACACACACACACACACACACACGGCCGTTGGGCCTGCTCACACTTCTCCTTGCAGTGGATGTGCCACACTCAGGCACCTCCACACAGGCCTTCTGAGAAGCCTGAAGCCATGTCACAGACATCAGAAGAAAACCTCTCAACACACATCCTTTCTGCAGCTGACAAGGAAAGTAGTCTCCAGCCACAGCTGCAGCCACAGGCAGAGCAGGCACAGGTCTCCACTGCTGCACACACAAATGGAGAAGTGCTCAAAGCAGAAGATCCTCAGACAGCTGCCTTCTGGCTCCAGAGCCATGGGCAGCTGCTTCTCTTGGGTGCAGCAGACACAGGAAGCACTCTACTTTTCAGGGGACTTCTTCTACATTTGGCTCCTCCCAGAGGAAATGTTGCAAATCAATCCCACTGACAGTCAGCAGAGCTGGCTTTCAGTAGGGAATAGCTTGGTGCTTTCTTTGCAGGAAAGGCCGCAACCCCACGGGATCCACGAGGGCTCTCCCCTCAGGCACTCGATGCCTTTTCCTCTAGAGTGCATTGGCATTGGACACTGGCCTGAAGCTTTGGCTTTTGCCACCTCAGCTACAAAAGAGAGCTGCTTCTTTTGTGTCTGCTTTTGGGCTCTAGACTAGCTAGGTGGTCATCCTGACCACTGAACCTTGTTTTCAGCAAAACGCTGGAACAAAGCTTCCTGAGAGCTGTTCCCTGACAGCCCGCAGCTGCTACCTTGACCTTGGAGGCAATGAAGTTTTTCCTCCTTTCATTGCCACGGATCCTGTATCCTTTTGGGACACAGAGAAATGATTTGTCCCAAGAAAAGCGGCAAGAGGGGGAAAGACACTTGAGGGACAGGAGATGTGCCAGGTGCTGCTCCTTGCTGCAGAAAGGACCATTCCAGCATCCAGGTGTCTTTGCCATGCCTTCAGACCACAGCTATCAATGCTGACCAAAACTGAGACATAGCAGCGTCTCAGCGCAGCGTCTGCACAGCTTTGCAGCTTGCCTGACATCACTCCGGCGACAGGTGACAGCAGCAAAGTACACAGCCCCTCCCTTTGAAGAAGCACCTGTGGCTGCACTCACCCTTTGCCAATAATTTCCAGTTCTGTATATTTAGCCTCCGGATCTCCTTCGCTCACCAGCATCCCTGTAAAAACCCAAAGGAAAGATGCTCACTTCAAAACTGAGATGCCAGCCTGCAGCAGATCACCAAGGCAGCCCCACACTCTGGCACACTGGGCCCTTTCAACTCCCTCACTGGACAAACAACAACACCATTGCCGCACCAGCACCACCAGCAGCACCACCAAAACAACAGCAGCAGGACAAGCAGCTCTGCAGCACATACGGTCTGCACTAAACTAGAAGCCTAAACTAAAATCTAAGCACGTGGAGAAACAGTCCAAGGACACAGAGATCAGAAGGCCACGACCAAGACAAGTGAGTGTGGTCTATAAAACCCAAACCTTTCTGTTCTTGGCCATGAACACTCTGTGCCATTCAACAAAAGCTGGCATCCTTGCAAGCAGCAAAGGCACCTTGGCTTCTGCAATCAATTTGTATCAACAGCTGCCCGCTCCAGAAGCGGAAGAATAGTGCCCAGTGCTTCCAGCAGAGGCATGATCTCCGCCTTGAAGCAGCACTTTACCTAAACAATGCCTTTCTGGCTTGCAAGAGCAGCAGCAGCAGCTGATGTTGCAACCTATTGCCATGGGCCTTAACAATGAGGTTCCTCAGCCTTCAGGAGAGGCTATGATCTGAAGATGACCTTGGCTGCGCCCCACAGGAGCTGGGCCCCACAGGAGCTCCCTGAAGCCGCCTCATTCACAAGGTCCCGGCCTCCTGCTCAGCCACAAACCATCTCTCTTTTGCCTTTTGTACTGAGGCAAGCTCAGGCAAAGCCAAAGCACGCCAGGCTGCCCTCAGAGGCAGCAGCAAGAGCCCGCTGTTCCTTCAGCACCTCCAAGCACAACAACAGCTCCTGTGTGGAGGCCGCAGCAGCCGACACTCAGCCCAGCAGGAACTGCAGGTGGGACAGCTCACGCTGACACACGATCACACAGGGCACTGCTCCAGCACACAGGCATCACAAAGGACATACTCAGCAGGGCCAGGCACTCGTCCTCTGTCCTCTCTCTAAGCAGCTGCTCCATGCTGCCCGAGGAACTACTTGTGCTCCAGGTGCACGAGCTGCTCGCGCTTGACTTTCCAGCTTGGGGACAGGAGGCTTCTTCAGAGCCGGCAGCTGCAGCTCGTGCCGGCGCCAGGCCAGAGGAAGTGGAGCTCTGGGACAAGAAACAAATTTGGGTCAGAAACACGCCTGCCACAGATGCCCCTCCAATCCCATTTCAAATGCAAGTTCCTTGGAAGATGCTGCTGGCCACATCCTGGGCTCTTCACCTCTCGGCTTTTGCTGCCCCCTTCTCTCACACAAGGCGCAAATTCCAAAGGCTGCTTTTACCCGATGCACAACATGACCCCAAAGACACCGCTGACCAAAGCAGGCGCTTACTGATGTTGGCTGCTCAGGCCGTGGGCTGACAGCAGGGACAGGTTCATTAGCACCTTCCTCCTCTTCAGCCTCTTCCTTGACTCCAATTTCAGCAAGAGCAGGGGCTGGTGCTGCCCTTGGGCTCTGGGCACAGACAGCAGCGGGAGGGACAGGAAAGAACCTGTCATTCAGAACCTGACAGATATTCAGCTACAGGCCCCTGCTGCAGCTTAGCTGCTCCTTGAGCTCCCCACAGCTGCTGATGAGCAGGGCCAGGTCCCTCCAGGGGACAGTGGCTCCTCCATATCCTGCAAGGCTGTCAAGTGCATCTTTGCACGGCTCTCCTCACCAGAGATAGGGAGCCTGCACAGCCACTGGCCACCAAGGGCCTCACTTGTACCCCAGCAGCATCCCAAGACACCCTAATGCTACCTCTTGTCTCTTGCTAAGAGGAATTCACAGCCCCTATCAGAGTGGTGGGGAACGGATGCCTAAATGTCCAAGTTCCACACCCCTTTCCCAGGGGTGAAACACTCTGCAAGTGCCAGAAAGATTCCAGCCTGACTCAGCATCTTCAACTACGCAGGGGAGGTGCTGTCTGATCAAAAACTTCCAGCTCTCCTTTGCTCCAGCCACAGGGCCACTCCCAGCTGCCACTTACTGATGCTGGATGCTCAGGCCCCACAGTAGCAGCAGCTGCAGCTTGGTGGGCATCTTCCTCCCCTTTGGCCTCTTCTTCAGGAAGATGCGCAGCCTCAGGAGGCTCTGAGGTTGCTTTTGGGCTCTGCAGACAGACAGCAATGGGAGGGACAGGCAACCTTCTTGATATTCAGCTCTAGAACCCAGATGCACTAAGGAGGAATCATCTGGATTCTAAGTTGCTCAGCCTCCAGCTAATTGGACCAATCAGAGCAGACTGCGCTCTCTTGCACAGGAGAAATTCCATCATGGATTCAAGCAACGAGCAACCCCACTTTCCACTGCTTAAAAGCTCTGAAATGGAACTGGGCAAAACAGACACACATCCTCCACACATTGCTGCTGCTGCTGCTGCTGCTGCTGCTGCAGAGAGCCCGCACTGTACTTTCATTCATCCAAGCAGGCTGGCACTGGACTGCAGCAGGCCCAGCTCACAGCTTGCTCCACAGCTGTCCAATGCTACCAACGCCAAAGGCTCCTTTCCCACTCACCCAAGGGCTGGATTCTCTCCAGGCACGGGCGATGTGACCTGCAACACACAAAGGAAAAAGAGCCCCATGCTGTGAGAAAACTGCCCGCTCTGGGAAAACCCACCAAAAAGTCAACCCAAAGACAGAGCATATTGCTTTCACTCCATGCCTCCAGCAGCAAGCCTCGTGTCACACAGCAAGCAAGACAACAGCACAAAGGATTGCCTCGTGTCTGTCTTTTGTCCTCTTTGGCCACTCAACCCCCAGAAACCTGAGGCCCATGAAGTCCAAGTTCTGAAACAGTCATTGTTTCTGCCCTGCCCCACCCAGCAGGAGCTACAGCTCGTCTCCTTCCTGTATTTCAGTTTTCTGAAGAGATGCACGCGTCAGTTGCCACGAGCTTGCTGAAAACTTTTGTCCCGAAACGCTTCAGTCCAAGCTCTTTAGCCATGGTGGCAGTTCTAATGTGACGCCGCACAGCAACACCTCCTGTGCCCAGCAGCATACAGGAACTTGTCTGAAATGTCTATTTCAAGGGCCTTTCCCAAGCTGATTCTGTGATTTCCTCACAGAGGGAAGGGCTCTTTCAGCACACAGGAACTGTCAAGTCCCACACACCTGTGCTGGGATGGGGGAATGCAGACAAGAAGAGGCTTCTCCTGAGTCCTGGAGAGCAGCGCAGTTTTTCCAAGCGCTCCTTCTAAGCTCTCCCTGTCTTCCCCTCTTAGAAGTTGTCATTCTTGAGCCAGCAAACGCAGGAGATTCCAGACTCCACTGCCACAGGCCATGCCGTGTGGGGAGAAGAAGCCCAGCAGGCTACATTACAAATGCAGCCCACGCCCCGCTGGCTAGAGACACCCCCTTGTCAGCTGCAGCTGCTGACAGCAGCTTTACCCAACAAAAGGCCTCTTCATGGCCTTTGGCCTTCCATCTGCTGCACCGAATAGAAGCGCCTACTTACGTGCCAGGTGGGTGAAAAAGTAGCCAGAATAAGCCACGGTAAAAGCTGTGCAAACTGCAGCACACACTCTCTCCATGGCGGGAGCTATGCTGCTCAAGTCGGCACCAGACAGCACTTGTGGGGACAAACAAAAATCCTGCGAGAGCTCTCAGGGTGCAGCTGGCTGTCAGAGACCTCGTCGATCAGCAGGTTGCACCTGCAGGGAGCATGCCAAAGAGCTGCTCTGCCCACTGAGGCCTCCCGTGCCTGGGCACAGCAACTTTGCCTTGACAGCGCTGGGATGCGGCCGCTGACATCACAATAGCAGCTGCTCTAGGCTGCCTTGTGAAGTCACGCCGAGAAGCACACCTTCTCACTTCAGCTAAGGCCAAAAGGCACCTGCAAAGTTCTCCTCTGCTACAAAGCAACACAAAAAGGCTGCCTAGTCCATAAGCTGTTGCTCAAGGCATCTGGGAGTAACACCAAGAACACAGGAAGCCCTTGTAGCCCACGCTGAGAAGCTGAACACGGAGGAGGGACCATGATGATGTGAGGAGAAACCAAAAAAGAGAACAGCACCTTTGGCCACTCATTGTCCTGTGTTAAATCATGAGGCTTGATGCAGGTGGGGCTCTAAAAGGCAGCATCAATGGAAATCCCCCCTTCAATGCCAGCTGTGGGACAAAACCTCAGGAAGGCCTTTCAGAGCCCTTCTTCCTCACTTGTTTGCTGCAGAACAAGGTGGGACAAGGCCTAAAAAGGTACATTGATGAAAACATGGAAAGCTAAGCAACACATGCACTAAAATCACATCATCCTCCTGCTGCACTGCTGTGGCATTTCCAAGGAGACTCGGCCATCTGAGGTGCACCTCAGGGAGCTTCCCTGGGCAAACGTGTGCCTCAGAGGGAGCTGCCTGCTGCAGATGGGAAGGAAGGAAGAAAGGAAGGAAAAGAAAGAAAGAAAGGAAGGAAGGAAGGAAGGAAAAGAAAGAAAAGAAAGAAAGAGAGAAAGAAAGAAAGAGAGAAAGAAAGAAAAAAAAAGAAAGAAAGAAAGAGAATAGAAGGTACCAGCATCATCGCTGTGGGCCGAGTCCCAAAGTGCTGGAAGGAGTAAAGCAGTGCGCCCAAGTGGGCTGGTCCCAGAGAAACTGAAGTTTTGAGGCAGAGACCAAATAGATCACGTGCTGGAGCAGCTACGGGAAGGCAGGCTGAGGAAAACAGAAAAACCACCGCCATTCCAAAACGTGGATGCTTCCTTCTCCCTCCTCCTCTTGCATTCCAACCTCTTTTGCTCTCTTTGCCATGTTGTGGTTTAAGCCCAGGCAGCAAGCAAGTGCCACACACAGCCATTCTCACTCGATGCCCGGTCACCAGCAGGCTGGCCTGTGCAGAGAATTGGAAGGGTAGAAGCTGGAAAATTGCCAGGTGCAGAAAACAATTGAGCTGCATAGGGAATGCAGAAGCCTCATGCATAGGCCAAGAAACCCCTTTGAACTCATTCCCCATTTCCCAAGGGGAGGCAGGTGTTTCACATCTCCAGGACATCAGGGACCCCTCAAGCCTCACAGTGACTTGAGAAGACAAATGCCATCACTCCAAACATCCTTCCTCCTGCTGGTACCCAGCTTGAAATACTGAGCAGCATGTGGGATGGTCAGGAATATCTCTTTGGCCACTTTGGGTCCCCTGCCCTGGCTGTGTCTCCTGCCAGCCTCGTGTGCAGCATGACCCCAGGGAGCTCTGTCTGGGCAGCTCCTTCCCTAGTGCGGGGTGCCCAGCTGACACAGCCCTTGGCTCACACAGATCCAAACTGCAGAACTTTTCATCCCTCATCTTGGCCTCAGTTCCCGTAGCAGAACTCGTGTTCCCACCGTATCGGAAAAATAATATTAGGAGAAATGGGGCAACTGAGAGACTGGATAAAAAGTGCTTTCTTGCCTTATGGCATCAATCTCATAGAAAGGTGAGGCATTAAAGGTGTTACATCCAGTGCCATAGTATCAGAAGCCTTTCCCTTCTTCATTCCGATGCCTTATGTTCGTTTTTTCACTAGTCACATACTTCTGCAAAACTTGTGAGTGTCTTTTCATAGCAATCATTAATTCCTTACTTTCTGCAGCCTTGCCACAATGCATCATTTTTCAACCAATCATACAGCATTTCTAAATTCACATTGCTGCATCTTCATCTTTTCACTAACTTTAGAACAAGTTCTATTGCTACGTTTGAAAACCTTTTGCTACCTTACTTAACGTATTGCCTGGCTTACATAACACATCTTTCTCTTTGCTTAAAACATATTTCCATTTCAAGTGCAAACCTGTATTCCTCTTTCCTGTCTGCTTCACTTTTTAGCTTGTAATTCTAAAGGCCTTCCCTAAAGTCTCAGGTTAAATAAACATTGTATCCATCTCTACCTCTGAGCCTGGATGCACAAGGCCCGGAGAGCTCTCTGGCCTTTGCATTTCCCACAAGCGAATGAGCAAAGAGCTCATTTCCCATTTCCCAAGGTGTAATGGTTTCGTTTGTTTGTTTGTTTGTTTCAGGGCCAATGTACCAATAATGTAATAGTTTAAGGTTTGCCAATTTTAATATCGTTACCTTTTGTGGTGAACTAGAATTAGGAGTAAAAGTAAAGCAGGCCAAACGCTTACAAAGGGAATAAAGAAAAAGACTTTATTAACTACACAAAGAATAAGAATAATAAATTCAGAGCAGATTTTCAGACCAGCTCTTCTTTCCCCCTTTGTTACAGCTTAACAACATGCAGAGACACTTCCGTCAATTTCTTCCGTAAATTATCTTTTCCAGTTCACTTTAGGGAGAGGAGTTTCTTTTTCTTTAGCTATAAGGATCTTTTACTAAGAGAGGAAATTGCCAGTTCTCTTTTGACTCCACTTGCTCAGGATTCACAGCTGCCCGGGATCTGCTGTCAGGAAACTCCTCCCACTTCACAGTCTTTTCACAACTGAGTTGCGGGCCATGGTAAAAAGTCATGGGGTATTACTTGTAAGGATGAGCTACTCCAAGGCAAAAGTTCTCTTTAGCTCACTTCTCTCTCTGTTTATATATTATTCCCAGGAAGAGAGATCCCCCTCTTTTCCTCAGGGCAAAGGATTCTTCAAACCCTTTACACCTTGCTCCACCCCCCCACCACCCCAGGTCTCTCTTTTTTTCCATGGTTTAAAGAAAATGTTTGTGAAGCACAGTCCACCCCTATAACTTACAAAAAAGATATTTCAGCCCACCTTCATGGAGTCTCTTCATTCTCCTTCCATTTAGAAACTTAGCTTTGACTTCATTGACTTTGGTGTATCTTTTCTGTTCTTCTTCCTCTCACCCACGGGAAGATGAAAGGCGGTAAGTCTTATCTGAGCATTGGAAAAAAACTTAAAATCTCCCACAGAAGTTGCAGGAGATGGGCCCGGCCATGCGGCAGCTGTGTCAGGAGCTCAGGCCGCCCAGGCCACGCTGGAGGGGCAGGACGAAAACTGCAAAGTCCAGCCAGAGGAGAAATGGGTGCCAAGGCTCTGGCTCCATGGCTTTCTTCCGGCTCTCACTGCACCCGGCTCCAGCTGCAGGCCGGGGGTTCTCCCTCTGCCTTGCCCAGCACACAAAGCCGTGGGGGGCTCTCCCAAACGGGGCCCAGCTGCCTCCCCCCAGGCCGTGAGGGCGGCCGGGCGGGCTCGGCCACCCCAGGGCTGCCCCGAGCCGGGGCAGGGCAGGGCCCCGCCGAGCCACGGCCGCACCGGGAAAAGGCGAGGATCCCAGCAATGGGCCTCTCCTCCTCTTGACCACTGGGGCCCCTGCTTAAAGACGGGCCCCGGCAGCCTCTGGAGCTTGGCCCTGTGCCTGGCCCGGGCCCCATACTAGAAGGGACCGGTGCTAGGCCAATGCCACACCTTAAGAGGCCAAAAATGCAAGAGAGCGTTCCCGGGGCTTACCTGCTTCAAATGTGATGCACGGAGCAAACCGACTTTTCCAATTCTTTTCTCAGGCTGTCAACAACTAAACCAGCCTCCAATTGGTCCCATCAATCCACAGAGGAAGTTCTCATGGGGAAAAACTTGCTAGTGGGCCCGCCCGCCAGGGTAAAACCAGCACACAAGGGGAGGCAGGTGTTTCACATCTCCAGGACATCAGGGACCCCTCAAGCCTCACAGTGACTTGAGAAGACAAATGCCATCAATCCAAACATCCTTCCTCCTGCAGGCATCCAGCTTGAAATACTGAGCAGCATGTGGGATGATAAGGAATATCTCTTTGGCCACTTTGGGTCCCCTGCCCTGGCTGTGTCTCCTGCCAGCCTCGTGTGCAGCATGACCCCAGGGAGCTCTGTCTGGGCAGCTCCTTCCCTAGTGCGGGGTGCCCAGCTGACACAGCCCTTGGCTCACACAGATCCAAACTGCAGAACTTTTCATCGCTCATCTTGGCCTCAGTTCCCGTAGGAGAGCTGAGTGTTCCTGCTGGACACTCACCTGCGCCTGAGCCTGTGGAGAAGCCTGGCTGCCTTCCTCTCTGCCCAGGGCAGCACAGACACTCCCAAACTTTCCCCGCAGCTGCCACACAACCACGGCCACAGCGGCGTCCCCAGCAGTGACACCCCTGCTCTGCTCTGTTTTGCCCTCTTCTGCTCCTCTATTCACAGCTAAAAGCCTGTATCTCCACAAGGAGGTTTGTTCTGGAGGAAGACCTCCGCCCACTTCCAAACTGACTCCCAAACCCCATCCCTCTATCTTCCCATGCTTTAGAAACACCTGACCATTCAGACCCAAATTTACAGCTTATTCACAGAAGAAAGGGAAGCTTCCAACACAGTGATGGTTTTACAGTATTTATTTTGACTATCAGCCTAAACTATCTACAAACTACAAACTACAAACTACTCCTTCCAACCTACAAACTCAAAAGAACAACAAACAACAACGGCCTCTTGCACGGCTAGAATCTTCTGTCAGCCATAAACTGCTGCGCTGCCATGATCAGAGGCGTCAGGCTGGAGGTCGGCTTGGCTGAAGTTATAAACGGATGCTGCCCAAAGAGAAAAAGAACAAATGGACTTCTGCTTTCCTCACAGGCTGAAGCAGCCTTTCTCTGGCTACCAGAGACACAGAGAAACGAGGGCAGTCTGTGCACCTCTGTCTCCCTGTCCAGGACTTTCCTGCCACAGGCAAACATGGCTTCCAGTTCCACAAATGCATGAAGCCAGAGGTCTGCAGCTTAAGGAGATTTAGTCTAATTGTCATTGCAAGGCTCCTTCCAAGCCATGGCAGGCCGGGATTCTCCTTGTTTTTCCTTTGGAAAGCCCCCAGAATGGAGATTCTTAGGAGCGGGGCCCACCTGACGCCTTGGACTTGAGCAGAGGAGGAGCCCCTGGCAGTGGGTAGCTGGCACAGCCTGTAGCTGCTCTGCCTTTTACCTGCAGAAGTTCCTGGGCAGACCAGCGCCTGTCCTCGTCTGTCTCCAGGCAGCAGTGCAGAAAGTCTCGCAACCAAGCCGACTGCTGCCTGGGCTTCTGCAGCTTCGGGGTGCCCCCGGTGCTGATCAGCTGTCGAGCCTAGAGAAGAAGGCAACGCCACACTCCACCTGTCTCCTTCGCACCCAAAACTGCTCACCCACACCCCGCTGGCCAAGCTGCACTCTCACAAGTGGCCCTTTCTTCCCCGCCAGAGGCTGCGACATGCCTTTCCCACCCCAACCAACTGAACCCAAAGCCAGAGGCAACCACAGCCAGTCCAATGTGCAAAGGCTCCTGCCTTCAGCCCTGATTTCATGGGCTGATTGGGAATCAGGAGCAAATCCATCAGCAAAAGCACACTCGGCTTCTCCGAGGACTGACACCAGCTCTACCGCCGCTTTGGAAGAGGGACTTTGGTCTAACTCTACTCTTCCCAAGGATTCTTCCGTAACATGCAGCTTGGCGCTGCTCACTGCTCCCTTAGGCAAAGCTGCCAGCAAGCAAATGGCATCAGCGTACTTTGGGCCGTTCCGAATTCAAGGGCAAGGGGAATAATACAGGGCAAGGAGCACAAGAGACTATGCAGGCCGGGAGCTATGGTCTTCAGGTGTTACCAAGCTTGGCAGGCAGAAGAACGGGGGCAGATTTTCTTAGAGGGACAGGAGCATCTGAGAGAAGTTGCAGCGCACCGTGCGGGAGGTTTCCATCAGGTAAGGAGGAGCTCCTTCCACCATCTCCATCCCCACGATGCCAAAGGACCAGATGTCCACTTTGGGGCCGTAGGGCTTCCTGGTGAAAATTTCAGGCGCCATCCAGTAAGTTGTCCCGACAGCCGATCTGCGTTTGCTCTGCTCAGCCGTGAGCTGAGCAGCGAGGCCAAAATCAGCTGGGGAGAAAAAACACACTCGGATCAAGCCAGCGTGAAGTAGGAAAGCAAAGAGAAGAAGTCCCCACTCTCCCAGTGCCCAAGAAGGCAGTGTGGAATCCAAAGGGAATGCAAACGGGAATGGCATGCTGGCATTCCTAACAGCTGCAGCTGAGGAAATAGCAGATGGGCCACTTAGCAAAAGCCCCCCGTTTCACACAGTGGCTTTTAGTTCCCTGAAGCTCCAGACTGAAACTGCCTTGCTTGCGTGAGGGCACACACAGCCCAAAGCCCCTCCTGACACCTTCTTCCCAGCCACACCGCCCTGCACCTTGTGGCTGTGCTCTGCGCTTGCAGCAGGGCAGCCTGCACTGCCACGGGCACCACTCTTGGGCAACTGGAAGTCACTCAAATGCACCCCCAGCCCACAGCCCACCACGGCTGGGCCTGCCCTTAACAACACCCACCCAGCTTGACAGATCCATCCAAGCCCAGGAGAATGTTGTGGCTTTTGATGTCTCGGTGGATCACTTGCTTGCAGTGAAGGAAATCCAGGCCTTGCAGGCACTGAGGGAGGAAAAACAAACAGGAGATCTGACTTCGTCCCTCATGCAGTGCAGTGGCACATCTGCAAGACTGACTTGCTGGGGGACGCCGAGCCATGGCAGGCAAGGCTGAGGGGAGGGCAAGAGCTTGCTGCTGCAACATGACGACAGCAGTGCCTTTCTAAGAGAGGGTGTATTCGCTTTGAAAGAGAAAGGGCAATGCTTTTTCTGGCCAGTGCCCTGCAAACACAGACTGAAGGAGCACCGCTGCAGTGCCTGTGCTCTCTCCAGCCAGATGACAGCAAATGCCTTTGCAAATGCCCCTTTGGGTGCAAAGCTCTCCTTGGAGGCTGAGCTCTGGCAGAGTCCTGTGAGTGTCTCTTTGTCTTTGCCACTCGGTTGACACTGTGCCACCAGCACGGCTGCTCTTACAGGGAAGGAATGCAGCACACACAGCCAGCAGGCAAGTGTTTGCAGAGGCCAACGCAAACAAACGCACTAGAAGAAGGGCCCGCACCTTGGCAGGCCCTCCAGATGCACTTGCCCCTGCTCTGCCAGTCACAAGAGATAGGCAGAAAGGAAGCTCGGAAGATGAAATCAATCCTCCCCTTCCCACCCATTCCACCCAAGCCATTGCAAGCACCAACGCAATCCCTTACCTCGCGGGAGACAGCTGCTATCTCTCCTTCTGCCATTTGGATCTCCCTAATGACATCGTGCAAAGACCCTCCGTCCAAGTATTCCATCACGAGCCAGAGTTCCTCGTGCAGCAGGTAGCTGAAAGGAGGAAACAACCACCTGCAGGTGAATGCGTGCGCTTGCGTGACCTGATGGACCCTTTTGTCCGTGTCTCTCTCCGAGGAAGACAGGACGAAGGGAATAGGCATTCACAAGGCTCTACAGGGCTTGAACTCTGTGCAGTAGAAAAGGCTGCTCGGTATGCACAGCTGTGCAACAGGCCATGGGAAATACCATCTCCAGTGCTTTGTCAGAACTCAAGAACCTTGGGGGAAAAATCAAACACCAAACCCAACAGGACAATGGGCACGGAGGGCAGGAACTTGGAGGCTGCTGACTCAGTAAAATTGGGCCGAGACCTGGTCTTTGAAAGCGCACTTCAAACTAGATATGCCGCAAAAGATAAATGCAGCCCCCATGCAAACTCCTCCAAGATGCTGTGGATCAGCCCAGAAAGGGGAAGGAATTAACAGCTCCACCCTCTGCCAGCAACCAAAGGAGTGCTTGAACCTCTGGCTTGCAGCACGTCAGTGACCCTTCACGGCAGAAGAGCAGAACCACTCACCTGTCTACATAGTTCACCACATTGGCGTTCTTATTGTCCCGCATGACCTGGATTTCATTCACGCACAGTTCGTTGCTCTTCACTTGCAACAGACTGATTTTCTTTATGGCCACCTAAAACGACATGCAAACCATGGATCAAAGAAGTCGATGGCACAGGAACACAAGGCCAACAGGGACACTGTGATTTTGGGATGATACAGCTGCGCTGTGCCAAAATGCCTTGGGACTGGACATCAGAGGAACCGGAAGCTGAGCTTGCAAGAGCCCTTTACACTGCTTCCTTGGTCGCCACTCCCAGGACACACAGCCAGAAACCCTTTGCCTTGCAAACCTGGCAGAAACACAGTCTCAACTCTCCAGCTCAAAGCTCTAACCGCCCTCGCTGCACCCACATTCTTCCCCCAGGGCCTCACTTTATCATCCCCATTTTGAATTCACGCACCACTTGCAAGCAGGAAACAACTTAGGCCTAGGAAAAATGGAGCAAAACTCCTGGGAAAGCTTGGCCATTTCTAGGGGGCTTGATCATTACTCCGGTGGCCACCGGCATTCTTCACTGCACAACAACAGGGCAAACCCTTACAGATATGACAGATAAAATGCCGCCCTACAAACATCCTGACCGTCCCCCCCAGCCCACCCCACACCCCCCAGAGAAATAAAAACCGACAGATTTTATGGAAAAATTGTTGTCATGATGAGAACATCATTAAGGACACATCAAAAAAAAACAAGGCTAGCACATCCTCACTTCAGCAATTTTCCATTTGTTCTGCTAAAATGCTTTTTAGCACACCAGTGACATTTGCAATTCCTGACTGATTCTAAAAAGAAATAGCTCATGCCTTGATCCTCTAGCGATACACACCAGGCTCTGAGCAGGGCTTAGGCCCTCGAGAGACTCCTTGCAGACCTCTCTCTCTAAGCACAGTTCCCAAGGGCAGCACTGCACGTGCCTAAGGAACTACCATCAAAATTCCCATGGATTTGCTGACAGCGCGAAAGGAGAACTCGGGAACCGCAAGCCAAAGCCCCAAAGGGCACCGCCATTCTCTAAGACACCGCCTTGCCACTAAGAACCAGCTAGCGTGTCCTCCTCAGAAAGACAGCCCTTGGCCTCCTTGCATTGCTTGCGGCAGCTCAGAAGGACACAGTCTGTCCCCACTGGGCTTGGCAGGCAGACCCTGCTCTGCACTTCAGTTGCCTTTGCAGCAAAGCTCTACTGGCGACCCAAAGCTCAGGCACAGCTCACAGCACAGGGGAGGGCACTCGAGAGCTGCACAAGCTGCAGCACCGCTTGACACTTACCTCTTCTCCTGTGGCAGTCTCCACTGCTGTGCACACAGTGCCGAAACCCCTAGAAACAAAACAGCAGCAGAGAAAGGAGAAGTCCTTTAGTCCCTGCAGAAGCCAGACACTGTGGCCCAAGGAGGAAAAAGAGGCCAGGGACAAACAGCAAATGCACCGCGACACATTCTGCTCTGGCTCCTTTCCCCCTTTCTCTTTCTGTGTCCGTGCGTGTCTGTGATTTTTCCAGACACACACACACACACACACACACACACACACACGGCCGTTGGGCCTGCTCACACTTCTCCTTGCAGTGGATGTGCCACACTCAGGCACCTCCACACAGGCCTTCTGAGAAGCCTGAAGCCATGTCACAGACATCAGAAGAAAACCTCTCAACACACATCCTTTCTGCAGCTGACAAGGAAAGTAGTCTCCAGCCACAGCTGCAGCCACAGGCAGAGCAGGCACAGGTCTCCACTGCTGCACACACAAATGGAGAAGTGCTCAAAGCAGAAGATCCTCAGACAGCTGCCTTCTGGCTCCAGAGCCATGGGCAGCTGCTTCTCTTGGGTGCAGCAGACACAGGAAGCACTCTACTTTTCAGGGGACTTCTTCTACATTTGGCTCCTCCCAGAGGAAATGTTGCAAATCAATCCCACTGACAGTCAGCAGAGCTGGCTTTCAGTAGGGAATAGCTTGGTGCTTTCTTTGCAGGAAAGGCCGCAACCCCACGGGATCCACGAGGGCTCTCCCCTCAGGCACTCGATGCCTTTTCCTCTAGAGTGCATTGGCATTGGACACTGGCCTGAAGCTTTGGCTTTTGCCACCTCAGCTACAAAAGAGAGCTGCTTCTTTTGTGTCTGCTTTTGGGCTCTAGACTAGCTAGGTGGTCATCCTGACCACTGAACCTTGTTTTCAGCAAAACGCTGGAACAAAGCTTCCTGAGAGCTGTTCCCTGACAGCCCGCAGCTGCTACCTTGACCTTGGAGGCAATGAAGTTTTTCCTCCTTTCATTGCCACGGATCCTGTATCCTTTTGGGACACAGAGAAATGATTTGTCCCAAGAAAAGCGGCAAGAGGGGGAAAGACACTTGAGGGACAGGAGATGTGCCAGGTGCTGCTCCTTGCTGCAGAAAGGACCATTCCAGCATCCAGGTGTCTTTGCCATGCCTTCAGACCACAGCTATCAATGCTGACCAAAACTGAGACATAGCAGCGTCTCAGCGCAGCGTCTGCACAGCTTTGCAGCTTGCCTGACATCACTCCGGCGACAGGTGACAGCAGCAAAGTACACAGCCCCTCCCTTTGAAGAAGCACCTGTGGCTGCACTCACCCTTTGCCAATAATTTCCAGTTCTGTATATTTAGCCTCCGGATCTCCTTCGCTCACCAGCATCCCTGTAAAAACCCAAAGGAAAGATGCTCACTTCAAAACTGAGATGCCAGCCTGCAGCAGATCACCAAGGCAGCCCCACTCTCTGGCACACTGGGCCCTTTCAACTCCCTCACTGGACAAACAACAACACCATTGCCGCACCAGCACCACCAGCAGCACCACCAAAACAACAGCAGCAGGACAAGCAGCTCTGCAGCACATACGGTCTGCACTAAACTAGAAGCCTAAACTAAAATCTAAGCACGTGGAGAAACAGTCCAAGGACACAGAGATCAGAAGGCCACGACCAAGACAAGTGAGTGTGGTCTATAAAACCCAAACCTTTCTGTTCTTGGCCATGAACACTCTGTGCCATTCAACAAAAGCTGGCATCCTTGCAAGCAGCAAAGGCACCTTGGCTTCTGCAATCAATTTGTATCAACAGCTGCCCGCTCCAGAAGCGGAAGAATAGTGCCCAGTGCTTCCAGCAGAGGCATGATCTCTGCCTTGAAGCAGCACTTTACCTAAACAATGCCTTTCTGGCTTGCAAGAGCAGCAGCAGCAGCTGATGTTGCAACCTATTGCCATGGGCCTTAACAATGAGGTTCCTCAGCCTTCAGGAGAGGCTATGATCTGAAGATGACCTTGGCTGCGCCCCACAGGAGCTGGGCCCCACAGGAGCTCCCTGAAGTCGCCTCATTCACAAGGTCCCGGCCTCCTGCTCAGCCACAAACCATCTCTCTTTTGCCTTTTGTACTGAGGCAAGCTCAGGCAAAGCCAAAGCACGCCAGGCTGCCCTCAGAGGCAGCAGCAAGAGCCCGCTGTTCCTTCAGCACCTCCAAGCACAACAACAGCTCCTGTGTGGAGGCCGCAGCAGCCGACACTCAGCCCAGCAGGAACTGCAGGTGGGACAGCTCACGCTGACACACGATCACACAGGGCACTGCTCCAGCACACAGGCATCACAAAGGACATACTCAGCAGGGCCAGGCACTCGTCCTCTGTCCTCTCTCTAAGCAGCTGCTCCATGCTGCCCGAGGAACTACTTGTGCTCCAGGTGCACGAGCTGCTCGCGCTTGACTTTCCAGCTTGGGGACAGGAGGCTTCTTCAGAGCCGGCAGCTGCAGCTCGTGCCGGCGCCAGGCCAGAGGAAGTGGAGCTCTGGGACAAGAAACAAATTTGGGTCACAAACACGCCTGCCACAGATGCCCCTCCAATCCCATTTCAAATGCAAGTTCCTTGGAAGATGCTGCTGGCCACATCCTGGGCTCTTCACCTCTCGGCTTTTGCTGCCCCCTTCTCTCACACAAGGCGCAAATTCCAAAGGCTGCTTTTACCCGATGCACAACATGACCCCAAAGACACCGCTGACCAAAGCAGGCGCTTACTGATGTTGGCTGCTCAGGCCGTGGGCTGACAGCAGGGACAGGTTCATTAGCACCTTCCTCCTCTTCAGCCTCTTCCTTGACTCCAATTTCAGCAAGAGCAGGGGCTGGTGCTGCCCTTGGGCTCTGGGCACAGACAGCAGCGGGAGGGACAGGAAAGAACCTGTCATTCAGAACCTGACAGATATTCAGCTACAGGCCCCTGCTGCAGCTTAGCTGCTCCTTGAGCTCCCCACAGCTGCTGATGAGCAGGGCCAGGTCCCTCCAGGGGACAGTGGCTCCTCCATATCCTGCAAGGCTGTCAAGTGCATCTTTGCATGGCTCTCCTCACCAGAGATAGGGAGCCTGCACAGCCACTGGCCACCAAGGGCCTCACTTGTACCCCAGCAGCATCCCAAGACACCCTAATGCTACCTCTTGTCTCTTGCTAAGAGGAATTCACAGCCCCTATCAGAGTGGTGGGGAACGGATGCCTAAATGTCCAAGTTCCACACCCCTTTCCCAGGGGTGAAACACTCTGCAAGTGCCAGAAAGATTCCAGCCTGACTCAGCATCTTCAACTACGCAGGGGAGGTGCTGTCTGATCAAAAACTTCCAGCTCTCCTTTGCTCCAGCCACAGGGCCACTCCCAGCTGCCACTTACTGATGCTGGATGCTCAGGCCCCACAGTAGCAGCAGCTGCAGCTTGGTGGGCATCTTCCTCCCCTTTGGCCTCTTCTTCAGGAAGATGCGCAGCCGCAGGAGGCTCTGAGGTTGCTTTTGGGCTCTGCAGACAGACAGCAACGGGAGGGACAGGCAACCTTCTTGATATTCAGCTCTAGAACCCAGATGCACTAAGGAGGAATCATCTGGATTCTAAGTTGCTCAGCCTCCAGCTAATTGGACCAATCAGAGCAGACTGCGCTCTCTTGCACAGGAGAAATTCCATCATGGATTCAAGCAACGAGCAACCCCACTTTCCACTGCTTAAAAGCTCTGAAATGGAACTGGGCAAAACAGACACACATCCTCCACACATTGCTGCTGCTGCTGCTGCTCCTGCTGCTGCTGCTGCAGAGAGCCCGCACTGTACTTTCATTCATCCAAGCAGGCTGGCACTGGACTGCAGCAGGCCCAGCTCACAGCTTGCTCCACAGCTGTCCAATGCTACCAACGCCAAAGGCTCCTTTCCCACTCACCCAAGGGCTGGATTCTCTCCAGGCACGGGCGATGTGACCTGCAACACACAAAGGAAAAAGAGCCCCATGCTGTGAGAAAACTGCCCGCTCTGGGAAAACCCACCAAAAAGTCAACCCAAAGACAGAGCATATTGCTTTCACTCCATGCCTCCAGCAGCAAGCCTCGTGTCACACAGCAAGCAAGACAACAGCACAAAGGATTGCCTCGTGTCTGTCTTTTGTCCTCTTTGGCCACTCAAGCCCCAGAAACCTGAGGCCCATGAAGTCCAAGTTCTGAAACAGTCATTGTTTCTGCCCTGCCCCACCCAGCAGGAGCTACAGCTCGTCTCCTTCCTGTATTTCAGTTTTCTGAAGAGATGCACGCGTCAGTTGCCACGAGCTTGCTGAAAACTTTTGTCCCGAAACGCTTCAGTCCAAGCTCTTTAGCCATGGTGGCAGTTCTAATGTGACGCCGCACAGCAACACCTCCTGTGCCCAGCAGCATACAGGAACTTGTCTGAAATGTCTATTTCAAGGGCCTTTCCCAAGCTGATTCTGTGATTTCCTCACAGAGGGAAGGGCTCTTTCAGCACACAGGAACTGTCAAGTCCCACACACCTGTGCTGGGATGGGGGAATGCAGACAAGAAGAGGCTTCTCCTGAGTCCTGGAGAGCAGCGCAGTTTTTCCAAGCGCTCCTTCTAAGCTCTCCCTGTCTTCCCCTCTTAGAAGTTGTCATTCTTGAGCCAGCAAACGCAGGAGATTCCAGACTCCACTGCCACAGGCCATGCCGTGTGGGGAGAAGAAGCCCAGCAGGCTACATTACAAATGCAGCCCACGCCCCGCTGGCTAGAGACACCCCCTTGTCAGCTGCAGCTGCTGACAGCAGCTTTACCCAACAAAAGGCCTCTTCATGGCCTTTGGCCTTCCATCTGCTGCACCGAATAGAAGCGCCTACTTACGTGCCAGGTGGGTGAAAAAGTAGCCAGAATAAGCCACGGTAAAAGCTGTGCAAACTGCAGCACACACTCTCTCCATGGCGGGAGCTATGCTGCTCAAGTCGGCACCAGACAGCACTTGTGGGGACAAACAAAAATCCTGCGAGAGCTCTCAGGGTGCAGCTGGCTGTCAGAGACCTCGTCGATCAGCAGGTTGCACCTGCAGGGAGCATGCCAAAGAGCTGCTCTGCCCACTGAGGCCTCCCGTGCCTGGGCACAGCAACTTTGCCTTGACAGCGCTGGGATGCGGCCGCTGACATCACAATAGCAGCTGCTCTAGGCTGCCTTGTGAAGTCACACCGAGAAGCACACCTTCTCACTTCAGCTAAGGCCAAAAGGCACCTGCAAAGTTCTCCTCTGCTACAAAGCAACACAAAAAGCCCGCCTAGTCCATAAGCTGTTGCTCAAGGCATCTGGGAGTAACACCAAGAACACAGGAAGCCCTTGTAGCCCACGCTGAGAAGCTGAACACGGAGGAGGGACCATGATGATGTGAGGAGAAACCAAAAAAGAGAACAGCACCTTTGGCCACTCATTGTCCTGTGTTAAATCATGAGGCTTGATGCAGGTGGGGCTCTAAAAGGCAGCATCAATGGAAATCCCCCCTTCAATGCCAGCTGTGGGACAAAACCTCAGGAAGGCCTTTCAGAGCCCTTCTTCCTCACTTGTTTGCTGCAGAACAAGGTGGGACAAGGCCTAAAAAGGTACATTGATGAAAACATGGAAAGCTAAGCAACACATCCACTAAAATCACATCATCCTCCTGCTGCACTGCTGTGGCATTTCCAAGGAGGCTCGCCCATCTGAGGTGCACCTCAGGGAGCTTCCCTGGGCAAACGTGTGCCTCAGAGGGAGCTGCCTGCTGCAGATGGGAAGGAAGGAAGAAAGGAAGGAAAAAAAGAAAGAAAGAAAGGAAGGAAGGAAAAGAAAGAAAGAAAGAAAGAAAGGGAGGAAGGAAGAAAGAAAGAAAGAAAGAAAGAAAGAAAGAAAGAAAGAAAGAAAGAAAGAAAGAAAGAAAGAAAGAAAGAAAGAAAGAAAGAAAGAAGGAAAGAAAGAAAGAAAGAAAGAAAGAAAGAAAGAAAGAAAGAAAGAAAGAAAGAAAGAAAGAAAGAAAGAGAGAAAGAAAGAAAGAAAGAAAGAAAGAAAAAGAAAGAAAGAAAGAAAGAGAATAGAAGGTACCAGCATCATCGCTGTGGGCCGAGTCCCAAAGTGCTGGAAGGAGTAAAGCAGTGCGCCCAAGTGGGCTGGTCCCAGAAAAACTGAAGTTTTGAGGCAGAGACCAAATAGATCACGTGCTGGAGCAGCTACGGGAAGGCAGGCTGAGGAAAACAGAAAAACCACCGCCATTCCAAAACGTGGGTGCTTCCTTCTCCCTCCTCCTCTTGCATTCCAACCTCTTTTGCTCTATTTGCCATGTTGTGGTTTAAGCCCAGGCAGCAAGCAAGTGCCACACACAGCCATTCTCACTCAATGCCCGGTCACCAGCAGGCTGGCCTGTGCAGAGAATTGGAAGGGTAGAAGCTGGAAAATTGCCAGGTGCAGAAAACAATTGAGCTGCATAGGGAATGCAGAAGCCTCATGCATAGGCCAAGAAACCCCTTTGAACTCATTCCCCATTTCCCAAGGGGAGGCAGGTGTTTCACATCTCCAGGACATCAGGGACCCCTCAAGCCTCACAGTGACTTGAGAAGACAAATGCCATCACTCCAAACATCCTTCCTCCTGCAGGCACCCAGCTTGAAATACTGAGCAGCATGTGGGATGGTCAGGAATATCTCTTTGGCCACTTTGGGTCCCCTGCCCTGGCTGTGTCTCCTGCCAGCCTCGTGTGCAGCATGACCCCAGGGAGCTCTGTCTGGGCAGCTCCTTCCCTAGTGCGGGGTGCCCAGCTGACACAGCCCTTGGCTCACACAGATCCAAACTGCAGAACTTTTCATCCCTCATCTTGGCCTCAGTTCCCGTAGGAGAACGCACGTTCCTGCTGGACACTCACCTGCGCCTGAGCCTGTGGAGAAGCCTGGCTGCCTTCCTTTCTGCCCAGGGCAGCACAGACACTCCCAAACTTTCCCAGCAGCTGCCACACAACCACAGCCACAGCAGCGTCCCCAGCAGTGACACCCCTGCTCTGCTCTGTTTTGCCCTCTTCTGCTCCTCTATTCACAGCTAAAAGCCTGTATCTCCACAAGGAGGTTTGTTCTGGAGGAAGACCTCCGCCCACTTCCAAACTGACTCCCAAACCCCATCCCTCTATCTTCCCATGCTTTAGAAACACCTGACCATTCAGACTCAAATTTACAGCTTATTCACAGAAGGAAGGGAAGCTTCCAACACAGTGATGGTTTTACAGTATTTATTTTGACTATCAGCCTAAACTGTCTACAAACTACAAACTACAAACTACTCCTTCCAACCTACAAACTCAAAAGAACAACAAACAACAACGGCCTCTTGCACGGCTAGAATCTTCTGTCAGCCATAAGCTGCTGCGCTGCCATGATCAGAGGCGTCAGGCTGGAGGTCGGCTTGGCTGAAGTTACAAACGGATGCTGCCCAAAGAGAAAAAGAACAAATGAACTTCTGCTTTCCTCACAGGCTGAAGCAGCCTTTCTCTGGCTACCAGAGACACAGAGAAACGAGGGCAGTCTGTGCACCTCTGTCTCCCTGTCCAGGACTTTCCTGCCACAGGCAAACATGGCTTCCAATTCCACAAATGCATGAAGCCAGAGGTCTGCAGCTTAAGGAGATTTAGTCTAATTGTCATTGCAAGGCTCCTTCCAAGCCATGGCAGGCTGGGATTCTCCTTGTTTTTCCTTTGGAAAGCCCCCAGAATGGAGATTCTTAGGAGCGGGGCCCACCTGACGCCTTGGACTTGAGCAGAGGAGGAGCCCCTGGCAGTGGGTAGCTGGCACAGCCTGTAGCTGCTCTGCCTTTTACCTGCAGAAGTTCCTGGGCAGACCAGCGCCTGTCCTCGTCTGTCTCCAGGCAGCAGTGCAGAAAGTCTCGCAACCAAGCCGACTGCTGCCTGGGCTTCTGCAGCTTCGGGGTGCCCCCGGTGCTGATCAGCTGTCGAGCCTAGAGAAGAAGGCAACGCCACACTCCACCTGTCTCCTTCGCACCCAAAACTGCTCACCCACACCCCGCTGGCCAAGCTGCACTCTCACAAGTGGCCCTTTCCTCCCCGCCAGAGGCTGCGACATGCCTTTCCCACCCCAACCAACTGAACCCAAAGCCAGAGGCAACCACAGCCAGTCCAATGTGCAAAGGCTCCTGCCTTCAGCCCTGATTTCATGGGCTGATTGGGAATCAGGAGCAAATCCATCAGCAAAAGCACACTCGGCTTCTCCGAGGACTGACACCAGCTCTACCGCCGCTTTGGAAGAGGGACTTTGGTCTAACTCTACTCTTCCCAAGGATTCTTCCGTAACATGCAGCTTGGCGCTGCTCACTGCTCCCTTAGGCAAAGCTGCCAGCAAGCAAATGGCATCAGCGTACTTTGGGCTGTTCCTAATTCAAGGGCAAGGGGAATAATACAGGGCAAGAAGCACAAGAGACTATGCAGGCCGGGAGCTATGGTCTTCAGGTGTTACCAAGCTTGGCAGGCAGAAGAACGGGGGCAGATTTTCTTAGAGGGACAGGAGCATCTGAGAGAAGTTGCAGCGCACCGTGCGGGAGGTTTCCATCAGGTAAGGAGGAGCTCCTTCCACCATCTCCATCCCCACGATGCCAAAGGACCAGATGTCCACTTTGGGGCCGTAGGGCTTCCTGGTGAAAATTTCAGGCGCCATCCAGTAAGTAGTCCCGACAGCCGATCTGCGTTTGCTCTGCTCAGCCGTGAGCTGAGCAGCGAGGCCAAAATCAGCTGAGGAGAAAAAACACACTCGGATCAAGCCAGCGTGAAGTAGGAAAGCAAAGAGAAGAAGTCCCCACTCTCCCAGTGCCCAAGAAGGCAGTGTGGAATCCAAAGGGAATGCAAACGGGAATGGCATGCTGGCATTCCTAACAGCTGCAGCTGAGGAAATAGCAGATGGGCCACTTAGCAAAAGCCCCCCGTTTCACACAGTGGCTTTTAGTTCCCTGAAGCTCCAGACTGAAACTGCCTTGCTTGCGTGAGGGCACACACAGCCCAAAGCCCCTCCTGACACCTTCTTCCCAGCCACACCGCCCTGTACCTTGTGGCTGTGCTCTGCGCTTGCAGCAGGGCAGCCTGCACTGCCACGGGCACCACTCTTGGGCAACTGGAAGTCACTCAAATGCACCCCCAGCCCACAGCCCACCACGGCTGGGCCTGCCCTTAACAACACCCACCCAGCTTGACAGATCCATCCAAGCCCAGGAGAATGTTGTGGCTTTTGATGTCTCGGTGGACCACTTGCTTGCAGTGAAGGAAATCCAGGCCTTGCAGGCACTGAGGGAGGAAAAACAAACAGGAGATCTGACTTCGTCCCTCATGCAGTGCAGTGGCACATCTGCAAGACTGACTTGCTGGGGGACGCCGAGCCATGGCAGGCAAGGCTGAGGGGAGGACAAGAGCTTGCTGCTTCAACATGACGACAGCAGTGCCTTTCTAAGAGAGGGTGTATTCGCTTTGAAAGAGAAAGGGCAATGCTTTTTCTGGCCAGTGCCCTGCAAACACAGACTGAAGGAGCACCGCTGCAGTGCCTGTGCTCTCTCCAGCCAGATGACAGCAAATGCCTTTGCAAATGCCCCTTTGGGTGCAAAGCTCTCCTTGGAGGCTGAGCTCTGGCAGAGTCCTGTGAGTGTCTCTTTGTCTTTGCCACTCGGTTGACACTGTGCCAGCAGCACGGCTGCTCTTACAGGGAAGGAATGCAGCACACACAGCCAGCAGGCAAGTGTTTGCAGAGGCCAACGCAAACAAACGCACTAGAAGAAGGGCCCGCACCTTGGCAGGCCCTCCAGATGCACTTGCCCCCGCTCTGCCAGTCACAAGAGATAGGCAGAAAGGAAGCTCGGAAGATGAAATCAATCCTCCCCTTCCCACCCATTCCACCCAAGCCATGGCAAGCACCAACGCAATCCCATACCTCGCGGGAGACAGCTGCTATCTCTCCTTCTGCCATTTGGATCTCCCTAATGACATCGTGCAAAGACCCTCCGTCCATGTATTCCATCACGAGCCAGAGTTCCTCGTGCAGCAGGTAGCTGAAAGGAGGAAACAACCACCTGCAGGTGAACGCGTGCGCTTGCGTGACCTGATGGACCCTTTTGTCCGTGTCTCTCTCCGAGGAAGACAGGACGAAGGGAATAGGCATTCACAAGGCTCTACAGGGCTTGAACTCTGTGCAGTAGAAAAGACTCCTTGGTATGCACAGCTGTGCAACAGGCCATGGGAAATACCATCTCCAGTGCTTTGTCAGAACTCAAGAACCTTGGGGGAAAAATCAAACAGCAAACCCAACAGGACAATGGGCACGGAGGGCAGGAACTTGGAGGCTGCTGACGCAGTAAAATTGGGCCGAGACCTGGTCTTTGAAAGCGCACTTCAAACTAGATATGCCGCAAAAGATAAATGCAGCCCCCATGCAAACTCCTCCAAGATGCTGTGGATCAGCCCAGAAAGGGGAAGGAATTAACAGCTCCACCCTCTGCCAGCAACCAAAGGAGTGCTTGAACCTCTGGCTTGCAGCACGTCAGTGACCCTTCACGGCAGAAGAGCAGAACCACTCACCTGTCTACATAGTTCACCACATTGGCGTTCTTATTGTCCCGCATGACCTGGATTTCATTCACGCACAGTTCGTTGCTCTTCACTTGCAACAGACTGATTTTCTTTATGGCCACCTAAAACGACATGCAAACCATGGATCAAAGAAGTCGATGGCACAGGAACACAAGGCCAACAGGGACACTGTGATTTTGGGATGATACAGCTGCGCTGTGCCAAAATGCCTTGGGACTGGACATCAGAGGAACCGGAAGCTGAGCTTGCAAGAGCCCTTTACACTGCTTCCTTGGTCGCCACTCCCAGGACACACAGCCAGAAACCCTTTGCCTTGCAAACCTGGCAGAAACACAGTCTCAACTCTCCAGCTCAAAGCTCTAACCGCCCTTGCTGCACCCACATTCTTCCCCCAGGGCCTCACTTTATCATCCCCATTTTGAATTCACGCACCACTTGCAAGCAGGAAACAACTTAGGCCTAGGAAAAATGGAGCAAAACTCCTGGAAAACCTTGGCCATTTCTAGGGGGCTTGATCATTACTCCGGTGGCCACCGGCATTCTTCACTGCACAACAACAGGGCAAACCCTTACAGATATGACAGATAAAATGCCGCCCTACAAACATCCTGACCGTCCCCCCCAGCCCACCCCACACCCCCCAGAGAAATAAAAACCGACAGATTTTATGGAAAAATTGTTGTCATGATGAGAACATCATTAAGGACACATCAAAAAAAAACAAGGCTAGCACATCCTCACTTCAGCAATTTTCCATTTGTTCTGCTAAAATGCTTTTTAGCACACCAGTGACATTTGCAATTCCTGACTGATTCTAAAAAGAAATAGCTCATGCCTTGATCCTCTAGCGATACACACCAGGCTCTGAGCAGGGCTTAGGCCCTCGAGAGACTCCTTGCAGACCTCTCTCTCTAAGCACAGTTCCCAAGGGCAGTACTGCACGTGCCTAAGGAACTACCATCAAAATTCCCATGGATTTGCTGACAGCACGAAAGGAGAACTCGGGAACCGCGAGCCAAAGCCCCAAAGGGCACCGCCATTCTCTAAGACACCGCCTTGCCACTAAGAACCAGCTAGCGTGTCCTCCTCAGAAAGACAGCCCTTGGCCTCCTTGCATTGCTTGCAGCAGCTCAGAAGGACACAGTCTGTCCCCACTGGGCTTGGCAGGCAGACCCTGCTCTGCACTTCAGTTGCCTTTGCAGCAAAGCTCTAGTGGCGACCCAAAGCTCAGGCACAGCTCACAGCACAGGGGAGGGCACTCGAGAGCTGCACAAGCTGCAGCACCGCTTGACACTTACCTCTTCTCCTGTGGCAGTCTCCACTGCCGTGCACACAGTGCCAAAACCCCTAGAAACAAAACAGCAGCAGAGAAAGGAGAAGTCCTTTAGTCCCTGCAGAAGCCAGACACTGTGGCCCAAGGAGGAAAAAGAGGCCAGGGACAAACAGCAAATGCACCGCGACACATTCTGCTCTGGCTCCTTTCCCCCTTTCTCTTTCTGTGTCCGTGCGTGTCTGTGATTTTTCCAGACACACACACACACACACACACACACACATGGCCGTTGGGCCTGCTCACACTTCTCCTTGCAGTGGATGTGCCACACTCAGGCACCTCCACACAGGCCTTCTGAGAAGCCTGAAGCCATGTCACAGACATCAGAAGAAAACCTCTCAACACACATCCTTTCTGCAGCTGACAAGGAAAGTAGTCTCCAGCCACAGCTGCAGCAACAGGCAGAGCAGGCACAGGTCTCCACTGCTGCACACACAAATGGAGAAGTGCTCAAAGCAGAAGATCCTCAGACAGCTGCCTTCTGGCTCCAGAGCCATGGGCAGCTGCTTCTCTTGGGTGCAGCAGACACAGGAAGCACTCTACTTTTCAGGGGACTTCTTCTACATTTGGCTCCTCCCAGAGGAAATGTTGCAAATCAATCCCACTGACAGTCCGCAGAGCTGGCTTTCAGTAGGGAATAGCTTGGTGCTTTCTTTGCAGGAAAGGCCGCAACCCCACGGGATCCACGAGGGCTCTCCCCTCAGGCACTCGATGCCTTTTCCTCTAGAGTGCATTGGCATTGGACACGGGCCTGAAGCTTTGGCTTTTGCCACCTCAGCTACAAAAGAGAGCTGCTTCTTTTGTGTCTGCTTTTGGCTTCTAGACTAGCTAGGTGGTCATCCTGACCACTGAACCTTGTTTTCAGCAAAACGCTGGAACAAAGCTTCCTGAGAGCTGTTCCCTGACAGCCCGCAGCTGCTACCTTGACCTTGGAGGCAATGAAGCTTTTCCTCCTTTCATTGCCACGGATCCTGTATCCTTTTGGGACACAGAGAAATGATTTGTCCCAAGAAAAGCGGCAAGAGGGGGAAAGACACTTGAGGGACAGGAGATGTGCCAGGTGCTGCTCCTTGCTGCAGAAAGGACCATTCCAGCATCCAGGTGTCTTTGCCATGCCTTCAGACCACAGCTATCAATGCTGACCAAAACTGAGACATAGCAGCGTCTCAGCGCAGCGTCTGCACAGCTTTGCAGCTTGCCTGACATCACTCCGGCGACAGGTGACAGCAGCAAAGTACACAGCCCCTCCCTTTGAAGAAGCACCTGTGGCTGCACTCACCCTTTGCCAATAATTTCCAGTTCTGTATATTTAGCCTCCGGATCTCCTTCGCTCACCAGCGTCCCTGTAAAAACCCAAAGGAAAGATGCTCACTTCAAAACTGAGATGCCAGCCTGCAGCAGATCACCAAGGCAGCCCCACTCTCTGGCACACTGGGCCCTTTCAACTCCCTCACTGGACAAACAACAACACCATTGCCGCACCAGCACCACCAGCAGCACCACCAAAACAACAGCAGCAGGACAAGCAGCTCTGCAGCACATACGGTCTGCACTAAACTAGAAGCCTAAACTAAAATCTAAGCACGTGGAGAAACAGTCCAAGGACACAGAGATCAGAAGGCCACGACCAAGACAAGTGAGTGCGGTCTATAAAACCCAAACCTTTCTGTTCTTGGCCATGAACACTCTGTGCCATTCAACAATTGCTGGCATCCTTGCAAGCAGCAAAGGCACCTTGGCTTCTGCAATCAATTTGTATCAACAGCTGCCCGCTCCAGAAGCGGAAGAATAGTGCCCAGTGCTTCCAGCAGAGGCATGATCTCCGCCTTGAAGCAGCACTTTACCTAAACAATGCCTTTCTGGCTTGCAAGAGCAGCAGCAGCAGCTGATGTTGCAACCTATTGCCATGGGCCTTAACAGTGAGGTTCCTCAGCCTTCAGGAGAGGCTATGATCTGAAGATGACCTTGGCTGTGCCCCACAGGAGCTGGGCCCCACAGGAGCTCCCTGAAGTCGCCTCATTCACAAGGTCCCGGCCTCCTGCTCAGCCACAAACCATCTCTCTTTTGCCTTTTGTACTGAGGCAAGCTCAGGCAAAGCCAAAGCACGCCAGGCTGCCCTCAGAGGCAGCAGCAAGAGCCCGCTGTTCCTTCAGCACCTCCAAGCACAACAACAGCTCCTGTGTGGAGGCCGCAGCAGCCGACACTCAGCCCAGCAGGAACTGCAGGTGGGACAGCTCACGCTGACACACGATCACACAGGGCACTGCTCCAGCACACAGGCATCACAAAGGACATACTCAGCAGGGCCAGGCACTCGTCCTCTGTCCTCTCTCTAAGCAGCTGCTCCATGCTGCCCGAGGAACTACTTGTGCTCCAGGTGCACGAGCTGCTCGCGCTTGACTTTCCAGCTTGGGGACAGGAGGCTTCTTCAGAGCCGGCAGCTGCAGCTCGTGCCGGCGCCAGGCCAGAGGAAGTGGAGCTCTGGGACAAGAAACAAATTTGGGTCAGAAACACGCCTGCCACAGATGCCCCTCCAATCCCATTTCAAATGCAAGCCCCTTGGAAGATGCTGCTGGCCACATCCTGGGCTCTTCACCTCTCGGCTTTTGCTGCCCCCTTCTCTCACACAAGGCGCAAATTCCAAAGGCTGCTTTTACCCGATGCACAACATGACCCCAAAGACACCGCTGACCAAAGCAGGCGCTTACTGATGTTGGCTGCTCAGGCCGTGGGCTGACAGCAGGGACAGGTTCATTAGCACCTTCCTCCTCTTCAGCCTCTTCCTTGACTCCACGTTCAGCAAGAGCAGGGGCTGGTGCTGCCCTTGGGCTCTGGGCACAGACAGCAGCGGGAGGGACAGGAAAGAACCTGTCATTCAGAACCTGACAGATATTCAGCTACAGGCCCCTGCTGCAGCTTAGCTGCTCCTTGAGCTCCCCACAGCTGCTGATGAGCAGGGCCAGGTCCCTCCAGGGGACAGTGGCTCCTCCATATCCTGCAAGGCTGTCAAGTGCATCTTTGCACGGCTCTCCTCACCAGAGATAGGGAGCCTGCACAGCCACTGGCCACCAAGGGCCTCACTTGTACCCCAGCAGCATCCCAAGACACCCTAATGCTACCTCTTGTCTCCTGCTAAGAGGAATTCACAGCCCCTATCAGAGTGGTGGGGAAGGGATGCCTAAATGTCCAAGTTCCACACCCCTTTCCCAGGGGTGAAACACTCTGCAAGTGCCAGAAAGATTCCAGCCCTCAGCATCTTCAACTACACAGGGGAGGTGCTGTCTGATCAAAAACTTCCAGCTCTCCTTTGCTCCAGCCACAGGGCCACTCCCAGCTGCCACTTACTGATGCTGGATGCTCAGGCCCCACAGTAGCAGCAGCTGCAGCTTGGTGGGCATCTTCCTCCCCTTTGGCCTCTTCTTCAGGAAGATGCGCAGCCGCAGGAGGCTCTGAGGTTGCTTTTGGGCTCTGCAGACAGACAGCAATGGGAGGGACAGGCAACCTTCTTGATATTCAGCTCTAGAACCCAGATGCACTAAGGAGGAATCATCTGGATTCTAAGTTGCTCAGCCTCCAGCTAATTGCACCAATCAGAGCAGACTGCGCTCTCTTGCACAGGAGAAATTCCATCATGCATTCAAGCAACGAGCAACCCCACTTTCCACTGCTTAAAAGCTCTGAAATGGAACTGGGCAAAACAGACACACATCCTCCACACATTGCTGCTGCTGCTGCTGCTGCTGCTGCTGCTGCAGAGAGCCCGCACTGTACTTTCATTCATCCAAGCAGGCTGGCACTGGACTGCAGCAGGCCCAGCTCACAGCTTGCTCCACAGCTGTCCAATGCTACCAACGCCAAAGGCTCCTTTCCCACTCACCCAAGGGCTGGATTCTCTCCAGGCACGGGCGATGTGACCTGCAACACACAAAGGAAAAAGAACCCCATGCTGTGAGAAAACTGCCCGCTCTGGGAAAACTCACCAAAAAGTCAACCCACACCAGAGCATATTGCTTTCACTCCATGCCTCCAGCAGCAAGCCTCGTGTCACACAGCAAGCAAGACAACAGCACAAAGGATTGCCTCGTGTCTGTCTTTTGTCCTCTTTGGCCACTCAACCCCCAGAAACCTGAGGCCCATGAAGTCCAAGTTCTGAAACAGTCATTGTTTCTGCCCTGCCCCACCCAGCAGGAGCTACAGCTCGTCTCCTTCCTGTATTTCAGTTTTCTGAAGAGATGCATGCGTCAGTTGCTACGAGCTTGCTGAAAACCTTTGCCCCGTAACACTTCAGCCCAAGCCCTTTAGCCATGGTGGCAGTTCTAATGTGACGCAGCACAGCAGCACCTCCTGTGCCCAGCAGCATACAGGAACTTGTCTGAAATGTCTATTTCAAGGGCCTTTCCCAAGCTGATTCTGTGATTTCCTCACAGAGGGAAGGGCTCTTTCAGCACACAGGAACTGTCAAGTCCCACACACATGTGCTGGGATGGGGGAATGCAAACAAGAAGAGGCTTCCCCTCAGTCCTGGAGAGCAGCGCAGTTTTTCCAAGCGCTCCTTCTAAGCTCTCCCTGTCTTCCCCTCTTAGAAGTTGTCATTCTTGAGCCAGCAAACGCAGGAGATTCCAGACTCCACTGCCACAGGCCATGCCGTGTGGGGAGAAGAAGCCCAGCAGGCTACATTACAAATGCAGCCCACGCCCCGCTGGCTAGAGACACCCCCTTGTCAGCTGCAGCTGCTGACAGCAGCTTTACCCAACAAAAGGCCTCTTCATGGCCTTTGGCCTTCCATCTGCTGCACCGAATAGAAGCGCCTACTTACGTGCCAGGTGGGTGAAAAAGTAGCCAGAATAAGCCACGGTAAAAGCCGTGCAAACTGCAGCACACACTCTCTCCATGGCGGGAGCTATGCTGCTCAAGTCGGCACCAGACAGCACTTGTGGGGACAAACAAAAATCCTGCGAGAGCTCTCAGGGTGCAGCTGGCTGTCAGAGACCTCGTCGATCAGCAGGTTGCACCTGCAGGGAGCATGCCAAAGAGCTGCTCTGCCCACTGAGGCCTCCCGTGCCTGGGCACAGCAACTTTGCCTTGACAGCGCTGGGATGCGGCCGCTGACATCACAATAGCAGCTGCTCTAGGCTGCCTTGTGAAGTCACACCGAGAAGCACACCTTCTCACTTCAGCTAAGGCCAAAAGGCACCTGCAAAGTTCTCCTCTGCTACAAAGCAACACAAAAAGCCCGCCTAGTCCATAAGCTGTTGCTCAAGGCATCTGGGAGTAACACCAAGAACACAGGAAGCCCTTGTAGCCCACGCTGAGAAGCTGAACATGGAGGAGGGACCATGATGATGTGAGGAGAAACCAAAAAAGAGAACAGCACCTTTGGCCACTCATTGTCCTGTGTTAAATCATGAGGCTTGATGCAGGTGGGGCTCTAAAAGGCAGCATCAATGGAAATCCCCCCTTCAGTGCCAGCTGTGGGACAAAACCTCAGGAAGGCCTTTCAGAGCCCTTCTTCCTCACTTGTTTGCTGCAGAACAAGGTGGGACACAGGCCTAAAAAGGTACATTGATGAAAACATGGAAAGCTAAGCAACACATGCACTAAAATCACATCATCCTCCTGCTGCACTGCTGTGGCATTTCCAAGGAGACTCGGCCATCTGAGGTGCACCTCAGGGAGCTTCCCTGGGCAAACGTGTGCCTCAGAGGGAGCTGCCTGCTGCAGATGGGAAGGAAGGAAGAAAGGAAGGAAAAGAAAGAAAGAAAGGAAGGAAGGAAGGAAGGAAAAGAAAGAAAAGAAAGAAAGAGAGAAAGAAAGAAAGAGAGAAAGAAAGAAAAAGAAAGAAAGAAAGAAAGAGAATAGAAGGTACCAGCATCATCGCTGTGGGCCGAGTCCCAAAGTGCTGGAAGGAGTAAAGCAGTGCGCCCAAGTGGGCTGGTCCCAGAGAAACTGAAGTTTTGAGGCAGAGACCAAATAGATCACGTGCTGGAGCAGCTACGGGAAGGCAGGCTGAGGAAAACAGAAAAACCACCGCCATTCCAAAACGTGGATGCTTCCTTCTCCCTCCTCCTCTTGCATTCCAACCTCTTTTGCTCTATTTGCCATGTTGTGGTTTAAGCCCAGGCAGCAAGCAAGTGCCACACACAGCCATTCTCACTCGATGCCCGGTCACCAGCAGGCTGGCCTGTGCAGAGAATTGGAAGGGTAGAAGCTGGAAAATTGCCAGGTGCAGAAAACAATTGAGCTGCATAGGGAATGCAGAAGCCTCATGCATAGGCCAAGAAACCCCTTTGAACTCATTCCCCATTTCCCAAGGGGAGGCAGGTGTTTCACATCTCCAGGACATCAGGGACCCCTCAAGCCTCACAGTGACTTGAGAAGACAAATGCCATCACTCCAAACATCCTTCCTCCTGCTGGTACCCAGCTTGAAATACTGAGCAGCATGTGGGATGGTCAGGAATATCTCTTTGGCCACTTTGGGTCCCCTGCCCTGGCTGTGTCTCCTGCCAGCCTCGTGTGCAGCATGACCCCAGGGAGCTCTGTCTGGGCAGCTCCTTCCCTAGTGCGGGGTGCCCAGCTGACACAGCCCTTGGCTCACACAGATCCAAACTGCAGAACTTTTCATCCCTCATCTTGGCCTCAGTTCCCGTAGCAGAACTCGTGTTCCCACCGTATCGGAAAAATAATATTAGGAGAAATGGGGCAACTGAGAGACTGGATAAAAAGTGCTTTCTTGCCTTATGGCATCAATCTCATAGAAAGGTGAGGCATTAAAGGTGTTACATCCAGTGCCATAGTATCAGAAGCCTTTCCCTTCTTCATTCCGATGCCTTATGTTCGTTTTTTCACTAGTCACATACTTCTGCAAAACTTGTGAGTGTCTTTTCATAGCAATCATTAATTCCTTACTTTCTGCAGCCTTGCCACAATGCATCATTTTTCAACCAATCATACAGCATTTCTAAATTCACATTGCTGCATCTTCATCTTTTCACTAACTTTAGAACAAGTTCTATTGCTACGTTTGAAAACCTTTTGCTACCTTACTTAACGTATTGCCTGGCTTACATAACACATCTTTCTCTTTGCTTAAAACATATTTCCATTTCAAGTGCAAACCTGTATTCCTCTTTCCTGTCTGCTTCACTTTTTAGCTTGTAATTCTAAAGGCCTTCCCTAAAGTCTCAGGTTAAATAAACATTGTATCCATCTCTACCTCTGAGCCTGGATGCACAAGGCCCGGAGAGCTCTCTGGGCTTTGCATTTCCCACAAGCGAATGAGCAAAGAGCTCATTTCCCATTTCCCAAGGTGTAATGGTTTCGTTTGTTTGTTTGTTTGTTTCAGGGCCAATGTACCAATAATGTAATAGTTTAAGGTTTGCCAATTTTAATATCGTTACCTTTTGTGGTGAACTAGAATTAGGAGTAAAAGTAAAGCAGGCCAAACGCTTACAAAGGGAATAAAGAAAAAGACTTTATTAACTACACAAAGAATAAGAATAATAAATTCAGAGCAGATTTTCAGACCAGCTCTTCTTTCCCCCTTTGTTACAGCTTAACAACATGCAGAGACACTTCCGTCAATTTCTTCCGTAAATTATCTTTTCCAGTTCACTTTAGGGAGAGGAGTTTCTTTTTCTTTAGCTATAAGGATCTTTTACTAAGAGAGGAAATTGCCAGTTCTCTTTTGACTCCACTTGCTCAGGATTCACAGCTGCCCGGGATCTGCTGTCAGGAAACTCCTCCCACTTCACAGTCTTTTCACAACTGAGTTGCGGGCCATGGTAAAAAGTCATGGGGTATTACTTGTAAGGATGAGCTACTCCAAGGCAAAAGTTCTCTTTAGCTCACTTCTCTCTCTGTTTATATATTATTCCCAGGAACAGAGATCCCCCTCTTTTCCTCAGGGCAAAGGATTCTTCAAACCCTTTACACCTTGCTCCACCCCCCCACCACCCCAGGTCTCTCTTTTTTTCCATGGTTTAAAGAAAATGTTTGTGAAGCACAGTCCACCCCTATAACTTACAAAAAAGATATTTCAGCCCACCTTCATGGAGTCTCTTCATTCTCCTTCCATTTAGAAACTTAGCTTTGACTTCATTGACTTTGGTGTATCTTTTCTGTTCTTCTTCCTCTCACCCACGGGAAGATGAAAGGCGGTAAGTCTTATCTGAGCATTGGAAAAAAACTTAAAATCTCCCACAGAAGTTGCAGGAGATGGGCCCGGCCATGCGGCAGCTGTGTCAGGAGCTCAGGCCGCCCAGGCCACGCTGGAGGGGCAGGACGAAAACTGCAAAGCCCAGCCAGAGGAGAAATGGGTGCCAAGGCTCTGGCTCCATGGCTTTCTTCCGGCTCTCACTGCACCCGGCTCCAGCTGCAGGCCGGGGGTTCTCCCTCTGCCTTGCCCAGCACACAAAGCCGTGGGGGGCTCTCCCAAACGGGGCCCAGCTGCCTCCCCCCAGGCCGTGAGGGCGGCCGGGCGGGCTCGGCCACCCCAGGGCTGCCCCGAGCCGGGGCAGGGCAGGGCCCCGCCGAGCCACGGCCGCACCGGGAAAAGGCGAGGATCCCAGCAATGGGCCTCTCCTCCTCTTGACCACTGGGGCCCCTGCTTAAAGACGGGCCCCGGCAGCCTCTGGAGCTTGGCCCTGTGCCTGGCCCGGGCCCCGTACTAGAAGGGACCGGTGCTAGGCCAATGCCACACCTTAAGAGGCCAAAAATGCAAGAGAGCGTTCCCGGGGCTTACCTGCTTCAAATGTGATGCACGGAGCAAACCGACTTTTCCAATTCTTTTCTCAGGCTGTCAACAACTAAACCAGCCTCCAATTGGTCCCATCAATCCACAGAGGAAGTTCTCATGGGGAAAAACTTGCTAGTGGGCCCGCCCGCCAGGGTAAAACCAGCACACAAGGGGAGGCAGGTGTTTCACATCTCCAGGACATCAGGGACCCCTCAAGCCTCACAGTGACTTGAGAAGACAAATGCCATCAATCCAAACATCCTTCCTCCTGCAGGCATCCAGCTTGAAATACTGAGCAGCATGTGGGATGATAAGGAATATCTCTTTGGCCACTTTGGGTCCCCTGCCCTGGCTGTGTCTCCTGCCAGCCTCGTGTGCAGCATGACCCCAGGGAGCTCTGTCTGGGCAGCTCCTTCCCTAGTGCGGGGTGCCCAGCTGACACAGCCCTTGGCTCACACAGATCCAAACTGCAGAACTTTTCATCGCTCATCTTGGCCTCAGTTCCCGTAGGAGAGCTGAGTGTTCCTGCTGGACACTCACCTGCGCCTGAGCCTGTGGAGAAGCCTGGCTGCCTTCCTCTCTGCCCAGGGCAGCACAGACACTCCCAAACTTTCCCCGCAGCTGCCACACAACCACGGCCACAGCGGCGTCCCCAGCAGTGACACCCCTGCTCTGCTCTGTTTTGCCCTCTTCTGCTCCTCTATTCACAGCTAAAAGCCTGTATCTCCACAAGGAGGTTTGTTCTGGAGGAAGACCTCCGCCCACTTCCAAACTGACTCCCAAACCCCATCCCTCTATCTTCCCATGCTTTAGAAACACCTGACCATTCAGACCCAAATTTACAGCTTATTCACAGAAGAAAGGGAAGCTTCCAACACAGTGATGGTTTTACAGTATTTATTTTGACTATCAGCCTAAACTATCTACAAACTACAAACTACAAACTACTCCTTCCAACCTACAAACTCAAAAGAACAACAAACAACAACGGCCTCTTGCACGGCTAGAATCTTCTGTCAGCCATAAACTGCTGCGCTGCCATGATCAGAGGCGTCAGGCTGGAGGTCGGCTTGGCTGAAGTTACAAACGGATGCTGCCCAAAGAGAAAAAGAACAAATGGACTTCTGCTTTCCTCACAGGCTGAAGCAGCCTTTCTCTGGCTACCAGAGACACAGAGAAACGAGGGCAGTCTGTGCACCTCTGTCTCCCTGTCCAGGACTTTCCTGCCACAGGCAAACATGGCTTCCAGTTCCACAAATGCATGAAGCCAGAGGTCTGCAGCTTAAGGAGATTTAGTCTAATTGTCATTGCAAGGCTCCTTCCAAGCCATGGCAGGCCGGGATTCTCCTTGTTTTTCCTTTGGAAAGCCCCCAGAATGGAGATTCTTAGGAGCGGGGCCCACCTGACGCCTTGGACTTGAGCAGAGGAGGAGCCCCTGGCAGTGGGTAGCTGGCACAGCCTGTAGCTGCTCTGCCTTTTACCTGCAGAAGTTCCTGGGCAGACCAGCACCTGTCCTCGTCTGTCTCCAGGCAGCAGTGCAGAAAGTCTCGCAACCAAGCCGACTGCTGCCTGGGCTTCTGCAGCTTCGGGGTGCCCCCGGTGCTGATCAGCTGTCGAGCCTAGAGAAGAAGGCAACGCCACACTCCACCTGTCTCCTTCGCACCCAAAACTGCTCACCCACACCCCGCTGGCCAAGCTGCACTCTCACAAGTGGCCCTTTCTTCCCCGCCAGAGGCTGCGACATGCCTTTCCCACCCCAACCAACTGAACCCAAAGCCAGAGGCAACCACAGCCAGTCCAATGTGCAAAGGCTCCTGCCTTCAGCCCTGATTTCATGGGCTGATTGGGAATCAGGAGCAAATCCATCAGCAAAAGCACACTCGGCTTCTCCGAGGACTGACACCAGCTCTACCGCCGCTTTGGAAGAGGGACTTTGGTCTAACTCTACTCTTCCCAAGGATTCTTCCGTAACATGCAGCTTGGCGCTGCTCACTGCTCCCTTAGGCAAAGCTGCCAGCAAGCAAATGGCATCAGCGTATTTTGGGCCGTTCCGAATTCAAGGGCAAGGGGAATAATACAGGGCAAGGAGCACAAGAGACTATGCAGCCCGGGAGCTATGGTCTTCAGGTGTTACCAAGCTTGGCAGGCAGAAGAACGGGGGCAGATTTTCTTAGAGGGACAGGAGCATCTGAGAGAAGTTGCAGCGCACCGTGCGGGAGGTTTCCATCAGGTAAGGAGGAGCTCCTTCCACCATCTCCATCCCCACGATGCCAAAGGACCAGATGTCCACTTTGGGGCCGTAGGGCTTCCTGGTGAAAATTTCAGGCGCCATCCAGTAAGTTGTCCCGACAGCCGATCTGCGTTTGCTCTGCTCAGCCGTGAGCTGAGCAGCGAGGCCAAAATCAGCTGGGGAGAAAAAACACACTCGGATCAAGCCAGCGTGAAGTAGGAAAGCAAAGAGAAGAAGTCCCCACTCTCCCAGTGCCCAAGAAGGCAGTGTGGAATCCAAAGGGAATGCAAACGGGAATGGCATGCTGGCATTCCTAACAGCTGCAGCTGAGGAAATAGCAGATGGGCCACTTAGCAAAAGCCCCCCGTTTCACACAGTGGCTTTTAGTTCCCTGAAGCTCCAGACTGAAACTGCCTTGCTTGCGTGAGGGCACACACAGCCCAAAGCCCCTCCTGACACCTTCTTCCCAGCCACACCGCCCTGCACCTTGTGGCTGTGCTCTGCGCTTGCAGCAGGGCAGCCTGCACTGCCACGGGCACCACTCTTGGGCAACTGGAAGTCACTCAAATGCACCCCCAGCCCACAGCCCACCACGGCTGGGCCTGCCCTTAACAACACCCACCCAGCTTGACAGATCCATCCAAGCCCAGGAGAATGTTGTGGCTTTTGATGTCTCGGTGGATCACTTGCTTGCAGTGAAGGAAATCCAGGCCTTGCAGGCACTGAGGGAGGAAAAACAAACAGGAGATCTGACTTCGTCCCTCATGCAGTGCAGTGGCACATCTGCAAGACTGACTTGCTGGGGGACGCCGAGCCATGGCAGGCAAGGCTGAGGGGAGGGCAAGAGCTTGCTGCTGCAACATGACGACAGCAGTGCCTTTCTAAGAGAGGGTGTATTCGCTTTGAAAGAGAAAGGGCAATGCTTTTTCTGGCCAGTGCCCTGCAAACACAGACTGAAGGAGCACCGCTGCAGTGCCTGTGCTCTCTCCAGCCAGATGACAGCAAATGCCTTTGCAAATGCCCCTTTGGGTGCAAAGCTCTCCTTGGAGGCTGAGCTCTGGCAGAGTCCTGTGAGTGTCTCTTTGTCTTTGCCACTCGGTTGACACTGTGCCAGCAGCACGGCTGCTCTTACAGGGAAGGAATGCAGCACACACAGGCAGCAGGCAAGTGTTTGCAGAGGCCAACGCAAACAAACGCACTAGAAGAAGGGCCCGCACCTTGGCAGGCCCTCCAGATGCACTTGCCCCTGCTCTGCCAGTCACAAGAGATAGGCAGAAAGGAAGCTCGGAAGATGAAATCAATCCTCCCCTTCCCACCCATTCCACCCAAGCCATTGCAAGCACCAACGCAATCCCTTACCTCGCGGGAGACAGCTGCTATCTCTCCTTCTGCCATTTGGATCTCCCTAATGACATCGTGCAAAGACCCTCCGTCCATGTATTCCATCACGAGCCAGAGTTCCTCGTGCAGCAGGTAGCTGAAAGGAGGAAACAACCACCTGCAGGTGAATGCGTGCGCTTGCGTGACCTGATGGACCCTTTTGTCCGTGTCTCTCTCCGAGGAAGACAGGACGAAGGGAATAGGCATTCACAAGGCTCTACAGGGCTTGAACTCTGTGCAGTAGAAAAGGCTGCTCGGTATGCACAGCTGTGCAACAGGCCATGGGAAATACCATCTCCAGTGCTTTGTCAGAACTCAAGAACCTTGGGGGAAAAATCAAACACCAAACCCAACAGGACAATGGGCACGGAGGGCAGGAACTTGGAGGCTGCTGACTCAGTAAAATTGGGCCGAGACCTGGTCTTTGAAAGCGCACTTCAAACTAGATATGCCGCAAAAGATAAATGCAGCCCCCATGCAAACTCCTCCAAGATGCTGTGGATCAGCCCAGAAAGGGGAAGGAATTAACAGCTCCACCCTCTGCCAGCAACCAAAGGAGTGCTTGAACCTCTGGCTTGCAGCACGTCAGTGACCCTTCACGGCAGAAGAGCAGAACCACTCACCTGTCTACATAGTTCACCACATTGGCGTTCTTATTGTCCCGCATGACCTGGATTTCATTCACGCACAGTTCGTTGCTCTTCACTTGCAACAGACTGATTTTCTTTATGGCCACCTAAAACGACATGCAAACCATGGATCAAAGAAGTCGATGGCACAGGAACACAAGGCCAACAGGGACACTGTGATTTAGGGATGATAGAGCTGCGCTGTGCCAAAATGCCTTGGGACTGGACATCAGAGGAACCGGAAGCTGAGCTTGCAAGAGCCCTTTACACTGCTTCCTTGGTCGCCACTCCCAGGACACACAGCCAGAAACCCTTTGCCTTGCAAACCTGGCAGAAACACAGTCTCAACTCACCAGCTCAAAGCTCTAACCACCCTCGTTGCACCCACATTCTTCCCCCAGGGCCTCACTTTATCATCCCCATTTTGAATTCACGCACCACTTGCAAGCAGGAAACAACTTAGGCCTAGGAAAAATGGAGCAAAACTCCTGGGAAAGCTTGGCCATTTCTAGGGGGCTTGATCATTACTCCGGTGGCCACCGGCATTCTTCACTGCACAACAACAGGGCAAACCCTTACAGATATGACAGATAAAATGCCGCCCTACAAACATCCTGACCGTCCCCCCCAGCCCACCCCACACCCCCCAGAGAAATAAAAACCGACAGATTTTATGGAAAAATTGTTGTCATGATGAGAACATCATTAAGGACACATCAAAAAAAAACAAGGCTAGCACATCCTCACTTCAGCAATTTTCCATTTGTTCTGCTAAAATGCTTTTTAGCACACCAGTGACATTTGCAATTCCTGACTGATTCTAAAAAGAAATAGCTCATGCCTTGATCCTCTAGCGATACACACCAGGCTCTGAGCAGGGCTTAGGCCCTTGAGAGACTCCTTGCAGACCTCTCTCTCTAAGCACAGTTCCCAAGGGCAGCACTGCACGTGCCTAAGGAACTACCATCAAAATTCCCATGGATTTGCTGACAGCGCGAAAGGAGAAGTCGGGAACCGCGAGCCAAAGCCCCAAAGGGCACCGCCATTCTCTAAGACACCGCCTTGCCACTAAGAACCAGCTAGCGTGTCCTCCTCAGAAAGACAGCCCTTGGCCTCCTTGCATTGCTTGCGGCAGCTCAGAAGGACACAGTCTGTCCCCACTGGGCTTGGCAGGCAGACCCTGCTCTGCACTTCAGTTGCCTTTGCAGCAAAGCTCTACTGGCGACCCAAAGCTCAGGCACAGCTCACAGCACAGGGGAGGGCACTCGAGAGCTGCACAAGCTGCAGCACCGCTTGACACTTACCTCTTCTCCTGTGGCAGTCTCCACTGCCGTGCACACAGTGCCGAAACCCCTAGAAACAAAACAGCAGCAGAGAAAGGAGAAGTCCTTTAGTCCCTGCAGAAGCCAGACACTGTGGCCCAAGGAGGAAAAAGAGGCCAGGGACAAACAGCAAATGCACCGTGACACATTCTGCTCTGGCTCCTTTCCCCCTTTCTCTTTCTGTGTCCGTGCGTGTCTGTGATTTTTCCAGACACACACACACACACACACACACACACACACACGGCCGTTGGGCCTGCTCACACTTCTCCTTGCAGTGGATGTGCCACACTCAGGCACCTCCACACAGGCCTTCTGAGAAGCCTGAAGCCATGTCACAGACATCAGAAGAAAACCTCTCAACACACATCCTTTCTGCAGCTGACAAGGAAAGTAGTCTCCAGCCACAGCTGCAGCCACAGGCAGAGCAGGCACAGGTCTCCACTGCTGCACACACAAATGGAGAAGTGCTCAAAGCAGAAGATCCTCAGACAGCTGCCTTCTGGCTCCAGAGCCATGGGCAGCTGCTTCTCTTGGGTGCAGCAGACACAGGAAGCACTCTACTTTTCAGGGGACTTCTTCTACATTTGGCTCCTCCCAGAGGAAATGTTGCAAATCAATCCCACTGACAGTCAGCAGAGCTGGCTTTCAGTAGGGAATAGCTTGGTGCTTTCTTTGCAGGAAAGGCCGCAACCCCACGGGATCCACGAGGGCTCTCCCCTCAGGCACTCGATGCCTTTTCCTCTAGAGTGCATTGGCATTGGACACGGGCCTGAAGCTTTGGCTTTTGCCACCTCAGCTACAAAAGAGAGCTGCTTCTTTTGTGTCTGCTTTTGGGCTCTAGACTAGCTAGGTGGTCATCCTGACCACTGAACCTTGTTTTCAGCAAAACGCTGGAACAAAGCTTCCTGAGAGCTGTTCCCTGACAGCCCGCAGCTGCTACCTTGACCTTGGAGGCAATGAAGTTTTTCCTCCTTTCATTGCCACGGATCCTGTATCCTTTTGGGACACAGAGAAATGATTTGTCCCAAGAAAAGCGGCAAGAGGGGGAAAGACACTTGAGGGACAGGAGATGTGCCAGGTGCTGCTCCTTGCTGCAGAAAGGACCATTCCAGCATCCAGGTGTCTTTGCCATGCCTTCAGACCACAGCTATCAATGCTGACCAAAACTGAGACATAGCAGCGTCTCAGCGCAGCGTCTGCACAGCTTTGCAGCTTGCCTGACATCACTCCGGCGACAGGTGACAGCAGCAAAGTACACAGCCCCTCCCTTTGAAGAAGCACCTGTGGCTGCACTCACCCTTTGCCAATAATTTCCAGTTCTGTATATTTAGCCTCCGGATCTCCTTCGCTCACCAGCATCCCTGTAAAAACCCAAAGGAAAGATGCTCACTTCAAAACTGAGATGCCAGCCTGCAGCAGATCACCAAGGCAGCCCCACTCTCTGGCACACTGGGCCCTTTCAACTCCCTCACTGGACAAACAACAACACCATTGCCGCACCAGCACCACCAGCAGCACCACCAAAACAACAGCAGCAGGACAAGCAGCTCTGCAGCACATACGGTCTGCACTAAACTAGAAGCCTAAACTAAAATCTAAGCACGTGGAGAAACAGTCCAAGGACACAGAGATCAGAAGGCCACGACCAAGACAAGTGAGTGTGGTCTATAAAACCCAAACCTTTCTGTTCTTGGCCATGAACACTCTGTGCCATTCAACAAAAGCTGGCATCCTTGCAAGCAGCAAAGGCACCTTGGCTTCTGCAATCAATTTGTATCAACAGCTGCCCGCTCCAGAAGCGGAAGAATAGTGCCCAGTGCTTCCAGCAGAGGCATGATCTCCGCCTTGAAGCAGCACTTTACCTAAACAATGCCTTTCTGGCTTGCAAGAGCAGCAGCAGCAGCTGACGTTGCAACCTATTGCCATGGGCCTTAACAATGAGGTTCCTCAGCCTTCAGGAGAGGCTATGATCTGAAGATGACCTTGGCTGCGCCCCACAGGAGCTGGGCCCCACAGGAGCTCCCTGAAGCCGCCTCATTCACAAGGTCCCGGCCTCCTGCTCAGCCACAAACCATCTCTCTTTTGCCTTTTGTACTGAGGCAAGCTCAGGCAAAGCCAAAGCACGCCAGGCTGCCCTCAGAGGCAGCAGCAAGAGCCCGCTGTTCCTTCAGCACCTCCAAGCACAACAACAGCTCCTGTGTGGAGGCCGCAGCAGCCGACACTCAGCCCAGCAGGAACTGCAGGTGGGACAGCTCACGCTGACACACGATCACACAGGGCACTGCTCCAGCACACAGGCATCACAAAGGACATACTCAGCAGGGCCAGGCACTCGTCCTCTGTCCTCTCTCTAAGCAGCTGCTCCATGCTGCCCGAGGAACTACTTGTGCTCCAGGTGCACGAGCTGCTCGCGCTTGACTTTCCAGCTTGGGGACAGGAGGCTTCTTCAGAGCCGGCAGCTGCAGCTCGTGCCGGCGCCAGGCCAGAGGAAGTGGAGCTCTGGGACAAGAAACAAATTTGGGTCAGAAACACGCCTGCCACAGATGCCCCTCCAATCCCATTTCAAATGCAAGCCCCTTGGAAGATGCTGCTGGCCACATCCTGGGCTCTTCACCTCTCGGCTTTTGCTGCCCCCTTCTCTCACACAAGGCGCAAATTCCAAAGGCTGCTTTTACCCGATGCACAACATGACCCCAAAGACACCGCTGACCAAAGCAGGCGCTTACTGATGTTGGCTGCTCAGGCCGTGGGCTGACAGCAGGGACAGGTTCATTAGCACCTTCCTCCTCTTCAGCCTCTTCCTTGACTCCAAGTTCAGCAAGAGCAGGGGCTGGTGCTGCCCTTGGGCTCTGGGCACAGACAGCAGCGGGAGGGACAGGAAAGAACCTGTCATTCAGAACCTGACAGATATTCAGCTACAGGCCCCTGCTGCAGCTTAGCTGCTCCTTGAGCTCCCCACAGCTGCTGATGAGCAGGGCCAGGTCCCTCCAGGGGACAGTGGCTCCTCCATATCCTGCAAGGCTGTCAAGTGCATCTTTGCACGGCTCTCCTCACCAGAGATAGGGAGCCTGCACAGCCACTGGCCACCAAGGGCCTCACTTGTACCCCAGCAGCATCCCAAGACACCCTAATGCTACCTCTTGTCTCTTGCTAAGAGGAATTCACAGCCCCTATCAGAGTGGTGGGGAACGGATGCCTAAATGTCCAAGTTCCACACCCCTTTCCCAGGGGTGAAACACTCTGCAAGTGCCAGAAAGATTCCAGCCTGACTCAGCATCTTCAACTACGCAGGGGAGGTGCTGTCTGATCAAAAACTTCCAGCTCTCCTTTGCTCCAGCCACAGGGCCACTCCCAGCTGCCACTTACTGATGCTGGATGCTCAGGCCCCACAGTAGCAGCAGCTGCAGCTTGGTGGGCATCTTCCTCCCCTTTGGCCTCTTCTTCAGGAAGATGCGCAGCCGCAGGAGGCTCTGAGGTTGCTTTTGGGCTCTGCAGACAGACAGCAACGGGAGGGACAGGCAACCTTCTTGATATTCAGCTCTAGAACCCAGATGCACTAAGGAGGAATCATCTGGATTCTAAGTTGCTCAGCCTCCAGCTAATTGGACCAATCAGAGCAGACTGCGCTCTCTTGCACAGGAGAAATTCCATCATGGATTCAAGCAACGAGCAACCCCACTTTCCACTGCTTAAAAGCTCTGAAATGGAACTGGGCAAAACAGACACACATCCTCCACACATTGCTGCTGCTGCTGCTGCTCCTGCTGCTGCTGCTGCAGAGAGCCCGCACTGTACTTTCATTCATCCAAGCAGGCTGGCACTGGACTGCAGCAGGCCCAGCTCACAGCTTGCTCCACAGCTGTCCAATGCTACCAACGCCAAAGGCTCCTTTCCCACTCACCCAAGGGCTGGATTCTCTCCAGGCACGGGCGATGTGACCTGCAACACACAAAGGAAAAAGAACCCCATGCTGTGAGAAAACTGCCCGCTCTGGGAAAACCCACCAAAAAGTCAACCCAAAGCCAGAGCATATTGCTTTCACTCCATGCCTCCAGCAGCAAGCCTCATGTCACACAGCAAGCAAGACAACAGCACAAAGGATTGCCTCGTGTCTGTCTTTTGTCCTCTTTGGCCACTCAAGCCCCAGAAACCTGAGGCCCATGAAGTCCAAGTTCTGAAACAGTCATTGTTTCTGCCCTGCCCCACCCAGCAGGAGCTACAGCTCGTCTCCTTCCTGTATTTCAGTTTTCTGAAGAGATGCAAGCGTCAGTTGCCACGAGCTTGCTGAAAACTTTTGCCCCGAAACGCTTCAGTCCAAGCCCTTTAGCCATGGTGGCAGTTCTAATGTGACGCCGCACAGCAACACCTCCTGTGCCCAGCAGCATACCGGAACTTGTCTGAAATGTCTATTTCAAGGGCCTTTCCCAAGCTGATTCTGTGATTTCCTCACAGAGGGAAGGGCTCTTTCAGCACACAGGAACTGTCAAGTCCCACACACCTGTGCTGGGATGGGGGAATGCAGACAAGAAGAGGCTTCTCCTGAGTCCTGGAGAGCAGCGCAGTTTTTCCAAGCGCTCCTTCTAAGCTCTCCCTGTCTTCCCCTCTTAGAAGTTGTCATTCTTGAGCCAGCAAACGCAGGAGATTCCAGACTCCACTGCCACAGGCCATGCCGTGTGGGGAGAAGAAGCCCAGCAGGCTACATTACAAATGCAGCCCACGCCCCGCTGGCTAGAGACACCCCCTTGTCAGCTGCAGCTGCTGACAGCAGCTTTACCCAACAAAAGGCCTCTTCATGGCCTTTGGCCTTCCATCTGCTGCACCGAATAGAAGCGCCTACTTACGTGCCAGGTGGGTGAAAAAGTAGCCAGAATAAGCCACGGTAAAAGCCGTGCAAACTGCAGCACACACTCTCTCCATGGCGGGAGCTATGCTGCTCAAATCGGCTCCAGAAAGCACTTGTGGGGACAAACAAAAATCCTGCGAGAGCTCTCAGGGTGCAGCTGGCTGTCAGAGACCTCGTTGATCAGCAGGTTGCACCTGCAGGGAGCATGCCAAAGAGCTGCTCTGCCCACTGAGGCCTCCCGTGCCTGGGCACAGCAACTTTGCCTTGACAGCGCTGGGATGCGGCCGCTGACATCACAATAGCAGCTGCTCTAGGCTGCCTTGTGAAGTCACGCCGAGAAGCACACCTTCTCACTTCAGCTAAGGCCAAAAGGCACCTGCAAAGTTCTCCTCTGCTACAAAGCAACACAAAAAGGCTGCCTAGTCCATAAGCTGTTGCTCAAGGCATCTGGGAGTAACACCAAGAACACAGGAAGCCCTTGTAGCCCACGCTGAGAAGCTGAACACGGAGGAGGGACCATGATGATGTGAGGAGAAACCAAAAAAGAGAACAGCACCTTTGGCCACTCATTGTCCTGTGTTAAATCATGAGGCTTGATGCAAGTGGGGCTCTAAAAGGCAGCATCAATGGAAATCCCCCCTTCAATGCCAGCTGTGGGACAAAACCTCAGGAAGGCCTTTCAGAGCCCTTCTTCCTCACTTGTTTGCTGCAGAACAAGGTGGGACACAGGCCTAAAAAGGTACATTGATGAAAACATGGAAAGCTAAGCAACACATGCACTAAAATCACATCATCCTCCTGCTGCACTGCTGTGGCATTTCCAAGGAGACTCGGCCATCTGAGGTGCACCTCAGGGAGCTTCCCTGGGCAAACGTGTGCCTCAGAGGGAGCTGCCTGCTGCAGATGGGAAGGAAGGAAGAAAGGAAGGAAAAGAAAGAAAGAAAGAAAGAAAGAAAGGAAGGAAGGAAGGAAAAGAAAGAAAGAAAGAAAGAAAGAAAGAAAGAAAGAAAGAAAGAAAGAAAGAAAGAAAGAAAGAAAGAAAGAAAGAAAGAAAGAAAGAAAGAAAGAAAGAAAGAAAGAAAAGAAAGAAAGAGAGAAAGAAAGAAAGAGAGAAAGAAAGAAAAAGAAAGAAAGAAAGAGAATAGAAGGTACCAGCATCATCGCTGTGGGCCGAGTCCCAAAGTGCTGGAAGGAGTAAAGCAGTGCGCCCAAGTGGGCTGGTCCCAGAAAAACTGAAGTTTTGAGGCAGAGACCAAATAGATCACATGCTGGAGCAGCTACGGGAAGGCAGGCTGAGGAAAACAGAAAAACCACCGCCATTCCAAAACGTGGATGCTTCCTTCTCCCTCCTCCTCTTGCATTCCAACCTCTTTTGCTCTATTTGCCATGTTGTGTTATAAGCCCAGGCAGCAAGCAAGTGCCACACACAGCCATTCTCACTCGATGCCCGGTCACCAGCAGGCTGGCCTGTGCAGAGAATTGGAAGGGTAGAAGCTGGAAAATTGCCAGGTGCAGAAAACAATTGAGCTGCATAGGGAATGCAGAAGCCTCATGCATAGGCCAAGAAACCCCTTTGAACTCATTCCCCATTTCCCAAGGGGAGGCAGGTGTTTCACATCTCCAGGACATCAGGGACCCCTCAAGCCTCACAGTGACTTGAGAAGACAAATGCCATCACTCCAAACATCCTTCCTCCTGCTGGTACCCAGCTTGAAATACTGAGCAGCATGTGGGATGGTCAGGAATATCTCTTTGGCCACTTTGGGTCCCCTGCCCTGGCTGTGTCTCCTGCCAGCCTCGTGTGCAGCATGACCCCAGGGAGCTCTGTCTGGGCAGCTCCTTCCCTAGTGCGGGGTGCCCAGCTGACACAGCCCTTGGCTCACACAGATCCAAACTGCAAAACTTTTCATCCCTCATCTTGGCCTCAGTTCCCGTAGCAGAACTCGTGTTCCCACCGTATCGGAAAAATAATGTTAGGAGAAATGGGGCAACTGAGAGACTGGATAAAAAGTGCTTTCTTGCCTTATGGCATCAATCTCATAGAAAGGTGAGGCATTAAAGGTGTTACATCCAGTGCCATAGTATCAGAAGCCTTTCCCTTCTTCATTCCGATGCCTTATGTTCGTTTTTTCACTAGTCACATACTTCTGCAAAACTTGTGAGTGTCTTTTCATAGCAATCATTGATTCCTTACTTTCTGCAGCCTTGCCACAATGCATCATTTTTCAACCAATCATACAGCATTTCTAAATTCACATTGCTGCATCTTCATCTTTTCACTAACTTTAGAACAAGTTCTATTGCTACGTTTGAAAACCTTTTGCTACCTTACTTAACGTATTGCCTGGCTTGCATAACACATCTTTCTCTTTGCTTAAAACATATTTCCATTTCAAGTGCAAACCTGTATTCCTCTTTCCTGTCTGCTTCACTTTTTAGCTTGTAATTCTAAAGGCCTTCCCTAAAGTCTCAGGTTAAACATTGTATCCATCTCTACCTCTGAGCCTGGATGCACAAGGCCCGGAGAGCTCTCTGGCCTTTGCATTTCCCACAAGCGAATGAGCAAAGAGCTCATTTCCCATTTCCCAAGGTGTAATGGTTTCGTTTGTTTGTTTGTTTCCGGGCCAATGTACCAATAATGTAATAGTTTAAGGTTTGCCAATTTTAATATCGTTACCTTTTGTGGTGAACTAGAATTAGGAGTAAAAGTAAAGCAGGCCAAACACTTACAAAGGGAATAAAGAAAAAGACTTTATTAACTACACAAAGAATAAGAATAATAAATTCAGAGCAGATTTTCAGACCAGCTCTTCTTTCCCCCTTTGTTACAGCTTAACAACATGCAGAGACACTTCCGTCAATTTCTTCCGTAAATTATCTTTTCCAGTTCACTTTAGGGAGAGGAGTTTCTTTTTCTTTAGCTATAAGGATCTTTTACTAAGAGAGGAAATTGCCAGTTCTCTTTTGACTCCACTTGCTCAGGATTCACAGCTGCCCGGGATCTGCTGTCAGGAAACTCCTCCCACTTCACAGTCTGTTCACAACTGAGTTGCGGGCCATGGTAAAAAGTCATGGGGTATTACTTGTAAGGATGAGCTACTCCAAGGCAAAAGTTCTCTTTAGCTCACTTCTCTCTCTGTTTATATATTATTCCCAGGAACAGAGATCCCCCTCTTTTCCTCAGGGCAAAGGATTCTTCAAACCCTTTACACCTTGCTCCACCCCCCCACCACCCCAGGTCTCTCTTTTTTTCCATGGTTTAAAGAAAATGTTTGTGAAGCACAGTCCACCCCTATAACTTACAAAAAAGATATTTCAGCCCACCTTCATGGAGTCTCTTCATTCTCCTTCCATTTAGAAACTTAGCTTTGACTTCATTGACTTTGGTGTATCTTTTCTGTTCTTCTTCCTCTCACCCACGGGAAGATGAAAGGCAGTAAGTCTTATCTGAGCATTGGAAAAAAACTTAAAATCTCCCACAGAAGTTGCAGGAGATGGGCCCGGCCATGCTGCAGCTGTGTCAGGAGCTCAGGCCGCCCAGGCCAAGCTGGAGGGGCAGGACGAAAACTGCAAAGTCCAGCCAGAGGAGAAATGGGTGCCAAGGCTCTGGCTCCATGGCTTTCTTCCGGCTCTCACTGCACCCGGCTCCAGCTGCAGGCCGGGGGTTCTCCCTCTGCCTTGCTCAGCACACAAAGCCGTGGGGGTCTCTCCCAAACCGGGCCCAGCTGCCTCCCCCCAGGCCGTGAGGGCGGCCGGGCGGGCTCGGCCACCCCAGGGCTGCCCCGAGCCGGGGCAGGGCAGGGCCCCGCCGAGCCACGGCCGCACCGGGAAAAGGCGAGGATCCCAGCAATGGGCCTCTCCTCCTCTTGACCACTGGGGCCCCTGCTTAAAGACGGGGCCCGGCAGCCTCTGGAGCTTGGCCCTGTGCCTGGCCCGGGCCCCATACTAGAAGGGACCGGTGCTAGGCCAATGCCAGACCTTAAGAGGCCGAAAATGCAAGAGAGCGTTCCCGGGGCTTACCTGCTTCAAATGTGATGCACGGAGCAAACCGACTTTTCCAATTCTTTTCTCAGGCTGTCAACAACTAAACCAGCCTCCAATTGGTCCCATCAATCCACAGAGGAAGTTCTCATGGGGAAAAACTAGCTAGTGGGCCCGCCCGCCAGGGTAAAAGCAGCACACACGGGGAGGCAGGTGTTTCACATCTCCAGGACATCAGGGACCCCTCAAGCCTCACAGTGACTTGAGAAGACAAATGCCATCACTCCAAACATCCTTCCTCCTGCAGGCACCCAGCTTGAAATACTGAGCAGCATGTGGGATGGTCAGGAATATCTCTTTGGCCACTTTGGGTCCCCTGCCCTGGCTGTGTCTCCTGCCAGCCTCGTGTGCAGCATGACCCCAGGGAGCTCTGTCTGGGCAGCTCCTTCCCTAGTGCGGGGTGCCCAGCTGACACAGCCCTTGGCTCACACAGATCCAAACTGCAGAACTTTTCATCCCTCATCTTGGCCTCAGTTCCCGTAGGAGAACGCATGTTCCTGCTGGACACTCACCTGCGCCTGAGCCTGTGGAGAAGCCTGGCTGCCTTCCTCTCTGCCCAGGGCAGCACAGACACTCCCAAACTTTCCCAGCAGCTGCCACACAACCACAACCACAGCGGCATCCCCAGCACTGACACCCCTGCTCTGCTCTGTTTTGCCCTCTTCTGCTCCTCTATTCACAACTAAAAGCCTGTATCTCCACAAGGAGGTTTGTTCTGGAGGAAGACCTCCGCCCACTTCCAAACTGACTCCCAAACCCCATCCCTCTATCTTCCCATCCTTTAGAAACACCTGACCATTCAGACTCAAATTTACAGCTTATTCACAGAAGGAAGGGAAGCTTCCAACACAGTGATGGTTTAACAGTATTTATTTTGACTATCAGCCTAAACTATCTACAAACTACAATCTACAAACTACTCCTTCCAACCTACAAACTCAAAAGAACAACAAACAACAACGGCCTCTTGCACGGCTAGAATCTTCTGTCAGCCATAAACTGCTGCGCTGCCATGATCAGAGGTGTCAGGCTGGAGGTCGGCTTGGCTGAAGTTACAAACGGATGCTGCCCAAAGAGAAAAAGAACAAATGAACTTCTGCTTTCCTCACAGGCTGAAGCAGCCTTTCTCTGGCTACCAGAGACACAGAGAAACGAGGGCAGTCTGTGCACCTCTGTCTCCCTGTCCAGGACTTTCCTGCCACAGGCAAACATGGCTTCCAATTCCACAAATGCATGAAGCCAGAGGTCTGCAGCTTAAGGAGATTTAGTCTAATTGTCATTGCAAGGCTCCTTCCAAGCCATGGCAGGCTGGGATTCTCCTTGTTTTTCCTTTGGAAAGCCCCCAGAATGGAGATTCTTAGGAGCGGGGCCCACCTGACGCCTTGGACTTGAGCAGAGGAGGAGCCCCTGGCAGTGGGTAGCTGGCACAGCCTGTAGCTGCTCTGCCTTTTACCTGCAGAAGTTCCTGGGCAGACCAGCGCCTGTCCTCGTCTGTCTCCAGGCAGCAGTGCAGAAAGTCTCGCAACCAAGCCAACTGCTGCCTGGGCTTCTGCAGCTTCGGGGTGCCCCCGGTGCTGATCAGCTGTCGAGCCTAGAGAAGAAGGCAACGCCACACTCCACCTGTCTCCTTCGCACCCAAAACTGCTCACCCACACCCCGCTGGCCAAGCTGCACTCTCACAAGTGGCCCTTTCTTCCCCGCCAGAGGCTGCGACATGCCTTTCCCACCCCAACCAACTGAACCCAAAGCCAGAGGCAACCACAGCCAGTCCAATGTGCAAAGGCTCCTGCCTTCAGCCCTGATTTCGTGGGCTGATTGGGAATCAGGAGCAAATCCATCAGCAAAAGCACACTCGGCTTCTCCGAGGACTGACACCAGCTCTACCGCCGCTTTGGAAGAGGGACTTTGGTCTAACTCTACTCTTCCCAAGGATTCTTCCGTAACATGCAGCTTGGCGCTGCTCACTGCTCCCTTAGGCAAAGCTGCCAGCAAGCAAATGGCATCAGCGTACTTTGGGCCGTTCCTAGTTCAAGGGCAAGGGGAATAATACAGGGCAAGAAGCACAAGAGACTATGCAGCCCGGGAGCTATGGTCTTCAGGTGTTACCAAGCTTGGCAGGCAGAAGAACGGGGGCAGATTTTCTTAGAGGGACGGGAGCATCTGAGAGAAGTTGCAGCGCACCGTGCGGGAGGTTTCCATCAGGTAAGGAGGAGCTCCTTCCACCATCTCCATCCCCACGATGCCAAAGGACCAGATGTCCACTTTGGGGCCGTAGGGCTTCCTGGTGAAAATTTCAGGCGCCATCCAGTAAGTAGTCCCGACAGCCGATCTGCGTTTGCTCTGCTCAGCCGTGAGCTGAGCAGCGAGGCCAAAATCAGCTGAGGAGAAAAAACACACTCGGATCAAGCCAGCGTGAAGTAGGAAAGCAAAGAGAAGAAGTCCCCACTCTCCCAGTGCCCAAGAAGGCAGTGTGGAATCCAAAGGGAATGCAAACGGGAATGGCATGCTGGCATTCCTAACAGCTGCAGCTGAGGAAATAGCAGATGGGCCACTTAGCAAAAGCCCCCCGTTTCACACAGTGGCTTTTAGTTCCCTGAAGCTCCAGACTGAAACTGCCTTGCTTGCGTGAGGGCACACACAGCCCAAAGCCCCTCCTGACACCTTCTTCCCAGCCACACCGCCCTGCACCTTGTGGCTGTGCTCTGCGCTTGCAGCAGGGCAGCCTGCACTGCCACAGGCACCACTCTTGGGCAACTGGAAGTCACTCAAATGCACCCCCAGCCCACAGCCCACCACGGCTGGGCCTGCCCTTAACAACACCCACCCAGCTTGACAGATCCATCCAAGCCCAGGAGAATGTTGTGGCTTTTGATGTCTCGGTGGATCACTTGCTTGCAGTGAAGGAAATCCAGGCCTTGCAGGCACTGAGGGAGGAAAAACAAACAGGAGATCTGACTTTGTCCCTCATGCAGTGCAGTGGCACATCTGCAAGACTGACTTGCTGGGGGACGCCGAGCCATGGCAGGCAAGGCTGAGGGGAGGGCAAGAGCTTGCTGCTGCAACATGACGACAGCAGGGCCTTTCTAAGAGAGGGTGTATTCGCTTTGAAAGAGAAAGGGCAATGCTTTTTCTGGCCAGTGCCCTGCAAACACAGACTGAAGGAGCACCGCTGCAGTGCCTGTGCTCTCTCCAGCCAGATGACAGCAAATGCCTTTGCAAATGCCCCTTTGGGTGCAAAGCTCTCCTTGGAGGCTGAGCTCTGGCAGAGTCCTGTGAGTGTCTCTTTGTCTTTGCCACTCGGTTGACACTGTGCCAGCAGCACGGCTGCTCTTACAGGGAAGGAATGCAGCACACACAGGCAGCAGGCAAGTGTTTGCAGAGGCCAACGCAAACAAACGCACTAGAAGAAGGGCCCGCACCTTGGCAGGCCCTCCAGATGCACTTGCCCCCGCTCTGCCAGTCACAAGAGATAGGCAGAAAGGAAGCTCGGAAGATGAAATCAATCCTCCCCTTCCCACCCATTCCACCCAAGCCATGGCAAGCACCAACGCAATCCCTTACCTCGCGGGAGACAGCTGCTATCTCTCCTTCTGCCATTTGGATCTCCCTAATGACATCGTGCAAAGACCCTCCGTCCATGTATTCCATCACGAGCCAGAGTTCCTCGTGCACCAGGTAGCTGAAAGGAGGAAACAACCACCTGCAGGTGAACGCGTGCGCTTGCGTGACTTGATGGACCCTTTTGTCCGTGTCTCTCTCCGAGGAAGACAGGACGAAGGGAATAGGCATTCACAAGGCTCTACAGGGCTTGAACTCTGTGCAGTAGAAAAGACTGCTTGGTATGCACAGCTGTGCAACAGGCCATGGGAAATACCATCTCCAGTGCTTTGTCAGAACTCAAGAACCCTGGGGGAAAAATCAAACACCAAACCCAACAGGACAATGGGCACGGAGGGCAGGAACTTGGAGGCTGCTGACGCAGTAAAATTGGGCCGAGACCTGGTCTTTGAAAGCGCACTTCAAACTAGATATGCCGCAAAAGATAAATGCAGCCCCCATGCAAACTCCTCCAAGATGCTGTGGATCAGCCCAGAAAGGGGAAGGAATTAACAGCTCCACCCTCTGCCAGCAACCAAAGGAGTGCTTGGACCTCTGGCTTGCAGCACGTCAGTGACCCTTCACGGCAGAAGAGCAGAACCACTCACCTGTCTACATAGCTCACCACATTGGCGTTCTTATTGTCCCGCATGACCTGGATTTCATTCACGCACAGTTCGTTGCTCTTCACTTGCAACAGACTGATTTTCTTTATGGCCACCTAAAACGACATGCAAACCATGGATCAAAGAAGTCGATGGCACAGGAACACAAGGCCAACAGGGACACTGTGATTTAGGGATGATACAGCTGCGCTGTGCCAAAATGCCTTGGGACTGGACATCAGAGGAACCCGAAGCTGAACTTGCAAGAGCCCTTTACACTGCTTCCTTGGTCGCCACTCCCAGGACACACAGCCAGAAACCCTTTGCCTTGCAAACCTGGCAGAAACACAGTCTCAACTCTCCAGCTCAAAGCTCTAACCACCCTCGCTGCACCCACATTCTTCCCCCAGGGCCTCACTTTATCATCCCCATTTTGAATTCACGCACCACTTGCAAGCAGGAAACAACTTAGGCCTAGGAAAAATGGAGCAAAACTCCTGGGAAACCTTGGCCATTTCTAGGGGGCTTGATCATTACTCCGGTGGCCACCGGCATTCTTCACTGCACAACAACAGGGCAAACCCTTACAGATATGACAGATAAAATGCCGCCCTACAAACATCCTGACCGTCCCCCCCAGCCCACCCCACACCCCCCAGAGAAATAAAAACCGACAGATTTTATGGAAAAATTGTTGTCATGATGAGAACATCATTAAGGACACATCAAAAAAAAACAAGGCTAGCACATCCTCACTTCAGCAATTTTCCACTTGTTCTGCTAAAATGCTTTCTAGCACACCAGTGACATTTGCAATTCCTGACTGATTCTAAAAAGAAATAGCTCATGCCTTGATCCTCTAGCGATATACACCAGGCTCTGAGCAGGGCCTAGGCCCTCGAGAGACTCCTTGCAGACCTCTCTCTCTAAGCACAGTTCCCAAGGGCAGCACTGCACGTGCCTAAGGAACTACCATCAAAATTCCCATGGATTTGCTGACAGCGCGAAAGGAGAAGTCGGGAACCGCGAGCCAAAGCCCCAAAGGGCACCGCCATTCTCTAAGACACCGCCTTGCCACTAAGAACCAGCTAGCGTGTCCTCCTCAGAAAGACAGCCCTTGGCCTCCTTGCATTGCTTACGGCAGCTCAGAAGGACACAGTCTGTCCCCACTGGGCTTGGCAGGCAGACCCTGCTCTGCACTTCAGTTGCCTTTGCAGCAAAGCTCTAGTGGCGACCCAAAGCTCAGGCACAGCTCACAGCACAGGGGAGGGCACTCGAGAGCTGCACAAGCTGCAGCACCGCTTGACACTTACCTCTTCTCCTGTGGCAGTCTCCACTGCCGTGCACACAGTGCCGAAACCCCTAGAAACAAAACAGCAGCAGAGAAAGGAGAAGTCCTTTAGTCCCTGCAGAAGCCAGACACTGTGGCCCAAGGAGGAAAAAGAGGCCAGGGACAAACAGCAAATGCACCGCGACACATTCTGCTCTGGCTCCTTTCCCCCTTTCTCTTTCTGTGTCCGTGCGTGTCTGTGATTTTTCCAGACACACACACACACACACACACACACACACACACACACGGCCGTTGGGCCTGCTCACACTTCTCCTTGCAGTGGATGTGCCACACTCAGGCACCTCCACACAGGCCTTCTGAGAAGCCTGAAGCCATGTCACAGACATCAGAAGAAAACCTCTCAACACACATCCTTTCTGCAGCTGACATGGAAAATAGTCTCCAGCCACAGCTGCAGCCACAGGCAGAGCAGGCACAGGTCTCCACTGCTGCACACACAAATGGAGAAGTGCTCAAAGCAGAAGATCCTCAGACAGCTGCCTTCTGGCTCCAGAGCCATGGGCAGCTGCTTCTCTTGGGTGCAGCAGACATAGGAAGCACTCTACTTTTCAGGGGACTTCTTCTACATTTGGCTCCTCCCAGAGGAAATGTTGCAAATCAATCCCACTGACAGTCAGCAGAGCTGGCTTTCAGTAGGGAATAGCTTGGTGCTTTCTTTGCAGGAAAGGCCGCAACCCCACGGGATCCACGAGGGCTCTCCCCTCAGGCACTCGATGCCTTTTCCTCTAGAGTGCATTGGCATTGGACACTGGCCTGAAGCTTTGGCTTTTTCCACCTCAGCTACTAAAGAGAGCTGCTTCTTTTGTGTCTGCTTTTGGCTTCTAGACTAGCTAGGTGGTCATCCTGACCACTGAACCTTGTTTTCAGCAAAATGCTGGAACAAAGCTTCCTGAGAGCTGTTCCCTGACAGCCCGCAGCTGCTACCTTGACCTTGGAGGCAATGAAGTTTTTCCTCCTTTCATTGCCACGGATCCTGTATCCTTTTGGGACACAGAGAAATGATTTGTCCCAAGAAAAGCGGCAAGAGGGGGAAAGACACTTGAGGGACAGGAGATGTGCCAGGTGCTGCTCCTTGCTGCAGAAAGGACCATTCCAGCATCCAGGTGTCTTTGCCATGCCTTCAGACCACAGCTATCAATGCTGACCAAAACTGAGACATAGCAGCGTCTCAGCGCAGCGTCTGCACAGCTTTGCAGCTTGCCTGACATCACTCCGGCGACAGGTGACAGCAGCAAAGTACACAGCCCCTCCCTTTGAAGAAGCACCTGTGGCTGCACTCACCCTTTGCCAATAATTTCCAGTTCTGTATATTTAGCCTCCGGATCTCCTTCGCTCACCAGCGTCCCTGTAAAAACCCAAAGGAAAGATGCTCACTTCAAAACTGAGATGCCAGCCTGCAGCAGATCACCAAGGCAGCCCCACTCTCTGGCACACTGGGCCCTTTCAACTCCCTCACTGGACAAACAACAACACCATTGCCGCACCAGCACCACCAGCAGCACCACCAAAACAACAGCAGCAGGACAAGCAGCTCTGCAGCACATATGGTCTGCACTAAACTAGAAGCCTAAACTAAAATCTAAGCACGTGGAGAAACAGTCCAAGGACACAGAGATCAGAAGGCCACGACCAAGACAAGTGAGTGTGGTCTATAAAACCCAAACCTTTCTGTTCTTGGCCATGAACACTCTGCGCCATTCAACAAAAGCTGGCATCCTTGCAAGCAGCAAAGGCACCTTGGCTTCTGCAATCAATTTGTATCAACAGCTGCCCGCTCCAGAAGCGGAAGAATAGTGCCCAGTGCTTCCAGCAGAGGCATGATCTCCGCCTTGAAGCAGCACTTTACCTAAACAATGCCTTTCTGGCTTGCAAGAGCAGCAGCAGCAGCTGACGTTGCAACCTATTGCCATGGGCCTTAACAATGAGGTTCCTCAGCCTTCAGGAGAGGCTATGATCTGAAGATGACCTTGGCTGTGCCCCACAGGAGCTGGGCCCCACAGGAGCTCCCTGAAGCCGCCTCATTCACAAGGTCCCGGCCTCCTGCTCAGCCACAAACCATCTCTCTTTTGCCTTTTGTACTGAGGCAAGCTCAGGCAAAGCCAAAGCACGCCAGGCTGCCCTCAGAGGCAGCAGCAAGAGCCCGCTGTTCCTTCAGCACCTCCAAGCACAACAACAGCTCCTGTGTGGAGGCCGCAGCAGCCGACACTCAGCCCAGCAGGAACTGCAGGTGGGACAGCTCACGCTGACACACGATCACACAGGGCACTGCTCCAGCACACAGGCATCACAAAGGACATACTCAGCAGGGCCAGGCACTCGTCCTCTGTCCTCTCTCTAAGCAGCTGCTCCATGCTGCCCGAGGAACTACTTGTGCTCCAGGTGCACGAGCTGCTCGCGCTTGACTTTCCAGCTTGGGGACAGGAGGCTTCTTCAGAGCCGGCAGCTGCAGCTCGTGCCGGCGCCAGGCCAGAGGAAGTGGAGCTCTGGGACAAGAAACAAATTTGGGTCAGAAACACGCCTGCCACAGATGCCCCTCCAATCCCATTTCAAATGCAAGCCCCTTGGAAGATGCTGCTGGCCACATCCTGGGCTCTTCACCTCTCGGCTTTTGCTGCCCCCTTCTCTCACACAAGGCGCAAATTCCAAAGGCTGCTTTTACCCGATGCACAACATGACCCCAAAGACACCGCTGACCAAAGCAGGCGCTTACTGATGTTGGCTGCTCAGGCCGTGGGCTGACAGCAGGGACAGGTTCATTAGCACCTTCCTCCTCTTCAGCCTCTTCCTTGACTCCAAGTTCAGCAAGAGCAGGGGCTGGTGCTGCCCTTGGGCTCTGGGCACAGACAGCAGCGGGAGGGACAGGAAAGAACCTGTCATTCAGAACCTGACAGATATTCAGCTACAGGCCCCTGCTGCAGCTTAGCTGCTCCTTGAGCTCCCCACAGCTGCTGATGAGCAGGGCCAGGTCCCTCCAGGGGACAGTGGCTCCTCCATATCCTGCAAGGCTGTCAAGTGCATCTTTGCACGGCTCTCCTCACCAGAGATAGGGAGCCTGCACAGCCACTGGCCACCAAGGGCCTCACTTGTACCCCAGCAGCATCCCAAGACACCCTAATGCTACCTCTTGTCTCTTGCTAAGAGGAATTCACAGCCCCTATCAGAGTGGTGGGGAACGGATGCCTAAATGTCCAAGTTCCACACCCCTTTCCCAGGGGTGAAACACTCTGCAAGTGCCAGAAAGATTCCAGCCTGACTCAGCATCTTCAACTACGCAGGGGAGGTGCTGTCTGATCAAAAACTTCCAGCTCTCCTTTGCTCCAGCCACAGGGCCACTCCCAGATGCCACTTACTGATGCTGGATGCTCAGGCCCCACAGTAGCAGCAGCTGCAGCTTGGTGGGCATCTTCCTCCCCTTTGGCCTCTTCTTCAGGAAGATGCGCAGCCGCAGGAGGCTCTGAGGTTGCTTTTGGGCTCTGCAGACAGACAGCAACGGGAGGGACAGGCAACCTTCTTGATATTCAGCTCTAGAACCCAGATGCACTAAGGAGGAATCATCTGGATTCTAAGTTGCTCAGCCCCCAGCTAATTGGACCAATCAGAGCAGACTGCGCTCTCTTGCACAGGAGAAATTCCATCATGCATTCAAGCAACGAGCAACCCCACTTTCCACTGCTTAAAAGCTCTGAAATGGAACTGGGCAAAACAGACACACATCCTCCACACATTGCTGCTGCTGCTGCTGCTGCAGAGAGCCCGCACTGTACTTTCATTCATCCAAGCAGGCTGGCACTGGACTGCAGCAGGCCCAGCTCACAGCTTGCTCCACAGCTGTCCAATGCTACCAACGCCAAAGGCTCCTTTCCCACTCACCCAAGGGCTGGATTCTCTCCAGGCACGGGCGATGTGACCTGCAACACACAAAGGAAAAAGAACCCCATGCTGTGAGAAAACTGCCCGCTCTGGGAAAACCCACCAAAAATCAACCCAAAGCCAGAGCATACTGCTTTCATTCACTCCATGCCTCCAGCAGCAAGCCTCGTGTCACACAGCAAGCAAGACAACAGCACAAAGGATTGCCTTGTGTCTGTCTTTTGTCCTCTTTGGCCACTCAAGCCCCAGAAACCTGAGGCCCATGAAGTCCAAGTTCTGAAACAGTCATTGTTTCTGCCCTGCCCCACCCAGCAGGAGCTACAGCTCGTCTCCTTCCTGTATTTCAGTTTTCTGAAGAGATGCAAGCGTCAGTTGCCACGAGCTTGCTGAAAACTTTTGCCCAGGAAACGTTTCAGCCCAAGCCCTTTAGCCATGGTGGCAGTTCTAATGTGACGCCGCACAGCAACACCTCCTGTGCCCAGCAGCATACCGGAACTTATCTGAAATGTCTATTTCAAGGGCCTTTCCCAAGCTGATTCTGTGATTTCCTCACAGAGGGAAGGGCTCTTTCAGCACACAGGAACTGTCAAGTCCCACACACATGTGCTGGGATGGGGGAATGCAGACAAGAAGAGGCTTCCCCTCAGTCCTGGAGAGCAGCGCAGTTTTTCCAAGCGCTCCTTCTAAGCTCTCCCTGTCTTCCCCTCTTAGAAGTTGTCATTCTTGAGCCAGCAAACACAGGAGATTCCAGACTCCACTGCCACAGGCCATGCCGTGTGGGGAGAAGAAGCCCAGCAGGCTACATTACAAATGCAGCCCACGCCCCGCTGGCTAGAGACACCCCCTTGTCAGCTGCAGCTGCTGACAGCAGCTTTACCCAACAAAAGGCCTCTTCATGGCCTTTGGCCTTCCATCTGCTGCACCGAATAGAAGCGCCTACTTACGTGCCAGGTGGGTGAAAAAGTAGCCAGAATAAGCCACGGTAAAAGCCGTGCAAACTGCAGCACACACTCTCTCCATGGCGGGAGCTATGCTGCTCAAGTCGGCACCAGACAGCACTTGTGGGGACAAACAAAAATCCTGCGAGAGCTCTCAGGGTGCAGCTGGCTGTCAGAGACCTCGTCGATCAGCAGGTTGCACCTGCAGGGAGCATGCCAAAGAGCTGCTCTGCCCACTGAGGCCTCCCGTGCCTGGGCACAGCAACTTTGCCTTGACAGCGCTGGGATGCGGCCGCTGACATCACAATAGCAGCTGCTCTAGGCTGCCTTGTGAAGTCACGCCGAGAAGCACACCTTCTCACTTCAGCTAAGGCCAAAAGGCACCTGCAAAGTTCTCCTCTGCTACAAAGCAACACAAAAAGGCCGCCTAGTTCCTAAGCTGCTGCTCAAGGCATCTGGGAGTAACACCAAGAACACAGGAAGCCCTTGTAGCCCACGCTGAGAAGCTGAACACGGAGAAGGGACCATGATGATGTGAGGAGAAACCAAAAAAGAGAACAGCACCTTTGGCCACTCATTGTCCTGTGTTAAATCATGAGGCTTGATGCAGGTGGGGCTCTAAAAGGCAGCATCAATGGAAATCCCCCCTTCAATGCCAGCTGTGGGACAAAACCTCAGGAAGGCCTTTCAGAGCCCTTCTTCCTCACTTGTTTGCTGCAGAACAAGGTGGGACACAGGCCTAAAAAGGTACATTGATGAAAACATGGAAAGCTAAGCAACACATGCACTAAAATCACATCATCCTCCTGCTGCACTGCTGTGGCATTTCCAAGGAGGCTCGCCCATCTGAGGTGCACCTCAGGGAGCTTCCCTGGGCAAACGTGTGCCTCAGAGGGAGCTGCCTGCTGCAGATGGGAAGGAAGGAAGAAAGGAAGGAAAAGAAAGAAAGAAAGAAAGGAAGGAAGGAAAAGAAAGAAAAGAAAGAAAGAGAGAAAGAAAGTTAGAGAGAAAGAAAGAAAAACAAAGAAAGAAAGAAAGAGAATAGAAGGTACCAGCATCATCGCTGTGGGCCGAGTCCCAAAGTGCTGGAAGGAGTAAAGCAGTGTGCCCAAGTGGGCTGGTCCCAGAAAAACTGAAGTTTTGAGGCAGAGACCAAATAGATCACATGCTGGAGCAGCTATGGGAAGGCAGGCTGAGGAAAACAGAAAAACCACCGCCATTCCAAAACGTGGATGCTTCCTTCTCCCTCCTCCTCTTGCATTCCAACCTCTTTTGCTCTATTTGCCATGTTGTGGTATAAGCCCAGGCAGCAAGCAAGTGCCACACACAGCCATTCTCACTCGATGCCCGGTCACCAGCAGGCTGGCCGGTGCAGAGAATTGGAAGGGTAGAAGCTGGAAAATTGCCAGGTGCAGAAAACAATTGAGCTGCATAGGGAATGCAGAAGCCTCATGCATAGGCCAAGAAACCCCTTTGAACTCATTCCCCATTTCCCAAGGGGAGGCAGGTGTTTCACATCTCCAGGACATCAGGGACCCCTCAAGCCTCACAGTGACTTGAGAAGACAAATGCCATCACTCCAAACATCCTTCCTCCTGCTGGTACCCAGCTTGAAATACTAAGCAGCATGTGGGATGGTCAGGAATATCTCTTTGGCCACTTTGGGTCCCCTGCCCTGGCTGTGTCTCCTGCCAGCCTCGTGTGCAGCATGACCCCAGGGAGCTCTGTCTTGGCAGCTCCTTCCCTAGTGCGGGGTGCCCAGCTAACACAGCCCTTGGCTCACACAGATCCAAACTGCAGAACTTTTCATCCCTCATCTTGGCCTCAGTTCCCATAGCAGAACTCGTGTTCCCAACGTATCGGAAAAATAATATTAGGAGAAATGGGGCAACTGAGAGACTGGATAAAAAGTGCTTTCTAGCCTTATGGCATCAATCTCATAGAAAGGTGAGGCATTAAAGGTGTTACATCCAGTGCCATAGTATCAGAAGCCTTTCCCTTCTTCATTCCGATGCCTTATGTTCGTTTTTTCACTAGTCACATACTTCTGCAAAACTTGTGAGTGTCTTTTCATAGCAATCATTAATTCTTTACTTTCTGCAGCCTTGCCAGAATGCATCATTTTTCAACCAATCATACAGCATTTCTAAATTCACATTGCTGCATCTTCATCTTTTCACTAACTTTAGAACAAGTTCTATTGCTACGTTTGAAAACCTTTTGCTACCTTACTTAACGTATTGCCTGGCTTACATAACTCGTCTTTCTCTTTGCTTAAAACATATTTCCATTTCAAGTGCAAACCTCTATTCCTCTTTCCTGTCTGCTTCACTTTTTAGCTTGTAATTCTAAAGGCCTTCCCTAAAGTCTCAGGTTAAATAAACATTGTATCCATCTCTACCTCTGAGCCTGGATGCACAAGGCCCGGAGAGCTCCCTGGCCTTTGCATTTCCCACAAGCGAATGAGCAAAGAGCTCATTTCCCATTTCCCAAGGTGTAATGGTTTCGTTTGTTTGTTTGTTTCCGGGCCAATGTACCAATAATGTAATAGTTTAAGGTTTGCCAATTTTAATATCGTTACCTTTTGTGGTGAACTAGAATTAGGAGTAAAAGTAAAGCAGGCCAAACACTTACAAAGGGAATAAAGAAAAAGACTTTATTAACTACACAAAGAATAAGAATAATAAATTCAGAGCAGATTTTCAGACCAGCTCTTCTTTCCCCCTTTGTTACAGCTTAACAACATGCAGAGACACTTCCGTCAATTTCTTCCGTAAATTATCTTTTCCTGTTCACTTTAGGGAGAGGAGTTTCTTTTTCTTTAGCTATAAGGATCTTTTACTAAGAGAGGAAATTGCCAGTCCTCTTTTGACTCCACTTGCTCAGGATTCACAGCTGCCCGGGATCTGCTGTCAGGAAACTCCTCCCACTTCACAGTCTGTTCACAACTGAGTTGCAGGCCATGGTAAAAAGTCATGGGGTATTACTTGTAAGGATGAGCTACTCCAAGGCAAAAGTTCTCTTTAGCTCACTTCTCTCTCTGTTTATATATTATTCCCAGGAACAGAGATCCCCCTCTTTTCCTCAGGGCAAAGGATTCTTCAAACCCTTTACACCTTGCTCCACCCCCCCACCACCCCAGGTCTCTCTTTTTTTCCATGGTTTAAAGAAAATGTTTGTGAAGCACAGTCCACCCCTATAACTTACAAAAAAGATATTTCAGCCCACCTTCATGGAGTCTCTTCATTCTCCTTCCATTTAGAAACTTAGCTTTGACTTCATTGACTTTGGTGTATCTTTTCTGTTCTTCTTCCTCTCACCCACGGGAAGATGAAAGGCGGTAAGTCTTATCTGAGCATTGGAAAAAAACTTAAAATCTCCCACAGAAGTTGCAGGAGATGGGCCCGGCCATGCTGCAGCTGTGTCAGGAGCTCAGGCCGCCCAGGCCACGCTGGAGGGGCAGGACGAAAACTGCAAAGTCCAGCCAGAGGAGAAATGGGTGCCAAGGCTCTGGCTCCATGGCTTTCTTCCGGCTCTCACTGCACCCGGCTCCAGCTGCAGGCCGGGGGTTCTCCCTCTGCCTTGCCCAGCACACAAAGCCGTGGGGGGCTCTCCCAAACGGGGCCCAGCTGCCTCCCCCCAGGCCGTGAGGGCGGCCGGGCGGGCTCGGCCACCCCAGGGCTGCTCCCAGCCGGGGCAGGGCAGGGCCCCGCCGAGCCACGGCCGCACCGGGAAAAGGCGAGGATCCCAGCAATGGGCCTCTCCTCCTCTTGACCACTGGGGCCCCTGCTTAAAGACGGGGCCCAGCAGCCTCTGGAGCTTGGCCCTGTGCCTGGCCCGGGCCCCATACTAGAAGGGACCGGTGCTAGGCCAATGCCACACCTTAAGAGGCCGAAAATGCAAGAGAGCGTTCCCGGGGCTTACCTGCTTCAAATGTGATGCACGGAGCAAACCGACTTTTCCAATTCTTTTCTCAGGCTGTCAACAACTAAACCAGCCTCCAATTGGTCCCATCAATCCACAGAGGAAGTTCTCATGGGGAAAAACTTGCTAGTGGGCCCGCCCGCCAGGGTAAAACCAGCACACACGGGGAGGCAGGTGTTTCACATCTCCAGGACATCAGGGACCCCTCAAGCCTCACAGTGACTTGAGAAGACAAATGCCATCACTCCAAACATCCTTCCTCCTGCTGGTACCCAGCTTGAAATACTGAGCAGCATGTGGGATGGTCAGGAATATCTCTTTGGCCACTTTGGGTCCCCTGCCCTGGCTGTGTCTCCTGCCAGCCTCGTGTGCAGCATGACCCCAGGGAGCTCTGTCTGGGCAGCTCCTTCCCTAGTGCGGGGTGCCCAGCTGACACAGCCCTTGGCTCTCACAGATCCAAACTGCAGAACTTTTCATCCCTCATCTTGGCCTCAGTTCCCGTAGGAGAACGCATGTTCCTGCTGGACACTCACCTGCGCCTGAGCCTGTGGAGAAGCCTGGCTGCCTTCCTCTCTGCCCAGGGCAGCACAGACACTCCCAAACTTTCCCAGCAGCTGCCACACAACCACGGCCACAGCGGCGTCCCCAGCAGTGACACCCCTGCTCTGCTCTGTTTTGCCCTCTTCTGCTCCTCTATTCACAGCTAAAAGCCTGTATCTCCACAAGGAGGTTTGTTCTGGAGGAAGACCTCCACCCACTTCCAAACTGACTCCCAAACCCCATCCCTCTATCTTCCCATGCTTTAGAAACACCTGACCATTCAGACTCAAATTTACAACTTATTCACAGAAGAAAGGGAAGCTTCCAACACAGTGATGGTTTTACAGTATTTATTTTGACTATCAGCCTCAACTATCTACAAACTACAATCTACAAACTACTCCTTCCACCCTACAAACTCAAAAGAACAACAAACAACAACGGCCTCTTGCACGGCTAGAATCTTCTGTCAGCCATAAACTGCTGCGCTGCCATGATCAGAGGCGTCAGGCTGGAGGTCGGCTTGGCTGAAGTTACAAACGGATGCTGCCCAAAGAGAAAAAGAACAAATGAACTTCTGCTTTCCTCACAGGCTGAAGCAGCCTTTCTCTGGCTACCAGAGACACAGAGAAACGAGGGCAGTCTGTGCACCTCTGTCTCCCTGTCCAGGACTTTCCTGCCACAGGCAAACATGGCTTCCAATTCCACAAATGCATGAAGCCAGAGGTCTGCAGCTTAAGGAGATTTAGTCTAATTGTCATTGCAAGGCTCCTTCCAAGCCATGGCAGGCCGGGATTCTCCTTGTTTTTCCTTTGGAAAGCCCCCAGAATGGAGATTCTTAGGAGCGGGGCCCACCTGACGCCTTGGACTTGAGCAGAGGAGGAGCCCCTGGCAGTGGGTAGCTGGCACAGCCTGTAGCTGCTCTGCCTTTTACCTGCAGAAGTTCCTGGGCAGACCAGCGCCTGTCCTCGTCTGTCTCCAGGCAGCAGTGCAGAAAGTCTCGCAACCAAGCCGACTGCTGCCTGGGCTTCTGCAGCTTCGGGGTGCCCCCGGTGCTGATCAGCTGTCGAGCCTAGAGAAGAAGGCAACGCCACACTCCACCTGTCTCCTTCGCACCCAAAACTGCTCACCCACACCCCGCTGGCCAAGCTGCACTCTCACAAGTGGCCCTTTCTTCCCCGCCAGAGGCTGCGACATGCCTTTCCCACCCCAACCAACTGAACCCAAAGCCAGAGGCAACCACAGCCAGTCCAATGTGCAAAGGCTCCTGCCTTCAGCCCTGATTTCATGGGCTGATTGGGAATCAGGAGCAAATCCATCAGCAAAAGCACACTCGGCTTCTCCGAGGACTGACACCAGCTCTACCGCCAATTTGGAAGAGGGACTTTGGTCTAACTCTACTCTTCCCAAGGATTCTTCCGTAACATGCAGCTTGGCGCTGCTCACTGCTCCCTTAGGCAAAGCTGCCAGCAAGCAAATGGCATCAGCGTACTTTGGGCCGTTCCGAATTCAAGGGCAAGGGGAATAATACAGGGCAAGAAGCACAAGAGACTATGCAGCCCTGGAGCTATGGTCTTCAGGTGTTACCAAGCTTGGCAGGCAGAAGAACGGGGGCAGATTTTCTTAGAGGGACAGGAGCATCTGAGAGAAGTTGCAGCGCACCGTGCGGGAGGTTTCCATCAGGTAAGGAGAAGCTCCTTCCACCATCTCCATCCCCACGATGCCAAAGGACCAGATGTCCACTTTGGGGCCGTAGGGCTTCCTGGTGAAAATTTCAGGCGCCATCCAGTAAGTAGTCCCGACAGCCGATCTGCGTTTGCTCTGCTCAGCCGTGAGCTGAGCAGCGAGGCCAAAATCAGCTGAGGAGAAAAAACACACTCGGATCAAGCCAGCGTGAAGTAGGAAAGCAAAGAGAAGAAGTCCCCACTCTCCCAGTGCCCAAGAAGGCAGTGTGGAATCCAAAGGGAATGCAAACGGGAATGGCATGCTGGCATTCCTAACAGCTGCAGCTGAGGAAATAGCAGATGGGCCACTTAGCAAAAGCCCCCCGTTTCACACAGTGGCTTTTAGTTCCCTGAAGCTCCAGACTGAAACTGCCTTGCTTGCGTGAGGGCACACACAGCCCAAAGCCCCTCCTGACACCTTCTTCCCTGCCACACCGCCCTGTACCTTGTGGCTGTGCTCTGCGCTTGCAGCAGGGCAGCCTGCACTGCCACAGGCACCACTCTTGGGCAACTGGAAGTCACTCAAATGCACCCCCAGCCCACAGCCCACCACGGCTGGGCCTGCCCTTAACAACACCCACCCAGCTTGACAGATCCATCCAAGCCCAGGAGAATGTTGTGGCTTTTGATGTCTCGGTGGATCACTTGCTTGCAGTGAAGGAAATCCAGGCCTTGCAGGCACTGAGGGAGGAAAAACAAACAGGAGATCTGACTTTGTCCCTCATGCAGTGTAGTGGCACATCTGCAAGACTGACTTGCTGGGGGACGCCGAGCCATGGCAGGCAAGGCTGAGGGGAGGGCAAGAGCTTGCTGCTGCAACATGACGACAGCAGGGCCTTTCTAAGAGAGGGTGTATTCGCTTTGAAAGAGAAAGGGCAATGCTTTTTCTGGCCAGTGCCCTGCAAACACAGACTGAAGGAGCACCGCTGCAGTGCCTGTGCTCTCTCCAGCCAGATGACAGCAAATGCCTTTGCAAATGCCCCTTTGGGTGCAAAGCTCTCCTTGGAGGCTGAGCTCTGGCAGAGTCCTGTGAGTGTCTCTTTGTCTTTGCCACTCGGTTGACACTGTGCCAGCAGCACGGCTGCTCTTACAGGGAAGGAATGCAGCACACACAGGCAGCAGGCAAGTGTTTGCAGAGGCCAACGCAAACAAACGCACTAGAAGGGCCCGCACCTTGGCAGGCCCTCCAGATGCACTTGCCCCCGCTCTGCCAGTCACAAGAGATAGGCAGAAAGGAAGCTCGGAAGATGAAATCAATCCTCCCCTTCCCACCCATTCCACCCAAGCCATGGCAAGCACCAACGCAATCCCTTACCTCGCGGGAGACAGCTGCTATCTCTCCTTCTGCCATTTGGATCTCCCTAATGACATCGTGCAAAGACCCTCCGTCCATGTATTCCATCACGAGCCAGAGTTCCTCGTGCACCAGGTAGCTGAAAGGAGGAAACAACCACCTGCAGGTGAATGCGTGCGCTTGCGTGACCTGATGGACCCTTTTGTCCGTGTCTCTCTCCGAGGAAGACAGGACGAAGGGAATAGGCATTCACAAGGCTCTACAGGGCTTGAACTCTGTGCAGTAGAAAAGACTGCTTGGTATGCACAGCTGTGCAACAGGCCATGGGAAATACCATCTCCAGTGCTTTGTCAGAACTCAAGAACCTTGGGGGAAAAATCAAACAGCAAACCCAACAGGACAATGGGCACGGAGGGCAGGAACTTGGAGGCTGCTGACGCAGTAAAATTGGGCCGAGACCTGCTCTTTGAAAGCGCACTTCAAACTAGATATGCCGCAAAAGATAAATGCAGCCCCCATGCAAACTCCTCCAAGATGCTGTGGATCAGCCCAGAAAGGGGAAGGAATTAACAGCTCCACCCTCTGCCAGCAACCAAAGGAGTGCTTGAACCTCTGGCTTGCAGCACGTCAGTGACCCTTCACGGCAGAAGAGCAGAACCACTCACCTGTCTACATAGTTCACCACATTGGCGTTCTTATTGTCCCGCATGACCTGGATTTCATTCACGCACAGTTCGTTGCTCTTCACTTGCAACAGACTGATTTTCTTTATGGCCACCTAAAACGACATGCAAACCATGGATCAAAGAAGTCGATGGCACAGGAACACAAGGCCAACAGGGACACTGTGATTTTGGGATGATACAGCTGCGCTGTGCCAAAATGCCTTGGGACTGGACATCAGAGGAACCGGAAGCTGAGCTTGCAAGAGCCCTTTACACTGCTTCCTTGGTCGCCACTCCCAGGACACACAGCCAGAAACCCTTTGCCTTGCAAACCTGGCAGAAACACAGTCTCAACTCTCCAGCTCAAAGCTCTAACCACCCTCGCTGCACCCACATTCTTCCCCCAGGGCCTCACTTTATCATCCCCATTTTGAATTCACACACCACTTGCAAGCAGGAAACAACTTAGGCCTAGGAAAAATGGAGCAAAACTCCTGGGAAAGCTTGGCCATTTCTAGGGGGCTTGATCATTACTCCGGTGGCCACCGGCATTCTTCACTGCACAACAACTGGGCAAACCCTTACAGATATGACAGATAAAATGCCGCCCTACAAACATCCTGACCGTCCCCCCCACCCCACACCCCCCAGAGAAATAAAAACCGACAGATTTTATGGAAAAATTGTTGTCATGATGAGAACATCATTAAGGACACATCAAAAAAAAACAAGGCTAGCACATCCTCACTTCAGCAATTTTCCATTTGTTCTGCTAAAATGCTTTCTAGCACACCAGTGACATTTGCAATTCCTGACTGATTCTAAAAAGAAATAGCTCATGCCTTGATCCTCTAGCGATACACACCAGGCTCTGAGCAGGGCTTAGGCCCTCGAGAGACTCCTTGCAGACCTCTCTCTCTAAGCACAGTTCCCAAGGGCAGCACTGCACGTGCCTAAGGAACTACCATCAAAATTCCCATGGATTTGCTGACAGCGCGAAAGGAGAAGTCGGGAACCGCGAGCCAAAGCCCCAAAGGGCACCGCCATTCTCTAAGACACCGCCTTGCCACTAAGAACCAGCTAGCGTGTCCTCCTCAGAAAGACAGCCCTTGGCCTCCTTGCATTGCTTGCGGCAGCTCAGAAGGACACAGTCTGTCCCCACTGGGCTTGGCAGGCAGACCCTGCTCTGCACTTCAGTTGCCTTTGCAGCAAAGCTCTAGTGGCGACCCAAAGCTCAGGCACAGCTCACAGCACAGGGGAGGGCACTCGAGAGCTGCACAAGCTGCAGCACCGCTTGACACTTACCTCTTCTCCTGTGGCAGTCTCCACTGCCGTGCACACAGTGCCGAAACCCCTAGAAACAAAACAGCAGCAGAGAAAGGAGAAGTCCTTTAGTCCCTGCAGAAGCCAGACACTGTGGCCCAAGGAGGAAAAAGAGGCCAGGGACAAACAGCAAATGCACCGCGACACATTCTGCTCTGGCTCCTTTCCCCCTTTCTCTTTCTGTGTCCGTGCGTGTCTGTGATTTTTCCAGACACACACACACACACACACACACACACACACGGCCGTTGGGCCTGCTCACACTTCTCCTTGCAGTGGATGTGCCACACTCAGGCACCTCCACACAGGCCTTCTGAGAAGCCTGAAGCCATGTCACAGACATCAGAAGAAAACCTCTCAACACACATCCTTTCTGCAGCTGACAAGGAAAGTAGTCTCCAGCCACAGCTGCAGCCACAGGCAGAGCAGGCACAGGTCTCCACTGCTGCACACACAAATGGAGAAGTGCTCAAAGCAGAAGATCCTCAGACAGCTGCCTTCTGGCTCCAGAGCCATGGGCAGCTGCTTCTCTTGGGTGCAGCAGACACAGGAAGCACTCTACTTTTCAGGGGACTTCTTCTACATTTGGCTCCTCCCAGAGGAAATGTTGCAAATCAATCCCACTGACAGTCAGCAGAGCTGGCTTTCAGTAGGGAATAGCTTGGTGCTTTCTTTGCAGGAAAGGCCGCAACCCCACGGGATCCACGAGGGCTCTCCCCTCAGGCACTCGATGCCTTTTCCTCTAGAGTGCATTGGCATTGGACACGGGCCTGAAGCTTTGGCTTTTGCCACCTCAGCTACAAAAGAGAGCTGCTGCTTTTGTGTCTGCTTTTGGCTTCTAGACTAGCTAGGTGGTCATCCTGACCACTGAACCTTGTTTTCAGCAAAACGCTGGAACAAAGCTTCCTGAGAGCTGTTCCCTGACAGCCCGCAGCTGCTACCTTGACCTTGGAGGCAATGAAGCTTTTCCTCCTTTCATTGCCACGGATCCTGTATCCTTTTGGGACACAGAGAAATGATTTGTCCCAAGAAAAGCGGCAAGAGGGGGAAAGACACTTGAGGGACAGGAGATGTGCCAGGTGCTGCTCCTTGCTGCAGAAAGGACCATTCCAGCATCCAGGTGTCTTTGCCATGCCTTCAGACCACAGCTATCAATGCTGACCAAAACTGAGACATAGCAGCGTCTCAGCGCAGCGTCTGCACAGCTTTGCAGCTTGCCTGACATCACTCCGGCGACAGGTGACAGCAGCAAAGTACACAGCCCCTCCCTTTGAAGAAGCACCTGTGGCTGCACTCACCCTTTGCCAATAATTTCCAGTTCTGTATATTTAGCCTCCGGATCTCCTTCGCTCACCAGCATCCCTGTAAAAACCCAAAGGAAAGATGCTCACTTCAAAACTGAGATGCCAGCCTGCAGCAGATCACCAAGGCAGCCCCACTCTCTGGCACACTGGGCCCTTTCAACTCCCTCACTGGACAAACAACAACACCATTGCCGCACCAGCACCACCAGCAGCACCACCAAAACAACAGCAGCAGGACAAGCAGCTCTGCAGCACATACGGTCTCTAAGCACGTGGAGAAACAGTCCAAGGACACAGAGATCAGAAGGCCACGACCAAGACAAGTGAGTGTGGTCTATAAAACCCAAACCTTTCTGTTCTTGGCCATGAACACTCTGCGCCATTCAACAAAAGCTGGCATCCTTGCAAGCAGCAAAGGCACCTTGGCTTCTGCAATCAATTTGTATCAACAGCTGCCCGCTCCAGAAGCGGAAGAATAGTGCCCAGTGCTTCCAGCAGAGGCATGATCTCCGCCTTGAAGCAGCACTTTACCTAAACAATGCCTTTCTGGCTTGCAAGAGCAGCAGCAGCAGCTGACGTTGCAACCTATTGCCATGGGCCTTAACAATGAGGTTCCTCAGCCTTCAGGAGAGGCTATGATCTGAAGATGACCTTGGCTGTGCCCCACAGGAGCTGGGCCCCACAGGAGCTCCCTGAAGCCGCCTCATTCACAAGGTCCCGGCCTCCTGCTCAGCCACAAACCATCTCTCTTTTGCCTTTTGTACTGAGGCGAGCTCAGGCAAAGCCAAAGCACGCCAGGCTGCCCTCAGAGGCAGCAGCAAGAGCCCGCTGTTCCTTCAGCACCTCCAAGCACAACAACAGCTCCTGTGTGGAGGCCGCAGCAGCCGACACTCAGCCCAGCAGGAACTGCAGGTGGGACAGCTCACGCTGACACACGATCACACAGGGCACTGCTCCAGCACACAGGCATCACAAAGGACATACTCAGCAGGGCCAGGCACTCGTCCTCTGTCCTCTCTCTAAGCAGCTGCTCCATGCTGCCCGAGGAACTACTTGTGCTCCAGGTGCACGAGCTGCTCGCGCTTGACTTTCCAGCTTGGGGACAGGAGGCTTCTTCAGAGCCGGCAGCTGCAGCTCGTGCCGGCGCCAGGCCAGAGGAAGTGGAGCTCTGGGACAAGAAACAAATTTGGGTCAGAAACACGCCTGCCACAGATGCCCCTCCAATCCCATTTCAAATGCAAGTCCCTTGGAAGATGCTGCTGGCCACATCCTGGGCTCTTCACCTCTCGGCTTTTGCTGCCCCCTTCTCTCACACAAGGCGCAAATTCCAAAGGCTGCTTTTACCCGATGCACAACATGACCCCAAAGACACCGCTGACCAAAGCAGGCGCTTACTGATGTTGGCTGCTCAGGCCGTGGGCTGACAGCAGGGACAGGTTCATTAGCACCTTCCTCCTCTTCAGCCTCTTCCTTGACTCCAAGTTCAGCAAGAGCAGGGGCTGGTGCTGCCCTTGGGCTCTGGGCACAGACAGCAGCGGGAGGGACAGGAAAGAACCTGTCATTCAGAACCTGACAGATATTCAGCTACAGGCCCCTGCTGCAGCTTAGCTGCTCCTTGAGCTCCCCACAGCTGCTGATGAGCAGGGCCAGGTCCCTCCAGGGGACAGTGGCTCCTCCATATCCTGCAAGGCTGTCAAGTGCATCTTTGCACGGCTCTCCTCACCAGAGATAGGGAGCCTGCACAGCCACTGGCCACCAAGGGCCTCACTTGTACCCCAGCAGCATCCCAAGACACCCTAATGCTACCTCTTGTCTCTTGCTAAGAGGAATTCACAGCCCCTATCAGAGTGGTGGGGAACGGATGCCTAAATGTCCAAGTTCCACACCCCTTTCCCAGGGGTGAAACACTCTGCAAGTGCCAGAAAGATTCCAGCCTGACTCAGCATCTTCAACTACGCAGGGGAGGTGCTGTCTGATCAAAAACTTCCAGCTCTCCTTTGCTCCAGCCACAGGGCCACTCCCAGCTGCCACTTACTGATGCTGGATGCTCAGGCCCCACAGTAGCAGCAGCTGCAGCTTGGTGGGCATCTTCCTCCCCTTTGGCCTCTTCTTCAGGAAGATGCGCAGCCGCAGGAGGCTCTGAGGTTGCTTTTGGGCTCTGCAGACAGACAGCAACGGGAGGGACAGGCAACCTTCTTGATATTCAGCTCTAGAACCCAGATGCACTAAGGAGGAATCATCTGGATTCTAAGTTGCTCAGCCTCCAGCTAATTGGACCAATCAGAGCAGACTGCGCTCTCTTGCACAGGAGAAATTCCATCATGCATTCAAGCAACGAGCAACCCCACTTTCCACTGCTTAAAAGCTCTGAAATGGAACTGGGCAAAACAGACACACATCCTCCACACATTGCTGCTGCTGCTGCTGCTGCAGAGAGCCCGCACTGTACTTTCATTCATCCAAGCAGGCTGGCACTGGACTGCAGCAGGCCCAGCTCACAGCTTGCTCCACAGCTGTCCAATGCTACCAACGCCAAAGGCTCCTTTCCCACTCACCCAAGGGCTGGATTCTCTCCAGGCACGGGCGATGTGACCTGCAACACACAAAGGAAAAAGAACCCCATGCTGTGAGAAAACTGCCCGCTCTGGGAAAACCCACCAAAAAGTCAACCCAAAGCCAGAGCATATTGCTTTCACTCCATGCCTCCAGCAGCAAGCCTCGTGTCACACAGCAAGCAAGACAACAGCACAAAGGATTGCCTCGTGTCTGTCTTTTGTCCTCTTTGGCCACTCAACCCCCAGAAACCTGAGGCCCATGAAGTCCAAGTTCTGAAACAGTCATTGTTTCTGCCCTGCCCCACCCAGCAGGAGCTACAGCTCGTCTCCTTCCTGTATTTCAGTTTTCTGAAGAGATGCAAGCGTCAGGTGCCACGAGCTTGCTGAAAACTTTTGCCCAGAAACGCTTCAGCCCAAGCCCTTTAGCCATGGTGGCAGTTCTAATGTGACGCCGCACAGCAACACCTCCTGTGCCCAGCAGCATACCGGAACTTGTCTGAAATGTCTATTTCAAGGGCCTTTCCCAAGCTGATTCTGTGATTTCCTCACAGAGGGAAGGGCTCTTTCAGCACACAGGAACTGTCAAGTCCCACACACATGTGCTGGGATGGGGGAATGCAGACAAGAAGAGGCTTCCCCTCAGTCCTGGAGAGCAGCGCAGTTTTTCCAAGCGCTCCTTCTAAGCTCTCCCTGTCTTCCCCTCTTAGAAGTTGTCATTCTTGAGCCAGCAAACGCAGGAGATTCCAGACTCCACTGCCACAGGCCATGCCGTGTGGGGAGAAGAAGCCCAGCAGGCTACATTACAAATGCAGCCCACGCCCCGCTGGCTAGAGACACCCCCTTGTCAGCTGCAGCTGCTGACAGCAGCTTTACCCAACAAAAGGCCTCTTCATGGCCTTTGGCCTTCCATCTGCTGCACCGAATAGAAGCGCCTACTTACGTGCCAGGTGGGTGAAAAAGTAGCCAGAATAAGCCACGGTAAAAGCCGTGCAAACTGCAGCACACACTCTCTCCATGGCGGGAGCTATGCTGCTCAAGTCGGCACCAGACAGCACTTGTGGGGACAAACAAAAATCCTGCGAGAGCTCTCAGGGTGCAGCTGGCTGTCAGAGACCTCGTCGATCAGCAGGTTGCACCTGCAGGGAGCATGCCAAAGAGCTGCTCTGCCCACTGAGGCCTCCCGTGCCTGGGCACAGCAACTTTGCCTTGACAGCGCTGGGATGCGGCCGCTGACATCACAATAGCAGCTGCTCTAGGCTGCCTTGTGAAGTCACGCCGAGAAGCACACCTTCTCACTTCAGCTAAGGCCAAAAGGCACCTGCAAAGTTCTCCTCTGCTACAAAGCAACACAAAAAGGCCGCCTAGTTCCTAAGCTGCTGCTCAAGGCATCTGGGAGTAACACCAAGAACACAGGAAGCCCTTGTAGCCCACGCTGAGAAGCTGAACACGGAGAAGGGACCATGATGATGTGAGGAGAAACCAAAAAAGAGAACAGCACCTTTGGCCACTCATTGTCCTGTGTTAAATCATGAGGCTTGATGCAGGTGGGGCTCTAAAAGGCAGCATCAATGGAAATCCCCCCTTCAATGCCAGCTGTGGGACAAAACCTCAGGAAGGCCTTTCAGAGCCCTTCTTCCTCACTTGTTTGCTGCAGAACAAGGTGGGACACAGGCCTAAAAAGGTACATTGATGAAAACATGGAAAGCTAAGCAACACATGCACTAAAATCACATCATCCTCCTGCTGCACTGCTGTGGCATTTCCAAGGAGGCTCGCCCATCTGAGGTGCACCTCAGGGAGCTTCCCTGGGCAAACGTGTGCCTCAGAGGGAGCTGCCTGCTGCAGATGGGAAGGAAGGAAGAAAGGAAGGAAAAGAAAGAAAGAAAGAAAGGAAGGAAGGAAAAGAAAGAAAAGAAAGAAAGAGAGAAAGAAAGTTAGAGAGAAAGAAAGAAAAACAAAGAAAGAAAGAAAGAGAATAGAAGGTACCAGCATCATCGCTGTGGGCCGAGTCCCAAAGTGCTGGAAGGAGTAAAGCAGTGTGCCCAAGTGGGCTGGTCCCAGAAAAACTGAAGTTTTGAGGCAGAGACCAAATAGATCACATGCTGGAGCAGCTATGGGAAGGCAGGCTGAGGAAAACAGAAAAACCACCGCCATTCCAAAACGTGGATGCTTCCTTCTCCCTCCTCCTCTTGCATTCCAACCTCTTTTGCTCTATTTGCCATGTTGTGGTATAAGCCCAGGCAGCAAGCAAGTGCCACACACAGCCATTCTCACTCGATGCCCGGTCACCAGCAGGCTGGCCTGTGCAGAGAATTGGAAGGGTAGAAGCTGGAAAATTGCCAGGTGCAGAAAACAATTGAGCTGCATAGGGAATGCAGAAGCCTCATGCATAGGCCAAGAAACCCCTTTGAACTCATTCCCCATTTCCCAAGGGGAGGCAGGTGTTTCACATCTCCAGGACATCAGGGACCCCTCAAGCCTCACAGTGACTTGAGAAGACAAATGCCATCACTCCAAACATCCTTCCTCCTGCTGGTACCCAGCTTGAAATACTGAGCAGCATGTGGGATGGTCAGGAATATCTCTTTGGCCACTTTGGGTCCCCTGCCCTGGCTGTGTCTCCTGCCAGCCTCGTGTGCAGCATGACCCCAGGGAGCTCTGTCTTGGCAGCTCCTTCCCTAGTGCGGGGTGCCCAGCTAACACAGCCCTTGGCTCACACAGATCCAAACTGCAGAACTTTTCATCCCTCATCTTGGCCTCAGTTCCCATAGCAGAACTCGTGTTCCCAACGTATCGGAAAAATAATATTAGGAGAAATGGGGCAACTGAGAGACTGGATAAAAAGTGCTTTCTAGCCTTATGGCATCAATCTCATAGAAAGGTGAGGCATTAAAGGTGTTACATCCAGTGCCATAGTATCAGAAGCCTTTCCCTTCTTCATTCCGATGCCTTATGTTCGTTTTTTCACTAGTCACATACTTCTGCAAAACTTGTGAGTGTCTTTTCATAGCAATCATTAATTCTTTACTTTCTGCAGCCTTGCCAGAATGCATCATTTTTCAACCAATCATACAGCATTTCTAAATTCACATTGCTGCATCTTCATCTTTTCACTAACTTTAGAACAAGTTCTATTGCTACGTTTGAAAACCTTTTGCTACCTTACTTAACGTATTGCCTGGCTTACATAACTCGTCTTTCTCTTTGCTTAAAACATATTTCCATTTCAAGTGCAAACCTCTATTCCTCTTTCCTGTCTGCTTCACTTTTTAGCTTGTAATTCTAAAGGCCTTCCCTAAAGTCTCAGGTTAAATAAACATTGTATCCATCTCTACCTCTGAGCCTGGATGCACAAGGCCCGGAGAGCTCCCTGGGCTTTGCATTTCCCACAAGCAAATGAGCAAAGAGCTCATTTCCCATTTCCCAAGGTGTAATGGTTTCGTTTGTTTGTTTGTTTCCGGGCCAATGTACCAATAATGTAATAGTTTAAGGTTTGCCAATTTTAATATCGTTACCTTTTGTGGTGAACTAGAATTAGGAGTAAAAGTAAAGCAGGCCAAACACTTACAAAGGGAATAAAGAAAAAGACTTTATTAACTACACAAAGAATAAGAATAATAAATTCAGAGCAGATTTTCAGACCAGCTCTTCTTTCCCCCTTTGTTACAGCTTAACAACATGCAGAGACACTTCCGTCAATTTCTTCCGTAAATTATCTTTTCCAGTTCACTTTAGGGAGAGGAGTTTCTTTTTCTTTAGCTATAAGGATCTTTTACTAAGAGAGGAAATTGCCAGTCCTCTTTTGACTCCACTTGCTCAGGATTCACAGCTGCCCGGGATCTGCTGTCAGGAAACTCCTCCCACTTCACAGTCTGTTCACAACTGAGTTGCAGGCCATGGTAAAAAGTCATGGGGTATTACTTGTAAGGATGAGCTACTCCAAGGCAAAAGTTCTCTTTAGCTCACTTCTCTCTCTGTTTATATATTATTCCCAGGAACAGAGATCCCCCTCTTTTCCTCAGGGCAAAGGATTCTTCAAACCCTTTACACCTTGCTCCACCCCCCCACCACCCCAGGTCTCTCTTTTTTTCCATGGTTTAAAGAAAATGTTTGTGAAGCACAGTCCACCCCTATAACTTACAAAAAAGATATTTCAGCCCACCTTCATGGAGTCTCTTCATTCTCCTTCCATTTAGAAACTTAGCTTTGACTTCATTGACTTTGGTGTATCTTTTCTGTTCTTCTTCCTCTCACCCACGGGAAGATGAAAGGCGGTAAGTCTTATCTGAGCATTGGAAAAAAACTTAAAATCTCCCACAGAAGTTGCAGGAGATGGGCCCGGCCATGCTGCAGCTGTGTCAGGAGCTCAGGCCGCCCAGGCCACGCTGGAGGGGCAGGACGAAAACTGCAAAGTCCAGCCAGAGGAGAAATGGGTGCCAAGGCTCTGGCTCCATGGCTTTCTTCCGGCTCTCACTGCACCCGGCTCCAGCTGCAGGCCGGGGGTTCTCCCTCTGCCTTGCCCAGCACACAAAGCCGTGGGGGGCTCTCCCAAACGGGGCCCAGCTGCCTCCCCCCAGGCCGTGAGGGCGGCCGGGCGGGCTCGGCCACCCCAGGGCTGCTCCCAGCCGGGGCAGGGCAGGGCCCCGCCGAGCCACGGCCGCACCGGGAAAAGGCGAGGATCCCAGCAATGGGCCTCTCCTCCTCTTGACCACTGGGGCCCCTGCTTAAAGACGGGGCCCAGCAGCCTCTGGAGCTTGGCCCTGTGCCTGGCCCGGGCCCCATACTAGAAGGGACCGGTGCTAGGCCAATGCCACACCTTAAGAGGCCGAAAATGCAAGAGAGCGTTCCCGGGGCTTACCTGCTTCAAATGTGATGCACGGAGCAAACCGACTTTTCCAATTCTTTTCTCAGGCTGTCAACAACTAAACCAGCCTCCAATTGGTCCCATCAATCCACAGAGGAAGTTCTCATGGGGAAAAACTTGCTAGTGGGCCCGCCCGCCAGGGTAAAACCAGCACACACGGGGAGGCAGGTGTTTCACATCTCCAGGACATCAGGGACCCCTCAAGCCTCACAGTGACTTGAGAAGACAAATGCCATCACTCCAAACATCCTTCCTCCTGCTGGTACCCAGCTTGAAATACTGAGCAGCATGTGGGATGGTCAGGAATATCTCTTTGGCCACTTTGGGTCCCCTGCCCTGGCTGTGTCTCCTGCCAGCCTCGTGTGCAGCATGACCCCAGGGAGCTCTGTCTGGGCAGCTCCTTCCCTAGTGCGGGGTGCCCAGCTGACACAGCCCTTGGCTCTCACAGATCCAAACTGCAGAACTTTTCATCCCTCATCTTGGCCTCAGTTCCCGTAGGAGAACGCATGTTCCTGCTGGACACTCACCTGCGCCTGAGCCTGTGGAGAAGCCTGGCTGCCTTCCTCTCTGCCCAGGGCAGCACAGACACTCCCAAACTTTCCCAGCAGCTGCCACACAACCACGGCCACAGCGGCGTCCCCAGCAGTGACACCCCTGCTCTGCTCTGTTTTGCCCTCTTCTGCTCCTCTATTCACAGCTAAAAGCCTGTATCTCCACAAGGAGGTTTGTTCTGGAGGAAGACCTCCACCCACTTCCAAACTGACTCCCAAACCCCATCCCTCTATCTTCCCATGCTTTAGAAACACCTGACCATTCAGACTCAAATTTACAGCTTATTCACAGAAGAAAGGGAAGCTTCCAACACAGTGATGGTTTTACAGTATTTATTTTGACTATCAGCCTCAACTATCTACAAACTACAATCTACAAACTACTCCTTCCACCCTACAAACTCAAAAGAACAACAAACAACAACGGCCTCTTGCACGGCTAGAATCTTCTGTCAGCCATAAACTGCTGCGCTGCCATGATCAGAGGCGTCAGGCTGGAGGTCGGCTTGGCTGAAGTTACAAACGGATGCTGCCCAAAGAGAAAAAGAACAAATGAACTTCTGCTTTCCTCACAGGCTGAAGCAGCCTTTCTCTGGCTACCAGAGACACAGAGAAACGAGGGCAGTCTGTGCACCTCTGTCTCCCTGTCCAGGACTTTCCTGCCACAGGCAAACATGGCTTCCAATTCCACAAATGCATGAAGCCAGAGGTCTGCAGCTTAAGGAGATTTAGTCTAATTGTCATTGCAAGGCTCCTTCCAAGCCATGGCAGGCCGGGATTCTCCTTGTTTTTCCTTTGGAAAGCCCCCAGAATGGAGATTCTTAGGAGCGGGGCCCACCTGACGCCTTGGACTTGAGCAGAGGAGGAGCCCCTGGCAGTGGGTAGCTGGCACAGCCTGTAGCTGCTCTGCCTTTTACCTGCAGAAGTTCCTGGGCAGACCAGCGCCTGTCCTCGTCTGTCTCCAGGCAGCAGTGCAGAAAGTCTCGCAACCAAGCCGACTGCTGCCTGGGCTTCTGCAGCTTCGGGGTGCCCCCGGTGCTGATCAGCTGTCGAGCCTAGAGAAGAAGGCAACGCCACACTCCACCTGTCTCCTTCGCACCCAAAACTGCTCACCCACACCCCGCTGGCCAAGCTGCACTCTCACAAGTGGCCCTTTCTTCCCCGCCAGAGGCTGCGACATGCCTTTCCCACCCCAACCAACTGAACCCAAAGCCAGAGGCAACCACAGCCAGTCCAATGTGCAAAGGCTCCCGCCTTCAGCCCTGATTTCGTGGGCTGATTGGGAATCAGGAGCAAATCCATCAGCAAAAGCACACTCGGCTTCTCCGAGGACTGACACCAGCTCTACCGCCGCTTTGGAAGAGGGACTTTGGTCTAACTCTACTCTTCCCAAGGATTCTTCCGTAACATGCAGCTTGGCGCTGCTCACTGCTCCCTTAGGCAAAGCTGCCACCAAGCAAATGGCATCAGCGTACTTTGGGCCGTTCCTAGTTCAAGGGCAAGGGGAATAATACAGGGCAAGAAGCACAAGAGACTATGCAGCCCGGGAGCTATGGTCTTCAGGTGTTACCAAGCTTGGCAGGCAGAAGAACGGGGGCAGATTTTCTTAGAGGGACAGGAGCATCTGAGAGAAGTTGCAGCGCACCGTGCGGGAGGTTTCCATCAGGTAAGGAGGAGCTCCTTCCACCATCTCCATCCCCACGATGCCAAAGGACCAGATGTCCACTTTGGGGCCGTAGGGCTTCCTGGTGAAAATTTCAGGCGCCATCCAGTAAGTAGTCCCGACAGCCGATCTGCGTTTGCTCTGCTCAGCCGTGAGCTGAGCAGCGAGGCCAAAATCAGCTGAGGAGAAAAAACACACTCGGATCAAGCCAGCGTGAAGTAGGAAAGCAAAGAGAAGAAGTCCCCACTCTCCCAGTGCCCAAGAAGGCAGTGTGGAATCCAAAGGGAATGCAAACGGGAATGGCATGCTGGCATTCCTAACAGCTGCAGCTGAGGAAATAGCAGATGGGCCACTTAGCAAAAGCCCCCCGTTTCACACAGTGGCTTTTAGTTCCCTGAAGCTCCAGACTGAAACTGCCTTGCTTGCGTGAGGGCACACACAGCCCAAAGCCCCTCCTGACAGCTTCTTCCCAGCCACACCGCCCTGTACCTTGTGGCTGTGCTCTGCGCTTGCAGCAGGGCAGCCTGCACTGCCACAGGCACCACTCTTGGGCAACTGGAAGTCACTCAAATGCACCCCCAGCCCACAGCCCACCACGGCTGGGCCTGCCCTTAACAACACCCACCCAGCTTGACAGATCCATCCAAGCCCAGGAGAATGTTGTGGCTTTTGATGTCTCGGTGGATCACTTGCTTGCAGTGAAGGAAATCCAGGCCTTGCAGGCACTGAGGGAGGAAAAACAAACAGGAGATCTGACTTTGTCCCTCATGCAGTGCAGTGGCACATCTGCAAGACTGACTTGCTGGGGGACGCCGAGCCATGGCAGGCAAGGCTGAGGGGAGGGCAAGAGCTTGCTGCTGCAACATGACGACAGCAGGGCCTTTCTAAGAGAGGGTGTATTCGCTTTGAAAGAGAAAGGGCAATGCTTTTTCTGGCCAGTGCCCTGCAAACACAGACTGAAGGAGCACCGCTGCAGTGCCTGTGCTCTCTCCAGCCAGATGACAGCAAATGCCTTTGCAAATGCCCCTTTGGGTGCAAAGCTCTCCTTGGAGGCTGAGCTCTGGCAGAGTCCTGTGAGTGTCTCTTTGTCTTTGCCACTCGGTTGACACTGTGCCAGCAGCACGGCTGCTCTTACAGGGAAGGAATGCAGCACACACAGGCAGCAGGCAAGTGTTTGCAGAGGCCAACGCAAACAAACGCACTAGAAGAAGGGCCCGCACCTTGGCAGGCCCTCCAGATGCACTTGCCCCCGCTCTGCCAGTCACAAGAGATAGGCAGAAAGGAAGCTCGGAAGATGAAATCAATCCTCCCCTTCCCACCCATTCCACCCAAGCCATGGCAAGCACCAACGCAATCCCTTACCTCGCGGGAGACAGCTGCTATCTCTCCTTCTGCCATTTGGATCTCCCTAATGACATCGTGCAAAGACCCTCCGTCCATGTATTCCATCACGAGCCAGAGTTCCTCGTGCACCAGGTAGCTGAAAGGAGGAAACAACCACCTGCAGGTGAACGCGTGCGCTTGCGTGACCTGATGGACCCTTTTGTCCGTGTCTCTCTCCGAGGAAGACAGGACGAAGGGAATAGGCATTCACAAGGCTCTACAGGGCTTGAACTCTGTGCAGTAGAAAAGACTGCTTGGTATGCACAGCTGTGCAACAGGCCATGGGAAATACCATCTCCAGTGCTTTGTCAGAACTCAAGAACCTTGGGGGAAAAATCAAACACCAAACCCAACAGGACAATGGGCACGGAGGGCAGGAACTTGGAGGCTGCTGACGCAGTAAAATTGGGCCGAGACCTGCTCTTTGAAAGCGCACTTCAAACTAGATATGCCGCAAAAGATAAATGCAGCCCCCATGCAAACTCCTCCAAGATGCTGTGGATCAGCCCAGAAAGGGGAAGGAATTAACAGCTCCACCCTCTGCCAGCAACCAAAGGAGTGCTTGAACCTCTGGCTTGCAGCACGTCAGTGACCCTTCACGGCAGAAGAGCAGAACCACTCACCTGTCTACATAGTTCACCACATTGGCGTTCTTATTGTCCCGCATGACCTGGATTTCATTCACGCACAGTTCGTTGCTCTTCACTTGCAACAGACTGATTTTCTTTATGGCCACCTAAAACGACATGCAAACCATGGATCAAAGAAGTCGATGGCACAGGAACACAAGGCCAACAGGGACACTGTGATTTAGGGATGATAGAGCTGCGCTGTGCCAAAATGCCTTGGGACTGGACATCAGAGGAACCGGAAGCTGAGCTTGCAAGAGCCCTTTACACTGCTTCCTTGGTCGCCACTCCCAGGACACACAGCCAGAAACCCTTTGCCTTGCAAACCTGGCAGAAACACAGTCTCAACTCTCCAGCTCAAAGCTCTAACCACCCTCGCTGCACCCACATTCTTCCCCCAGGGCCTCACTTTATCATCCCCATTTTGAATTCACACACCACTTGCAAGCAGGAAACAACTTAGGCCTAGGAAAAATGGAGCAAAACTCCTGGGAAAGCTTGGCCATTTCTAGGGGGCTTGATCATTACTCCGGTGGCCACCGGCATTCTTCACTGCACAACAACTGGGCAAACCCTTACAGATATGACAGATAAAATGCCGCCCTACAAACATCCTGACCGTCCCCCCCAGCCCACCCCACACCCCCCAGAGAAATAAAAACCGACAGATTTTATGGAAAAATTGTTGTCATGATGAGAACATCATTAAGGACACATCAAAAAAAAACAAGGCTAGCACATCCTCACTTCAGCAATTTTCCACTTGTTCTGCTAAAATGCTTTCTAGCACACCAGTGACATTTGCAATTCCTGACTGATTCTAAAAAGAAATAGCTCATGCCTTGATCCTCTAGTGATACACACCAGGCTCTGAGCAGGGCTTAGGCCCTTGAGAGACTCCTTGCAGACCTCTCTCTCTAAGCACAGTTCCCAAGGGCAGCACTGCACGTGCCTAAGGAACTACCATCAAAATTCCCATGGATTTGCTGACAGCGCGAAAGGAGAAGTCGGGAACCGCGAGCCAAAGCCCCAAAGGGCACCGCCATTCTCTAAGACACCGCCTTGCCACTAAGAACCAGCTAGCGTGTCCTCCTCAGAAAGACAGCCCTTGGCCTCCTTGCATTGCTTGCGGCAGCTCAGAAGGACACAGTCTGTCCCCACTGGGCTTGGCAGGCAGACCCTGCTCTGCACTTCAGTTGCCTTTGCAGCAAAGCTCTAGTGGCGACCCAAAGCTCAGGCACAGCTCACAGCACAGGGGAGGGCACTCGAGAGCTGCACAAGCTGCAGCACCGCTTGACACTTACCTCTTCTCCTGTGGCAGTCTCCACTGCCGTGCACACAGTGCCAAAACCCCTAGAAACAAAACAGCAGCAGAGAAAGGAGAAGTCCTTTAGTCCCTGCAGAAGCCAGACACTGTGGCCCAAGGAGGAAAAAGAGGCCAGGGACAAACAGCAAATGCACCGCGACACATTCTGCTCTGGCTCCTTTCCCCCTTTCTCTTTCTGTGTCCGTGCGTGTCTGTGATTTTTCCAGACACACACACACACACACACACACACACACACACGGCCGTTGGGCCTGCTCACACTTCTCCTTGCAGTGGATGTGCCACACTCAGGCACCTCCACACAGGCCTTCTGAGAACCCTGAAGCCATGTCACAGACATCAGAAGAAAACCTCTCAACACACATCCTTTCTGCAGCTGACAAGGAAAGTAGTCTCCAGCCACAGCTGCAGCCACAGGCAGAGCAGGCACAGGTCTCCACTGCTGCACACACAAATGGAGAAGTGCTCAAAGCAGAAGATCCTCAGACAGCTGCCTTCTGGCTCCAGAGCCATGGGCAGCTGCTTCTCTTGGGTGCAGCAGACACAGGAAGCACTCTACTTTTCAGGGGACTTCTTCTACATTTGGCTCCTCCCAGAGGAAATGTTGCAAATCAATCCCACTGACAGTCCGCAGAGCTGGCTTTCAGTAGGGAATAGCTTGGTGCTTTCTTTGCAGGAAAGGCCGCAACCCCACGGGACCCACGAGGGCTCTCCCCTCAGGCACTCGATGCCTTTTCCTCTAGAGTGCATTGGCATTGGACACTGGCCTGAAGCTTTGGCTTTTGCCACCTCAGCTACAAAAGAGAGCTGCTTCTTTTGTGTCTGCTTTTGGCTTCTAGACTAGCTAGGTGGTCATCCTGACCACTGAACCTTGTTTTCAGCAAAACGCTGGAACAAAGCTTCCTGAGAGCTGTTCCCTGACAGCCCGCAGCTGCTACCTTGACCTTGGAGGCAATGAAGTTTTTCCTCCTTTCATTGCCACGGATCCTGTATCCTTTTGGGACACAGAGAAATGATTTGTCCCAAGAAAAGCGGCAAGAGGGGGAAAGACACTTGAGGGACAGGAGATGTGCCAGGTGCTGCTCCTTGCTGCAGAAAGGACCATTCCAGCATCCAGGTGTCTTTGCCATGCCTTCAGACCACAGCTATCAATGCTGACCAAAACTGAGACATAGCAGCGTCTCAGCGCAGCGTCTGCACAGCTTTGCAGCTTGCCTGACATCACTCCGGCGACAGGTGACAGCAGCAAAGTACACAGCCCCTCCCTTTGAAGAAGCACCTGTGGCTGCACTCACCCTTTGCCAATAATTTCCAGTTCTGTATATTTAGCCTCCGGATCTCCTTCGCTCACCAGCGTCCCTGTAAAAACCCAAAGGAAAGATGCTCACTTCAAAACTGAGATGCCAGCCTGCAGCAGATCACCAAGGCAGCCCCACTCTCTGGCACACTGGGCCCTTTCAACTCCCTCACTGGACAAACAACAACACCATTGCCGCACCAGCACCACCAGCAGCACCACCAAAACAACAGCAGCAGGACAAGCAGCTCTGCAGCACATACGGTCTCTAAGCACGTGGAGAAACAGTCCAAGGACACAGAGATCAGAAGGCCACGACCAAGACAAGTGAGTGTGGTCTATAAAACCCAAACCTTTCTGTTCTTGGCCATGAACACTCTGTGCCATTCAACAAAAGCTGGCATCCTTGCAAGCAGCAAAGGCACCTTGGCTTCTGCAATCAATTTGTATCAACAGCTGCCCGCTCCAGAAGCGGAAGAATAGTGCCCAGTGCTTCCAGCAGAGGCATGATCTCCGCCTTGAAGCAGCACTTTACCTAAACAATGCCTTTCTGGCTTGCAAGAGCAGCAGCAGCAGCTGACGTTGCAACCTATTGCCATGGGCCTTAACAATGAGGTTCCTCAGCCTTCAGGAGAGGCTATGATCTGAAGATGACCTTGGCTGTGCCCCACAGGAGCTGGGCCCCACAGGAGCTCCCTGAAGCCGCCTCATTCACAAGGTCCCGGCCTCCTGCTCAGCCACAAACCATCTCTCTTTTGCCTTTTGTACTGAGGCGAGCTCAGGCAAAGCCAAAGCACGCCAGGCTGCCCTCAGAGGCAGCAGCAAGAGCCCGCTGTTCCTTCAGCACCTCCAAGCACAACAACAGCTCCTGTGTGGAGGCCGCAGCAGCCGACACTCAGCCCAGCAGGAACTGCAGGTGGGACAGCTCACGCTGACACACGATCACACAGGGCACTGCTCCAGCACACAGGCATCACAAAGGACATACTCAGCAGGGCCAGGCACTCGTCCTCTGTCCTCTCTCTAAGCAGCTGCTCCATGCTGCCCGAGGAACTACTTGTGCTCCAGGTGCACGAGCTGCTCGCGCTTGACTTTCCAGCTTGGGGACAGGAGGCTTCTTCAGAGCCGGCAGCTGCAGCTCGTGCCGGCGCCAGGCCAGAGGAAGTGGAGCTCTGGGACAAGAAACAAATTTGGGTCAGAAACACGCCTGCCACAGATGCCCCTCCAATCCCATTTCAAATGCAAGTCCCTTGGAAGATGCTGCTGGCCACATCCTGGGCTCTTCACCTCTCGGCTTTTGCTGCCCCCTTCTCTCACACAAGGCGCAAATTCCAAAGGCTGCTTTTACCCGATGCACAACATGACCCCAAAGACACCGCTGACCAAAGCAGGCGCTTACTGATGTTGGCTGCTCAGGCCGTGGGCTGACAGCAGGGACAGGTTCATTAGCACCTTCCTCCTCTTCAGCCTCTTCCTTGACTCCAAGTTCAGCAAGAGCAGGGGCTGGTGCTGCCCTTGGGCTCTGGGCACAGACAGCAGCGGGAGGGACAGGAAAGAACCTGTCATTCAGAACCTGACAGATATTCAGCTACAGGCCCCTGCTGCAGCTTAGCTGCTCCTTGAGCTCCCCACAGCTGCTGATGAGCAGGGCCAGGTCCCTCCAGGGGACAGTGGCTCCTCCATATCCTGCAAGGCTGTCAAGTGCATCTTTGCACGGCTCTCCTCACCAGAGATAGGGAGCCTGCACAGCCACTGGCCACCAAGGGCCTCACTTGTACCCCAGCAGCATCCCAAGACACCCTAATGCTACCTCTTGTCTCTTGCTAAGAGGAATTCACAGCCCCTATCAGAGTGGTGGGGAACGGATGCCTAAATGTCCAAGTTCCACACCCCTTTCCCAGGGGTGAAACACTCTGCAAGTGCCAGAAAGATTCCAGCCTGACTCAGCATCTTCAACTACGCAGGGGAGGTGCTGTCTGATCAAAAACTTCCAGCTCTCCTTTGCTCCAGCCACAGGGCCACTCCCAGCTGCCACTTACTGATGCTGGATGCTCAGGCCCCACAGTAGCAGCAGCTGCAGCTTGGTGGGCATCTTCCTCCCCTTTGGCCTCTTCTTCAGGAAGATGCGCAGCCGCAGGAGGCTCTGAGGTTGCTTTTGGGCTCTGCAGACAGACAGCAACGGGAGGGACAGGCAACCTTCTTGATATTCAGCTCTAGAACCCAGATGCACTAAGGAGGAATCATCTGGATTCTAAGTTGCTCAGCCTCCAGCTAATTGGACCAATCAGAGCAGACTGCGCTCTCTTGCACAGGAGAAATTCCATCATGCATTCAAGCAACGAGCAACCCCACTTTCCACTGCTTAAAAGCTCTGAAATGGAACTGGGCAAAACAGACACACATCCTCCACACATTGCTGCTGCTGCTGCTGCTGCAGAGAGCCCGCACTGTACTTTCATTCATCCAAGCAGGCTGGCACTGGACTGCAGCAGGCCCAGCTCACAGCTTGCTCCACAGCTGTCCAATGCTACCAACGCCAAAGGCTCCTTTCCCACTCACCCAAGGGCTGGATTCTCTCCAGGCACGGGCGATGTGACCTGCAACACACAAAGGAAAAAGAACCCCATGCTGTGAGAAAACTGCCCGCTCTGGGAAAACCCACCAAAAAGTCAACCCAAAGCCAGAGCATATTGCTTTCACTCCATGCCTCCAGCAGCAAGCCTCGTGTCACACAGCAAGCAAGACAACAGCACAAAGGATTGCCTCGTGTCTGTCTTTTGTCCTCTTTGGCCACTCAACCCCCAGAAACCTGAGGCCCATGAAGTCCAAGTTCTGAAACAGTCATTGTTTCTGCCCTGCCCCACCCAGCAGGAGCTACAGCTCGTCTCCTTCCTGTATTTCAGTTTTCTGAAGAGATGCAAGCGTCAGGTGCCACGAGCTTGCTGAAAACTTTTGCCCAGAAACGCTTCAGCCCAAGCCCTTTAGCCATGGTGGCAGTTCTAATGTGACGCCGCACAGCAGCACCTCCTGTGCCCAGCAGCATACCGGAACTTGTCTGAAATGTCTATTTCAAGGGCCTTTCCCAAGCTGATTCTGTGATTTCCTCACAGAGGGAAGGGCTCTTTCAGCACACAGGAACTGTCAAGTCCCACACACATGTGCTGGGATGGGGGAATGCAGACAAGAAGAGGCTTCCCCTCAGTCCTGGAGAGCAGCGCAGTTTTTCCAAGCGCTCCTTCTAAGCTCTCCCTGTCTTCCCCTCTTAGAAGTTGTCATTCTTGAGCCAGCAAACGCAGGAGATTCCAGACTCCACTGCCACAGGCCATGCCGTGTGGGGAGAAGAAGCCCAGCAGGCTACATTACAAATGCAGCCCACGCCCCGCTGGCTAGAGACACCCCCTTGTCAGCTGCAGCTGCTGACAGCAGCTTTACCCAACAAAAGGCCTCTTCATGGCCTTTGGCCTTCCATCTGCTGCACCGAATAGAAGCGCCTACTTACGTGCCAGGTGGGTGAAAAAGTAGCCAGAATAAGCCACGGTAAAAGCCGTGCAAACTGCAGCACACACTCTCTCCATGGCGGGAGCTATGCTGCTCAAGTCGGCACCAGACAGCACTTGTGGGGACAAACAAAAATCCTGCGAGAGCTCTCAGGGTGCAGCTGGCTGTCAGAGACCTCGTCGATCAGCAGGTTGCACCTGCAGGGAGCATGCCAAAGAGCTGCTCTGCCCACTGAGGCCTCCCGTGCCTGGGCACAGCAACTTTGCCTTGACAGCGCTGGGATGCGGCCGCTGACATCACAATAGCAGCTGCTCTAGGCTGCCTTGTGAAGTCACACCGAGAAGCACACCTTCTCACTTCAGCTAAGGCCAAAAGGCACCTGCAAAGTTCTCCTCTGCTACAAAGCAACACAAAAAGGCCGCCTAGTTCCTAAGCTGTTGCTCAAGGCATCTGGGAGTAACACCAAGAACACAGGAAGCCCTTGTAGCCCACGCTGAGAAGCTGAACACGGAGGAGGGACCATGATGATGTGAGGAGAAACCAAAAAAGAGAACAGCACCTTTGGCCACTCATTGTCCTGTGTTAAATCATGAGGCTTGATGCAGGTGGGGCTCTAAAAGGCAGCATCAATGGAAATCCCCCCTTCAATGCCAGCTGTGGGACAAAACCTCAGGAAGGCCTTTCAGAGCCCTTCTTCCTCACTTGTTTGCTGCAGAACAAGGTGGGACACAGGCCTAAAAAGGTACATTGATGAAAACATGGAAAGCTAAGCAACACATCCACTAAAATCACATCATCCTCCTGCTGCACTGCTGTGGCATTTCCAAGGAGGCTCGCCCATCTGAGGTGCACCTCAGGGAGCTTCCCTGGGCAAACGTGTGCCTCAGAGGGAGCTGCCTGCTGCAGATGGGAAGGAAGGAAGAAAGGAAGGAAAAAAAGAAAGAAAGAAAGGAAGGAAGGAAAAGAAAGAAAGAAAGGGAGGAAGGAAGAAAGAAAGAAAGAAAGAAAGAAAGAAAGAAAGAAAGAAAGAAAGAAAGAAAGAAAGAAAGAAAGAAGGAAAGAAAGAAAGAAAGAAGGAAAGAAATAAAGAAAGAAAGAAAGAAAGAAAGAAAGAAAGAAAGAAAGAAAGAAAGAAGGAAAGGAAGGAAGGAAAAGAAAGAAAAGAAAGAAAGAGAGAAAGAAAGAAAGAGAGAAAGAAAGAAAAAGAAGGAAAGAATGAATGTGAATAGAAGGTACCAGCATCATCGCTGTGGGCCGAGTCCCAAAGTGCTGGAAGGAGTAAAGCAGTGCGCCCAAGTGGGCTGGTCCCAGAAAAACTGAAGTTTTGAGGCAGAGACCAAATAGATCACGTGCTGGAGCAGTTACGGGAAGGCAGGCTGAGGAAAACAGAAAAACCACCGCCATTCCAAAACGTGGGTGCTTCCTTCTCCCTCCTCCTCTTGCATTCCAACCTCTTTTGCTCTATTTGCCATGTTGTGGTTTAAGCCCAGGCAGCAAGCAAGTGCCACACACAGCCATTCTCACTCAATGCCCGGTCACCAGCAGGCTGGCCTGTGCAGAGAATTGGAAGGGTAGAAGCTGGAAAATTGCCAGGTGCAGAAAACAATTGAGCTGCATAGGGAATGCAGAAGCCTCATGCATAGGCCAAGAAACCCCTTTGAACTCATTCCCCATTTCCCAAGGGGAGGCAGGTGTTTCACATCTCCAGGACATCAGGGACCCCTCAAGCCTCACAGTGACTTGAGAAGACAAATGCCATCACTCCAAACATCCTTCCTCCTGCTGGTACCCAGCTTGAAATACTGAGCAGCATGTGGGATGGTCAGGAATATCTCTTTGGCCACTTTGGGTCCCCTGCCCTGGCTGTGTCTCCTGCCAGCCTCGTGTGCAGCATGACCCCAGGGAGCTCTGTCTGGGCAGCTCCTTCCCTAGTGCGGGGTGCCCAGCTGACACAGCCCTTGGCTCACACAGATCCAAACTGCAGAACTTTCCATCCCTCATCTTGGCCTCAGTTCCCGTAGGAGAACGCATGTTCCTGCTGGACACTCACCTGCGCCTGAGCCTGTGGAGAAGCCTGGCTGCCTTCCTCTCTGCCCAGGGCAGCACAGACACTCCCGAACTTTCCCCGCAGCTGCCACACAACCACGGCCACAGCGGCGTGCCCAGCAGTGACACCCCTGCTCTGCTCTGTTTTGCCCTCTTCTGCTCCTCTATTCACAGCTAAAAGCCTGTATCTCCACAAGGAGGTTTGTTCTGGAGGAAGACCTCCGCCCACTTTCAAAATGACTCCCAAACCCCATCCCTCTATCTTCCCATGCTTTAGAAACACCTGACCATTCAGACTCAAATTTACAGCTTATTCACAGAAGAAAGGGAAGCTTCCAACACAGTGATGGTTTTACAGTATTTATTTTGACTATCAGCCTCAACTATCTACAAACTACAAACTACTCCTTCCACCCTACAAACTCAAAAGAACAACAAACAACAACGGCCTCTTGCACGGCTAGAATCTTCTGTCAGCCATAAGCTGCTGCGCTGCCATGATCAGAGGCGTCAGGCTGGAGGTCGGCTTGGCTGAAGTTACAAACGGATGCTGCCCAAAGAGAAAAAGAACAAATGAACTTCTGCTTTCCTCACAGGCTGAAGCAGCCTTTCTCTGGCTACCAGAGACACAGAGAAACGAGGGCAGTCTGTGCACCTCTGTCTCCCTGTCCAGGACTTTCCTGCCACAGGCAAACATGGCTTCCAATTCCACAAATGCATGAAGCCAGAGGTCTGCAGCTTAAGGAGATTTAGTCTAATTGTCATTGCAAGGCTCCTTCCAAGCCATGGCAGGCCGGGATTCTCCTTGTTTTTCCTTTGGAAAGCCCCCAGAATGGAGATTCTTAGGAGCGGGGCCCACCTGACGCCTTGGACTTGAGCAGAGGAGGAGCCCCTGGCAGTGGGTAGCTGGCACAGCCTGTAGCTGCTCTGCCTTTTACCTGCAGAAGTTCCTGGGCAGACCAGCGCCTGTCCTCGTCTGTCTCCAGGCAGCAGTGCAGAAAGTCTCGCAACCAAGCCGACTGCTGCCTGGGCTTCTGCAGCTTCGGGGTGCCCCCGGTGCTGATCAGCTGTCGAGCCTAGAGAAGAAGGCAACGCCACACTCCACCTGTCTCCTTCGCACCCAAAACTGCTCACCCACACCCCGCTGGCCAAGCTGCACTCTCACAAGTGGCCCTTTCTTCCCCGCCAGAGGCTGCGACATGCCTTTCCCACCCCAACCAACTGAACCCAAAGCCAGAGGCAACCACAGCCAGTCCAATGTGCAAAGGCTCCCGCCTTCAGCCCTGATTTCGTGGGCTGATTGGGAATCAGGAGCAAATCCATCAGCAAAAGCACACTCGGCTTCTCCGAGGACTGACACCAGCTCTACCGCCGATTTGGAAGAGGGACTTTGGTCTAACTCTACTCTTCCCAAGGATTCTTCCGTAACATGCAGCTTGGCGCTGCTCACTGCTCCCTTAGGCAAAGCTGCCACCAAGCAAATGGCATCAGCGTACTTTGGGCCGTTCCTAGTTCAAGGGCAAGGGGAATAATACAGGGCAAGAAGCACAAGAGACTATGCAGCCCGGGAGCTATGGTCTTCAGGTGTTACCAAGCTTGGCAGGCAGAAGAACGGGGGCAGATTTTCTTAGAGGGACGGGAGCATCTGAGAGAAGTTGCAGCGCACCGTGCGGGAGGTTTCCATCAGGTAAGGAGGAGCTCCTTCCACCATCTCCATCCCCACGATGCCAAAGGACCAGATGTCCACTTTGGGGCCGTAGGGCTTCCTGGTGAAAATTTCAGGCGCCATCCAGTAAGTAGTCCCGACAGCCGATCTGCGTTTGCTCTGCTCAGCCGTGAGCTGAGCAGCGAGGCCAAAATCAGCTGAGGAGAAAAAACACACTCGGATCAAGCCAGCGTGAAGTAGGAAAGCAAAGAGAAGAAGTCCCCACTCTCCCAGTGCCCAAGAAGGCAGTGTGGAATCCAAAGGGAATGCAAACGGGAATGGCATGCTGGCATTCCTAACAGCTGCAGCTGAGGAAATAGCAGATGGGCCACTTAGCAAAAGCCCCCCGTTTCACACAGTGGCTTTTAGTACCCTGAAGCTCCAGACTGAAACTGCCTTGCTTGCGTGAGGGCACACACAGCCCAAAGCCCCTCCTGACACCTTCTTCCCAGCCACACCGCCCTGTACCTTGTGGCTGTGCTCTGCGCTTGCAGCAGGGCAGCCTGCACTGCCACAGGCACCACTCTTGGGCAACTGGAAGTCACTCAAATGCACCCCCAGCCCACAGCCCACCACGGCTGGGCCTGCCCTTAACAACACCCACCCAGCTTGACAGATCCATCCAAGCCCAGGAGAATGTTGTGGCTTTTGATGTCTCGGTGGATCACTTGCTTGCAGTGAAGGAAATCCAGGCCTTGCAGGCACTGAGGGAGGAAAAACAAACAGGAGATCTGACTTTGTCCCTCATGCAGTGCAGTGGCACATCTGCAAGACTGACTTGCTGGGGGACGCCGAGCCATGGCAGGCAAGGCTGAGGGGAGGGCAAGAGCTTGCTGCTGCAACATGACGACAGCAGGGCCTTTCTAAGAGAGGGTGTATTCGCTTTGAAAGAGAAAGGGCAATGCTTTTTCTGGCCAGTGCCCTGCAAACACAGACTGAAGGAGCACCGCTGCAGTGCCTGTGCTCTCTCCAGCCAGATGACAGCAAATGCCTTTGCAAATGCCCCTTTGGGTGCAAAGCTCTCCTTGGAGGCTGAGCTCTGGCAGAGTCCTGTGAGTGTCTCTTTGTCTTTGCCACTCGGTTGACACTGTGCCAGCAGCACGGCTGCTCTTACAGGGAAGGAATGCAGCACACACAGGCAGCAGGCAAGTGTTTGCAGAGGCCAACGCAAACAAACGCACTAGAAGAAGGGCCCGCACCTTGGCAGGCCCTCCAGATGCACTTGCCCCCGCTCTGCCAGTCACAAGAGATAGGCAGAAAGGAAGCTCGGAAGATGAAATCAATCCTCCCCTTCCCACCCATTCCACCCAAGCCATGGCAAGCACCAACGCAATCCCTTACCTCGCGGGAGACAGCTGCTATCTCTCCTTCTGCCATTTGGATCTCCCTAATGACATCGTGCAAAGACCCTCCGTCCATGTATTCCATCACGAGCCAGAGTTCCTCGTGCACCAGGTAGCTGAAAGGAGGAAACAACCACCTGCAGGTGAACGCGTGCGCTTGCGTGACTTGATGGACCCTTTTGTCCGTGTCTCTCTCCGAGGAAGACAGGACGAAGGGAATAGGCATTCACAAGGCTCTACAGGGCTTGAACTCTGTGCAGTAGAAAAGACTGCTTGGTATGCACAGCTGTGCAACAGGCCATGGGAAATACCATCTCCAGTGCTTTGTCAGAACTCAAGAACCCTGGGGGAAAAATCAAACACCAAACCCAACAGGACAATGGGCACGGAGGGCAGGAACTTGGAGGCTGCTGACGCAGTAAAATTGGGCCGAGACCTGGTCTTTGAAAGCGCACTTCAAACTAGATATGCCGCAAAAGATAAATGCAGCCCCCATGCAAACTCCTCCAAGATGCTGTGGATCAGCCCAGAAAGGGGAAGGAATTAACAGCTCCACCCTCTGCCAGCAACCAAAGGTGTGCTTGAACCTCTGGCTTGCAGCACGTCAGTGACCCTTCACGGCAGAAGAGCAGAACCACTCACCTGTCTACATAGCTCACCACATTGGCGTTCTTATTGTCCCGCATGACCTGGATTTCATTCACGCACAGTTCGTTGCTCTTCACTTGCAACAGACTGATTTTCTTTATGGCCACCTAAAACGACATGCATATCATGGATCAAAGAAGTCTATGGCACAGGAACACAAGGCCAACAGGGACACTGTGATTTAGGGATGATAGAGCTGCGCTGTGCCAAAATGCCTTGGGACTGGACATCAGAGGAACCGGAAGCTGAGCTTGCAAGAGCCCTTTACACTGCTTCCTTGGTCGCCACTCCCAGGACACACAGCCAGAAACCCTTTGCCTTGCAAACCTGGCAGAAACACAGTCTCAACTCTCCAGCTCAAAGCTCTAACCACCCTCGCTGCACCCACATTCTTCCCCCAGGGCCTCACTTTATCATCCCCATTTTGAATTCACGCACCACTTGCAAGCAGGAAACAACTTAGGCCTAGGAAAAATGGAGCAAAACTCCTGGGAAACCTTGGCCATTTCTAGGGGGCTTGATCATTACTCCGGTGGCCACCGGCATTCTTCACTGCACAACAACAGGGCAAACCCTTACAGATATGACAGATAAAATGCCGCCCTACAAACATCCTGACCGTCCCCCCCAGCCCACCCCACACCCCCCAGAGAAATAAAAACCGACAGATTTTATGGAAAAATTGTTGTCATGATGAGAACATCATTAAGGACACATCAAAAAAAAACAAGGCTAGCACATCCTCACTTCAGCAATTTTCCACTTGTTCTGCTAAAATGCTTTCTAGCACACCAGTGACATTTGCAATTCCTGACTGATTCTAAAAAGAAATAGCTCATGCCTTGATCCTCTAGTGATACACACCAGGCTCTGAGCAGGGCTTAGGCCCTTGAGAGACTCCTTGCAGACCTCTCTCTCTAAGCACAGTTCCCAAGGGCAGCACTGCACGTGCCTAAGGAACTACCATCAAAATTCCCATGGATTTGCTGACAGCGCGAAAGGAGAAGTCGGGAACCGCGAGCCAAAGCCCCAAAGGGCACCGCCATTCTCTAAGACACCGCCTTGCCACTAAGAACCAGCTAGCGTGTCCTCCTCAGAAAGACAGCCCTTGGCCTCCTTGCATTGCTTGCGGCAGCTCAGAAGGACACAGTCTGTCCCCACTGGGCTTGGCAGGCAGACCCTGCTCTGCACTTCAGTTGCCTTTGCAGCAAAGCTCTAGTGGCGACCCAAAGCTCAGGCACAGCTCACAGCACAGGGGAGGGCACTCGAGAGCTGCACAAGCTGCAGCACCGCTTGACACTTACCTCTTCTCCTGTGGCAGTCTCCACTGCCGTGCACACAGTGCCAAAACCCCTAGAAACAAAACAGCAGCAGAGAAAGGAGAAGTCCTTTAGTCCCTGCAGAAGCCAGACACTGTGGCCCAAGGAGGAAAAAGAGGCCAGGGACAAACAGCAAATGCACCGCGACACATTCTGCTCTGGCTCCTTTCCCCCTTTCTCTTTCTGTGTCCGTGCGTGTCTGTGATTTTTCCAGACACACACACACACACACACACACACACACGGCCGTTGGGCCTGCTCACACTTCTCCTTGCAGTGGATGTGCCACACTCAGGCACCTCCACACAGGCCTTCTGAGAAGCCTGAAGCCATGTCACAGACATCAGAAGAAAACCTCTCAACACACATCCTTTCTGCAGCTGACAAGGAAAGTAGTCTCCAGCCACAGCTGCAGCCACAGGCAGAGCAGGCACAGGTCTCCACTGCTGCACACACAAATGGAGAAGTGCTCAAAGCAGAAGATCCTCAGACAGCTGCCTTCTGGCTCCAGAGCCATGGGCAGCTGCTTCTCTTGGGTGCAGCAGACACAGGAAGCACTCTACTTTTCAGGGGACTTCTTCTACATTTGGCTCCTCCCAGAGGAAATGTTGCAAATCAATCCCACTGACAGTCAGCAGAGCTGGCTTTCAGTAGGGAATAGCTTGGTGCTTTCTTTGCAGGAAAGGCCGCAACCCCACGGGACCCACGAGGGCTCTCCCCTCAGGCACTCAATGCCTTTTCCTCTAGAGTGCATTGGCATTGGACACTGGCCTGAAGCTTTGGCTTTTGCCACCTCAGCTACAAAAGAGAGCTGCTTCTTTTGTGTCTGCTTTTGGCTTCTAGACTAGCTAGGTGGTCATCCTGACCACTGAACCTTGTTTTCAGCAAAACGCTGGAACAAAGCTTCCTGAGAGCTGTTCCCTGACAGCCCGCAGCTGCTACCTTGACCTTGGAGGCAATGAAGTTTTTCCTCCTTTCATTGCCACGGATCCTGTATCCTTTTGGGACACAGAGAAATGATTTGTCCCAAGAAAAGCGGCAAGAGGGGGAAAGACACTTGAGGGACAGGAGATGTGCCAGGTGCTGCTCCTTGCTGCAGAAAGGACCATTCCAGCATCCAGGTGTCTTTGCCATGCCTTCAGACCACAGCTATCAATGCTGACCAAAACTGAGACATAGCAGCGTCTCAGCGCAGCGTCTGCACAGCTTTGCAGCTTGCCTGACATCACTCCGGCGACAGGTGACAGCAGCAAAGTACACAGCCCCTCCCTTTGAAGAAGCACCTGTGGCTGCACTCACCCTTTGCCAATAATTTCCAGTTCTGTATATTTAGCCTCCGGATCTCCTTCGCTCACCAGCGTCCCTGTAAAAACCCAAAGGAAAGATGCTCACTTCAAAACTGAGATGCCAGCCTGCAGCAGATCACCAAGGCAGCCCCACTCTCTGGCACACTGGGCCCTTTCAACTCCCTCACTGGACAAACAACAACACCATTGCCGCACCAGCACCACCAGCAGCACCACCAAAACAACAGCAGCAGGACAAGCAGCTCTGCAGCACATACGGTCTGCACTAAACTAGAAGCCTAAACTAAAATCTAAGCACGTGGAGAAACAGTCCAAGGACACAGAGATCAGAAGGCCACGACCAAGACAAGTGAGTGTGGTCTATAAAACCCAAACCTTTCTGTTCTTGGCCATGAACACTCTGTGCCATTCAACAAAAGCTGGCATCCTTGCAAGCAGCAAAGGCACCTTGGCTTCTGCAATCAATTTGTATCAACAGCTGCCCGCTCCAGAAGCGGAAGAATAGTGCCCAGTGCTTCCAGCAGAGGCATGATCTCCGCCTTGAAGCAGCACTTTACCTAAACAATGCCTTTCTGGCTTGCAAGAGCAGCAGCAGCAGCTGACGTTGCAACCTATTGCCATGGGCCTTAACAATGAGGTTCCTCAGCCTTCAGGAGAGGCTATGATCTGAAGATGACCTTGGCTGTGCCCCACAGGAGCTGGGCCCCACAGGAGCTCCCTGAAGCCGCCTCATTCACAAGGTCCCGGCCTCCTGCTCAGCCACAAACCATCTCTCTTTTGCCTTTTGTACTGAGGCGAGCTCAGGCAAAGCCAAAGCACGCCAGGCTGCCCTCAGAGGCAGCAGCAAGAGCCCGCTGTTCCTTCAGCACCTCCAAGCACAACAACAGCTCCTGTGTGGAGGCCGCAGCAGCCGACACTCAGCCCAGCAGGAACTGCAGGTGGGACAGCTCACGCTGACACACGATCACACAGGGCACTGCTCCAGCACACAGGCATCACAAAGGACATACTCAGCAGGGCCAGGCACTCGTCCTCTGTCCTCTCTCTAAGCAGCTGCTCCATGCTGCCCGAGGAACTACTTGTGCTCCAGGTGCACGAGCTGCTCGCGCTTGACTTTCCAGCTTGGGGACAGGAGGCTTCTTCAGAGCCGGCAGCTGCAGCTCGTGCCGGCGCCAGGCCAGAGGAAGTGGAGCTCTGGGACAAGAAACAAATTTGGGTCAGAAACACGCCTGCCACAGATGCCCCTCCAATCCCATTTCAAATGCAAGCCCCTTGGAAGATGCTGCTGGCCACATCCTGGGCTCTTCACCTCTCGGCTTTTGCTGCCCCCTTCTCTCACACAAGGCGCAAATTCCAAAGGCTGCTTTTACCCGATGCACAACATGACCCCAAAGACACCGCTGACCAAAGCAGGCGCTTACTGATGTTGGCTGCTCAGGCCGTGGGCTGACAGCAGGGACAGGTTCATTAGCACCTTCCTCCTCTTCAGCCTCTTCCTTGACTCCATGTTCAGCAAGAGCAGGGGCTGGTGCTGCCCTTGGGCTCTGGGCACAGACAGCAGCGGGAGGGACAGGAAAGAACCTGTCATTCAGAACCTGACAGATATTCAGCTACAGGCCCCTGCTGCAGCTTAGCTGCTCCTTGAGCTCCCCACAGCTGCTGATGAGCAGGGCCAGGTCCCTCCAGGGGACAGTGGCTCCTCCATATCCTGCAAGGCTGTCAAGTGCATCTTTGCACGGCTCTCCTCACCAGAGATAGGGAGCCTGCACAGCCACTGGCCACCAAGGGCCTCACTTGTACCCCAGCAGCATCCCAAGACACCCTAATGCTACCTCTTGTCTCTTGCTAAGAGGAATTCACAGCCCCTATCAGAGTGGTGGGGAACGGATGCCTAAATGTCCAAGTTCCACACCCCTTTCCCAGGGGTGAAACACTCTGCAAGTGCCAGAAAGATTCCAGCCTGACTCAGCATCTTCAACTACGCAGGGGAGGTGCTGTCTGATCAAAAACTTCCAGCTCTCCTTTGCTCCAGCCACAGGGCCACTCCCAGCTGCCACTTACTGATGCTGGATGCTCAGGCCCCACAGTAGCAGCAGCTGCAGCTTGGTGGGCATCTTCCTCCCCTTTGGCCTCTTCTTCAGGAAGATGCGCAGCCGCAGGAGGCTCTGAGGTTGCTTTTGGGCTCTGCAGACAGACAGCAACGGGAGGGACAGGCAACCTTCTTGATATTCAGCTCTAGAACCCAGATGCACTAAGGAGGAATCATCTGGATTCTAAGTTGCTCAGCCTCCAGCTAATTGGACCAATCAGAGCAGACTGCGCTCTCTTGCACAGGAGAAATTCCATCATGCATTCAAGCAACGAGCAACCCCACTTTCCACTGCTTAAAAGCTCTGAAATGGAACTGGGCAAAACAGACACACATCCTCCACACATTGCTGCTGCTGCTGCTGCTGCTGCTGCAGAGAGCCCGCACTGTACTTTCATTCATCCAAGCAGGCTGGCACTGGACTGCAGCAGGCCCAGCTCACAGCTTGCTCCACAGCTGTCCAATGCTACCAACGCCAAAGGCTCCTTTCCCACTCACCCAAGGGCTGGATTCTCTCCAGGCACGGGCGATGTGACCTGCAACACACAAAGGAAAAAGAACCCCATGCTGTGAGAAAACTGCCCGCTCTGGGAAAACCCACCAAAAAGTCAACCCAAAGCCAGAGCATATTGCTTTCACTCCATGCCTCCAGCAGCAAGCCTCGTGTCACACAGCAAGCAAGACAACAGCACAAAGGATTGCCTCGTGTCTGTCTTTTGTCCTCTTTGGCCACTCAACCCCCAGAAACCTGAGGCCCATGAAGTCCAAGTTCTGAAACAGTCATTGTTTCTGCCCTGCCCCACCCAGCAGGAGCTACAGCTCGTCTCCTTCCTGTATTTCAGTTTTCTGAAGAGATGCAAGCGTCAGGTGCCACGAGCTTGCTGAAAACTTTTGCCCAGAAACGCTTCAGCCCAAGCCCTTTAGCCATGGTGGCAGTTCTAATGTGACGCCGCACAGCAACACCTCCTGTGCCCAGCAGCATACCGGAACTTGTCTGAAATGTCTATTTCAAGGGCCTTTCCCAAGCTGATTCTGTGATTTCCTCACAGAGGGAAGGGCTCTTTCAGCACACAGGAACTGTCAAGTCCCACACACATGTGCTGGGATGGGGGAATGCAGACAAGAAGAGGCTTCCCCTCAGTCCTGGAGAGCAGCGCAGTTTTTCCAAGCGCTCCTTCTAAGCTCTCCCTGTCTTCCCCTCTTAGAAGTTGTCATTCTTGAGCCAGCAAACGCAGGAGATTCCAGACTCCACTGCCACAGGCCATGCCGTGTGGGGAGAAGAAGCCCAGCAGGCTACATTACAAATGCAGCCCACGCCCCGCTGGCTAGAGACACCCCCTTGTCAGCTGCAGCTGCTGACAGCAGCTTTACCCAACAAAAGGCCTCTTCATGGCCTTTGGCCTTCCATCTGCTGCACCGAATAGAAGCGCCTACTTACGTGCCAGGTGGGTGAAAAAGTAGCCAGAATAAGCCACGGTAAAAGCCGTGCAAACTGCAGCACACACTCTCTCCATGGCGGGAGCTATGCTGCTCAAGTCGGCACCAGACAGCACTTGTGGGGACAAACAAAAATCCTGCGAGAGCTCTCAGGGTGCAGCTGGCTGTCAGAGACCTCGTCGATCAGCAGGTTGCACCTGCAGGGAGCATGCCAAAGAGCTGCTCTGCCCACTGAGGCCTCCCGTGCCTGGGCACAGCAACTTTGCCTTGACAGCGCTGGGATGCGGCCGCTGACATCACAATAGCAGCTGCTCTAGGCTGCCTTGTGAAGTCACGCCGAGAAGCACACCTTCTCACTTCAGCTAAGGCCAAAAGGCACCTGCAAAGTTCTCCTCTGCTACAAAGCAACACAAAAAGGCCGCCTAGTTCCTAAGCTGCTGCTCAAGACATCTGGGAGTAACACCAAGAACACAGGAAGCCCTTGTAGCCCACGCTGAGAAGCTGAACACGGAGAAGGGACCATGATGATGTGAGGAGAAACCAAAAAAGAGAACAGCACCTTTGGCCACTCATTGTCCTGTGTTAAATCATGAGGCTTGATGCAGGTGGGGCTCTAAAAGGCAGCATCAATGGAAATCCCCCCTTCAATGCCAGCTGTGGGACAAAACCTCAGGAAGGCCTTTCAGAGCCCTTCTTCCTCACTTGTTTGCTGCAGAACAAGGTGGGACACAGGCCTAAAAAGGTACATTGATGAAAACATGGAAAGCTAAGCAACACATGCACTAAAATCACATCATCCTCCTGCTGCACTGCTGTGGCATTTCCAAGGAGGCTCGCCCATCTGAGGTGCACCTCAGGGAGCTTCCCTGGGCAAACGTGTGCCTCAGAGGGAGCTGTCTGCTGCAGATGGGAAGGAAGGAAGAAAGGAAGGAAAAGAAAGAAAGAAAGAAAGGAAGGAAGGAAAAGAAAGAAAAGAAAGAAAGAGAGAAAGAAAGTTAGAGAGAAAGAAAGAAAAACAAAGAAAGAAAGAAAGAGAATAGAAGGTACCAGCATCATCGCTGTGGGCCGAGTCCCAAAGTGCTGGAAGGAGTAAAGCAGTGTGCCCAAGTGGGCTGGTCCCAGAAAAACTGAAGTTTTGAGGCAGAGACCAAATAGATCACATGCTGGAGCAGCTATGGGAAGGCAGGCTGAGGAAAACAGAAAAACCACCGCCATTCCAAAACGTGGATGCTTCCTTCTCCCTCCTCCTCTTGCATTCCAACCTCTTTTGCTCTATTTGCCATGTTGTGGTATAAGCCCAGGCAGCAAGCAAGTGCCACACACAGCCATTCTCACTCGATGCCCGGTCACCAGCAGGCTGGCCTGTGCAGAGAATTGGAAGGGTAGAAGCTGGAAAATTGCCAGGTGCAGAAAACAATTGAGCTGCATAGGGAATGCAGAAGCCTCATGCATAGGCCAAGAAACCCCTTTGAACTCATTCCCCATTTCCCAAGGGGAGGCAGGTGTTTCACATCTCCAGGACATCAGGGACCCCTCAAGCCTCACAGTGACTTGAGAAGACAAATGCCATCACTCCAAACATCCTTCCTCCTGCTGGTACCCAGCTTGAAATACTGAGCAGCATGTGGGATGGTCAGGAATATCTCTTTGGCCACTTTGGGTCCCCTGCCCTGGCTGTGTCTCCTGCCAGCCTCGTGTGCAGCATGACCCCAGGGAGCTCTGTCTTGGCAGCTCCTTCCCTAGTGCGGGGTGCCCAGCTAACACAGCCCTTGGCTCACACAGATCCAAACTGCAGAACTTTTCATCCCTCATCTTGGCCTCAGTTCCCATAGCAGAACTCGTGTTCCCAACGTATCGGAAAAATAATATTAGGAGAAATGGGGCAACTGAGAGACTGGATAAAAAGTGCTTTCTAGCCTTATGGCATCAATCTCATAGAAAGGTGAGGCATTAAAGGTGTTACATCCAGTGCCATAGTATCAGAAGCCTTTCCCTTCTTCATTCCGATGCCTTATGTTCGTTTTTTCACTAGTCACATACTTCTGCAAAACTTGTGAGTGTCTTTTCATAGCAATCATTAATTCTTTACTTTCTGCAGCCTTGCCAGAATGCATCATTTTTCAACCAATCATACAGCATTTCTAAATTCACATTGCTGCATCTTCATCTTTTCACTAACTTTAGAACAAGTTCTATTGCTACGTTTGAAAACCTTTTGCTACCTTACTTAACGTATTGCCTGGCTTACATAACTCGTCTTTCTCTTTGCTTAAAACATATTTCCATTTCAAGTGCAAACCTCTATTCCTCTTTCCTGTCTGCTTCACTTTTTAGCTTGTAATTCTAAAGGCCTTCCCTAAAGTCTCAGGTTAAATAAACATTGTATCCATCTCTACCTCTGAGCCTGGATGCACAAGGCCCGGAGAGCTCTCTGGCCTTTGCATTTCCCACAAGCAAATGAGCAAAGAGCTCATTTCCCATTTCCCAAGGTGTAATGGTTTCGTTTGTTTGTTTGTTTCCGGGCCAATGTACCAATAATGTAATAGTTTAAGGTTTGCCAATTTTAATATCGTTACCTTTTGTGGTGAACTAGAATTAGGAGTAAAAGTAAAGCAGGCCAAACACTTACAAAGGGAATAAAGAAAAAGACTTTATTAACTACACAAAGAATAAGAATAATAAATTCAGAGCAGATTTTCAGACCAGCTCTTCTTTCCCCCTTTGTTACAGCTTAACAACATGCAGAGACACTTCCGTCAATTTCTTCCGTAAATTATCTTTTCCAGTTCACTTTAGGGAGAGGAGTTTCTTTTTCTTTAGCTATAAGGATCTTTTACTAAGAGAGGAAATTGCCAGTCCTCTTTTGACTCCACTTGCTCAGGATTCACAGCTGCCCGGGATCTGCTGTCAGGAAACTCCTCCCACTTCACAGTCTGTTCACAACTGAGTTGCAGGCCATGGTAAAAAGTCATGGGGTATTACTTGTAAGGATGAGCTACTCCAAGGCAAAAGTTCTCTTTAGCTCACTTCTCTCTCTGTTTATATATTATTCCCAGGAACAGAGATCCCCCTCTTTTCCTCAGGGCAAAGGATTCTTCAAACCCTTTACACCTTGCTCCACCCCCCCACCACCCCAGGTCTCTCTTTTTTTCCATGGTTTAAAGAAAATGTTTGTGAAGCACAGTCCACCCCTATAACTTACAAAAAAGATATTTCAGCCCACCTTCATGGAGTCTCTTCATTCTCCTTCCATTTAGAAACTTAGCTTTGACTTCATTGACTTTGGTGTATCTTTTCTGTTCTTCTTCCTCTCACCCACGGGAAGATGAAAGGCGGTAAGTCTTATCTGAGCATTGGAAAAAAACTTAAAATCTCCCACAGAAGTTGCAGGAGATGGGCCCGGCCATGCTGCAGCTGTGTCAGGAGCTCAGGCCGCCCAGGCCACGCTGGAGGGGCAGGACGAAAACTGCAAAGTCCAGCCAGAGGAGAAATGGGTGCCAAGGCTCTGGCTCCATGGCTTTCTTCCGGCTCTCACTGCACCCGGCTCCAGCTGCAGGCCGGGGGTTCTCCCTCTGCCTTGCCCAGCACACAAAGCCGTGGGGGGCTCTCCCAAACCGGGCCCAGCTGCCTCCCCCCAGGCCGTGAGGGCGGCCGGGCGGGCTCGGCCACCCCAGGGCTGCTCCCAGCCGGGGCAGGGCAGGGCCCCGCCGAGCCACGGCCGCACCGGGAAAAGGCGAGGATCCCAGCAATGGGCCTCTCCTCCTCTTGACCACTGGGGCCCCTGCTTAAAGACGGGGCCCAGCAGCCTCTGGAGCTTGGCCCTGTGCCTGGCCCGGGCCCCATACTAGAAGGGACCGGTGCTAGGCCAATGCCACACCTTAAGAGGCCGAAAATGCAAGAGAGCGTTCCCGGGGCTTACCTGCTTCAAATGTGATGCACGGAGCAAACCGACTTTTCCAATTCTTTTCTCAGGCTGTCAACAACTAAACCAGCCTCCAATTGGTCCCATCAATCCACAGAGGAAGTTCTCATGGGGAAAAACTTGCTAGTGGGCCCGCCCGCCAGGGTAAAACCAGCACACAAGGGGAGGCAGGTGTTTCACATCTCCAGGACATCAGGGACCCCTCAAGCCTCACAGTGACTTGAGAAGACAAATGCCATCACTCCAAACATCCTTCCTCCTGCTGGTACCCAGCTTGAAATACTGAGCAGCATGTGGGATGGTCAGGAATATCTCTTTGGCCACTTTGGGTCCCCTGCCCTGGCTGTGTCTCCTGCCAGCCTCGTGTGCAGCATGACCCCAGGGAGCTCTGTCTGGGCAGCTCCTTCCCTAGTGCGGGGTGCCCAGCTGACACAGCCCTTGGCTCTCACAGATCCAAACTGCAGAACTTTTCATCCCTCATCTTGGCCTCAGTTCCCGTAGGAGAACGCATGTTCCTGCTGGACACTCACCTGCGCCTGAGCCTGTGGAGAAGCCTGGCTGCCTTCCTCTCTGCCCAGGGCAGCACAGACACTCCCAAACTTTCCCAGCAGCTGCCACACAACCACGGCCACAGCGGCGTGCCCAGCAGTGACACCCCTGCTCTGCTCTGTTTTGCCCTCTTCTGCTCCTCTATTCACAGCTAAAAGCCTGTATCTCCACAAGGAGGTTTGTTCTGGAGGAAGACCTCCACCCACTTCCAAACTGACTCCCAAACCCCATCCCTCTATCTTCCCATGCTTTAGAAACACCTGACCATTCAGACTCAAATTTACAGCTTATTCACAGAAGAAAGGGAAGCTTCCAACACAGTGATGGTTTTACAGTATTTATTTTGACTATCAGCCTAAACTATCTACAAACTACAATCTACAAACTACTCCTTCCACCCTACAAACTCAAAAGAACAACAAACAACAACGGCCTCTTGCACGGCTAGAATCTTCTGTCAGCCATAAACTGCTGCGCTGCCATGATCAGAGGCGTCAGGCTGGAGGTCGGCTTGGCTGAAGTTATAAACGGATGCTGCCCAAAGAGAAAAAGAACAAATGAACTTCTGCTTTCCTCACAGGCTGAAGCAGCCTTTCTCTGGCTACCAGAGACACAGAGAAACGAGGGCAGTCTGTGCACCTCTGTCTCCCTGTCCAGGACTTTCCTGCCACAGGCAAACATGGCTTCCAATTCCACAAATGCATGAAGCCAGAGGTCTGCAGCTTAAGGAGATTTAGTCTAATTGTCATTGCAAGGCTCCTTCCAAGCCATGGCAGGCCGGGATTCTCCTTGTTTTTCCTTTGGAAAGCCCCCAGAATGGAGATTCTTAGGAGCGGGGCCCACCTGACGCCTTGGACTTGAGCAGAGGAGGAGCCCCTGGCAGTGGGTAGCTGGCACAGCCTGTAGCTGCTCTGCCTTTTACCTGCAGAAGTTCCTGGGCAGACCAGCGCCTGTCCTCGTCTGTCTCCAGGCAGCAGTGCAGAAAGTCTCGCAACCAAGCCGACTGCTGCCTGGGCTTCTGCAGCTTCGGGGTGCCCCCGGTGCTGATCAGCTGTCGAGCCTAGAGAAGAAGGCAACGCCACACTCCACCTGTCTCCTTCGCACCCAAAACTGCTCACCCACACCCCGCTGGCCAAGCTGCACTCTCACAAGTGGCCCTTTCCTCCCCGCCAGAGGCTGCGACATGCCTTTCCCACCCCAACCAACTGAACCCAAAGCCAGAGGCAACCACAGCCAGTCCAATGTGCAAAAGCTCCTGCCTTCAGCCCTGATTTCATGGGCTGATTGGGAATCAGGAGCAAATCCATCAGCAAAAGCACACTCGGCTTCTCCGAGGACTGACACCAGCTCTACCGCCGCTTTGGAAGAGGGACTTTGGTCTAACTCTACTCTTCCCAAGGATTCTTCCGTAACATGCAGCTTGGCGCTGCTCACTGCTCCCTTAGGCAAAGCTGCCAGCAAGCAAATGGCATCAGCGTACTTTGGGCCGTTCCTAATTCAAGGGCAAGGGGAATAATACAGGGCAAGAAGCACAAGAGACTATGCAGCCCGGGAGCTATGGTCTTCAGGTGTTACCAAGCTTGGCAGGCAGAAGAACGGGGGCAGATTTTCTTAGAGGGACAGGAGCATCTGAGAGAAGTTGCAGCGCACCGTGCGGGAGGTTTCCATCAGGTAAGGAGGAGCTCCTTCCACCATCTCCATCCCCACGATGCCAAAGGACCAGATGTCCACTTTGGGGCCGTAGGGCTTCCTGGTGAAAATTTCAGGCGCCATCCAGTAAGTAGTCCCGACAGCCGATCTGCGTTTGCTCTGCTCAGCCGTGAGCTGAGCAGCGAGGCCAAAATCAGCTGAGGAGAAAAAACACACTCGGATCAAGCCAGCGTGAAGTAGGAAAGCAAAGAGAAGAAGTCCCCACTCTCCCAGTGCCCAAGAAGGCAGTGTGGAATCCAAAGGGAATGCAAACGGGAATGGCATGCTGGCATTCCTAACAGCTGCAGCTGAGGAAATAGCAGATGGGCCACTTAGCAAAAGCCCCCCGTTTCACACAGTGGCTTTTAGTTCCCTGAAGCTCCAGACTGAAACTGCCTTGCTTGCGTGAGGGCACACACAGCCCAAAGCCCCTCCTGACACCTTCTTCCCTGCCACACCGCCCTGCACCTTGTGGCTGTGCTCTGCGCTTGCAGCAGGGCAGCCTGCACTGCCACAGGCACCACTCTTGGGCAACTGGAAGTCACTCAAATGCACCCCCAGCCCACAGCCCACCACGGCTGGGCCTGCCCTTAACAACACCCACCCAGCTTGACAGATCCATCCAAGCCCAGGAGAATGTTGTGGCTTTTGATGTCTCGGTGGACCACTTGCTTGCAGTGAAGGAAATCCAGGCCTTGCAGGCACTGAGGGAGGAAAAACAAACAGGAGATCTGACTTCGTCCCTCATGCAGTGCAGTGGCACATCTGCAAGACTGACTTGCTGGGGGACGCCGAGCCATGGCAGGCAAGGCTGAGGGGAGGGCAAGAGCTTGCTGCTTCAACATGACGACAGCAGGGCCTTTCTAAGAGAGGGTGTATTCGCTTTGAAAGAGAAAGGGCAATGCTTTTTCTGGCCAGTGCCCTGCAAACACAGACTGAAGGAGCACCGCTGCAGTGCCTGTGCTCTCTCCAGCCAGATGACAGCAAATGCCTTTGCAAATGCCCCTTTGGGTGCAAAGCTCTCCTTGGAGGCTGAGCTCTGGCAGAGTCCTGTGAGTGTCTCTTTGTCTTTGCCACTCGGTTGACACTGTGCCAGCAGCACGGCTGCTCTTACAGGGAAGGAATGCAGCACACACAGGCAGCAGGCAAGTGTTTGCAGAGGCCAACGCAAACAAACGCACTAGAAGAAGGGCCCGCACCTTGGCAGGCCCTCCAGATGCACTTGCCCCCGCTCTGCCAGTCACAAGAGATAGGCAGAAAGGAAGCTCGGAAGATGAAATCAATCCTCCCCTTCCCACCCATTCCACCCAAGCCATGGCAAGCACCAACGCAATCCCATACCTCGCGGGAGACAGCTGCTATCTCTCCTTCTGCCATTTGGATCTCCCTAATGACATCGTGCAAAGACCCTCCGTCCATGTATTCCATCACGAGCCAGAGTTCCTCGTGCACCAGGTAGCTGAAAGGAGGAAACAACCACCTGCAGGTGAACGCGTGCGCTTGCGTGACCTGATGGACCCTTTTGTCCGTGTCTCTCTCTGAGGAAGACAGGACGAAGGGAATAGGCATTCACAAGGCTCTACAGGGCTTGAACTCTGTGCAGTAGAAAAGACTGCTTGGTATGCACAGCTGTGCAACAGGCCATGGGAAATACCATCTCCAGTGCTTTGTCAGAACTCAAGAACCTTGGGGGAAAAATCAAACACCAAACCCAACAGGACAATGGGCACGGAGGGCAGGAACTTGGAGGCTGCTGACGCAGTAAAATTGGGCCGAGACCTGCTCTTTGAAAGCGCACTTCAAACTAGATATGCCGCAAAAGATAAATGCAGCCCCCATGCAAACTCCTCCAAGATGCTGTGGATCAGCCCAGAAAGGGGAAGGAATTAACAGCTCCACCCTCTGCCAGCAACCAAAGGAGTGCTTGAACCTCTGGCTTGCAGCACGTCAGTGACCCTTCACGGCAGAAGAGCAGAACCACTCACCTGTCTACATAGTTCACCACATTGGCGTTCTTATTGTCCCGCATGACCTGGATTTCATTCACGCACAGTTCGTTGCTCTTCACTTGCAACAGACTGATTTTCTTTATGGCCACCTAAAACGACATGCAAACCATGGATCAAAGAAGTCGATGGCACAGGAACACAAGGCCAACAGGGACACTGTGATTTTGGGATGATACAGCTGCGCTGTGCCAAAATGCCTTGGGACTGGACATCAGAGGAACCGGAAGCTGAGCTTGCAAGAGCCCTTTACACTGCTTCCTTGGTCGCCACTCCCAGGACACACAGCCAGAAACCCTTTGCCTTGCAAACCTGGCAGAAACACAGTCTCAACTCTCCAGCTCAAAGCTCTAACCACCCTCGCTGCACCCACATTCTTCCCCCAGGGCCTCACTTTATCATCCCCATTTTGAATTCACGCACCACTTGCAAGCAGGAAACAACTTAGGCCTAGGAAAAATGGAGCAAAACTCCTGGGAAAGCTTGGCCATTTCTAGGGGGCTTGATCATTACTCCGGTGGCCACCGGCATTCTTCACTGCACAACAACAGGGCAAACCCTTACAGATATGACAGATAAAATGCCGCCCTACAAACATCCTGACCGTCCCCCCCAGCCCACCCCACACCCCCCAGAGAAATAAAAACCGACAGATTTTATGGAAAAATTGTTGTCATGATGAGAACATCATTAAGGACACATCAAAAAAAAACAAGGCTAGCACATCCTCACTTCAGCAATTTTCCATTTGTTCTGCTAAAATGCTTTTTAGCCCACCAGTGACATTTGCAATTCCTGACTGATTCTAAAAAGAAATAGCTCATGCCTTGATCCTCTAGCGATACACACCAGGCTCTGAGCAGGGCTTAGGCCCTCGAGAGACTCCTTGCAGACCTCTCTCTCTAAGCACAGTTCCCAAGGGCAGTACTGCACGTGCCTAAGGAACTACCATCAAAATTCCCATGGATTTGCTGACAGCGCGAAAGGAGAACTCGTGAACCGCGAGCCAAAGCCCCAAAGGGCACCGCCATTCTCTAAGACACCGCCTTGCCACTAAGAACCAGCTAGCGTGTCCTCCTCAGAAAGACAGCCCTTGGCCTCCTTGCATTGCTTGCGGCAGCTCAGAAGGACACAGTCTGTCCCCACTGGGCTTGGCAGGCAGACCCTGCTCTGCACTTCAGTTGCCTTTGCAGCAAAGCTCTAGTGGCGACCCAAAGCTCAGGCACAGCTCACAGCACAGGGGAGGGCACTCGAGAGCTGCACAAGCTGCAGCACCGCTTGACACTTACCTCTTCTCCTGTGGCAGTCTCCACTGCCGTGCACACAGTGCCAAAACCCCTAGAAACAAAACAGCAGCAGAGAAAGGAGAAGTCCTTTAGTCCCTGCAGAAGCCAGACACTGTGGCCCAAGGAGGAAAAAGAGGCCAGGGACAAACAGCAAATGCACCGCGACACATTCTGCTCTGGCTCCTTTCCCCCTTTCTCTTTCTGTGTCCGTGCGTGTCTGTGATTTTTCCAGACACACACACACACACACACACACACATGGCCGTTGGGCCTGCTCACAATTCTCCTTGCAGTGGATGTGCCACACTCAGGCACCTCCACACAGGCCTTCTGAGAAGCCTGAAGCCATGTCACAGACATCAGAAGAAAACCTCTCAACACACATCCTTTCTGCAGCTGACAAGGAAAGTAGTCTCCAGCCACAGCTGCAGCCACAGGCAGAGCAGGCACAGGTCTCCACTGCTGCACACACAAATGGAGAAGTGCTCAAAGCAGAAGATCCTCAGACAGCTGCCTTCTGGCTCCAGAGCCATGGGCAGCTGCTTCTCTTGGGTGCAGCAGACACAGGAAGCACTCTACTTTTCAGGGGACTTCTTCTACATTTGGCTCCTCCCAGAGGAAATGTTGCAAATCAATCCCACTGACAGTCCGCAGAGCTGGCTTTCAGTAGGGAATAGCTTGGTGCTTTCTTTGCAGGAAAGGCCGCAACCCCACGGGATCCACGAGGGCTCTCCCCTCAGGCACTCGATGCCTTTTCCTCTAGAGTGCATTGGCATTGGACACGGGCCTGAAGCTTTGGCTTTTGCCACCTCAGCTACAAAAGAGAGCTGCTTCTTTTGTGTCTGCTTTTGGCTTCTAGACTAGCTAGGTGGTCATCCTGACCACTGAACCTTGTTTTCAGCAAAACGCTGGAACAAAGCTTCCTGAGAGCTGTTCCCTGACAGCCCGCAGCTGCTACCTTGACCTTGGAGGCAATGAAGCTTTTCCTCCTTTCATTGCCACGGATCCTGTATCCTTTTGGGACACAGAGAAATGATTTGTCCCAAGAAAAGCGGCAAGAGGGGGAAAGACACTTGAGGGACAGGAGATGTGCCAGGTGCTGCTCCTTGCTGCAGAAAGGACCATTCCAGCATCCAGGTGTCTTTGCCATGCCTTCAGACCACAGCTATCAATGCTGACCAAAACTGAGACATAGCAGCGTCTCAGCGCAGCGTCTGCACAGCTTTGCAGCTTGCCTGACATCACTCCGGCGACAGGTGACAGCAGCAAAGTACACAGCCCCTCCCTTTGAAGAAGCACCTGTGGCTGCACTCACCCTTTGCCAATAATTTCCAGTTCTGTATATTTAGCCTCCGGATCTCCTTCGCTCACCAGCGTCCCTGTAAAAACCCAAAGGAAAGATGCTCACTTCAAAACTGAGATGCCAGCCTGCAGCAGATCACCAAGGCAGCCCCACTCTCTGGCACACTGGGCCCTTTCAACTCCCTCACTGGACAAACAACAACACCATTGCCGCACCAGCACCACCAGCAGCACCACCAAAACAACAGCAGCAGGACAAGCAGCTCTGCAGCACATACGGTCTGCACTAAACTAGAAGCCTAAACTAAAATCTAAGCACGTGGAGAAACAGTCCAAGGACACAGAGATCAGAAGGCCACGACCAAGACAAGTGAGTGTGGTCTATAAAACCCAAACCTTTCTGTTCTTGGCCATGAACACTCTGCGCCATTCAACAAAAGCTGGCATCCTTGCAAGCAGCAAAGGCACCTTGGCTTCTGCAATCAATTTGTATCAACAGCTGCCCGCTCCAGAAGCGGAAGAATAGTGCCCAGTGCTTCCAGCAGAGGCATGATCTCCGCCTTGAAGCAGCACTTTACCTAAACAATGCCTTTCTGGCTTGCAAGAGCAGCAGCAGCAGCTGATGTTGCAACCTATTGCCATGGGCCTTAACAGTGAGGTTCCTCAGCCTTCAGGAGAGGCTATGATCTGAAGATGACCTTGGCTGTGCCCCACAGGAGCTGGGCCCCACAGGAGCTCCCTGAAGTCGCCTCATTCACAAGGTCCCGGCCTCCTGCTCAGCCACAAACCATCTCTCTTTTGCCTTTTGTACTGAGGCAAGCTCAGGCAAAGCCAAAGCACGCCAGGCTGCCCTCAGAGGCAGCAGCAAGAGCCCGCTGTTCCTTCAGCACCTCCAAGCACAACAACAGCTCCTGTGTGGAGGCCGCAGCAGCCGACACTCAGCCCAGCAGGAACTGCAGGTGGGACAGCTCACGCTGACACACGATCACACAGGGCACTGCTCCAGCACACAGGCATCACAAAGGACATACTCAGCAGGGCCAGGCACTCGTCCTCTGTCCTCTCTCTAAGCAGCTGCTCCATGCTGCCCGAGGAACTACTTGTGCTCCAGGTGCACGAGCTGCTCGCGCTTGACTTTCCAGCTTGGGGACAGGAGGCTTCTTCAGAGCCGGCAGCTGCAGCTCGTGCCGGCGCCAGGCCAGAGGAAGTGGAGCTCTGGGACAAGAAACAAATTTGGGTCAGAAACACGCCTGCCACAGATGCCCCTCCAATCCCATTTCAAATGCAAGCCCCTTGGAAGATGCTGCTGGCCACATCCTGGGCTCTTCACCTCTCGGCTTTTGCTGCCCCCTTCTCTCACACAAGGCGCAAATTCCAAAGGCTGCTTTTACCCGATGCACAACATGACCCCAAAGACACCGCTGACCAAAGCAGGCGCTTACTGATGTTGGCTGCTCAGGCCGTGGGCTGACAGCAGGGACAGGTTCATTAGCACCTTCCTCCTCTTCAGCCTCTTCCTTGACTCCACGTTCAGCAAGAGCAGGGGCTGGTGCTGCCCTTGGGCTCTGGGCACAGACAGCAGCGGGAGGGACAGGAAAGAACCTGTCATTCAGAACCTGACAGATATTCAGCTACAGGCCCCTGCTGCAGCTTAGCTGCTCCTTGAGCTCCCCACAGCTGCTGATGAGCAGGGCCAGGTCCCTCCAGGGGACAGTGGCTCCTCCATATCCTGCAAGGCTGTCAAGTGCATCTTTGCACGGCTCTCCTCACCAGAGATAGGGAGCCTGCACAGACACTGGCCACCAAGGGCCTCACTTGTACCCCAGCAACATCCAAAGACACCCTAATGCTACCTCATGTCTCCTGCTAAGAGGAATTCACAGCCCCTATCAGAGTGGTGGGGAACGGATGCCTAAATGTCCAAGTTCCACACCCCTTTCCCAGGGGTGAAACACTCTGCAAGTGCCAGAAAGATTCCAGCCCTCAGCATCTTCAACTACGCAGGGGAGGTGCTGTCTGATCAAAAACTTCCAGCTCTCCTTTGCTCCAGCCACAGGGCCACTCCCAGCTGCCACTTACTGATGCTGGATGCTCAGGCCCCACAGTAGCAGCAGCTGCAGCTTGGTGGGCATCTTCCTCCCCTTTGGCCTCTTCTTCAGGAAGATGCGCAGCCGCAGGAGGCTCTGAGGTTGCTTTTGGGCTCTGCAGACAGACAGCAATGGGAGGGACAGGCAACCTTCTTGATATTCAGCTCTAGAACCCAGATGCACTAAGGAGGAATCATCTGGATTCTAAGTTGCTCAGCCTCCAGCTAATTGCACCAATCAGAGCAGACTGCGCTCTCTTGCACAGGAGAAATTCCATCATGCATTCAAGCAACGAGCAACCCCACTTTCCACTGCTTAAAAGCTCTGAAATGGAACTGGGCAAAACAGACACACATCCTCCACACATTGCTGCTGCTGCTGCTGCTGCTGCTGCTGCTGCAGAGAGCCCGCACTGTACTTTCATTCATCCAAGCAGGCTGGCACTGGACTGCAGCAGGCCCAGCTCACAGCTTGCTCCACAGCTGTCCAATGCTACCAACGCCAAAGGCTCCTTTCCCACTCACCCAAGGGCTGGATTCTCTCCAGGCACGGGCGATGTGACCTGCAACACACAAAGGAAAAAGAACCCCATGCTGTGAGAAAACTGCCCGCTCTGGGAAAACCCACCAAAAAGTCAACCCAAAGCCAGAGCATATTGCTTTCACTCCATGCCTCCAGCAGCAAGCCTCGTGTCACACAGCAAGCAAGACAACAGCACAAAGGATTGCCTCGTGTCTGTCTTTTGTCCTCTTTGGCCACTCAAGCCCCAGAAACCTGAGGCCCATGAAGTCCAAGTTCTGAAACAGTCATTGTTTCTGCCCTGCCCCACCCAGCAGGAGCTACAGCTCGTCTCCTTCCTGTATTTCAGTTTTCTGAAGAGATGCATGCGTCAGTTGCTACGAGCTTGCTGAAAACCTTTGCCCCGTAACACTTCAGCCCAAGCCCTTTAGCCATGGTGGCAGTTCTAATGTGACGCAGCACAGCAGCACCTCCTGTGCCCAGCAGCATACAGGAACTTGTCTGAAATGTCTATTTCAAGGGCCTTTCCCAAGCTGATTCTGTGATTTCCTCACAGAGGGAAGGGCTCTTTCAGCACACAGGAACTGTCAAGTCCCACACACATGTGCTGGGATGGGGGAATGCAGACAAGAAGAGGCTTCCCCTGAGTCCTGGAGAGCAGCGCAGTTTTTCCAAGCGCTCCTTCTAAGCTCTCCCTGTCTTCCCCTCTTAGAAGTTGTCATTCTTGAGCCAGCAAACGCAGGAGATTCCAGACTCCACTGCCACAGGCCATGCCGTGTGGGGAGAAGAAGCCCAGCAGGCTACATTACAAATGCAGCCCACGCCCCGCTGGCTAGAGACACCCCCTTGTCAGCTGCAGCTGCTGACAGCAGCTTTACCCAACAAAAGGCCTCTTCATGGCCTTTGGCCTTCCATCTGCTGCACCGAATAGAAGCGCCTACTTACGTGCCAGGTGGGTGAAAAAGTAGCCAGAATAAGCCACGGTAAAAGCCGTGCAAACTGCAGCACACACTCTCTCCATGGCGGGAGCTATGCTGCTCAAGTCGGCACCAGACAGCACTTGTGGGGACAAACAAAAATCCTGCGAGAGCTCTCAGGGTGCAGCTGGCTGTCAGAGACCTCATCGATCAGCAGGTTGCACCTGCAGGGAGCATGCCAAAGAGCTGCTCTGCCCACTGAGGCCTCCCGTGCCTGGGCACAGCAACTTTGCCTTGACAGCGCTGGGATGCGGCCGCTGACATCACAATAGCAGCTGCTCTAGGCTGCCTTGTGAAGTCACACCGAGAAGCACACCTTCTCACTTCAGCTAAGGCCAAAAGGCACCTGCAAAGTTCTCCTCTGCTACAAAGCAACACAAAAAGCCCGCCTAGTCCATAAGCTGTTGCTCAAGGCATCTGGGAGTAACACCAAGAACACAGGAAGCCCTTGTAGCCCACGCTGAGAAGCTGAACATGGAGGAGGGACCATGATGATGTGAGGAGAAACCAAAAAAGAGAACAGCACCTTTGGCCACTCATTGTCCTGTGTTAAATCATGAGGCTTGATGCAGGTGGGGCTCTAAAAGGCAGCATCAATGGAAATCCCCCCTTCAATGCCAGCTGTGGGACAAAACCTCAGGAAGGCCTTTCAGAGCCCTTCTTCCTCACTTGTTTGCTGCAGAACAAGGTGGGACACAGGCCTAAAAAGGTACATTGATGAAAACATGGAAAGCTAAGCAACACATGCACTAAAATCACATCATCCTCCTGCTGCACTGCTGTGGCATTTCCAAGGAGACTCGGCCATCTGAGGTGCACCTCAGGGAGCTTCCCTGGGCAAACGTGTGCCTCAGAGGGAGCTGCCTGCTGCAGATGGGAAGGAAGGAAGAAAGGAAGGAAAAGAAAGAAAGAAAGGAAGGAAGGAAGGAAGGAAAAGAAAGAAAAGAAAGAAAGAGAGAAAGAAAGAAAGAGAGAAAGAAAGAAAAAGAAAGAAAGAAAGAAAGAGAATAGAAGGTACCAGCATCATCGCTGTGGGCCGAGTCCCAAAGTGCTGGAAGGAGTAAAGCAGTGCGCCCAAGTGGGCTGGTCCCAGAGAAACTGAAGTTTTGAGGCAGAGACCAAATAGATCACGTGCTGGAGCAGCTACGGGAAGGCAGGCTGAGGAAAACAGAAAAACCACCGCCATTCCAAAACGTGGATGCTTCCTTCTCCCTCCTCCTCTTGCATTCCAACCTCTTTTGCTCTATTTGCCATGTTGTGGTTTAAGCCCAGGCAGCAAGCAAGTGCCACACACAGCCATTCTCACTCGATGCCCGGTCACCAGCAGGCTGGCCTGTGCAGAGAATTGGAAGGGTAGAAGCTGGAAAATTGCCAGGTGCAGAAAACAATTGAGCTGCATAGGGAATGCAGAAGCCTCATGCATAGGCCAAGAAACCCCTTTGAACTCATTCCCCATTTCCCAAGGGGAGGCAGGTGTTTCACATCTCCAGGACATCAGGGACCCCTCAAGCCTCACAGTGACTTGAGAAGACAAATGCCATCACTCCAAACATCCTTCCTCCTGCAGGCACCCAGCTTGAAATACTGAACAGCATGTGGGATGGTCAGGAATATCTCTTTGGCCACTTTGGGTCCCCTGCCCTGGCTGTGTCTCCTGCCAGCCTCGTGTGCAGCATGACCCCAGGGAGCTCTGTCTGGGCAGCTCCTTCCCTAGTGCGGGGTGCCCAGCTGACACAGCCCTTGGCTCACACAGATCCAAACTGCAGAACTTTTCATCCCTCATCTTGGCCTCAGTTCCCGTAGCAGAACTCGTGTTCCCACCGTATCGGAAAAATAATATTAGGAGAAATGGGGCAACTGAGAGACTGGATAAAAAGTGCTTTCTTGCCTTATGGCATCAATCTCATAGAAAGGTGAGGCATTAAAGGTGTTACATCCAGTGCCATAGTATCAGAAGCCTTTCCCTTCTTCATTCCGATGCCTTATGTTCGTTTTTTCACTAGTCACATACTTCTGCAAAACTTGTGAGCGTCTTTTCATAGCAATCATTAATTCCTTACTTTCTGCAGCCTTGCCACAATGCATCATTTTTCAACCAATCATACAGCATTTCTAAATTCACATTGCTGCATCTTCATCTTTTCACTAACTTTAGAACAAGTTCTATTGCTACGTTTGAAAACCTTTTGCTACCTTACTTAACGTATTGCCTGGCTTGCATAACACATCTTTCTCTTTGCTTAAAACATATTTCCATTTCAAGTGCAAACCTGTATTCCTCTTTCCTGTCTGCTTCACTTTTTAGCTTGTAATTCTAAAGGCCTTCCCTAAAGTCTCAGGTTAAATAAACATTGTATCCATCTCTACCTCTGAGCCTGGATGCACAAGGCCCGGAGAGCTCTCTGGCCTTTGCATTTCCCACAAGCGAATGAGCAAAGAGCTCATTTCCCATTTCCCAAGGTGTAATGGTTTCGTTTGTTTGTTTGTTTGTTTCAGGGCCAATGTACCAATAATGTAATAGTTTAAGGTTTGCCAATTTTAATATCGTTACCTTTTGTGGTGAACTAGAATTAGGAGTAAAAGTAAAGCAGGCCAAACACTTACAAAGGGAATAAAGAAAAAGACTTTATTAACTACACAAAGAATAAGAATAATAAATTCAGAGCAGATTTTCAGACCAGCTCTTCTTTCCCCCTTTGTTACAGCTTAACAACATGCAGAGACACTTCCGTCAATTTCTTCCGTAAATTATCTTTTCCAGTTCACTTTAGGGAGAGGAGTTTCTTTTTCTTTAGCTATAAGGATCTTTTACTAAGAGAGGAAATTGCCAGTTCTCTTTTGACTCCACTTGCTCAGGATTCACAGCTGCCCGGGATCTGCTGTCAGGAAACTCCTCCCACTTCACAGTCTTTTCACAACTGAGTTGCGGGCCATGGTAAAAAGTCATGGGGTATTACTTGTAAGGATGAGCTACTCCAAGGCAAAAGTTCTCTTTAGCTCACTTCTCTCTCTGTTTATATATTATTCCCAGGAACAGAGATCCCCCTCTTTTCCTCAGGGCAAAGGATTCTTCAAACCCTTTACACCTTGCTCCACCCCCCCACCACCCCAGGTCTCTCTTTTTTTCCACGGTTTAAAGAAAATGTTTGTGAAGCACAGTCCACCCCTATAACTTACAAAAAAGATATTTCAGCCCACCTTCATGGAGTCTCTTCATTCTCCTTCCATTTAGAAACTTAGCTTTGACTTCATTGACTTTGGTGTATCTTTTCTGTTCTTCTTCCTCTCACCCACGGGAAGATGAAAGGCGGTAAGTCTTATCTGAGCATTGGAAAAAAACTTAAAATCTCCCACAGAAGTTGCAGGAGATGGGCCCGGCCATGCGGCAGCTGTGTCAGGAGCTCAGGCCGCCCAGGCCAAGCTGGAGGGGCAGGACGAAAACTGCAAAGTCCAGCCAGAGGAGAAATGGGTGCCAAGGCTCTGGCTCCATGGCTTTCTTCCGGCTCTCACTGCACCCGGCTCCAGCTGCAGGCCGGGGGTTCTCCCTCTGCCTTGCCCAGCACACAAAGCCGTGGGGGTCTCTCCCAAACGGGGCCCAGCTGCCGCCCCCCAGGCCGTGAGGGCGGCCGGGCAGGCTCGGCCACCCCAGGGCTGCTCCGAGCCGGGGCAGGGCAGGGCCCCGCCGAGCCACAGCCGCACCGGGAAAAGGCGAGGATCCCAGCAATGGGCCTCTCCTCCTCTTGACCACTGGGGCCCCTGCTTAAAGACGGGCCCCGGCAGCCTCTGGAGCTTGGCCCTGTGCCTGGCCCGGGCCCCATACTAGAAGGGACCAGCGCTAGCCCAGTGCCACACCGTAAGAGGCCAAAAATGCAAGAGAGCGTTCCTGGGGCTTACCTGCTTCAAATGTGATGCACGGAGCAAACCGACTTTTCCAATTCTTTTCTCAGGCTGTCAACAACTAAACCAGCCTCCAATTGGTCCCATCAATCCACAGAGGAAGTTCTCATGGGGAAAAACTTGCTAGTGGGCCCACCCGCCAGGGTAAAACCAGCACACAAGGGGAGGCAGGTGTTTCACATCTCCAGGACATCAGGGACCCCTCAAGCCTCACAGTGACTTGAGAAGACAAATGCCATCACTCCAAACATCCTTCCTCCTGCAGGCACCCAGCTTGAAATACTGAGCAGCATGTGGGATGGTCAGGAATATCTCTTTGGCCACTTTGGGTCCCCTGCCCTGGCTGTGTCTCCTGCCAGCCCCGTGTGCAGCATGACCCCAGGGAGCTCTGTCTGGGCAGCTCCTTCCCTAGTGCGGGGTGCCCAGCTGACACAGCCCTTGGCTCTCACAGATCCAAACTGCAGAACTTTTCATCCCTCATCTTGGCCTCAGTTCCCGTAGGAGAACGCACGTTCCTGCTGGACACTCACCTGCGCCTGAGCCTGTGGAGAAGCCTGGCTGCCTTCCTTTCTGCCCAGGGCAGCACAGACACTCCCAAACTTTCCCAGCAGCTGCCACACAACCACGGCCACAGCGGCGTCCCCAGCACTGACACCCCTGCTCTGCTCTGTTTTGCCATCTTCTGCTTCTCTATTCACAGCTAAAAGCCTGTATCTCCACAAGGAGGTTTGTTCTGGAGGAAGACCTCCGCCCACTTCCAAACTGACTCCCAAACCCCATCCCTCTATCTTCCCATGCTTTAGAAACACCTGACCATTCAGACTCAAATTTACAGCTTATTCACAGAAGAAAGGGAAGCTTCCAACACAGTGATGGTTTTACAGTATTTATTTTGACTATCAGCCTAAACTATCTACAAACTACAAACTACAAACTACTCCTTCCAACCTACAAACTCAAAAGAACAACAAACAACAACGGCCTCTTGCACGGCTAGAATCTTCTGTCAGCCATAAGCTGCTGCGCTGCCATGATCAGAGGCGTCAGGCTGGAGGTCGGCTTGGCTGAAGTTACAAACGGATGCTGCCCAAAGAGAAAAAGAACAAATGAACTTCTGCTTTCCTCACAGGCTGAAGCAGCCTTTCTCTGGCTACCAGAGACACAGAGAAACGAGGGCAGTCTGTGCACCTCTGTCTCCCTGTCCAGGACTTTCCTGCCACAGGCAAACATGGCTTCCAATTCCACAAATGCATGAAGCCAGAGGTCTGCAGCTTAAGGAGATTTAGTCTAATTGTCATTGCAAGGCTCCTTCCAAGCCATGGCAGGCTGGGATTCTCCTTGTTTTTCCTTTGGAAAGCCCCCAGAATGGAGATTCTTAGGAGCGGGGCCCACCTGACGCCTTGGACTTGAGCAGAGGAGGAGCCCCTGGCAGTGGGTAGCTGGCACAGCCTGTAGCTGCTCTGCCTTTTACCTGCAGAAGTTCCTGGGCAGACCAGCGCCTGTCCTCGTCTGTCTCCAGGCAGCAGTGCAGAAAGTCTCGCAACCAAGCCGACTGCTGCCTGGGCTTCTGCAGCTTCGGGGTGCCCCCGGTGCTGATCAGCTGTCGAGCCTAGAGAAGAAGGCAACGCCACACTCCACCTGTCTCCTTCGCACCCAAAACTGCTCACCCACACCCCGCTGGCCAAGCTGCACTCTCACAAGTGGCCCTTTCCTCCCCGCCAGAGGCTGCGACATGCCTTTCCCACCCCAACCAACTGAACCCAAAGCCAGAGGCAACCACAGCCAGTCCAATGTGCAAAAGCTCCTGCCTTCAGCCCTGATTTCATGGGCTGATTGGGAATCAGGAGCAAATCCATCAGCAAAAGCACACTCGGCTTCTCCGAGGACTGACACCAGCTCTACCGCCGCTTTGGAAGAGGGACTTTGGTCTAACTCTACTCTTCCCAAGGATTCTTCCGTAACATGCAGCTTGGCGCTGCTCACTGCTCCCTTAGGCAAAGCTGCCAGCAAGCAAATGGCATCAGCGTACTTTGGGCCGTTCCTAATTCAAGGGCAAGGGGAATAATACAGGGCAAGAAGCACAAGAGACTATGCAGCCCGGGAGCTATGGTCTTCAGGTGTTACCAAGCTTGGCAGGCAGAAGAACGGGGGCAGATTTTCTTAGAGGGACAGGAGCATCTGAGAGAAGTTGCCGCGCACCGTGCGGGAGGTTTCCATCAGGTAAGGAGGAGCTCCTTCCACCATCTCCATCCCCACGATGCCAAAGGACCAGATGTCCACTTTGGGGCCGTAGGGCTTCCTGGTGAAAATTTCAGGCGCCATCCAGTAAGTAGTCCCGACAGCCGATCTGCGTTTGCTCTGCTCAGCCGTGAGCTGAGCAGCGAGGCCAAAATCAGCTGAGGAGAAAAAACACACTCGGATCAAGCCAGCGTGAAGTAGGAAAGCAAAGAGAAGAAGTCCCCACTCTCCCAGTGCCCAAGAAGGCAGTGTGGAATCCAAAGGGAATGCAAACGGGAATGGCATGCTGGCATTCCTAACAGCTGCAGCTGAGGAAATAGCAGATGGGCCACTTAGCAAAAGCCCCCCGTTTCACACAGTGGCTTTTAGTTCCCTGAAGCTCCAGACTGAAACTGCCTTGCTTGCCAGAGGACACACACAGCCCAAAGCCCCTCCTGACACCTTCTTCCCAGCCACACCTCCCTGTACCTTGTGGCTGTGCTCTGCGCTTGCAGCAGGGCAGCCTGCACTGCCACGGGCACCACTCTTGGGCAACTGGAAGTCACTCAAATGCACCCCCAGCCCACAGCCCACCATGGCTGGGCCTGCCCTTAACAACACCCACCCAGCTTGACAGATCCATCCAAGCCCAGGAGAATGTTGTGGCTTTTGATGTCTCGGTGGATCACTTGCTTGCAGTGAAGGAAATCCAGGCCTTGCAGGCACTGAGGGAGGAAAAACAAACAGGAGATCTGACTTCGTCCCTCATGCAGTGCAGTGGCACATCTGCAAGACTGACTTGCTGGGGGACGCCGAGCCATGGCAGGCAAGGCTGAGGGGAGGGCAAGAGCTTGTGCCTTGCCGACACAAGCAGTGTGTCGACAGCAGTGCCTTTCTAAGAGAGGGTGTATTCACTTTGAAAGAGAAAGGGCAATGCTTTTTCTGGCCAGTGCCCTGCAAACACAGACTGAAGGAGCACCGCTGCAGTGCCTGTGCTCTCTCCAGCCAGATGACAGCAAATGCCTTTGCAAATGCCCCTTTGGGTGCAAAGCTCTCCTTGGAGGCTGAGCTCTGGCAGAGTCCTGTGAGTGTCTCTTTGTCTTTGCCACTCGGTTGACACTGTGCCACCAGCACGGCTGCTCTTACAGGGAAGGAATGCAGCACACACAGCCAGCAGGCAAGTGTTTGCAGAGGCCAACGCAAACAAACGCACTAGAAGAAGGGCCCGCACCTTGGCAGGCCCTCCAGATGCACTTGCCCCCGCTCTGCCAGTCACAAGAGATAGGCAGAAAGGAAGCTCGGAAGATGAAATCAATCCTCCCCTTCCCACCCATTCCACCCAAGCCATGGCAAGCACCAACGCAATCCCATACCTCGCGGGAGACAGCTGCTATCTCTCCTTCTGCCATTTGGATCTCCCTAATGACATCGTGCAAAGACCCTCCATCCATGTATTCCATCACGAGCCAGAGTTCCTCGTGCACCAGGTAGCTGAAAGGAGGAAACAACCACCTGCAGGTGAACGCGTGCGCTTGCGTGACCTGATGGACCCTTTTGTCCGTGTCTCTCTCCGAGGAAGACAGGACGAAGGGAATAGGCATTCACAAGGCTCTACAGGGCTTGAACTCTGTGCAGTAGAAAAGACTGCTTGGTATGCACAGCTGTGCAACAGGCCATGGGAAATACCATCTCCAGTGCTTTGTCAGAACTCAAGAACCTTGGGGGAAAAATCAAACACCAAACCCAACAGGACAATGGGCACGGAGGGCAGGAACTTGGAGGCTGCTGACGCAGTAAAATTGGGCCGAGACCTGCTCTTTGAAAGCGCACTTCAAACTAGATATGCCGCAAAAGATAAATGCAGCCCCCATGCAAACTCCTCCAAGATGCTGTGGATCAGCCCAGAAAGGGGAAGGAATTAACAGCTCCACCCTCTGCCAGCAACCAAAGGAGTGCTTGAACCTCTGGCTTGCAGCACGTCAGTGACCCTTCACGGCAGAAGAGCAGAACCACTCACCTGTCTACATAGTTCACCACATTGGCGTTCTTATTGTCCCGCATGACCTGGATTTCATTCACGCACAGTTCGTTGCTCTTCACTTGCAACAGACTGATTTTCTTTATGGCCACCTAAAACGACATGCAAACCATGGATCAAAGAAGTCGATGGCACAGGAACACAAGGCCAACAGGGACACTGTGATTTTGGGATGATACAGCTGCGCTGTGCCAAAATGCCTTGGGACTGGACATCAGAGGAACCGGAAGCTGAGCTTGCAAGAGCCCTTTACACTGCTTCCTTGGTCGCCACTCCCAGGACACACAGCCAGAAACCCTTTGCCTTGCAAACCTGGCAGAAACACAGTCTCAACTCCCCAGCTCAAAGCTCTAACCACCCTCGCTGCACCCACATTCTTCCCCCAGGGCCTCACTTTATCATCCCCATTTTGAATTCACACACCACTTGCAAGCAGGAAACAACTTAGGCCTAGGAAAAATGGAGCAAAACTCCTGGGAAACCTTGGCCATTTCTAGGGGGCTTGATCATTACTCCGGTGGCCACCGGCATTCTTCACTGCACAACAACAGGGCAAACCCTTACAGATATGACAGATAAAATGCCGCCCTACAAACATCCTGACCGTCCCCCCCAGCCCACCCCACACCCCCCAGAGAAATAAAAACCGACAGATTTTATGGAAAAATTGTTGTCATGATGAGAACATCATTAAGGACACATCAAAAAAAAAACAAGGCTAGCACATCCTCACTTCAGCAATTTTCCACTTGTTCTGCTAAAATGCTTTTTAGCACACCAGTGACATTTGCAATTCCTGACTGATTCTAAAAAGAAATAGCTCATGCCTTGATCCTCTAGCGATACACACCAGGCTCTGAGCAGGGCTTAGGCCCTCGAGAGACTCCTTGCAGACCTCTCTCTCTAAGCACAGTTCCCAAGGGCAGTACTGCACGTGCCTAAGGAACTACCATCAAAATTCCCATGGATTTGCTGACAGCGCGAAAGGAGAACTCGGGAACCGCGAGCCAAAGCCCCAAAGGGCACCGCCATTCTCTAAGACACCGCCTTGCCACTAAGAACCAGCTAGCGTGTCCTCCTCAGAAAGACAGCCCTTGGCCTCCTTGCATTGCTTACGGCAGCTCAGAAGGACACAGTCTGTCCCCACTGGGCTTGGCAGGCAGACCCTGCTCTGCACTTCAGTTGCCTTTGCAGCAAAGCTCTAGTGGCGACCCAAAGCTCAGGCACAGCTCACAGCACAGGGGAGGGCACTCGAGAGCTGCACAAGCTGCAGCACCGCTTGACACTTACCTCTTCTCCTGTGGCAGTCTCCACTGCCGTGCACACAGTGCCGAAACCCCTAGAAACAAAACAGCAGCAGAGAAAGGAGAAGTCCTTTAGTCCCTGCAGAAGCCAGACACTGTGGCCCAAGGAGGAAAAAGAGGCCAGGGACAAACAGCAAATGCACCGCGACACATTCTGCTCTGGCTCCTTTCCCCCTTTCTCTTTCTGTGTCCGTGCGTGTCTGTGATTTTTCCAGACACACACACACACACACACACACACACATGGCCGTTGGGCCTGCTCACACTTCTCCTTGCAGTGGATGTGCCACACTCAGGCACCTCCACACAGGCCTTCTGAGAAGCCTGAAGCCATGTCACAGACATCAGAAGAAAACCTCTCAACACACATCCTTTCTGCAGCTGACAAGGAAAGTAGTCTCCAGCCACAGCTGCAGCCACAGGCAGAGCAGGCACAGGTCTCCACTGCTGCACACACAAATGGAGAAGTGCTCAAAGCAGAAGATCCTCAGACAGCTGCCTTCTGGCTCCAGAGCCATGGGCAGCTGCTTCTCTTGGGTGCAGCAGACACAGGAAGCACTCTACTTTTCAGGGGACTTCTTCTACATTTGGCTCCTCCCAGAGGAAATGTTGCAAATCAATCCCACTGACAGTCCGCAGAGCTGGCTTTCAGTAGGGAATAGCTTGGTGCTTTCTTTGCAGGAAAGGCCGCAACCCCACGGGATCCACGAGGGCTCTCCCCTCAGGCACTCGATGCCTTTTCCTCTAGAGTGCATTGGCATTGGACACGGGCCTGAAGCTTTGGCTTTTGCCACCTCAGCTACAAAAGAGAGCTGCTTCTTTTGTGTCTGCTTTTGGCTTCTAGACTAGCTAGGTGGTCATCCTGACCACTGAACCTTGTTTTCAGCAAAACGCTGGAACAAAGCTTCCTGAGAGCTGTTCCCTGACAGCCCGCAGCTGCTACCTTGACCTTGGAGGCAATGAAGCTTTTCCTCCTTTCATTGCCACGGATCCTGTATCCTTTTGGGACACAGAGAAATGATTTGTCCCAAGAAAAGCGGCAAGAGGGGGAAAGACACTTGAGGGACAGGAGATGTGCCAGGTGCTGCTCCTTGCTGCAGAAAGGACCATTCCAGCATCCAGGTGTCTTTGCCATGCCTTCAGACCACAGCTATCAATGCTGACCAAAACTGAGACATAGCAGCGTCTCAGCGCAGCGTCTGCACAGCTTTGCAGCTTGCCTGACATCACTCCGGCGACAGGTGACAGCAGCAAAGTACACAGCCCCTCCCTTTGAAGAAGCACCTGTGGCTGCACTCACCCTTTGCCAATAATTTCCAGTTCTGTATATTTAGCCTCCGGATCTCCTTCGCTCACCAGCGTCCCTGTAAAAACCCAAAGGAAAGATGCTCACTACAAAACTGAGATGCCAGCCTGCAGCAGATCACCAAGGCAGCCCCACTCTCTGGCACACTGGACCCTTTCAACTCCCTCACTGGACAAACAACAACACCATTGCCGCACCAGCACCACCAGCAGCACCACCAAAACAACAGCAGCAGGACAAGCAGCTCTGCAGCACATACGGTCTGCACTAAACTAGAAGCCTAAACTAAAATCTAAGCACGTGGAGAAACAGTCCAAGGACACAGAGATCAGAAGGCCACGACCAAGACAAGTGAGTGTGGTCTATAAAACCCAAACCTTTCTGTTCTTGGCCATGAACACTCTGCGCCATTCAACAAAAGCTGGCATCCTTGCAAGCAGCAAAGGCACCTTGGCTTCTGCAATCAATTTGTATCAACAGCTGCCCGCTCCAGAAGCGGAAGAATAGTGCCCAGTGCTTCCAGCAGAGGCATTATCTCCGCCTTGAAGCAGCACTTTACCTAAACAATGCCTTTCTGGCTTGCAAGAGCAGCAGCAGCAGCTGACGTTGCAACCTATTGCCATGGGCCTTAACAATGAGGTTCCTCAGCCTTCAGGAGAGGCTATGATCTGAAGATGACCTTGGCTGTGCCCCACAGGAGCTGGGCCCCACAGGAGCTCCCTGAAGTCGCCTCATTCACAAGGTCCCGGCCTCCTGCTCAGCCACAAACCATCTCTCTTTTGCCTTTTGTACTGAGGCAAGCTCAGGCAAAGCCAAAGCACGCCAGGCTGCCCTCAGAGGCAGCAGCAAGAGCCCGCTGTTCCTTCAGCACCTCCAAGCACAACAACAGCTCCTGTGTGGAGGCCGCAGCAGCCGACACTCAGCCCAGCAGGAACTGCAGGTGGGACAGCTCACGCTGACACACGATCACACAGGGCACTGCTCCAGCACACAGGCATCACAAAGGACATACTCAGCAGGGCCAGGCACTCGTCCTCTGTCCTCTCTCTAAGCAGCTGCTCCATGCTGCCCGAGGAACTACTTGTGCTCCAGGTGCACGAGCTGCTCGCGCTTGACTTTCCAGCTTGGGGACAGGAGGCTTCTTCAGAGCCGGCAGCTGCAGCTCGTGCCGGCGCCAGGCCAGAGGAAGTGGAGCTCTGGGACAAGAAACAAATTTGGGTCAGAAACACGCCTGCCACAGATGCCCCTCCAATCCCATTTCAAATGCAAGCCCCTTGGAAGATGCTGCTGGCCACATCCTGGGCTCTTCACCTCTCGGCTTTTGCTGCCCCCTTCTCTCACACAAGGCGCAAATTCCAAAGGCTGCTTTTACCCCATGCACAACATGACCCCAAAGACACCGCTGACCAAAGCAGGCGCTTACTGATGTTGGCTGCTCAGGCCGTGGGCTGACAGCAGGGACAGGTTCATTAGCACCTTCCTCCTCTTCAGCCTCTTCCTTGACTCCAAGTTCAGCAAGAGCAGGGGCTGGTGCTGCCCTTGGGCTCTGGGCACAGACAGCAGCGGGAGGGACAGGAAAGAACCTGTCATTCAGAACCTGACAGATATTCAGCTACAGGCCCCTGCTGCAGCTTAGCTGCTCCTTGAGCTCCCCACAGCTGCTGATGAGCAGGGCCAGGTCCCTCCAGGGGACAGTGGCTCCTCCATATCCTGCAAGGCTGTCAAGTGCATCTTTGCACGGCTCTCCTCACCAGAGATAGGGAGCCTGCACAGCCACTGGCCACCAAGGGCCTCACTTGTACCCCAGCAGCATCCAAAGACACCCTAATGCAACCTCTTGTCTCCTGCTAAGAGGAATTCACAGCCCCTATCAGAGTGGTGGGGAACGGATGAATAAATGTCCAAGTTCCACACCCCTTTCCCAGGGGTGAAACACTCTGCAAGTGCCAGAAAGATTCCAGCCTGACTCAGCATCTTCAACTACGCAGGGGAGGTGCTGTCTGATCAAAAACTTCCAGCTCTCCTTTGCTCCAGCCACAGGGCCACTCCCAGCTGCCACTTACTGATGCTGGATGCTCAGGCCCCACAGTAGCAGCAGCTGCAGCTTGGTGGGCATCTTCCTCCCCTTTGGCCTCTTCTTCAGGAAGATGCGCAGCCGCAGGAGGCTCTGAGGTTGCTTTTGGGCTCTGCAGACAGACAGCAATGGGAGGGACAGGCAACCTTCTTGATATTCAGCTCTAGAACCCAGATGCACTAAGGAGGAATCATCTGGATTCTAAGTTGCTCAGCCTCCAGCTAATTGCACCAATCAGAGCAGACTGCGCTCTCTTGCACAGGAGAAATTCCATCATGCATTCAAGCAACGAGCAACCCCACTTTCCACTGCTTAAAAGCTCTGAAATGGAACTGGGCAAAACAGACACACATCCTCCACACATTGCTGCTGCTGCTGCTGCTGCTGCTGCTGCAGAGAGCCCGCACTGTACTTTCATTCATCCAAGCAGGCTGGCACTGGACTGCAGCAGGCCCAGCTCACAGCTTGCTCCACAGCTGTCCAATGCTACCAACGCCAAAGGCTCCTTTCCCACTCACCCAAGGGCTGGATTCTCTCCAGGCACGGGCGATGTGACCTGCAACACACAAAGGAAAAAGAACCCCATGCTGTGAGAAAACTGCCCGCTCTGGGAAAACCCACCAAAAAGTCAACCCAAAGCCAGAGCATATTGCTTTCACTCCATGCCTCCAGCAGCAAGCCTCGTGTCACACAGCAAGCAAGACAACAGCACAAAGGATTGCCTCGTGTCTGTCTTTTGTCCTCTTTGGCCACTCAAGCCCCAGAAACCTGAGGCCCATGAAGTCCAAGTTCTGAAACAGTCATTGTTTCTGCCCTGCCCCACCCAGCAGGAGCTACAGCTCGTCTCCTTCCTGTATTTCAGTTTTCTGAAGAGATGCATGCGTCAGTTGCTACGAGCTTGCTGAAAACCTTTGCCCCGTAACACTTCAGCCCAAGCCCTTTAGCCATGGTGGCAGTTCTAATGTGACGCCGCACAGCAGCACCTCCTGTGCCCAGCAGCATACAGGAACTTGTCTGAAATGTCTATTTCAAGGGCCTTTCCCAAGCTGATTCTGTGATTTCCTCACAGAGGGAAGGGCTCTTTCAGCACACAGGAACTGTCAAGTCCCACACACATGTGCTGGGATGGGGGAATGCAGACAAGAAGAGGCTTCCCCTCAGTCCTGGAGAGCAGCGCAGTTTTTCCAAGCGCTCCTTCTAAGCTCTCCCTGTCTTCCCCTCTTAGAAGTTGTCATTCTTGAGCCAGCAAACGCAGGAGATTCCAGACTCCACTGCCACAGGCCATGCCGTGTGGGGAGAAGAAGCCCAGCAGGCTACATTACAAATGCAGCCCACGCCCCGCTGGCTAGAGACACCCCCTTGTCAGCTGCAGCTGCTGACAGCAGCTTTACCCAACAAAAGGCCTCTTCATGGCCTTTGGCCTTCCATCTGCTGCACCGAATAGAAGCGCCTACTTACGTGCCAGGTGGGTGAAAAAGTAGCCAGAATAAGCCACGGTAAAAGCCGTGCAAACTGCAGCACACACTCTCTCCATGGCGGGAGCTATGCTGCTCAAGTCGGCACCAGACAGCACTTGTGGGGACAAACAAAAATCCTGCGAGAGCTCTCAGGGTGCAGCTGGCTGTCAGAGACCTCGTCGATCAGCAGGTTGCACCTGCAGGGAGCATGCCAAAGAGCTGCTCTGCCCACTGAGGCCTCCCGTGCCTGGGCACAGCAACTTTGCCTTGACAGCGCTGGGATGCGGCCGCTGACATCACAATAGCAGCTGCTCTAGGCTGCCTTGTGAAGTCACACCGAGAAGCACACCTTCTCACTTCAGCTAAGGCCAAAAGGCACCTGCAAAGTTCTCCTCTGCTACAAAGCAACACAAAAAGCCCGCCTAGTCCATAAGCTGTTGCTCAAGGCATCTGGGAGTAACACCAAGAACACAGGAAGCCCTTGTAGCCCACGCTGAGAAGCTGAACATGGAGAAGGGACCATGATGATGTGAGGAGAAACCAAAAAAGAGAACAGCACCTTTGGCCACTCATTGTCCTGTGTTAAATCATGAGGCTTGATGCAGGTGGGGCTCTAAAAGGCAGCATCAATGGAAATCCCCCCTTCAATGCCAGCTGTGGGACAAAACCTCAGGAAGGCCTTTCAGAGCCCTTCTTCCTCACTTGTTTGCTGCAGAACAAGGTGGGACACAGGCCTAAAAAGGTACATTGATGAAAACATGGAAAGCTAAGCAACACATGCACTAAAATCACATCATCCTCCTGCTGCACTGCTGTGGCATTTCCAAGGAGACTCGGCCATCTGAGGTGCACCTCAGGGAGCTTCCCTGGGCAAACGTGTGCCTCAGAGGGAGCTGCCTGCTGCAGATGGGAAGGAAGGAAGAAAGGAAGGAAAAGAAAGAAAGAAAGGAAGGAAGGAAGGAAGGAAGGAAAAGAAAGAAAAGAAAGAAAGAGAGAAAGAAAGAAAGAGAGAAAGAAAGAAAAAAAAAAAAAAAAAAGAAAGAGAATAGAAGGTACCAGCATCATCGCTGTGGGCCGAGTCCCAAAGTGCTGGAAGGAGTAAAGCAGTGCGCCCAAGTGGGCTGGTCCCAGAAAAACTGAAGTTTTGAGGCAGAGACCAAATAGATCACGTGCTGGAGCAGCTACGGGAAGGCAGGCTGAGGAAAACAGAAAAACCACCGCCATTCCAAAACGTGGATGCTTCCTTCTCCCTCCTCCTCTTGCATTCCAACCTCTTTTGCTCTATTTGCCATGTTGTGGTTTAAGCCCAGGCAGCAAGCAAGTGCCACACACAGCCATTCTCACTCGATGCCCGGTCACCAGCAGGCTGGCCTGTGCAGAGAATTGGAAGGGTAGAAGCTGGAAAATTGCCAGGTGCAGAAAACAATTGAGCTGCATAGGGAATGCAGAAGCCTCATGCATAGGCCAAGAAACCCCTTTGAACTCATTCCCCATTTCCCAAGGGGAGGCAGGTGTTTCACATCTCCAGGACATCAGGGACCCCTCAAGCCTCACAGTGACTTGAGAAGACAAATGCCATCACTCCAAACATCCTTCCTCCTGCTGGTACCCAGCTTGAAATACTGAGCAGCATGTGGGATGGTCAGGAATATCTCTTTGGCCACTTTGGGTCCCCTGCCCTGGCTGTGTCTCCTGCCAGCCTCGTGTGCAGCATGACCCCAGGGAGCTCTGTCTGGGCAGCTCCTTCCCTAGTGCGGGGTGCCCAGCTGACACAGCCCTTGGCTCACACAGATCCAAACTGCAGAACTTTTCATCCCTCATCTTGGCCTCAGTTCCCGTAGCAGAACTCGTGTTCCCACCGTATCGGAAAAATAATATTAGGAGAAATGGGGCAACTGAGAGACTGGATAAAAAGTGCTTTCTTGCCTTATGGCATCAATCTCATAGAAAGGTGAGGCATTAAAGGTGTTACATCCAGTGCCATAGTATCAGAAGCCTTTCCCTTCTTCATTCCGATGCCTTATGTTCGTTTTTTCACTAGTCACATACTTCTGCAAAACTTGTGAGCGTCTTTTCATAGCAATCATTAATTCCTTACTTTCTGCAGCCTTGCCAGAATGCATCATTTTTCAACCAATCATACAGCATTTCTAAATTCACATTGCTGCATCTTCATCTTTTCACTAACTTTAGAACAAGTTCTATTGCTACGTTTGAAAACCTTTTGCTACCTTACTTAACGTATTGCCTGGCTTACATAACACATCTTTCTCTTTGCTTAAAACATATTTCCATTTCAAGTGCAAACCTGTATTCCTCTTTCCTGTCTGCTTCACTTTTTAGCTTGTAATTCTAAAGGCCTTCCCTAAAGTCTCAGGTTAAATAAACATTGTATCCATCTCTACCTCTGAGCCTGGATGCACAAGGCCCGGAGAGCTCTCTGGCCTTTGCATTTCCCACAAGCGAATGAGCAAAGAGCTCATTTCCCATTTCCCAAGGTGTAATGGTTTCGTTTGTTTGTTTGTTTGTTTCAGGGCCAATGTACCAATAATGTAATAGTTTAAGGTTTGCCAATTTTAATATCGTTACCTTTTGTGGTGAACTAGAATTAGGAGTAAAAGTAAAGCAGGCCAAACACTTACAAAGGGAATAAAGAAAAAGACTTTATTAACTACACAAAGAATAAGAATAATAAATTCAGAGCAGATTTTCAGACCAGCTCTTCTTTCCCCCTTTGTTACAGCTTAACAACATGCAGAGACACTTCCGTCAATTTCTTCCGTAAATTATCTTTTCCAGTTCACTTTAGGGAGAGGAGTTTCTTTTTCTTTAGCTATAAGGATCTTTTACTAAGAGAGGAAATTGCCAGTTCTCTTTTGACTCCACTTGCTCAGGATTCACAGCTGCCCGGGATCTGCTGTCAGGAAACTCCTCCCACTTCACAGTCTGTTCACAACTGAGTTGCGGGCCATGGTAAAAAGTCATGGGGTATTACTTGTAAGGATGAGCTACTCCAAGGCAAAAGTTCTCTTTAGCTCACTTCTCTCTCTGTTTATATATTATTCCCAGGAACAGAGATCCCCCTCTTTTCCTCAGGGCAAAGGATTCTTCAAACCCTTTACACCTTGCTCCACCCCCCCACCACCCCAGGTCTCTCTTTTTTTCCACGGTTTAAAGAAAATGTTTGTGAAGCACAGTCCACCCCTATAACTTACAAAAAAGATATTTCAGCCCACCTTCATGGAGTCTCTTCATTCTCCTTCCATTTAGAAACTTAGCTTTGACTTCATTGACTTTGGTGTATCTTTTCTGTTCTTCTTCCTCTCACCCACGGGAAGATGAAAGGCGGTAAGTCTTATCTGAGCATTGGAAAAAAACTTAAAATCTCCCACAGAAGTTGCAGGAGATGGGCCCGGCCATGCGGCAGCTGTGTCAGGAGCTCAGGCCGCCCAGGCCAAGCTGGAGGGGCAGGACGAAAACTGCAAAGTCCAGCCAGAGGAGAAATGGGTGCCAAGGCTCTGGCTCCATGGCTTTCTTCCGGCTCTCACTGCACCCGGCTCCAGCTGCAGGCCGGGGGTTCTCCCTCTGCCTTGCCCAGCACACAAAGCCGTGGGGGGCTCTCCCAAACGGGGCCCAGCTGCCTCCCCCCAGGCCGTGAGGGCGGCCGGGCGGGCTCGGCCACCCCAGGGCTGCTCCGAGCCGGGGCAGGGCAGGGCCCCGCCGAGCCACGGCCGCACCGGGAAAAGGCGAGGATCCCAGCAATGGGCCTCTCCTCCTCTTGACCACTGGGGCCCCTGCTTAAAGACGGGCCCCGGCAGCCTCTGGAGCTTGGCCCTGTGCCTGGCCCGGGCCCCATACTAGAAGGGACCGGCGCTAGGCCAATGCCACACCTTAAGAGGCCAAAAATGCAAGAGAGCGTTCCTGGGGCTTACCTGCTTCAAATGTGATGCACGGAGCAAACCGACTTTTCCAATACTTTTCTCAGGCTGTCAACAACTAAACCAGCCTCCAATTGGTCCCATCAATCCACAGAGGAAGTTCTCATGGGGAAAAACTTGCTAGTGGGCCCGCCCGCCAGGGTAAAACCAGCACACACGGGGAGGCAGGTGTTTCACATCTCCAGGACATCAGGGACCCCTCAAGCCTCACAGTGACTTGAGAAGACAAATGCCATCACTCCAAACATCCTTCCTCCTGCAGGCATCCAGCTTGAAATACTGAGCAGCATGTGGGATGGTCAGGAATATCTCTTTGGCCACTTTGGGTCCCCTGCCCTGGCTGTGTCTCCTGCCAGCCCCGTGTGCAGCATGACCCCAGGGAGCTCTGTCTGGGCAGCTCCTTCCCTAGTGCGGGGTGCCCAGCTGACACAGCCCTTGGCTCACACAGATCCAAACTGCAGAACTTTTCATCCCTCATCTTGGCCTCAGTTCCCGTAGGAGAACGCACGTTCCTGCTGGACACTCACCTGCGCCTGAGCCTGTGGAGAAGCCTGGCTGCCTTCCTTTCTGCCCAGGGCAGCACAGACACTCCCAAACTTTCCCAGCAGCTGCCACACAACCACGGCCACAGCGGCGTCCCCAGCACTGACACCCCTGCTCTGCTCTGTTTTGCCATCTTCTGCTTCTCTATTCACAGCTAAAAGCCTGTATCTCCACAAGGAGGTTTGTTCTGGAGGAAGACCTCCGCCCACTTCCAAACTGACTCCCAAACCCCATCCCTCTATCTTCCCATGCTTTAGAAACACCTGACCATTCAGACTCAAATTTACAGCTTATTCACAGAAGGAAGGGAAGCTTCCAACACAGTGATGGTTTTACAGTATTTATTTTGACTATCAGCCTAAACTGTCTACAAACTACAAACTACAAACTACTCCTTCCAACCTACAAACTCAAAAGAACAACAAACAACAACGGCCTCTTGCACGGCTAGAATCTTCTGTCAGCCATAAGCTGCTGCGCTGCCATGATCAGAGGCGTCAGGCTGGAGGTCGGCTTGGCTGAAGTTACAAACGGATGCTGCCCAAAGAGAAAAAGAACAAATGAACTTCTGCTTTCCTCACAGGCTGAAGCAGCCTTTCTCTGGCTACCAGAGACATACAGAAACGAGGGCAGTCTGTGCACCTCTGTCTCCCTGTCCAGGACTTTCCTGCCACAGGCAAACATGGCTTCCAATTCCACAAATGCATGAAGCCAGAGGTCTGCAGCTTAAGGAGATTTAGTCTAATTGTCATTGCAAGGCTCCTTCCAAGCCATGGCAGGCTGGGATTCTCCTTGTTTTTCCTTTGGAAAGCCCCCAGAATGGAGATTCTTAGGAGCGGGGCCCACCTGACGCCTTGGACTTGAGCAGAGGAGGAGCCCCTGGCAGTGGGTAGCTGGCACAGCCTGTAGCTGCTCTGCCTTTTACCTGCAGAAGTTCCTGGGCAGACCAGCGCCTGTCCTCGTCTGTCTCCAGGCAGCAGTGCAGAAAGTCTCGCAACCAAGCCGACTGCTGCCTGGGCTTCTGCAGCTTCGGGGTGCCCCCGGTGCTGATCAGCTGTCGAGCCTAGAGAAGAAGGCAACGCCACACTCCACCTGTCTCCTTCGCACCCAAAACTGCTCACCCACACCCCGCTGGCCAAGCTGCACTCTCACAAGTGGCCCTTTCCTCCCCGCCAGAGGCTGCGACATGCCTTTCCCACCCCAACCAACTGAACCCAAAGCCAGAGGCAACCACAGCCAGTCCAATGTGCAAAAGCTCCTGCCTTCAGCCCTGATTTCATGGGCTGATTGGGAATCAGGAGCAAATCCATCAGCAAAAGCACACTCGGCTTCTCCGAGGACTGACACCAGCTCTACTGCCGCTTTGGAAGAGGGACTTTGGTCTAACTCTACTCTTCCCAAGGATTCTTCCGTAACATGCAGCTTGGCGCTGCTCACTGCTCCCTTAGGCAAAGCTGCCAGCAAGCAAATGGCATCAGCGTACTTTGGGCCGTTCCTAATTCAAGGGCAAGGGGAATAATACAGGGCAAGAAGCACAAGAGACTATGCAGCCCGGGAGCTATGGTCTTCAGGTGTTACCAAGCTTGGCAGGCAGAAGAACGGGGGCAGATTTTCTTAGAGGGACAGGAGCATCTGAGAGAAGTTGCAGCGCACCGTGCGGGAGGTTTCCATCAGGTAAGGAGGAGCTCCTTCCACCATCTCCATCCCCACGATGCCAAAGGACCAGATGTCCACTTTGGGGCCGTAGGGCTTCCTGGTGAAAATTTCAGGCGCCATCCAGTAAGTAGTCCCGACAGCCGATCTGCGTTTGCTCTGCTCAGCCGTGAGCTGAGCAGCGAGGCCAAAATCAGCTGAGGAGAAAAAACACACTCGGATCAAGCCAGCGTGAAGTAGGAAAGCAAAGAGAAGAAGTCCCCACTCTCCCAGTGCCCAAGAAGGCAGTGTGGAATCCAAAGGGAATGCAAACGGGAATGGCATGCTGGCATTCCTAACAGCTGCAGCTGAGGAAATAGCAGATGGGCCACTTAGCAAAAGCCCCCCGTTTCACACAGTGGCTTTTAGTTCCCTGAAGCTCCAGACTGAAACTGCCTTGCTTGCGTGAGGGCACACACAGCCCAAAGCCCCTCCTGACAGCTTCTTCCCAGCCACACCGCCCTGTACCTTGTGGCTGTGCTCTGCGCTTGCAGCAGGGCAGCCTGCACTGCCACAGGCACCACTCTTGGGCAACTGGAAGTCACTCAAATGCACCCCCAGCCCACAGCCCACCACGGCTGGGCCTGCCCTTAACAACACCCACCCAGCTTGACAGATCCATCCAAGCCCAGGAGAATGTTGTGGCTTTTGATGTCTCGGTGGACCACTTGCTTGCAGTGAAGGAAATCCAGGCCTTGCAGGCACTGAGGGAGGAAAAACAAACAGGAGATCTGACTTTGTCCCTCATGCAGTGCAGTGGCACATCTGCAAGACTGACTTGCTGGGGGACGCCGAGCCATGGCAGGCAAGGCTGAGGGGAGGGCAAGAGCTTGCTGCTTCAACATGACGACAGCAGTGCCTTTCTAAGAGAGGGTGTATTCGCTTTGAAAGAGAAAGGGCAATGCTTTTTCTGGCCAGTGCCCTGCAAACACAGACTGAAGGAGCACCGCTGCAGTGCCTGTGCTCTCTCCAGCCAGATGACAGCAAATGCCTTTGCAAATGCCCCTTTGGGTGCAAAGCTCTCCTTGGAGGCTGAGCTCTGGCAGAGTCCTGTGAGTGTCTCTTTGTCTTTGCCACTCGGTTGACACTGTGCCAGCAGCACGGCTGCTCTTACAGGGAAGGAATGCAGCACACACAGGCAGCAGGCAAGTGTTTGCAGAGGCCAACGCAAACAAACGCACTAGAAGAAGGGCCCGCACCTTGGCAGGCCCTCCAGATGCACTTGCCCCCGCTCTGCCAGTCACAAGAGATAGGCAGAAAGGAAGCTCGGAAGATGAAATCAATCCTCCCCTTCCCACCCATTCCACCCAAGCCATGGCAAGCACCAACGCAATCCCATACCTCGCGGGAGACAGCTGCTATCTCTCCTTCTGCCATTTGGATCTCCCTAATGACATCGTGCAAAGACCCTCCGTCCATGTATTCCATCACGAGCCAGAGTTCCTCGTGCACCAGGTAGCTGAAAGGAGGAAACAACCACCTGCAGGTGAACGCGTGCGCTTGCATGACCTGATGGACCCTTTTGTCCGTGTCTCTCTCCGAGGAAGACAGGACGAAGGGAATAGGCATTCACAAGGCTCTACAGGGCTTGAACTCTGTGCAGTAGAAAAGACTGCTTGGTATGCACAGCTGTGCAACAGGCCATGGGAAATACCATCTCCAGTGCTTTGTCAGAACTCAAGAACCTTGGGGGAAAAATCAAACACCAAACCCAACAGGACAATGGGCACAGAGGGCAGGAACTTGGAGGCTGCTGACGCAGTAAAATTGGGCCGAGACCTGGTCTTTGAAAGCGCACTTCAAACTAGATATGCTGCAAAAGATAAATGCAGCCCCCATGCAAACTCCTCCAAGATGCTGTGGATCAGCCCAGAAAGGGGAAGGAATTAACAGCTCCACCCTCTGCCAGCAACCAAAGGAGTGCTTGAACCTCTGGCTTGCAGCACGTCAGTGACCCTTCACGGCAGAAGAGCAGAACCACTCACCTGTCTACATAGTTCACCACATTGGCGTTCTTATTGTCCCGCATGACCTGGATTTCATTCACGCACAGTTCGTTGCTCTTCACTTGCAACAGACTGATTTTCTTTATGGCCACCTAAAACGACATGCAAACCATGGATCAAAGAAGTCGATGGCACAGGAACACAAGGCCAACAGGGACACTGTGATTTTGGGATGATACAGCTGCGCTGTGCCAAAATGCCTTGGGACTGGACATCAGAGGAACCGGAAGCTGAGCTTGCAAGAGCCCTTTACACTGCTTCCTTGGTCGCCACTCCCAGGACACACAGCCAGAAACCCTTTGCCTTGCAAACCTGGCAGAAACACAGTCTCAACTCTCCAGCTCAAAGCTCTAACCGCCCTTGCTGCACCCACATTCTTCCCCCAGGGCCTCACTTTATCATCCCCATTTTGAATTCACGCACCACTTGCAATCAGGAAACAACTTAGGCCTAGGAAAAATGGAGCAAAACTCCTGGAAAACCTTGGCCATTTCTAGGGGGCTTGATCATTACTCCGGTGGCCACCGGCATTCTTCACTGCACAACAACAGGGCAAACCCTTACAGATATGACAGATAAAATGCCGCCCTACAAACATCCTGACCGTCCCCCCCAGCCCACCCCACACCCCCCAGAGAAATAAAAACCGACAGATTTTATGGAAAAATTGTTGTCATGATGAGAACATCATTAAGGACACATCAAAAAAAAACAAGGCTAGCACATCCTCACTTCAGCAATTTTCCATTTGTTCTGCTAAAATGCTTTTTAGCACACCAGTGACATTTGCAATTCCTGACTGATTCTAAAAAGAAATAGCTCATGCCTTGATCCTCTAGCGATACACACCAGGCTCTGAGCAGGGCTTAGGCCCTCGAGAGACTCCTTGCAGACCTCTCTCTCTAAGCACAGTTCCCAAGGGCAGCACTGCACGTGCCTAAGGAACTACCATCAAAATTCCCATGGATTTGCTGACAGCACGAAAGGAGAACTCGGGAACCGCGAGCCAAAGCCCCAAAGGGCACCGCCATTCTCTAAGACACCGCCTTGCCACTAAGAACCAGCTAGCGTGTCCTCCTCAGAAAGACAGCCCTTGGCCTCCTTGCATTGCTTGCGGCAGCTCAGAAGGACACAGTCTGTCCCCACTGGGCTTGGCAGGCAGACCCTGCTCTGCACTTCAGTTGCCTTTGCAGCAAAGCTCTAGTGGCGACCCAAAGCTCAGGCACAGCTCACAGCACAGGGGAGGGCACTCGAGAGCTGCACAAGCTGCAGCACCGCTTGACACTTACCTCTTCTCCTGTGGCAGTCTCCACTGCCGTGCACACAGTGCCAAAACCCCTAGAAACAAAACAGCAGCAGAGAAAGGAGAAGTCCTTTAGTCCCTGCAGAAGCCAGACACTGTGGCCCAAGGAGGAAAAAGAGGCCAGGGACAAACAGCAAATGCACCGCGACACATTCTGCTCTGGCTCCTTTCCCCCTTTCTCTTTCTGTGTCCGTGCGTGTCTGTGATTTTTCCAGACACACACACACACACACACACACACACATGGCCGTTGGGCCTGCTCACACTTCTCCTTGCAGTGGATGTGCCACACTCAGGCACCTCCACACAGGCCTTCTGAGAAGCCTGAAGCCATGTCACAGACATCAGAAGAAAACCTCTCAACACACATCCTTTCTGCAGCTGACAAGGAAAGTAGTCTCCAGCCACAGCTGCAGCCACAGGCAGAGCAGGCACAGGTCTCCACTGCTGCACACACAAATGGAGAAGTGCTCAAAGCAGAAGATCCTCAGACAGCTGCCTTCTGGCTCCAGAGCCATGGGCAGCTGCTTCTCTTGGGTGCAGCAGACACAGGAAGCACTCTACTTTTCAGGGGACTTCTTCTACATTTGGCTCCTCCCAGAGGAAATGTTGCAAATCAATCCCACTGACAGTCCGCAGAGCTGGCTTTCAGTAGGGAATAGCTTGGTGCTTTCTTTGCAGGAAAGGCCGCAACCCCACGGGATCCACGAGGGCTCTCCCCTCAGGCACTCGATGCCTTTTCCTCTAGAGTGCATTGGCATTGGACACGGGCCTGAAGCTTTGGCTTTTGCCACCTCAGCTACAAAAGAGAGCTGCTTCTTTTGTGTCTGCTTTTGGCTTCTAGACTAGCTAGGTGGTCATCCTGACCACTGAACCTTGTTTTCAGCAAAACGCTGGAACAAAGCTTCCTGAGAGCTGTTCCCTGACAGCCCGCAGCTGCTACCTTGACCTTGGAGGCAATGAAGCTTTTCCTCCTTTCATTGCCACGGATCCTGTATCCTTTTGGGACACAGAGAAATGATTTGTCCCAAGAAAAGCGGCAAGAGGGGGAAAGACACTTGAGGGACAGGAGATGTGCCAGGTGCTGCTCCTTGCTGCAGAAAGGACCATTCCAGCATCCAGGTGTCTTTGCCATGCCTTCAGACCACAGCTATCAATGCTGACCAAAACTGAGACATAGCAGCGTCTCAGCGCAGCGTCTGCACAGCTTTGCAGCTTGCCTGACATCACTCCGGCGACAGGTGACAGCAGCAAAGTACACAGCCCCTCCCTTTGAAGAAGCACCTGTGGCTGCACTCACCCTTTGCCAATAATTTCCAGTTCTGTATATTTAGCCTCCGGATCTCCTTCGCTCACCAGCGTCCCTGTAAAAACCCAAAGGAAAGATGCTCACTACAAAACTGAGATGCCAGCCTGCAGCAGATCACCAAGGCAGCCCCACTCTCTGGCACACTGGGCCCTTTCAACTCCCTCACTGGACAAACAACAACACCATTGCCGCACCAGCACCACCAGCAGCACCACCAAAACAACAGCAGCAGGACAAGCAGCTCTGCAGCACATACGGTCTGCACTAAACTAGAAGCCTAAACTAAAATCTAAGCACGTGGAGAAACAGTCCAAGGACACAGAGATCAGAAGGCCACGACCAAGACAAGTGAGTGTGGTCTATAAAACCCAAACCTTTCTGTTCTTGGCCATGAACACTCTGCGCCATTCAACAAAAGCTGGCATCCTTGCAAGCAGCAAAGGCACCTTGGCTTCTGCAATCAATTTGTATCAACAGCTGCCTGCTCCAGAAGCGGAAGAATAGTGCCCAGTGCTTCCAGCAGAGGCATGATCTCCGCCTTGAAGCAGCACTTTACCTAAACAATGCCTTTCTGGCTTGCAAGAGCAGCAGCAGCAGCTGATGTTGCAACCTATTGCCATGGGCCTTAACAGTGAGGTTCCTCAGCCTTCAGGAGAGGCTATGATCTGAAGATGACCTTGGCTGTGCCCCACAGGAGCTGGGCCCCACAGGAGCTCCCTGAAGTCGCCTCATTCACAAGGTCCCGGCCTCCTGCTCAGCCACAAACCATCTCTCTTTTGCCTTTTGTACTGAGGCAAGCTCAGGCAAAGCCAAAGCACGCCAGGCTGCCCTCAGAGGCAGCAGCAAGAGCCCGCTGTTCCTTCAGCACCTCCAAGCACAACAACAGCTCCTGTGTGGAGGCCGCAGCAGCCGACACTCAGCCCAGCAGGAACTGCAGGTGGGACAGCTCACGCTGACACACGATCACACAGGGCACTGCTCCAGCACACAGGCATCACAAAGGACATACTCAGCAGGGCCAGGCACTCGTCCTCTGTCCTCTCTCTAAGCAGCTGCTCCATGCTGCCCGAGGAACTACTTGTGCTCCAGGTGCACGAGCTGCTCGCGCTTGACTTTCCAGCTTGGGGACAGGAGGCTTCTTCAGAGCCGGCAGCTGCAGCTCGTGCCGGCGCCAGGCCAGAGGAAGTGGAGCTCTGGGACAAGAAACAAATTTGGGTCAGAAACACGCCTGCCACAGATGCCCCTCCAATCCCATTTCAAATGCAAGCCCCTTGGAAGATGCTGCTGGCCACATCCTGGGCTCTTCACCTCTCGGCTTTTGCTGCCCCCTTCTCTCACACAAGGCGCAAATTCCAAAGGCTGCTTTTACCCGATGCACAACATGACCCCAAAGACACCGCTGACCAAAGCAGGCGCTTACTGATGTTGGCTGCTCAGGCCGTGGGCTGACAGCAGGGACAGGTTCATTAGCACCTTCCTCCTCTTCAGCCTCTTCCTTGACTCCACGTTCAGCAAGAGCAGGGGCTGGTGCTGCCCTTGGGCTCTGGGCACAGACAGCAGCGGGAGGGACAGGAAAGAACCTGTCATTCAGAACCTGACAGATATTCAGCTACAGGCCCCTGCTGCAGCTTAGCTGCTCCTTGAGCTCCCCACAGCTGCTGATGAGCAGGGCCAGGTCCCTCCAGGGGACAGTGGCTCCTCCATATCCTGCAAGGCTGTCAAGTGCATCTTTGCACGGCTCTCCTCACCAGAGATAGGGAGCCTGCACAGCCACTGGCCACCAAGGGCCTCACTTGTACCCCAGCAACATCCAAAGACACCCTAATGCTACCTCTTGTCTCCTGCTAAGAGGAATTCACAGCCCCTATCAGAGTGGTGGGGAACGGATGCCTAAATGTCCAAGTTCCACACCCCTTTCCCAGGGGTGAAACACTCTGCAAGTGCCAGAAAGATTCCAGCCCTCAGCATCTTCAACTACGCAGGGGAGGTGCTGTCTGATCAAAAACTTCCAGCTCTCCTTTGCTCCAGCCACAGGGCCACTCCCAGCTGCCACTTACTGATGCTGGATGCTCAGGCCCCACAGTAGCAGCAGCTGCAGCTTGGTGGGCATCTTCCTCCCCTTTGGCCTCTTCTTCAGGAAGATGCGCAGCCGCAGGAGGCTCTGAGGTTGCTTTTGGGCTCTGCAGACAGACAGCAATGGGAGGGACAGGCAACCTTCTTGATATTCAGCTCTAGAACCCAGATGCACTAAGGAGGAATCATCTGGATTCTAAGTTGCTCAGCCTCCAGCTAATTGCACCAATCAGAGCAGACTGCGCTCTCTTGCACAGGAGAAATTCCATCATGCATTCAAGCAACGAGCAACCCCACTTTCCACTGCTTAAAAGCTCTGAAATGGAACTGGGCAAAACAGACACACATCCTCCACACATTGCTGCTGCTGCTGCTGCTGCTGCTGCTGCTGCTGCAGAGAGCCCGCACTGTACTTTCATTCATCCAAGCAGGCTGGCACTGGACTGCAGCAGGCCCAGCTCACAGCTTGCTCCACAGCTGTCCAATGCTACCAACGCCAAAGGCTCCTTTCCCACTCACCCAAGGGCTGGATTCTCTCCAGGCACGGGCGATGTGACCTGCAACACACAAAGTAAAAAGAACCCCATGCTGTGAGAAAACTGCCCGCTCTGGGAAAACTCACCAAAAAGTCAACCCACACCAGAGCATATTGCTTTCACTCCATGCCTCCAGCAGCAAGCCTCGTGTCACACAGCAAGCAAGACAACAGCACAAAGGATTGCCTCGTGTCTGTCTTTTGTCCTCTTTGGCCACTCAAGCCCCAGAAACCTGAGGCCCATGAAGTCCAAGTTCTGAAACAGTCATTGTTTCTGCCCTGCCCCACCCAGCAGGAGCTACAGCTCATCTCCTTCCTGTATTTCAGTTTTCTGAAGAGATGCATGCGTCAGTTGCTACGAGCTTGCTGAAAACCTTTGCCCCGTAACACTTCAGCCCAAGCCCTTTAGCCATGGTGGCAGTTCTAATGTGACGCAGCACAGCAGCACCTCCTGTGCCCAGCAGCATACAGGAACTTGTCTGAAATGTCTATTTCAAGGGCCTTTCCCAAGCTGATTCTGTGATTTCCTCACAGAGGGAAGGGCTCTTTCAGCACACAGGAACTGTCAAGTCCCACACACATGTGCTGGGATGGGGGAATGCAGACAAGAAGAGGCTTCCCCTCAGTCCTGGAGAGCAGCGCAGTTTTTCCAAGCGCTCCTTCTAAGCTCTCCCTGTCTTCCCCTCTTAGAAGTTGTCATTCTTGAGCCAGCAAACGCAGGAGATTCCAGACTCCACTGCCACAGGCCATGCCGTGTGGGGAGAAGAAGCCCAGCAGGCTACATTACAAATGCAGCCCACGCCCCGCTGGCTAGAGACACCCCCTTGTCAGCTGCAGCTGCTGACAGCAGCTTTACCCAACAAAAGGCCTCTTCATGGCCTTTGGCCTTCCATCTGCTGCACCGAATAGAAGCGCCTACTTACGTGCCAGGTGGGTGAAAAAGTAGCCAGAATAAGCCACGGTAAAAGCCGTGCAAACTGCAGCACACACTCTCTCCATGGCGGGAGCTATGCTGCTCAAGTCGGCACCAGACAGCACTTGTGGGGACAAACAAAAATCCTGCGAGAGCTCTCAGGGTGCAGCTGGCTGTCAGAGACCTCGTCGATCAGCAGGTTGCACCTGCAGGGAGCATGCCAAAGAGCTGCTCTGCCCACTGAGGCCTCCCGTGCCTGGGCACAGCAACTTTGCCTTGACAGCGCTGGGATGCGGCCGCTGACATCACAATAGCAGCTGCTCTAGGCTGCCTTGTGAAGTCACACCGAGAAGCACACCTTCTCACTTCAGCTAAGGCCAAAAGGCACCTGCAAAGTTCTCCTCTGCTACAAAGCAACACAAAAAGCCCTCCTAGTCCATAAGCTGTTGCTCAAGGCAACTGGGAGTAGCTCCAAGAACACAGCAGGCCTCTGTAGCTGAACACCTAAGAGCTGAACACTGAGAAGATGAACACTGAGAAATGACCACAATGTCAGTGAGCACAATAGTGATTTTTGGCCACTAATGCTTCTGAGCGAAAAGCAGAACGCCTGGTCCTGCTGGACAGTCTTTAGTTCTAGAAAGTAGAAAACCTAAAGCACTGATTTAATTACACTTAGAGGTCTCTCCAGGGTGCAGAGACAATGTCATGCATCTTTCAGTGCTGTTTACTCAAATAATTTTATATCATACCCATGGGTATTATTTTATCAGGGAAATGCCTTTACCAGGAATGAAAGTGGAATCATTCTGTTTGGCTCACTATATCAGAGAGGCCTTGGGACTGTAGCGCCACTACTTTTTGCCCCCCATTTTCATCCTTCCATGGTCCTTTTTAGGCCACGGGGCTGAGATGGGTGGCGCAGAAGTGACAGCTCTGACCCACAGCTGAAATCATCGGGGCCAGGGTGGCATGTGAGACTGTTTCTCTGCTCCAGTAGAGCAAGGCAACCCAGAGCAGTGATACTGATACCAACAGAGTCCAGTCAAGCCAAAAGGAGCCCAGCAGGGAGGAAGGAAGAGGCAGCCCAGCAGCAGAACCAATCCCCACACACATGCCCAGTGTGGCAGACTGATGGTAGTGGCAGAGCCAAACAGAGCTCTGCCGGCAGAGAGACACCCATCGCAATCACCACTGCCAGCATCACTGCTGCAGAGAGGGAGCAGGAAACTGCCCCTGCAGCTCCAGAGCTGCCCCAGGCACCACCAGCAGCTCCCATCTGCCATCAGAACCACTCTGTAAGCCCTCACCATCTCGTCTTTGCTCCAGGGCCCCATGTTACACTTCATCTTTGTTGGTTAAGGCATTACCTCTTCTGTGAAATTTTCTATTTATTGTTGTGCACTGCTTGCTTTCTTTTTTACTACATTGTAACTCCAACATTTTTAGCCTCTCATAGATTGTTTTTTCCATTGTCCCCTTCCATTGTGTTGGGCATTGGTTCTTTCGCTTTTCCCTCTGTGGAATTTTTCCCATTGTCATGCTAAGATACCTGTTGACTAGGTCCTGGTGGCAAGGGGGAGGGGAGAGAAGAGGGAAACCTCATGAGATTCAAACATCCAGAAGAGGAAGTGTAAGGCTCAGGCTCGCTCCATTTCCCCCACAGAGTTCTGACGAGAAGGACGATCGGCGCCTCTGCCCCATTCCTGCCATCCCAGCGTCGGGAGCCATCCTCACTGCTGTCGGACCCTGCCCTGCTGCCTTCTCGCTGTAACCTGCCATCATCCAGCACTCTGCTGAGCACCAGGACCCACACCGTGAGCGGAGGGCTCTCTCCATCTCTCTCTCTCTCCCCCCCTGGGACAGCGCTGCCATCACCCCCAGCCCTCCTGCAGCTCTGCGGGACCCGCCTGCCCCCAGCACCGGGAACTGCAGCTCAGGGAAAAGGTGCCTGCAGCCAGAAAGGGACTGAGACTGAGTTACTGTTCTGTTTGTGGCTAATTTCATAGCTGTTGTTCTTGTTTGTCTTGTTAGATATACTAGTAAAGAACTGTTATTCCTATCCCCATATCTTTGCCTAAGAGCTTCCTTAATTTCAAAATCATAATAATCTGTAGGAAGGAAGGATCACATTTTTCAGTTCAAAGGGAGGTTTCTGCTTTCCTTAGCAAACACCTGTCTTTCAAACTAGAACACATTTTCATGGGGAAGGAGAGAGGGGAGAGACTAACTCAAGACGAAGACATATAAAGAAGAAAAGGCCTTAGAAATTAAAAACAGCCCTCATGCTGCCTCTTTTGGAAGGAATAAAAGTGCAAGTTTCTTAATATCCAGCCACAGATCTTTGGAGTCTTGACAGCCAAGAAGCACAGGAACCTGGAAACCTTGTTGTGAGAGACTAGAGGAGATTGCTGGCTTAAAACATATCAGGTGCTCATATGTGGGGGAAGGGACAGATCAAGACTTGCCCTGCTGAGGCCATGCCCTGCTCTGCACACTCCTCAGCCCCAGGCCTGTATCCCAGCTCAGCAGAGGGTTCTAATCCCTGGTACACCAGAGGCAATGCTCCATACCTGTGTCTGGAGCCCCTAACCCAGCTCCTAAATGGCCAGGTGAGGGGGAGCCCTATCTGGGGGAAGGCCCCAGGAAAGCCAAAGGGTATTTAAAACAGGATATGTGGCAACCATGTGTCTTTCCCTACCTCCTCTTGGAATTTCTATCAGCTGAACATTACTGGAATGAAGAATAGTAGCTCTGTTGGCTCTTTCCTGTATCTTTTCTGTCATTCTCTCTTTTTTTTTTTCTGATTCTCTCCTCTCAGATTTTTGAGTAACTTAAAATCTAACAGCCCAGCCTTGGAGTTTGTTAAGTTGAATCTGCGAAGGTAATGCGTAATGGAATGTTTTATGTTGATTGGATGCTGCTGTAAATTTTTTGTCAAAGTTCTCTGATTTTCAAAAATTGCCAGTGAAGGTTTTATTGTTGTTCCGACCTCTTGAGAAATATCTTGTCAGTATTTCTGATACTTGTCTAACTCAGAGTATGTGAACAAGTTTAAGTACTTTTAAGTCCTTAAGTGTCTCAGTGAGTGATGATTTTGGGGCCTTACATTTTAATGGGTGCAATAAGCAGGGTACTCTTGAGGTCACATAGGTATTTTATACATCAGTAATTGTTCATCACTTAATAAAGGACAAATAAATTTAGAGTCAAAGCTGCTATTTTCTGGCAGAAATATAATGAAATCCCACAGAGAAACTGATCTGAACTGCTCTCCACTGACAGACTTGCTAAAAGTTTATATAGAAAGCTTGTCCAGCCCTAAAGAGTGATGGGGCTGAGAAAAAACTAACCCCATCTACAGTTATTTGTGGAGACAACATGAACTTTGGTGAAAGAAAATTTAAAAGTCCTAGTATAGGACAAGGCCTGGTATCCATATGCATGTAGGTTTGGCTCAGAGAGATAAAAGTTGCAGAAGAGCTAGAGAAAGAGCTGCATGAGTGGCAAATTGCCTCAGAGCCTGAAACAACACCCAGCCTCAGGCTGGAGCAAGAATTGAATGCTGGGAGGAAGCTTGCCCCCAAAACCTGAGAAACCAGTCAAAGACGCTTGTCCAAAGCCAAAAGCTTTAGAGTTGCCACTCTAAACACTGCTGGGGAAGGCCTGGAACCAGCGTTATCCAGACTCAAGGAAGATGCCAGCCACCCTCACTGTACCATCACCCCCACAGCCCTTGAGAAGGGTTTAATGCATCAAAGTCAAACCCTTCCCCTCGCCCTGAACTCTGCCCACGCCTAAAAAATATGGAGGTGGGATGTCCCGAAGATGATGTCACCTTCCTCCTCTCCCTGGAGGAGAGGTTTGACTCTGCAAAACCAATCTGCTTCCCTCCTTCTCATCCCAAGCCCTGCCCACTGATAAAGAAGGAATTTGCTTATCAGGAGGCAGAGTCCATGGTAGGGATACCTCAGTCTGCAACTGAGTTTGTTGAATTACACAGGAAAACTAGCAGTAATCCCAAACAAAGTGAAATAGAGAATATTTTGAGAATTTCTCTGATGGGGGGATGAAATAAATCTTTTTGAGGAGGAAGCACATGGTGAAAAGCCGTGGTCTTCTGTCCGGGGATCAACCTGGGGAACACCTGTTGTGTGAAAAGTTTGGAGCCCTTTAAGCAGGGAGAACCCTTATCTATCCCCACTCCAAATTGTGCTAAAATTACTGGGAGAGTGTGGGAGGCAGCTGGCCTCCAAGCAATGCATGAGAAACAGCTGATGCCCCGTTGATCTCCGTCTGTGTTTTTGTTATTTATTTCAAAATTTAAGGATCAAGACTGAGAAAACAACATCTCAGCACCACCTCCAAAAAGTGAGTTGGGAGCCGGTGGTGAATTTGAATATCCTGAGGCTCTCTGGAAATAAAATGGGGAATAAATGGTGTTCCTTTTCCCTGTATCACTAATGAAACTTTGCAAACTGCGCCTGCAGTGCTTCCTTCTGGCAGAAGTGGGTACTGAGTCTTGTCTGCCACCAGAGGCTGGAGGCCGAAATGCTAAAGAATCGGTAACCTTTTGGGGAAAATGCTTTTATCACCATGGAAGTGTGTTGTTTTGGTCTCACCAGTAACCCTGAATGTTCAAGTATATCCTCACCAGTCCACAGACTGGGTGTGTCCAGATCTGGAATAAAGAGCCACTTAACCAGAAGTGGAAAGGACTTTTGATCCCATGGCTATGAGATCTACAGCTGCAGATTCCTAAATTATGCTATTAAAGTCAGCTCTGGACACACAAAATTGGATTGTACAGTGCAGTAAACATAACTTCACTGCAGATAAAGCTGCAATGGAACAAGAAGCTCTAAAATGGAAAACATTAGATGGTTCATCTTTCCAGAACAATGTCCCCAGTATGGCAGCATGGCTGTTTGCTCCTGAATTAGTCAACCATCCTAGCAGGACCTTGTACCTAATGACTGTAATAGCAAGTACGGCTTTGAGTGCCAGAGAGGTAAGAGAACAAGAAAGAAATGCGGTTCATGTCCTTTTCCCTAACATCACACACATAGAGCAAATACTATCTGACCCTTGGAAAGGAATTTTGATTTATGAATTCCAGTCCAAATTTGCAAAACACAATGTAACAGAATGTGTAGATCTGATAAAAAAAGAAATAAAAACCTGTTACCTAAAACTGAAAATGTCTCACAAGGATGATTGGCTACTCTAACTTAAGTTTGCCTATATGGTGCTTAGAATCTTCATAAGTATTGTTAAGGTACTGAATAATTTAAATAAGATAACTTTTGCCAAATAAGTTTTATTAATTATTGTCAGTTTCTTGATATCTTCTATTTTTCTTTTTTACGGACTTTCATTGTTGGTTTAATTAAAGGATGTCCTAGTTTGAAAGACAGGTGTTTGCTAAGGAAAGCAGAAGCTTCTTTTTGAACTGAAAAATGTGATCCTTTCTTTTTATAGATTATTATGATTTTGAAATTAAGGGAGCTCTTAGGCAAAGATATGGGGATAGGAATAACAGTTCTTTACTAGCATAACTAACAAGACAAACAAGAACAACAACAGCTATGAAATTACCCACAAACAGAACAGTAACTCAGTCCCAGTGTTTTTTGGCTGCAGGCACCTTTTCCCCGAGCTGCAGTTCCCGGTGCTGGGGGCGGGCGGGTCCTGCAGAGCTGCAGGAGGGCTGGGGGTGATGGCAGCGCTGTCCCAGGGGGAGAGAGAGATGGAGAGAGAGCCCTCTGCTCACGGTGTGGGTCCTGATGCTCAGCAGAGTGCTGCATGGTGGCAGGTTACAGCAAGAAGGGAGCAGGGTAGGGTCCGACAGCAGTGAGGATGGCTCCCGACGCTGGGATGGCAGGAATGGGGCAGAGGCGCCGATCGTCCTTCTTGTCAGAACTCCGCAGGGGAAATGGAGCGAGCCAGAACTTTCCGTTTCCTCTTCTGGCTGTTTGGATATTGAGGGGTTTCCCTCTTCTCTCCCCTCCCCCTTGTCACCAGGACCTAGTCAACAGGTATCTTAGTATGACAATGGGAAAAATTCCACAGAGGGAAAAGCGAAAGAACCAACCCCCAACAAAGGATTACCAAGGAACCTCTTGAGTTTTGTTACATTTTTGACCCCCACCCCTGAGGCAATCCAGACTACTAGGACTATTAAGTCATTTCAGATGACTTCACTGAGAAAAGTTACTCTGATGTCATTTTCTGAAATGCAGTGAAATGATCCCTTTGTGGGTGCCTGTTCCCTTCTCTGCCCCACATGGCAGCCAAAGTGAGCCCATTGCCAGCAGGAGGGGTGTGCAAATGGGAGATATCAAGAGAACAGATGGCCAGCATGGAGCACTGCTATTGTGATGTGAAAATTCTGGTGGAGAAAAGTTCTTATGTCTCATTTTGCAAGCTGAGCTTCCTATCCCCTTTCAAATCCTTTCACAGTCTAGTGCTCTGCCAACTGTGCTTCATATCCATTATGGGAATTCTGACGTTCTTTTGAAGAATCTTTGCCTGAAAGAGAACAGGTCTCACTCGCAGTGCATTGCTCTGTAGGCCTCAGGAAGTCACTTTGTCAGCCCTTTCCCACTTATTGCCCAAAAGACTGAAAACTTAGCCAACAGTGCACCAAGGAGAAGGCAGTTAGGGGCAAAATAATGAGAATTATTGTGTATCTGATGGGATCAAATCAGGTAGCAGGTGGGTAGAAATAAAAGGACCTTAAGCCACCTGTGTATTGCTTAGCTTGACAATCAGGGAGGGGAAGGTGCAAAGAAAGGAAGAGGTAGGAACATATGCACAGAAGTTGAGAGTAGCAAAAAGGGGGGAAAAAAAGTAGTTGGATAAAATAACGACAAAATTAAGCAAGGCTTCTCCTAGTGCTGGATGGTGCATTGGGGGATGGTGTTGGCAGCTTTGGGTTCTCATCCCAAAGCCATCATCTTTTCCCTAAGCCCTAACAGGTCCAGGCAGGCTTTTTGACAGGGTTGTCCCACAGGGCACACAATCAATCATAAGCCTTTGGTTAGCTTGTTTTCAGAGAGAAGAGAGTGATCTCAAGTTTGTTGTAGAAGTTTTCTCTGGGGAGCACAAAAATGCATTTTGAATCCCCGAAGAGATCTGTGGTACATCATCGAATTCTCCTACCACTGTGCAAGGATTTCATTTTAGAAGCTGAAAGAAGCTTTTTATTTTAAATGGATTAATTAAATGTCTAAGTACTTGCAAGCATGCACACTACTGCTATCAGGATCACCTGTCAGCTGGAAAATATATTTAAAGAATCTCTTCTGAAGGGAATGCCATACATTTTAAGGCAGTCTTGTTAGTTTGTTTGCTCATGTGGATCCAGAAGTAATGTGCAACCTCAAGATGAACTAGATTACCTTTAATCAGGGTGGGGATAAAAGACCTATGAAAAATGAGTGTAACAAAGGCTGCTATCATTGGGTTTTGGAGTGTGCTCAGGTACTAGCCATGCCCCACACAGACAGTGGACTCCAACATGCTGTGTTGGTCCAATGAGCTGGACATCCCATTGTGATGTCACCCATACTGTCACCTGGCAATGAACTGTCATGTCTCTAGGGTTGGACTGCAACCTCACATTCCTTGGGGCTTTCATTCAGGCACAGAGAGAACCTGACTCAAGCTGGCTCAGGTCTGATTTCCTGCCATGTGTGTCCACAAAATCTGGAGGATTGAGCACAGGGACAGCAAGTGACCAAGGGTTCTCCATTTTGTTGCAGTGTGTCAGATCCTTTGGTAGGGCCAGTGATGGGGAGCAGCTTCTCAGGACTCCCTGAACTGCCATGGAGAACAGACAGAACCGTGGGGACAGAATGGAGCTGCCCCATTTGCCATGATGAGCAAGAGGGTGTTGCTTATGTGATACCCTGTGGCCATGAATTCTGCATGGGCTGCATCCTGCGTTGGGCAGAGAAGAAACCAGAGTGCCCACTCTGCAGAAGACTGATAGAGTCTGTCAAGTTTTCTCTGCAGGAACAAAAATATCTAGAATGTGTCATCACACCCCAGGGAGAATCACCAGAGACCAGCAGCCAGGCAGAAAAATCTCTTGGCCTCCTGGATGGAAACAGCTGCCAGCGCCCTGGAGCGGTTCCTGTGCAAGGGACACTCTTCCCAGCTGAGCAGGGGCCTGCAGGGATGGAAGCTGTGGGTAGCCTGCTGCCCAAGGTCTGGGCAGAACTTTTCCAAAAAGAAGAACATGTTCTTGACCCCATGCTGCCCTGGCTGCGCCAGAGGCTGGAGGCAATATATGGGTCCCAGTGGTGGCTGGCAGTGAGAGCAGAGAACAGCATCCTGTACACCCTGTGCCTCTGTGGTCCAGATGGGGAGGTCATGGTCCAGATGCTGCAGCCTCTCCTGGAGGAATATACAGGACAGCTGGTTCATGGCGCTGTCAATTTCATTGTGTGCCAATGCAGTGAGGAGGCCCAGAGGCTGCTGTGCTCCCATGCTGCTGGGAAGGAGGACAACAGTCCTGAGGCCAGTTCCTGCTCCATCAGCTCCATCAGCTGCCAGGGAGGGACTCCCACCTGGCATCCACCCCCTGCCAGCAGCCCTGCAGGCTCTGACATGGAGGACCAGCCCAGCACGTCAGAAGCTGCCCTCTGTGCCCTCCACATCCTCCAGCCATCTGTGCCAATTGGTACAGAGCAGGTGCAGCCCCAAAAAGAGCAGGAGGAGATGGTGGTGGCAAGTTCCTCTGCCCAGGGCAGCAGCCAAAGTCCCGCTGCACCTTGTCAGGGCTGGGAGCACTCACACAGGGAGCCCCGGCATCCCACAGAAAGGAGAGCCCCCACTCACGAGGACTCTCCATGGAGTACAGATAGGCCCACAGAGAGAGAGTGGAGCTGCCCCATCTGCCATGATGCTCATGAGGATGCTGCTTATGCGATGCCCTGTGGCCACCAGTTCTGCCTGGGCTGCATCATGCATTGGACAGACAGGAAACCAGCGTGCCCAGTCTGCAGCAGAATGATTTTGATTGTCAAGTTTTCTGTGCGTGAAGAAGATGACTATCTACAGTGTCTTGTCACACCCCCTGGAGAGTTTCCAGAGACCTGCAGTCAAGCAGGAAGAGTTGCCAGCCACTTGAAAAACCATAGCCCCCATTGCTCTGTCCCATCCCTGCCATCTTCTCCACAGGGGACAATGTCCCCAGCTGAGCAGGGGGCTATGAGGCCAGAGGCTGTGGGGGGCCTCCTGCCTGAGGTGTGGGCAGAACTTTTCCAAGGTCAAAAGCATCTCCTAGACCCTATGCTGCCCTGGCTGTGTCAAAGACTTGAAGTAATATATGGGTCCCAGTGGTGGCTGGCAAAGAATGCAGAGGGACACATCCTGCAGGCCCTATGCCTCTGTGGTCTGGATGGGAAGTTGTTGTTCCAGATGCTGCATCCTGACCTTGAGGGATATACAGCAGCACTGGTCTATGGCCTTATTAACGTCATTGTGCATGAATGCAGCACAGAGGCCCAGAGGTTACTGCAATCCTACACTGCTGGGGAGAAGGACCACGAGCCTGTGGCCAGCTCCACTAGCTCCTGGGAGCAAAATCCTGTCTACCCTACAAGCAGCCCTGAAGGCTCTGATATGGACGACCAAACCAGCACCTCACACACTGCCTTCTGCAGAGATACTGACTGTCCCTCCTCTGTGTCCTCGCCTGCAGAGCAGATGAAGGCCCAGGAGGAGCTGAGGGAGGTGGAAGAGGCAGGTTCTGCCCAGGGCAGCAAATGCAGAGCCTCTTCTTCCATCCAAGGCAGAAACTCCTCACATGGGGGGTCCCGGCACTCCCGGAAGAGAAGGGCCCCCGGTGCCCACAGCTCTCCCAGCCCTGCAAGAGGCCACTCCAGTGGTGGCACAATCAAGGCTCCAGCAAATCTTCATTCAAAATACAGGAAATAAATTGTTATTTCCCTGACACAGTCACTGGGTGCTGCTTTCTCTCCCTTCACCTGGGGCCTGCCCTTGATTCCATGACCCTTCACAGTCCAAAGGTCTATGGAACCCCATGGCCCTGTTGGTGGTACCTCCTCCTGCAGGAAATCCTGCTGAAGACATAACAGTGGAAGAGGTTCTGAATGAAAAAGGAACAGTGCATTTACGTAGGAGAATGTGACAAATGAAGGCCAATGGTGCCTATGCACAGATGGAATGAACATGCTGCTCCATGCATTGCCTTTCTCTGTGGCCAAAGGGACAGCTAGGACCCTGTGGTCCCTTGGTCAGAGGGATTTCTGGGCAAACAGGATGGCAGGATGGCTCCTGCCTGCCAGTCATGACAGGCTATGTGACTGAAAGGATGGTCTCCCTTCCAGGGTACAGGGCACTGAAGCTTCAGAGCAGCTTCTCTGAATCCAAACACCACTTCTAGGGATAATCAGAGTTCTATGTCTGATCACAGCACTCAGAACAGATTGGCTCTGGCAAAAGAAAACAGTGGCCTTGATGATGCTTGTAAAGCTACACTTGCATGAAGAAGTGGGCTTCAAGGAAGACACTCTTTAGCTGACCCCTTGAATGATTCTCAAAGTCAGGAAGTGTCTGGCTGATGGAGTGATTCTTCCTCCCTTCCTTATTTCCTCTCTCCCTCCCTACCTCCTTCTCTCTACCCTCTCTCTCTCCCCCTTTGCTCTCTCACTTCCTTCCTTCCTGTCTCCCTTCTTCCCTCTCCACTTTCTCTTCCCTATCTCTCTTCTGCCTCTCTGTCTCACTCAAGAGAACAACTGATGGGACAGCACATCCTACAAAGACCAGTGTCTTGGTCTTCCTGGAGTAGAAAGAAGGTTGTCCCTTGTACTTTATTCTGGAGAGACAACTATAGTTCCTTTGTGTGTCTATGGGATCAGGTTCCATTGCTGGTGTTTTTGAGCAGCACCAATAAAACAGCTGGCCAGGAGCACCAGCTTCCAGAAGCATGGCAAATGTGGTAAGTGGAGAGGGACCTGACACTGTGGGCAAGTGCCAGTGGCAGTGGATAGGAAGGTATTGTGGTTTAACCCAAGTCATCAACCAACCAACCAACTATGCAGCCACTTTCTCACTCCACTACTGGGAGCAGGGGAGAAAGAACTGGAAGAGTAAGAGTTACAAAACTCATAAGCTGACGTAAAGACAAGCAATAGGTAAAGCAAAAGCTGGACACAGAAGGAAAAAAAACAAGGAATTCAGTCACTGCTTCCCATTGGCAGGCCATTCCCATTCCCAGGGAAGCAGGACTCCATCACGTGTAACATTTACTTGGGAAGACAAACATGACAACTCTGTATGTCCTCCCAGTTCTCCTTCCTCACTCTACATGCTGAGCATGACACCATTTTGCAGCTACTGCATCAGAATTCATCTATTCCATCTTTGCTTCCTCTGTGTAACTGAGTGTTCCTGATTGCCCAGAGTTTTTCCTGTGTACTGCCATGCAATAATGAAATCCTCTCCAGCAGAGCCTCCAAAACTTGCCTGAGAGCTACTGAGAGCATTGTCCAAACACTTATTGAACCAATCACCCTCTCGGCGTAGAAACTTCTCCTGAAATCCAACGTAAACCTCCCCAGATACAACTTTATACCATTTCCTTGGTTCTGTCACTGGTCACCAGAAAGAGGAGATCAGTGCCTACCCCTCCACTTCCCTTCATGAGGAAAATGTAGACTGCTAAGGTTTCCAGTGTTTCTTCTTTTGCTTTTTCTTGTTAGGAGGCCTCACTGTGTCCATCAATTTTCCTTCACAGACTGTATCCACACTTGGACTCCTCATTGTTTTTTTATCAGACTTTGTCTCTCTGCATGCTAGATATCCTGAAAGGCTGTATTCATCTTTGTAGCAGTCACTGAATTATGATAGTTTTGTTGAAGTCATTTTCTCTTTCTTGCCAGCTCCAAAACTGTGCTCTCCATAGCAAGTTGTGTATTTCCTTTACCCAGCAGATTTTTCACTTTTCATCCTTTGCTTTTCTCCAGAAGTTGCCCAGTGATCTGTTACTCTATCAGTTTCTTGATCTGCTTCTTTTGTCAGAGCAGTAGCAACTGCTGTGGTATCCCCTCCAGATCTAGAGACCTCTCCACTCAGTAAAGGATTTTATTCTATCCAATCGACTGCTGCAAACTGTGAGATGTAGCCCGAACCCTCCTCTGCAGAAGGACTAACAGTCATTTTCAACATTATTTCATAATGCAGAACCTCTCAAATATTTATTATGCTTACTGTCTCTTCTGTAATATTGATTGCTGTCTCTGCTTCTTTGTCTCTTTCTGCCTTTTCCTTTACTGCACAATCCTGATCTGCTTACTTCTCTGGATGTAGTGCTCTTATGACTCAAAGAGCCAGAGCCTCTCTGGCTCTCTGTGGAGAACATAGAATCACAGCATGGTTGAGGTTAGAAGGAATTTGGCATTGGTGCAAGAGGATTAGGTCAGGGAATACTTCAGCAAACTGGAAATAATTAAGTCCATGGGCCCTGATGTGATGCACCCATCAAATGCTGGGTGTTGAAGGAGTTGGCAGATGTAACTGTGAGGCCCCTCTCAGCAACCTTTGACCAGTCACAGCAGCTGTGGGCACTGCCCAAAAACAGGAGAAAGCAAATGCCACTCCTATCTTCAAAAAGGATCAGAGCCCTCTCCTACCTTTTCCTGTTACTTTGGATGTTGTAAACTGTTCCTTGCAGAATAAAGAACAGAGTTATGTTCACACCAGAAGATCTCTGGATGTGGTTTGCAAGGTTTTTCAGGTGATGCAACAAACCATTTCCCATTTTCTTCTATGACAGAAAAAGGCATATGATTTTGGTGAAAGTTAAATGACATTTTGACCAGTTCTGCTATAAAGTGTATTCTGCTCCCTGTTGAAACTCAGTAAAGAGAGCTGTGCAAATCATTTTGATGCATTAGTCTGGATCTTGAATAATATTTTTGATAATGAATATGTAAAAAGGTTATATCTGTAATGTAAAATCACAAAATTTGTTACCCCAAATCCAGTATTAGATATTTGTTATGTAAATATTGATATAATTTAATGCAATGCCCTGCATTCTTAATCTTTTTTTTATCACTATGACTTTCCAAATGAAAGCTATTTTCATGCAATCTTTAATTAGGGGAGATATTTTCACTATTATGTTCTGTATACTTATCTAGGTTGTTACATCCACACTTGAAGCATTTATGAAATAACCCACTGATTTTGTGTATGGCACTTACAAAGTTACTCATTTTGCTTTGAAGTGGTGTACTGGTTTGAAAAGCAAAACCAGTGAGACTTCAAGTCAGTAATACAATTTTTAATAGGGAAGAGGAAAAAAAAAAAAAAAGAAGAAAAAACAAAATACATGCAATAATAAAAATAAAACCACTGACAGAGTCAGAATACAACCTGATACCCTGTCAGTCAGGGTGCTGGTGCAGTTTTCCTCCAAAGGGTACAGCGATGATGTGGATAAGAACCTGGTTCTTCCTCTGGAATCCAGTGGAGAAAGGCTGCTTTTGGCGTTCTAAACCTCAGTTTTTATCTAGGTAGGAAAGGCTTGGCTCATCCTCCTGGCTGGAGCATCTCCCAATGGGATGAAGTAATCTTATCAGTTCTACAGTAGGACTCAATGGCCCATTAACAGAAGATACTTCCCACAGAGATAAGGATGATCACCCTTATCAGTGATGGCCCATCAACAGAAGACATTTCCCACAGAGATAAGGATGATCACACTTCTCAGATGGTAATAGAATATGTATGTTGTATTGTAAACCAGGACATAATCCACCCCTTATTCTATTACCATCTACATTATACCCAAACCAATACCCTATATATTTACATATAATACAGAATGAAACCCTACACACAGTTCTCTCTTAAAATAAGGTTTCCTTGCGGTACACAGCGGGTTTCTCCATCTTTCTGCATTACCCACCAAGTGTAACCAGGTCCTTGAGCAAAAACAATCCCACTGATTGGTTTGCCTTTGCCTGTGGTGGGATTGATCCAAACAGTCTTTCCTAAAATACCTTTCATGTGTACCACAGGGATTTTGTCTCCATCCACTGTGTGCAGGGGTTCAGATTGGGCAGGACCGGCTCGATTGATGGACCCTCTGGTGTTGACCATCCAGGTGGCTTTTGCCAAGTTCATTTCCCAATTTCTGAAGGTTCCCCCACCGAGTGCCTTCAGGGTAGTTTTAAGGAGTCCATTGCACCGTTCAACTTTCCTGGCAGCTGGTGCGTGGTAAGGGATATGATATATCCATTCAATACCATGTTCTCTGGCCCAGGTGTTGATAAGGCTGTTCTTGAAATGGGTTCCGTTGTCTGACTCAATTCTTTCGGGGGTACCATGCCTCCAAAGGACTTGTTTTTCTAGGCCCAAGATGGTGTTGCGGGCAGTAGCATGAGGCACAGGGTAGGTTTCCAACCATCCTGTGGTTGCTTCCACCATGGTCAGTACGTAGCACTTGCCTTGGCGGGTTTGGGGAAGGGTGATGTAGTCAATTTGCCAGGCTTCCCCATACCTGTACTTTGACCATCGTCCACCGTACCACAGAGGCTTCACCCGCTTGGCCTGTTTGATTGTGGCACAGGTCTCACAGTTCTGGATGACCTGTGAGATGCTGTCCATAGTAAGGTCCACCCCTCGGTCACGGGCCCATCGGTATGTTGCATCTCTCCCCTGATGACCAGAGGCATCATGGGCCCAACGAGCTAGGAATAATTCTCCCTTGTGCTGCCAGTCTAGATCCACTTGTGATATTTTTACCTTGGCAGCTCGGTCCACCTGCTCGTTGTTGTGATGCTCTTCATTAGCTCGACTCTTAGGTACATGCGCATCCACATGTCGAACCTTCATGGTTAGCTTCTTTACTCGGGTGGCAATGTCCTGCCAAATCTCAGCAGCCCAGATGGGTTTCCCTCTGCGCTGCCAGTTGGCCTTTTTCCAGCGATCCAACCATCCCCACAGAGCATTAGCTACCATCCATGAGTCAGTGTAGAGATAGAGCTTTGACCACTTCTCCCGTTCGGCAATATCTAAAGCCAGCTGGATGGCTTTTAACTCTGCAACCTGACTCGATCCACCTTGTCCCTCGGTAGCTTGTGCAACTTGTCGTGTGGGGCTCCATACTGCAGCTTTCCATTTTCGGTTAGTGCCTACAACTCGGCAGGAACCATCAGTGAAGAGGGCATATCGTCTTTCAGTCTCCGGTAGCTCATTGTATGGTGGGGCTTCCTCGGCACGTGCCACTTGCTCCTCCTCTTCAGAAGATAACCCAAAAGTCTCACCTTCCGGCCAGTTTGTAATTATTTCCAGAATCCCAGGGCGATTCGGATTTCCAATACGGGCGCGCTGAGTGAGGAGGGCAATCCATTTGCTCCATGTAGTGTCAGTGGCATGATGTGTGGAAGGAACCTTTCCCTTGAACATCCAGCCCAGTACCGGTAGTCGAGGTGCTAGAAGCAGCTGTGTTTCAGTGCCAATTACTTCAGAGGCTGCTTGAACTCCTTCATAGGCAGCCAAAATTTCTTTCTCTGTGGGAGTGTAGTTGTTTTCAGACCCTTTGTAGCTTCTGCTCCAGAATCCCAGTGGTCGACCCCGAGTCTCACCAGGTACCTTCTGCCAAAGGCTCCAGGATAGACCATGATTTCCAGCTGCAGAGTAGAGCATGTTCTTTACCTCTGGTCCTGTCCTGACTGGACCAAGGGCTACCGCATGAGCGATCTCTTGCTTGATCTGGGTGAAGGCTTGCTGTTGTTCAGGGCCCCAGTGGAAATCATTCTTCTTGCGGGTAACCAGGTAGAGAGGGCTCACAATCTGGCTGTACTCAGGGATGTGCATTCTCCAAAAGCCTATGGCACCTAGGAAAGCTTGTGTTTCCTTCTTGTTGGTTGGTGGAGACATAGCGGTGATCTTGTTAATTACCTCTGTTGGGATCTGACGACGTCCATCTTGCCATTTGACTCCTAGAAACTGAATTTCCTGAGCTGGTCCCTTTACCTTACTTTGCTTAATGGCAAAACCAGCCTTCAGCAGAATCTGAATAATCTTCTCTCCTTTCTCGAAGACTTCCCCTGCTGTGCTCCCCCATACAATGATGTCATCGATATACTGTAGATGTTCAGGAGCCTCACCCTTTTCCAGTGCAGCCTGGATCAGTCCATGGCAGATGGTGGGACTGTGTTTCCACCCCTGGGGCAGTCGGTTCCAGGTGTACTGCACCCCCCTCCAGGTGAAAGCAAACTGAGGCCTGCACTCTGCTGCCAGAGGAATGGAGAAAAATGCATTGGCAATGTCAATGGTGGCGTACCACTTTGCTGCCTTGGACTCCAGCTCATACTGGAGTTCCAGCATATCTGGCACGGCAGCGCTCAGCGGTGGAGTCATTTCATTCAATGCACGATAGTCCACAGTCAATCTCCATTCTCCATCAGACTTGCGCACAGGCCAGATGGGGCTGTTGAAGGGTGAGTGGGTTTTGCTGACCACCCCTTGGCTTTCCAGTTTACGAATCATCTCATGGATGGGAGTCACAGAGTCTCTGTCGGTACGGTATTGCCGACGGTGTACTGTTGTTGTGGCGATTGGTACCTGTTGCTCTTCAACTCTCAATAGTCCCACAGCAGAGGGGTCATCTGAGAGACCAGGTAAGGTATTCAGTTTTCTGATGTCTTCTGTCTCTACAGAAGCTATCCCAAAAGCCCAGCGATATCCCTTTGGGTCTTTGAAATACCCATTTCGAAGATAGTCTATGCCGAGGATGCATGGGGCCTCTGGGCCAGTCACGATGGGGTGTTTCTGCCACCCTTTCCCAGTTAAACTCACTTCGGCCTCTACTACAGTCAGCTGCTGGGATCCTCCTGTTACCCCAGAAATAGAGATTGACTCTTCTCCTACATACCTTGATGGCATCAGGGTACATTGGGCGCCGGTGTCAACCAAAGCCTTATGTTTTTGTGGGTCAGATGTGCCAGGCCATCGGATCCACACAGTCCAGTAGATCCGATTGTCCCTCTCCTCTACCTGGCTAGAGGCAGGGCTCCTCTATTCCTGGTCTTGGTACACGTTGCTCTCTTCCTGTAGATAGGTTCTTGAGGTCCCTTCAAGAGGATCAGTCATATCATCGTTCTGATACTGTTTGGAGTTCTGTGCACGAGAGACTGGAGCAGCGTTGACTCTAGGTGAGCTTCTTATGTTCGGTGTCCCTCTTTTCAGTTCACGTACCCGGGCTGCTAAGGAGGAGGTGGGTTTTCTATCCCACTTCCTCATGTCTTCTCCATGCTCCTGAAGGAAAAACCAGAGGTTACCTCGTGGAGTGTGTCCTTTCTCCCTGGCTGGGAAACGCCGGCTCCTAATGGCAGAGACTCTTGTTGGTTCTGGTGAGATCTGGTAGTTTTCTGCCTTAAGTTCTTTTTTAAGCTTCTGATGGCCCTCTTCAATCAAGCTCCGGACTTGCTCAACCAGCCTTGTTTCCACGGTTGAGACATGGGTACGAAATGGGGCAGTGACAGTGTCCTCATAAATTCTTAGTTTATTGGCCAAGACGCCTACCATGTCCTCACCTTCCCTCCATTGCAGCGTTGCCAGGTAACGGGAGTATATCTCTGGTCCAAGCCGTGCGAATCTCAACCACATCTGTGAGGTGCACCGGACACAGTCTGGGCTCTTAGGAAATCTCTCATCTTCTGAGAAAATGATCTCCAGCACAGCCAATTCCCTCAGGCATCGGATACCTTGTTCCATTGTGCTCCATTTTCCTTGGTGCACCTGGAGATCTTCTTTACAAAGGTATCTGTCCTTCACACTTGTCAACAGTCGCCGCCAGAGGCTGAGGGTTTCTTGGGTTTTCCCGATCCCCTGGTCAATGACCACATCCCGGGACAGAGATCCCAGTTGCCTGGCCTCACTTCCATCCAGAACTGTGTCATTGGCTGCAGCGTCCCAGATGCGGAGCAGCCAGGTCAGGATGGACTCGTTTGCCTGGCGGGTGAATTCCCTCCGCAGGTCACGCAGCTCACCCAGGGATAGAGAGCGAGTGATGATTTCTGGCTCTGTCTCTTCTGCTGGGTGCGAAGGTCCTGCCACGTCCTCATCAGTGACTATGCGAACTGATTTGCTCTTTGATTTCTTCTTCTGAACGGGGGCAACTGCTACTGGTCTGGGCTGTTCTGGTTCGGTGACAGTTTGTGTGGAGATGCTGGTGGCACTTTTGGTTCCTTCTTCCTGGATAAAAGTCTGTGTAGAGACGGATGCTGTTGCTTTTCTTTTGGCTCTTTTCTCCTTTGTGACAGTCTGTGCAGACATGGACGCAGTAGATTTGTTTCTTTTTTCCTCTTCCTCAAGAATACGCTGCACTATACCATGTAGTGTTTTGTTTCTAAGCATGTTGCAGGCTGTGAAGGCTGTGCAGAGAAGACAAAGCAGAACTAACAACAATATTATGCTGTCCTTGGCATCCAGAGAGAACTCAACATTTCCAAAAACTGCTGTGCCATGCCTGAAAGATTGGAAAAAATCATCCTTTTCCCCTCCCCCCAGGGGCTGGGTGCGATTGTTGAGACCCCAGATGTAGCAGCCTAGACTAGGACAAACAAACAAAGTTGAGTATATATTCCGAATGATGTTCATTGCCTCAGAGGTTATCATGCAATAGACATAATAGACCAATAAAGCAATTTTTATACCATACCCTGGTCTACACAGGAGCATTACAACCGGCAGATAGTTCCCCATGTGCGGAAAAATATAGAGAGTAAGATATAAAACCCACGTAAGCATGTTGAGAATCATGGTGAATAGGTGGCTGGCAAAATTCAAAATTGTAATGCTGACTTTTTTCTCAGTACCTTCTTGCCCCACGTTGGGCGCCAATAAATGTACTGGTTTGAAAAGCAAAACCAGTGAGACTTCAAGTCAGTAATACAATTTTTAATAGGGAAGAGGAAAAAAAAAAAAAAAGAAGAAAAAAACAAAATACATGCAATAATAAAAATAAAACCACTGACAGAGTCAGAATACAACCTGATACCCTGTCAGTCAGGGTGCTGGTGCAGTTTTCCTCCAAAGGGTACAGCGATGATGTGGATAAGAACCTGGTTCTTCCTCTGGAATCCAGTGGAGAAAGGCTGCTTTTGGCGTTCTAAACCTCAGTTTTTATCTAGGTAGGAAAGGCTTGGCTCATCCTCCTGGCTGGAGCATCTCCCAATGGGATGAAGTAATCTTATCAGTTCTACAGTAGGACTCAATGGCCCATTAACAGAAGATACTTCCCACAGAGATAAGGATGATCACCCTTATCAGTGATGGCCCATCAACAGAAGACATTTCCCACAGAGATAAGGATGATCACACTTCTCAGATGGTAATAGAATATGTATGTTGTATTGTAAACCAGGACAAGTGGCCACAGCTGCTGGTAAATTGAAGAGCTGGGATTATATTTGGGATATATTAGCTGTATGTCAGAGGGGAGAGAGTTGTGTTTGTAGGTTTAACTTGTAAGCATGAAAATAAATTTATTCTGGTGGCAACATTCTAACTTTGTATTGTTTTGTGTGCATTAGTAAAACATGACAAATAATTCTTATTAAAAACATTTTGGCATTTTGGAGTTCATGCCATTACACAGGTAAATAGATGGGCATATCCAAGAGAAGTTCACCAGCTTACTTAAAGAGCTCATATACACTATAGGAAAACAAAATTGTCTTAAGGTAGCCTTAGATTTTAAATAAACTGTCTTGAACTATAAAAACCAGAGTTACAAAGAGATTTCAAAAAAACAAAGGTAACAGTTTTACAACTTCTACACATGATATGTCAGAATTAGATACTCAAATCATATTGCACTGAACACTGTAGTCTTGCATTTTATTTAATGGAGACTAATGAGACAGGATGATCATGTCAAATAAAAACTGCTCAGTTGTTCAGGTGTTTCACTTAGACAACATATTTGTACTCAGTGATATTTTGTAAATTTTGGGGAGACCTCACCTTGATATTGATCTCCTGAGCACTATCAGAATATAGTGTTATATTACTTTTTACACAGGTAATTTTAGTTCTGAATTTCTGTACATGTAGAACAAGCAATATAGACACCTTGGCAGTATTAATGGATAAAATGGATCCATAGTCACGGGAAAAGATGCTGGCCCATCAGCCTCCACAGAAAGAGGCAGATAAATATGTAAAGTTTAAGTTCCCCTAGCTCAATAAAGAGCTTTCACCTGCCTCTAAATCAAACTGTGGGTTTAAAATTTGAGTATTAAGTTAAAGGGGTTTATTCCTTGTAGTTCATATCATTGTAAGAAAGGTTCTTAGAAAAATAACCTAAATTAAAAGTTTTCTTTGCCTTCTTATATTTCAGTGAGAACATTATACAGGCCATGCAAATAGATGAAAAATTAGTAATTGAAGAGAATGCAACTGAAAGATTATTTATGTATGTTTGCATTTCTGCTTTATTTATAAAGAAGAAATTTAAAAGAAAGGCAAGCTGTACACTCATCAGAGCTAGAATGAGTAACTAAGAATGCCAGGTTGTCTCTAAGATCAGTTATTAATTAATAAAAAATACTCCACACCCTGTATTTTGCTTAAGGCACAGAAGTGGAATGGAGCTTGCTAGTTTAGGTGACTGGGTTGCCGTCCTAACTAAAAAAAATTATTTTAGTGCTTCTGTTCATAATGCCTTTTCTGTTCCTTGTATATTTTTTTTCTGATTTAGAACATTATCAGTAGCAATGTAGTAAGTAGAAGGCTGTCCTAAGTTACAATCCAGAATGTGCCCAAACTCTATTCTATCACCGCGTTCATGAACTGTTAATGGGCCCATCAATGCCTTGCCATGACTCATAGATAACTCCCTTCAGGAACTCTCTCTGTTAATGGACAATCAAGGACCTACTGCATCCAATTGTGATGTGCTCCGCCCAGAGGGAGGAACCTCACATGGATATTATGTGGGATTTGGGCCCTTACCTGCTGGATCTTTTAAAGGCTACCAGACCTTCTGTATGAGATCACTGCTTCATCTGGACTGCTACCACCAGCCCAGGATTTTTCCACCGTTCCAGCTTGGTGCTCTCGGAGTTCCACACCGGAATCTGACTGCCCCAAGTTTTGTAAAGCAAAGCTCCTCAAGGTCCCTAGTTCTGTTTACTTTTAATGCTGTAGCTATTAGTGTTGTTTGTTTGTCTTGCTATATGTATTAGTAAAGAACTGTTATTCCTATTCCCAGACCTCTGCCTGAAAGCCCCTTTAATTTTCTAAATTATAATAACAATTTGGAGGAAGGGGATTTTGAATTCTCCCTTCCAAAGGGAGGCTCTGCCCTCCCTAGCAGATACCTGTCTTTCAAACCAAGACAAAGGCTTAAAAACTAAATCATGCTCTTTATCCTAACTAAATTATTGCTTTGCTTTCACATAAAAAAATCACTTTTGGTCAAAGAGGAAAAGGACCTCACCTCTCAAACATGAAGTGACAGCAGTTTCTGAAGCAAGGAAAACATATTTGATATATCAGAAGAATAGGAGATACAAGATGGCAAAGATGCTTTCATCTGTGTTTTCCATGTTCAGGGGGAAATAATCTGCTGCAAAAGTTTGATTCATTCCTCTTTCTCAATGAGAAAAAAAAAGGTCAACTTCTAGTAGCTAGGTTGGCTAAAGTGTGGCTTCCCTTCTAATTCATGCTTGGACATAATAACAGTATAAAAACAGTAATAAAAGTTTGTGGTAGCTTGAATTGCAGCTGTCTACATCTATTAGCTAAATAGCACACATACATGTAGTAGACCTTTATTGAAATGTAATAAAACTGCATAACTCCAATTGCAGTAAGTTTATGTGCTGTCACACACAGCTAGCCAGGTGAAGTGCCACCACATTTGTTGCCTTGTATAAAAGCAAAATTTCCTTTTTGTATAGAATTTACACAGTGGTGTGGTTATGTTTTGTATTTGTCAAAGATTATGAAACAGTCTGCAGCCCCTCAGCTACTGTTTCATTTATTTATGTATATGGGTGTGATTCTTTCTGCTGTTTTTTCCTCTCTCCTTTTTCTCTCACCTCCTTTATGTCTGTTGTGAGAAAGAAATATGTGTGAACTCCTTTCTGACCTGGAAGGTTCTTCCACCTCTCTTTGCTGCCCTGTCTCCCTTTCCACCTCTATATAATGCTTTCCACTTTCCTACTATTGAAAATTCAACATTTTGTACACTCAGGTTGTGTAACTTTACTTCCTGTCTGCTCCCTGTATAGGGCCACAGTATGAGTTTTTAACATTTAAAAACTGTGGTTCATAAGAATTTTATGCTTTTTATACTGCAATGCTATCTGCACTCAGCTAAATTGGGATCTGTGATGCCATTGGCTGTCCGTGCTTAGGTAACAATAAATAGTTCCAAAATCATTTGAGCAGAAATAATGAGATGAAAGGATATGAAAATAATTTGATAAAGCATAATGTAATTAATAAGATGTTGACTCTGTAACACTGACTGTGCAACTAAGTACTTATGCCTGCATCAAGAATGTCCTTGGAACTGAAAACGGTGTGACATATTGGTCAATGGAGTCAGTAGTTGCTAGAATTCTTTTTCAATATACATGTTAAGTTGCCATTCATGCAGTTACACACCTCTGTTTTTGCTCCTTCTCCTCTGTATTCTAATTTTGGCAGACATCACCTCTCTTTCCCTCTGATGAGCTCACGATAAAGGGTGGAACTTTCTTTGCTGCAACCTTTCACAGCTGCCTTTGATCCTTCTGCTCCACAACGTCAGGAGGAATCTGAGCTCCCCTTTCTCTAATCACCAGAGCTAAGGCAGCAAATCCTTCTATTCCTGCACCTCACCAGTGATTAGTCTTTGCTCTGAAGATAACAGACTGCATATCTCATATCCTGCTGTATATAAGCGCCACTTCTGAGGTCATGAACACCAGCTCCCTAGCCTTCTAAATGCATCCTAGATTTTATAGGATGTTTTTCCTTTTGCAACGCGTAAAACCTGAAGTAATTTCATCTGTCTATTTCTGTTCTGTTTCTTTGTATGATTTTTTTATAAATAAGGTACTGTAAAAAAATCACAATAAGATACTGTAAAAAAATGTCTGCAAAAATGTTCAACTTACACCTTCACCACCACTATGCAGACTTCTTTTCTGGCATAGATAGATGATGTCTGAGAGACAAGGAACACTTGAGTACTGCTGTTGTCCTCTGTAGGAATAATACCTAGGAATGTGAATGTAATTTCTTATTCATGTATGCATTTTTTATACCCTGAAATCGAACTTGGAGATTCTTCTCTAACTGTTCATGAAGGATACAAGACAATTATTTTCTTACAAGCTATATTTCTTCATATGTTTAGTTTAGTATAGGTGACAGTGAATTCTTAACGACTGCTGAACTACATCAAAAGTATGGGGTTCTGGACTGTATTCTGAGCCCCAGAGGTTCCCTTTCAGTAAACAGGTAAGTGCTTGATGCTTTGAGGGAGACATTATATATAATTTGTTAGTTAAGTAAGTTGCACAGATAAGATTTCCACTCAATGTTGAAGTTGTCATATATTTTAGTAAAAGGTACTTTTATGAAAATACTTGCTTGAAGAGGCACATTTGTATTCTTCCTTAAAGGGAAAAATAAATAAAGGGCCTCTGGTGAATTCTGTTCTTTGTGTCCAAATTAGTCTCTCTCTGTATTTCTGAGAGAATTGTAATTCCTTGCTCATGGACACAAAAGTATGTAGAAATATATCAAATTTAAGCTTGTGTAGCTTCAACCACATTAAACTGTCATGTAAGTGTGATAGTTTAAGTGCTAATCAAAAAGAGCTTGTTGATAAAATACCAAAGCGCTTGTCAATGTTTTTACATTTGAACAAATACTTTTGGGGAGTGTAGCAAAAAAAAAAAAAGCTGGTTCGCACTGATGGTGAAATGTATGATTGAAGGATAAAAACTTTAATTTTAATATCCAGTGAAAGCAGAAATTGGGGAATTCACTATATTTGTGATCTGCATATATATTAACTCCACCTGCTTATTTGTTTTCTAGATTCATTCTTTAGCAGCTTATGTGTAGTTATCATTAAAGCCATCTTGATATTTTTCCTTGCACAGAGTATATAGATTGTGGTACAGAAGGTTTTTCACTCCTGTTTTGGTGTTGTGTCCCTCCCTTACAGTATCAAGAGAGCTGTCTTGTGCCAAAATGTCTTTTCATGCTGCTCTTTACAACCAAACTTGCTCTCCTCTTGCCTAACTAAAACTCCATAAATGGAGTATAGATATGGTGGGTAAATAAATATGCTTCTAATCACACAGACACATAGCCAAGATGGAAGATTTCCTGTTAGGTTTGTGTTGGGAGGAACGGGTTAAAGCTGGGAAGACTGTTGAGAAAGATTGTAAATCACTCAAGTGACCTTGCGGCTGGAAATAACTCTTTATAAGCCTCTGAGAACCACAGTCGAATGATCCTGTAGACTGAACCATCTCTTCTTGTGTGCCTCTGCCTGGTGCTGCTTTGGTGATCCCCTCATTACAAAGGTAAATAGAAATACATTTATTGTTTTTGTTCTAACAGCAAGTTTGTAGCTGTTCTGGCTGCTTGCCTGTGTCAACTCACAGTTTGAAATACCAATAACATCTTTAAAACTTAAGTAACTTTATAGAATTAAATAAGTATCTGTCCCATTAGAAGTGAGACATATTCATGCTTTATGAATACATGAGACAGGGTCCTCATGTTGCAAATCCTTCATCTCTTTTTCTACTGCATGGATTTCAGGTGTCTGTGTACGTCAAATCTGTGATGGTATTTGCCATTCAGTTTCATAAAGTCCTGGCAGAATTCTTCTGGCAGACCACATCCTTACTGGTCTGTCTAACTTAGCATCAGCAGCAAAGTTGCTCATCTCAGCCTTCATAAGATTCCCTTTTTTTCCAGAAGGTTACGTTTAGGAATATACTGGATAGCCCAGGTCCCAGCACTGATCTCTGCAGAACCACAGTGGCAAGCTTCCTCCATTCCAGGAGTTAACCATTAACTCATACTCCCTTCTCCCATTTCCTTCCCATCTGTTAATTATTTATCAACCGTAAGAGTGAAGGTCTTATTTTAGGCTTCAGCCTTCTTTTAAAGCTTAAGGTTTCTTTCAAAATAAGTCTGCTTTAGGAGACTTGGAGAGAAGCCTTTTGGAAATCCCATAGACTCTATTATTTAGATCCTCATTGCTTACTGATCCTTTTAAAGGCTTTAAAAGCTTTTCCCTGCAATAATAAACAAGGCCAAAGCTAGCAGTACATTTTAGAAATGTGTATGATGAGGCAAGTACCAGGTTATTACTGTGTATGGTATGTAATCCAAAAAACAGTGTTTAGACATCTGGGTCACCAAGCTATGTTAATTACTCCTAATAAAGGGTTTTATGTCTTAACTAAAGCTTTACCATCTGGATTAATTAATTTTTCAAGGTATGTAATCATAACTATGTGATAAATACATAGCTTATGGACTTCAGGGGTTTATTATAATTATTTCAAGGCAAATTGTAAATATGTTATGAAAATGATAAAATACGAAGTGAAAAACACTTCAAATATATAAAAACTTTGGTATCCAAAATAATGCAAACATAAACAGGACCACTTAACTAAACATACGAATTAATTATTTTCCAGTGTCTTTAATTCTAAGTGCATTTTGATCTACCCAATATGGTACTGGCGATTGTTCTTCTTAGGTCAGATCTCCTTAATGCAAGATATTAGGAAGACACTACTGTAAAGGTATTTTCAGAGGTAACTTATTTTTTAAGAACACCTTCTTTTTTATTAAATGAAGGAATAACTCTTTAACACTTTTATTTACTTTGCATTTGTACAGTTTGTTTCCAGGGTCCATGATTGATAAGTTGTGAGCATTTGAAGGTTTTATTAAAATTTATACCTTAAAAACAATCACTGTTTGGAATTTTAAACCTTGTAAAAGAAGAAACTGAAGCATACTGTGAACAAGTTGATAGCCAATACTGACAACGTAAATAAAACTCTTACATCATTTATGCTGTTTTGTACTCAGCTGCAGATTATGTGGCGAATGTAGAAAGCCCTTTGCAGAAGACAATGGTGCAGCACACCAGATTTCTCTTTCAGCTGCTGAATCTGATAAATGATGGGAGAAGTGCTGGTTTGTCCAAACAGACTGCTCAGTGCCTTGGGTTTTGCCATCGCTGCGCCAGCTCCGTGCCAGGCACTGCCCAAGCACCAGCACAGGCTGGGACTGAAGCACAGCTCTGAAGAGAAGGACCTGGGGTCCTGGTGGACAACAAGCTCAGCATGAGCCAGCATGTGTCCCCGTGGCCAAGAAAGCAAACAGAATTCTGCAGTGCATTAGGAAGAACATTGCCTGCAGTTTGAGGGAGGTGATTCTGCCCCTCTGCTCAGCCCTGGTGAGGCACATCTGGAGTGCTGTGTCCAGTTCTGCGGTCCCCGGTACAAAAAAAACATGGAGCTCCTGGAGTGGGTGCACGGGAGGGCAACAAAGTTGGTGAGAGGACTGAAGCATCTCTCTTACCAAGAAGGCCTGAGAAAGCTGCACCTGTTCAGCCTTGAGATGACTGAGAGGGGACCTTATCAATCTAAGGTCACTAAGGTCTTATCAATCTTAAGGTCTCTACCCAAAGGGAAAGTAGGAAGGTGTCAAGAGGATGGATCCAGGCTATCCTCAGTGGTGCCAAGCAATAGGACAAGAGGCAAAGGGCAGAAATTGATGCAAAGTTAAGTTCCACCTGAATGTGAAGAATACCTTTCTTTCTGTGCGAGTGACCACGCATTGGGACAGACTGCGGAGTCTCTCTCACCGGAGATATTCACAAACCGTCTGGATGCAATCCTGTGCGATGTGCTCTAGAATGACCCTCCCTTGAGCACCCGAGCAGGGAGACTGGAACACAGGACCCTCTGCGGTCGCTTCCAACCTGACCCATTCTGTCACGCTGTGAGTCACAGTGCCCATCCCTCCTGTGAGGCTCGGCCGCGCCCCGCCGGCGCCCCGCGATTTCGGAAAAGCTCCCGCCGCTCCTGTCCGGGGCCGTCCCGCCACTCCCGGCAGCCCTGCCGGAAGCTCCCGCCTCCCCGGGCGAAGGCCGTGAGGCCGCCGCAGGTGAGGCCGCCGGGGCGCTGCAGGTGTTGAGCGGCTGCTCCCGGGCCAGTGGACGCTCTCCGCCCGACTCGTCCTTCTCCGACGCCGGCTGCTCTTGGAACTCCGCTGCAGTTCTCTCCCGTCGGGTGAGCCGAGCGGGGCCGTGGAGCGGCCGGGGCCGAGCTGAGCGCCGGCCATGTCGCGGAGCTCGCAGGGCGGGAGGCCCGGCAGGTCCCCGCTGCCCCGCGGGGCCAGCCCCGGCTCCGCCACCGCCCCGCCGCCGCCGCCCCCGCTGCCCCTGCAGCCCCCCTTCGGCCCCGGCGGGGCCAGCCCGGGCCCCAGCGGGCCGGCAGAGCTGAAGCCGGTTCGGCGGTTCATTCCGGACTCGTGGAAGAACTTCTTCAAAGGGAGACGCCACCCCGGCTCCAGCTGGGATAGCACGGCTTCCGACATCAGGTACATCTCGGACGGGGTCGAGTGCTCGCCGCCTGCCTCTCCCGCCCCGCTGCAGCCCGGGACCAAGGCGGTGCCTGGCTCCTACACGGATCCATTCGGGGGATCGGGCGGGAGCTACAACTCTCGGAAGGAGGCCGAGGCCATGCTGCCCTCCGGAGACCCCTTGGGCTCGCTGGAGCGGCGCGCCGGCACTGGGCAGACGTACAGCGAGCGGGTGGAGGAGTACAACCAGCGGTACGCCTACATGAAGTCCTGGGCAGGGCTGCTCAGGATCCTCGGCGTGGCCGAGCTGCTGCTGGGCGCCGCCGTCTTCGCCTGTGTCACCGCCTACGTACACAAGGACAACGAGTGGTACAACATGTTCGGGTACTCTCAGCCCTACGGATACGGGGCGGGCAGCGCCTATGGGGGATACTCCTACAGCGGGCCAAAAACGCCTTTCATCCTGGTAGTGGCGGGAATGGCGTGGATCGTCACCATAGTGCTGCTCGTGCTGGGCATGTCCATGTACTACCGAACTATCCTCCTCGATTCCAACTGGTGGCCTCTGACCGAATTTGGGATCAATGTGGTCTTGTTCTTCCTGTATATGTCGGCTGCCATAGTGTACGTAAACGATACCAACCGAGGTGGACTCTGCTATTACCAGTTGTTCAAGACGCCGATAAATGCGGCTTTTTGCCGAGTGGAGGGCGGTCAGACTGCAGCGATCATCTTCTTGTTTGTCACGGTGATCATGTATCTAATTAGCGCGGTGGTTTCCCTGAAGCTGTGGAGGCACGAAGGGGCCAGGAGGCACAGGGAATTAATGGAACAGGAGGTAAGTCATTAGTTATCGTTTTCTACCTACTGGGTACCACATGGTGGGGAGGGAGCAGCTGTAAGATCTTACAGTGGTGTAGACAGGGTCGAATCAAAACTACAGTAGATCTATAGTCCTGAGGTTGAATTTTAACTAGTCTTACAGTATTAGCAGCTGTCAAATCAAAAGTGTTTTTAAGGTGTCAGATCCAAAGTCTTGGACACCTTTATTTTATTTTTTTTTAATGTTAATAATTCCCCTTGGGTAAGGACCTGGCTCTGTTCTCTTCATAATACTGGGCTCTCTTCTTGAGTCAGCTGATTAACTACTTCCTAATGTATATTTTCCAAACAAAGGAGAAAATGAACAATGTTCATCTGTTCAGCAGGGTCAGGTGGCTTAAAGTCACCTAGCATTTATTTGAAAACTGTGCATTTAGCACATCATGTGATATTGTGAATGAATGTAAGACTGTGAAATAGTTATTTTTACTTTGCAAGCAAAACTCCAAGCAACTTCTTTATGCCCTTTCAGCTTTCCTCACAATAGTTATCAGCAAATATTAGTAGTAACAGCCTTGGCTGGATTTGGATGTCTCAAATTTCAGTCAGCTGCATCTTTTCCATGTCATATATTTTGCCTGATCTCTGGCCTTGCCCATACCAGAAGCATTCATTATTTGCCTGGTTAATTATAAACTATAACAGTAGAGATTTAACACTCTTACCTACAGAGTTCAAAGTAATTTATGTAAAACTTCCTTCACTTGAAAGCATCACCAAAAAACCCTTTAAAAATGAGTAAGACTTAATATAGAATAAAAATTAATGCATGTGAAACATAAACCTAACTTAAGGAGGGGTCAGCCTTTAAGTGATTTTAGAAGGAGAGACTTTAAAGTTGCATTTCCTCTGCTCTGTGACTGCAGTCTGATTTGCAGCATTTTCATTTAATACTGGTTTCCCGTTCACCATCTTGCATAAAATTGAGACTTTTCCTTTGAAAACTAATTAATTCTTCAATTGTAGTTTTTTAACCGATAGTATGTCCTCCGAGAATGAGGTGATTGGCAGAGTTACACACAAAGTGTTCATTCTTCCCTGTTACTATCCAAGTTACTTTAGTCCAGTTACTAAACATTTTTAAAGGGAATACTTTGATAATAGAGGTTACTCTGGAGAGTGATGTGCAAAACATCTGCAGGTTGAGCTACCAGTTAGTGCTCTGTTGTATGTTCTAGGCAATGAATTAGGCTGAGAGTGTTAGTGAGTTAACTAACTCTGTGGTCTGGAATGTGAAATAATAATAAAGGAGCTTGAGAAGTGCATGGAGTATTTCCTGCAACCTGTTCCTTACAGCTGTGCTCTGGGAAATCCTGCTGTTCTGGGGTTTAGGTGGTTGCTTTCCTCAAACAACAGTCTTTAGATTAGTGGATCTGAAAATATTCCTTATGCTAAATTTCATACCTAAATATAAATGTAATTTTCTGTACAGTATGATTTTGAAAACGTTTAAATTTTAGGAGTCTGTGCTTATCCATACTGTTTTTGCTGAAAATAAAAGTTAATTATTTCCTTTTTTTTTTTTATAGATGAAAACACAATCCTCTTTTCCAGAAAAGAAGGTAGGAAATAGGAATTTATTTCTCTTTTTACTGAAATTCTAAATGGTTATTCTTTCCCTCGTGGCTATTTTTTTATTTATTAATTTTTTTTTCTATTTGACCCCAAAGAGATTAGGTTTAATTTTTAAAGTTAGTTTGGACAGCAGTCTCCTGCCTAGAAGATTCAAAAAGAGTTTGTAAAGAACTTACTTCTAGTTAGGCTAGGTTATAAAATCTATAAAATTGTAAAATAGCAGATGTGATGGCTGCCTCTCCATATGCTTTTACCCTTTTCTATGAGGTGACAAGCTCTGTAGCATTTATCACAGAGTTTGGCAGACATGACTAAAACAGCAGTCGTCTGATGCCTGATAGTTTGAGACTCTCCTTCCTTCTTCTTTGAGACTTCTACTTCTGTCTATGTACTTAATTTGCAAGAGAGCCAGTGAAAGCACAGTGTAGGTGCCCTGTGAGCCGAGGTTCTTCCTTGGTCTCTGAGACTGCTGCAAAGACCCCCTTTCCAGTTCTAAAGCATCAACAATGTTAGTGTTTCAGCCACACAAAGTGTCATTGCATACACTGCAAAGATTGCATAGAGTTTCCAGAGAAATTATGATTTATTAATTCCAGCCTTAAATGTCTCCGGTTAGACACTGTGAATTTTCTACCACCGTTTTCTCTGTTGATTCAGTACTGGATCGGGATCCTTTTGTTTGTGTTTTAATTGTTTTTATTTCTGGATCAAGGGATGAATTGTGCAGTAGGAAACAAGGAGAAAAGGGAACTCCAAAGAACTGAATTACTCCAGTTCATTCACAAATTAAATTAATACAGAAGGAAACTTCCTTACACTATTTTTTAAGGACATGCAAATAAATCTTTCCAAACCTCCAGAAGTATTTATCTGTCCTGCTGTTAGGACAAACGGAAGAAAAAGCTGTGAGAAGCATTACTGTAACTTACCAAACTGATTTTCTAATTACAATAAGAGTTGTAAGAAATATCTGTGATTTGCTTCTACTGCTGCTCAGTACATACATCTCCATCCTAAAGTTGTGTATTTTGTGTTTCTGATGTAAAACTGATTTAATTAAGAATAAATTCTTTCTCTTTTAAAACAGTATGAAGGTGATGACAGACCAAGGGAAGAAATCAGTTACAGGCAGCTCAAATCACTGGAAAGAAAACCAGAGCTACTTAATGGTCATATACCTGCAGGCCACATTCCTAAACCTATAGTGATGCCAGACTATTTAGCGTAAGTGACTTGATTTTGACGGACCAACTTAGTGGACAATACTTGAATAATGTTTTTCACTCTGCATTTCTCCTATATACACTTGTGGTTTCTCTCCCATTCAACGTGCTATGGGAACTCGTAATTGTGTAGTTAAAAAGTAGAGAGGATGGGCTGATATCAGTGGCATAAGACCAGTGAGTATAAATAAGGAGTCTTAATTAAAAACCAAACCCACACAAACCTCAAATGTTGAAGCAAAATGTCATAATCAAGCAAGTACATTAACTGCCAAAAGAACAGAAGACCTCTATAGAGATACTAGAGGAAAAAACTAAAATTCGTGGGAAGTTGCCTTTTTACGGCCTGAAATTTGACTACTCTCAGACTTTCTAAGTACTGGATTTGTAATGTGGTCCCTTTTAAAGGGGTAGGGCTTTCCAAGTCTGATATAAGAAATTGGTTTTTATACTATTTGCTATGGGCACAAATAGAAACAAGGGAGGTTTCACCTGAGCATTAGAAAAATGTTTTTCTCTTTGAGGGTTTGCACAGGTTTCCCAGAGAGACTGAGTCTCCATTCTTGGAGATATCAAAAGCTGTCTGCACACAGTCCTGGTCTAAGTGTTCCTGATTGTGCAGGAGGTTACATCAGTCTCTATACTAACGTCAACTATACTGCCATTCAACACTTTACGGACATGCACATTTCAGCAGGTTATGAGATTAGCAAAAACTATGGAAATACACTGTCAAGATGAAGAGTCTAAATGTTGTTAGTAAGTTGTATCTCTAAAACTAATTCTTTTTTTTTTTTCCCCCAGGAAATACCCTGTAATTCAAACAAATGAAATGAGAGACCGGTATAAAGCAGTATTCAATGATCAGTTTGCTGAGTATAAAGAACTGTCTATGGAAGTTCATGGTATATTAAAAAAGTTTGATGAGCTGGATGCATTGCTGAAACAGCTTCCACACCATCCTGAAAGCATATATGTAAGTATCTGTTAAATGGGCTCATGGAAAATAGTTGTGTTAGGTGGCATTAGGCAGTTTCTGACTGTCTTCAGCTAGGGCACAACGTTTTCTAATGCTGGCTGTGACCTGGTGTGAGAGGATGTTTCTCGGTACATTGCATCATCTCTGGGCATTAATTAGAGATACCAAGTTCAATTTAAGATGTGTACATGGTTTTCTGTGGGTTTCGTTTCTTTGTTTCATACTAGTAGCTTTTAAGTTCCAGTGAGTCACAGTTGATGCATTTTTTTATTTCTCAAATACAATATTTACATCTAAAATGTTATAACTGCAAGATATTGCTCAAATAGGAATTCTGAGTATTTTGTAGAATTTACATTAATATATGGAGCACACTCAAAGTTTAAAAATCTGTGGTTTCTCATTAGGAACAGGAAAGGATATCAAAAGTTCTGCAAGAATACAAGAAGAAGAAAAATGTAAGTGTTTTTAGATTTACATTGCTATTGAATCTAATGACTACCAAAGAGAGTGTAAATAGCCAATACTTCTGACACTAGGCAGATTGCTGTATCTCAGGGTACCTGTAGTGCTGTGTGTATTTTGTCTTCTAAAACTTCTGCAAAGTTAGGACACAACCCATACATTCACACCAACAAGCATTTTTGAGAATAATGAATCCAGTAGACACATGTGGGGAAAAAAACCCCAAACCACAAGCCCAAACCAAGAGTTGAATGTTTTCATCTCCTGAGAGTATGCTTCATCTCTTAGCACTCTGCACTCAGAAGATTAGTTCAGCTGTATTCACTGACTGACACAGCCATGGATAAAAACAGAAATCATAGTCTTACTATTGAAGAAGTTTTGTATTTTTTGAGGCATAGAATTTAAACACTTTCAAAAAGTAATTTTCAGTGTAATCCAAGAGGTTTTGCTGTAATTTTTAAATGCAGGCATCTAAGTCCTATCAAGAATATTATGCGTTACAAATACAGGGTTTTTTTTCTCCATGGAATTCAGAGTTTGTGTTGATCTTAGTTGTCTTCATTGCCTTTTTTGGGGGGGAGTGGAAGGGTTTATTGCATGTACAACAAATACATGTATAAAATCTAAATTATAAAATCTAAGTAGTATGATGTCATTTGCATTTGCAGATTTCTCTTTTAAAACAGCTCTATTTACTGAGTAACTACAGCATGTAAAGGCAGAACATTTTCTTCTGGCCTTTCATGAGGGAAGGGGAAACAGGCAATAAGAAAGGGCCAGGGAAAAAGAGTGGGGTTTTTTTTGTTTTTGTTTTTTGTTTTCTTTTGGGTTTTTTTGAGAATATTTAAATACTGTCCTTTTAGCCAAGAAAATAGTTGGTAATAGACTATGCTTGGAAGAGTCTGAAAGCCAATATATTAATGTAAAGGTTTTTCGTATTTTTGGCAGGATCCTGCATTTCTGGAGAAGAAGGAGCGTTGTGAATATCTGAAGAATAAGCTTTCTCACATAAAACAACGAATTCAGGACTATGATAAAGTTATGAATTGGAATGTAGAAACTTAGCAATGCCTTCTCTTCATGGATACTGTTTTCTGTTTTTAAAATCAATATGCGTATTTTAACCTATTTATTCATTCTTTGAAGAGTACACTTATGGGGATTACTTAATCACTGTCATATATTTGGATGTTGTTCGTTACTGATAGGTTTTGTATGCAGATCCAATTGTAACTGAAGTTATAAATTAGGAAACCTCTGCTAACATGCGGCTTTCATTAGTACAAATCCTAGCCTCTTAAATATGAATACGTTATTTGAAAATACTTCATTTGCAAACTTGCAAAGCCTACCAGAGAAAGCAGTTTCCAAATACCTTGTGGAAACTTTGCACAGAAATGCTGTTAACAATTTTGGATTTATTTCCATCTGACATCTTAATGAGCTGCTCTTTCTGTGTGGGGTTTTATGCACTGCCTGATTGTATTGAATAATTTGAGCAATTCAGAAGCTAGTTTAATAAGAATTTTTGTATTATATTTCAAAATGCTGTACATTATACCAGAAATCATCCTGAATTTTGCCCAGCAAGAGAGGAAAACTAGCTTCTTATTTAAGCAACTGGGGGTGGGGAACTTGGGTTTGGTTTTTGTATTGCCCTCTTCAGAGATGATGCAACAAATCTATACTTGGCTTTAAAGGAACAGAGATACAGAATGAGACATCTAAATGTTCCATTAGTGTTGCTGTAGGTCAGTGTGCTCTGCCTGCCTGCTGGATCATGCCGTTAGGGGTACGTGTGTTTAAGGGCTTCACTCTTCTTCAGCAAGTAACAGGACATTTTGTCTGTGCAGCAGCTGTTAGTGAACTTGGCATTCAGAGAGTAAGTACAGCAAAATGAATTCTCATTAAAAGTATAAATTGCTAGTATCCTCTTTAAGGCCAGGTAAAATGTATTAAAAGATATACTTTCCAGAGCATATTTGCATAAATTCTATATATAGTTTTGTATTTTTTGGGGATATTATGCTGGGGATAGGTTTGTATGTGCAAGTATTTTCATAAACTAGTAAAATTAGTCTTTATATCCTTTTTCATATCTTTATTTACTTTATTAACTTTTTTTACTTACTAAAATTGAAAGCAGCATTGATAGTTTTTGTATAGTTTTCTATGACTGCAATTTGTCTGTTCTGAAATATGTTTTTAATATTAAACCCACCAGTGTAGCCATATTACTCTATTTTTTCTAAAGACATTTTGTTCGAAAAAGGTGCTCTGGTTACAGTTACTGCAAATTTTTGTTAGTGATTTGTTTTTTTTTTCTTTGAAAGAAAAATTTTAACTACTGCCTTAATTTCAAGGAACAACATCAGGAGATCCATTTCCAGTTCAGTGTGATCATGGCTCTTTGCTGCTGGAAATATATTAAAATACCTCACTCTGACCATTGTAGCCCTTCTGGTTTTGCAGCCCTTATCATTTACACTGCAATCCTGATGGCCACCTCCATATTTTTAAAATTGACATGCCAGTTTTATCAGCCACTTAATTCCAAAACCTTTAGTAGATGAAGTAAATAGCACAAGATGCCATGGGAGCACAGAGAGAATTTGAAAATTTGGCACCTCTTCATTTCAAAGCCCCAGTCTCATCTGCCTGGATGGTGCCTCAGTATTTTCATCATTCTGAAAAGAGATGACAGCCAGTGCTTATGCCTTGTTCTCTCTCTTTTTTTTCAGTGCCTTTCTCTCTGGTTCTGCTTTGTATTCATTTCAAAGGAGAAACCTCTCTTCTTTATAAAGGAGATGGGCAAATTTTTCGTACTTGTGCTGAATACTTGTTAAATTGTTCTTTGTAAGAGAAGTCCTTGACCAAATCTCCACAATGTAAATAAATGACCTCTCACTGTACACCCAGGTTTCTTGGTTTTTCTCAGAGTTCTGGGCATTGCATTGATAACAGAAGATTAGTACAAGTTTGAGGATCAACTGCTGTTCATAAAGTGCTAACAATAACATGACTGATGTTTTGTTTGGAAGATTCACAGTCTGCACACTTAAGAGGCCTTCTTTCTGTAGGACAGTGAGACCCAGCTCCAGGCTCCTTTTGACAGTGGTCTGAGTTTCAGTCTTCAACAAACTGGCTCCTGGTCCCTCAGACAGTATCTGCATAGCCTGCAGAGAACCATCATGCTGCTTCTTTCCTGCAAAGTTTCCAACAAATGGATTTGGAAAAGGGAACACCCTATCTGTGCCTGGAATGAGGGGATCAAGCAGCAACATGTGGATTCTTGTGTTTCCCAGCAGGATGCCACAGGTGTGGCCAAGTAGATTTTCCAAATATTGGGAAGAGAAGCTGGGAGAGAAATATTCCCTTCTGCCTACCTTTTGGGTTCCAAACAGGATTGATGTAGGGCATGACAGAAGTAAGATACCATCCTGAGGTGTACTGCAGGCCATCGTAAGGCTGCAGCAACATGTTGCAACCATTACAGAAAATTACCTGCCCAGTCCTGTGTCTGTTACAGGCCTCAGGGCTGCTAAAGCACTTCTGATGTGTAGAATCTGTGTGCTGGTTTTGCTCTAACCTACCAATGGACAACTGAAAAGTGTCTTGTCTACAATGCTGCAGATGTGCTGGAGAAAAACTGGTAGTCTAAGATTAGTCTAACATGTTCATCTCTCAGAGAAATTGACATTAATGAAAGAATGGCTGGAAGCTAAAGCAAATTGGAGCACGACAGAAATTAGGAGGAAAGTGGTGGTGGAATCCCTCAATCTGAGTTATGCAAGAACCATCAAGGAAAGTGGCCTCTTGATACTCTTGAAGAATAGAAGGCATACTCCAGACAAAACTGAAGTTTTTAGATGATGATCACCTCAATCTCTCTGTGCAGTCCCTCTAGGCTCAGCTCTGAATCTACATTTTTGCATGTATGTGTTAACGGTGTGCTGTCTGGTCTTACCCATGTGACTGGGTTTTTGCAGAAGGTAGTTCAACACATAAATTAATCGCCAAGACGTATTGCCTTACATCACTGAGCTTGCTTTTAATTACAGCCTGTCCTCAAACCCTGAGTGTATACAACAGGAAGTTTTATCCCTCAGTCTTCCTCTTAGAAAATGCTCGTCTGGCTCCACAGATCTGCAAATCAAGATGCTCACGATTCTTAGTATTTCTAAAAATACTATTTTGTAATTAATTTCTAAATTTCTAAATTAGTTTTTTAAAAAACCTGAATTTTAAACTGGATTTGTGTTTCTTCTTGTCTTTGTAAGCAATTGGATATCCGAGATCAAAATAACTGTGGCAAGACTGGCATACTGTTTACTAACCTATACGTTTTTTTCAGGCCAGATAAAGAAGTGACTGACAAATGTACCCAAAATTTTGACTTGTGCAACAGCTTTTGTGACAGAATATTTACTACAAATGCTCATAGCAATGAAAAACCTGATTGCTTTGAAATTACAAAAGGAGGTATCCAGTATGTTATTTAATTTCAAAATTGTGGTGGGAGTTCAAGCACTGGTACAATCAAGTTTTACAAAATTACTTTGTATCCTGTGTTCCAGTCAAGCACTTAAATTCTTGGTCTTGAGAATAAAAAATACTCCTGTTCTGAAAGAAGTCTCATTTCTCATTTCTTTTATTCAGATCCTTAGCTTTAAGACATTTCATTTCAATGTTCTATAAACTGGACTTTTTCCTGCTAAAGAAAAGATGGTGTATGTTTTAATGGGAGTTGGTCAAAATACAACTATTTCAGTTCCAAGAAGCAAATCCTGACTTTTCAAAGAATTCCTCTTTTCCCGTCTTCAGACTGCTTTCCTTCAAAAAAGTTACTGGTTTTTCCCAGGTATGGTTTAACTGAAAGCTAATTAATTTCTCTTTTCATAATAATTATACAATGCTCCTGATAAATGCAATAAACTGAAGGGTACAGAAGCAGTTCGTTTTGCCTCACTCCTGTTTCAAGAATTGCTACTACTGTTTACGTGTTTTCTTCCTCGTGCATTGTCTTACTTGGATGCAGAGTGAGGCTCCTTAGAAACGGATGTTCAGTAACTTTCCTGTAATTCAGGAGCTGAAGCCCAGTCTTGGCATAATTCCACTGTATCCAGTAAACTTTTAATCGCTCTGCAGAGCAATCGGCAATTAGCTCAGCTAGCTCTGAGCTAATCCTTACTGTGGTGCTTATGAAATGGAAACTCTTGGTGACTTGAATACTCACGAACTCTTTTTAGGTAGATGGAAAACATAATTACTTAGCATCAAAATACCTTAAACTTCTTGCTTTTGCTGGTAGGGTGACAGATGGCTGCCTTCATTAACCAGCATATGAGCATAACCGTGTTAAAATCCAGTGGTTTTTTTTCCAGGCTCCAGCGTTCTTCCGCTAATTGCCGAAATTGCTAGGGCTGATTGCCCAAGTGCCACCGGGACCCGGGCAGTGCCGTGAGCCTGGCGGCTGTGCCCGGAGGGAGGCAAGAGCCCGGCGAGCCATGTCTCCGTTAGGTGCTCGTCCTCTCCATCAATGTCTCCGTCAGACGTCTTCCCGAGGCGCTCATCCTCTCCATGACGGCGCTTTTGGAGGATTTCGATGATGTTGTGGAAAACACAGCGGAACCTTCCCGGCACGGTCGCTCCGCGGCCCGGGCGGCGGCCGGGACGTTTTGGCGGCGCACCGCGGCGGAAGAGGGCGGGCTGCAGCGTGTCCGGGACGGCAGGGCCTGGCGGCGGGCGCGGCCGGGGCTCCGCTCTGTGTCCTGTGGTTCTGCTCAGCCTTCCTCGGCCCCCCCTCTCGCATTCTCTTAGCTCCCTTCGGCTGCCCTTAGCCCCCCTCGGCCCTTCTCACTCTCAGTCTCCCTCGGCTCCCCTCAGATCCCCTCTCACCCTGGTCTTCTTCCCGCAGTCCTCCTCGGCACCCCTGAACCTTCTCATCTCCCCTGAACTCCCCTAATATTCCCTCGGCCCCCGCGGAGATGGATGACGAGCCCGAGCGGACCAAACGCTGGGAAGGAGGCTACGAAAGAACATGGTGTGTTCGTCCCCCCTCACCTTTCTCTCCTTCCTGGCGAAAGAGGAGGGAAAAATCTCCCTTCTGCCCTCTGTAACAGTCTGTTTTGCGTAGGGAAATTCTTAAGGAAGATGAATCCGGGTCGTTGAAAGCAACCATCGAGGACATTCTCTTCAAGGCAAAGAGGAAAAGGTACTTGGTGTGGCCACGAGCCTGCTAACACTGACTTGGTTATAAGGGCTGGGTCATCCTGAAAGTGGGTCATGTGGGATGAATTAAGCATAAAGCATGCCTGCAGGATGTTTTTATGCCCTTTTCTCCTTCTGAGGGGCAGGTGCATGTCAGAAAAATGGTCAAAAATTAATTTTTGTCTTTAAACACTGAATGTACACAAGCTATGTATCCCCTGTGTATGCAAGCTACAGGTCTTGATCTGATGAAACAGTGTAGAGCACTGCGGTTAAAATCTGCACAGCTTAGAGGAGTCTTCCTTTTCTTTAAATGTACAAATCACAGATTTGTATATCAAAAAATTAAAAAACAGAATAACTTAGATTGGAAGGGACCTTAAAGACCATGTCACTCCAATCTGCCATGAGCAGGGACACCTTTCATGGGACCAGACTGCTAAGAGCCCCATCCAACCTGGCCTTGAACTTACCCAGGGATGTGGCATCCCTATCTTCTCTGGGCAACCTGCTCCAGTGCCTCACCACCCTTATGGTAAAAACGTGTTTATCTCTCATCTAAATCGACTGTCTTTTAGTTAAAAACATTGCCCATTGTCCTGTCACAACAGAATCTGGCTTCTGGAATCATGGCTACAGATTTCTGTTTAAAATTTCAGAAAAAATTCTAGAAAAAAAAAACCTAAGTTTTGCATTATTTCAAGTTATGTTTGAACTTGATTTGTTGAATTTGGATAAAATTTTAAAGCTTCATTAAACCTGGTAGTAAGAAATAGTTCTTACTTATTTTCTGAGAGTTGCAAAATCCATGATTGAGCTGTGGGGTTTTTCAGCATGAATAAGTGTCTGCAGTTTGTTGCTTCTAAATTTTTGCCAGAACTCTAGTATTAGATTTGTTTGGACTTTTGTTTTAGGAGCCATACACTCGTTTGAATTTGACTTAAATTCTTCTGTGTTTTGTTAGACTCTATGAACACCATGGACAAGTTCGGCTTGGAATGGTATGTTAATACCTTAATCTTCTTCTGTCCTTATTCCAAAACTGTTTTGGCTAGAGGTGGTATTTCAGGTCTGAAATACACGTCTGCTAGCCAATCATACTTCATACTAAACCTTGTGGCTTCCACTGTTTTTTTATTATTTTTCTAAGCATTCTTTGTTGTTAGTGTGGATGTGACACACGGGGTGTTTTTGGCAGCAGAAGTCAGACCACATGTGCTCACACTGTCCCATTTTTCTTCACGTGAAGAATGAACATAATGGAAATGAGATGTAAATAACCACATTGCTTTGTACAGCACTGAGCTCTTCAGATGAAGACATGAATGTTCAAACTATGCATGTTTTGTAGTTTATGATGAGGAGAAGAACAGTGTGCATTTTTCAGGGGAGGGTTTTTTTTTAAAAGGAAAAAGTGGAAGAATGCATTACTTTTCAATTGATGTTAATTGCATCTCCCAATCTATTCAATTTTCCCTGTTAGAGGGAGGAAGTAGAGGCTTTTTTTTAAGTAAATGGAATAATGAATTCATTTCAATATGTACTCTATGAGTGATTTTCACATATGGTGGAAATGCAGATGCGTCACCTTTATGTGGTTGTTGATGGATCAAGAACAATGGAGGACCAGGACTTAAAACCGAACAGACTTACTTGCACTCTAAAGGTATTCCTGCACTCAAAAGTTTTTTCTTACTGAGACACTGTTTCTCTATAAACTTGTTGCATTTTGCATTTCAAAGAATTGCAGTCTCCTGTATGTGCATAGCCTCATCTCTCATTCCTACATTTGTCTCATTGCTTCTGTTGCTAATCTGTCACTGTTTTTGAATAGTAAAATCTGTGTGGCGTTATTTTGCGTTGTACGTGTACTTCTTGACAGGAAAAATACTTTGTACAGGTATATTATGGGAAGACATATTTGGAAATTATGTGGAAATTAAGTGTTGCCCGTAATAAGGGGACAATATGTTTTCATTACACATCTAGAATTGGTTTATATGTTTTTTCTTACAGTTGGGTTTTTTTATGAATTCTTATTTGAAGGGATGCTAGATGAGACTTTAACTGGATTGCTGTTTCAGATTGTGCAGGACTTGAACTGTGTTTATCATGTTCTGTATAGTCTTCTGGATTTTAGTGGTTTTGTAACATTTAGTGTTTTTTGGTGTATTGAAAGCCTCCATTTCAACCAGCAGGAGTCTAGAATGTCAACATAGGACATGGAATAAAATAAGGGGAGTGTAGTTTCTGAAATCTGCATTTCATTAGTTACATGGGATGAAGAGGGAGGGATAGGGTGAAAGAAGAATGGAAAGGAAAGGCTCATTGCCCCTTTTTGTTACCCAAATACTTTGATTTGCTTTTTAGCGATACTTGATGTTTTGCATCTACTTAATGCATGTGCAATAAAAGTATAATTAGTTTTTAACTGTCTTAACTTTTCTTTATAGTTACTGGAATATTTTGTTGAAGAGTACTTTGACCAGAATCCTATTAGTCAGGTATGTAGAACAGTGCAGGAAACAAATAACAGAAAAAATATTTTAAAAGGTAGTTTTGGTTATAACACTCCACAGTAAACTATTTTCAGTTTATGTGTACTTTCCCATCCTTTCTTCATCAGTCAAGTGAAATTCTTGTTTCTGCCTGTTTCTGCTAGGCATTTAGAATTTAGTGAGATTTCTTTTTGTACCTTTTGGCAGTAGTAATGAAAATATGGGAGTGTTGTAAATGATGCATCGTTGGGCTGCTGTTGTTACACTTCAAGTAAAACTTGGCTAGACTTACATGGTTAAACAATTCTGGTCCATAAAAAAAGTCAAAAAAGTGTAACAAAATTCTAAGTAAACTCATTGTAAAACTTTCTAAGACAAGTTTTGTCTTTTTTTTTTCCCCCTTTTTCAGATTGGCTTAATTGTAACCAAGAGTAAAAGAGCAGAAAAAATGACAGAACTCTCAGGTAGGGAAGTAGTATTCTTTTCTTAAATTGCAGATGTTTTTGTCCTTTTCATTGGTGTTATAAGTTCTGCCTGATACACTGCTGAAAATAAAGTTATGTTTTCATAATTAGTTTTAATTTGAAAGACAAATTACTGCAAGTTGTCTGAAACCATCATCTGCGTTTGGATCAGCTTTGATCCAGAGTTGTCATTGTATGCTTGTTTGCAATCCAGTCTCAACCAGAATGCAACTCAGATATGTTCTGTTCCCCTCACAGTTAATTTTCTACCGTGCTTGTTAATTTTGTATGTCATATGACATCTATTTTTTTCTGAGATCTGATCAGATGTTAAGAGGTCAAGGTTCGTTTGGATCCTGCCTGTTGTTCCACCAGCCTCTGTGGTTTCAGCAGGTTTCATTGAGGAAATTGAGGATCTTTGAATCATACTTTGAGGATAACAGAGGAAACAAAACTCTTTTTTTGTTTGTGAGACACAGTGCGCTCATATTGAGTGCTTAGTGATACCCAACTGTGATTTTATTCTATTTGGCTTCTAAACTTTCTAGCACCTGAGTGCCTGTAAAGTAAAAGTCTGTTTTACTGTTTTCTGCATTCTGATCAAAATACCAATTTCTAAGGAAAAATACAGACCCATTCCACTTTGAAACCAGTCCCTATTGTTGTACAAGTACACTTCATTACTTATACAGTTTAAATATTTATTTAAACTTTCTTTAAAAAGTTCTTTAACTTGTTGTATCAGTCAAATTGATTGCATTTTTTCCACTTACAGGAAACTCAAAGAAGCATGTAACTGCTCTGAAGAAAGCAGTGGATATGAACTGTAGTGGAGAGCCTTCTCTATATAATTCCCTAAATTTGGCCATGCAGACTTTAAAGTTAGTATATACATGGAGTTTTCTGTTTTCTTTGTGACTGTGACTTTTTTGAGAGTCAGGGACAGAATTTTTTCTAAGTAGTGTCTTGCATCATGCTGACTTGAGTCTTTAAATAAGATTAAAATACAAGTCATTAAGGTAAATACTGTAGTATTGCAGAAGTTTATTTTCTACTACTAGATGCTTGTATTTAGGGGTGTGTCTCTTAAAGAAATGTGACTTGAAAACCAAGTTGATGATGGTATGTAGATACTGTGGTGAAAAACTGCAGTTTTTTTTTACTGAAGGGCTGAGGTATGAGAGAGGACAGAGTTAGGGGTTAATAATGTAAGAGAACAGGAAAAGAAACAGCATGGTGTCACAATAATCTTGAGAGAGTTTTGGTATACTTTAGAAAGATCAATTTTCAGGTAGGATAGATTCAGAACACTTGTTTGCTACATAAGTTATTGAGATGTATCCCAGTTTGTGGAAGACTGAATGAAGAATTACATCTAAAGACACTGCCTGAACAAAGCTACTAATTAGTGCTGTGAAAAGCTATTTAATTGCTAGCAGGAAGAGACTTCAACTGAGAACTAGAAGTAATTAAAAGTAAGGGATTTATGCTTAAAAACTGATTCGAGTTTTTTAGGAAGTCAGGAAGACTTGCTACAGTGTGCTAGTTTGAAGATGAATTTTACCTGTAGGTACAAAGGATTCCTTACAGCAAATAATCAGGTAACAACTGCACAGCTAAATACTGTATTTTAGATATTGGAAAGGTTTGACTTTCAGAAGGTAGAAATCTGGTGTTCAGACAAGGATCTTACCACAGTTTGCAGAGGACTTCATATCATGTCATCTTCTGACTTCAATACATTACGGTCCTTGGAGATGTTATTGTACAGATAGCTTGGTGTGCAGAAGTAAATTGACTGTGTGCTTTCCTTAGGCACATGCCAGGACATACAAGCAGAGAGGTTTTGGTAGTCCTCAGCAGTCTGACGACATGTGATCCAGCCAACATCTATGATCTAATTAAGGTACAGAACTGAAGTTTGACTACTGCATTGAACATCCAAGCTACTGGAGGAAAAACAGGCAGTTGCAGTGTCATCACCAATTAATTTTCATTTAAGACTTTAAACTTTTACTATTCCTTGCTCTATACATGAATTTGAGTATGCTTTTTTTCTTCTATTTTAAGTGTTTGAAAGCAGTGAAGATCAGAGTATCTGTCATTGGCCTAAGTGCTGAAGTTCGAGTTTGTACAGTACTTGCCCGAGAAACTGGTGGTATGTATCTAAAGTTCAGTAGTTATGTTACTAGCACAGGTATAAAATAAAAACTAAGTAAGTTATTTGCTGTATATTTATTACTGTATTTTGATAGTTTTAAGGATAAATATTTTCCATTGTGCTGGCAAAAAATTAAAGAATTGCCCAAATATACAAAATACACAGTAGTAAATGAAATCATTATCAGCTGGTAGCTGCAGCTCTGGAGAGAAGAAATACATGTATTTTCAAACCTTTTGTTCCACATATAAAGCTATGTGATGTAGATCTTCATCAATGTAACATGTTAATATCCATTGCTACAGTGGTAATTCTTATAGTATCATTACTACAGTGTAATTTTGGAGAAAAAGCTCTGTGCCTTAGTATCTAATTTAACATTCTGTTATTACTAGTTTTAAAACTTGTAATTTACTGTAGCATTAACTGTGCTGCTTTTTAGGAGTATGTTTGGATAAATTGTGTTTTCTACCAAAGTTATTATCTGTCATTTGAAGTACATGTTTTGTTCTTTTTGCTCATAACCTGACAGTAAGGCATTTCTTTGTGACAGGAACTTACCACGTTATTTTAGATGAAAGTCATTACAAGGAACTGTTGATGCACCATGTTAGTCCTCCACCTGCCAGTTCAACTTCTGAGTGCTCCCTTATTCGAATGGGTAGGATATGGTTTTGTCAGACTCCTAGCACGAGATTTGCTTTGTCTTTTCCTTTGTTTGCCTCTTCTGTGTTAAGGCTATTCAAAGAGTAAGAATTGTAATAAAGACACAGTGCACATTTCCACAAAGTAGTCAGCTTTTAAATAAAGCTTATTAAGACAAATTACTAGATAGAATATGGAAACAACAGAGTGGAACAATATTGATGGCACGGTAATTGTTAAAAATTTAATACTTAGAATTGAAGAATGAGAAACTGTTTTATTTCTCCCTCTGTTTTTTTTCTTGCAGAAGACAACTATTACAACTGTTAATTGATTTAAGAGCCATAAGTAGTACACTTTGATTAGCTGTCTCTGAGTGTTGTTTCAACAAGTAGGTTAGGTACCTTTTCTTTTCCTGCTTGTCAATAAATTTAAGCTTGGAGTTAAACCAAGATTAGGAGCTCTGATGCTACAAAGTAGAGCACTGAGTTGTCACTTTCATCCACCCTTTTCATAGATAAGAATGTATGTATTTTTTAGTCTAGATACAGATAATGAAATGGTTTACTTCTCATAGGTAAAGCCTGAGTAGCATTTGGAGAAACCAACTTCTCACCTGTCATGATCTGTAAAAAACAAATTCTAGAAAGAAAGAAAGATATCAGTCTCCAAGAAGTCCTGTAGTCATATACTGCACTTGGAAGGTGAACATAGGCTGAATAGATGCATATGAAAATATTTCCCCCTTAGCTAGAAGCTGTTCTTTAAGTGAACATTTGTATGCTGCTCATTCTGCTTTCCTACCATTTCACATATTTTTCTTTTTAACGATTCTTCACAAATGGGGTTCCAGTGCACTTCAGTTAACACCAAGTCTATAACAAAGACATTTTTTCAGTTGGGGGAAAGTAAAGTCAGGGAGGTGTGGATGTATGTAGAGATCTTTGGGAAGAATTTGATACTTAGCAAGAGTGTATCAGTTCTCCTGTAATAACAAATGGGAAAGAGATAGGCCTGAATGTCTAGAATAATCTTTGAACTTCTTCATTGAAGTAAGAAACTGACACATTATTGCATGTTCAATATTGTTACTGTGGGATGTTTTTCTTTTCAGGTTTTCCTCAGCATACTATCGCTTCTCTGTCTGATCAAGATGCAAAGCCCTCCTTTAGCATGGCGTAAGTAGCATTGATTAGAATTCAATGAGCTGATAAGAATTCAGTATTAATTAGTTGTATCTAGAAAATCTGCTCGACAGTAAAAGTATTGCAAAATAATATGAAAAAAAGAGTAAACCATATGTTGTGACTTCCCAGTAAACATTTTATTTCCATTGGTAGCTCCAGTATGTGTCCGTAGTTACCTCTGTTAAGTATGTGTTCTAAAATTTGCATTTAGGTTTTTTTAAGGTAGTAAATGGTTCTTAGTTCTGTTACACAGTGATTGGGACACACGGGTGCCGCAAGGTATTAAAGTAATTGCATGCAGTTCTTGATTTAATTAATATTTTCATTATCAAAGATAATGATGAGGATGAAAGGGTATTATCTGAATAAAGTACTTTTATGTTTCTTAACATGTCTTTAAAGGGAAGTTTAAAATAGAGGCCTCATTTGATGACTGTACCAGTGTACTTCTCAATGAAAAGAATCATTGTTTTCCGGGATGATAGAGGTGTCTGAATTTCAGAATAAAACAGTGTCTAGCAGCATGTGCCATTTGGAAGAATAAGTACTGCATGCATCTTAAAGGCAATATAGAATATTTTTGTGTCTAAAAAGAAACAAGCATGGATTTATTGTTCATATCTTTATTTTTAAAAATTGGCTCCTTTATATGGAAATATTTGGTCTTTGTTTCCTTGGGAAAATGTGGTCACTGATATCTCACCATATCAATTGTTTCCTGACACTTACACATTAAGCCATTATGCAATCTAGTGAAACTTTTAAAATTATTTTATGTGAAAACAGCATTATTTGTAGTTACATAGTAGCATGGTATTATTTCTTAAGTGCTGAATTGTTTCTTTCTACTGTAGGCAATTGGAAAATAACAGTGACCCAGGTCTTACACTGGGTGGATATTTTTGTCCTCAGTGCAGAGCCAAATACTGTGAGCTCCCCGTGGAATGCAAAATCTGTGGTAAGTAGCAAGAAAAGGTGAGCAGGTGAATCAGGAGTTCATGGTAAGAGAGTTGAGAGGTAGAAAAATTCAGCTGTACTTAGTAAAAGTAAAAAGGCAGCTCAGCTTTGAGTCCTGCATTTCTGTGACCTGGGATATCAGCTTCCTACAAGTGTTTCTCAGGACCATATCTGTAATAGTAATGCTGTATCATATTCTTTGGTATAAGGAATAAGGCATTGGTATAATGGATATAAGGCAAAATGGGGAAGAGCGGTGATGCACATGGGAATGGTAACTTCTTAGGAGTCCTCATTTAACTTAACACGTGCATATTGCAGAGTCCTCAGTGCAAAGCCATGAAAACAGTGCTTTGGAGTTAAAGGACAGAAGTAATCTCACCTCCAGGAGTGTGTGGATGAAGGATTTCCAAGTTGAACCCAAGTGCAGGCTGCATAGTGACACATGGCAGGCTGTAGAGTTTTAAACAGAAGCCCTTTGGTCTTGCAAATGTTAATGGACTGTGCCTCCCTCCATTGCTCTTACAGAGGATGGGAGGGAGGACTAGCATGGTTTATAATATTAATATTGTGAGGGGGTACAGGCAAGTAACTAAAACATGATTGGTATTAGCAAGATTTGTGTATTTGGTAAGAGGATGAAATAATTATATTCTTGGGTCACTTTATTGTAGTTTAATTTCAAGTTTTTCTGCCAGCATGAGTTTTGTTCCTGCAGGGAATAGTGTAACTGGAGAAATCCTGTGTATCTGCAGTGGATTCTCCACAGCTGCAGTTTAGACATTTACACTACCTGTGAGTGTGTGATGGAGATGTTTGTTCCAGCCCATATCCCAGCTAACCTGTTCTCATGGTCTAACCCCAGCTGATGACTCAGCCCCAGACACGCACACACTCCCCACTGGTGAGATGGGGGAATAAAATCAGAAGAGTAGAAGTGAGAAAACTCACAGGTGGCACTAAAGGTAATTGAGTAGTTACAGCAAAAGCTGTAACATGCTGTGCATGCAAGCAAAATAAGTAATTCATTCACCACTTCCATCAGCAGAATCTCCAGGAAAGTGGGACTCCTTCATGGGTAACAGTTACTTGATAAAGTAAATGCCATCACCCTGAGCGTTCTCCCCTTTCCGCCTTCTCCACTCAGCTTTATAGGCTGACCATGATGCCACATGGTATGGGATATCCCTTTGTTCTCTTGGTGCACTGTTGACTGCAGTTCTGACTGTGTCCCCTCCCAATGCCTTGTGCACCCCTGAGCCTACTCACTGGTGGAGTAAGAGCAGAAAGGGCCTTGATTGTGTGTAAGCACTGCTCAGCAGTAAAGAAAACATCCTGCCTTATCAGCCCTGTTTCCAGCATAGATCCAAAACACAGCTACATGCTAATTAGTGTGACAAAAATTAACTGTTTTAAAACCAGAAGATGTGTGTTTGCTGAAACAGGGCTGGGACATGGTTTTGGTTGTAGCATAGCAGGCTGTAGTAGAGCTTTGTAACAGGGCATCATATTAACTGGTGGTGTGATACAGCAGAACCATCATCACCAAAAGGAGCTTCCTAAATTCACCACTGTGTGTTGTAAATGTATTTCTAAAGGCTGAGTTAAACCTTTTCAGTAGAAATTTGAGCAATTTCCTTGTTCTTTGGATGTAAAACTGGACAGCATTACAGGTTTGGCTAATAGAACAAGTAATTTTACTTTTTAAAATTCTTAGAAGCTCTCAACCACTGCATAATTAAAGATATTCTTTTTCCCTTTTACTTTATTTGATACAGGAAAGCTTTTCAGTAAATCCTGCCTTGTAATAATATTGGTGTCTTTATTTGCAGGTCTTACATTAGTGTCTGCACCTCACCTGGCTCGGTCTTATCATCACTTGTTTCCTTTAGATGTCTTTCAGGAAGTTCCACTGGAAGAATACAAGGGGGAACGGTAGGCAAATCTTATTTGTGATAATGAGCGTACTTGTGGATCCTGTATCTTTTTTGTCACAATAGAAAGAACAGCTTCTTTGCTGCTGGAGATCCAGAGCATTTGGGTAGTGTGGGGCACCTCTGGCATTAAGAAATATTTGCAGTTTCCATGATCTGTGTGTTCAGTTGAATAGCTGAAATAATTGCCATAAATTGTTACCATGTGTGAGATCTTTTTTTAAACACTGATTTACACATTCTTGACTTCTTTTCAGTTAAAATATAAAATTTTTCTTTTAGGCATTGTCAAGGCTGCCAGGGAGAAATAAAAGATCAAAATGTAAGTATGTTGAATGGTGTTGTAATTTGCATTGAGGGGTTTGAGAAATAATGATCCTTTAGGATTATGTTCTAAAGATCAGAAAAATACTTGTGAAAGTTAATGTCATGGTTAACTAGAGTTCTGTATTAAACAGTCACACTTTCTAGACTGCAGAGTCTGTAGAAGTGTGGGAAGGATTTCCTGGGGAGCTGCATGAAAAAGCTTCCACTTTCAGCCATTTGGAAGCATTTGCAGTGACCTGAGCTCAAGCCTGTGGATATATTTGTTGTCAGAAGCTTTAATTCACTTGAGTTTCCGTGACACTAGCAGTAGTCTGTTTACATTCTCTTGATGACATAACTGTTGCTCTACTGTAGTGCTCTGATGATAATGATAATTTTTGCTAATTTGATTTTTCTTTCTGTCCCTCCCTATCCACAGGTGTACATATGCAAAGTGTGTCAGAATGCATTCTGTGTGGAGTGCGACCTGTTTGTTCATGATTCACTGCACTGCTGTCCTGGCTGTATTCACGAGCACCCTGCTCCTGTGTCTGTATGATCTCATATATTTTTTTAAAAATTGCTGTATCTTTGTCATTCTTGCATGAATCTAATTTGTTTATTCATCCATCGCTTTAACTGATGCATCTCTGAACAAGAAGATGATTACAGAGGGATGAACAATGGAGTAGGTGCAAACTTTAATGTTTTAATGATTTTATTACTGTTAATATATACTTGAATTATCTGTATCTATTTTTTATTCTTGTCTGAAGAACTATGTTTTTTTCCAGCTGTTATTATAATAACGTGTATATTTGTAAATGTGAAAGTGATAAAACTGGTTTTTATGAGAATGTGATGATTAATCTTGGTTTCATTACTTGTTCAAAAAAAGCCCTGAAAATGTATTTTACACATCTATTGCTATGAACTTCTGGTTTTGGTGGATGGTGGATTTCTGTAGATCAAATTATTCTTTTGCAAGAATTTAACAAAGATGTTTACGAGCAATTAATTGGTAGACATTTCATGTATTAATTTCAAGTATTATGAGTATTCATCTTGGCTTTTGGAAAGGCAGCTCAAACACAGCTGTTACAAATGTGCTGAAAACACATTTTAGGTTTTAATGGTGCAACTCAGAGCTAACTGAATTCTATTGCTCCTGTGTCTGCAGCTGTCTGGTTTAAGTTTCAATTTCTTGTAGGAGGGTATGATTGCTGAAAGGCAGTGAAGTTGCAAAAAGCCAAGACCTGAGTTAATACAAACTATTGTTCAATTAAATCAGTATTGAAGACAAAAAGAGCTGCTGTTTGGTTCTCAGGCTACACTGAATTGACAGATCTGCACATCATCTTCTCTTCTTGGCTAAACCCCTAGAGCAACAGACAGTAAGGTGGGTGCAGGAGGGGAAGTGTCCATCCCTACCTAAGCTTTGAAGAAAAGAAATTGAGGTAAATGCAAGGCTGCCATTTTGCAGTGTCTGTTCAAAGTGTGTTTGCACCTTGAACCTGTGAGAATTGTAATGTGCTACACCTCAGTAAAAGGAGGTAACAGGTCAATGTGGGTCTGAAGCAGTACATCACAATGAGTTTTCTTGAGTCACCTTGTGATGATTCTAAATACATCAGTGACTGAGTTGTTCTGGGTGTAAATGACTTAATTTTTGAGCTTTGTTTTTTGTCATATTAGAAATGGCAGTATAACAGCTGAATCTTAACACAGAAACTAGCAAAAACCCAACCCCCTTCTCTTACCTTAGTTCAGTTTTTCATGCTCACCACAAATAAACATACATGCAACTTTTCAGTTCTTACAGGCACTTTTCATTCAGTTGTTGGTATAGCTCTTTCTGTGCTTTTTCTATTGATAGTGCCTGCAAGCTGGATTGAGTGCAATCATTCTTTTGTGTTGGTAGAAAAATGACTGTTGAGCATCTGCATCTCGTTTTGTGCTGAGTCAGACAAGCTCTATAAACTTCGTGCTGTCAGGTGGTTGCTGTACCTATTACTAAAAACAAACAGGAAAGTGTTTGTTCTGGTCTAGCAGGCCATTCCAAGCCAAACTAATGTTTTAAGCATCTGGCTCTTAGATATTCTGATGCTGGTGATAGCCTTTTGAGACAGTGTTTTCTGGTAATATTTTCATCTTTGCAGTCAGTATTTTCTAATGGAAATAAAAGGGGGTTATCAGAACACTTCAAATCCTCCTTCTTATCAGCCCTGTACTCCATTATCAGCTTGTGGTCACAGCAATAATTTGGTTTGTACTTTCCTATCCTTCTCATTGGTAAAACAGTTCAAACTAGCTCCTGAAAAATCACTACTAAGGCAATCGTTCTCTGGTGTATAAAAACTTTCATCTGTGTCCTGTCTATTTATAAATCTTTCCTCCACCTGTTCTCTTTGACTGGAATTCACTGGCTCTCAAGTCTCCCTTGCTTGTGGGAAGCTCCAGCTTTCTTAATTTCCTTGCTTGCTGTATCTGCCATAGGATTAGTCAATCAGTGAGGTTATTAGAAGGCCTGTGATAAATTCTTGTAGGTCTTGAAGATGTTGCATGAAACGTTTCAGACTTAAAGTGCTGAAGGAAGAGAGAAAAATACCAAAACACCCTGTAGTGCAATTGAGGATGCAACTGTGGCAAGAAGTTTTGAAGTGCTGCCATGTGGAAGGGAGACAATTTCAAAAGGGTGAGAGTCCTCACTTTCCTTCTATCTTACATTTTCTTTGCAGGAATAAAAGGTTACGTCTGTAGTAACACTCATAGCTAATTTCCAAGAGTGGAAAAGCTGAAAATGTGTTCATTAAAATATGAATAAAAGAGGACCCCCACACTGAAGCAGGTGGATGATGTCTGAAGGAGGCTATGACCCTGTGGAAGGTCCACACTGTAGCAGACTCTGTGGCCCTGTGGAGAGAGGAGTCCACCTTGGAGCAGGTTTGCTGGCAGAACCTCTCACCCTGTGAGGGACTCATGCTGGAGCAGCCTGATCCTGAAGGACTGCAGCCTGTGGACAGGTCTCACACCACAGCAATTATTAAAGAATTGTAGTCCTTGAGAAGGACCCACATTGGCACAGTTCATAGAGGACTGTCTTCTATGGGAGGGACCATCCTGCAGTAGGGGAAAAGTGTGAGGGGTCCTCCCTGATGGAGAAGAAGCAGTAGTGTTGTGTGATGAATTGACCACAGCCCCCATGTCTCTGCATTTCTAGGGGATGGAGGTAGAGAAAACTCTAAGTGAAGTCCATAAATAAGGGAAGTGTGGAAGGAAGGTGTTTTAAGTTCATTTCCATTAACCTACTTTAATTTGGTAGCAAATTAATTTCCCCTGTTTAAATCTGTTTTGCTCAACATTAACTGGTAATTAATTACTTCCCTGTCCTTATGTATTGACCCACACGCCTTTCATTGTGTTTCCTCTCTTGTGCACAGCTAATGAGAGTAGGGTAGAGAAGCTTTGGTGGGCACCTCTTGTCCAGCCAGGGCCAACCCACCACAGTAATTTTTCAAAATATAGTAGGACTAGAAGATTTCTATAACAATCATAGCACTTTTTGGCTTGGGATTTGAATGAGAGAGGAATGTGACTTTTATAGCCAGTAAAATAAAAAAAAAAAACCAATGAATTGGAGAGCCTGGATTTAGAATCACTTTCTTAAGGATGCATTTTTTGGTAAATGTCACAAATTTTTAGGATCCCTCAATTACTTGAGAAAACAAAGCTCTTTGGACTTACAGGGAGCAGAATTTGAATACATATAGCTGAACTGCAGGCATGTCTGTTACATTCTGAACCATCGCAGAGCAAAGTATTTTCTGTCGTTGTCTTACGACAATACTAGTAACATGACAAAATTGTATGTTTTGCCACCTTTTATTTTTTTTGTAATCTAAGCAGAAACTCAAAATGTGCTATCAACATTCAGTAATGGGTTTGAGATGGAAAAATTGAGAGGTGTATTGGTTCACTGAGGCCACTCTAGGTTTTTAAGCTACAGGATGAAGTTCTTGGATCTGCTAATTTTCTGTGTCATCTTGCTCAAATCTCATTTCTTTCCCTCTGTTTTGGTTGTAACACCTTCTGAATAGTTGCTATTGTTATTGTAAAGGTACTAGTTAATTGGAGTTCACAGAAGTTTCAATTTGGCTAGTCAGATTTAATAATACACCTGTTTATACCATCTCTGCAGTTAACTTACCTCTTCTCAGCAAGCTAAAATCAACTTTTTATAACCTGCAGAAATCATGTTATTAGGGAAAGAGAGGTGATGATGAATGTTATCTAAAATATGTACATAATGTAATTTAGTATTCTTGTTTTTTCAAAAATATCTTAAAAAAGATCCTGTAGCAGAGACAAAGAACGATTAAATAAATGAGCTGAATCTTTCTGTTTTGCACTTATTGCCACATGTAGTCTGATTTTTCACATTTGTCAAATACATGAAGATGCAATTCCAGGAAGTCCATAAACAACTGCAGAAGAGTTAAACCCCTACCATAAAAAATGAGTATGATAGATTAAAGTCCTTTTTGTCCTATAAATCTCATTCATCATGGTTTTCAACAGAAATGGCAACTACTGCTTTTTTTCTCACACGCTTGTTCAATCCAGTGTGCATTGTTTTTGCTGTGGGTTATTTACCATGATGGTTAGATGTACCCCATGTTGAACACACATGCAAAGCACAAGAAATTCTGTCCCCCTTGTGAATTTGTCCTGGGCAAAAGTGTGGGTAATATTTCAAAGTATAACATCCATGTTCAGAAGTTGAAGAACCCAGCAGAGACACTTACAGGTACAATATGGAGGATGCAATTCTTTGATAGATGACTGTTGCATGCCAGCAGAACAAACCCTGATTTACTTGCCAGAGCTGGGTTCTTTACAGGTAATTGAAAGGAAAGCTGGGAGGGATTGTTGGTTTGATTTATAGAATGGCACAAGTCTAGTTACAACACTTGAATGAGTATAGATTTTATTTTCATGCATCATTTGGCAATGCGCTATGTTCTCCATAAATGCTCTCATCCTCATGCAAAATACAGGCAATTCATTTGATCCTCAGGCAAAAACTGTTCTAATTTTTTATCATTCTTGCTGTGTTCCCTGCACCTTTTCTTGTGCTAATACAGTAATTTTTTTGAGTTGAGGGGACTTCTTTCAAATGCACTGTGTAAGGTGTGGATCAGCTGTGTGTTTTTACAGTAACATAATTACAATTTTTCTGCTTATTAGCCTGTAACAGATGCCAAGCTTATAGATGCAATGTCTTCTCCTCTTTCCCAGAGGTGCAGACTGCTCTTCAAAAATTTGCAGTGTTTTCCCCACTGAGCAAAAACTGCTTTTGATTTTGCATCTACCTAATGCTATATGCCCTCCCCATTTCTGTTTTAGACAACAGGAATGTCCCTGAATTTGTCTGCAGTAGACATTAAAAATATTCCAGAGAGTGTCATTTCAAATCCTCTGCAATTGTATTGTCCCTTTGGAAAGGTTCCTTTACAGTCTGGTTAGCAGATGGCTCTGCCAGCAATTTTCACTGACTTTTTGTTCCTGCTGTCTGGAAGAAGGTTTAAATTAGTTTAGGTGTTCTCAGATACTTTTATTTTTTTACCCAGCCTGTCTGATTTTATTTTACCCACTTCATTTGCCAGAGATTTTAAGCCTTTTGTTTTCTTTGTTTAAAAAGCTTCAGTTTTTTGAATGATGCTTTCTATCATGAGAGAATGGCAACTTCAGACAAAAATTATCAGGGAGACCCTCCCACTGAGACACGAAGTGTAGAGAGGACCCACTTCCTTCTACATTTCTGAGAGAGAAGTTCAGGTGTGGCAGGATCCACTCTCAGCCCCAGATTTTGTTTTGTTTTCCTGTAAACCCAAGATGCTGGCAATCCAGTTGTGTCCCTGCTTTGGAGAATGTGATAGCAGGCCAATGCTTTCCTAACAAGTCAAGTATCTTTGATTGCAAAGCTGATCTCACCTTGAGCGTCTTTGAAGATGGAGGAGTCTGACTAGACTCTTTTAAAAACTTGGCTCGCAGAAGCCCATGTGGAAGCCACTGCTCTTGCTAAGGCCAGGTGTTTTACATAAGCTTGAACCCAGTTTAGCTATATAAACACAAAACAAGTAAAAGATCCACTTTCCAATGAAGGTAGGAGAGATTCAGTATAGTCCTAGTGCCTAGAGAGGTGAAAGCCAGAGCAAAGAGTGGCAAGGAGGGTATGTTTGTAGAAAGGAAAAGGCATTTATCTGGACACTTATTTTTCTGGTATTACTAGGAGAGTAATATTGAATCAGGTCTCACAAAGCAGTTGTGATTAAGGGCATGTGTTCAGGTCCTTTGGAGAGGGATGAGCCAAACAAGATGAATGGTAGTCCTCAACTGGAATCAGAGGTCTTGAGCACCTCTGAAAGCCTAACACTGTCCTGTAAAAAAAACAGGTTTATAGGGAACAGGGTAAGGTTGAAATGGACTGCATTTTGAGAAGGAAGGATTACCCTTTATTTCCACCCTGTCCCCCCTCCCCTTCTTTTCCTCTGGGTGCCCTGACTTTGTTAATGGAAAATTCCTTGCATCTCTAGAGTAGTCATGAGACCTCTTACACCCTCTCTAGAGATGTAGTTTGCCTTTTCTGCTGATGATCTGTATAAGCTATTGAGTTACAGAATGAAAAATAACATCAGGAGCAAACCTGAGAAGTAAAAACAGATAGTAACCTATTGTCCAAAATCTAAATTCTAATGGACTTTTTTATTTGGATATGCTGCTGTCACTCCTTGGCACCATAATCAGGAAATATATTGTTGTTTAATCTTTAACAGGAAAGGTAATCTTCCCTCTGTAGCATAAAATGTAGTTATTTTTTCTTAACCTGAAGGAGCTCATCCTGCTTGCAGGGTAAAAGAATAGAGTCTGCAGCCAAACAGATGGTTTAGCAGTGTCTATACCTGCTGCACCTCAGATGCTTCTCATTTATCCTGTGACTACAGGATGATAGCCTGCTAGGTGAGTTTAAAGGAGCGTATGTCAGGTAGAGTGTCTTGAGTAGAAAAGACACTGCTTCAAGATAAATTAATCTTCTGTTTGTGTACTTTACAACAATTGAAAAATGGTATTTTTAATAGGAATTACTTCTTCCTGTTTGTTCTATACACAGCCCAAAACATGTCTTGCTTCTCAAAGTGTATTCAGCCTCCTTATATACTAGACTTTGTTGAGACCTCTACTGAAATGCCGTAGTTCCCCTTCTACAAAGCAATGGAAATTACAAGAAAAATAAGCAGTGGAAAAACAGACTGACTTAAAATAGCTTCATAACTTTATTGCTACTTATATTAGCTTATATGCCCTAGCTGTTAAAACTCTGTATTTCCAAAATGTTTTATGAATGTAATTCTTTTCTAGTATAGTCTTAAAACTACCACGTTATACATAGGCCAGGGAAAATGTTTGTGGGTTGTTTTTTTTTTTTTCTGTAAACAAATGCCAAGTCTGTCGTATTAACTTCCTTTATTTTTGACACACATTTCAGTATGTACACGGACTTAATTACAGGAGTCACATCTTGTAAGTAGGGTGACTATAAGGCAAGGCTGGAAAGCTCATGTGATGGTACTCAGGCCTGAGAGATTGTTATGCTTAGTATCTTGATCTCTGCAGAGCTGATCTGCTGTCTGACCTCCAGTGGCTGCACAAGTGGGCATTTTATTTGCTCTGTTCTGTATGAGTGGTATTTGAACACTTGTGAACACTCCAGTATCTTATTTTACTAGGCATTGATATGCCTTCTAGAGTATCCTTTATCAGTCTTCGCAGTCTTGAGTATCACAATGCTCAAATGTGTAGAGTTCAAAGTTCTACTATTTTTTTGAACCTAGCAGTAACAAATTTATTTTTAATTTACAATACCTCACCTTCACTGTTTATTTGCTAATGTTTCATAAGGCTATGGAGCATTTTTAAATCCTTCCTGATGCCCGTTTAATTTTACAGTGAAAGCAGCAAACTATGGAGGTTTCCAGAAGCTTGGGAAACTGTAAGCAAATCAGTATGTTACAGAAATTTCTTTAGAATACTTGATGATGCATCTGCTTTAAAAGAAGTGGCCATTATCCACATGTTCACACATCAGATCACAGCCAGAGCAGCAGCAAAGGCAGCTTTTCATCCCTGTTTCTTGATCATCTGGTGCCATGACAATAGTAATGGTGGGTTGGCTCCCTGATACAGAGGCCCTAAAAATGTCTAGTTTCATAATGAAGGATCGCTAACAGAGGAGTTTAAAATTACCTAGGCAATGGGTTTTGCCCCTTTCACCAATTTTTCAAGCCTAGAAAAGTTTGAAAGTGTTAGGGCTTGGGGTTTTTCTTCCCCCTTCATGTATTACTATCCCCTATAACCTCCATAGCAAACAAATACAGTTCTGGTTCCTGCCAGGATAGGGTTAGTTTTTCCAGCAGCCAGAAGGCACTCTATACCACCTCACAACTTCGATGGGGATGGGATAAAGAACCTTTCCAGGTTCTTTCCAGAACCTATCCTGACAATGGTCAGCTGGTTTTGGGGTTCTCAGTGTGGTGAGCACTCACATGTGAACCATTTGTCTCTTTCTTGTACACCCTTTTATTAAAATCCTATTCAGCAATTAAATCAGTTACACATTGTGTATAACATAAACCCTTTTACTGAAGTCATAACAGCAGTAAAATTGTTGTATGCTAGATTTTACTAGTGTTAAAAACTGATGAAGACTACTTTGTAAAAATGCCAGCCACCAACACAACTTATTGATGCAGAGAGCAGTTCTACCTCTGCAGCAATTTGAGATGATGATTTAGAAGCTTTGCCTCGCTGCAATCAGTCTTAATTTATGTCACCCAGACAATTAAAAAAAAAAAGCCTTCAAAGTAGCTTACGTAAGTTATGAGTAGGGTGTTTTTGCTCAATTATTTGTGAGAAAACTGATTTTTTGACACATGACCACAGTAGGAAAAAGAAGTGAACGCAATGAAGTTCACGTCTGTATTTTCCTGAAAAGCAAACCATTGTCATTAACTAAATTACTATCTAGTTTTGTGGCTACAGCCTCTATTAAGAGTAGGGTAAAATTCAGCCCTGCATTGTAACGGCTGAAACCTATGTCCATACTTACCTTTCCACAGGCTTTCCCTGATTTACTTTCAGTAATGGTGCTCAGAAAAAGGCAACACACCAAGGCTTTCTGCTGTGTTTCAGCCATTCATCCAACCAAGAGATGCCTATGGAAGGTCAAAATAAAAACCATCCCAAAACATATAACATCCTCAAACTCAAAGATCAAGAAGTAGAACTTTATTCACACATTTGAAACAAGACAATAGCCTTCCTGAAACCAGCTGTCGTATTTCATGATTCTAATCAGACCTGTAAGATGTCCCTCCTATTATGACAGTGCAGTGTTTTCCATGTCAGTGCCACCAGTGGCCCCTGTAACACACATTGCTGCCATAGCTCTCTCATAAAAAGGATACCATAATCAATCCTTCTGGTGCTGCCATTCAGATAGAAAGTCTGAGGAATGCAAGATGTATTGAGAGATAAATGAAACTATCACATGGAGTCAGAAGAGTTAAATCTATTGTGGTAAGAAGACTTGAAATTGGCTCAGGGAAGTAAAAAGTATTTTGTTGCTGCAGTACTTTTGAAATACATTTGACTAGAGGTCTTTAAGAAATAGTCCATTTCAACTGAATTTAATTACTAGTCTGAAGTTTTTTATTTGTTAATAGGGACAGCTCAGTGTTAAGAAAATGCTATGACTAATTGTCTCGATAAAATTCAGTTCTTCACAATCCCCAACACATAAGTGATATACATCTCTCAGTGGAATTTGTACCTGGCTTTAAAAAAGAAGCAAAAATTAGTATAAAAGAGCTTTTTGGTTTTAAACACACAAAGAATTACTCAATTATACAGAAATTACATGTTGTCACAGAAAATCAGAAAACAATTCCCCAGGACAATATAGTTTTGTTTTATAAGGAAGTGAACAATACACTGGAGAATTCTGGACAAAGCATTTCAAATAAAAGCATAGGTGCTGAAGTACTGGAACTGAACTGCTGAATATTACCAAACTGAATTTGTCCTGAAAACAAAATTTACCTACAACCTACCATCCCATCTGTGTAAGGAAACACAGATGAAAAAACTGCATTTCACTTACAACCTTTTGTTCCCAAAACAACCCACTATGATGTAGACAGATGCTGTAGTTAAAACTCTCATCAGAGCAACTAATACTTTCATTCTAGTCACAAAAATACAATTCCACAGCTGCTAAGCAAAGAAGGAATTACTACTGGCAGAAGTAGTCTTCACAGAGAGCTGTAGGAGTGGGTCAAAGTCCCAAAGCCAGAGCTTTTTGAAGGGAGTTCAGAACTTGACTGTATCTTCACTTCACACAAAGCTACAATACTTACAATCCTTCAGAACGATTTTGGATATTCGGTCACTTTGCATGGGTTTGTCTCTCCAGTGCTGCTTCCATTCGGCTTTGTTTTAAACCCTACAGGATACATAATTTAGTAAAATCATGGTTTTGCCAACATGCAAATAAAAGCTTTAGTTGCAGAACAAAAACATTTCTGTCCTCTACAAATAACAAATACTTTTTAACCTTCTTTGGAAATCAGAATGGCCAGTTTAAAAACAATAAAAGCCAAACTACATGTCTTCTTTATAATCAGAGGCTGTACAAAATAATTTCAAATATAAGTTTCTTATTCAATTGAAAGTAAATTAAAGCAATCCACAATTATATATAATCTGAAGCACCAAATCCTCCCTTTCCAATTTCCTCAATGCAAAGAGTTCAGCATATCACTTTCTTTCTTTCTTTCTTTGTAAGCGCACGGATGAAAGTATGAATAAATAGTACAAGTCACAGATCTTCACAGTCACAGCACAACTATACTGACAGTTTATACTGGACATTCACAATGACATGAAACAATTACTGATGTACAATCTCTGCAAAAGTGCCAAATCTGATCTTAAATATGATACTACCACTCATACTGAAAGAAAATTCATAGAATACTATAAAAAAGTAAATGCATTTATTCCCCCTGTCTACAAAGACAGAATTGGTTGTTTTAGAATGGGCGTAAAACAGTGGCTATAAAAGCACCTGACAGGACCCCTCCAGTCGAACAAAGTACTAAAACATCAACTAAACATCAACATCAACTAAAGTATCAAATACACACACACACATATATATATGTGGCTCACATGAATTCTACTCAATGACAATACTTATACAATACAAAACACCCTTAAACACATCAACTGAAAATTAGAATAAGTAGCCATCCCTGTATGGCTTCTTGCTGCAAACAGGAGCACCAACAGCAGTGCAAAATTACCAAGACACTTCAAAACCACAGCAGCACATACCAGGTAATATCCAGTGTGGTAACCACTCATGTACCAGGCTATTAACATGCTCCCCAACGCTTCATCATCGTCAGCAGAGTCTGGTCTCATGGGTGGTGGTGGAGGAGGAATCAACTAAGAAATCACAAAGGAAACACCTGTGTTTCAATAGGGTGTTTCTCAGATTAAATTCTATTATTCTAATAGAATATAATTATTCTAAAATTCTAATTCTAAAAGACTAAAACATTAAACTGAAAAGTAGAAACATATCCTCAGTTTGTTCTCTGAAAAGGAGTCAAAGATATTTTCTGAACATATATAATTTCCAAAAAGGAAAAAACAAGACCCTTGTAGCTTACCTGTATACAAAAAGTGTTACTAGGGAGAATATACTATCTTCTTCAGTGAAATGCTATTAATATAAGGTGTAGTTTCTTCAAATAATTTATCCCTTGATATTCTTACCAACAACTTCACTCTCACAGAAATGAGAGCAAATCAGACCTTGTGTGTTAGATTATCATAATATTTGCAACTGAATGTGTTAACAAATACATGAAAAATACAGGAAAACAGAAAAAAATGTGTTCTAAAAACACAGGCAGTGAGCACATTCAGTGAGAAAACCTGAGATCATCAATACTCATCTTCCCCATTCTTCTGTCACTTACTGGTGGTCCTGCTGGGAAAGGTGGGGGCCCGCAAGATAAAAATGATGGAGGTGCCTTGAATTTTGATCCAGACTACATGGGGAAAAAAAAGTACAGTACAAATTAAAAGGGAATTTGGGGTATTAGGATTTTACTTAAGAGAATTATGTGAAACAAGTCATGTACCTTAAACAACAGACAACACGCCCCAGCAATTTAATGAAAACACAGACAGTAGCTATTTCTGAGGCACGTTCCATAATTTGAGAAGTACAACTTAAGATTACTCATATCACTGAGGCAAACACTACTGAAATAGGATTCTCGTTAGTACAAGCATTTTTAAAAGGTTTTCCTAAGTGGAAACCAATGGTCACACTCAACAAGAAGAAACAGATAATTCCTCTGCTCCTGTGCAGATGGGGAATTTGACTAAATTCCATTATGCAAGTGAGTGTCCTTAAATAAGGATCTAGACAGAAAACTACTGATACAAAAGAAAAAAGATTAAATAAAACCCTATAAAGACATCTTGAACAAACAGTAATATTTAGAAAACATAATGCCATGTTTTAGAAAACAACACTATTACTTAGATTCCTACATATTAGGAAAACTGAAGGGTATATCAATACCCCATTCACTCATAAATCAAAAAGCAGCTACAGCTGAGAGGCTCTATGACATGTGAACATTACCTCCAACACCTTCAACATCCTGTGAAGCGAAACATACCAAAATCTTAAAATATCAACAGCATTGCCATTAATCACATCACTAGAATCCAGGGAACAACACACCTCTTTTTAGTTAGAAGGCAATTGGAAAGTGAGTGTTAGCTAAGGATCAGAAGACTCTCCTCACTAGACAGCAGCACTGCAGAAGGACTATAGTGTGGCCAGATTATTACAAAATGGCAGACCAACATTGATACACAGATATGCATATCTGTACATCTATTCCCAAAATGCTGCTAATTGAATTCTATATAATGAGAAATATCATATAAACATATCATATAAACATCTTATTGTTTCAGGATTCACAATAACAGCAGGCTTAACAACTGTACATTAATTATTTCAATTAAGGTTCAGCTTACCTTTCCTAGGCCTGGGGCTGGCAGTGGTGGTGTGGGAAATCTCAAGTTTTGAGGGGAAAATCTTGCTTTTGTGCAGTTGTTTTTGTTTCGGGGTGACTGGGAAGATTTTTCACTTTCATCTGTTGAATATGGAGTCTCACTGTCATTCTAGAAGACAAAGACATTTTTTATGACATGCACTAAACAAAAGTTTACAACAAGTAATTTTAGTGTGAAAAAGCTTGGGAAGTCCACGCCTTTCATACCCTTCCCTCTCTCTAGTCCTCCCAGTCCTACTCAGGAATAACATTATCTGCTCACCGTTTTAGCTATGTTATCTTTCACTAGTGAATTTCTTGTTGTCCCCTCCCTTTCTTCCATGCTGAGTTCAAGAAGTAAAGGGATGCTTTCATTCCCTCCATCAACTTGTGTCCGTTTACAACAGAACTGTGCATCGCTTCTCACTCTGAACACCAGTAGTGCCACCAGACATACCAAAAGAAGTTTATTCTCCAGCTTTCCCATTTCCTTACAGAAGAATGAAAGAGAGTCCCTCACCTCTCCAGAATGCCCCATCCCATTTACAGTTTCATCGCTGGCAGGAGGAAGTAGATCAGCCAGGTTCTGCTCCTCTTGATTTCCATATCCCGTGTAAGTGACAACACATGTGCCCCTCTTCTGGTTGATGGAGGCAATAGTTGCTAGATACAAATTACCATCCTCAGACCAAACAGCACTGCAGCTGTCACCAACCTTCCACTGCAACAGGAGCAAGAGAAGCATGTAAATACCTACGCCAATGGCCGGACAGAAGGTGCCTTTTCCTAAAGTACTTTTTGTCCAAGAAGATGGATCTCCACTACAGTGTCTCCTTTGCGTTTACTGAAATTTCTCTATGTAACCTAAAAATACAGTTTGTAATGTTATTACCCCACACCACCACCCCAAAATGTTACTCTCAAGGTGATGAAGCAGCTACTTCTGAGTAGGTTAAGTACAACACGCAGTACGAGCACCACCGGCATTTACAAGCGAGACGACCTGTTTCAAAGGCGCTGTATTGTTCTTCTTTCTATTTCTGATCTTTTTATGGCTTTTTCTCTTTATCACAAGGCGCTGATCCTGCTTCTCTGAAGGCTCCGAGCATTCTCCATTCTTTAAGGCATTCTTAGGGAAGAGAAAGGAGAAAACCAATAAATGCCAATCCGGCGGCCTCAGCCCCAGATCCAGCCACGGATCTTACCTTGAAGGAGGCCACCGCCTTGTCGTACGCCTTGATGAGAGCCGTGTCGTCCCAGATATCCGAGTCGTCGCTCTGGGGAGGCCACACACTCTTTAGCGCCATCGCAAGCCCCTCTCCCGGCCCCGCTCCCGGCCCGCCCCGCCGTTCCCACCTGTCCGGTGCCACGCCGGAACAGCACTCCGTCCGCCATGGCCGCGCTCCCGCCGCGCAGGCGCCGCGCCGCGCGCCCGGCCCGCCCCCGGAAGGGGCGCGGCCCTGCCCGGGCCCGCCGGGAGCCGCCGCCGGCGGGAAACCCGCCCTGACAGGGCGGGTGCCGGGAGCGAGCCAGGGACAGGCGAGCAGAGGAATTGCTGCTGTGTTCAGTGCTGGGCTCCTCCGTGCACGAAAGACAAGGAGCTGCTGGAAAGGGTCCAGCAAAGGGTCACGAATATGATTTGTGGTCTGGAGCGTCTCTCTTACGAGCAGAGGGTGCGCGAGTTAGGCCTGTCCAGTCCAGAGAACAGAAGACAGAGAGGGTTTCATCAAAACGTACAAGTATCTGGAAGGCATCCCAGAGGATGGTCCCAGACTCTTCTCAGTGGTGCTCAGCAATAGGACAAACAATAATGGCCCTAACCTAAAACACGAGAAGTTCTGCCTCAATATAACAAATTATTTACATTGAGGGTGGCAGAAAACTGGAACAGACTGCCCAGGGAGGCGCTCCCTCTCTGGAGACATTCAGACCCCACCTGCTCCAGGTGACTGCCTTGGCCGGGGGCTTAGATGGAATGATCTCCATAGGTCCCTTCCAAACATAACAATTCTGTGTTTCTGTGAATGCATTTATTTCTCACCATCTGCAGGTGTTACGTTGCCAGCATCAGCTACATCTTCCTTCCAGTTCTTCCTCAGCTGTGCCAGTGGCCTGTTACCAATGAATGACTGTACCTACATGGAACACATCTTTAAAAGCAAAGGCTTCAAAAGCTGTCTCTAGAGACTGAATCCATTGCAGAAGAACACACTCAGTGCAGGCAGCGGGAGCCCAAGGCAAGAGGCTGTGAACTGCCAACCCACTGCACAACAAATAGCACGGGGATCTGTGAGAACGAGGGAATTGAGAACGAGCAAGAGCCAGGCCCACCCCTAAACTGTGAGGGTTTAAGATCCCAGGGGTTCCTTTGTTCATGCTCCCTTCCCAGAGGTACCAGCTGGAGCTGTTGTTAATTAATTATTGCACCACGATTAAGCTGTTTGAAAGACCTGGATGTCTGAGAATCTGCTACAGGAAACCTGGGACTGATCTGGAAAGGAATCCTGGTCTGAAAGTGAGTGTGAGGGGTGCAACTGTGAAAGGGTCTTCAGTCCCAGCTCAGGTGGTGCAAATGTGACTGCTGGAGTGGCTCCTGGGTGGTCAGATGAGGAAGTCTCCTCAGCACTTTTCCCCTGGTCAGTACACAATATACTCAAGCATGCCTTTGAAGCAGGGGCTGAGTTTTTCCACACTAACTTTTATTCCTGAGACAGGTTTAAGCAGTAATTTCAAATCATTTTAGTGGTGTGACAATTTCAAGATCTGCTTCCATTGGAACTCATTAACATCAAGCCTGCAGCTTCTTTAAGTTGGTATCAGGACTCAATTGAATCACTTTTGTACACCAATGTCTGCAACTCAAGAGGCATTTTTTTCTATAGGGCAGGCTTAAACTGCATGTGACAGTGTTTATAATATGCATTTCTTATAAACTATATTATACTTAGATTCTTATACTTACTTCACAAGATTATCCATTCCTTACATTCTTGGGAACGTCTTAGAAATCAACGGATTCTAAAGCATAACCATTTCAGATCAGACGGTATTTCATGCAACATTTTATTGTAAAAATAGTTTGAGATTTACAGTTCAGACCTCTGCAAGATTAAGCACATTTTACAAGTGTGTTCCATTCGGAATGAAGCTGTACTTTCGAGAATTCAGGCAACCACATCTGGTCTAACTGTAGATGAAGAAATTCTGTAACTGGAACCACTAAGTAAAACTAACAAATGCAGCAAAAGCTAGAATAAAGCTATTGCTTAGTACTTTTATTCATACACATGCAGAAGAGTGTAGTCAGTTTTGAAAGAGCACTGTAGACAACTAGGCCTATAGTAACTAGAAAATACTCTAATGCTATTTGAACAACTCTGCACAATAAATGTTTAATCATTTAATGGCCGGACACTTTTATGAATGATCTTCTAGGTCCTTCTGCTTCATTCAGTGCACTTTATCTTCTCCATAGTGACAGCTCATTTTGCTCCTGCCTGCAGAGACTTCCTTTCATTAGCTGCTTTTTGCTTTTGCTGCATGATTTCAGAGTCCCTGTGAAGAAAAAGCAGTTGGCTATCACATGCTGGCTCACAATTTTTTGAAGCAGAGTTCCCTCTCTTTAATAACCCCCACCTGGAGAAGGAAAAAAGATCAGTGTAAAATTTCTCAGCCACAAGCACGGTATTTTTATTACCCTGTTTTTTTCAGTGCGTGCATTACTCCACTTACTTGATTAGTAGACCTCATATAATTCAGTTTTAGAAATAAAGGACATAATGGATGAAGCATCTTCAAAAAAGCATTACATAGTATTTTCCTGTTTGCAGTAGGCAAAAAGCTGCTCAAAAAATTTAAAAAGCTTTACAGAACTTAATAAAAAAAAAATCTGTTTAGCAGCAGATACAGCAAAATTTCATCCAAAGTTTATGCTCTGGCAAGTGATTAGCCGATGAATAAAAACAAAGTATTCAAATGCTGTGTCAGCTAAGACACTGGATTCTTTCTGACCCATTTCCCCCTTCTTTTTCTGCCTGAAAATTTACTCAACTTGACTAGATCTTACCTCTGTTTCCTCTGAGAAGCAGACAAGCTATCTTCTTTCCTTTTGCCTTTGTGAATCTCCTGAGTTTTCTTCAGGTTCTTTTGGCGGGCAAGTTCACGCTGGTTCCCACCTGCAAGACAATATACAGTTAAACAAGTACTACCACTTGTTTTTTTGCACACAGTCTGCCTGTATAAAAGACTGTTACAAAGGCAGTACAGTTTGTCTATAATGTGTGGAAATTGTATGGTCACATCTTCTATCTCAGTGCCCTCTCCCAGTGTACAGCTGGAGAAATTGAAGGTTTATAGTTGTTACTTTTTCAGTTCTGTATGTCATCTTCAAGAGATTACCAAAATATTAATATTCCTTATAGAAACAAAACCCAATTTGCCATAGAAGACTGGCAACACACAAATAGGCGGGGAAAATCATGTCAGTAACTTATCCCAAGACGAGTCATCCACTCTCAGATTTCAGCATTTAGTGTAGCTTATAAATTTAGACTGAAACAGGATTGAAATTCATTATACTCAAATATTATTGAAGAGGTGACCTGAAAACATTTTATTTTTTTTTAATCTGAAGCCAAGCACAGAACTTAAGCCTGGGCCTTAGCAACTGGGTGGCATTACTTCCAACAAAAGGAGTAATGTTACTTCTACACTTATATAAAGACACAAATCCACATCATTGTCAGTACAGAGGACACTTCAGGGAACAGACAAATTTCCCCAGGACTGCCAACCCAACAAACTGCCAACAAGATAGGAATGCAATCTCTTTGATCATACAGAGTTCCTGAGGGCAAATCAGAACTATCAACTCTCCATCTAAATACTCAGGGTCTTCCACACAATGGCCACAGGCTGCAAACTCTTCTGCATTAGCTGGCAATCTCTCCTTGGGATTCCTTAGTTCTGTTTTGCTCCAACCTGCCAAACCTAGCTCACTGGCTTGGTACTTCTTTTGGACTGACAGTGTTCCGGGTAACGCTAGGCATAATCATTTGTGCTGTCAAACTAACACAATCACATTCTTTTATATTCAAAAATGACAATTTCATCTCTTCATAATTTCTGTTGTTTCTCTTTTCGGTCTCTCTACAGTTCTAAGACTGCCTATGCTATCTTTCAGTCTCAAAGCCAGAGATATTAATCTCCAGGTTCCTGTAATTTCTGGTCTACAAAAGCATCTTAGGACTAAGTAACTTTTAAACAACAACCCACTCTTATGATCCACCACTTTGTACCCACACCATTTCTGTGCAAAGGCACCTGCCGTGTCAACAACCAGACAAGAGCAACCCTGCAGAAGCACAAGTGAAAACAGCCCTGTATGACTGCTGCTTCCAAAGGGCTGCTTTTCTCTTGAAAGATATTTTTTGTGTGTGCCAGGACATTAAGTACTACCTTTTGGAAAAGCTAAAAGAACTTTTACTTATCATCCTCACTAGCATCTTGTGCGCAAAGTCTATCTAGAAGAAGACCACTTGCTCAGAGACTGAAGCAAACCAGCTGTTTCTGGCAGTACTAGTGTTGATTAGAACTTGATGACTCATGAGCAGATGACACATTCCAGGCCATAAATGGTTCCTGATTTTTGTGGTGCTCAGGAGGCAATAACATTATACAAACAACTGGGCAGCAATAAAAGAGCTCTTCTGCTGTGCTTAAAAAAAAAAGTATCTTCTCTTATCATGAAGAAAACAGAAAATCAAAACAAACTGCTAAAGCCAGAATTACCCTCCACCCCAAACCTCATGTACTTCCTTATGAGCAGTTACTTTCCACCCTTAACCTTCAGGTTAAACCTTCCTTGTTTACCAAGCAAGCACTGAGCACGGACTCTGCAGAGTCTTTCCATATGTAAGGTTTTATATTTAGGAACAGAACTCAGTTGTATCAGTAAAAAGCAGCTTGCACAGCAAAGCAGAAAAGCTAGGAAAGCTGAGCAAAATAGAATGCACACAAAGCATAGAGTACCAAACAACTGTCTGAAAAGAAACTTACTTGTATCACCAATGCTTCCAAGTAAACATTGCCAAGAACTGTTTGTCCCCATTACTTCATCTGGGATGCTGAATAAGTTTCTCTACCTTCAAGGGAACCACTGGTGCTTTCTACATTCTAGAATAATAATCTAAATCTTGCCCCAACAGAAGACAATCTTCCTGAAATTCAAGCATGAACTGCCATAAAAACAGCAGTACACCCTTCCTGTTTATACCATTTTTATACATTCCCCCTTAAACATCCCCATCGTGGTCTGCTTGTGCAAGACATACACCTTAGTTCAACCTGTCCTTGCTCTTCCAACTCCAGGAGAAGAAAAATGCCAACAAAAATCATAAATGTGCCTCTTTACTACATGCTGTGCACAAACTGTTTACATTCTAGGTCTTCAGCTGCACTTCACCAGCAGTGTGCCCTCATAACTGTGTATTTGTGAGATGAATGTGAAAGCACAGCCCTAAAACTATGCTCTTGTTTTTTTCAGCGAGTGAATGTGAAAGCATAACCTCAGTTAAACACAAGTGGCTTCCCTACTGCCAAACATAGCAGGCAAAAGGCACGGGAGCACTCCCAGCAGTCAGGGGAGCCGGAGGATCCTGGGTCCGCTTCATTCTCCGCCATTTTAGAGCGGGTGGACGAACACTGCTGCTCGTCAGCACTGAACACGGTGATGATTTACCGAGTGCTCCTGCCCTTTCAACAACAGCCTCAATAATCCCAAGTTAAGCAGCGTACTATTCAATGTTAAGCAGAGATTTAAAAGTCCTTTATTTGAGTCTGGACGGCAGCCGGGACTGAAATGGAGTGTAGCTGTTGTTTCAGCCCATCACATTTATATCTTCCTCCGGTCCCGTCACCACTGCTACGCCAGAAGGCGGATGTTTTCTTTTCAGAATGTTTTCACCTTCTGTTTCGGACAGCGGCAGGACGTGGGAAACAACCTCCTCCGTACGCACTGGCGAGATTCCCCTGGTGGAACGCCAAGTCCGCCAAGAGCGAGACGCGGCAGCGGCCAACTCCCGGACCCCGACACAGGCATAACCCCCAGCTGGACTGCCCTCGGCGTAGGGCCCACGCCTGGAACCGAGCAGGAGGGCGGCCCATTGCCACCACCCACTTCGCTATCCGACAGGCCTCAAGCGGTCCCCTGGTACTCACGGGTCATGGCGAGACGCTCAGGCCGCGCAGCACCGTTACCGCTGCAACCGCCGCGAACTGCCACAGACTCACCACTCCGCTATCACCGCCGAAGCCGCCTGAGGCACCGCCCGCCGCCGCCGCCCCTTATGGCACCTCGCTTGTCGCTGACGTCACGGCACCGCGCGGACCCGGTCCAATCAGCGGGACGCGCGCCGCTGCCTCCCGCCCCGTGGGCGGGGCCCTGCGTGGTTCGCGCGGTGCGTCCGCCCGAGCCGGGGTGACGGGAGGTGTGGGGGGTTTGGTGTAACAGCCTAGGCTCGGGGGCAAAGCGGGTGCCTGGAGAGCTGCTGAGAGCCGGCTGAACCGACGGCCACGCGGCTGAGGAGCTGCTGGGGCGTTACAGGCGGCTCCGGCGCCGCTATTGGTTGCCCCGTACGCGCTCCTCCTCCTGCCCCTCCTCTCCTGCGCGGCGCACGCTGATGACGTCGCGGGGCGCGCCGCCGGGGCGGCACGCCGTCAGCCGGCCGGGTTCGCGGCATTACCGGGCTGCCGCCGCGCGCTGCTGACGCCGCCGAGCTCGCGGGCGGGTGCGCGCCTCTCCCGGCGCCACCGCCGCCACCGCCTCCGCCATGTTCCGGCGGGCCCGTCTCACCGTGCGGCCCAATGTGCGGCCCCCGGGCAGGGCCGCCGCCGCCACCGGCACTGGCGGGGTGGACCAGGAGCCGCCGGGACCCCCAGGTTCGGACACCCCGGCGGCGGACGGAGCAGGGACCGCAGCGGGATCGGCGGACGCGCGGCCGGCAGAGAGGTGAGTCCCGCCAAGCTCGCCCTGGCAGGGCAGTGTCGGGCCGTCGGCGGCACTGGGCCGCGTATCCCCGGGAGCGGAACGGGCCTGTTCAGGGAGGGACCTGGCGGATCCCGGGAGGTAGCAGTGGCTCTCTGTAGCGCTGGTTGTGGCCTGTCACCCTCCGGTTATCGGTGCTGCTCTGGCTCCTCCTGAAGACCTTGTGAAAGCCACGTGCGGTCGGTGCCCGGTGTATGCGCGTCCGGGGCTGTCGCACAGGACAAGGACTTGGGGGTGTTCGTGGCGTTCGGAGCCGAACCTGAACCCATGTTTCTTCACTGCCGTTGTGCAGCAGGCGCTTGGAATAACATTGGAACGGGCTGCCTAGGCAGGTGGCAGAGTCACCGTCCTTGGAGGTGTTTAGGGAACGACTAGGCATGGCATTTAGTGCCATGGTCTGGTTGACAAGGTGGTGTTGGGTCATGGGTTGGACTCGACGATCTCGAGGTGTTTTCCATACTAATTGGTCCTGCGATTCTGTAAGTTAAGGCTGCAGAAGAGTGGCCCAGTGTGGTCTGACACTCGTTGTTTTCTGGCTCCACAGTGGAGCCAGAAATGGTTTACTGTGTGCAGCAATTCTTTGTGGTCTGTAACCAAATTAGCTTGATTTTGCATCCTTACAGCATTTTTTCTTTTGTATCCTTTTCTTCATGCATTGGCAAGGGAGGACTTCGTGGGCTTTTGCAGGGTTTTTGCCTATTTTAGTTTCTAAGCACTTTTTATTGTAATGGAAGCACATGGTAAAGTCTGCCTTAGGAGTGGTCCTCCCTGAGGATCTCCCTGCTGTGGGTTAAGCCTGGCTGGTTGCTAAACCCCACATAGTTTATCACTTGTTTCCCTGCATCCCTGCCCTTCCCAGCCTTGTGGGATGGGCAGAAAATTAAAGCGGCAAAAGTACAAGAAAAGGTGTGTCAAGATAAGGACAGTTCAGTAGATAAAGGATCAGCAGTGTGAATAAGCAGAGCAGAATTGAGAATTCATTCGCCACTACCCGCAGGTGTTTTACTGTCTGCTGGAAAGAAGGGATGTCACTGTTGACCTCATTTTAGAGAGACAAGATACACACTTTTTATGGAGCAAAAGAAGTTAAAGGTTTATTACACATATCCCTTTACATGTAGAGTTTTACAAACATCCCATGTCTATCCCCTATTGATCAGTAACAAGCTGTTACCCTATAATAATTGGTCAGTCTAGAAAAGGTGTCTGTGTGCAAGAAAGAGTTGCTTGTGAGATACTGCTTTCATTCTTTTACTTGACAGTTGGGAATTTCCGAAACAGTCAAGGTGCAAGAAACAGTCCTAATTTGTAGAATTCTTCCCCAGGGAAACAAGCTGTTTTTCACCATTGCAGGACTCTGTTGTCATGAAGAGCTGGTAGCATTCTCACGGATTATGTGGGATCAAGTGATAATTCAGTCTGTGAGACTTGCTCAGGCCTGTGCAGTACTGCTGTTTAGCCACCACAACAGGATCCATCATTCGTAACAGTTACTTGGGAAGACAAACACCATGACTCCAAACGTCCTTTCCTTCTTCCTCTGCCTTTACTGAGGAGCATGATGCCACATGTTGTGGGATCACAACATTTATCATTCATTTCAGATCAGCTGTCCTGGTTGCATCCCCTCCCAGCTTCTTGCCCATCCCCAGTGTGAGAAAAGACCCTGGTGCTGCATAATCATTGCTCAGCATTAGCTGGAAACTGATATGTGGGTGTGCCATCAGTGCTATTGTTTCACAAATCTGAAACATCACTATGTGAGCTACTGTGAAGGAAGTTAACTCTGTCCCCACCAAAGGCAGTGCAGATCAATGTTTTAGGACATTTCCTCAGTCTGATAATTGTTCCTCAGAATAACATTCACACTTCTTTTGTACAACTGGGTTTGAGTCTTCCATAAATACCTCTGTTGTTTTAGTTGAAGCTTGTCCCTTATGATAGTATGGTGAAACAGTGTTAGACTCTTCTGTTTTGGTGGCTGGAAATTCAGGTCTCAGACTAGTTGGCTTGGCATGTCTTTAGGAAAGCCATGCTGCCTTTTATTCAGCTTGTATCTAGCATCTTTGCTTGTTTTGCATTGTGCTTCAAGGATGTCGTTCTTTCAAGTTGTATTTACAAAATTTTTATGTTACAGGTATCACCTTACTGGATCTTTTGCTGATTTTTTTTAATGAAGAAAATTTTACTGTTTTTCACTTAGATGCTACTGTTGCTGTTTCAAAAGATTTGTTAAAGACTTTTGTGTTTGTAATTTAACAGTTGGTTATATATAAGTGATATATATAACAATGTATCAGTGTAATATAATTTTAAGTTTCAAAACTAGATATTGGTGCAACTCTGAAAGGCACTCTGATCTATTCTCAGGGCCTAAAAATAGGCCTTTGCCTTATAACTTCTGACAGGGTAGCCCACCTAGCTGACCAAAGGAAGCCAGTTCATATAGCCTTTTTGGATTTCAGTAGAACTTTTGAGACTGGCTCTCACAGTATCCTTCCTTCTGGACAAAACATCTAGCACACACCTGATTAAACACATCATGGGATGGGTGAGCAACTGGCTCACAGATCAAGCACAGAGGGTTACAGTGAATGGTTGACATCAACTAGTGATCTGTTGTTGGTGGAGTTCCACAGGGCTCCATCCTCAGCCCTGTGCTCTTCAGCATCTTCATAAATGACCTGGACCCAGGATTCAAAGGTATATTAAGTAAGTTTGCAGATGATACAAAATGGGAGAACCTGTTGACTCCGTCGAGGACAGGGAGGCCCTGCAGAGAGACCTCAACAAATTGGAGGGCTGGGGAAATATTATGAAGGCATATGAAGTTCAAAACAGTACAGTGCCAGATTCTGCAGCTGGGGTGGGGCAACCCTGGGTGTATGGACAGACTAGGAAACTAGAGACTGGGGGGAAAGGACCAGGCGGTCTTGGTCAATGGCAAGTCAAACGTGAGTCAGCAGTGCCCTGGCAGCCAGGAGGGCCAGCCCTGGCCTGGGGGGCATCAGGCACAGCATCACAGCCAGGCAAGGAGTGGGACTGTCCCACTCTGATCTGCACTGGGTCAGCCTCACCTGAGTGCTGGGGGCAGGTCTGAATGTCCCAGAATAAGAAAGACATTGAGCTGTTAGGGAGCATCCAAAGGGGGGCAACATAGATGGTGAAGGGCTTTGAGAGGAAGCTGTACGAGGAGTGGCTGAGATCATTTGGTCTGTTCAGCCTGGAGGAGACTGAGGGGAGACCTCACTGCAGTCTAAAACTTCTTCATGAGGGGAAGTGGAGGGGCAGACACTGATCGCTTCACTCACAGCTGCTCAAGTCTGTGTCTGTAATACGAGTCACTTTACATTGTTTTGTTTTTTATATACTGAACAAGTTTTTTTACTTATCAGGGAAGTGAAAATTTTATAAGTGTAAGATAATTCTCATTTTTAATATGCCTTCTCTTAAATTGTATTTAACTGTTCAGAAATCCAGTGTTGCATGCTGATTAAAAACTCCACATAACACAGGTGGTATGGAGAAGGTGAATGAAGAATTACTTTCTGTTGTCTCCTGCTGTACAAAGTACAGTGAGTGTTGAGTGGAATTTGCAAGGATCTTGTTCAAAACCCATAAATAGTTACCATGTAATAAGCCCTCTCAACTCTTTGCCCAGGGCTGTTCTGTACTAAAAACATGTATGAACTCACAGTGTGGGATAAATTGATTTAGCCATTTAACAGAGGCTGCAAAATGCAAACGCATAGTCTGCAGCATTTGCCTGAATCACAGACAGTAGCTGGAGAAAATCTGGAAAAGTTTCACTGTATATTTATACCTTTTCTATATGTCTTGGAAAGTATTTACTTCTGACCATTTTTAAAAAGAGAACCACGGGTGTGGTTGTCCTTACGTACAGAAACAGGGCATAGTTCCAGCATAAAATTAAAAAAACTCTCTTTATGACTCAGTTATAATTATACTGCGGTCTTGCTATGAGCAACAGCCATGAAGCTGAACACTGGTGGAGTCAGCAGACTTGGATGATCATAATGGTTGGCAATTTTACTTGTACTTTGAAAATTATTTCTGCATAAGTGATAGAAAAAGTACTTATATATAAAGTTTTCCGGAGGAAGCTAAGAGTTATTGATGTGTTAAGTGTGAACAGCAGTTTGACTACTGAAGTTTTTCTGGAAGCCATAGTTTATGTATCATCTACTTGCAAATGTGTAAGAGGAATGTTCACTTTTATTGTAATAAAAGTTATCAAACCCCACTGTTACATACAGCTTTGTTAAAGTGTTTTTAATATGTCACCTGTGTTATGTGGGTAATTTTTTATGTGGGTAATTTTTTATGAAGCTTTATGATACTGGTATTTTCAGCTGAAAGGAGAGAGCCTTCCAAAAAAAGAGTTGGGGTGTGGGGATGTGTTACTGTTATAGTCTGTTGATCAGTGATTAGTATTAGAAAATAATACACCACTTCTTAAAGTTGATTATTTTATGAGGAAGTACCAGCTACAAGTTGGTCGGAGCATGGCTTCTTGTGTATAACTGCTTTCCCGTAGCCTAGTGTTTATACTGATTGGCCCATAAACACATCTTGAAAGTAAAAGTAACAAATCTGTCACTGTAAAGACCTTCAGAATACTCTCTTAAATTTTCCAGTGATGATAAGGCAAATAATACAAGCAGCGCTGGGGAAGCTGGTAAATCTGCAGAGATGCCTACCCAGAGAAGAAAACGTATCTCCACCATGCCAAATCTTGTCAAACCCAGAGCTGGACCATCGTCTGCTCAGCGTTCTGCACCAAAACCACAGAGGCAAACATCACAGGCTTCTGATGGCAGTGCCTCACTTCAGAATGATCCCTCCCCATCAGAAAAGAGTAATGTTGAAAGCTCTGTAAAGTCTCCCATGCTTCCTGAGAAGAAAACACCTGTGCCACAAGTGCCACAGTTTTCGCCGCTAAAAAAATCTGTTAACAAAGAGCAAACTGTTGGTGTAGCTGCTCCAAAAAATGATGATAGCTTGCAGAAGAATGTACCCTCTCCTCTAAAGGAGAGACCAACACAGGAAAGATCACAAACGCAGGAGGAAAAGCTACCTGTGAAGCCTTCTCCTGAGAAAGTCAAACGAACATATTCTGACCGGGAAAGGATTCTCAAAGCTCGGAAATTAAGAGAAATGCTTAAAGAAGAGCTGAAGAAGGAGCGGATGGTAAGGCCTCTCTTTTGAGCAGTGCTTATCTGTGAAGGGCAGGACATCCTGTGATTCACCCTGCATACATTATCTCATTGCTGTTGTATTTTCTGGTATTTGCCAGCTACTTACTGCTAGTAGTCTGTCATAACTCATAACTCTCTGTGTGTATTCTGCTTATAAGAAGTAGCAGCACTATGTTCCCTAATAATACAGATTTTACAAGGAATTGCCTATCTTTTTATTTGACTAGACCACAAGTCTTTTTGATGTGCTACCTGGTATTATAGTCAACATAATTCTGAAAGCTTCATGGTTTGTAATACAACAGGGAAGTGTGCTGCAAAAAGCTTGGATTTAGGATGTCTCATATTTTTTCAAGTTGACCATTGTCAAAGTTCTGTAATTTTGAATAACTTTTAATTTATTTATGCCAGGTATTGAATGCTTCTGAAAGGGTAAGTGGATTAACAGTCTGTAATGCCCTCTCTGGGAAAGGGACACTTTTAAGATAATCCTGTTTTGGTTCTTGGGAGTGGTATGTGTGTGCATGTGTGAACAGCAAAATTCCATGAATGGGTACTTTATAAAGAAATAAAAGTAATAATAATTTGTGAAATGTTAAATACTTTTAGGGTAAATCTAAGTGTTTGTTGTTTTCTTTTGTTTCATTTTGGTTTGTATGGAAGAAGTTGAAACACAGGCCTCCAGTAATCGAAGGACGTTCTCCACCAGATCGTTCTAAAATGACCATGAGAGACTTAATATACTATCTGCCAGAAAACAATCCTATGAAGTAAGTATGACTTTTTTTCTCTCTCCTTAGATTAAATTACTTTGCAACCTCTATAATACTTAAATATGGAGTATTAGTACAGATACAGTATTGTTGCAATGGTAATAAAAGCTTCTAGACTAGCTTCTAGTTTTCACATCTGCTTAATTCTAGTACAGAAGTGAGAATGGAGCTTAGTGTACTTGTTGAAATACACAAACATGAAATTGTCCCTAGTGTTGATTTATCTCTACAGAAATACAGAATAGTAGATTTTTTTTTTCCAACTGCTTGCTGTGAAATTTTTAGTTGTGGCTGTTAGAGATGTTATAATTGCCCCCTAGACACAATGGACTCAGGAAGCTAAGCATTTCTCCTCCTAGGTGTTGAAGTGCAAAATGCACTGCAAGACCCTTGAGGGTAGCTGCTGCTGCTGCTCCACTGCCATGTTTCACCAGTAGCAAAGCTAAGATGCACACAGGGAGCACCAGTGCAGCAGGCTGCACTGGCTGCCACAGACAGAGCAGAGCAGGGCCTCTTCCCTGCAACTATGAAAAGTAATCCCATGAATAGAAGTACAGTTATCCAAGTCCTGTTTTTTTCAGTAGTAGATGAGTTTTTCTGGTAGTATATGTTGTCATCTGCTTGTTAATGTTTGTGTGCCTGTGTGTTTTATTTATCACTTCCCTTATTTTTTCTTATGCACTGAATAGTCCCTAAGGATGTAAAAAGCAAGATGCTCTTATATTCCCTGTATTCTAACAGTGAATTTCTGCTTGAAATACTGTTTTTTGTCCTTGCTCGTACAAAAAAAGAGCAACATTTACTAAACATTGGTGATTATGCAGTTCAATCCAGATGTGATACAAAGAATTGTAAAAAAACCCTTTGTGGTTTTTTGTCCATTGTCCGCTAAAAGCCAGTTTCTTGGAAGAAAGCAGAAATGTATCTGTACAAACAATCATCTCTAACTTTTCATGACATTCTAGGTCTTCATTGGTAGAAGAAAAGAGAACAGAAAAAAATTCTGCACTGAGTCAAATGAAAGAGTAAGTCTTGATGGTGAAGTATAGTCAAAAAGTTTTCTGGTAAAAAATCCTGCATTTCTGTGATAATGCTTACAGTGTAGTTATATGTCTTTACTGTTTCAATATCATAGCCTAATTTATAAAAAATGTAATTTGGGCAGGAAGGGTGGTTAAGAAACATCTCACTTTCAACATTAAGTTTTGCATATTTTCATTTTACAGTATAAGGAAAAGCAGGTTTCATAGATCACGTGTTTCTTGATTTGTTGCTTTGCTAGGTGGTTCATCAAATTGTTGAATGTCTGACATACTGAGCAGCAATTCAAAACACCCAGTATTTCTCCTTGCTGTCTTTAAAATTTAGACAAGAAGAGAAAAGTACTCCTGATCATGAAGAAGATGAGGAGGAAGAAGAAGAGAATGGGGAAGAGAGTCAGGATGGCCCACTTCTCGTTCCTCGTGTGAAAGTAGCAGAAGATGGTTCAATCATTCTGGATGAAGAAAGGTGACAAATTCTGTGCCTGACTCGTGTGGTCTGTACTGCACCGTGGGTCAGTTTGTAAACAGAGGAATGCTTTGCACTGGGACGAGTATGAGTGTATTCATGTTTGGGAGCTGAGCTACACTGACTTAGGAAACAGTGCAAAGATGTGGCAAAATAGGAGCATCAGTAATCTGCATCTCTGTAGTGGCATACTTTATGAGAAATGTTTTTGGGGAAGGAGGCAGAGAGGAAGATTACATATTTTATTACTGTGAATGAACACTGAAGATTTGTCAAACTTCCAAATGTCTTCTGTTCAGCTGACTTTTTTTCTTCTCACAGTTAACATGTATCTGCTTACTGTTATTTTGGTTAGCAGTACAATTTGCTCCAACTTTGTGTCTTGCCTGTTGCTGCTTTATTCTTCTGCCAGTGTTTTCAGTAACTTTGCTTAGAATATGGCATTGAAAAAGTAGATTATTAAATTTATGGGTTCCACAAAGATATTAAAATGAGATTTATGCCAAAATTTAAGGATAAAGAGGGTCTGGTAAAAAAAAAATTGAAAGTAATGTGGAAGGATATCGAGAGGTTCTCATGGTTTTACGAAATATATTTCTTAAATATTAAAAAGTTGGGGTTCTTTAAGATACTTAATTATGTCTGTCTGCATTGCACCTTATAAAACAGAAAAGGCAAATTTACTAACAGGGTAAATAGGGTAGTGTTTTCTTGCTGCATTCTCCCATTAAAGTACATGCTAGTGTAATTATTAAAATTATTACATAGTAGAAATGCTCACTTGTGGAAAAAAACTTGAATAGCTATGCTATAAACATCTACTGTGTGTTTTCTTAGCAATATTTTGTGGTTAGTCTTCTTGTGTGTTTTCTTTCCCAGCTTAACTGTGGAAGTTCTAAGAACAAAAGGTCCATGTGTTGTAGAGGAAAATGATCCCATCTTTGAGCGTGGCTCTACAACTACATATTCTAGCTTCAGGAAAAGTTTTTACACAAAACCATGGTCAAATAAAGGTGAGTATATTTTTGGTTTCAAGTTTTGAGTCTGCAGAAAAGTCCTAGTTTTCACCTGTGCTTTATACTTGACAGTTTTCGTCCCCAGTGGAGTAAATGGATCTCAACTTTCCACACTTGTACAACAGGCAGAGATGTGGTATTTACTGTGAAAACTGGCATTTTTTAAAAATGCAGTGCCTTTTAATATGTAGGCTACCTGTGTTTTTTTCCTCCATGGATGTTTAGATGCTGAGGAAAGGCTAGTCTGCTTTATCAAGACCATGATTTTGGATTCTGTTTACAGGTGCTTGAGATCCATATGGTATTTAAACTAGGTTCTTCCAGCATGGGCAGGGATATATTGTGTAAGGTACCTCTGTATGGACTGATGCCAGTGCAATTGGACAGCTGTGTTCTTATGAGTGGCTGCACTGGGTTCTTCATTACTCCTGCTGTGAATTGGCTATTACTTCTAGGCTTACAACACTGTGCAAGACTTTTTACAGTTGGAAATTAATTTTTACTGGTATAGATGGAATATGTATGAAATTAGCTTCAGAATTCACTGTACTCTCTTTGGAATGCACTCTTTTCCTGTTAATAATGGAGACAGTAGACTTACATGATATTTTTATGATTTCTATTTGTGTTCATAATAAAAATTGACATGGACAATTTGGGGTTGGTTAGCTTTGATTTACTAGCTTTAGAAAGCACCCTTCACATTCTGCAGTTTTCTAATAGATTAGATAGTTCTTTCTGTTGATAGTTGATTCATCAAATGTTAATAGAGGGGCCTAGGTAAAATAACAAACATACTCCATATATACTCACCTGGACTTGCAGCTACAGAGACAACCTCAAAGTTACTGATACCACATTAAGGTGGCAAGGTGTTCTTATTTCTGATAGCAAGAAGGATGTTTTAGTAAATATTTAAGTGTGTGTAATTTTTTCTTTCTTTTCCGTTTTAGAAACAGACATGTTCTTTTTAGCTATCAGTATGGTAGGAACAGACTTCTCCTTGATTGGACGGCTGTTTCCTCACAGAGCCAGAGCAGAAATTAAGGTAAAAATTAAAGCACTCAATAAGGAAACTGAACATTTGGTTTTACTTTTCTTTTTCTTACTTGCACTCCTGTGCTTCCTCTATTAGAGTTGATAATTTTGGTGTGAATTTTCTCCACAGTAGTGCTTGTTTTCTGATACCTGTTTCAAGAGGTTGTAAGTGTCTGAAACATGAAAATGCTGGTTGGATTTCAATGAATGTATCTAGTAAATGTAGCACACTTAAACAGACTGTTCTAGTTGAAGAATGCTGATACGCCTAAATGGCCGTTTGGTTAGGGGCTTCTGTGTTATCTCTTTTGTTGTACACACCTGGGAAAGTCTTTGATATTTCAAATCTTGTTCAGATTAAAAATCAGGACAATATGTAGAAAATAATAAAAGTGTAGCTGGTGATAGCTATAGTGACAGATTTAATATTTAAAAATTAACTACAAACTTGTGTTCTGTGGATTTGCATGTGAATTTCAACTTTAGTTGGTTTGTTACACTGAAGGCTTAGCTTGAGCTGCCATTTTGTGCAACATATTGCTGGATTTCTTACTTAATGATAAACACAACTCTGCATTTGCTTTTAGAACAAGTTCAAACGTGAGGAAAAAGCTAATGGATGGAGAATAGACAAAGCTTTCAGTAAGTAAATATTCCCTACCCTATAATGAGTCACTAAATGGTAGCCATCTATTTTCACGGTAATTTCTGTGCTTTGCTTTGTCCGAATTACTCAGAAGAAAGTTTTTGCTCATAGATGAATTCAGAAGCCGTGGAATCCTACGTTTTCATAACAAGCATAGTTCACAATAACGATCTTTAGGTTTGTTTTCTGTCCATTCTAGATGTCTGCTATAATATAAACATTCTTTCATATATTCAGTTGAAGATAATTCTTATTCATGGAAATTTCTAGCGCAGTTATTTATTGTAAACTATGTTGAGACCCCTTAAAGACTTTGTTTGCTAGTTGAATGAGGTACATATGTCCTACAGCAGCATATTAATACATTGTTTAGTACTATGGTACAGTTTATGTATTTGTCAGTTCTTAAGTTTTCTGAACTACTTAGTTTTATAACTTGTTTTTTAAAACCAAACTGCCATAATCTAGTCAACTTCAACTTTATGTCAACTTCAGCCCCTGCTCAGGTGATGCAGAAAATACTTCCAAGAACTCTCTGTTTAAATGTGTATAAACTTTGCTTTTTAATATTATATTGTGTATCACTGATTATTTTACAAAGATGAAACTCAAAAAAATAATCAACTTTGAAATTGGTTCTCTTTTTTTGCTTTAATCTGGTAGAAGAAAAACGACCCTTTGATTTTGAGTTCTTTGCCCAGCTGCTTGAGAAGGTTTTAGCAGATGAGGGAAAGAGGAAGCAAAAGACCGTTAAAAACCAGAAGCCAAAAGAAATAAAGTCTTCAAGGCCACAGAAGTCAAAAGGTACTTTGAAAGAGTGCTTGAGATGGCATTACAGAGTAGTGGTCAGTAATGTGTTGCTAGCAGACAAGAAATCACATAGGGTTTTACATTTTCCTTCCCTGTTGTGAACAGGACAAGAAAATCTTAGCTTCATAGTGTTAACTTTTTCAAGTGTAGTTTATTGATTTGCAGGATGGTAATAATAAGTAACAGAGCAGAAATGTGATGCCACAGTGAAAATGGTGCTCTATCTGAAGCACCGATATTTTAATGTACCAGTTGGTAAGTATCTCCATGAGTTGCTAATCAATTCACTTGTAGAATTTTTGGGCCAAAATCATATTTTTGGCAAACTCTTCTGTGTTGAAAGTTTTCTTGCATTTAAAATCCTCATATTTTAAGAGTTCTGTTTCTCCTTTAATAGTAGTTTAACTTCCTGAGTCTGAGGAGTATGATTCTTTTCTGAGAATCATGTAAAAGTTGTTTTATCTTTCTGGTCTCTTCAAAATAAAGATTGCGTTTAATTTCTCTTGATCACCACTGTGTCTTACTACCTCAGTACCTGGGAAAGGACCATTGACAGATGCGCTTTAAAAAGAGGGGGTTTTTTTTAAAAACAGTTATACTGGCACCCATTTCATACATTTCTTGCTAATTCGTGTTTGTGCCACAAGAACCCTTCCTTTTGTAAGTGGTATTGTGAAACAAACAGGTGAACATCTTTTAAAGGGGATGCTAGCTAGGAAGTAGTGCAAGAAGTTTTTGCTTCTTAAAATTGAAGTAGTTGCTGCTTTTCTGTAGCCTTGGTTTTGGATTTGATTAAGTAAAATATCCCATGTATTAGGAATTAAAACCATATAGAGAAATCTTATTGCTACATTTTAGTGGTAGACTAAAGATTATGTCCTGTGTAAAACAATGTGAATATGCTTTTCTACTTCTTTTGCGTTTTGGACTTCTTAATTTACAGGGAAACAAGTTCATTTCAGATGAATAAAATGGAAAGGTTCTTGGTGGTTAAATACAGGATTGAGACAAAATGCCTTTAAAACAGGGGGGAGAAAAATTTGAGAAACTCATTAAACCCAGAAAATAACTTGTAAACTTTTAGATAGATAATATTTCAGCTTTCTTATGTAAGCTAGAATGATCAACTCTTATACATTTCTTGATGAAAAATTGCTTTTGTGTGGCTTACATTCTGTAGCCATCATGGCCTATTTCTACAGACATACAAAAATTCTTTATAGGAGTAGTATTGCTTTTTTTTGTTCCCTAAATGCAAATGTGACTGTATTAACTGCGAAAAAGCACAGGCACAGTAGCATTTATTAGATTTGCTTTACATCCCATATTGACTTTCCCTCTGTGAAGTGTTGTCCAATGTACAGAATGTGTTTTGTGTTAAATGCTGAAGTGAATCCATTGCTGGAGCTTTTCTGGCAAGTCAGTGACTCATGTTCCCCAGTCCTACTCATACACCTGGCAGTGTATTGGCGGTGACACATGAATACACAAATGTGTTTAGTAGAGCTGCCTTTGCTGTTTGTGGTTCCTACTACTCCACCAGTCCATTTACCAAGAACTGTGTTGTCTCAATAGCAAAAGCTGCCAGCACAGAAGCTGCTAATGGTCAAGATGAACTTCAGGAAGCTGGAATTTCTGATGCAGAAACAGAAGCAGATGGTGTGACAGCTGAGAAAGAAAATGAGGAATCTTTGGGCATTTCTGAACAGGCTGCATTGGACCCAGCATTAGCAAAAAAGAAGAGAAAGAGGAAGAGGAAGGATGATCTTGTACAGGAAATGGATAATATTCCAGAAGAAATGCCCATTCCTTCAAAAACTGCTGAAGAAGGGAAGTCCTCTAATAAAAGTAAGAGGCAAAAATGCTCACTTTCAAATGTTTAAATAGAAGTTTTATATAAAAGTCATTGCAAACTTAAAAGTCAGGATTTAATCTTTGATTTATATTGCTGATCTGCCTTGCAGGATGTTGTTGAACAATGCCTTTTAAAATCAGCTTTCATTTTAAATCTAAACATACTTTGTTTTAGATGGGAACAGTTCTCTTAATACTTAGATTTTTTCAAATGCGACTTTATTATTAAATTCTTCTCCACTGTAGCTAGGATTTGGTTACTGGAATTCTAAGATGTTTCCCAGAATGTCCAAAGTGATTTAATTCTTATTAATTATCAGGGAAAGAAGTGATACATGCAACCAGTGATGGTCATACTACATGTGGAGAAGAAGTTGATTGTGCTGTTGAAGGAAAACAAAGTGAAACTGCTGTAACAGAGGAAGAGAGAGCAGAGTCCTGTTCACCAGTGAATAACCAAATGGAAAGAGAAGGTGCTGTCAATTTATGCAGGTAATGTTTATAATGGAAAACTTAAGCAAAACAAAAAAAAGTAGTTTAAAGTTTTAATAGTGATTTTATTTTTTCATGATTAGCACCATTTAACTGCCACAGAATGTGCAGGTTTCTGAGAACTGTCCTGGGATTTAGTAAGCTGTATATAATTTGCATCCTCAAAATATTCTCTGCCCTAATGAGCTGCCCTTGCAAAGTCATGTACATAATTACTAAAGTCACTTTCAAAAGTTATTTAATTTTTTAAGGGTGTTTAGAAAGACCATTGTTTGCCCTAACTTCTAATATTTCTCTTGAAGCACTGCTTGATAATGTTGGTAAGTTGAGTTAATATATGCTTGGAATTCTTATCGGTAATATAATTATTCTCTTGGAAAAGGAATGTTGCTTAGATTTTATTCAAGCGGAATTTGGGTGAAAGGCAAACTTTTGGTTTCAGTTTTGGGAATACATTTTCTAAAGAGAAAGTGTATTATACCTGTTTATTAAACATGTTATAAGTGAAAGTGATAAATCTAAAAATTCATTGTGATACTGCTTCAGAATTTTGTGTGTTAATTTGTTGTATTTAGTTGTATCATAATTTTTTGTTATAATTTTATACAGATTCCCAGAAACTTAAATCTTCTTTAATAGTTCATTAGAAATAAATGAAGGGACAGTTATTTGCCTTTCTCAAGCTGGATTGTTACAAAAGATCAGAGAAAAAAACATTACATACAATTGTTCATGTTAAAATTTATTTTCATAAAAGCAATCAGTCTAGAATCACCAGATGAGATTTTAACATCATAATTGCAGTGCAAAAGTACAAAAGTTGTTTTAAAACTCATAGTCTGCAAATATTACTAACAATTCATGAGATTCTCTGAAATACAGGTAGTCATTTAGTGTCAAAATTGCATTGTTTTTCAGTGCAATTTCCTCTATCTGTGAGCAAAAATAGCTGTTCTTCTACAAGTACACTATTGTTCCTGTATGCTTTTATTTATTTCAGCCTTGAAGACAGCAGTGATGTTATACTAGGAGTAGAACCTGCTAATTTGAGAACCAGAGATATTAGAGATAATACATCACAGGAAAGCCAGATTCCAGAGTTACCAGTTTCAAATATTAGAACCAAGGAAACACAAGCTGTAGGAACTACAGAATCAAAGGTACTATTATTTTTTTATGTAGTTCTTCTCAAGATCTTGCTCTTGCTCATTAAAAGTGGTTTGTAAATCAAAGCCATTTTTTGGTTGTTTTTGTGATGTTTTCACCACCAGGTGGAAAACAATCAACGGGCCTAAGAACATTACCAAAACTGAAATTCTGTCAATTCTCCTGGTTTTAATGGGCTGTCTGTTAACCTAAATGTATTCAGAGAGTATACTGTGCATGTCTGACTTAGCTCACAGAAAATTTAAACCGCTAAACAGTTTAATTATTCAAAAGTGAAGGACTGCAATATGAGCAGCTAGGCTTGGAGCAGCATTTTGCTGGCATATGCTTACTGGCACAGTGTTCAAAACCTATTTGAGTGGAACACGTGTTGGGTTGTTTGTGCTGCTCTGTGAATGATCTAGATACTGGGCTGTCAGCAAGCTTACAGATTAGGCAAATCTAGAAGGAATTGCTACGACACCCAAAGGTTATACAGGCCTCCAGAGGGACCTGCAGAGGCTGGAGAAACGGGCTGACAGGAACCTCAGGAAGTTCAGCAAGGGAAGATGCCAAGACCTTGCACCAGGGGGGGAACAACCCAAGGCACCAGTGCATGCAACCTGGCTGTCTGGTCATCTCTGAGTTGAGCATGAGCCAGGAAGGTGCTGTGGCTGCACCAACAGCTAACAGTGACCTGGGCAGCAGCAGGAGAAGCGTTGCCAGCAGGCCAAGGGAGGTGATTCTTGCCCCTTGTTCAGCACTGATGAAGCCACACGTGGAGGACTGACCAGTTCTGGGCTCCCTGGCTCCCTGGTAGCAGACACCTGGACACAGCCCCTCAAAGGGTCACACAGATGCTAAAGGGCTGGAAGCATCTCTCCTATGACAAAAAGCAGAAGGAGCAGGAGCTATTCAACCCGGAGAGAAGGCTCAGGGATCTCTAGAACAGTTCCACAAAAACCCAAGGGAAGGGTGCAAACAGGACAGAGCCAAGCTCTTTCCAGGGGTGCCCAGTGACAGGACAAGAGGCAATGGGCAAACAGTGCAAGACAGGAGGTTCCCTCTGAGCACCAGGAAATCCTGTTTCACTGCAAGGGTTACCAAGCACTGGCACAGGCTGCCCAGGGAGACTGTGGAGTCTCCATCCTTGGCAAGATTCAGAAGCTGTCTGGACACAGTGTTGGGCAGCCAGCTCCAGGTGGCTTGATGTATTGGTTTTGTGTGGTCTGGTTTTGGTAACAAGGGGCTAGAGGGTTGGCCTCTGTGAGAAGCTTCTGTAAGCTTCTTCCATGCCCAGCAGAGCCAATCCCTGATGGCTCCAAAGATGGATGTGCTGCTGGCCAAGGCTTGGCCATTATAAAATGATGGTAACACCTCTGTGATAACAGATTTAAGAAGAATTCTAAACAAAATGGGGTTGCAGAGTTGTAACTGTCATCCGAGAAGAGCAGAGTGAGAACATGTGAGAAGAACAACTCTGCAAACACTAAAGTCAGTGGAGAATAAGGAGCAGGAAATGCTCCAGGCACTGGAACCAAGATTCTTCTGCCGCCCATGGTGCAGACAGGGTGTGGTGAAGCAGCTGTGCCCCTGCAGCCCATGGGGATCCACAGGGGATGCAGAGATCCACCCACAGCCCATGGGGATCCACACGGGATGCAGAGATCCATCTGCACCCTGTGGAAGAGCCCCATGCTGGAGCAGGTGGATTCCTGGAGGAGGCTGTGACCCTGCGGGAGACCCATGGAGAGAGAGGCCCTGCTCCCAGGCTGGAGCAGCCTGTCCTTGGAGGACTGGACCCTCTGGAAGAGTGATCCACACCACAGCAGTTTGAGGTGCCCATGAGATGGAGCCACATCAGAGAAGCTCATGGAGAACTGTCTCCTGTGGGAGGGACCCCAGGGTGCAGCAGGAGAACAACTCCTCTCCCCTGAGCAGTGGGAGCAGCCTTGGATGAACTGACCATAATCCCCATTCCCTGGCTCCTTGCACTGCTGGTGTAGGAGGGAGAGGTGTGGGGAAGGTACTCTTAAGGATTTATTTTACTTTTCATTATCCTGCTCTGATTTTGTTAGTAATAAATTCATTTGTATTTCTAAGTTGACCCTGTTTTGCCTCTGATGGTATTTAGTAAGTGATCTCTCACCTGGTCGTTATCTCTAGCCATGAACCCTGCATTAAATTTTTTTTCCTCTGTCCAGCTGTAGGGAGTGAGCAGCTTTGATGGGTGCCTGGCATGTGACGCAGGTTAACCCACTACACTTATTCAGGGGTGTTGGACTACAAGACCTTAGCGGATCCTTCCACTCCCAATCATTGTGGCAATCTTGTTTCTGCTTTTCTTTATGTTAGAGGAAAATATCAAAAGAAGTTTATTATTTCTTTTCTACAACATTTATTTTCTTCCTCAGAATGAAGATACACATCGCTCACAAAAAACAGGTGGAAAGCAGAGTGCATCAGAAAGTGGTTCACAGTCTGAAATAATGTAAGTGGGATTATTTTACTTTGCAGTGGCACTTGAACTAGAACTGTATCTACTCAATTTGCATATAATTCCAATTGACCATTGTGGGTTGTTGAACCAGTCAGGAGATAGTGATATCTTGTTTTCCATATTCAGTGGAGCTTTTTGATTACTGAGTAGCTGTGCAATAGCTAAGATCTAAATAGTAGATACAAATATGGAGAAAGACTTAGCTGAACTTTGAGAAAAAAACCCCAGTCTTTCTACAGCCAGCAAGAGCAAGAGAATGAAGAAATTCTGCCATATTGATGTTAAAGCTTGTCTGTGAAATTTGATTTTTGTTTTTTCAATAGAAGGGCCTCACTGAATTCTTTGACATTCATAGTTGTCCATCAGAACTTATTAGCTGTACTCATCATGTGTATGCTGTATTTCTTAATTCTTACTTGGAAACTGTTCCTCTTTAGAACTTGGTGCAAGCTTCTAAGATAAAAATACTCCCAAAATGTCTCTATCTTATGTATACTCCTTCATGAAGTTAATTTTGGTGGCTGTTTCTTACATTGAGAAATGTAAGAAGTCTGTGCCTAAGATTTTCATTTTTGCATGATCATTGGCTTCTTATTTTATAATACAGTTTTTTAAAGGTGGTTTAGAGATAGGGTACTAGATAATACTAAGTTGATTTTCATACTTCTGTCTTTCCCTTTTTGAGGGGCAGATCACTCTTATGATAAAGACTGTCAAAGTTTTATTTGTCTTGTTCTAGGGAGAATATAAGAAAAGTTAGTAGTTCCCAATCTGAATATTATTGATAAGATGTAGGGCTGTGTCAGTGTGAATCCCAGGACATGCCATTGCAATGGTTAAGGACACAGAGAATGATGTACATACCCCATTCTTCAGTAAAATGTGGATGTTGGCAGTAGGACAAGGTATTTGAAAAAAAGTTTGGTTTTCTGTGACTGAGATAGCTCTGAAAGTGGATGCAAAACATTGTATATAGGACAGATTTATATTGTTTCTATATAAAATTAATCATGCTAACATGAATTGCGAATCCCTAGAAGAAATATTCCTATTTACTTAACAGCAGAAGATAGTTCCTTCAAGTATTTTGAATTAGATTCCACAGAAAGCCAGCAAAGTTGTTAAGGTTTATTTGGTGCTTTTTTCATAACTTTGTAGCATGTCTTTTAATATCTGAAAGATGTAATAGGTTTTTTTTTTTCTGTTTATTGTCTTGATGCATGCAGTGTCCATGCAGTCCATGATGCTTGACCCATGCAGTCTGTGATGCTCTTGAAGTACATCTCGAGCCATATAAGGCTTCTAGTTTCTCTTTGATAATAATGTAAACCACTTATCTTTATACCTTAAGGAAAACTGAAAAGTCAGCAGATAGAAGGCGCTTGCAAAGACCTAAACCAAATTTAGTGAGATCATCTGGAAAGAGGGAGACAGCAGCACAAGACAAAACGGAGGCCAAAACTTCTCCAACCATTGCAAATGCAGGTGAAAAGGTCAGAAAGAGGAATGTTGCTTAGTATGTTGTTCTTGATGATGCATCTCTTTTGCTCAGTGGGGATACTGTGGGCCAGCAACACTCTTAGAGATACCATTTTGGGAACTGCTGCTACGATATCTGCACGCTTGTAATATTAAGAGCAATAAGAGTAATATTCCTTACCTCAATTCCAGTGCTCTGAAGAGGACAGTAGAAGAAACAGAAATGAAGCCACAGAAGTAGACAACAGGGATTTGGATACTGCATCTCAGTAAGTATTGAGATCACTTTTCCAGTCTCCTGGTATTAACTGACTATAATTGTTACTTTATTCCGTATAGCTCTTTTAGAAGAAGATAGCAATAACTGTGAAACTTTAATATAAATTTCAAAAGTGACTTTAGCATTTTTTTGGATATAAGGTACTAAGGTAGAAGGTATGTGATTCTTTTCTGGCAAGTTGATGAAAGCGTTACTTTATGAAATACCAGTAATGCCTGTAATTTGAGAGGGGGAGAGTGATAGTGATAACTAGGTCTTTGCTTTCCTCCCAGCCTCACTTACCAGGTAATGGCTCTGCTTCTGGTGCTTGCAGAAGTAGCTGTGGTATGCAATCTAGTTAGGTTCCTTCTCTGTGTGACAAATTAATCTCCTTTTAATATGTAGATAAATTGAGTTTTCATACATTGTAAGACTAAGCAAAGCTTGTTTCTTGTGTGAAGCAACTGGCATAAGTTTGGGCAAATCTTTCTGAAGACAAAACAATTCCAGTAAAGAAATCTGTGCAAGATGTTGTATGGTTAGATAGGCTTGAATATTGCAGAGTAAATGTCACTGTTGTGGATCCTTTGTGCAGAGAGCATGAAAAAAACACTTTTGCAAAGACAGTAGTTCGAGGATATCGACAGAGATTTAAACCTAATGTTACAAGAGCATCTGGAAAGAAAGAAGAGCCTGAAAAAGATTCAAGAAATGATAAAACATCCCATCTACAGCCTAAGGGGGAAACTGAGAAGGTATTTAATAAAGTAACATAACTGAATATAATATGTTAGCTAAAAAGCTGCTGAATGCAACAGCAATGTTACCTTTTTTCTTTACTTTTGTGCTCCTGAGTACAACCAGGAATTAGCCAGTTAACCTGCTTTCAGTGACAGTGTGGTATTGCTCAGTAACCTCAGCTATAGTGAGAGATTATTACACAAATAGTAGATAACAATAGTCTTTCATGTCTTGCAGCAAATACAACTTCAGGTGTTTGTTCTAGTTTTTATTGCACCTGTGTGACTGAGAAATTTGTCCTGTAATTGTTTGTGTGTCATAAGTGATCTATTTTGTCTCCTTTTATGGTCAGTTAATTGGTTAGTTAGGTGATGCTGTACTTTATGAATGCAGGACAGTTCGTGTTATAATATTCTGTTTCTGTTCAGGATAATGACCAAGGTAATAGATCTGATGTTAACAATGAAGATGCTGCAGAAAAAGATGACAAAATCCTGGAGAAAATGTCGCAGTAAGTATGAGAAAAATAAGAAGATAACTGCTGCTGTCCAGCAACTTATTTTTCTTCTCACTTCTGTAGTATTTTGTAGTGTGGTAGTTATAGAAGTTTTTGAAGAAACTTCTGCAGTACAGAAACTGAGGACAAAATAGGAATCTTCATTAATTTATGAAACATACATTAAGCATTTTCATTTTTAAAGTGATACTTCTAAATTATAAGTCAGTCATGGTAAATGTAAAAAAGCTAAAACAAGCCTTAGCTACTTGCTTTTAATACTAAAATGCATCCATTTCAGTGGTTAAGTATTTAAACAGTAGGAGTAAACGTTCTTAGATTGTAGTTAAGTGTCAAATAAGAGGAAGAAAAAAATCCAGTATGTGGGCAATGTAATGCACATACTTAAGTGTTGCATTTTTCTTCAGTGAAGTGGCAGCTGTAAAATGAATTATATGTTTAATAGAAGAGATTGCAAAAAATGAAAACTAAAAAAAGCCAACTTTCCCCCAAATACTCCCCTACCAAAAAAACCTCAAAAAAAAAACAAGAACAGAAATAAAAAAAACCAAAACATCAGACTGTTCCTTTCAAGGGTGATCGTTGAAGAGGATGGATGGGGATAAACTGTGTGTGATAATATGTCAGAAAAATATTTACAGTTATTTTTTTCCTGAACCTGCTCTGTAACTTGACACTCAGTGTAAAAATGTGTAGAAGAATAAGACAGTTCTAATAATGCACTACTGATATTTTTACATTAGTTAGATTAAAAAAATCTGTCTTTTCTGAAAACACTAAAGAAAAACACTAAATATTTTCATATTTTTAAACCCTTTATTAAATTAGGTCCATCTGCTTCTAGACTAAATTGGAATACAAAAAGGTTTTCCATTATGGATCAGAAAAAGGTCTCTGTAGTGTGGTGTCCTGTCACCAATGAGAAGAGGAAAATAACAGGGCAAACATAAGTTTAAACTCTCAGTCCCCAGTAGATACTCTTCCAATTTTATTCTTCCAGGAAGCTAGTAATGCATTTTAGATAAGTGTATTTTAATAACTGTTTAAAAGAAAGAGGAAAAAAAAATCACTTCTCCAGGTCTCCTCTGACTTTTAGATGTGGTATGTACTTCCTGGATCATCTCTGTTTTTCTAGGTGTAATGAAACAGCTGGTTTAAAAGAAGATGGCAAACAGATTGTATTGAATCAAACACCTCTAAAGAGAGGTAGAATACAGAGACCAAAACCAAATCTTGGAAGAACTGTTGCTAGGCAAAAAGAACTGATAGATACGAAAGATCCTGAAGAGGAGACAATTGAAGGTGGAGAGGCAGAAAAAGGTGTCAAGCACCATCAAGATGGAAACAATGATCCCTGCCTCAAAAGTGTGAGTTTCTTGAGTAGTTGCTTATGCACACTGTTTTGCTGGGTCCTTAGTAAAAGCCTTGGTAACAAAGACCTAATAATTTGTAGGGATAGCCCTTGCATGCTTTATTTATTATTTCAAAATAAACTAAATTGTCATAAAATCTCCTCATTTTTGCGCTTGGGTTCTGTTTTCCATGGTGTCAATTTTAACCCCAGTCAGCAACCAAATACCAGCTTGCTTGCTCACTGCCCCACCAGCAGCATTAGAGATGGAACTGGAAGGGTAAAAAAGCTGGAAAACAGGGGCTGAGATAAACTCCTCTGAGCTGGATGTGAGGTTTATTAGGGAAAGCAGAAGCTACACTTGTGTGGAGAGCATAACCAGGAGCTCTTCTACTACTTCCCATGAACAGGCAGGTGTTCAGCCATCTCCAGGAGAGCTGTGAGATCATCACACATAATGGTTACTTGGGAAGACAAAAGCCATTCCCCCCACTTTGCATACTGAGCTACATGTCAGCAGGACATGGAATATCCCTTTGGTCAGTTGGGGTCACCTGTCCTGACTGCGTCCCCTGCCATCCTTCCATGCTCCCCCAATTTCCTCTCCAGCTTTGCAATTTGCAAAGCAGAAAAGGCCTTGGCTCTATGTAAGCCCTGCTCAGCAATAATTAAAACATCCCTGTATTATCAACCCTGTGTGCAGCATTAACCCAAAACACAGCCCCATACTTGACACTGTGAAAAAAGCTAACTCTACCCCAGTCAAAACCAGAATATGTAGACGGAACATATTTTACTTTGTTGACTTGTGATACCAGATCTGAAAAGAGAAATGCAAAGAAAAATGTCTTGGAAGATTAACCACCTAAAAGAGAAAATATATTAAAAAAATAACTTTTATCTTGTATAGTAGACATTCGTATTAGCTGGATGCACAAGAAGCAAGATAAATCCTAGTGTTTCTGTAGAAAATACTAAAGCTTTCTCATTTTCCTCCTGCTCTCCTAGAAGAGAGATTGAGCAAATATTTCATCTTAACAGAGTGGAACTTGTATTTGTTTTAGGATTTAGCGGTTCATGAAGACATGCAGCCGTCCAGTGTGATGTTAGAAGATGTTTCTGCAGATACTGAGAGGAACTCAATATATTCAAAACAGTGTTTCCAAGAAAAGTCCTCAGAAGCAGAAAGCTATGAAAGTGAAAAGGGGTTGTCAGATGTCTCAAAACAGATTTCAGATTCCAATACAGGGTAAGGTTATTTTACTTTAATGGAGAGAAAAGATGGTTCAAAGCTATCACTATCTCTAGGTATATCATTTTGCATTCAACTCCAGCATTACAAACAAGTTTTACGTATATAAAGACATATTTAATCAAGACAATACTAGACTTTAACTAACAAAACCCCAAAAGTTTGAAAGCATTAAATTTACATGCTGTTGGATGTTAATTTGATCTTTAGGCTATTGGCCTAATTTTCAGAATAATGCACCTTTCTAATGTTCAGTCCCTGTGATTGTCTTCTCCAGGCTGGTCTCCCCAGTGCATCCCAGTGTGCTTATATAAATTCTTGAGTACAGGGTCTGGTTTCCTATTAAAGTGTCTCTTAAAAAAATATAGTCAACCACAGGTATTCTGTAAGTCTGCTGGGTAGCTCTAAACACTATTAGAGGAAGGTATTTTTGGAATGTATGTATCATGTTAAAATGTCTCAAATTATCTTACAGGTCTCAAGTGGAAGTGGCAGTTAACTTACCTTTGCTTACCTACTTATAAGATATAGAGGCTTTTGGTGATAATCACTGTGTTTTTGTTGATCTTTTTCATGTCACTAATGTTGTTATTGCCCTGAGAGCTGTATACAGGTATGCATATTGTATGCATACTGTCCCATGACTTTGATTGTTCTTTTTGCTTCTTTTTGTAGGGAATCTCATCATGAGCAGAAAGAGGAGAAAACTGTTGTATCATCAGCTCGGCTACTGAGGACACGATTCCAGAAACCAAAGCCAAATTTAAGAACAGCTAGTAGAAAGGAAGTTCTGGATGTAAATACTAAAGGTGCATCACAGAAAGATACCGACAAAGGAGAAAGTTTGACACAGTGTGATAGTGAATGTAGCATCCCTCCTGACAAAGATGTAAGGCTTTTGTTTTTTTTCCTTTAGTTATATTTGAGCTTTTGGTTTTGTGAAACGAAATACTGATTTAAAAAATATAAAGTTAAGTTTTTGAAACAATTTTTTTTCAAAAGCTAAAATTTTCTGCATCAAAACTTGTGTACTTTTCACCTGGTCATATGTGAGGAGAAAAAGATGACTGAATCTCTTGTTATGTGTCCGGATGTCTTTCTGACTCAAGGTGGCATTATAGAATTGACAGGGAAGAAAGAAAGAGTGTTAGTGGAAGATGGCACAGAAGAAATATAGATTTCAAGCTATTTTGTCTTTAAATAAAGAAGTGTATATTTGTCCTGGAAACATTAGGAAATCATTAGTAAGCAGTTAACAGAGGAGTATTTTAGGAGAGTGCAAAATTTTTCAGAGAGTGAAAAATAACCAAACTTCGTAGGCATCATAAAGTCTCCTTTTGGTTTATTATTACAGCTTTTTCTCGTTCTTGTGTTTACATTTTTTAGAAAGCAGGAAAATGTGAAGTCTTAAACACACTAGAATCTTTGGGAAAGGAGAAGTCAGTTTGCTCTCAGGAGGTTCCTGAGAGGCCAAGTTCTAAGTCCCCCAAAAGATTTTCAAGATCAGAGGATGGTGAACTGGAGTTCTGTCTACCTGAAAATAGCCAAAATGACACTTCTACTACTATTGCAGGGTAAGGGCTTAGCTATTTTTTTTTTCTTGACTGTAACAATGAAAGAATTTTACAAGGACGTCATTGTGCTGTCTGGCAAACATAGTCTAATGAAAATACAGCACAGAATTTCTGTTCCCATAGCTTAACATTAGTGATACTACAATTTCAGTAGCTTCTATGCTAAGCATGACATTAATGAGCATTTATTTTATAACTGTTTCATCATCTGAAAGCCTGTATTCATTCCACGTAAGCAGGGAAATACTGGTTTGCTTACCAAAGAAACCATGTGAAAATTGCTTTGGTTTTATAGCAGCAAGTAGTAAGTTAATACCTTCAGTGAGTTAGTTAATTCAGTTGTTGGAAGTATTTAGAACACCAGTGCTTTGAAATTTTTGCTGGAACAAATTGTCATTTGTATTATAAACTCAGCTGAACTTCTAGTTCACATATTTCTCTTAAAAACGTAGTGGTTTTTTTGCATGTAATACTAATGTACCTGTGTTTATAATCGTATGTGTTTGTACTAAGTTTCGGATTATTTTTGCTATCTTAACTTTGCATCATTGACAAAAACAGCACTCAAGAAGAATGTCAACACGCACCTCTTCCACCTGTCCAGCTGGCACGGAACAAGAGGTATAAGCCAAACTTGGTAAGCACTGTTGGAAAGAAGGACTTGAAAATATCAGAAGATGAGAGGAAGAAAAAGCCTGAAGCCAAGCAAGAAGATGAGTTTGACAATACTGTCATGGTAAGCCTTACTAAGAGTAAACTTTGCCTTCAGAGTTGAAGTGCATGTTCAGTTTTATGAAGTTAAATGAAGACATTGAAATTGCATTGCCTGAAGCTGAGACAATATATGAAATGAAAAAAAATTCCCAAATCCTGGTAATCTGAGATATTGTAGGTGTGAAATCAGTGCAGTCTACAACTTTGAAGTAATTTTTTTAAAAAGGATCTGCTTTTGATTGGATGCATGCTAGGAAAAAATCATGCACATTTAAACAAACTGATAAAAATGCATAAAAATTAGCTTTTTTTTCTTATTTCATCTTTCCTGTCTGGATTAGTGAAATCTGTGTTGAGCAGTCTAGTATAATGTATCAAGTGAAGACAGAGGACACCTATTTTTATGGGAAAAAGAGGGTTTTAAATTTGATAAGCTTTAACTGGCTTCATCAATACGGTACCTGATACTCCTCTATTTCTACAAGTAACTGACACTGTGTGTCTCCACAGACACTGTTCTAGGGACTGTAAAAGATGTGGAAATCCTCGAAAGCCATTTACAGTGTGATGTATTCTCTGTAACCGTTTTGTGGGTCGTACATGAATCGTATCATGGGGATAGTGGTATTTGTGTAAACTTGCCTTAGCTAAATTTTGCAAGAGCAACTGTTTTGGATGATGTTTGATTATAGCTGGTTTTGTTCTTGAGCTTATGAAAAGTACTTGTGTCCTGCATTCTTCTCCCATCTCCCTTCAGTGCCATGGTTGGCTCACCCCTAGCTGAGATAGTTTCTTGTGTTTCAACTTTGGCTGCTCTAGACCTGTGGCCTGTAAGCCATGCACATGCATCTGTTCTGTACTGGGAAAATCTGTAGAACCAGAGCAGGTCTGATACTCCTTTTTACTAATCAAGCCATCACAGGCCCAAAGTGGCAAAAGATGTGTTTGAGTAGCTTCTTTGTGGAACCAGTGTGGCAAATACAGACATAAAGCTTATTGGCCTTCTGGATCTTGAGGCTGTGTTATTGTGGCTTGGGTGGGTCTGTGCTGCCCTCTGCAGTGTCCAGTTTTCAAAGGCTTTCCATTTGCTGAAGTATCTTGTTTCCATGGTTCTTCATGTATTAGGGAATTTATTGAATACTAAATAGACAAGTGTTTCCCATAATGCTTGGGTGCACATAGTATTTAAGAACTTAACTCTAGGTGTCCCAGAAGTAGGAAGACTTCTGTTCCTTTTTGCATATAAACTGAATTGTGATAACATGGTTCTTACCTTTATTCCAATTGGGAAATAGCATTGTTTCTATTTTTGTATATAAAATATACATCTGTTTTAGAAGCTTACATACTTTTATTTTTCTTCATGCTTCTTTTACTGTAAATTAAAGGGTGAAAATCAAGCTGTATTGTGTCAAGCAGATGTGTTGAGCAAAGAGGGACAGGAACAGCAAGAGGTGCCTCAGGTCCTCTCTATTTCTGAAACCTTATTGTCTGAACAAAGCAGGTGAGGTTTGAGTCTATGAAAATTGCATTTGAAAAGCTTTTGTCTGTGCATAATGAGACATCTTTGCAATTGTCAATTCTTCTGTTCCTTGTCTTTTGTTTTTCTACAGTATTTTATTTTCAGTGCCTACAAACAGCTTCTTCCAGGGTTTTCACAGCACATTTTTTAGCTGCACTCCTTGTCATTGTTTATCTGGTGCATACTTGATTGGTATGACTCACAGGTCTTCTTGACCAAGGTTTTTTATTACTGGGTCTATACTTGCTTAAGTAGCAATCACACATGTAAGATGTGTAACGTACAATTTTTGAGAAATGTCAGAGACTTGACTTTCATTGATCCATCCATATGCTCTTTTATTTTACTGCTATTGTTGTTAAAATAAGTGTGTGTTAGTCAGTGTGTGTTAGACTGCTGATACTTTCATGTTGGTATGGTTAGCAACACAGCCTGTTTTTTATGTTAGAAATGCCTTGACAAAGACATTTTGTTATTTCTGCTCTAAAGTTAACCATAAATAAGAAATATATTTGAAAATATAATTTTATCAATCTTAGACAAAGCAGTCTTAGTCTCTTGTGGAAGTATTGATTCAAAACTTAAGTTCAGAAGTGCTGTTTTTCTCTCTCCCAGCTGAAGTTAAGTGTGTTTTTTCTGGTTTTGTTTGTTTGCTTTAAATTCACCAGTACTGAAACATTTACCTCCCAAGAAGGCAAACTGAGTGCTCAGAAAGCAGGAGAATTCATAAGGATTGAGTCTCCAAGAGCTAGACCAAACCTAGAAAGAGGAAACAGTGAAAAAGGATCTTCAATAGTACAAAAACTTGCTGCCCCAGATGAAGAAAACATGAATCAAGGAAAGAATCTGCCTGCGGCAGAGGAATCTGAAAACCCTCCCTCCTCAAAAGTGAGATTCTCTTCATTTATTTCTGACTACACTTTCTGATGATTGGTTCTACACTAGCTGTTTTTGAGACATCTAAGTGAGCTGTTGTAAATGAATTAATAAATTTCAGCTTAGAAGGAATTATTTTTTTAATATTTACAATCTATTACAGGGTTTTCCAAAATCCTGAGACACATTGTTAAGACATACAAAGTTCACTTGAACTTTGACATTTCAGTCATATTGATGATACGTGAACTTGCTGTATTTTTGTTGCTGGTTTTCTCCTGAGCACCTTGGTGGCTTCTCATGAAGGACTTATATTGGTTATAGTATCTGTTTTTATTAGCTAAATGCCTTCCTAGTGGAACAAGGAACAGTGATGGTACCATAAACTACTTGGAAGTTTTTAAATGAAGTTTCATCTCAGATTAACAACTTGATCATAATTTGCAATACTTTATTTTACAGGTGATGTATTTTGTGCTAATGTGTTGGTTTTTTTTCCTCAAATCAAAGGATGACACGGAGGTATTGTTGCTTGTGGGAAATTTGGCTGAGAATGACAATCTAGACATAAATTCGGGAAGATTGACATCAGGAACACTTTATTCTTCTAAAAAATCACCAAGTTGTAACAGCAAAAAAGAGCAAAAAGAGTGTCTATCTACAGATGCTATAGGAAGTATTCAGGATACCACAAAAAGGTAAATTTACCTGTTGACAAAGTAAAAAAATCTCTCATTTTGAATTCAGTTGGGGTAGTTTATTTTCTTCTTAGTAGCTGCTACAGTGCTGCATTTTGGATTCAGTATGAGAATAGCATTGATAACACACTGACATTTTAGTTGTTGTTGAGCAGTGCTTACCCTGAGTTGAGGACTTTTCAGTGTCTCATGGTGTGCCAGTGAGCAGGTGCACAAGCAGATCAGCAGCCAGGACAGCTGATCTGAACTGGCCAAAAGGATATTCCATACCGTGGAGCATCATGCTCAGTCTGTAAACTGGAGGGACCTGGCCAGGAGGTGCTGAACACTGCTTGGGGACAGGCTGGGCATCAGTCAGCAAGCAGTGCACAGTTGTGCATCACTTGTTTCCCTTGCATTTCATACTCCTCTGTTTATCTCCTTTTCATTAATTTATATTTTACTTTGTTTTGATTATAAAGCTGTTCTTATCTAAACCTACAAGGTTTACCTTTTCTTTCCAATTCTCTTTCTCCCTGGGGTTTGGGGAATGACTGACTGCATGGCACTTATTTGTCAGCTGGGGTTAAGCTGTGACAGTGCTTCAGAAACTTTGGGCATTTGTCCAGTTGTTTTCATACAGCACTCGCTTTTGGAACCACAGGCTCTGAGTTGTATTAGCTGCTATCTACTATGTTCTGTGAAAGTCACTAGGTGGCATTCTTAAGTCATATGAGTTTTTAACAGGATTAGGAGATTTTTTTGAAGGCTGTTTTCCTTTTTAGAAGGTACTTCATGGGTGAGAGCAGAAGCAAGTAATCGGGGTTTAGCGTCTGAATTTCTCACTAATAAATTCTTGGGATACAGTGCACCATGAATGTGGACCAAAGACTGAGCAGTGCCACTTGCACTCCCTTGTAATTGAGAAGCAGCAAGAAGACAGCAACCTCATTTCATGTTTCTGTAAGATCTATTCTGAGTCTCTTAAACTTTTTTTTCCAGTAGGAGAACTTCCTGTAATGATGCTTATAATATATGTGCAGTATGAGGCAGATAGTGCCACTTATATGCGATAGCTCTGGGTAACATTATAAGCTACCTTTTGCTCAGTCTTCATTTACACAGAGCAGACCTGAATCAATTTGTTTTACAGTTTTGCTGCTTTCTGGTATTAACTTCTGTTTTGCATCTGTCTCTGAAACTCAAAAAACTCTCTAAAACGTCTTCTATAAATTATGTTGAAATCATGTCCCAGAGTCTTCACGATGAGAAGACAAGGGCCTTACTTGACAATCTTCTTGTCTTCAGTGATGATGGACTTTCACAGATTCACAGAATGGTTGAGGGTGGAAGGGTGTGCTAGAAGTTTTCTGGTCCAACCCCCCAGTCAAGCCACCTGGAGCTGGCTGCCCAACACTGTGTCCAGACAGCTTCTGAATCTTGCCAAGGATGGAGACTCCACAGTCTCCCTGGGCAGCCTGTGCCAGTGCTTGGTAACCCTTGCAGTGAAACAGGATTTCCTGGTGCTCAGAGGGAACCTCCTGTCTTGCACTGTTTGCCCATTGCCTCTTGTCCTGTCACTGGGCACCCCTGGAAAGAGCTTGGCTCTGTCCTGTTTGCACCCTTCCCTTGGGTTTTTGTGGAACTGTTCTAGAGATCCCTGAGCCTTCTCTCCGGGTTGAATAGCTCCTGCTCCTTCTGCTTTTTGTCATAGGAGAGATGCTTCCAGCCCTTTAGCATCTGTGTGACCCTTTGAGGGGCTGTGTCCAGGTGTCTGCTACCAGGGAGCCAGGGAGCCCAGAACTGGTCAGTCCTCCACGTGTGGCTTCATCAGTGCTGAACAAGGGGCAAGAATCACCTCCCTTGGCCTGCTGGCAACGCTTCTCCTGCTGCTGCCCAGGTCACTGTTAGCTGTTGGTGCAGCCACAGCACCTTCCTGGCTCATGCTCAACTCAGAGATGACCAGACAGCCAGGTTGCATGCACTGGTGCCTTGGGTTGTTCCCCCCCTGGTGCAAGGTCTTGGCATCTCCCCTTGTTGAACTTCCTGAGGTTCCTGTCAGCCCGTTTCTCCAGCCTCTGCAGGTCCCTCTGGAGGCCTGTATAACCTTTGGGTGTCGTAGCAATTCCTTCTAGATTTTCCTATTCTGTAAGCTTGCTGAGGTTACACCCTGCTCCAATATCTGGATCATTTGTGGAGAACCTCCTGAGATGGTCAGGAGTCAATACAGTATTGACCCATGGGGCACACTGTTGGTTGTTGGTCTCAACTAGACTTTGTGTGACTGATCACAAATCTCAGAACCTGACAACTCAGTTTTTAGTGTACCTTCAGTCCATACTTCATCAGCTCCCTTATCAGCATGTTAGAAGAGGCAGTGTTCAACAGTGCTAGAAGCCTTACTGGAGTCCAGGGAGACACTATTCACTGCTCTCCATTTATCAAGCTTGTCATTTCATTGAAAGATGTCACCAAGTTGATTAAGCATAACTTCCCCAGTATGAATCCATCCTGACTTCTCTAACTTTCATGTGTCTGGAAGTAGATTCCAGCTTTAGTTGCTCCATCACTTTCCCATGGACTGAGATGAGGCTGACTAAATTGTATTCTTCTGGATTACTCTTAGTCACTTTTTATCAGATCATGAGCTTAGAAGGCTGAGATTTCTGTCTTACTGATCTGAAGATGTTTGAACAGATAAAAGATTGTATCCTTTTTGAAATCAATAGAACCTTGAGCTCTGGAATTAGTGAATATAATGTTCTTATGGCTGCTTAATTTTGGAGACCTGTGTTAGTATAGCTGACACTTTCCAATCTCTCTGACTTAATGTTTTTCTTACCAAAAAATCTTCCCCAAAAGTAATCAGGAAGGTCCACTGCTGCAGGCGAATTAACTCCTTTATGCAGTGGGTTTTTTTTCTTCCTTTATGTTTATTTTACATGTAGCCAACTAAGCAAACAAAAAATCAAAACTCAAGTTCGTTTCTAGCTGGAAGTACAAAGTATCTGATAGTAGGCCAAGCTTATAGAGTGTACTTTGTAGCTCTTCAGAAGTAAAAGTTGAAACATATTTCTGTAGGTCCAATGATAAATTAAGTTCTGGAGAAGAAAGTGCACAGAGAGCAAAGGAACCCCATTGGAACCCAAGCCCAGACCTAATGAGACTTACCAGGAAAAGAGATTATCCTGAAGAGTGTGAAAGCAGAGAAAAGGACAACACTGAAAGAAATGAAAAAGAGTTTTTGGTGTTATTAAAATCATGTGTATCAGGGGTAAGTGCTGATCATGTATTTTCAGCCAGTTGTACCTCAATGCTTTTGCCTTTTTGTTCTTAGAAAGATAGCTGTCTCAGAAATCCAGTATATGACTGGAAAAGGTTAATGTGATTATGTGAATATTTCAAAATCCAGTACTGGAAACTATGTTGAATAAATGGCCTTAGAAATTAAATACTGTGGAAATACTTAATATACGCTGTTGTCTTAAGTTCTATGGTTTTTATGATCAGAAATTTGCTTTATAATAAGTGCATGCTAACGTTGAAAAATAATTTACTGGTTTTTATTAATTGGAAAATGGAAGATAAGGCAGTTAACTAACTTCAGCTACTACCTAAAATCTGTGTTAGTATACTTAGAAATTAAAATGAGTGTGAACAAAGTTCAGACATTCTTAAATTTGCTCAGCAGGCCTAACTTAGCCCAACTAGTTCCATCTCTGTCTAATGCTGTGAAAGCTGAGTCAAGTTTATCTGGTCTTCCCTATTTTCTGTATGGATGACTAAAAACTTCTAGTTTATGTGTATTTTACCCAAGTATCCATAGCTGACAGAACTGTGGTTGCTGGTGTTTGTCTGTGTATATATTGAATAATATTTAAATGCTTTTATAAAAAGTATGATAGTTTTTTCTTCCTACCATGTTTCCATGGAAAAAAAAAAAAAAATCATACCTGCAAATTGTTCTTTAAATTAATGAGTAATTTTAGAAAATTATTCATCTTTCCAGCTTCTAACAAATTGTTACTCTTGATAAATTGAGCATGGTCTTGGTCTATTAACCACTAGCAGCACTGGGAATTCAAGCATATTGATAATACCAGTTAATGACAGCTCTGCTAGAGTCCAAAATTGAAGACAATGCGGAATAATAGCCTAAGTTATCAGAGATGACATCTGAGCACATTCTCAAGATCTTCAAACTGAGTTCTTTAAGTCACCAAAACCAGTTGCAAATGTTTGGCACTTAATATGCTAATAATTATCTCCTCTGTTCAGCAAAACTCCAGTAATACACTGGAAGGCGGATCCTTCTCAGAAGCTACAAGGAAGCGCAATTTTGCAGAGCATTTTGAAGAAATATCCCATAAGAGAATCAGGCAGGACATTACACTCCAGTCTCCAGGGATATCATCAGAAAGTGAGAGTCAGGTAGAACAAGATAATGATTCTCAGCTTTCTACCTCACAGGAAAAGCATTCAGACAATCTACCAAGGTAAAACAACTGTTTTGCTTTAAAAACCAAACTCAGTTGATTGATAATTGTTTGCCATAGTTCTGCCATGTGTTCCGTGAGTGCATGCAGCATGTCAGTTTTTGTGTCTTCCATCGGAGCTTAGCAGATGTGTACAGGTGACTCCTTCATCTCTTACTCTGCCTGTATTCTTATAAAATGAACACAGCCAGCACTCTCACCAATCCATCCCATGGTTTCAACAGAAGTTCGTGATTTTATAAGGGAGGACTTGAGAGTGCCTATATTTGGGGGCACAGAGATTGTGGGATTAACCTAAGGAGAAATTTTGTTCTAAAGCAGTCCTCTGATGCCAGTTCCTTCTACTCGCCACCAGTTTACCAAGGCAGATGTTTTGTCGGGGGGAAGCTTGTCATTTCATTTGATACTCAAAAGTTGTTGTGCCTATGATTTTGAGGAAGGAAACTGTAGGTAACTGATTATTGAGGAGAATGCTGTCTAAGAAACCAAACCAGGTAAGTAGTTAACCATCTAAGAGTTTCAGTTTCGATCAGACAGTAGTCTGATTAATTAAAGTATCATTGTTTGGGGCTTCTAGTGTGGATTTAACTAAAGACAGCTGGAAGTATTCCCATGACTTAAGTATGTGACTTCCACATCCCTCAATAGTATTTCATACTTCTGTAGTCAAAGAATTGTGTGTCTTGAAAGTTCAATTGTGAAGATTTCTAGCATTCTGAAACTGCTTAATATACATTTGTAGTCAGTACCTTATGTGCACAGGAAGAAATCAAATTTCTGATTAAATGCTTTTTTGTCACTATTAAGTTAAGAAGTAAGTAGTTTGCATTGTTAGTCACAATGATAACTTTTTTAAAATTGAGTTTATTTTGATTTGTAGTATCCCTCTCTTTGGAAGGTCTTGGATTTCATTATTTTTGTTCTGTACTTTATAAGGCAGTTCAGGAGATCATCAAAACAGACAGCACTGCCAGAACATATGTCAGAGCCAAAAAATGCTACATCTGCCTCTGAATGTGAGGCTGATTGCAGTGAGAAGGGGAGTCAAAGGCAAGAAGCTAAACTGCGTGTTACCAGAGACAAAAGTTTGAAAACTACACAAAGAAGAAAATCTGGGAAGGAACCCAAAAGTTCAAAGATAACCTTTGTTACCCTCCGGGCTTCTGAAGAAGAGGAGGATGAGGAGGCAGATGACTTTGAGCTTGATGATGAAGACGAGTGCTTTGCATCAGAGGAAGTAAACAAGGCTCCAGTGTTTGTTCCTATAGGTCTTCGATCTCCAAAACCAGTTCCTGTGCAGATACAGGAAACCATGGAGGAGGTATTGTGTGTAGCTGTGTTCTACATATGTAATTTTGTTCTGATTGTGTAAAAATATTTTATTCTAATTGTATCTGTGAGTATTTGGGTTTTATCCAAGCTCAAGTTAAGGATGGTGTTGAGAGTAGTAGGGATGTTACTTGGCACATACACTTGATTTTGAACTTAATACTACATCAGCCTAAAATCTAGTTATGTAATTGTTTACAAACTATGTAAGTCTGCAGGGTACTCACCAGTTTGTTTATTGGGATTGAATATAGGCCCAGACTCAATGCTCATCCATATGTTTTGAGGCCCAAGATGGATCAAATGGAGCACTTCAATTTCATATTTGAATGCTAGGAAATGAGGGTATGAGGAAAATGTTTCTGTATGTCATGTCCCCTTTGCCATGAAACTTTTTACTGTCAGGTAGGCTGACCAGGCCAGCAGCAGACACACATCTGTTTGCTCACTCCCTTTTCCTCTGGGACAAGGAGATACTAGAAGGAGGCCAAGAAGATTTATCTTTTGATATAAAGACAGTTACATGCATGAAGGAAAAGCTGCATGAAAATGAAAAGCAAAATAAGGAATTTTTTTGGCTGCTTTCCATTGTGAGGTTGCTTCCTGCAAATCAAGGCCTCAGTCTGTGTAAGAGTAACTTTGGAAGACAAATGCCCTAACCACAAATGGCCTCATCTTCTCACTCCTTTCCCTAAGCTTTTCTTGCTGAGCGTGTCATATCATACAGAATTCCCTTTGATCAGTTTGGGTCAGCTGTCCTAGCTGTGTGCTCTCCTGACCTTTTGCTTACACCTGGCCTCCTTGCTGGGCAAAAGACTAGGAAAAAAGCTTTGACATTGTGCAGGAATAGCAAAAACACTGGTGTGTTACCAACACTGCTGTAGTTATAAACCCAAAAGATAACACTATGTGGGCTGGTATGAAGAAAATTAACTTCATCCCAGCCATGCCCAGTACAATCTTCTCCCTTTATTTCATACCATTTGTATTATACCTAGGTCTTACACTATCCAGTACAAGACATTTTTCTGTTTTTTTTTTCTCTGTCATTGCTACTTTCCGTTCACTTCAGTGCTTTTTGCTTTCGAGTGCCTTTTTGTTTACTAATACTGCTAGTTCTCTTCGTCTCTTTGCCCAATGAAATCCTGCTTTTTAGTGTCTCCAGGATTAATCACACTATTTCTCTCTCCAGGTGAAACAGCAGAATAATTTAAAGCTCAGTCAAAACACCAAGGGATCTCTAGAACAATAATGGGCAGCAAAGTTGCTGCATGGAAACTTTTGCTGAATCCTTGATTTCAGAGATGTGGAATATTATGTGTGGGGATTATAATCAAGTTGCCTAGTTTAACACTTATGAGACATGAGTACTGGTGAGGGATGTGGTTAGATACTCGAGGACCCAGCTGTTGTAAAATTCAAATAGGTCAGTTGAAACATTACAAGTTGCACTTGTAAAGTGCAAGCCTTTGAGAGCAGCCCAGACTGAGCAGTGTTTTCTGTGAGACCTTCCCTGGAAATACCATAAACTTTCTGTCAAATTTCAAGTACTCATTTCTGAAAATGTCAAATGTGTGAAGTTCTCAGTGAAAATACAGTACTGAAGAAGAAAAACAATAGGTAAAGTGGTGAGTGGATGTGTTTCTATGTGTCTGCATGTCTGTTCCCTATCTTGCTTTGGAGATAAGTCTGAACTGTTTTTCCATCCTGAAGACTTGGAAAGCAGAAAAAGAGTAAAAACTAAAAAAACCCTTTTGAGATAAACAGTCACTGTAAAAGATCTCAGGTGCATAAGTTAATTTGGTGGAGAAATGAGTGACTAGAAACAAGGCCTTAGGTCTGATGCTTCCACTTAGCTACAGGTAGAGGTACTTGTTCTGCCTTGTGTTCATACCACTGCTTCCTTCTCAAATCACAAGGTATATTTTTTTGAAGGATCCCTCTAGATGTTGAACATCTGTTAAATATGTGAGGTTTATAAAAATTTGCATTTTACAGATTTTCTTTTGTGTCTGATGAACTGAAATACCTGTAAAATTACTTTTCCAGCTGGAAATACCTGTGAATATCTCAGATGTGCAGGTGGCTACTGATGCTGAAAGTCTTTCTTGTGCTTCTATCCAACCAGTACAGAGGGAAGAAAAAATATGCACCTCAATAGCTGTAAGAATGTCTTTTGTTTGTTTTATTGGTCATACAAAGCTATTTCAGCAGTCTCTTGTTGCCGTGTCTGAATGTAACTGTGTGGCTTATTAGACTGCTACCAGTGCCACACAGACAAAAGGCACGGCTCTGGGTAAACTGTGTTAATAAGTATTTTGTTAGCCTTAAAACCTGGGTAACTTGTGGGCGCAGAATTTATGTGTAAGCATTAAATAAAAATTAAGGAGTCATTTTATATAGGACTTTGATACTGTTTTTCTTTGTATTTAAGGAAACAATCATACATGAGAATCCAGAGGTGGACAAAGGTAGGAATGATACAATCTTGCTCATGTATTTTCTGTTAACTTGCTATCCATATATACATTTCCCCTTTTTTTAAAATATGTTTCCAAAGGTGCCAACATCTTAGCTGACAGGCTCAGCTGTGTCCTGCTGTGGGTCAGCTGGCACTGGCTGTGTCCAGAGCAGGCCCCTGCTGCCAACACCTTTCTATCTATATTCAGTATGCTCATTATAGGCAGTTGCTTCTCAGTGTTTTAACAGTAGTTTGAATTGTTAGATGAGGATGGCTGCTTGTCTACACACATTTTGATCCATAAATAAGGTCAAAAAGGTTTTATTTTACAAATACGTACTTCACTGTATTGGTGGTAGTGTCAAATACTTTTTGAGTATGGGTAAGTGGATTTCTGATTAATGTGCTTGAGGCTTTTAATGTGTGTGAACAACTTCACAGGAATTAATGATGGAAGCACTGAAGCTGCTATGACTTTACTTGCAATGGGTGATCCGAATTTCCAGTTAAAAACAAGCACTGAAGGTATGATCTGATTTATGGGACAAACCCTTCCTCTTGTGCTTTCTGGGTCTGCCTAAGGAGAGATGGAGCAGTGGCTACAAGGCTTCCACATGCTGCTTCATATCAGGAAGTCAAGAATCTTTTATGCTTTTAGTCCTATTGAGGTGTAACACATAGTGAGTCCAGCCAGTGCTGGTTGGCTGTAAAGAGGCAAGCACCCCACTGAATACTGCTAGCTGTATCACTGATACAAAGTAGTTTCTGTGACCTGTTTTAGGAAGCACGTGTTTGAATTGATCTGGGCACATAAACTGGACAAAAGAAAGGGATCAGGCTTAAATGACTGTAACTTTCAGCGATCTTTTCAGACCTTTAATGTGAAGCATAGCCTTTTCATCCTAACTGGCTACAACCTGAAATTACCTATGTTTTTAATAGATTTTTTTTTTTAGCATTTATTATATGCATTTTGCTAAATGTTAGTTGTTGTGTTCTTACCACAAAAGGTGTTCTCTTAGGACTGTATTTATCTGGGATTTGAATCTGTGTCTTTAGGGAATATAGGCTTTGTTAAATGAGGCTTGAAATTGTATAGCTTTTTATACACGCCAAACCTGAGTGCTTTTAATGAACTTTTCCCATTCTGTTTATTGTTATAACCAGAACAGACACATATGTCACCTGCTCAAGATGACTTGGACATGGCTGATAGCCTTGTAATTCACTCCTACTCCAAAGAAAATAGAACTTCTAGTCAGTATTTGCTCGCTTCAGAAACCTCTATCAAGGAATTGCTTTTTTCTGAGGATGGAAACAGCATCAATGTAGAGCATCAAATCGTTGGCACAAGAATAGGTGTAGAAGAATATTCAGAGATGGATGCTACTGATACCAGGTTAAATTACTACTTAATTTTCTTTAGTGAGATTGATCCTCTGGCACTGCTTACTTCTGTTATGTTCTTTCTGGCATTTTATTGATTTGCAAGTAGTCTTGCTTAAGTAAAGGTTTCTCAGTTTATGTAATTCAATATATAATCTGCAAAAATTCCTTATCTCATTCTTACTACTTTCAAGAAGTGTTTGTATGTAATTTTGGCTATCTACAGCTAGTTTTTGTCTCATTAAATTAAGTTTACCTGGGGAAGTGGGATTTAAAAAATATGCAAACTAATGATCACTGGATCACTAGTTGCAACATTTTCTTGTGTCCCCTGCCCAGTTGTCCAAGGTTAGTGAGCGCTGGCCTTTCAGGCGCTTAGCTTCTCACAGAAACCTGTAGTTTCCAGCTGGCAGAAAAAGACCAGGAGAGCAGCTCAGACTTTTTCCACAGGCTTTATTATCATCCGCGAAGGGGTCAGGATACAAATCCAAAGATGGGGGATCACACATGTACTTTTATAGGGTTTGGGGGGATCACAAGTAAACCAATGGAAAACAGGGTTAACACATTTTGCCCAACTACATTATCTTTCTTTGTTTGGGACAACCAGTTATAAAGAACCAAACCTAACCAATAATATTCTAAAAAGATAAGAAGAGCTTGCATTTTTCTAACATGAGTCATTCTAAACAAGTAGTTTTTCTTATCTCAAAGGAGATTCCAGGGGGCTGTCACAGGACTAATTGCAGAGGGATTCATCTCCTCTACAACTAGTTACTGGATCACTGTTAATTATCAAGCGCTTTTTTTTCAAAGTTCTCTACAGCTAATCAGACCAAGGTAAATTGCTTAATTGTCACTGCTGCTGTGGGGCTGTAGATCAAAGATCTAAAGTGAAGGAATGGCAAGAAACCAGTTGATCTTCCATCAGTATGGTTTTTAGCGATTGATCTTTTACAATTTTGCATTTGTGACATATGAAACAGCTTAATGGGCCACTTTTCCAGAGAAGCATTTGCTGTTGATCATGTATTATTTGAAAGATTACTTAACTTGTTGATTGCTTGAACAAACTATGAGATTATACACTTTGAAAAATCATAATCCAAGATGATTTATTTTGCATCCAGTTTGATTATATTATTAAAACAGAATTTACTACCATGTCATACATATTAGATTTCTGATTTTCTCCTGTTATTTAAACATTGTAATTTTTATTTCTTTTTTTTTAACTTCTCTGCCGGTTGCAGCCTGCATTTCAGGTCTTCATTTTCTCATCTGCTCCATATTTCTTGAATCTTCTCTTCACTGTCAAAAATCAAGGATTCTATTGATGATATTTTTCCTTTTACTTGCAGTGGTAGCTCTTTGTCTGTGGTGAATAGTATGAGACTAACAGGAGGCAGATCCCTGGAGCCCGAGCCAGCCTCTGGAATACTGAGGTCCAATGAAGACATAATGCAGGAGATACTTAACGCAAATGTACTTGTGGAACAACTAGATCAAATTCAAACAGGTAGGCCTGTTTATTATCTTAGGGCTCTGAAAATGGTTACTCAATAAATTCACATCTATTCATTAAATGAGACAAAGCTGAAAATCCTCACTTTCCATTCATGTTCACAGATGATACATTGCCATTGTGACCATTTGTGATAGTTTTATTCACAAGTATACCTTTCAGTATAAAATTAAATGAAATTTGAATAGCAGTTTTTTTCTGCAGGTGTTAAGTTATCTGGAAAGCACTTAAATTACTGAACTGCCAATTACAGAAACAAAGTCTAATACACTGTACTTTTTTTCTATTATTACTGTCTTTTCCTTCCATTGAAAGTAGAAGAGGAGATAGAAAGCACTGACTTTCTAGTCTTAAAGCAATTACAAAAAAGGTAATTCTTCAAACTCTAAATTGTCTTCATACCATAGGAAAGGCCAGATGAGATATGTGTATGTGCCTTATTTATATAAGACACACAAGTATACATGTGCACATTCATATGTATGTATCTGTAAAAACATACTACAAAACTTTAATACATGCAAGATTATATGTAAAAAGTATTACAGATATGAATATACACCTGCAGACTGAAAATTTACATTTTTTTTCTTATGAAACTTAGATCCTACAACTCTGAGGAGTAATGCAGACATGGAGAAGATGGAATCAGAACCAGTCAAGCTAGCTGCAAATGATTCTTCAGTTCTTCATGAATTTGCAACTGGAAGTATGGAACTTACCAAGCAAGCAGACAAAACTAAGAGGTAGGAAGACTCATCATTTAATACTGACTTTATTCCCACTGTCTCTTAAAATATGCAGCTGAAGTTAAGGTGTATTACCTGACTGTAATGTCAGTGCTCACAGACACTGTGTATGTTTATACAGATAGTGTACGGTTTTTAGACTTCAGGTTTTTATCCCTTGCATGTTGTGCTACAGCTTTTGGAGATGGAACATTAACTTTTGTATGGTATTTCAGAACTTAGCAATTACCTTACTGCTTAACTGTCTTTCATGAAACTGCAAGGAAATGTTAGAGCTGATTTATTTAGAAATGTTAATGAGTTTATAAGGCTTCCTGCTTGGTTGTACTCCATTAGTCAAATTACAGAGGCCTTGCCCTGAAATTCTTAATTTAGATTTGTTCAAAGATTATGCGTTCTGTTTAGTACAATGATGTAGTTTTTAAAGAGGTGCTTTGTTTCCCTATAATTCCACAGGATTCAAATTAAGTACATTGTAACACTGAATTTAGTGTTTGCACAGGGTATCATTGTTTGGTTTCAAATTAACTAGATCTATACCTTGCAGAACAGAAAAGCAGATAAGACATGCTTGTGGAAATTCAGGAGATTTAAGACATCTAACTGCATCACCCAAACCTGAAAAATCACTTCTTGGACTAGAAGATTGTCCAAATCCAATTTCTGTGGATGAACTGTCTGAGCAAAATGCTTGTCCTCTTGAGCACCATATATGTACAGTCAGCTTTACTCAGGTAAAGAGCAAAAATTTAATTACAGTCCAGAAGTGCCCAGATTTTGAAATTCTGTAAAGAAAGAGATTTTCAGTGTGAATGTACTCACCAGTTCTAAAGACCTGGTACTTCAGCTGGTAAATGAAACTTGCTTTTTCACAGTGGCATATCCAGATGATATTTCAGACAATCTTTACAAACTCTGTTTAGAGCAGAGTAATGTACTACTTCTCAGTAATAACTGATATGCTTTAGCAAAATTGTGAGGAATTTTTAAGAAGTCTTGAGGGAAGAAGTTACCTAGGATTCATGTAGCCATTCAGAGTGACCTCTTACTGTTACAGTTGCTTACATTAAAATGAAGTAAAAATGTTACTGCTTGGATGGAGCATGTTCATTGTCACTTTCATTTGCTTTGTTTAAAAGAAACTGCATCCTTTGTTATCTCTTTCTCATTAAGAGCTTTACATCATATTTTAAGACATACACAAATTTTGCCTATTTTTACATGTATCTATATAAATTTATATCGTCATTATGTATGTTGTAACGGACAAACAAAAAATGTCTTTTGCATCCATTTCTTTGCAGTAGTTTGTGTGTCCATGTTCTAGTACAAATGAGAGTTACTTATTTCTTCATGAGAGAAAAATCAATTCCCTCAGGGTTTGTAGTGTTGTCTGAGATCGGTGAGCACATAGTTGCAGTGGAACAGCTGATGCATAGAAGCTTCTTTTCCAAGTGCAGCAGGTTGCTGTGTCAAGGCTGATTTCATATTAGGACAATGTGCAAGAATGATGCTGCTCTTACAGGCCTAACAGAGAGTATGAGAAAAGGCATCTTGTAGTAGATTATTCTGGTTTTAGCAAAGGGACAAGCCATAGAAGGGAAGGAATAGATGTGTTGTAGAGCTTGGTGGTTTTCTCTGGCACTCAGTAGTTTGTTGAGGATTGTAGGAATCTGCTTTCTTAGTGCCACTGAACAATTTATTGTGTGAGTCATCTCTGACAGAGTTGTGCTGTAGGAAGTATGAGTTTATTTTGACAAACCATCAATACAGACAACAAGCTGCACATAAATTTTATATTTCCCCAGTGTTTCTTATCCTTGTTAGGCTAATACTCTTCAGCCTAGAACAGCTAGATGTGAAAACTGACAAATGAAATAATGATGACACGATTGGATTTTTTGGCTCATCAGCATTTGACATGCTTTGTTTCTTCCTGTTTCCTAGAGTAATTTCCCAGATTTATTAAGTTGTTTTGTTTCAACTTTGTTGTTTCTAGAATGAAGCTTGTACTCAGGATGCTCAACAACACTGCATAAGCAGCACAGAAGAAACTTCAGGTATAATGTGCTAATATTCAAAGTTGGCAAAAGCCTACATTTGTGTATTTGCAGTTACTAAAAAAATGAATTAAAAACCCAAAGTTTTAATTTAAAAAAAATAAAATTTTCCTTTTAATTAAATGATATCATTAATAAATCTATTCCATAAACACAAATAATGATCCACAGCATAGTAACAGTCCCCTCCCTAACCTCTTGTCTTTATATTTTGTTGAAAGAAACTAGACTTGGGAACTGTTTGAATAGCCCTTTACTAAGTTTAAATATCGGGAAGGGAAACTTGTTCTCTTTGCCCTGTTGTGAGCTCCTGCTGCTTACCTTGTGGTAGGTATAGCAGTTTTTAGAGCCCTTTATGCACCTGTGACTCAGGCGTCAAAAACTGAACACGACAGAGAGAGAGGAACTGTGTAGTTTTCCACTGGCTTAGTGAGCTATAGTTGCTCATGAAGTTATCAAGTGAATGCTGTTCTCAAAGTTGTGTGAGTAGGAGGGCTGTACTTTGCAAGTGTGGAACAGGAGGGAAAGGAGAAGTATAAGACAATCAAACTTCCTTCTTTAGCTGTACTGAGTCAACAGATTAATGCCTAACTGATCAGGTGTGATGAAAGTTACAAAGGTGATGTCAGTTCTTCCCTAGAGCAAATTGAAGTAGTTGATTTGGAACCACTACTTACATATGGGATGATCACAGTGATGGAAGCCCAGAATACTCACTTTACATGGAAACTGCAGTCCAAAGCTGTAACTCATGAGCTTGTGTAAATGATTAGGCTAATACTACTTCTTAGATGTCTTGTTGCTATGCTCTGTTATTGCAAGAATCTTGAGATGAGGCATCTTAAACCATGTTAAATTAGATGAAGAATCCAAGCAAGTTGAGATTGGAATAACAGCTTTACATTCAGAGCTGTCTTAAATAACGGAGTACCATTGTTGTGTTCAGTCTTTTGAAAGCTTTACAAATGTTTGTTCCTTAAAGTCTAACAGATGGCAGCTGGAAGTTATCTGCTAATGTATGTTTGTTGATTAAGTTATCTATATTTTTCATCTCTTAAATTCAAGACTATGCTCAGATCCTGTTCTGCCAATCTGTAGTGAGGAGGGAAATCCTGTACTTACCTTAAAATAGCAGACATTGGCCATTTAAAGAAGTAACTCTTAATACCTGAGAGTTACAATTAAAGACAGAGGGCCATTTGACCACCATGAAATAAGTTTAATTAAACTGTAAATTTCTCTTTAATGCTAGAACACCTAAATCTTTCTCATTACTAGGCATTTTTAATATTCCTCATTCTGGATGGTAATCAGGATTCCTCTGCAGTGAATAAGCACCAGGAGATGATGATGAGTATCTCATCTGAGAAGACAAAATCTTGTTGTCTTAAGAATATGCCCAGTGCCTTTTTCCATGGAAAAATGAGCCTAAAATTTCAGTACTCTGTGTAGGGAGGACATGAAGAGAACAGCATAATTTCATGTTTGATTAATAGCTTTTGTTATTTATTTTTCTGAAAAAATTATAGCAGTGAACAATGATCATAGATGTCCAGAGGAAGAGCAGACATTCATTTTAACATTGGTGGAAATCCCAGCTGACTCAAAAGAGTTTGATGCATCTGCTATGGTGGAACAAAGTTCTGAACCAGTACTACCAGCCCCAATACTTATCAGCCCAATAAATGCAAGTGAAACAACTGTGACTGAAGTGGAGAGGTAAATGCTTTATTTTTTACCAAAGTGAAACACTTTTTGTGTACCTTGATTGTTCTGAATGTGCAGTACAGATTAGAACTTCTTGAAAGAAGAAATGCAAGAGGAAGTAATTTTGATGAACTGTTTAGAGAATTAAGAAAGTAAAAAGGTCTCTAATCCTATTTGAGGAAGATTCTATAAGTGTTTTAAATTTAGTGTTGTAGTTAGCTGGGATTTCGATGTCACCTTAATTCTGATTTCCTCTTTAAAATAGGTCTTCCTTTTTCATAGAAGTCATTTGTCCAGCTTGAGCCTTAATTTTCCTTATGGATATTTACAATGCAAAGAAATTGAAATGAGAAAATCTAAGCATGTTTGCATTTTTACAGTACTTTAACAGTTGTAGAGTAACTGTTTATTAATTGTTCTTCCAGATTTTTCATGTAGATGGTCTCCTGGAAAACATGATAAACAGTAGATGTAAATTCTTATATTATTCTCTTGAATTTGCTCTGTTCAAAAGGCAGACAAGATGAAAACACAAACTAATTAATTATTCCAAAGAATAATATCTGGTTTTCTACTGCAATCCAAAAGGATTTGAATTTCTTTTATGAAGAGTACCTCTGGATGCAGTGTAATAAATTTTATGCCAGCATTACAGTTGAACTAAATCTCTTAGTCAGTTTGGGAGAAAAAAAATCAAAGGAAAAAGACATTATGAAAAATTGAATTGTTGCAGAGTAGTAAAACACCCACAAACCCTAATACTATACTAATGTAAGTCTTCAGATGATGACTGGGGATGTGATGCAATTCCACATGATTGTGGAGAATCTTGCCCTGTGATATCAGATGCTAGTACCATTCCTGTTTTGAAAGGATAGGTCTTTGAGTGCATGTAGGCTACACAGTGCAAGAATTCTAACTCCTGTGGAACTACTGATGATAAACAGAATTGCTGACAGGCAGAGATTGAGTACATGTTCTGTCTCTGTACTGCTGTACTGTACTGCTTTACCATATTTTCCTAGTCTCTGCTGCTTTTCTGTATGTCTTAGATATGTCTGTATGTCTTTTGAGATGATAGAGCATGTGGGGGTTCAACTGTGCAGATATATAATACTGCATTTCAGCATTTCTAGGGCACTTAATAAGTTGCCATGTTTTTGCATCGTATGAAAGGACCAAGTGTAGTTCAAATAGAACAGCTAAACTAGATTCAATATGTCTAGAAAAACTAACTCCAGATAGCACAACAAATTGTTTCTTGGTAGTAAATGGTACATTTGAAGTTAATATTGGCATTGAGCAAGAAAGAGTATCAGCATAGATTCATATGTAATTTCCATACACAAACCTTATACAAAGTAAATTTTGGCTTCTTGTACTGTCACAATAATGACTTTATATATATATATGTATGTACATAAACAGTATTGGATCCTTTACAACTGCAGCTGGGGAAGTTGCTGCACCTTCAAACAGCAGTATGCAAACCAAACAACTAGAGAGTGCAGCAGACCCTGTTCCAAAGTTGCAGACGGCTCAAAAACGGTTGGCTGCTGAGCCTAAAGAGAATGATTTTCCTCCTTCCAAGAAAACTCTATCTACTGTTGCAGCGGAAGATAACCTGGAAACCACTTACAAGGTGAGATCATAATTCATGAGTTTTCATGCATGGGGTAGATGCATAATAGAGCATTTTAATTATGATTTTTTTTAATGCTGTCACTTGCTTGAACTGCCTAAACAACTTAAAAGGAAAATCAATACCTATAGATTGCTTTTAATTTTTAAATCATCAACAGGTTTTGGGTGTTCATTTGTTTATTTATTATTAGGGTTTTTTGAGAATCTGTAGGCTCTCAGGTTTTTTTAATTAGACTTTCTAGTAGACAGACTGGTAATATGTCTTACTTGGTTCATTCTGTGTCAACCTTATGACAATGACATTTCAGAAGAGAAAACTCTGGAGGTATATTGGATGACTGGCAGGATGTCTAGGTTCACTGAATGATGTTTTGAATCTGCATTGTGTCTGTTACATGAAGAAGCTGTTAGATAGATATCTTCCTATTGACTCTTAACATAACAGGTACTAGTTTAAAAGAGCAAGCTGCTAATGAAAATAAGCTACCCTCTTTCCAGCTTCCTTCTGTGCTTCTTTACAATATGGCCAAGGCTGTGGCATCAACTACAATTGGTCTTTTTAAGTGGGCTAAGATTGTATAGTGTACGTTGGTGTAGGAATGGGTGGTAATTCCTCACATGATTCAGAGAGCTTTTCTAGGAAGGGATGGATAACAGTCTTCTTCTTTCTTTGATCTCTTATCTCAGTGTCCTTTTCTTGAGTAATTTATCATAAGAACACATTGAAAAGCCTGCTCAAGAAATGAGTTAAGTGATTAATGATAGTGCATTGTCTTTTGTATCTGTCCTGCTCTTGGAACTGTGTATGTATGATATGATTTTATCATCTTCATTGTCTCTTCTGTATTGAGAGCAATGAAAAACCTTTTTTTTTTTTTTTTTTTTAATACAGGGTTATTCAATGAAATCCACAGATGTGCCAGTGGTAACTTCTGGTACGTACCTTTAAACTTGTAAACCAAAGTATAATGAATGTAAACACAGCACAGCTTAATACTGGTTGTCATGCTAAATAGTTCTGTCTGAAGCCATCTAATACAGAAGTAGAAGCAAATTTTCCTGGTACTACATTAATACGACCATTCCATGCTTTCTGCTATAAACTAGGTGTGCCAAATTATGTAAATGTTATTAATTTGATAATGGTTCTAAAAGCATTGCTGTACCTAGTTTATTGGTAAATTTGAGAGGGGTTTTTGACTAAACATGTTATCTTCTGTTAAGCAAATATTTCCACCTGTTAAAGAGCACTAATAATCAAAAGTATTAGCTGGCATCTTAACCACACTATGCCAAAGTAGTTTGTTTTATATTGTTTTGCATTTTTACTAAAAAAAAAGTATGTAGTTGTTTAGGTCCTTAATCTGCCTCTGAAGAAACAAAGAAAAAGCAGAACTGCTGACAATGCAATCTTTATTGATCTGAGCCTGTGAAGGGCTTGGTGAATTGTAATTTTGGCCCTGAAAAAGACTTCTAAGGGAAGTTGTAAAAGCTTAAACAGCTAGGTGGCTAGACTAAGTTCTGTGGTGTGCTGCAAAGGATGAGGGTGAAGAGTGTGCTGTAAAATTTAAAACCACACTTATACCAGCTTTTCCCCATAACATCTGTATGATCTTACGGGCTTTAAAAGTAGACCATGAACTTTTAATTTGTAGTAGTGACTTATAAAAATAAATGGACAAATAAAACTAAACAAAAATTCAGCCCTTCTGTTGTAATGGTGCAAGCCATTTTAATACAGTGCATTTTTTGGGCTCCTATATTATCACTGAATTCTTTGACTCTCATCTCCTTTTACAGGGAATCGTTTTCAAAAAGCAGAGTCTTCAGCACAGGAAAACGTACTTACTTCTGTATTGTTGTCTGAGCCTATCTCACAACTGGCTGAGAGAAGCCAGCTTGAGACTTCAAAGAGTTTAGGGAAAGCACCATTTGAGAATCCAGCATCCAAAAAGGAAGAGGAGGTTATGTCTAGATTAACTTCTAACAGAAAAGCAGAAATAAGTGGACAAGGAAGGCAGGAGAATGTGCATGAATCTGCACAGCTGGAACATACTGGAAGCCCAGTATCATCATCAAAAACTCCTTTACTCAGGTATTCAATAATTGCAATAATGTTTTCTCAGCTTGTTCTGTAAAAAAGATTGTGTTTCTATGTTGACATCTTTTCAGTACCATTGTTTGTGACCTGTATGGCTAAGAATCTATACTCTCCTGCAAATCAGGAAGGATCAAACTGTGTGCTTGGACATTTGCATTATTTTCTTCATTAAAAATGAGTAGATCAACTGGAGGGCACTAATGACATGTGTGTCTATTTGGACATGACAGATGCCTCTTGTCAGGCAGACATCCATTGGCTGTGAAAACAACTTGGGATAATTTGTTGTTTTCCATAGGTAAATTTCATGTGAGATACATACTCATCCACTTGTTTTGGTGTTGGTCCTGCCAGTAAGATTTGTTACTGGTACAGTACTGAGTACACTGAATTTTTAGGACTAAGTTCAGTCATTTCCAAAAAGCAGTTTCAATCTTGGCAGCTCAGAGTATATTCTTCTTTCCTGTCTGTTGACTTGATTTTTTAAATAAGCCTTTCTGTACTGTTTGTTTAAATGTTTTGAATTCCTGCTCTCTGTTGCTCCTATCTCAATTATTTTGATTATAATACTCCACTGGCCTCTTCTAATCTGTCATTTGCTTTTCCATTATGCTTGTGTGAGTACCAATACTACAAATAGTACCAATACTATTTATATCTGGGACATCCACAGCAAATTGGATAGTGATGCATTAACTTAAAGTTGACTTGCTAATTTGTAAACTCTTAACAACATGAAAAGGTAATGCTTTGTGTACCTCCTCAGTGCTGTGACTTCCATAAGCTCACTGGTCTGGGTTTGCTGCTGTAAGTAGGCTAAAACCCTGTAGCAGGTTGTCTGCTGTAGTCCCATACTTGGGGTCAGGTTTTCCATTGATTACATGAAGGATGCTCAGAACTTTCAGTTTAATCTTCAGAAGTGTGTCTCCATCCTTCTTGGAACCACTCTGAAAGTCTGGTAGCTTGTTACAAGCTATGGATTAGCAGCAAATAATAGGTTCCTGTTCTTCGGTTTAAAATTGTCAAGAATCTCTTTGACTGTTCAAAAAACCTCTTGTAGCAGAATATTCAGTAATATGAAGGCCTGTCTCAGAATGACCTTTTGGTTTTTGTCCTTAGAATTTTTGTATGTCCTGTAGGTGTGTGTTTGTTTCCTGTGTAGAGTTGTACTCCTGCAATGCTATTTATGTCTTAATTTTATGGAGCAATCCTATGACATCTTGATTATATTTGTTTTGAACAGAGGTGGACGAAAACCATTGGGGTTTTTATCTTTAATTTGCAAAAAAAGTAATTCTGAATCTGCAGAAGACACCAAAGGGAATAGAGGGAAGATCCAAAAGCCTCGAATTGTGACTCCAAAACGAAGTCTAAAGAAACCCATTGCTTCCACTAAGGATGATAGGGAATCCTGTTCTCTTCCCTCTACATCATCATCTGTGGAACGTGAGCATGTAGCTGCTGATGCTGCAGTTATGGTATGAGTTTACTTTTGAGCACCCATGCATTTCTAAAGTGTGAAGAACAGAGAATTGGTTCTCTCAGGAGTGGGTAGATTCATGTTTTGGGACCGGTATCTGCTCCAGTTGACAAATTGTGACTTGTGCATGTGTAGGAAACCTGTAAGGGAGCTAAGTTGATTTTTCTCTGCATGGATATCTATTTATTTCTCATTTTTAGTAAACTCTGATTTTTTTTCCTTTGGTCAAAACTTCATACATAATACTACATAAATAAAATACCCCTACAAAAGCTTATTTGCATATATATGTAAATATATTCATGCATACATACTGATGAAGGCTGTTAAAAGCAACCTTTTCTTGTTTTATCAGGTTCCAAGTAACAACTCATCTGAGAAGCCACTTCTCTGTGGTAAAGATCAAGAGAAGGAAGGAGAGCCAACCAAAATCTCTGAGTACTTTTTCAGTGACATCTTTATGGAAGTGGATTATTCAGAATAGCAAATGGATTTTATAAACACCTAGGATCACAGAATATACTGCAACAAGAAAAGAGTATTTTAAAAGTTAAAATTTGTAACTTTCTGATATTCATTATGCCACACTTACTGCCAGCCAATTATAACAGTACCAGATAAAATACCAGGAAAGTGGTTTCTTCAACATTCAAGGGAAACTGAACATACTCAAAAAGTGATGTAGCTGATTCAAAGGAGAAGAAGGAAAGGATAGGCTGAAAAGCCTCATCCCCTGCTCCTCTTCTAAAAAACTGGGTGCAATTACAAATAAACCCCCAAAACATGCTACTGGAACTAGGCTGCAAGGTAGGATGAAGAAATCATAAACCATTAATATCTTGAGCAAATTCCAGTACCTTTGTAAACTCCCTATAAACCATTATCACTAAGCCCTGTTGCATGGTAACAACCTGAATCTATGCCCCTCTACTGTAAAAGCTATGTGTTAGGGACACTCTTAGAGCTATCTCCAGATAAGAAAAGAAGCCTAGGGACCAGAAAGGTGTTAAAATCTCAAAAAAGCCTAGGGACCACAGAAACATGAAGGGCTCCACCCAGAGAGACATTATGATTTCAAGCTACATGGCTACTGACTGCTTCATCCCAATACAGAGTAAGGACAACCAAAATGCAGTCAGTACAGGTTTTTTCCACTTTCTCAAGCCTCATGTTGGGCACCAAGACTGTATTTGTCTTGGTTTAGGGCAAACATAGGAGGAAGCTTTCAAAGGGGTCCCTCTAGAAAGCAGATTCAAGTGGCCTTTCCCATAACTGGTTTGGGAAAAGATTTCCTTTAAGAAAAATGGAAAAAATCTGTTTAACAAGTAAAGTATTCACAAGCATAAAAAATAAATAATATTAAACAATAAAACCTCTCACTGTTCTGAAGATAGGGCAAATTCAGAAAGTCCTTGTGGAGTGTAGCTCAGCTTGCTCAGTCTCTTATCAGTCCCTCTGGTGCTGGAAAATGCCGCATCCCAGGCCCTGGTGGGCCACAGATGTGAGCTCCTGGTGTTTTTGGGTTTTCTGTCCAGAGCAGGTTTGAACAGTTTCTAGAAAAAGAAAAGGCACAGTCCAGAGAACTTCTCTGCCTCAGCTAGCTAAAAAACAAACCTAACTAAAAAGCAAAGGAGAGCTCTCTCCCGGTGTCCATGCTGCAGACAACACAGTCCATGAGAAGGAATGCGGGGCTGTGAGTGCAGTTTCTGCAAACAAACCGTGCAGTTCTTTTCTCCCCCTTTGCTCTTGGAACCAGTCTTAGAGGTGCAGAACTTAATATCCAGCATAAACAGAACAGTGATTGGGGATACAAGCATTATAAAGGCACTCTCGACATTTTGTTAATTAATGCCATGAAGATGAAATGGACTCTTTCTGAAGCAAGCCGGGCACTTTCGAAATGTTGACATAGTCTAAACCACTACGGTGACATCTTTGGACCAGACTACCAACCACTGGCTTATGGTTTCACTTGTGTAGACACTGATAGTGAGTGTGTGACTATCCTACAGAAAAGTGCAATGAAATCATGTTTAATCTTGCAACAAGTATCATTTTAATGCTAATTTTTTTTGGTACTGACTATTCAAGTTCTTTACTACTTCTTGTGAAGTATGTTACATTAGAAGGAGGAATTAACTTTTTGGGGATAATGTGATATCTGAAGATCAGAATGCAAGTGCTGGGGGTGGTGTAGTAAATACATATGTACAAATGTCAAGCACTGCAGACATTTTTTTAGAATCTCCAAGTTATGTATTATTGTAAGAGTTTTTTTAACCACATAATTTAAAATATCCCAACCTGAAAAGCCCAATAGGATTGGTTAAAAATGTGTTGAAAACTCAAAACCACAATTTACTAGAAGATGATAGCACAAGGTAAATGTTTGCAACCTTTTTTATCACTTGGAGAAAGAGATTGATGTTTCCTAGTATAAATGTTAATTTTCTTCTAAACTGGAAAAACAAAGCTATAGATACAATTTCTTTTTCTTGTTTTAATATGTAGTTTTTTGTATATTTGCTGACTTCCTTGGTTTCCCTTGTGCAAAGTAGCACAAAGAAATGGGATTTAAACTATGATTAAACAATGTCACTTTTGAGGATTTGCTGCTACAAAGCAGTTGAATTAAAAGGGTTTTCGCATGTTGTGTGTCTGTTGGTGGTGTAACTTGCTATAAAATTCTGATGTAGGTTTAGATTTTAGTCTAAGTTTTTACTTACCTCATCAAGAAATTTGTCTTGATGAGGTATTCAGGTTTATGCACTCTCAAAGTCAAGTGGTCACTGAAAGATTAAATATTTAGTCTAAAACTCCTGCTTGCACGAGCTTGAGTAGTCCTAAAATTTTTCCCATTACTTAATAGTTGCAGGTACGTTTGCAAAATGATTTATTATGAATCGTGAAACTGATCTTTAAATGGTATTGTTAATGCTCTCAAGAAACCTATCATCAGGTTTAGACTGGGTAATCCTTTACTGGCAGGTAAATAATACAAATATGTAGTTAATTTTGAAATAGTTGATGAAGTTTGAGAATGTTTTTCTTTTCAGAAGTTATTAGCAAGGCTTCTGAAGGAACCTTTAAAATTTTGTCAGGGAAATACAGAAAGAAGCTACTTTTACTGTGAATTGGTATGTTAGGTGGTCTCTGCCAATGAAATGTCACTAGCAGAAGTATTCTTGAGGTGATGGAAAAGGGACTTGTGGTCCCAGTGTAGAGTAACTTACTTGAAATCATCTTACCAACCCACCTCCCCCCTCAAAAAACCCTCTAAAACAGCAACACCGCTTTCTGTTCAGATGGTACCTTGTGCTTTGCCTAATCCGTTTAACTTGAAATGTTTATCTATTGTTTTACTGTAAACATTATGAAAGAGATTAATGTATACATGTAACTCTATGTATTATATATCTTGTAGATATTAAGTATGCAAGTGTTTACTTCCTGATATGTGTCGCATGTTTATATCACTTGCACTCATAGAGCCTAAAAATAGATTCTTGGGGAGTGGCTATGAAATAATTGCTGTGAGTACCTTCTGAGTGAGTTCTGAGGGGATAATCATTCTACATTTAGTAGCATACATTTTAGCTTGCATTCATATTACAAGGGGGGGAATCAACTATTCCATTACTAAGATTTACGGTGCCTTATCTGCATTGTTAATTGGGGCTATGCTTTCTTTTTTCTTGCAGCAACTTACATGCACTTTGTTAGAGGATTTTTTTTAAGAACAAAATTAATTTGAATAGAAATAAGACAACTTTTTGTTCTGTTTTGTGTATGGAAGTTTTATAATGATGAAGGATATAGGAAAATACTATTGAAATCTCAATACATATGAATACCATTTTTACAAAGATATGGCATAAAACTGCTTTGCTTAGCATTGTCTGACACCCTGTATCATCACATATAAGCTTTCTGTGTCAAAGGAAGGAAGTAGTCCTATTCTGTATGTAAATTATGTGAATAAATTATTTTCTTTTACTTGTGTTTCTATTTCTTAAACTGTCGGTTGCAGTTTTTAAGTACTATTAAGTATAGGAAGCTAACGTGTGAACTACTAAAGGAAAGGCTGAAGTCTGGGCTGCACCACTGGGCACACAGGCCTGGTGGTACCAGGCTGAGTGTGGCTGAACAGGGGCATTGTCGTTGTTCCCTGGCTTTGTTTTAGAACCGAGCTTAATATACTTCGTATCAGACTGCTTGGTGTTACCTCTATATAATAAAGACCCTAACCCTTGACTTAAACTAAAACAGGAATGCTGAAGAATATCAGTTTTCACACAAGGGAGAAACTCCATCAAAGATCGGTTGTGTTTCAGAAAGAACTGTCCCTATTACTGTAGGGCACGTTTCTAAGAAGGGCAAGGGCTTTCCTCGGCTGTACAAGTATGTAGTCTTGCGTGAAGGGTGGGCCGTCCCAACACAATTCTTCGCAAGGGCGTGCTACAGCGTTAGCTCCTCCGGGGGACCGGGCGAGACCTCCGCGGCCGGGCCCGGCCCCGCTGTGCCCATTGGCTGCGCCGGGGGGAGTGGCGGCGGCGGCGGCGGCCTGGCTCGGCTGCCTCGGCTCGGCTTGCTCGGCCCGGCCATGCTGCTGGGCTCCCCGCGGCTCCCGGGCCGCTGCCTGGGGCTGCTGCGCCCGCTGCTCGCCCGAAGCTACCGCGGCGAGGCGGTGGCGGCCGTGGGGTCGCGCCCCGACGCGGGCTCCGCTCTCTACCAGGTAGGGCGGTGGGAGCGGCGGGGCCCGGGCGGGCCGCGGGGCGGGGCTGCACCATGGAGGAACCGGGACCGCCATGGAGGAGCCGGGACCGCCATGGAGGAGCCGGGACGGGGCGAGCACGTGTCCCGCCCTGCTCCCGAGCGCCCAGGCCTGTCCGTCTGTGCGGGCTGAGCCTGCAGATACCGTGTGAACACAGCCTGCGTCGCTGCAGTCGTCTGCCTCCTCACGGATATCTTTGCACCTTTAAATCAGGATGCCAGCTCTTGCTGTGTTTCAGGGTGATCGATAGCGTGCTGATGAGGTGGAGGCGGGGTCTGTAAACGGTGGAAGATGGAGCCTGATGATTTCGAAGTTGGATTTTTCCTTGTGTTTGCAAATTGATTCCCGAGTTGAAAACAGGTGGAATAGCTGTACAGAGTCATGGGCTTGCCTCCAAAAACATCGTATTTTGAGGAAGAGAGTTAGGTGTAATTCCAGTTGTCTTTACAAAGAGAGAGTGGTACTTCCATTCAGTATAAATAGATTTATTTTTAATGGGGCGTTATTCACGTCATCCTATTCAAAAATCATGTTTACTGTTAGGTTGAGAAAAACATGGCTTTAGGTATGGATCAAGGCTGATAGGAGGATATGTGTTTATTTTCATATTTGTTCACGTGGAATATAAAACAGTGCATGAAGCAGCAACATGTATTCTTACAGGCATAAGTCCATTGGTTCCGTGTTTGGTTCTGTGCTTTCTTTAGCAGCAACTAAATGTATGCGTATTATGTGTATGTATACATACAAAGCTTTTGTATGTTAAGTGTGTGTATTTACATGTACACATTCATATTTTGTGTACCAAAAAAATGACAGTATTTTAATAAAGATGTTCACTCATCTGAGCTGTCCCCAGATTCGCAGTTATGTCTGGGTGCCTTTCAACCTAAAAAGAAAATCGAGGCTTGGCAAAGTAGTTAATAGTGTTAGTATTTGGTAGAAACAATTTATGCGGCACCGTAAGTGCGAGCACTGCTTTGCAAACACAAAGAGCTGAGGCCCTGCTGTGAGGCACTTCACCATCTGGAAAAAGAGTAATATAGGGAATAACAGTGCAAACACAAGAAGACATTATGGTACATAATGAGGTCTTGCCTTCTTTCGCCAATGTCTATCTTTCTGGCTGTGAATTCAACTAGACAGGCTGGCTTTCATGATGCAAACAGTCTCTTGAACCAGATAGGAGAAAAGGTAATTTAAAAGTGAGTGAGTCTAAATTCTGGAAAAGAAAGAAAATCTCTTTGAAGATTCCAGGGTCTAGCTCTTACATCCCCTTTGGTGATGTAGCAGTAATTCCTGTAGCTTGTGGAGTAACTGCAGGGTTAGTCTGTAGGCTTTGCCTCTTAATTTCACATTAAAATTTGTAGAAATCCTCAAATTAACAGTAGAATTTTGCACAACTTACTGGTGCAAGGACAAGTTTCCAGAAAGAACTTGCTGCCAGTTCAGTGACCTTTCTTTTCATTATTTAGTGACAATAATGAAGAGCCCACAAATACATGGTAGAACTAGCATATTTATTTCCAATAGTAGTCTTTTCTGTGTGTATTCAGAATTATTTTAAAACATCCTTACTTCTCTTTGGTAAAGTATAGCAGTATTTTCTTCTGCCTTAAGGCATGAAAGATCATGATAGAAGTTAAGTGAATTTAAGCAACTCAGATGTTGTTGTGCAGTATTTTAATAGTTTATATAAAAAGTCCTTTCACAGTTTTGGTTTTTTTATGTAGAGCATCTAAACTAGCCACAATGAGTCAAAATCTAATTAGAAAGTCTGTGATTACTTTTCCTCTGATAATATCCTCTGCCCTTTTAGCTGCTTTTTTCCTATGTCGAAGGGGAGTTTTTAAGCACAGTAATGTGTGCAAATGGTGAGTGTGTTTAGAGAAAACAGACTGACTGAACAAGGAGAAACAGGGAAAAAATTTTATGTGTAAAGGTGCAGAATGACCCAGCCAGACAAGCTGAACACTGTTGCAAAGCAATATTGGGTGTTGTGACAACTACAGACTTTTAAAACTATGGAATTACAAGATACATTTTTATGTTTCAATATAGTATATTTGTAGCAATTACAAAGGCAGAAAAATATGTTATTTTGAAAGTCCCTGTACAGCCAAAGCACTTCAAATATGAGATGAATCTATACGTTATTTTATTTCTGCTTTGCTTCTTTGCGTTTCAGTACCTAAGTGAACAAACTCAACTGCAATATTTGCAGCTTCTTCTTAAAGCAAACCTTAAGTATGAGTGTTCAAATATATATGAACACAGAGTTACTAGTTGGTTTTTTTTTCTGTCAAAGTAGACTCAAACATTATATAAATGAGAATTAGACAAGGCAATAATATCTTTTTGTGCAGCATGTTCTTTTATTGCAGTTGCACTTTCCAAAAAGGTATAAAGTTTTTAATGTGTCTGCAAAAAATCCCCAACAATTTAAGCTTGACTAATACCTTTAAATTAAAAAACTGTAAAAAAAAAAACCCAACCTGTTGTAATGTGCACATGGAGTTCTGGATAATTCTGATAGAAATGGTGAGCTCAGTACTGATTCACTCATATTCAGAATATGAGTGTTTGTTTTTCTAGAGGTATAATGACAAGAACACCAGCTTTAAAAAAAAAAAATCCCACCTTTTGTTTTATCTTTTTTTTCAACCTAAACAATAAGAATCTAAGCAGTGTTTACCAAAATCTATTTGACCTAGGTCATTCATCCTTTAGTACAACTCATAAGAGCATTTAATTTGAATCTGCATTTTTTTCAAAGTTAGATTTAAAATGCAAACAGACCTATGCCAAAAATAAACAAAATCTAAGAAACAGCACTTCAGCTCTGTATGACTAGTTCTCTTTTAATTTATTAAATTCAGAACTAGTCTGTTAGTATCTAAAAGAGTAAGACTTTTTGTAAAGAATTTTCATTAAATACTTTGTGGTGCTTGAGAAAAGCCAGTACAAAGGTAGAAATGTTGCTGCTTTAAAGACAATACAGAGACAGTATTTAGTAAATAAAACTGGATTTGGAAGAGAAATTAGTCTTGCACTTCCTATGTTTGTTTATTAGAAATTAATATAGTTACCCATGGTTGAATTTAAAATTCTGTTTTGTTCCCCACTTAGGAAAACTATGAACGAATGAAAGCACTTGTATCTGAACTACAAGAACAAGCAGAAAAAATCAGGTTAGGTAAGTGTGATAGTCTAGAATAATAACCTGGCACTTGGCCTTGTACCTCAGGTAGTTGGCCTTGGCTCATTGATCCAGCCTGTCAAGATCCCTCTGCAGAGTCTTCCTGCCCTCCAGCAGGTCAGCACTCCCATCCAACTGAGGATTACTGAGGGTGCACTCAATCCTCTGTCCAAATAGTTACTAAACTTAAAAACTTAAGCTTACTAAACAGGACTGAACCCAAAACCAAGCCCTGGGGAACCCCATTACTGGCCACCCATGAGCTGGATTTAACTCCAGCCACCTCTTCTCTCTGGAGGTGAGGTGTCCAGACAGGGCCTTTTACCCAGCCCAAGAGTACACCAATCCAAGCCACAAACGCTGTGGGAAGACAGCGCCAAAGGCTTTGCCAAAATTCACAGAGACAACATCCACAGCCTTTCTCTCATCCACTAAGTGGGTCATCCTGTTACAGAAGGAGACCAGGTTGGTCAAGCAGGACCTGCCTTTCCTAAACCTTTGCTGGCTGGGCCTGATCCCCTGGTTGTCCTGTACATGCTGCATAATGGCATTCGGCACGGTCTGCTCCATGTGCTTCCCTGGCACCACTGGCAGACTGGCAGGCCTGTAGTTCCCTGGATTGTCTCTCCAGCCTGTCTTGTAGATGGGTGTCATGCTGACTAACTTCTGGTCACCTGGGACCTCCCTGTTTAGTCAGGCCTGCTGGTAAATGATGGAAAGTGCCTCTGTGAGCTCTTCCTCACTACCCTTGGGTGGGTCCCATCTGCCCCCATAAACCTGTGTGTCACGTGTAAGTAGTGTAGCAGGTCACTAACCAGTTCGCCTTGGATTAAGAGGGCTTCAGTTTGGTCCCTGTCCCGATCTTCCAACTCAGTGGGCAGGTATCCAGTTAAGGACTGAATCAAGAAAGGTACTAAGTACCTTTCCCTCATCCTCAGTCACTGTATTTCCGCATGCATCCAATAAAGGATGGGGATTCTCCCTTGTCCTCCTTTTATTGGTTGACCTTTTCCAAGTTCCTAACTGTAGTTGTGCTGGCAGAGAGAAAGCAGGTCTGTAGTAGTTTAAAAGATTGAAGTCTATGTTTATCCTTTTTGACTTGTAAGACTATCTGAATGAATTGCAGTTGACTATAATTAATGGAAACAATAAAATTAAAACCTTCAATAAATGCTTAATTAAACTGCTAGAGGCTGAGCATGTAGCTTTAATTCTGTCCTTTCTGTGACTATCATGATACTGTTTTTGTCATTTTATATGCTATTTCTTATATAATGCATTTTCTTTTACAACTTTGGAATGGAGCTCAGTTAAGATTCTGTGCTCAGTGCTTTTTCTTTCTTGCTGTGTAACAGGGGTCCAGAGTTTCCTGAGATGTTAAAGCCCATGGACTGCCTCTGTCTTTTATGGCTGTAGAGACTATTCAGCAATTCATGAACTAATTATGCATGTCTTGTGAACTAAAGATTATAGCCTTCTTCCTTGCTGCTTATCTTCCTGTTCTTGCCTGTTACACAATGCGAGGACAAGACCATAGTGCTCATCTTCCCTTCATCTGAGCAACCTCTACCAAGATGTTACTACACAGTTTTGAAGGATATTGATTGAAATTGCTTTACCTATCATTTAAGTATATAAGAAAAATTAGGCACCTATGTTGAATACTTCTGAAAGACATGTGCAACATTTTTAGATTTCACTGTAAAATCTGTCTGTCAGAGGGTGAGTTCTTGTTTGAGGTCTTTGTAATGAATGCTTCATTTGTTAGCTGTTGTTCAGTGTGTAGGGTTTTCCTGAACCCATATCCCACTCTGCTGAGTAATCCCCAGCTGTGCAACAGGAAGTGGTCCCTGCCACTTTACAACAGGTGGTTTTCTGGCAGAAAGCACAAGTAGGTGAGATACCTTTAATCTCCATGACTGACCATAGCATATCAGCAGTCACAGGAGTGTAGGCATTGTTGTAAAGGAGAAATAAAGAAGAGGTTAATAATAAATGCCTCCAAGTTTGTTTCATTGTTAAGGACACTACTCAGAATGGAGGCTAGTGCAGGGCAGAGTGTCTTGATGTTGGAAGAGGAATGTTCAATAGAATGGCTACAGGGCCTGGGAAGCAGGTATTTGTGATTAGTGTGTGAAGAGGAAGGGTGCACAGAGATGACAAAAGTCTCAGGATGGAAATTATTTTTGCAGCATCACACAGTGTAAATGAGAGACTTTAGAGGTCAGAGATAATGTAGTTATGATGTAAGATGTTCAGAACATTTTTGAGAGTAGCAGCTCTGTGGGTGGATATGAGAGGTTGTTTCTTAAGAAACTTGTACAGGAAGAATTTACAAGATTTAGGCTTAAGCTGGATATATAGACCTAATGAACTGGCTGAACTGAAAGTTAGTTATAGACATTCTGGCATGCCTAACAGGTAGGAAATTATGTGTGTAGTGATGAAGGAAGGAGGTGGGAGAAAGGACTTCAAAGGTAGGCTTAGAAACTCTGTTTCAGTGATGCCTAGCTGACAGAGAAATCGTGGAGTCTCAGGAGAAATGTTAGCAAAACAGCACCTTCTTTAGTTTGGACAGGGAGACAATTTTAGAGTGATGAGGTGGATCAGTGGTCTGTCTACATAGAGAAACAATGTTTGTATAAGCTGTTGTTATAAAGAGGCTGAAATGTGTCAACAAATCTTGAAGTATTGAATGACACAAAGCTCTAGAGAGCAAAAGATATGATTTAGGATGACCTCTAGTGAAGGGTTGAAATGAAACAAATATAAACTTGATATTAAATGCTGTATGTCTGAATTCTGCTTACAGTTTTGGTATGGTCTAAGGAAATTAATCCAGATGGTGCTGGGTCATCCAAGATTGCATTCAGCGTAGCTACTCTGAATGAGTTCTAGGGATTAATATTTCCTGTAGTCTCCTGCTCTGCTTTCTATATGTTTGTGTTTCCTGCCCTTGTGTTTATTGCCAAGCAGTGGGAGAAAGTTTCAGACAATTATGTTTGTTAAAATCTTTACCTCAAGACTAACAGTAAAAAATGAGGGGGGAAATAAAATAGGTTGTGAAAAACAAGCCTTTTTATCAATACCTTAAATCTGTTTGAAGTGGAAACTGTTATTTATTAAATTTATTATTAAGGCTCATACTTCAAAAACTGGGAACTCGTCAGCATTTCCATTTAAAGTTTTAATATAACTGATGATTTATCTTATACACATCCACAGAAAATGTGACAATTTACTGTTGTATTGCAGGAGGTGGAGAAAAAGCTCGTAGGCTTCATACATCAAGAGGAAAGCTGTTGCCCAGAGAGAGAATTGACAAGCTTATTGATCCTGGGTAGGTACTTCTTTTTTTTTTTTTTTTAACATTTTAGGTTGTCATTTGCAGGTAAATATTGTAACAGGGTTCTTTTCTCTTTAGCTTCCATAAATACTGGAAAATAATGTGATTGAAATTTTACAGAGGCATTCTTTGAAATACTGATCTCTTTAAAAAAATATTTTAAATTGAATCTTTTAAGTGAAATTCAATGACAGATAGAACTAGTAATTTTTTACAGTTTTGTTTCATTTTTATTATTCAGATCTCCATTTTTGGAGTTCTCTCAGTTTGCTGGTTACCAGTTGTATGGTAATGAAGAGGTACCTGCAGGAGGCATTATCACAGGCATTGGACGAGTATCTGGGTGAGATTCCAGTCATCTACATTACTTAAGATATGAAATGGAAGAAGGTATAATTTTATTCTGTTTCCAGTATTAGGCTGTTAGTGTTTTTGGTGTTTTGTTTCTGACACTCAAAAAGCCACCAAAGCGGGTATCTCAATTTGTTTGGTCATAGCCAAAAGGAAGTGAGGTTTTTTGTTTTGTTTTTTTATCTGTTGGGGGTTTTTTAGTTAGTGTATCTCACTAACTAAACAAAACATGGAGTTTCAGGTGTCCAATTAAGGTATGAGGTTACTGCATCTGGAAAGCAGTTTTTAAAAATAAGATAGTATTTTAGCCTAAAAATTAGTTTTGCTTACTCAGAGTACCTCCAAGTCTGTTATTGAAATTAATTATGGTGCTATGCGGCATTATTTTACTCCCTAAAATAATAGTGCTGAGGTTGCTGTTACAATGTGCCCTTGAGGGAATGCAGGTAAGAAGAGCTCTCTTAGAGCATCAGAGCTTCAGGAGTCCTTGGCATGTTGCAGTTCTTAGCTGACATATATATATTTGCTCATTAGAAATGCTTTTCTCTCTCATAAACTATTCTTATTTTTAGGACGGAATGCTTGATTGTTGCTAATGATGCAACTGTCAAAGGTGGTACCTATTATCCCATCACTGTTAAGAAACATTTACGAGCTCAAGAAATTGCAATGCAGAATCATCTCCCTTGCCTTTATTTGGGTAAGTCCCGTTGCAGAAATAGCCATGGTCCTATGTTAAGGGCAGCTGATGTGTCTGCAGATATGACTAACCAGGAATGTATTTAAGCACACCAAATACATTTTCATCAATACTGTATTATCTCTACATTCGTGTGGTACATCTTAACTGGAAGGTGTGTACAGGTTCTCAGTACTATCCACTGCACTGCTGTAGGGCTGGGTTCATAAAATACAGATGCAACTGCTAACACTGTATCACTTCTTTCTGTCATGAATAAGCAATGTTTCCTGTAGACTCAGCCAGTCAATTCAGATCACAGTTTTAAAAAAAAGTACATTCTGGTGGAGAATGTATCTGTATGAGAAAACATACCAAGGAAATAAAAATAATAAGAGTGACAAAATTGTGAAAAATAGTTTGGATCAATAGATTTTTAGGATTTGGGATTATTTTTTTTAAAGCAGAAATGTAACTGTATTTTATTTTACATTTTGAGTTTAGTCTATTAGATCAGTGTTTAGCCAAACCTTCATGTAAGTTTTACTTACATATATTTTTATTATAAAAGATGAAGAACAGAGTGACAGATACCTATAATATATTACTGGTAGTGTTTTCTTAGCCTGGTTTTATAGAAACACAAGTGGTTTCTGCCATTGTCTTTCTTTCAGCCTGAATTCCCAGTCTAATGACTCTTGAATCTATTAGCCAGTTTCAGTCAGCTTTGACATTCCTGTGGATGTTGTGTGTGTCAGCATCAGAAAAGAAAGATCTTCTACTCCATTTTGAAAAATAGAGCAGGTTATTCTTTTTCTGTTCAGCTTAATTTAGCAACTTAAATATCAGATGTTTGCCAGTCTGGATGCTTGTACTAGTTAAATAGTCAGCATAAATACAGATCCTGGCCAGCACAAGTGTTTTGAACTTTCTTGCCCTGCTGATAAGTCAAACATGTGAATAAGACCAATAGAATGATTAGGAGAAGTGTGAAGTTGAAACTGTTGGTGAGGTCAATACAGGAGCAATGTGGATGTAGATTTTGTGGGATTGCCATAGAAATAGTCCTGGAGGGAATGGGAGGGCTGCATTGTGTCATCGTTGTTAAAAAACAGAAGAAACTTAGCTTTGCTGTTTGCAGAATGGTTGTTAACAATTTTTTTGTCTGAATTATCAGCAGATACTATCTGTTCAAGAGAAGTCTTTTGTAGTGAGCAGCTGTGGGTAATTCTACTTTTTCAAGATCTTATGGAACGAGGATCTGTGGAACACAGCTATGCCTTTGAAAGAAAAGTTCAGGGGTTTTATTCCATCTCTGAGACACGTAGTCATTGAATGTACAATGTCATTCATACCTAGTGAGTTAGTTTACCCTTGCTGTTTCTGTACCTGGACTTGTTCCAGTTGATTTGTGCTGTGCGATAAGAGAGAGAGCTTTGTAGCCAGTCAGCACTGTGCTGACCCTGTAATTTTCATGTTGTTTGAACTGCCTTTTCCACCAGTGATAACAACTGCCTAGGTGCTAATTCTCTGGTGCCATTTGTCACTGAGTCAGTCACTGGTGTGGATATTTTGTTTTGGCTGCAATCACGTAAGATGAGAATGTACATACAGACTGGTGGTTTTAGGTGAAAATTAATTACCAGGAGCCAGAGTTCTCAGAGAAGCTTTGCCTCCCTGTGCATTTCCTCATGGTCTTCTATCCTTCTTTGGATACTTCCCATGACAGGTTGTATTTTCATTAATTGGGAGCAGAACTGCCATAGGAGGCCTGTAAGCAGGAGGGTGTATCCTGAGGCAAGGGCACATAATAAATGAATCATACTGAAGATAGTTTAATGTTTTTGTTGTGAAGTTTAATCAAGCTGTGAAGGAACAGAGGCAGCACCTTTTGAACTCAGTGGTGATTAGCTCTGCCTTTTTCTGGAGCTTGTGGCAGAATTGCAATAGACTAGTTTAGTTAAAATTGTATATTAAAAGTGTTCTTAGTTTCAATATTTTGCAGTAAGGTGAGTTTAAAAGTTTGTTTATGGAGGTATGGTTGCATCTTTAAGCATGTTAGAGTTTATTTTTCATGAAAATCATTTGGATGGATGTTATTTTGGAGAGGGGTGTTTACTGTTTTTCTTCTTTATTTTTCCAAAAAGAATGTTGTATTGTACCTACTTTCATGGATATATATATAGTATTAGTGATAGTAATTGCTGTGTATTTTAGGTAACATGCAGATACTTTACCAGCAAGTATGTAACGCTGTTCAAAACTTGTTAATATAATTTGATTCATTCTAGTTGACTCAGGAGGAGCAAATTTACCTCGACAAGCAGAAGTATTTCCAGATCGAGATCATTTTGGCCGTATTTTCTATAATCAAGCAGTCATGTCCTCACAAGGAATTCCACAGGTAATTTGCTTTTATGAAAGAATTAAGTGTACTAAATAGTTTCTGTGCTTGCTGCCATTACATCTTTTCAAGGCTTGTGCCCGTGTTTGTTTCTGATGGGATTGTGTTATGGTAACCTGGTGGCTCAGTCTGCGGCTTGAAAGCACTGTGAACACAGTAACTGTCCACAAGAATTCATTACAGTTTTGAAGAAACTGTCTACTTTCTTTGTCTTAGCGTTAATGATTTGACCTGCTCCTGTCTGGGAGTAGGAGAGAAATGGACTTGGGAGCATGGTATGTAGGGCCATTTGAGAAAGCGCTAGAGAATCTCTTGGAACAGTTCTGCATCAGCGCTACAGAGTTGAGGACCCCCTTGAAGATGGCTAATAAATGAGACACATTTTCCACTAACAGGAGTATGTGTGTATTTATAAATCCATTTTATATTCTGATGTGCTTTATGCTGAAATGGCCCTAGTAATAAGGTCATTTTCTAATGTGTTCATGATGCACAGAATTACTGTTAGTCACAGTTCCTGGATTTAGAAGTGGTTTTATGTCATGGTTCACTCAGAAATACATAGGGATCAGTTTTCTGATGCAGGTAGTGTGCTAGGGAGCCAAAACAACATGTTTTGCTGAATCTATTACTGATGAAGAATGCAAAACATTTGAGGATTGCTGATGGGCAGCTATGGCTGCAGTGACAGTGAAGGGCAGGATATACAGTCCCAATGGAGTTGAGAAAGACAGGTAACAGAATAAAGACTTGAAGGGAATTGTTAGCAGGGACCTGTGAGAAGCTGCCAGGGAGGGTGGAAAAATCCATGATCTTTGAAGATAACCTCCCACAAATAAAGGAACACTACAGAAGAGCAAACAACTGGGTAATTCCTACAGAGCTGCTGTCTACTCAGTCACTTCCCACCTCTTTGAATGTTTTTGTAGCCCTGTCTTATACCTGCCTTATACTCCCTTTTGCAGACTAAGAAATTCAAGCTTACTTAGCTGTTCTTCCTGCAGTGTTCCACACCTTTGATGGTCCTACTTCATCCTCTTTTCCAGATCTTACTGTACCTTTTTTAACATGAAGGAGACACCGACTGCACCACTAATCCTTAAAATAAGTCAAAAAAAGACAAATTGTGCAGAACTTGTTAGAGCTACCAGTTCTGAGCACCAGTTCTCAGAACTAGTCTTTTTTTCCTTTCATCCCAAGGGAGAGCAGACAGCTGCCTCATTTAGCACTGATGCACAGCAGAATTCATTTGATCCTGCAGAACTCCTTCTGTTTGCCAGGGAAAATACATACTACATTCCAACAAAACAATAAATTATTAGAGGAAATAAGGACATTTTTTGAAACCTGCATTCTTTATGGCATCTGCAAGTGGCCAGAGCAAAAAGAAGTTGTGATCATAAATCCAGGTTCTCTTTTAGGCCTGTGATATATATATTATCCTGACAGATTAATCTATGGCTAATTACAATATGAGCTGAGGAATGCAGATCATTAAAAAATTACTCAACCTCTGTTTTCTATACAATGAAAACAGCAAAATCTATTCTGAGTAGGAAACAGGTCACATCTACTGTGGAACTTGTGATGACAATATTTATTTTCAAGAAAAAAGAAGTTCTTTACCACACTTTGAAGTCCCGAAAAAGCTGGTAATTATCTTGGCAAAGGGCTGGGATACAGTTTAATCTGTGGGCGCTTGCAATGTGTCCTGAGGTTCTCCCAAGTTATATGTCATAGCAGTTACTTCACTCCATGTTGTCTAGGGCTGGGCTGACACACAACCAGAGCCCATGGCAGTGCTATGACAGAAATCCCACTACAATACCACTATCCAGTGTTCTTTTTTAGAAGGAATAAAACCCTTGAGAGACCATCCTCACTGGATTCTCCTACCCTGAGGCTCAGGGGGACATGATTCCAACCACTCACACAAGAGACTCCACTGGGGCCTTGGGCAGGGTTTTTTTTCTGTGGGGGAAGGAGGTAGTAGGAGCCGATACTTTGAGGGTGAAGCAGATGCACCAGTCAAGGGTACAGTATTCAGTGTGACTCCTTACATGTCCTTACATGACAAACACTGGCTTTGCAGGATTTTTGAGGAAACTGCCTCTGTTACCTTGATACCTTTTTGGCACATTTTGGAAGAGTTCAGATGGTCAACCATCTTTTACTCTTCCAAAGGATCATGAGATCCATTGCCTCTATAAAAATCCAAGACTGAAGATTCCAACCATGCACTAAATCTCTCTACAAAGTATGACATAATTTAACTTCTGCAGTTCTTTATAACAGTGGAAGTGAACCAACTGTGATTAGGTAGGTCACCAGAGAAAAGCGGTGCTTAGTTATAACAAAAATACATAGGAAAGAAAGGCAGTTCGTACACTGGTCATCATATAAGACTCCCTGATAGACCTAGATTGGTCCAAGTGTTTTTGTGGAACAGCAAGTGTTGAAGGAGTGGTATTTTGCTGAATTATCTTTTTTTGAGAAATTTTGAAAAATTTTATTTTTGCTAGAGACTTCAATCATGATCTGCTATGGGAGTAATGATTTTAGATGTTATGTCAAAGATAGGTATATATACCCAGCTTGCAAGGCTGAAATTACTGATGTTGTGCAGGACCTTTCCAGAAATGCTTGACCCTACGGTCATACTCTTGTTTCCAGCATATCTTGAAATGTATTTTACCTACTTTCAAAGTTGCATTAAGAAGTTGAATTTGTTTTTCTTTCAATTACCATATGGTGTTGTATTAGGAGTAATTGTATTCGTATACAATAAAAACTAAATATAATAAAGATTTGTCTTTGAATAAAACACATTTCTGTTTATTATGACACTGATGAAAAGTGAAATTTTCCAAGTATGACACTGAGGGGTTTATCTTTCTTTGAATATTTACAGGAGACAGGGAAAAATGTTTTACTGAAGCACTTCCTTTAAAGGCTGTAATAAGGGTGCATTTTGTTTGGGAGATACATCTATGCTTTGTTTTATTTCAGAGGCACTGTTAACACTTGTTAAATCTATTTTTGGTTTTGTGCTAACAGTGTGTGGTAGCTAGAACCATCTTCCTGTCTGAGAACATGTTTCTCTAGAAAATGGGATTAGGAAATTATGCTCTCTCTGGTTTCCACACTGGTCAATTCTTCTGAGATAGGAGTCTGGATAGTGTTAGTTTGCTGCCTGATGTTTTATATTGTGGCCTGCTTGAACGTCTGTTCATCTCTTCATTAGTTCTCAATTTGGCCCTTAAAGTACCTGCTTTTTTCCCCCTTTTTTATTTTCTGACAGTTGCTTTTAATTTCCCCCTCTAATTTTATGTGTGACTAATTTATTATTCACCCACTACATCTTAAATTACATTGTTGTCTATATGGGTGTGAATCAGAAAGCTGTGATTAGCTCCTCATTAGCTGCTTCCTGAGCTCTCACATTGATATGCTGCATGGATATGATGGGAGGTGGATCCGTGGATATGAAATAGTGTATGTGCACTCAGGACTGTTGACTTTTATTGAATGCATCAAGAATTTCTTTGCAGCAATTTAGAAGATTAAGTCAGGAGGTAGGATATTATCTGGTAATTTGACAAGTAGGTTTTATTTTTTCCAGCAGATACATATTCCAGTTTTTGTGTTGAAAAAAATGTACACCTGAGTTAAAGTTTAAATGCAGGCACATTTTTTTCAGTGTGAACATGCTGAAATTAAGAATAGGAAAAAAAATAAAAATCCTGGAGGGAAAAATTAAATAAACTTATTTACACCAAGTTTTCTCCATTTCTGTAGGCATATATTATTTTTGAATTTGCCAGGAGTTATTTATTAAATACACAAGAGAAATACTGCAGATTAATCACGTGACTCTGAATATAGTTTAAGATCCTGAAAACTGTTTGCTGAAAAGGCTGTTTGATTTGATGATATCAGATTGACATAGTTCATGCAGTCCTGCTTTAGGTATGCATAATGTGATTTAGAAGTTCTGTTTTGCTGTGTGCTGTTTTCTTCTTCTGGATTATCATGTAACAGAGAACACTAATTGATGTCACCTTAGAAATACCGTGAAACAAACTTCACATAAAATAATATTGTTTTGTTGGGTTTTTTTAGGGGTTATGTGTGGTAGTGAAAGGAAGTGTTTGCCCTTTTTATATGAGTATTCTTTTTCTTCTGCTCTACAAGTGTCCTGAAAGGGTCTTTGAAGGTGCTCCTGTGAAGGAGAAATTGAGAAACTTCACTTCCATGATTGTCTACAGTTACAGTACCCATCATATCTGAGGTTAATTCAATTTTGTAAGAGTATCACCAAGATACTACTGGTAGAAAATGTTCACAGGGTAGGTGTTCATCTCAAAATTAGGTAAAAGGATGAAGCAGAGTTTATTCATGTTGAAGCCTGTAATAAGATTCTCAACACATCTTGAAAGGGCAAAATTAATTGGTTGATCCATTGAGGACCTGAAGTAGCGTACTAGGAGATGGGGGAGATTTCCTTCAGAGGGTGTTAAGGCTGGTGCAATTATGCCGATAAGCAGTAACTGAAGCCCATTAATATACATAGTATCTTGTGGCTTTGCTATTTTTAAGGGTTGAGCAGTTCATTAACTTTTGCTTTTTGTTTTCCTGATAGATAGCAGTAGTCATGGGATCCTGTACAGCAGGAGGAGCATACGTACCTGCAATGGCTGATGAGAGTATTATTGTTGGGAAACAGGGAACAATATTCCTGGGAGGGCCACCACTGGTAAGGATACAGAAGTTTCTAGTGACATGGCCCCTTTCCTCCCCCTTCTGCCAAATCATGCTGCGATAATTGTACACCTTAACCACTTGAGACATTTCTTGGTGAGATATTTCTAGATACTGTGTTGATTAGTTTGTATTTTTAAGTATATCTGAATGTTTCTATCATAAATAAAATCTTTTCTGTTCATTAGAGGTATATATATGTACATATACATATATATATACATATACATATACATATATAAATAAGATTGTCTTGTGGTGTTTTTATAGTACTGCTCATAGATTGCTGTGCATGTTTTAAATGATGAAAATTGTTTCTGTATTCAATTATGTACTCTCTAGATTGGACACAAAATTTGAAAAAATCACAGCTGTGTGTATTGTGTCTCAAAGTCAAGATCAAAGACAAAAGAACTTCCAAAGCAAGACTGATCTGTATTTTTGTCAGTTTACTGACAAAGGATGGATAAAATTGCTTTTGTGAAATAGTCAAATATCTGTCAAATTTAGTGTATAGACTGGTCTGAGGCAGCGTGATGGCTCTGTTTTCGTTACAGTCTTTTGGGAACTTTAAGGTGTGCTTCCTGTGACAAAGCCAAATGTAAATCAAATGTCTCTCAAGAGTCCAACTTGAACATGCTGAAATGGAGAAATTGCTTTGTAACAGCATTGCTAATGAAGATACTGCTCCATTGATTCCTCTAGTAACAGAGGAGGCAAAGTCTCTTGGAAGTCACTTTCTTCAACACTTAAAATACTGGGAAAATGTGGCATGTCCCATAAAATGGTGGGGAAACAGCCACTGACAGATTTATTTGTTGACTAGTTCCTAAGGCATGACTGTAATGTTCTCATTAAAAGTATGAAGGAGTCATCCTTTAATGTGATTTAGTGTTTACTTGTATAGCTTTGCTCTGATTTCCACAGCATATTTTTGTATTGCATTCTTTTCCTTTAGAGTGAATTTTTCCCCATTGTGTCATCTTATTGATAAAAGTAGATTTGGCATTTTATATCTCTTTCAAAGTTCAGTGTATAGATGGCTTTTAAATTCTTGTGCAGTTAAAAAAGGAAAGAAAAGAAAAGTAAAAAAAGAAGAAAGGAAGAAAAAAAAAGAGTCTTACATTTATACATCTTAAATAAACTTAGAATTTAACTGGCATATGAAAAGCAGGGGCATGGGACACACACACAAAAGTACAAGGATACTTTGTTGTCTTCCCTAAAAAAAAAAGGCATTTAGTTTGAAGTAATTTATTATTTTTTGGAGGCTTTCCAAGTTGATAAGAACAAAGTAATCAATAGAAGCAGATGAAGTAATGAATAGCAGCTATGTAATGCAGTGGCAATTTATTATACTGCTTATTAGGATTTTGTTGTTAGAATTTAGTTGACAGTAATTTTTTCAAATGCCCTACATAGGTTTCTGTTCCTTTTTATCTTGTATTAGTATTTATCTTGTATTATATTTTGTATATTATATATTATATTTGTCTTGTATTATTAGCTTGTTTATAGGTAAACATAAAAAAAATCTTCCTCAAAATTAAGTAATTCTCAGTACATTTATTGTTGTAATTTAGATATTAGGAGTTTCTTGTTGAAAAGTGGCATAAACATGAATGAAAATACTATTTGAGAATAGTATTAGTTGAGTGAGTAACATGTGGTTTCTACATCTTTCCTTTGAGATAAGAAAACTAGCGTGATGAAAGACATGAACTTTGTACATCAGAGTGTTAGTAGGTTCATTACTGTAACTAAGAATAACTGCCCTGGTTGCAGGAATACCTGAGCTATCCAAGTACAAACCTTTTCAAAAGGTTTTCAGTAAGACATCTAATACCCAGTACAACCCAGAAAGCTGGCTTGGAAGATGAAAAAAAGAGAACCAACTGCTTCTTCTCTGGGGATGGTAATTATTTAACATCACAAGGCAATTTAGATAATGTGTGTGTGCCACTGAGATGTAACACCTAAGATTTTTGCCAGAACAAGCATCTGGAAAAGGATGACCCGAGTCAGGCCACATGGGGAGGACTTGACTAGGCAAGTCAGTGACTGCAAGGGTGTTGTGAAGATAGAAACTTTTAACAACTTTCCCAATTTTCAGAGGAAGATTTCACAACCATCCTCCAATTTAATTTGTTTCTTAGCACCCTGCAGATGTAATGATCCTTATCTTTGTGCGTATAGATCAAACTTTATTATCTCCACCTGTCAGATTTTCTGTTCTGTAGAGCTTTTCATATTCTCACTGAAAATATTCTACTTGCCTTCTTCTAAGCGTCAAAACTACTTCAGAGTCTCTTCGAAACTTCCATTCCATGCTGTTGCAGATATTGTAGCCATTATTGAGTAAGCTCTGTTCCCGAAAACATCTCTCCTATGTGAAGAAAATTGATTTGGATTTTATTGCTTACCTGCCTAAAGCAAAACATCCTGAGGAGTGAAAAAAGAAAAAATACCTGATGTAACTTATAATTAGTCTTGAGATGTGTATGATGAAAAAAAAAGTGAGTTGTAGGTACAGTCCACCCTCTAAAATGGAAGTTTTCTTGACCTCCTTTTTTGGAAAGGTGAGGAGTAATGATTTCATAAACAGGGAGATCTTAGTAGAAGATAGTGAGTATCACAGTAGTGGTAATATATAGGGCCATTCTTCTGCGTTTTTTCAAGTGGAGTATCTGTATTCTTATCTTTGGCAGTGCTGCTTGGTAGTTCAGGATGTCATGTAGACCTATAGGCTCTTGTTCCAAAAACTTCTGATTCTTTCTTCTTGAGGGAAAATTTGCTGGTTTCTGTGTACAGAGGAGAAAAAAAGTCTGGTGAAAAGAGGGAATAAGTTTTTCAAATTCATGTGTATTTATGGACCAGGGATTTTCCTACATACTGGCCTCATCTGTTGTGGAAAATGCATATTACAGCTAGAGGTTATGTCTATTTATTTTAATAATTTCCAACTGAAGTAGCCTGAACAGGTGTTTCTTAGAAAATGCCCACATATCTTGTTGAGGCACATATCTTTTTGCAGTCTGTTAGAATTAATGAGCTTTAGGGTAACTTCAGCCACTAACTCTAAGTAACATTACTGTTACTTAAAGCTACAGTTTGTAGAATGCTCTGTTTCACTGCTGTATCTGAAAAGGTGATGGAGCTAATACTCATTCTCACCTACTCTGACAGAATAAGACACACTTGGGCTGCAGGGTGCAGCTCTGGGCACTCTAGAATAAGCCTGAGTGAGACATTGGAATTCCATGAGGATGATGGAGTGGAATGTCTGTAATATAAGGAGGGTGCGAGAGAGATGAGAATTTTCAATCTGGTGAAAGCATGTCTTAGGGCAAACCTATCCATACCTTGCAAGGGGGAGTAAAGATAGCAGAGCCAAGCTTCTTATTGCTACCCTGTGATAGTCAAGAGGCTGCCAAGCACAAACTGAAATACAGGAAGTCATAAGAAAATATTTACTGCAAACCAGGTTGTTCAGAGGGTTTGTGGAGTCTCCATTCTTGAGCTATTCAAAACTCATGGTTATTATGTGGTCATTAGCAACCTTCTCTGGTTGACTGTGCTTTGAGCAGAGGAGTTAAACTTTGCAATCTCACATGGTGGCAGACAGAGTCCACAGCTCCAATATTATGATTTCGAGAAGGAAAACATCAGCTCTGAGGAAAAACAAAAAATCTATTTTTGTAAAATATTTTATGGAATAATTGTGCTATTCAGCTTTGTGCCATGTTCTGCAGTAGTTAATAGTATGTTGTAACTGGTTATATAATGACAGATGTATGTAATTATTTCATAGAATCATGGAGTAAAATTTAATCAAATGGTAGAATCACTCATCTTATAATACAGCTTAAAGGTCATTGAGTCTGGCCATTGACCTCACACTGCCTAATGCACCACTGAACCCTTAAATACCTGTAGGCATTTAAATACCTCCAGGGATGGTCACTCAGCCACTACCCTAGACAGCCTGTTCCAATGCTACATAACCCTTCCAGTGAAGAAATCTTCCCCACTTCTCTTAAAAGCATCTTGTTATGATCACTGTTTAATGAAGACTCAAGTTAATTATGTCTCTGACAGAAATTTTCCATTAATTAGTATGCCACACGTTCATATTCCATGGGTAATTCAAATTTCAAAGCAAAAATCCACTGTTGTAGAAATATCTATACTTAAATTTGAAAACTTGACATTTTGGAAATATGTGTGTATATGTGTATGTAATTAGTGTTTCTAAACATGAAACTTGGAAACTGAAATCTGTTCTGGAAGTGATTATCATTTTCCTTTCCCTCGCTTGTCCTCTACATCTGTACTCTCTGTGGGTAATAAATAATGGTTTCTCTAGCTTTCAAGGAATCCTTTTCAGAGCATTTATTGTAGAGAAATGCCTCTAAGTCTTCTGGCTTTTTTTTAACCCCAGTAGTAAATGATACTGTTTTGTTCTAAGAAAGAGACCATTCCGTCTTAAATTACCCTTTCGGGTATAAGATTACACAGATCTAGGCTTTGGATTGTGCAGTCCAGGTACTTTCATGGAGACATCATACTTGATCCTTGTACATGCCACTGATGCAGTCTTTTAAGGAAAATTATTATTACTAATGATTGTGTATTTACTGGAAGGTTAAGAAAATAAAAACTTCCAATGGTTGCTCTATAGTTAATATTTAAATTAGTAAGTTAAAATTCACAGAAGTGTTTATGTATAGAAAGCAGAATTGAAAAATCCTAGGTTTCAGCTGGGCTATTGTTTGCTTGAAACATTGAATAGAAATATCCCACTTGAAATTTCATACTAAGTGCTGAGAAAATTTTTGTGAAAAAGCATGTTTATGAGTCTGAAGGTTGTGTAAGTGTACACACATAAATTATGGACACAGCAGTAAGAAGAACACTGGGGAATATTTCTGTAAATAAAAACTACATATCAACACTAGAATAAGGATGCAAAGTCAAAGAAAAAGGTAATTTTTACAAGATTTTCTGTTGGCATCTTTTGATGCTCTGAGGGAGAGTAAACGGGGAAATATGATCAATGAAGAAGCATTTCGGAAAGATTTCTGTTATTACTGTATCTAAGATATATATCTAAGATTACTATCTAAGATAGTATAAATATTAAAGACAAGTGTCAACTGTGAAGCTCATTTTCCTTTCCTTGTGTTAGGTTAAAGCAGCAACAGGTGAACAGGTGTCAGCAGAGGATCTTGGAGGGGCAGATCTTCACTGCAGGTTTAAAGAAATATTTTCCCAGAGTTAATTTCTTCCATATTTTAGGCTTTCCCTCTCCTTTCCCCTTATTTTATTTTATTTTATTTTATTTTATTTTATTTTATTTTATTTTATTTTATTTTTAGGTCTTTCTTAAGCTGTGTTTACTTTTTGAAAATTATTTCTGAGTTGTTATCTGATGCTGACTGATTGTTTTGTTGTTAGAATATCACAATTGCGTTACTCTTGTTAGCATTGTTTCCTTCATTTACCACTTTAAAATACTCACATAGCTTGTGTACTGCAGCATCAGGCATAATATGAAAGACTTTAATACTGAGTGTTAGCAGAATAATATGATGCATTTTGCAGATTGTATCTATAGTACTGCCACATAGAATTCACTACAAGCAAGATCAAAATAGCTTGTGCTTTTTATAAAAAAATATTTCTTATCAAACCCCAAAAATATGTGCACTTTCAAGTTCTGCAATTAATAATAAACAAAATTAGGTATTACAGTGAGTTATGTATTGCTGTACAATAAGTGTTTATTTGTTACTTCATTTGAAGTGAACAAAGAATTATTTTGGAGGGCAGCTCATGCCATTTTTGCATGTTTTTCTTATAATTGAAATGAATTTTTGCTGCATATGAACAATGCTTGTTATATATTGTCATTTAGACTTTTTTTTCCTGCAGTTACTATTTTATTTCTTGCCCGATAACTTGAATGTACTATTTTGAAGAAAAGTTCAGCTATAGGGGTTTTTTTAAAGTAGTTTCATAATAAAATACAGCGAGCTGAATTGTTGTATCTCTATTTTCAAGGTCTTATAAGCTTTAAAATGTCAGGTTTTCACTGCCTGTTATATGTTGGGGTTTTTTCCCAAAGTATTCATCTTGCTATTGTTGTTTATATACAGAAAATCTGGTGTAACAGATCATTATGCTTTAGATGACAATCATGCACTTCATCTGGCAAGGAAAGTTGTAAGAAGTTTGAATCTCCAGAAGAAAGTAGATGTAAGTGTATAGAGTCTGAAAAAGCTGCATTGTGGAAATTAGGAATGCTTTTCTCTGCCTGATTGATACAACACTTATTTTAGTGCATAGAACATATACTTTTGTCCATGACTTCACACATTTGAAAATGGACATTATGGTTCTTGTCCTTAAAGATTTCTCTGATGCTTCAGTCTTGCAATTACATTCCTGCTGTATTATTCCCCTGGTTATAATACTGCGATTAAATGCAAGAGTGAAGCAACTAGAAGAGTGCTAGAAGAGTCATAGAATTGCACTTTCAGATTAATCCTGTCCTGCGAGACACTTGATTTAATTCTAAACCCACACGATCATTTCCACGGACTTAAAATTAGATACTTGCTAAACCATCTTTTTGAATAGACCTTTTTCTGGGATAATTAAGAAATTGAAAATTGGGGGGATAGGCCTAAATCTTGACAATGAATTGTATTGATTTAAGAATTCCACATAGGAAATGGAATGGATAATGTATGGGGGTGGAATTGCCTTATGTATTTTAGAAGGACATAAGAAAGATATAGGAAGGGGTGAATGGAAGCTCAAGGAAGGCAAGATGTTGTATTCAGTTGTGTGACAAAATCGTCACCCATTTTTCAGAATGCTGCCTGCCTTAGAGGGCATGGGGGAAAATAAGAGAAAATAGCAGGACATGCCTAATTTTTTTATGACATGGAAAAAGTAGAGCACATGTGGAGATCCATGCAGTAGTAGGAAAAAGATAACAGTAAGTGAGAAACTGTTACAAGCTTCAGTTTAGGAAACTTTATACAAAATGACAAGCCAGTACAGGCATTTTGATGTTGTTGGGAAAGAGAAGTCTGTGCTCAAAGAATTTGACAAACTGTTACTTGAATTTTTAAGTCATAATGTGAGCTCATGGATCCTTTGTTGTGTAAATTGTATTGTTAAATTGCTATAGGTGACTATAGAACCGTCAGAAGAGCCTTTATTTCCAGCTGATGAAATATATGGAATAGTTGGTGACCAGCTAAAAAGAAGTTTTGATGTCAAAGAGGTATGAGTATTAATGCAAGATCCATATGCACATACGTACATACACCCAATTTCTTGCAGGAAATCACTCTTTATATTGTTATAATTGATAATACCTAATTTGGGTACTTACTTCTTTGTATTTTTGTCCAGCAGATCCATTGTAATAGCTGTGACTGGCTGAAAATACAATAGTTTTTGGTTATACTTTTAAGAAGGATGAGCAAGGATGAGAGATTGGTAGCATTCTGAAAAAGCTGACAGAAATGGGACCTCCTAGTTGGCAAAGCATTCTGTAGAATGCCCAGGGATATGATGGCTTTCTTTTTCTGTCAGTCCGTGAAAGATGAATTGATTAAGTATTTATGGAGTATAAGCACCATAAATACTTAAACACCGAAGGATTGAGCTTGCTCCCAACTATACAAAGACTATTGAACTCTACTGCAGATCTAGAGTAATTTTCTGCCTTGGAACCTTCATCTGAGCCAATATGCTTTCTCATATTTTGCACAAATCTCACATTCAGAACCTTTTTCACTGCTAGCCAAATATGTGTTTTAGGAGGAGTCTTAATATCTACCTGTCTTAAAATATTTGTCAGAAATTACTAGGATTTGCTTTGTATTCAGGGGAAAAAGAGATGAACAGTTTAATTGAGTTCATACTTCACTGTCAAAAGTTGGAATAGTTCAAATTTATGTTCTGTTGAAGTTGAAATAAATATCTTCTGGCAAATGTCTTGCTAGCAGTGGATCTGTATTTATAAAAAATGGCTCCTTTGCATCACAGAGAAACCTCAAATCAGATATTCATTATTTTTGTATGTCACAAACTTAAGCAAGCCTAAAAATAATCATATCTTTAAGAAAGTGATTCATGAGTGTACATGTGTTTTTCTTTACAAATGAGAGATTTTTGATCAATGTTTAAGCAGAGATTTTTCTTTGAAATCTAACTAATCAGGAAGATGTTGTTCCTGTGTAATTTAGCTGTTTGGTTAGAGCATTCTTAATCCTGACATTCCATTTTTAAAAACGTGTAGATGAATCACACTTAAAAAACTAAATGGGCTTTGCCTGCTATCCAAACTGTTTATATGGTGGGCTGCTTGATGTTCTGTAAATGGAAAGGTTTTTAAGTTATCATGGGGTTCCTTTCCAAACAAATTAAAACCTTGAAGGATTAGGAATTTAATGTTATTTTTCTGTTTTTTCCTAAGGTCATTGCTAGAATTGTAGATGGAAGTAGATTTGATGAATTCAAAGCCTTGTATGGGGATACTTTAGTTACAGGTAAGTAGAAATATAATTATTCTGTATATGTTCCCCCTGGTTTTATAGTTGGATTTATTCTGGCTCAGACACTGATATTTTTAATATTTATCTTCAGAAAAATAGCAGTTTCTGATACCAGGAGAAAGTGTTACCTTTATATGCTATGGAAAAATAAATACACGTGGAAATCTATGAATTAAATCTCTCTCCTTTAGGATTTGCAAGAATTTTTGGTTACCCAGTGGGAATTATTGGAAACAATGGAGTTCTTTTCTCAGAGTCAGCTAAAAAGGTAAAGAGATTATTAGCTTGTTTGCCATTAAGAAACAGAACTTCAGGTGGACATCTTGCTCTTGAGATGAGGAACTTTTCTAAATAATGAAGGAGGACTGTCTCCACGTTTTTCATGTAAATGTGAGACAGGTATAAGCTGTTCATAAGCTGTAAAAAAATTGACTGTATTTTAGATACAGTGTTTTGTAGATTTTGCTCATGTGAAGATAGGCCAACAGCGGGACAGCATTTGGATTTGTGTGAATACAGCATAATATACCGTATACAGCTGAAATATCCTGAAACATACCTCTGTTACAAGACAAGTCCATCCTGATTACATCATTACCTTGCTGGGCATTTCTAACTGCTAAACCCTGAAGTACTATGGAAAATTTCATCGTTTTAAGTGGAAGATGTAAAACTTGGATTCCGATACTCAGTTCATTGGTTTACCAGAGTTCTAATTCTCATACTTTGCTGCAGCAGCTCCTGGCCTAATAACGAGAATAATGATTGAATATCTGTGCAGTCTCTCAAAATCTCTGAACTAAAATACCTGTTTTGTGAATGAAAGGCTGTGTGAAGGAATATTGTGATTTTATTACAGTTACCAATGCTTTACAGTTTGGACTTCAGGGAATGATGGTGATGAAGACTATCTGGGTATTGCTAAGTGTTTACCTTGGTCTGAGTTGCTCACTTTAGTTCCTTATTTTTTTCAAGAAACAACTGTCAGTTGTAATAGTAATTTTTTGCAATAGCAATTATATAAGCTAGTTTCGTTCTAAGAGGCTTCTTGAGCAAACAGTGAGGAAGTCAGTATTGAGAATATACAGAAAAAGGAAGCATTGATGAGAGGTGGAGAAAACAAGTAATTTTATTGGATTTATTTCTCTTATAAAATAATACATGAAATTGAGTTTCATGTGCTGAAGGAATACTTCCAAATTGGAGCATTGCAATAAATTACATTTATTTTCATCTGACATTTGTTTTAACAGTTATTTCCAGGTAGAAAATAACTCTTGCAGTATTTCTAATGCTTTCATTATTTTCCTTACGGTTTAGTGCTATAACTCTTTTTCCTAACAATGAAAATATGTAAGGCATCTTCATTTCATGACTTATACTGGCATAACAGTACTGTAAAAGGCAATGCACTTCTGAAGATACCTTTGTCCATGATGTTGGTTCTATGAGCAACATATCTTAGCAATTTTTTTCTTGCATTTTTGTAATGACTTTTTGCACTTTTTTCCTCTGATCATCACCATGCTATTCACATGTTTCTCTGAAGAAGATTGTCTTTAATTATTTTTTTCTCTTTTTTCTTTTTACAACCTTTGCAGGTTTTATATAGTGAAGAGGTTAGATGTTTTCTTAGTTGTGCTACATAATTTGTTTTGTTTTGTTTACCAGCAAGTGTATAAATAGAACTTTATAGATTTAGATTAGTTGAAGTGGAAGCTTGGAATCCACCATTTGTAACTTTGCTAAGAAAGTGGTCTTTTGCTAGTAAATAGGGAGAGGGCATCTGTGTTCAGGAGAGGGAGAAAATGTTACAGCAGCTGGCAGGGCCATGAGTGAATAATGTATATGTCCCTTTCCCAGTTTTAGAGATCACTTTTTTTTTTTTTTGTAGAAAACAGGGAGATATATTTTTATGACTGATTGTCTTAATTTTTCTGACAGTCTTACCAAACTCAGTGTCAGATGCCACATTGGCGCTGTCCATGGTTTAACTGCATATTGGCTGAGTCACAGCAGTTGAGCTTTTCAATTATATTAGTAATGCTTTTTAAGGACATTATTTCTGTTTTACCCATGGTCTCACATATTTTTGGAGATCTTGTACTTCTGCCACAGTGTTTGCATGTTTTGCAGTTAACTTTGGGTGAAGGTGTAGTAGGATAGCACTTCCAGATAGAAGTACTGTGGTGGACTTCAGTGGAAGGATTTCACACAGACTTCAGAATTCTGGTAGTGATAGCTTCACCTGCCCAAGTTTTAATGTCTTACTCTTTTCTTTTTTCCCTCTCCACAGGGTACACATTTTATCCAGTTGTGTTGCCAGAGAAATATTCCCATTGTGTTTTTGCAGAATATTACAGGTGTGTAAGATCAAGTTTTTGAGGTTTCACTTTGTTGTAGACTTTGTTTTTAATTGTTGAGGTTGTGTTCTAGCCTCTTGTGTGTTTTGTAGTACCTACATCTCCAGCCTGTTTGGAAATCTTCCATGTCAGCAGGTGGTGAAGGCCTTGCCTTATGATTTGCTCCTCAGTTCTGTCTGTGTGCGCTGTGAAGCACGTAATATGACATATGGCAGAGTATTATAATATAAATCCAGTGAGCCTTTTGTTCATATTGTATTCTTTAGGTTTCATGGTTGGCAGAGAATACGAGGCTGGAGGGATAGCAAAAGATGGTGCCAAGATGGTAACTGCTGTAGCTTGTGCCAATGTACCTAAAATAACTGTCATTATTGGTGGCTCTTATGGAGCTGGAAACTATGGGATGTGTGGAAGAGCATATAGGTAAGTGTTGCTTCAAATTATGACAGCAGACAGAAATAATTTAAGAGACCATAACCTTGAAGTACCATACTGAAAAATCATCTGAACTCTTGAAGAAGTTGTGCTGTTTGGAAAAGTGTTCATAATGAATATGTTTGTAAATAAATAACAGCCTGAAATTTGTAGAGACTGATAAGTCTAATGATTGACCTTGAATTAGTTGAAAGAGGAGACTTCTAACAGTAAGCCAGTTCACATCCTTTTCTCCCATTTCATTTTTGGTGGAAAAATTGTAAAATCTTAAACAATCATTGGGCAGTACAGGCTGGTCCTTTTTTCTTCATTCATAGGTAGAGTATATCATCTTGTGTTAAAACTCCTTATTCACTTCAATCAGCCTGTTTCTATGAGTAAGGTTTGTATAACTTCTAAAAATTTTTTTTGTTGACACTTTGGACATGGCTTATGTAGTTCTTTTACATTTCATTTTTGAAGGTTCCTGATACGATTGAAGTTATTTGGGATGTTTAGGAGAAAAATTCCTGTGGGTTGCGAATGTGAGCTGAAGAGAAATATAAAAAATTTTTTTCAAGAAAGAAATTTTTTAAAAAAGGTGTTTGAATAATGGAAATGAACAGAATTTTTACATTTTCAAATGTAATGCTGCAGGCATTGAAGTATGTTGATGTACCTTATTAAAAAAAATTATATTGTAAAATTGTTGTGCATAAAAATGTATTCTTAGTTGAGTGGGAATTAGTTCTTCATTTGGAAATATAACAGTGTCTTACCTTTATGTTTAATATGTATTTTTTCAGTCCAAGATTTCTGTATATGTGGCCAAATGCTCGCATATCAGTGATGGGAGGGGAACAAGCTGCAACTGTTCTAGCTACAATAGCTAAGGACCAAAAAGCAAGGGAGGGAAAACAGGTATATCTTTCTTCTTTCATTTCTGGTAAAATCATTATCACATACTCTTTCACTGGAGCTGGTCACTTTGTGAGCTAAGGATGGGATGGAAGAGAATGAGACTGCAGTGAACTATCCCAATGCCACCTAGTGCACTGACAAACATGAAGTGTTTGTGAAGTGTTACCGCTTACTTCTTTGAAATGTAAAGATCATTCATAATATTTATTATCCTTGCTTAAAAAGAAGAGTATTTCATATAGCATCGTATTTTTGTACTTTGTGCACCAAGTTGTTCTGCCTGAGATAAGCAACCAGGAATCCTCCTTGGTTTGGGAGTGTGAAGAGGAATATGTCAGGGAAGTGTGTCTTTTCAATTATTATGAAGGTGGCAGTTTTAGAGTCTTCAAATGATTAACTGATTGAGAATTATGAAATTTGTAACAGCAGAAGTTTGGAGAGGTTTGGAGAAGTTTTTGCTCATTTTAGCATTTTAATTGAAAATTGGAGGTATATTGTTTATATAATATTTTATTAAATCTTATAGTAATATTTTATAGTTTCACTGCACATTCTTTTCTGCTGAGTTGGGTTTTTTTAATTGCAAGGTTTATGGGTATACTACTGCCTTGATCCCATAAGAAGTGGTTTTATTGTGATGTCTTAAAATTGTTCATACTTACCATGGATAGTTAATCAGAATGGGGAAGCAGTATGAATATGTTATCTCAGTGTCATTACTGTTCAACAATTGACTTGTTTGTTCTGTGGGTAGAATATACTCACCCTTATCTCTGTCTGTCTTACTTTCCCAAATCCATAATACCCAGAAAGAAGTTCAAGAAAAATAATTAGTAGTAGTTAAATGTCAGTCAAATGTGTTGGAAACTTGGAAGTTTTTTGAATTACTGTGACCAGTCTGGATCATAGAAAAACCCGGTGTTAGAATAGTGCAGACTTATTTTATTAAAAAATCTTGCCATAGGCAAACCAAATTTTCTTTTTTCCTATACACTAGCTTCAGTAATTTTTTGTGTGCTAGACACCAATTGCTCTTGCATGCAGTTAAGTATATGTTTATTCTCCTTTTCCACCCACTTGATTTGGAAAGTGCTATTTTAATTTTGTTGTCAAACATGCAAAATTGGCAGTTGTGTGCTGAAAGAGTAAAAGTAAACTTGGGGAAGATAATTTAGGCATTTTCTTCAGGTTGATGCTGCATATAAAGCTTTGCTATTGGAGAAGAAAATATTAAAGAATATTTTATGTGGTTTTTTAGTTGTCTGAGGCAGATGAAGCAGCTTTGAAGGAGCCAATCATTAGGAGGTTCGAGGAGGAAGGAAACCCTTACTATTCCAGTGCAAGGTAACATACAAATAACTATTCTAAAACTTAATTGTAATCATGGGACTTGACATCTAAGTTTTGGTATTAAAGAACAGCAACAGAGCAGTCAGAAGCAAACACTGTGTTTGATGTGCATTCAAACCAGTGTTTCGTCTGTCTTATCTCTGTGACCTGGTACCATGAACTGTTTCAGAAGACAGCATGAACTTGGAGGAATTACTTCACTGGTTCTGTAAGAAATTACATGGTAGCATGGAGTTTCTATGCTACATGTTTTATTCTGGATAAGTTTTATATCAGTCTTCCCAGCGTAGTATCTGGTCACTTTTCTGAAGCCCATTGAACAATATAATGAGTGGCTACATGTGTATTAGGAGGAATCCATTTTAGTGGGGTCCTGCAAGTAGAAGAGGCCAGTGGAAAAGAAGGCAGCAGTTCCAAGAAGACCTGAAGGCATTGGCAAATTTCGGGTCATAGTTGTGGTAGGTAATTTTATTGGATGATAGCAGTGATGGTGTACGGCTTTAGCTAATGGGTACAGCATACTCATGTTTGCTGAGAACTCCTTTGCAGCATTTCATGTTCAGGCTGATGAAATATTATTAGTAAATAACCAGGAACTAGTTAGGCTAATGAAACAATGTGGCATCCTGAAGTGATCCAGGTACATCTGGAAAGTAGCCTGGGAGCTTTCTAGGCCTTTGGTGGTTATTCTGCATTAGTTTCATCCTGTCAGTGCTAAAGTTCCTGCATATCTTTCTGCTTGTGGTATCTAAAAGCTAATTTTCCACAGGTTCTCAGCTGCTAATAGTGGTAGAGGGTAGCATGTGACCCAGATGTCAGCTGTGAAAGCAGCAGATCTGGCAGTGAGCAACCCAGAGGATTCCTGGAGTAGGTGGGGAACAACCTCCTGGTCCAGGTGTCAGACAAGCCAGCCAGAGGTGCAGCATTGCTGGGCCTGGTGCTCACCACTGCAGAGGGGCTCATTAAAGAGTTCATGGCTGGAAGCAGCTGGGGCTGTAGCAGACACACCCTGGTTGGGTTCAGGATCTCAAGAGAAACTCCAGACCCTAAAATTCAGGAGAGTGAACTTTCAAATGTTTAAAGGGTTAGTGGATGAGATCTCCTGGGAAACTCCTTGAGGAAAGAGGAGCTGATTAGAGCTGGCAATTCTTTAAAGACACTTTTAGAGCACAAGAGCTCTTTATTCCTGTGTGTAGGAAATTGAGCATGGCAGGCTGGAAACTAGCATGACTGGGCAAGGATTATCTCTTCAAACTGAGGAGTAAGAAGGAGATGTACACACTGCGGAAGCAGGGACAGGTAACCTGGGAAGAGCTACTTCTTCATGATCAGAAGTAAGATATTAAATTACTGTTAAATTTACTCTTTTCTGTAGGGATAGTGGAATATATTTAACTGAGATATTTATGCCTGGGAAATAGACATTAATTTTAATGTTTCATCAAATGAATACATTCATCAGACTTGATCTGTAACGGGTGGTAAAAGACATAGCTCAAAAGTTTTTAACAGCTGACCTTTAACAGCTGACCTTGTGCTCTAAGGCAAGAAAGAAAAATGAAAAAAAAATGTACTATTGTTTTTTTTTAACTAGATTTTAAGAATAATATTCCACTTATATATTAACATTTTAAAAATGAGTCAAACTGTCTGTATTTAAAATGAATCCCTACTCCAGAGAAGATAAATAATGTTATTTTTCTACCTTTGCTTTTCTTTATATGTTCACTGGAAACAGTCAGACTCTTTTACTCATGACTTATTTAACATTCAATATATTAGATATATTAGCAATATAAAAATTTATTCTCTCCCTAAAACCAACATATGATTGTCAGTATTTACAGCAGGAAGTTACTAATCTGTAAGAAAGCAGTTTTACATGTAAAGTTAAGACTAACATTAAAAAATTCAAATTTAAAATTTTTAATAATGTCTGATTTTTAGACATGAAACTTGAGTGTTGAATGCCAGCTTTGTGCTCTCTGATGAACGTTTACCAGTTTATGTTTCTAGAATACCTGTCCATTTTGTGAAGTTGCAAATCTAGTAGTCACCCCAGCAAATAGTTTAAATTTGCCCAGCCTAGGTGTTAGAAAGTGCTTTTAGGCGTTAGAAAGTGCTAGGTGATGTGTCATTTATTTGAAAAAGCAAGGTAGTTACGCACTTCTTACTGTTTCCTCTTGGAAAGGAAATGTGACAGTGCACAGATATGAGTTGGCTGAGAACTAGCGTGGGTCTGGATTGCATGTGGTTGGGTTCATGTGACGCTGCACTCAAGATAATAAGCCCAGCTGAGACATGAAGTCAAATGTCAGAGCTGAGATCCCACTGAGGCTTATCTCACCATAAGCAATGAAGGTGAAATGTCTCTTCTCACAAAGGAGTGCTTTTGACGACAGTGTGTGAGTGGCTCAGGTCAAAGCAGTCCTGGCTGGTTTCTCTCACCTTTTAGTTCAAGCAGGTGCAGTTGGCATAGTCTAGGAGCTTTTAATTGCTCTCTTGTAGAGTTAATTGGGTATTTCAGTGGATATACTCATGTTTCCTGCCCTTCATTCTTTGTGTTAATTAATTCCTAAGCAAGATCTCAGATCAATAGTTCAGAAGTTTTCATTACTGTGGGGTAGGCTGTCCAAGCAGAAACATTAAGGTGAAGTGGGTTACAGTCTTTGCAGCAAGTGTACTCAAGAGGAAGGATGTACCACTCACCTTACACCTTGGAGACAACTCTTTCCTCAGCCAACATCAGCAGCTGCTTATTAGCAAGCATTTGCTGTAATTCAGGGAGGAGTAACCAGTGCCTTTTACAGCCCATTCCTGTTGGGCTCCAGGCATGGTAAACCCCAGCTGATTGTCAACCAAATGTCAGAGTACTGTAATTGAAACTAAATCAAGACAGCTTTTGTTTTCTGAGATTCCTCCACCAAAAAGGTCAACAAGGAAACTCTAACAAACAGCTTCGCATTTCTGAGAGAGTAAAAATGATAGATGAGCACAAAGATTGTTGTCTGTATTCTGCTTGTGTGCAGCAGGTTTGGAGGCTCCCTCATACTGCCCGGATGTCAACCTCACCCTTAATATCCATTGAGATTGACATGACCCTTCCACTTGACTTCATCAGGCTTTGAATCAAGCTTTTAGCAGTAGTAAGGAGAGAGAAGGAAAACGTCCTAATGATCTTAAAAGATAAGAAAATATCCGTTTATTCTGCTTATATCATTTTGCTTATAAGTCATAACTTCCTATATGTACAGGATGTCAATACTGTTCCCTGCAGTTGTGTTTTCTAATCAGACTTTAACCAATTTTTTGATTAGAACCTTTCACAATGAGCAGTCTTAATTAATGGCAGTCATTAGGTAGCGCCCTTTTTAATGAGTTATATTAATCTGCTCACAGGTTTCTTAAAAGATTTCAGTGGTTTGCATCTTAACAAATCACACAAGCATTTTACTTTAGGCAACTTCATTTCTTTTACTCACACTATCTCAATTACAGATATTTTATGAGTGTAGTGTGACTCATGTTCCTGCAATGGGGTTTTAATAGATAGTTTAATTATTAATGTTACATCCCAGTAGAGAATGCAGTTTTCTTTAAACAAAGAGAAGCAGAAGCCAGGGGTGACCCTATGAAAGCAGCTTGACTTCCATGCAACATAAAATCTCTACAGTTACCAATATAAGTCAGTTGTTTTGTTGTTACGAAAAGAAAAAAAAAAGGAAAAAAAAAAACCCAACCCAAACCTGCCATTAAAATGTGTTTCATGTTTGGATATTTATTGCAGCAGTAATCACAATGAAGTTGCAACTTGCGAGGTATGGCACTAAGTTGGTGATTCTTCTGGATTCAGTTCATCCATGCCCATTCCAGGCCCTGAGCAGATTTTTTTAAGTATTATGAATTCCGTCATCCTGTTTCAATGTGCTTCATAAATAAGAAAGTTAATTGCACGTATTTATTGGGAAAAAAATTATATGCAGGGCAAACAAACCTGTAACACTCAAGAAACCAAAATTTACTTAAGAGTAGAAATTATATATTTGAAATTGTTCATTAAGCTGGGGTTTTTTTCACCATCTTAAGAAAACAGAAGGTTGGGATTGATTTGGCCTCACAAAACTACTTTTGTTTTCATTATTAAGAAGGATTTTCTCCATTCATTTTGCAGATTAATCTGACTATATTCATCATAACTAAATCAAAATATAAATACAAGGTGAAGAAAAAAAAGCATATGCATTAAACTTTGGTAATGCACACTCTATTAAGTTGGAAGTATAGAAAATACTGTCTTGGTCATTCTGTTATGTTGGGTTATATCAAGCTACAACCATTGTCTTGAGAAAAATCAAGAAAATTCAAACATCTCTTAAGTAAGTCGCTGTAAAACCAAGTTAGTTTTTATTCAACTATTTTGTACCAAAAAAAGCTTCCAATTGCTCTTGCTTTTGTATGTTAAGAAGCACTTCCTTCTGAGTCTTTTCAATGGAGTATTGCCCAAATAAACCCAAAAGTTTTAATGAGTTAGTGTCTAAAATTTAGTTATTATTTAAGATTTAAAGATACAGTTAGGAAAGAAGTTACTCATAGGAGTCAAACAGCAGAAGTTAGACCATGCACTTTATCCAGCTTATGATACAGACAGCTCTTGAGTTATCTGAAACAGAATTTGCTGTTACTACTGCTTCCATGCAGGTACAAGTGTGGCTGTTAGAATATTCCAGTGCTTGGGTTACTAGCCCACTAGAAGGAGGTACTGACTGAGAATCCTAAAATGAGTTTGATAGAGCTACAGTTTTCTTAAATTTGTAATTTGGGTTTATAGCAGGGGGTCTTTTTGCCATGCCATAAGTTTTTCTCCTTTTTACATTTGAGGAAATTCTTTACTGTGAGGCACTGGACCAGGTTGCTCAGAGGAGCAATCCTCTGCCCCATCCCTGGAAGTGTTCAGTGCCAGCTTGGATGGGGCTCTGAGCAACCTGCTCTAGTGGAAGGTGTCCCTGCCCATAGTGGGGGGATTAGAGCTAGAGGATCTGTAAGGTCCCTCCCAACCCAACCCAACCCATTCTATGATTCTGTCATTTTTCCAGAATTCATTCTCTGCTTGTTGGCTGGCAGCCAGGTCAGTGAGTGCCACAGCTACTGTGGTGCAGGCTTCTTAAATCAAAATTTGGTTTTCACTCCCAAAAAAGAAGGAGCCTGATTTTGTCCAATTAGCAGCAAAATCTTCTCCTTCTCCAAATCCTTTCCTCTTCTGTACTTCAGTTTTGCTCTTGTGCCCCATTTAGTTTGTGTCCTGCTTGAGAAACTGCACCATGGTAAGATTTATTTATAGCAGAGTATTCTTTCTGAGTTGGGTATCCTTTTTGTTCTGTGTCTAATAATTTGAAAATATGCTCCTAGAGCTGAGCCTGAACCCTTGTGTCTGGTCTTGTTCAAGGTGTCTTCTACTGCAATTCCATTTTGTGCATCAGAGGATAGATACACCTTGTAAAATAAAAAGTATATATTGTCAATGTCTTAGTATATTTATCTGATTTGATCAGTATTACTTTCACAGCAAATGACAGAATAAAGCAAATATGGAAAACACTCAAGTGTCTGCTGCTGCCTTGAGTTTATCAGCATGTATTCATATACAGTTTGCAGTCCTCTTGGGCACATTTAGGATTGAAAGAAGAGTACAAAATATCTTTTTTGTGGTTTTTTTTTTCCTCTAGATTGTGGGATGATGGAATTATTGATCCAGCTGACACAAGACTCGTTTTGGGCCTCAGTCTCAGTGCAGCACTGAATGCACCTACAAAGAAGACAGAATTTGGAGTTTTCAGGATGTAAACTTAAACGTGATCATCAAAATTACCTCTGTATATTTTATTTGGGGATGGGCAGCACACTTAACTACAATATAGTGGTGATTAAAAATAAAGATTTGTCAGATGCTATTTTTAATGAAACTTACATCATTATTTTCACTAACTGTAATTGTCACACAGTGTTTCCATTTTTTGATAGTGATTTGAGATTAGTCATTTAAGTGCTTATATAACTGCATTGCATTAATAAATTGCAGGTTCTAGCACTATACTTAATGTTTAACAAGAAACTATTGATGCTATCTCTTACATAAATAAATATGCAAAATATGGTACATATTTGGTGCTTATCAGTTTCTTTTAGTTCTTTTTTGTATATCTCCCATAAATGTACTTTTGCAGTTCAACAAAGAAAAACCCACATTTGCTAATAAATAATTTCTGTAAAAGAGAAGTGCTGTAAGGGCAGCCAAGGATTTCAACGCAGCATGAAATTACAGATTTCATACAGTTGTTGTCATCTTGTTCTATCTCTGGCTTTCATCCAAAAAACATTGCTTTTTCTATGTGATTCCCTGAAGTCAAAACAACTATTGAACCTGATGGATGCATGATGTTTTCTGGAAGAGATAGGCGGCATGTGCTGGTATCTGTGAAATCAGCAGGTTGCTGAGAGCATATGTGAGGACAGGGGTTGGCTGCAAAGATGTTTAAACATCTTGACATGTGGTCCTTCTAGTAGTTTTGGTTTCACGAAGATAAGAGTGTTCTCTCCACAAGGATCAATGCTTCATTCAGAGCAGAAGCCTGAAATCCATTGACTTAAGGGGTTTTGAAATGCTGGAGTGCTTTGGTTATTCTGATTTATTTAGGGTAGCTTGTTGAAGTGTAAAGTTTTTTGAGAAGTCACTGTCTGTCATTTAATTTGTTCTCTTTGTAAACATTGCACCTTGTAGAAACTACATACTGTTCTAGCTGGGAAGAGGAAGGTGATTTTTTTTAATCTAGCTTTGCTCTATGGGTGCCCAGACGGCCATTGCCAGAAATATTCTTAACTGAGAGTCAAATCCAAGAAGAGCCAGTGTACATGAATAGAGGTCCTATCCTGTGCTGGCCTGCTAAGAGGAGTGATCACCCAGGCAAGGTGCTAGCTGTAATCTTCCTAGGCTTGTGTGGAGGGGAGTTCTTCTTGGATCCAGGAGGAGGATGGAAGGTCTGCTATCTGCCTTTCCAGTTGTGTCTCAGACAGATGCAAAAGATAAAATGAAATAATTCTTTGGAATGAGAATCTGCAGTATGGGATATAGACAATGTATAAAGCCTAGCATATGTTGAGCTGTGTGGTCTCTGGCACACTTCTGTACTGCACAAAAAGAGCAAATTTCCCTCTCCTTTTACTGAGATAAAATGTATCCAAAGCCTGGTGTGTTCTGCACCACTAGAAAAATTACTTCTGTAGGTCTGCACTCTCATACTTACTCTTAGTATATTAAATAAATATTTAACACAGAATAATAGTTTAAAATACTGCCAACTAGGCACAGAGCTATGCTTTTGTGCCACTTGTCTCACTACACATATTTGTGAACATGTCAGGCATAACCCCAAGATTCCTTGATCCTGAAAGTAAAGTGAAATTTTTTATGCTTAGTAGGTTTCTGAAATGCATTTAAAAATACCCTACTTTTAAATACAGATTTATAAGATATATATTTAAAATATGTGAGCAAGGAGAAATAGAGTTCCAGACCCTGAAATGCTGTCAGTGGCTTCCAATAAGAAGAAACGCATTGTATTTTCTCCTACTCCAGTTTAATAATCAGTTCAGTACTTGATTTTCTGTTCTTAATTATAGAGGTCACTCTTGCCTGTCAACTTCCAAAGCCATGAGGACTACTGCCTGTTTCTGAAAAAAAATCTGATCTCTTCTGAATAGTACTTTTATTTTGAATATATTCTTTCAATTACACTGGTCATTAAATCATGCTAAGTTGGAGACAGTAACAGATAAGCTTGGGATACAGATGATAGAAGCAGATATGTTTGGAAAGATGCTTATGAGAGTGGTAATTCTCTGTTGCTTGTTACATATGAAAAGACAGTTCTTTGCATTTGTCAAAATTTCTTTGAGTATGTGTGCAAGCAGTCAAAACACGTCTGAATAAATAGGAGTGTTCTGTCTTAATAATACTTAGCTTTGTAAACACATTCAGCAAATGAAATTTATCATCACAGGCTTAGCACTCCTATCAGCATGATCTAGTTAGTCACTACCAAGGAGGATCTTCAGTGCAGAACAGCAGTTCAGAGACCCACTAGTGGTTATCACGCCACAGCTATTTTGGAAAAGTTTTTGCATGTTACAATGCTGCATTCTATATGGGGAACTGGCTGTACCTGTAACTTTTCTTCCCCCTGCCCCTGCTTTTCTTGAGCAGGGGGTCGGTTACAAGGTATGTAAGTGCTGGCCTTTCAGGCAGTCAGCTTTGCTGTTGTTTTTATCTTTGCTTACATGGCCTTTCTTCAGCCAACATAAAAAGACTGGGAGAGCAGCACAGACTTTTTCCACAGGCTTTATTTCTCTATGAAGGGGTCCAGCAGCAATCTCCAAATATGGGGGGCTACTACATATACTTTGATAGGGTTTGGGGGGAATCAAAAGTAAACCAGTAGGATACAGGGTTAACACATTTTAACCAAGTACATTATCTTTCTTTCTTTGGGACAACCAATTATAAAGAATCAAATCTAACCCATAATATTCTAAAAAGATAAGAGAGAGTCTACATTTTTCTAACATGAGTCATTTCTAGTTAAGTAGTTTTTCTTATCTCAGAGACAATACTAAGGGGCCTCACGGGTATCTGCAGAGGAATTAGGAATTTGTCTCCTCTACATGTACCCAGTGCCCCTTGTGTGTGATGGTATTAGATCATTGAGATGGTCTCTTTCTGCCCAAAGGTTTGCTGAAAAACATTGCTTTCTGTGGAGTCAGCAGGAGCAAGGAGTTGGACCCCGTGCTTGCACCACATTTGGTGGTGTTGGTAGATCTATTCCTGCTGTCTCAAAATAATCACCCAGAGCTCTCACATTGTGTCTGCCACCAGGAATCTCATGCTTTTGCAGTAGCAGCTCTTTTTCAGGTTTAACACGGTTGCCATTACAACAGTAATTTTCTGTTTTCATTTGTGTTGTGCTACCAGTAGGATCTCTTCTGGAAGGACAGGAAATTTCAAACAAACCTAAATTAAAGGTAGCTGCCACTGTAAGGACATAATATTCTTGATGGCAGAAGCAATGTAAAAAGCTGTGGGTGACTATTTCAAGACTTCTATTTGTCTCTGGTACATGTAATCTCTTCACTGTAGTATTGAAGCAGCTCTCAACCACTAGTCTGTTTCCTTACTGGAAAGGGTGGTACTTGGGATGACACTGATTTTTTCAAATGGAGGTTGAACAACAAGGGAAATAGCTGTGGCATATCAAGTACACAAACTGGTAGACCAGGACATCACACCAGGTGCTCTAGACTTCCTGGGAACCTTTGCTTCTGTCTAGTCTTACCTGGGGCATAGCTGTTCCAAGCTATGTGCCTCCCTCCAGCCCCTGAGAAGAGGTTACCTAGGCCAAGAGGTTACCTAGTTCCGTTTCTCCGTGATAGTTAGATGTGGTATCTTTAAGAGGTTAACATTTAACTGCAAGGAGTTTAAAACAGTCAATACTGTGACCTTGAGGGTGTTTTCAAACACCTCAACAGAAGGAAATGGGAAACTATGAATGAGGTGGGCTAAGCTGCTTTTCATGTCCCTAGAAACTTGCAGTAACCAAGGGTTTCCTTCTTGGATTACCTGGGCTGAGATGGTGAATTCAGGATGTATTGTAAAAATGTACCCATTACCATTTTCTTTTTTATTTTCATGGCAGTTAAGAAGGTGCTGGTAACCTGAGAGCTACAGTTTGGTCTTCAATCAAAATTGGTGGGAGTTTGTTTAACAAACATCAGGGTAGAGCCTCTGGAACACAATCATTACAAGCCTGTCTTCAGGGCTGAAATGAGATGTGGATAGTGCTCAGCCTCTGTAATAGCACTGCCTGCAGAAATGGAGAAGCCACTGGGGACCTGTTCCCACCACTCTTCCACCTGTGTGGGGTTAGTTTATTGGGGAGTGTGTAGCCTCCATGTTTGTGTGGGCATCAGTATATGTACTGTTCTGAGAACCCATCTTTTATTTAAGTGGCTTTTTCCCAATCTATTACTCATCAAGATGAATTGCTATCTCCTGCTGAGATATATGTCTTTCAAATATGCCTCTGGACTCTTATTACTTCAATTGTGGCAGAACTCTGATTTATCCTAGATTTTCCTCTGTGTTCGAGACTTCAGTAAAAAAAAAGTCTTGATTCAGAAAACCAATGATGGTATATGATTTTTTTTAACTGTGGTTTATAAATTATGGCAATTCAACAAGGCAGTTATAAAAGCCTGCTGCTTTTCTGCAAAGCCTTAAAGCATCCACTTAAAGCCAATGTCCATTTTCATGTCTCTGATGCAGTAGAGCACTTGTTCAAATGCTTGACACTAATCTCTAGAGTCTAATAGTCCTAAAATCCATCCAACTCCATGTCTATGCAAAGCCAAAACTAGAATACACATAAATCCTCAGAATTCCTCACCAGCATCAACATAAACCTCCATTATTTTCCTACTTTTAGAAGTACACTTGATTAATTGATCATGATGGCGAAGTGTGATTATGAAAAGCATGCATGACTTTCAAAATTATTCATTTAATATACAGATGCTAATGCATGCTGTTACTCTTCTGTTTGTACCTTGTGTGCGATAAGATCTGCATGGAGAAAGTTAACTTTGAGAAACTTGAATTAGTACTTAGGTACAACAGAGCTGTACCTAAGTCTATCCCCAAGGTCTGATTACATTTCATGTGGATTACCCAGAGCTGAGCTCTGACGTGCCACAGGCTCCCCTCATTCCGTAGCCAGCTGTCTTATGACTGGCTACTGATGCTGTTGGAAAGTACCTGCCTTTTTGTTATTGTAAACAGTGATTTTCTGGTTTTGTATCTTGACCTTGAGTCTCTGGCTCTTAATATTCATCTATCCTGCTGATATTAATCCTGCTGATTTTTTATCCCCTAGTGCTGGAGACAAAGTGTACAGTGGTTGAATGGGAATAAGGGACAGTGATGTCTGCAGAGACAGTGTGATACAGACAGTAACTGACACAGAAACTTGTACAGTTCTGTGGATTTCTGTAGCCAGACAGATATAATGACTTTTGGAAACAGAAATTTGTAGTTGTCTCCACATTCAACAATATTGGAGTAGCTAACATTAAATTCAGCTTTTGACTAGAAGTATAAGCTGGAAAGAAAGCAGTGATGTTTTCTGAGCCTCTCTGGTGTGTTCAACACTGCATGAGTAATCCTCATACTATAAAATATGGTTTGAAGTTTTGGTCAGGCTTCACAGATATTTCTTTTAAAATTAAATAGGCCATATATCTGCCTCTCTGTGTGAAGTATTGCATTTTTCATAGCCTGGGTTACTTCTCAGTTCTAAGAAACTTCATTTTGGCACACCCATCATTTTCAGTACTGCATGTGGTTGTGATTTTGCTCCAGCCTGGGAACAAAGCCTGGACTTTGCTATGAATGGTTTACCACCAGCATGACATCTGAAATCTTTTTCTGTGGCTAAATGAAACTGGAGGATTCATGCAGACAGACAGAGGATCTCTACTCCGACCAGCAATTACAAATGAGACCTTTGCTGGATGTGATGATCAATAGGAGTGTGTGGGAGGAGGTAACAGCAAGAGGTGTACATGCAGCACTGGAGGCAAGCAACGTGATAGAGAAATCAGGGCCTTTTAATTGCCTCAAACAAAATGCTGCTGTTGAAAATTACTTATTAAACCACACTCTTTTTTTTCCCTTGAAAAAATGCCTGCCTGATTGGAAAAATGAACAGGCCCATGCCTGGACCTGTTTAATTTTTCTCTAAACAACTTTCTTTGTGTGTGTGCTCGCATTGTATTGTCTTTTCAAGCTGTTCCTAGCTCCTCTTCCTAGCTTCCCTACAAATGACCAGCTGTTAAGAATTTGTTAACAAGCTGGGAGAGTTTTGTTAACAAGGTTTCCAGTTTCCTCCTTCTCTAAATTATCTTCCCTTCACCTAAGGAGACAGCCCAGTTACTACTGCTGTTGACTTGCAGGCAGGAACATCCCCGTAGCTACTTCAGAGCTGTGATCTTGAAGCCAAGCCTCCTCACAGGCAGACCCAGCTAGCTGTCTCCTTGTCCCAGCCACCAGGTGGCCAAATGTCTCATGCCAGCAAACTGCTGCTCAGCCACTCTGTTTTACCCCAGCCTTGACTGAGAGGAGGCTGGAGAAGGCTGAACACTGTCCTTCCTCTTGCATGCTCTTCTTGGTATGCCACTGCTTTTCTTAATGGGAAGAGCTGTCCCTGCCACAACCACGGCCATGAGGCCTGGGCCAGTTTGACCTGCCAGGGATCTTTTCAGTAAGAGTATTCATAGACATAAGGCCACTGGGTTTGCTGAAACAAACGTCAGTGGAAAAGTCTGAATGTGTTCACTGATGCTAGGTCTCCTTTTGGTGACTGCACTATTTCTCTCCCAAAACATTTCACACAGGGCGTACGATGGTCCCCAAGAACTTGCTCAGTGGTATGGTATTTGACTTCAAGCACCATTCACAGTTCTGTTTGATGTATTAGCCGTTGCTTTTATCCTGGGCCTTTTGATGCTACTTCTTACCTTGCTCTCAATGGCCCTGAGCCTCCCCACACTGTTGGTTCCCACCTGTCCTTATTCAAGCATTCACATCCTCATCAGCTTGTTGTTCATCATCACTATTTACCACCCCCCTCCATCCCCCCCGCACTCCTTCAGAGGCTCTTCCTTCCAGCACATCGTGCTTTTCATTAGCCCACGGAGTACTTACTCTCCCTCCTGCCATATCCTTGTGTCGACTTCCAATCCTAGTCTCCCTAGTCTGCAAGCCCGACTTCCACTTTCATCTCTGGGTGTCCAATGTCCACCGTCTCCCTCAACCATCCCAGCCGCCAGGGATGAGGGAATAGTTTCCCACTCTGCTCACAGACGAGCACAGGGAGTGCGGACAGGGTGCGGCTGGGCTGGCCGCCTTCCCGTCGGTCGCCCTCCGAGATGGATCCGTTGTTTAGCCCGAGGGCCAGGGACGGCCGGCGCTTTGGGGAGCTGTCTGGGGCGGTCGGGAGGTGGGGGGCGCGGAGCCCGGCCACGCCGTGCCGGCACTCGGGGCGCGGCGCGGTGGGCGCTGACGCACGGCGGGGCGGGCACGGCGCTATAAAGGCGGCGGCGGCTGCGGCGGCGGCGGCAGCACCATGGAGAGCTGCCGGGCCCTGGCGCTGTGCGCCGTGGCGGCCGCGCTGCTGCTGAGCGCCCGCGGGCACGGATCGACCCCGGCCCGCCGCGCCCGCGACCTGGGAGCGCCCGGAGGCGGAGGCGCCTCCCGGGAGAAGGAGCTGGTGCGGCTGGGGCTGGGACCGGGACCGGGACCGGGACCGGGCGGGAGGCGCCGCCGGGGCGGGCGCGGTCTGACGGCGCTCTATGGTCTCTCGGCAGATCGAGGCGCTGCAGGAGGTGCTGGAGAAGCTCAAGAGCAAGAGGGGACCGCACTACGAGAAAAAGTTCGGGCAAGTGCCCATGGTGGGTGTCCCGGCGAGACGGAATGGGGACGGGATAGAAGGGAAGGGAAAGAAAGGGAAGGGAAGGGAAGGGAAGGGAAGGGAAGGGAAGGGAAGGGAAGGGAAGGGAAGGGAAGGGACTGGTCTAGACGGGACAGGACGACACGCGAAAGAATGGGACTAGGCTAGACGGCACGGGACGGGCCGGGACAGGACTGGGCGGGTGCTGGTGGCGGTCCCACTCACCGCCGGCCGCTGCCCGCAGTGCGACGCCGGGGAGCAGTGCGCCGTGAGGAAGGGGGCTCGCATCGGGAAGCTCTGCGACTGCCCCCGGGGGACGTCGTGCAATTCCTTCCTCCTCAAGTGCCTATAAGCAGAGGCGCCCCGGGACAGGCCGCCGGGAGCGCAGGCACTGACCTCTGGCCGCCCCGACGTGCCGGCGACTTCCCGCAGCAAATCCGCCCGAGAAACGCGGCGAGAAGCCCCCGCGTCGCCCGTGTGACGCCGTCCGTGACATCCGACATCCGTGGAGCTGTTTTCTTCCTTTCCCCCTCCCCACCCTGTCCTCTCCCTCTCCTCCACCCCCGCTTGTTTTTGTCCGTCCAGGAATATCCCGGGCCGTACCTTAGGAGTAGAGGTGCCGGTCCCGGGAGATGCAGTGCCGTCCTAGTGCAGACCGGAGTAGTTCCAAGCCGTGCCGGGAAGATGTACTGGCCCCGTGCCGTGCCCCGGCCTGCCCGGCTCCTTCCTCGGGCGGGAAACATCCACTTACTGCCGGCCGGAGGAGCCGGGACCAAGGCATTCCCCTGGGGTGGCTGGGGACAGGCGGGATGCGGGTGTGTCCAAAGCACCCTGGCCCCTTCTCTCTTGCCTCCCTGCTGAGAGGACCCAGCTCGGCACACCCCAGAGCGAGCAGCGAGCAGCCCTCGGTGGGGTTCACCTGCACCAAATCCAGCTGTGCTCACCCTGTGCTGTAGAAAGTCCGGCATGAGACACTGATGGTGTGCAGGGGGTCCGGCACTAGCCTGGCTGGGGTGGGGCTAGGGCGAAATCGGTTGCTTTACCAGGGTCACCACGGAGAGAAAGCTGTCTGGATTCGTTGCAAACTACCTGGGGATATCCTAGTCACCTAGACCAGACGGCTCACATTTCTACAGTGAGCTGATGTATATAAATATGTCTGTCCTCCACAGGTACACTTGTATTTCAGCAAACTCATAACGTGTTTTAATCCTTTGTCTCTATTAATAAAGTCAATGTTCTGATGACGGTATTTTGGGTGTTTTAATTCACACATGGGAATCTCTAGCACATCTCCAAAACTACTGCAGGTAGTTACTCTGTGCAGCGTGCTTTAGCCAGGCTATCAGCCAGATCAGGACAGCACTAGAAATCAAGGTTCTGGTGCTGCTCCACTGACATCTGCTCCCTCCCCACAGGCACCCAAAGGGGCTGTGACAAAAACCGTGGCTTAGGACCTCAGGTTTTCTTTCGGAGAGGGCAGGGTGGATCCTGGCTAGAGGGATTTGTCTGGGGAGGCAGTGTATGGGGGACAACCACCACAGGCTGGATCATCTGTGTTATTTTGTGTTTGAGTCCCATAAATGATGGATCCCTGAAGGAACTTCTTGTCCCTCCTTTGCCACAATTCATCCGTGGATGTCTTTGCAAGTACCAGCTCTTAATTCTGTCAGCATGGAGATGAGGGCCTGCATGGGCCAAGACAGATACAGAGAAAAGACATGCAAGGAAATTTCATATTTCATGCTGAAGAGCACACAAATTTAGGTGAGAGTTTTGTGAGAAAAAGGCTTTGTAAAGCATTTGCTTTACTCCTAAGCAATAAGAGCACATAAGCAATTCTGACTGAAACAGGTACAGGGAAGCTGTCTTCAAAAAGAGACCCACCACTGCTCCTTTTGCTATCAGTGTTACTACTATTCTAGTTGCTGGGGTTTATTTTTGTGATTTGTTATTACTTTTCAACATTAAAATGAACTCTTCCTAGCCTGGAGAAGGACAAAATAAACTGTAGATGAAAACAGCTGGAGTGTGAAGGCTGTCTTAACAGGTGGGGCCACAAGACTGAGGTATTCATGGGCAAGGAAGTACTGGCCTGTGTATGTGGGGGAGTCAGGAGAGGAGGGTTAAATAAAGCAGGAGCCATGGTGCACTGTTCAGGGAGCACTTGACAGAGAGAAATGGATATGTAGCAAGCAGGGATGGAGCAGTCAGGAGCTGCAGCCAGCTCTGCCTGCAGCTTTTGTGACTCTGAGTGAGTAACACCTGTGGGGGACAGGTGTGATAGTGCATTCACAGGGCTGGAGCCCTGTGTCAGATTTTGTGAACTTGTAACTGCTTCTGGATATTTTTGTGGTATTTCCCAGAGATATTGTAGAAACCCCTTTTTTTTCAAGGAATAATGAAAACATTTTTGTTGCATCTCTGTTTGGTTCACATAAAACAATAACCACGACTTGTATTTTGGTATTTTTTATAGCCTGGCTGTTGGATGGTCCCATCAGTGCTGTGAACTACCCCAAGTACCACAATCATCTCAATGAACTGCTTGTGTACATTGACTATACATGTAGCATTTACTGAATGTGTATTTACACAGAATTTGACAGAATCATGAAATATTGGACTAAAATCTTTCAAGAACTATTCAGCATATGTGTTGATTTTATAGTTCTTGTTTTGCCTGATTGTAGTGCTCAAAATTATAAAAGGTGGTTTACATAAACATCAAAATTATAAATCTAATACCTAACTCAAAGAATCAGGATTTTGGGTTTTCTTTCATGATACTGACATTATGACAATATTCTCTGCAATATTGTGTGACTAACCTGAAGGCTTTAACTTGTTGATTATATGCATGACATCACAGATATTTATATTGTATAGATTAAAAAAATAGGTGAGGAGAGAAACTTGGGCTGTAAGAGTCAGGATAGAATTGGCATTTGTGTATTTTTCACTCCTGAAATCAATTACATGAAATTACAAATTTTTTCTTAATTTTAAATGCCTCCTGATTTCACCATACTAAGAAGCAGAGATTTGGAGGGTTCATCTTGGATTTAGACACCAGAGAGGGTTGCAAGAAAGTCTGGATTCCATAGCTTTGTTTCAGAATTGATGTGTTTACTGAGTATGAAGTAGAAAATCTCAGCTGCTTCAAGTCCTATTGTATTAGAAATCAACCACAGTAAATCTGCTTGCCTCCTGCCAACACCATTTGAAGAACAAGTATTTCTTATTGACTGGATCCTCCAGCTAGAAAGAAATGTGAAAACTGCTCCTGACTGAGTGATTGCGGGGTCCTTTCTTTCTGTGTGATGGGTTGGCCAGCAGTTTCAGCTGGTCCCACAGCCCAAGGGATCAGTGCTGTGTGTCTGGGTTAGTGACCAGTTTTGGAGGCTTCTGGCAGCTCCCAGGCGCTTGAGTTTGGCTAAAACATTACCCGTTTTCAGCTACTCTGCACATGACTGAAACATAGGGAGGCAGCATGAAAAAGTCAAGCAAAAAGGTGTTTTTTCAAGATATAACTGCTATCTGAAATAAATAAAAATTAAATATACTGCTAGAAATCAAAGAACCCATGCAGAAACCCCATCTCTGTCAGTAGTCCAACCCCAATGAAGAAGCTATTTGAACATCAAGCAGCTGGACAAAGAGACCCAGACAGTTTGTCCAGTTTGTCTCTTCTCCTTGCTGTCTGTGGGTTTTCCCCATATTGTACCAGCTAGCACAGTGTGAACCTCCTTCTAGAGCAAACCTCTTCCCAGAGACCACCTAGTCAAAACTCAAAGATGATCAACTTACATTACTTGTCTGCAGCCAAGTTTTCTCCAAGAGGCTCTACACAATTCTCAGGCTTGGTGTTCCTGGTGGAGGCAGGCACTGCTCTTCATTAACCAACGTTTGGAAAATGTAAATGTATGCCTATGGGTGGCAGCACCTGGGCAAGGGATTGCACAAATACTGAGAGGAAAACTGAGGTTCACATCAGAAATCAATGAGTTTGGAGTTAACGTTGCATGGATAAAATGTATTTCACATATACTGGACAAATCCCATGACATTTTCCCCTGAGATGGTTTTGCTGCTTCTCAGATTCTGGGTTTTTTGGGGCGGTTTTTTTGGTGGGGTTTTTTTGTGTTTTTGTTGTTGTTGTTGTCATAGGTTTGGTTTGTTTCCCCCTCTCCCCACCCCATTTCTTTCAGTACCTCCTTCTTCGAGTTACCAGAGAAAATAGTTAGACACCAATCAACACTGATAGAATATGTGGATGTTTTCAAGCATTCCACATTTTGTAACTTGTATAGAAGTACATGACATTGCACCCAGCCATTTGCTCTTCCTTCTAAGGTTTCAGTTTAACAAAAGCAGTGGAGACTTTATGCCTTTCTGCTGGCAGTGGATCCACCGCAGACTGGAGCTGGGCAAAAACGAAACCAGCAGAAGGAACAAGAGGTGGCAGTGTGGTAGTGCAATCACATTCTCAGCATGCAGCTGTCTCTCCTCTAAAATGAGCGTGTTAGCTTAGCAGTGATGAATGGTATTTGGGGGAAGGCTTTTGGGGGAAGGTGCTTTTTTTTCTTCTTCTTTTTTTGTTTGTTTGTTTGTTTTTGGGTTTTGTTGTTTTTTTTGGGGGGGGGGGGTTGTTTGGTTTTTTGTTTGTTTGGTTGGTTTTTTTTCTTTACAATAGAGCAATCTGGAATGTGCAGCCCATCTAGAGACTCTGTGACCCCTTATAACTCCCAGCAAGTCACCCTTCAGATCTTCAGATCTAGGTCTCTAGGAGATGTGGTAAACACCTCTTGCTGGGAAAGGAGGCTGCACAGAAAGAGACTCAGGAGCCTGAGCAGCCTCCCTTCACTTGCCCACCCCCTCCTCCCTCCCCAGTCCCTCATCCCATCTGTGCAAACCCTTTTTCAGCTTAGGTCTGGGCCTTCAGATTTTGGCAAGATTGTGCAGAAGGTGTGTGGGACCTGCCTGGAGCCCTTCCACACAGTCTGTCTGCAGTGGCAACTGCAATGAGACTGGAAATGAAAGCATAAGAATTCAAGGGTGGCTCTTTTAATTCCTCACAAGTAAATGGCAAATACTCTTTTGTATGTAGTAATTGACTTGATTGCAACTTGGAGAGCCTGCCTGGTCTGACTGGGAGGCAGAATGTCTTCTCACTTGCAGGCACTACTGTAACACAACTACCACAACCACACAGGAGCCAGACTTTGTCCCCAAAGTACTTTCCTTCTTCTGGTCCCCTGTGATTGTAGGATCCTACAGGATTCACAGAAATGATCACACCAATGTAAAGAACCAGCAGCTGGCTTCCAGCTGTGAACCACAAATAACATTTCAGGGTCTGGCACAGATAGAGTGGATGGTGGTGAGGGCTCACTTCTCTGCCTGGGAAGACAGATCCTGGAAGCTGCGGTAAAGCACACAGAGAACAGGGAGATGATTTGAAGCAGCCAGCACAGCTTCACCATGGGCAAATGGTGCCTGGTCACTGGTCTTCTCTGGTGGAGAGAAAAGAGAAGAACTACAGGTGTCATCTATCTGGACTTCTGTAAGGCCTTTGACACACTCCCCACCTCATCCTCCTCTCTAAATCGGAGTGAGATGGTTTTGATGGGTGGACTGCTTGGCAGATGAAGAATTGATGAGATGGTCACATCCAGAGGGTAGTGGTCAACTGCCCAATGTCTGGATGGGCATCAGTGAAAAGTGGTGTCCCTCAGGGGTCTGTATTGGGATCAGTACTGTTAAATGTGTTCAACAATGACACAGACAGTGGCATTAAGTGCAGGTTTGCAGATGACATCAAGCTGAGTCCATCCTCAGAGCTGTCAGGGATTGGCTCTGCCAGACACAGTCAAAGCTTCCAGCAGCTTCTCACAGAAACCACCTTTGTGGTCCCCCTCCTACCATAAACTAGGCCATGCAAAACCAACATGGTCTCACAGGGGAACGACTTCTCTCCCTGTGGAGCAGAAGAAAAGCTCAGGTGATGAACTGACCAAAGCCCCATGCCATATCTCCCTGCATTGTTAGTGGGAAGGAGGAAGGGGCTGAGGGGAGAAGTTGTTTTTAAGGGCTTATTTAACTTCTCATTACCATCCTCTGATTTTGTTAATAATAAATTCACTTATACTTCTAAGATGAGTCTGTTTTGCCCTTCGAGTGTTTTCTCCTAATCCTTAACTCATGAAGCCTTCATTAAATTTTTCTCTCCTCTGCCCAGCAGGGAGGGTGAATGAGTGACTTTCGCCTGGCATTTGGCCATTGTCAAACCACAAAAATCCTTCAGAATAGTCACTGAGTTCACAAATATTTACAACAAGATTTTACAGGTCTTATTTAGAGGTTTGCCACTTTCTTCTAATCACCTTTTCATGACATCTATAAGGAATTAAAGAAACCAAACCACAGAGTCCATTGAGAAATGCAATAACTGAGCATTAAAAGACTGCTTCAGTATCTTCAAGGCCAAGATAAAGACTTAATTGATATACAGAATTGTTTAAAGCATTACTGAATTCTGGTTGTGAATTTGGGAGTTGCTTGCTTGCACTTATCCATAAAACAGGTAACACTTCAGACCAAAATGCACATCCTTGACAGAGATCACAGAAATGAAACTAATGATGACAGTAGGACAATGTGTTAAACAAAATGCAACTAAAATTAAGAGCATAATGAAAAGCATAAAGGCAAGTGAGAGATTATCACTTTTTAGGTGACATATCCAGGGAGGATGTTGCACAAGCCAGTTTTATTGTAACCTCACCTCTTATTTGTACTGATGGAATAATCAGTAATCTTTATGAAGTAAATCAGGGAGGATATTTTTCTGCACCTGAACATAGAATTTTTGGTCTTATTTAAATTGTGATACTAGAGTCATGTGGAGATTAGTGGATGGTGTCTGTCTTTTTAAAGAGTAGGATCAAGGAGAGAATAACTAGTTGATTTGTATCAAAAAGCAAGGGGACTTTTTTTTCCCTGACAATATATTATCAACACTAATGCAGGTACAGAATTTCATAATGAAGCAATGGAGGACAGCAGATGTAAAAGTACACCACGTAGGATGCTGCACTGTTCCCTGTCATGGCTGCAAGGGCTGAAATCCCTTCTCACCCATACTTTGTTGTATTCCTGATACACATTAAATTACAGGGACTTAGAACATGTCATACCCTAACTTGAGCTGATCTAGCAGGCTTTTGCATGCAGTATTTCACTCTCACTGTATACATAAGGAACACTGTGGTTCAGGATACAAAGCTGTTTTTTCATTTTAATTAATTTTGATGGTAATCATTTAAATTTACCTTCATGAATGCATTCAGAACTCATGCTATACATGAGTACATTCTCTGCATCTCACGTTCTTCAGGATATATTTTACCTTAATTTAACTCACCTACTGCAAGCTAACACATATTTTTATATCTGTCACTTTGTGAACTCAATCAGATTCAAATTTAACTAGTTTTAATAGTATTCTTATGTGGAAAAGTTATTCAAGACTCATTAGCAAAGATGACAAAATTCTATGTAAGTACCTAATAAAATACAGCTATATTCATGTGCAAAATATTTAGACTGTCTTTTTTTTCATAAAGAAAACTGCAGAATTAAACAGAAAATGGTGATTGAACTGGAAGATTCTTGGAGAATGACTGCTGTGCAATAAGAACATTATATAGAGAATTATATACAGAATTCTGTAGGAGGACTTTAAAAAGCTTTGAAAATATGCAGTTCTCTGAGAACCATAGAATATCCTAAGGTGGGAAGGACCCACATGGATCATTAAGTCCAGCACCTGCCTCAGCACAAAGCACCCCAAGAGTCACACCATGTGCCTGTGAGCATTTCCAAAAACTTCCTGAAATCTGTCAGGTGCTGAGACCACTTCTCTGCAGAGCTTTTTCCAGTGCCTGACCACTGTCTGGGTGAAGAACATTTTCCAAATATCTGGCCTAAATGTCCTCAACACAGCTTTGTGGACTCCCTCAGGAATTAAACTCTGCAGCTGTTGAGTACTTTCCACAAAGAACTGTATGCAAACTATATGCAATTCTGAATTTCTGTCCAAAGTAATCCAAACAGGAAAACAAGAACAACACACTTCAGGGACAGTTTAGTGGCTGGAGAACTGATCCACCATTGGTTGTTCTTTTATTTAGATACCAGTACTGTACCCTAGCTAAACTGTGTATTTGTTCTGATTTGGATTTACCTATGCCATTTCATTGCTATTACACTATTTCTAGGGTTATTTTAATCTCATAAATCCTTAGCTGAGAAAAGAATTGGAAATCTGAAGAGCCATGGAAAACTTCCTGGCTTCTGTTGAAGATATAGTGTAAACTATTTTGAGAACCACCCAAGCTGCTTGGAAAGGCAGTGGTAGCTCAAAAGAAAGACTTGGGGCAGAAGTTGTTCGATTTATTTTTTATCAGAATATTTCTGGTGGTGTGTGAGAAAATTACATGAGGTACATGCAGCCATGCTAATTACTGGTTTCCTGCCTGGGCAATAGCCAGCAGCTATTGGAGAAACGTGCAAGATTTCAGGTTCCTGCTGTTAGGTCAGGTTTGGGGCTGTGGAAGGCACTTCAGGATGAAGCTCCGGAGTCACCCGGAGTTACTTGGCACGGGGTTCGGCCTCTGCGCTCCGTGAACACAAGAGGGTGCTGGCTACTGTGCGGAGACTTTCCGTCAGGAAATAACGCTTTTTCCCCCGGTTCTAGAATGGAAAAGAGGGAGGGAAGTCTGCTGCCCTGAAGACCCATGTACCGTGTACTGAAGAGCCATGATCAACATGAAGAGACGACATCATCAAGTATGCATGAAATCACAGTTATTCAAGTAAGCTTCCTTAACAGAACTGAAGCTACAGGTATGTACTGTTTGCATCCTTCTTCATCCATCCTTTGCTCTTCCTGAAGTCAAAGAAAGTAGTATTAAAAAAGGATGCAATGTCGCAGCATCGGTTCAGCAGGTGTGGGCGCTTGCATAAAGCAACTGGGTAGCTCTCCCACCTGAGGGTTAGCAAGGTCACCCCTGTGCTTGGAAGGCACCTTGCACTGGAGACTTTTCATGCCACCCAAACTCTGGATGACTTGTTAGTCAATTTTGATTTGCTTTATGTCTCCTTTACAAGAATATGCTCATCCAAGCATTGTTAAATATATACACAGATTAGTTCTTTGACCATATTTTACAAATTCAGCAGAAGATAGAAGCCGAAGAGTATACACGAAGTCTGTTGGGCTGGAAAACAGTTTAGCATTTGGTAGAGGAATTATCATATCAGTTTGCTGGATTATGTATATTGTGCCTGGAAATGGGATATTTACATAAATGAGTAGCCAGGAGCCCAATTTGACCATCCAGCTAAAGGTTACCTGAGTAAATCTGGTACATTGCCTGAGGAGTACCACTTGAATTAAAATTACTTCAGATACACACTTGCAGAAGAACAAGAGTTATGTGAAGATAGACATGAGAAATTATGCTTTGATTTACAATATCTTATGAATGTTGGAAATTTATTAACCAGATCCTTGACTGTAAGATGGGAGTTTAAGAAACATGGAATTTATTCAGAGAAATTGTAGTTTTGGTTGGAGGTGGGGCTTGGGGGTTGTGCTGTATAAGAAAGACACTTAACTCATGCTTACATATTTTTTGGTGTTTATTATGGTTCAGGAGAGACTGATGCTGAGGAAGGAAAGACAATCCAAGAATGTCATGGTGCTGTGTTAATTTTAAAATACCTTAAGTAAATCCTTACCAATGTATTTCAGAATTCCTACTGAGGGCACACACACTTACCTATCTATGAATCAACCAATAAATCTCCCTGCATGCACGTATGCATACAGGTCAGCAGAAGATGTAAGCAAGTTTCATCATGTGATGGAAAAGGAGGAAAGAGCTTTGCAAGAGTTTTCTTTTTGGATATGCCAACTTTTATCCAGTCCCTTCTTGTTCTTGAGCAAGCAGAACTACTTCTTTTAGTACCATTATTAATTTTGTAACTTCTTTCTTAAGTAAGCCTAACTTTTTCTCCTTGGAATGCCAGTAAGTAAACAGTTTCATCCCATTTCCTATTCAATTATATTCCTTTTCCTTCTTCTTACTCTCCAGTCAGGCATGTACTTCAGCAGTGGAAAACTTTTCAGCTCTGAAAGAATACAAATGCAGCAGTGAATACAAAAAGGAGTTGTTTGTTTGCTTGCTTGTTTCCTGCAATTAAATAGATACCTGATCTTAATAATTACTTAATTGAGTAGAAACCAGCTAATAAAAATAATGCAATTTAGTCTCGAATTACTGAAGAAATGTTCTACAAAGCTGGCAGAAGCCATGAATGAAACTGATTCTGAGTATTCCCAAAATACTTAATGCTAGGGACATTTGTCAATGGTGCTATCAAAAACTGAGCATTCATCAAGTACTAGCTTGACTATGCTCTTGGAAAATAATCTAATAAATTACCTGATTATGAAAGAGAATATTTTAAAGAATTTTTACCAGCAGTCAACCTAGAGTCACATTCATTTTTTGTATTGAGATGTAGCTTCGCCTTTTGTTGTTCTATCCTTCTGACTTCATCCTTCATGGCAGAGCAGCAAAGTCTTTGTCATTTACTGAAAAAAAAATACAAGGTAAGAAGCAAAAATTTATGTTGACAAATAGCTTTCAATGCAGTGCATCATCTGAGGACTACTTCTTGGTTTGACGTATGCACTAGGATTGTGTGTACTGTGAGTGAACAGTTATAATCTCCCTCTGGGAAAGATGTTTTGCAGTTGGTCTGGATGAAAATAGGCCTTTGTCTTCCAGAAGAGTCCTGACTGTTACTCTCCAGACAAGTCAACACACTGAAACAAGCGGTTTGTTTTTACTTGTGCCATGATCACAAAAGTATGAAAGAAGAGAAACCTTTGTTCTGTGCTTTTTCTTGCCTCACTGCTTGTCTCAATTGTGTTAGCAATTATCAGGTAGCAGGCCAGAGTAAAGTCAGTGCTCTACAGAACATGTAGTCACATGAAATCAGATAGAGACTACAAGTGCCAGATCCAGAGAAGAGGATAATGGAATCATTAGAAAAATCAAGTCTCTTTTCTTCCTCTTTTTTGTTGTTAGTTTTCAATTATCTTTGGCTCTTGTGCCTTCTCCCTCCCCAGTTCATGGTATTTTCTTATTTTGGACATGTGTTATACTCACAGTATATTTCCATGGTCTCAGGAGCCAAGCTGGCCCACTCTTGTTAAATGCTGATGACTAATGAAGAACCTCCACTGGGCTGCCTGGCAGAGTACTTACATATTTAATTCCCCAGCTCCCTCCTGGACAAATCCTCTTCTTTTACTATCAGCACAAAGGGGCCTCCAGTTCCCTTTACTCCTTTACTCACAAAGCAGGAGCAAAGTACGTAAGTGCTGGTGTTAGGGTGACATGTGAAGCACAACCACTGAGTGCTGTTAAGGACTGAAGTTCACAGAAGATGTTCTAAACCAGATCTTGCTAACAATTAACTCAGTTCCACATCTGTATCCTTATCCTAAATAAAGATGGAACAATAGTTGTGCTGACACCAGCAAGGTCTCACCCCAGGCCCTTGACTTCCCCTTCCTTATAATTCTGCCCAGTCTTGCATTTGGCAAAAAGATACGGATAATTTTCCTTGCTCTTGTTCAGATCTTCCCTGCACCATTTATCATTCTTCTCAGCATATCAGATCACCTTTAACATTAATTCCAAGTTTATATGCACAAAACAAGTAAATCAGTTACACTTTACTTGAAGTGCACCTATTATGTTTCTTATGGTATAGTAGACAATTTACAGTATCTGAAGTAGACGTATTGTTTCTACAGCAGAGTTGTTTCCTAAAGAAATAGTAAGATTTTGCTGTAACTCCTATCTCATCATAGAATATACTTATGCTATGTAGTTTGAACAACATAAGGCCCAGTACTATTTAAGCTCTACATGCCTGCTACTAAAACATTGCTCTATGTAACAAAGATGTTAAAAACAAAATTTCTTCACCCTAGGTTCCTCACAGCAGAGTTTCGGACATCCAGCTGCAGGAAAAAAAATAACCAAATAATTGAATGGTACATCAATAGGACAGCTGGAGCCTATTAATCTATTGAGGGACCCCATACAAAGACCCGTGGGCCTTTATCCCCTCAGAATTTATGCTTTTGTTCCTCATGTGCCCTGAACGTACCTCTTGGTGTAATGGTAACTTTTGGTCTGGGGCCTCCTAACACCTTATAGGATTCTTATCCCATGACTACAGGCAGGCCAATGACTTATCTTGTGGAGACTCAGCTTCTGCTGAGGACTGCAGCCTCATCTTTTGGTTTCTGCTTCTCATGCGCTAGTTCAGTTGGTAGAGGATGGGAAAATAAGAAGCCTTTGGTTTAAACTAAGGACTGCTAGGAAATAACTTAAACACTGGTTTGTAATCAACATTATTCTCACTGTACATGCTAGTAGGAAAATTACTAAGAAAATTATTCCAGACAAAAACATCTCTAGATGAAAGCTTGCAACTATTGGCATACAACTCCAGAAAATTCAGCTACTTGTGCTAAAGCAAGTAAATTCAAGGCAAACAAGGCAACAATCACACTATGTTGTAACTCTAAGTGCCTTATTCGTAATTAGAACATGCTTTTAGGCCAAACATTAATATCTCTCCACAAGGACCAGACCATAATAATTGTTTTCCAAGATCCAATCTCTGTCTCCATTTTTCTTTAATTCATCCTAACAGGTTAAGTATCTTCTCACCGTTATTTTCCTTTCAGGAAACCAAGTAATATTTATTTTGCTTATTAACACAAAGTCCATTATCACATGCTAGGTGCTCAGATAAGGGGACACTACTTGTTTGAGAGCAAGAAGTCACCTTGCCACAAGAAAAATGACAGCTGCTCTGTGGATCTGTGGTAGGTTTGGCACAATAGGAGCTGAGTTTTCAGTTCTGTCTACATCCTGCTTTTAGAACAAAGGCAATGTGTTTCAGCCTTCAGACCTTATTATTTAAATATTAAATTAATTTCAACATCAATCAGGAGAGGAGCATTCTCTATGTCTGCTAGAATGATGGAATTTTCTACAACTATATTTGGAGTGCTACTCTGTGTGTCATCATGAATACATTAAAATAATAAAATGTGTTATATACAATAAACATATATATATAACATATATATAAAAGTTTAGGCATCACTTGAATGACTTCCCACTGCAGATACATACATGGCTTAAGGGTAGAGGACATACATTACATAGCTGAAAGTAATAAGAACTTTTGATGATAATAATTTTGTTATGGTGGGTGCAGATAGTAACCCAAAGTTAGGTTTGGCAATGACATAGCCTAATCATAATAAACTTTCTTTTCGTATACAGATCCAACACAGTACTTGAGTGACAAGAATGAGCTAGAAGTGTAAAAGGACTACTTTTAGTGTACCTTCATATACTTTTGTGTACACAATGTGAAATCAAGTTCTGTTTCATCATGTTTTTTTAAAGTAGCACTAGTACTCATGATCCAGGCTCTAATTTTAGACTCTCAAAGCAAAATTCTAGTTGCGTGAAGTAACACCTTATGTAGAATAAGTACATGAATAATGAAATTGCTATCTAGAATTTATATTTTTCATGGGAATCCCTGTACAGTAATCATAAGACCTTGTAGATCAAGTTTTACTGGTTTATTTTTCTTAAATAAGTATTGAAAACAGATCAGTGAAATGTAGCTACAACATTTCATTAGTGGATGCCCATTCATTTTATGACTACTACTGCATTTTCATTACCCAACACCCTTTACTAGATGGCTCTTAACAGAAAGTAGAAACATGAAAAGCACACAGGGATGGAGAATACAATCAGAAAAGGAAAAAAAATATGTAAACAGAAATACTCATCTGCAGACAACTCATAACCTCTCTGCCAATGTGTAGAAAAATCACTCAATTCTTGTCCTGTCCCCCAATGGCCCCCTTAAGCCCCTTTCTTTCTGCACCTCCACACTAGCTTTTTCAGAGCACGTCAGCTGTTTGTTGTTTGAGTAATGAAAATACCCAAGTCAAATTCTGTCCCTCCTTTGGTTCTTCAGTAACTAATAAACACTTGCTTCATTGACTCAAAAGCAGGGCCAGAAAAATGGCATTTCAAGTTACCTATAAAGACTAAAGCTGTTCCAAATGCCCATTACAAGGTATAACTTCCCTCTGCCGCAAATAGACAGGAAAGATGACAATATGTTGGCATAGCAGGTTTTTAGGTCAACAGCTATGCCAACATCTTGCCTCCTCTCCAGCTCTGCATGAAGAAACTTCTTGGAAAGGTGTCTCTGGGAACTGTACAATCTTTAAATGCAATTTGTTTGATCTAAAATAGAAAACTGAAATAAATTTATGTAAAAGCTTCACACTGGTATGTAAAACATCTGAGTATCAGTCTCACCATACAGTATGCAGTAATGCTAATGTGAGTGGGTTTTTACCCCTTAGTCTATCATATCTAAAAAAATCTCTGACAAAAGCCAAGTAGTTCTGTGCCTATAACAGGTGCAAAGCAGAGACAGGGTTTCTTAACTATTTTTCCACAAAGCAATAATGTGTTCAGAACTTTTCTTACCAAAGCATCAATAAAATCCAAGAGAGAGGATGGATGATCTAGAGCTGTATCTTATACACCACCGTGGAATCATATTCTCAAGTGACTTCATTTTAAACTCATTTTCTGTTTGGTTTCTCTTTTTTTTCCCCCCCAGATTCACCTAAACAAAGAAGTTATTACGAAGAAAGAGATTTAAAAACACACATTTGCCGTTATAAAAATACATCAGCAGCTTCATTCATAAGTCACACTGCCACCTTCTTGTAATCTGTTTCCATTCACACAAACACTTGCAGATGGTGATTTTGGGGGCAGTGGATTTGCCAAGGAGACAGATTTTTAGGAGGAAAGTGGTAGTCGTTACAAAACTGGAGACAGACTTCTCCAATTCGCCTTGCCCATAGTGCACACGTTCACTGTTTGATGGTTGATTGGTGTCTTCTTTTCACTTATTTTAAACAAAGGAGGGGAGATTTTTTTATTTCTCTAATCACGTACTTGGTTCTATAAAGCAGTCAGAACAGCAAGAGTGAAATATAGGAGTATAATAAGTGTAAATCATCTGTAGCACATTCACTAGGTCAACAAACATGCTTTACTGACAGCTGTGGAAGTTGACAACTGTACCTCTAATTTTCATTTCCAAACTCTGTGTTCAAACCTGACATCTTGAATTTATATCATCATTGTGGAGTTTTGGTAGTTTCGGGGTTTTTTCCTCCAGATTTTTAAGAATGAGGAGAAAAGCAAAGGAAAAGTTGTTTACATTTGTTACAACATCTTTAACATAAGAGAAGTGCATTCACAGACACCCTGGTATCTTTAAAATTTTGTAGGTAATCTTAGAAGAAGCTGGAGTTCAGTAAAATCTTTCAAAGCTGAGGTTGTACAATGTAGCCTCCTCCAGGTCTTATCTTGCTATAAATGGTCAAGCCACTTCAAACTATACAACCTAGAACCCTCCAAAAAAAAGGGAGTGAAGATAGAAAAGCACATTTTTCCGTATTACAGGAATAGAATAGAAAACATTCTGAAGCCAAGCACTTCATCACATTCCATAACACAACAAGAGAGCACTTCCAGTTGTCCTTGTTAACACTTGTGTCTTTAATTAGCATTACAATTACCACGTGAACTGTCTCGTACAAATGAAAGCCCGTTTTCCACCAATTACTGTCATCTAAGAAAACTGCCCAGTTGAAGACTCGTGAATAATACTACATTTCAAAGGGTCCCTTTGGAATTATGTTTAAGGAAAAGTTCTTAAATCTACCATTTGGGAATATTATAAGTTAATTCTATTAGAATTTTCATTTCAGGTATCTCAGGATGGGAAAAAGTTTAAATTCTTCAAAATGAAAAAAAATTGTAAATTTCAAATACTTGTTTCACAAAAAAATCATGGATGAACAGAAAAAAAATATTGCCTATTTTGTGTTTTTTAAACCTTTCTTTCTGTCTTTAGAATTTAGTTTATAAATATGTATGAAGCTTGTATGTTCATATATAACTTTTCTTTACCATTATCTTACAGATCTCTTATAAATCAGTGTGGTAATTTTAAAACTTTTGCAATAATCTCTGAATTTGCTTAAGATAACTTTTCCAATATGCTTTTTCTGAACTGAAAACTGCTTACATTTGGGATCATACTCTGCAGAATGTTTGCGTGTATGTGTACTCACATCACTACAGGGTTTTTATACTCTGATATGACATAAAATAAACAAGATTTAAATTAAACAGCTGCATCAGCAGACAAGATCAGGGTGTGTTAATGTCGATGCTCTCTGGCCTGCCAATCTGATGTCTCATACAATCACTTCTGTCCTAACAAAGCCTGGTTTTTTGGAGGGCAGTGTATGAATTGCAGCTTAGTCTGGACTTAGGCCAAGGGAGACATTATTTCAAAGTGGCTGTGCCACTAACCCAAAGGATTTGGCATGCTGTGATGACCCAAAATCTAATCAGTTCAAACACAGGCAAGACTATGCTTTGGAGCAGTAACAGGCTGCTGCTGGAAGTTAACACCCCATTTGACAAATCCACCTCTGAAACTGAAAGCAGAGATGTGTAGAGCTTGCAGAACTAACATGAGGTGCTTGAAGCACAAGATTCTGACAATCTGCTGATGAAGCACAGCTTTGATGCCACAGCTCATTTTAGGCAAAGTTTACTGTGAAAGGAAAAAGGAAGTCATATATAACCTAATATAATTAATGGATTTTGTATATTTTGTAGAATTTTCCATAAACCCTATGAGCTACAAAAATCAACAGGTTAAGTATCTGGCATTACATCAAATGCTACCAAGGACATAAAGCAAGCCAGCTGTTGAAAGAACTATTTTTTTGACTAAAGAAAAGCATGTCATTATAACTGATAAAACCAGAGTTGGGATAGTGCATTTTTCTAAATAATTTGCCAACTTCACCTGTTCTCCCTGTTAAAAATACCAGTAGCAGAACACAACTTATCTTCAGAATATCCAGGTCAGAATATGAAAAGGGAAAGCAAGCAGACTACAGGTATATTCATTTGATATATTAAAGTATCTCCCATTCTCAGACTGCACTTCACAATTATCAAACACACTGCAACAGGGGAGCAGGGGAGAGAGACAGCAAAGGAAGACATAACACACACAGAAGGAAGGGGGGGTGATAACACAGGAGAATGGAAGCTTGCAACAGCAGGAATCTGCAGAAAGAAGAGAATTCCCCAAAGCCTGAGATGCTCTTGCAAAGTCACTTCAACACTCTGCAGACTGAGAAGAAAGACCTGCCAGATCAGGAGAGGGACTAGAGCTGAGTAAAGCAGCCCCATCTGGTCCTGCCTCACAGCCAGCACAGCTAAGGAAAGGCTATGGGTGATAGCAATAGGTGACTTCTGATAGGTTCAGAGGTACCCATTTGATGACCTGACACACTCTCTAGAGAAGTGCTGCTTACTGGGAAGTAGTAGCAGGGATGTCACTGATAGGCTACTGAGCCTTGTACAGTCCTCAGCTGCACACCGCTGTTGTTCCAGGTGATACAGCAACAGTGACACAGCCAGGAGAAGACTGAGGAGTACCAAGGATTACAGAGCCCTGGCTCTGTAAGGACAGTAAGGGATTCTGAAGGGCAGGTAGTTTTTTCATCAAACCTCCTGGTCAAAAGGAAGGTGTTTGAAAGGGCCTGTGGAATCAGGTCTGGGTTGAAGGCAGGACAGGGACAGATGAGTTATAGCAGGGGCCCACTACAGGCTGCCTGACCAGGAACACTGAGCAGATGAGTCCCTCTGCAGACAGGTAGGAGCAACCTCAACAAGCCTGGTCCACAGAGGGGACTTGAACCACCCTGACAGCAGTTCAAGTGAAAATACAGCAGGACAAAAGCAATCCAGGGTGTTCCTGGAATTCAGTGATGACTACTTCCTCCTCCAAGTGACAGAGTAACCAAGAGGGAAAGGTGCAATCCTGGACCTTGTTCTCACCAACAAGGAGTGGTTCAGACTAGCTAATTCTTCACTGTGAGAGTGATGAGGCACTGGCACAGGACCTGTGGCACTGGCCCAGAGAAGCTGTGGCCACCCCATCCCTGGAAGTGTTCTGTGCCAGACTGGATGGAGCTCTGAGCAATCTGGTCTAGTGGAAGGTGTCCCTGCCTATGACAGAGGGGTTGGAACTAGATGATTTTTAAGGTATCCTCCAACTCAACCCATTCTATGATTCTGTGATTCTGTGAAAAGTGCTTGAATCAGACACAGAACCAGCACCTCACTGAAGCAAAACTGTAGCTTTAAATGAATCTTGAAACAGAGGGAAAACTACACACTGACAATGGAAGTTAAGGTTTTGGGAGGGAAGAAAGGAAGGGAGAAATGATTGTTGATACTGATTCACTGGGATAAACCTGGCAGTAGAGAATGCAAAGTTACCTTCCAACCCCCAGCATTACCTGGTTATTGTGTATAGACCTGCTCAGAGCAGGTTTAGACAATCAGTATTCAAAGCACTGGCAGCTGCCTAGAGCTCCTTGTATTATAGGACTCCACTATCAGAACCAGAAGCTGCACTGGCATTAGCAGTAGCAGAGTATGTGTGAGGGAAAACACCAAGAGAAAACAGGCAGCCTCACGGGCATTGTTTAAGCCCTGTAATTATGCAGACATAGTAATGTAAAGATCTACAAATTCTGAAGCTTCATAAAACTGGGAGTTTGGGACATTCGCCTAAGGATCTTTGTTTCTAAACCAAGTATTTTGGCAGCCTCTGACATGCATAATCCATTTCAATATATTTTTTTCACTAATTATAGAGAGACTATACCTAATTTCCTCAGAATAACAGACTGAATTTTTTAAAGATAAGAGTCTGTCATAAATTGACTTAATTGCATTTTAATTAATTTTCATTTATTACACTGGCTAAAGTATTTTCTCCCATTAAATTCAGAATAGGAACATTTTTGAAGAAAATAAATACTTCACTTCAAGGAGACCAACCCAATGTATGCACGCACAAATCTGGTGAGGAGTAACAGTCTTAATCCTACAACCAGGAGGGGCTCCAAGTTGTAGGGAGGCTAAGGCCAAAGACATGACAACTCTCCTACAGAGTGGGTTCCCAAAGAACATTTGATAGATTTCTGAAAATCTGAAAGCATTCTGCACCAGGAAAAAGATGGAAGGAATGAGCAGGCAAACAGTTTCTAGAAGATTCTACAATCATATTTCCCATGCAAATTTTCAGCTGGGAATGTATCAGCAACAGAGAAGCAGCAGTTGGAAATAGAAAAACATACAGCTGCTTGAAATACTCATTGAGGAAAACCCTGTCATATTTCTATATGAAGGCTTACATATATTCCTCCCTCACACCAAATTACATGACCATGGGTAATTTGATAAATTATTCATCTAGAAATATTTATTCACTTATTACAGTATAAACCATTATTCATTCTAATTGCATTTGATTGAACAGAACTGTCCTCTTCCTTCAATTGAAGGATTCCTCCATACTAAGTTTTCCATGGGTTTTCTGCTAGTTAAATTAAAAAAAAAAATTCCCTCATTTCTAAATCCCATGAAATTATGACACAACCTAATGCACATAAATTTTCCTGCATGGTCTGAAAAGACACACCCCTGTCAAAGAGATTCCAGTTAATTTCTGTGGGTTTTTAATATAGCCTATTGGGTATAAAAATGCTGCTTCGCCCCCCCCCCCCCCCCCGACCTTTTTCTTTTCAGGCATGTCTTGTGTTGGCACTTAAAACAGTTTTTAAAAAATGGTTGTGCAAATTTTTGTGGATCTTTGTATGTCCATGCTGAAGTTAGCTAAGGTATGACTAATCCTCATCTACCTTCACAAATGATGATGTTAAGGCTCAAGCTGAAAAACAATTTTAAATTACTTTAAATAAAATTAGCCTGTGAGCTCCTTTGATCTTTGCATTGGATATTACTTCAATCGCTGAACTAATCTTCTTTAAACTGTGATTTTTGTCCTTTAAAAGAATCTCACTTTTTGCAGATGGCTGTGGGAATAACAGACATGCAGGACAGACTGTGTTGTTTGAGGAAAGATCATTATCTCTCTTTCTCTGGATGCTGAAAGGAAGCAGAGTTTCGAAACTAAATATTATTGGGAAGATCCCAGAATTAATAATCCTGTGGAGGCCTAGTTTCTCAGTTTCAGCTGAATTCTAGGTCTCTGGCATACTCAGCAATCTTTAAGGTGGCCCCAGTGCCAAGGAACTGAGGTGTGTGACTGAGGTTGTCTCAGTATTTAACAATGCATCACTGAACCTTGACCCACTAATACCCCTGTGTTGGGGGCTTGTTTTTTTGTTTTAGGTTTTTTTTCTCTCTCTGTGGATTTTTTTTCCTACTGACATGCTGAGAAGTACTGGGCTAGTGACAGGGGAAGACTCCCTGCTCTTTTTTGGAGTTTCTCTCGAAGGGCAGGGGAGGGAATAGGGAATAGGTAGAACACCACAAGATCAGAAGCAGGTAAAGGAGAGGTGTGTGCAGCTGCTTGCTCCCTTGCTCGTTCTGGCTCTCAGAGGAGGATGGCTGCTGGAAAACCTCGCCCTGCCATCCCAACACCGGGAGCTGCTTTTCCTCGGCTGTGGGACCCCACACCCTGCTCAGACACTCTCCCCCTTCTGCCTGCCATCTCCAAGCATCCTGCTGGAGCACCGGGACCGACACCACCCCAAGGACCCGTGAGCAGAGCCTCTCCTCCACCCTTCCCATGGGGACACGGCCTCCGTCACCCCCAGCGCTCCCGCAGCCACGCTGGGATCACCGCATCTGTCCCTGCTCCTGGGAGCTGCTGGCACTGACTGCCAGTGGGATGGGAACAGCAGCACAGGGGAAAGGAAAGGTGTCCACAGCCAGAAGAACTGCTGCTGGGGTCCTGGGCTGGGCTGTTTGTTGGTAATTTCATACCTGTTGTTGTTTTGTTTGCCTTGTTATATATATATATATATGTATATATATATATATATATATATATATGTGTGTGTGTGTGTGTGTGTGTGTGTATTTACACACACTAGTGAAGAACTGTTATTCCTATCCCCATATCTTTGCCTGAGAGCCCCTTAAGTCCAAAATTATACTAATTCAGAGGGAGGGGTTAATTAGATCCATTTCGAGGGAAGGCCCTGCTCCTCCCTAGCACACACCTGTCTTTTCAAACCAGGATACCCTGACCTCACCAGATAATGAAAAAACTGTCACTCTTATGCAGTTGTTTGATTCTAACAATTCATTTTCAAAGAATTCTGGCCTGTCAGTTTGCTTAAAGACAATGTAGCTTCATTTTAATTACATTTGCTTACATTCATGTTTATGTAGATGTAAATAAAATACACATTTTATCAATATTTGAATTAAGCAATATACTTTGAGTGTTCCAATGGTGAAGTCTGCAACATGAATAACAACTTCAAACCCTGCTGCTTATGAGTTAGATGGAAATGAAAATAATTTAAACGGGATCAGATAAAACCAGATAGCAACACATAAAACTTGCCACGATATCTGATGATACAGATCCACCAATACCCTTGTAGTTCTCATTTATAAAAGAAATTCCTGTGATTTTAATGTCAGCCCCTGTATTAAAAAATTGCCTGGATTAAAGCCCCAAGTTTTAAACTTCACTGCAAGTGATGGATGCATTTCCTCAATTAATTCTTCAACTTATCTAAAAAGTCTGCTCATCATGTCAATTTGTAAAAGTGATACTACACTTTCTGATATTTAATTCTGATTAGCTAGAAAGTCATCATATCTGTTATCCAAAACTGAATCCAAACTTGTATGAGATACCAGTAAAGTAAGTCATGCAACTAAGCAGGAAAGTAAGAATATTTTTTTAAAAATCAAACCAGTAATTTTTTAAGATCAAACACAATAACAACTGACGTCAGTAAATCTGATAAAGGTGCTTGTCACAATTACACTAAACTTCTTGCCTGTCTTTAAGATTAAAACATTTACGAAGAACTTTGAAATATGGGATCCCGAGATTTTTCAGCCCTGTATTTGGATTCCAAATAGGTGTAACATGAACATCTCTCCTCCTTACTGGAAAGAAAAACTCCAAACATCGAAAGTAATTAACAGTGGACAATTCAGTCTTCTGGGTAAATGGGATTTTGCTGGTGACTTGGTGGAAGCATGAACAGAGTAATACTTAAGTTTGGAAGTCAGAATATGAATGAAACCAGAATGAGGTTAATAGCATATCCAGCCTCCTGTGTGAATTCTGTCTTTTTAACACACTCTGTAAGGAATTAGTATGTTATGGGAAATAATACGTTGCCATAAAAACAAACAAACAAAACCAAACTCCCCCCCCAAAAAAAACAAAACAAAACAAAAACAAAACAAAATAAACAAAAACAAACAAACAAAAACAAAAAAAAAAAAACCACAGAAAAAAACAAACCAGAAAAACCCCCACCATGAAGTAATTCAGATCTTCTGGACAGTTCTCATTCTCCAGTGAAAATTGATGAGGACAGTTATGCACAAAAAAAAAAAAAAATCTTTAAAAATTTGCTAGGATAGACATCAGTGATAATGGGAAATTCTGCAATCTTTAAATAGGAGCAGGGCATTCTATAAGCTTATAGTAATTTAGCTTTGTCCCTGGAAGACTAATTTTAACAGCATTTTAATAATGAAAATAATGGGTGTGATTCTTCTTCAGGAGTATCTTGTGTACTGCTAGTACATGTATCCACAGTGAAGGGGATGTAATGGGTAGCACCTGAACTCCTTGTTTGATAAGATTATCATCCTTCAGCTGGAGCAAAGTTTGATATAAATGACAGATAAGACTCTTAAGTGCAACAACTAAGGTAAATGCTGTTTTGTGAAATGTAAGCCCACTAATATTTGTATATTCTCTACTGGCAAAGAAACAGCCTAGGTTTTACTTCCTTTATTTGTCCAAACAGATTAAGAGAAGCAGATCTCAAGGCACAATCAAAAAATTCAAATGTGCTGTAGCAAGACAGAAGTGTCGCCCACATTGTCCTGGTCATACAAATTACTTTTTAATTACTGCTGTTGTAAAGAGATCCCCACTTTGGATGTGATGGTGTAGGATGCACACGCTGAATGGGCATGGGACATGGTAATGATAGTGGCTTAGGTGTGTAAAATTGTGTTTAAGTGTACTGTGGTACATTGGCCAGAGGGCGCAGCTGGGTCTGAACAAGTATGTAACAAATATGTAATAAACCTTCTTTTTCATCAACAGGTCACGGTAACTAGCAAAGAATGTATGGAGGCAAAAGCAGAACATAGTAATTTGTTAGTTTTGTTATTTCTACCCTGTGTGTTTCACTTGGACTGCAGGGTAAGGCAGATATAAAAGACTTGCAGGCATAAAGTGGCATTAGTTACTGACCTGCTGTTCCTCTCCAATCAACCAAATTAATGAAAGAAAAATCAATCACAACAACATGAGGTACAAATAGCTCTGCAGCCCACAGGCTGCCAGTTTCCAAATTAGTCAGCCCATTTTTTTCCACTCAGTGAAGAAACCAGACACTGATTCCTCAACATAGGAAAACTCAGAATTTGTGAGGCAAGTTACTGAACTATAATCCTCAGAGAGGCATGCAAAATCCATCTTTTCCTTTGCATTATGATCAGTTCATACTAGCCATAATATTAGGAAAATATGTTTGTGTTACCCACAAACTGTTGTCTGTTACTGTTGTCCCAATAACAATTTATTAGTTTGCAGGCTAGGACTTCCACAACTACACTTGATTACAAATGCATAAAACTTTAGTATAGACATCTGTCTCAAAAGGAGTTGGAGAGTTAAAAACATGCCATTATTCCTTCAAGATTTCAGGAAAAAAAATCTACTTATGAAATCAACTATTCTGTGCTATTTTCTGTTTCATTTTACTGTTCTTGACCCTATCTATCTGATATTCTCTGTTGCACTTTAAAGCAAGGTGTTAATTACTATTCCTGGGTAACTTCTTACAGGGGCAGGTGTCTTGCAAATGTGTTCATTCAATTGCAAATGTGCAATTTAAAATGTTCTTAAAATAGCTTGCTGTGAGAAGCATGTTCCTAAGTAGGTCTAAGAAACACTGATTAAGTAAAGCTCCCTACTGTGTAGAGAACATCTTTATTGGAAAGAAATTTCAAATTAACCAGAGTTCATCTGGATTTCTGACTTTTAGGTATGGTTTAATCCTACTTCAGGCCAAACCAAGAAAGTTTTGGGTTTCAGTTTTGGGCTCAGACATTTTCAGTTCAATGCATAGAACGCTGTCTATTTTAGTCTACTACACTGCTGCCTTTCTTCCCCTTCATGCCATTACCTACATTGCAGTCACTGTTGGTAAAGACACAATTTGTTATTGGAAGTTAAGGTGCATCAGTAATGAAATGCTGGGGACACAGAAATTGTTGATGGAATTTTGTGTTTTCTTGTGGTTTTTTTGTTTGTTTTGTTTTTGTTTTGTTTTGTTTGGTTTGTTTTTTTATAATGAGGAGTTTTAAAAGGTCATAGATTGGCAATTCTGAAGAAGAATCATAGGAAAAATGAAAGGTTCATCATGATTAGCCAATAAAAGTTATGTGGAAAGCACATGGTAATTACTCTTCCTCATGTAGAACATGTTAAAGAACACATGCCTCTGTACAACTGGTAAAACTCAACAGCCTCTAGAGAACAGGTTTTCGAGGTCTACAGGTAGTGGGGCTGGTAGATATGTACTGAATCCAATTTAAGGGTACAACAGGCATCACTACAGAAGACTCAGAGTGGCTGGTCACTTCTGATGGAAGATTCCTTGGACAGTCATCACTGGAGAAGACCTGCTGAATTGGTCTCTGAGGGGTAACTCATCAAGACCAACACAGTAACAAAGAAAAAGTAATTTTTTTCCTGTCCTGTTTATAAACATGGGATTTTTTTATGCTCATTAAGTGTTCTCCAATATCTGAGCATAACTAATTTAGCCAGAAAAATGAATTGCATTACTTGTTGCACCCAGTAACAAAAATTCCCAAAAAACAGCATCAGACTGAAGAACGTCTACACAGCTACTGCCAGGCAAATTAACCTCTAAGTGGATTTTGAAAATAGTGCCATATGTTTCATTGCTTAAATGAAGCTACCTTCTCTTTCAAGGTCTACTTGAGAAAATCTACAGAAAATGTACTGACTTAGTCTTTGCTCAGTTTTGGTTTGGTTTTTTTTCATAATTTTTTTCTAATGAGTTACCACTATAAATTCTGAGATATAAGAATGAAGCCCATAGAAGAGTTATTTTAGACACGGATTATCATGTATTGAAGTGGGTTATGCACATGTACCCAGTAAAAGGAAGAAATATCTTATTTGCTCCCCCTAAACCATACTAATTAATTAAAACAAGATTTTGTGGCCATAAGGTCTCCATCAACAGATTTCTAAATACACTTTTTGTGTTAAAGATATGCACTCAAGAAAAAAAATGCATCTTACTACGGCAAATAATGTTGTAACTATTTAGTACAAATATGGAAATTGGACTCCAGATTTATGAGTTTGATTTTTTTCTTTTTTAAATACTAATTTTAAAGAAGCTTTAAAATGCATTCAGAGCATAACAGTTCACTGTTCCTTTGCTCTGTTTTACTAACCTTACATATTTTAGCCTCTAATGTTTATCTCTGGGTTATCTTGAAAATTTGTAAATACTTTTTATAAAGACAACTGCTTCTTGTATTTTGCTACAGGAAGTACTGGCTCAATAGCTCTGAATGTCAGGGTTAGTTCTGCTAACCAAGTCTGTGTAAATGACCCTACCAGATCAAACCTCAACAGATAACTATTTACTGCCAAACACAAGAGTAGTTTTTTATTTCACTGACTTTCTTAAAAAAAAATTGACTTTGTTTTAAAAATATCTACTAGCTATATGCTCAAAAGGTTTTCTCCTAACAAGTTTTTAAAATTTTCTACTTGGTACTGTCAATTCAAACGACTGTGACCCGGGAAATCAGTAATTGTAATACATGAAAGGACACACTTTGCACTGTTTTCTGCAGATGTTACAGGAGATACATGAATTAAGAATAGGGGTGGGAGAAATGAAAAGAGTTATTTTGTTGAAAGGCCTCCCAGTAAACTGAATACCTTCTCAAGCCTACATTTTCTATGCAAAGCAGGTACCAGAATTCTTCCAAGGCTTTTGGAAATGCCTACTAGTTGTGAGCACTTCGTTTTCTGAATAGCCAGGATGAAATACATGAAGACAGAACAAGAGGTGTGATGAGAATCTCCCTGCTGTGCTGCAGAAATAGTCACTGAAAGGATATCAAACTGAGCCAGGATACCCAGGACATGCATCTGACTGTATTTGCCCTGCTATTTACCAAAGTCTTGCAGGTTTTGGGAAATTTAATTGGTTTGTCATGAGACACTCAGAAATCACACCAACACTGAACTAAATGCACATTTAGGAAAAAGATTAAGACATGGTCTTTGGTCCGCAAAAATTAAATAAAGTCTGATTAAGTAAATGAGGTAAACCAATTAAGAAAAAACAAAAGAGAGAGAGAGAAAATAATTATTTCACCAAATGAAGATGGAAGTCTACTAAGTGAAAAATAGTCAGTAAACCTTCCTTCTCTGGATTTTGTGCTGATGTGTTGATACTAATTTTACAATAAAGTTAGCCATTGTCTTTTAAAAGAAATTACATCTCTCTGATGCTGCCAGGAAAAAAAAAATAAAATAAAAATAAAAAAAAAAAGAGAAGGAAGAGGAAGAATAAGTGTACCACTAGTGAGGGCCAGAAGGCCTTGCTAAGAAACACCAACGTGGTGTCACAGACAGACTCATTTCGTTGCTGCCCTGGCTCCATGGACATGCATTCTAAGCCTGTGTATGAATAAACAGAATGGACTTTGCTACAAACAGACTCATTTTTTGGTCAAAACAGAAAGATGTAACTCCTTTTACAAGACAACAGCTAACACTATTGTAAAAATTGTATCAACACATCTACTAACATTGAAGACAGCAAAAGATGAAATCCAGAGAAGGAGAATCTACAGACTGTACAGTAGGATTGTGCTATCCTATCATTTAGCATCAGGTTTCTCTTTAAAAACAAATGTCATATTTAAGAACTAATTCATCTGCGTTATTGTCGAACTTGTCATAGCTCACTCCTATAAAGACATTCCTCCCACCACTAATCTCTCCTCTGCTGGAAAGTTCTCACAGCATCTGTTCATCTGCCAACTGCACAGCATCACTAACAAGTGAGGGAAGATCAAGACACAGAAGAGATGACCGGAGTTATTCTGAGCTGAGCCCAACCTTAAATTCACCTATACTGTACAGGCAAATTCCTTTCCCTTCTGCTCCCAGCCTCCTCAAAGAACAACCAAATCCCCAATATTATTCTTCACTGAACTTTTATTGTGGGTTTTGAACTGCCAAGAACAAAATTTTGATTGAATTCCTCAATTCTGCCCATCCTGTAATTCTGACCACCCTCTAGACACTTCTATTTTCTATCTAGACACTTCTCATACCATGTGATGGAATGCCGTGCCTCCTTTTTCTGGACAGAACCTGACTGTCCTCCCTATTGAGTTTTAAGGAGAAATAGTATTGCTTAACTACCTGTTTCCTAAGGAGACATAATAGCCAATGTGTTGCTGAAATAAATAGAAATAACACAAAGAATCACTAGCTGACCATAAGCAGAATTTAGACACGGATTTATTTTTTACTCATAATTTCTTCACTTTCTTTCAGCCCTGTGCTTTCTCCTTCTGTTCACAGCTCCTTCATACACTACTCTTGCACTAAGAAATAAAAAACAACCCAAACAATTGCACATAGCTGAACAAATGTCATTCCCACATCTGAGATTTTAGCATTCTAGGAAGTCTCCAAAAAGAGGATAGTTTGCTCAATTTCTTGGAATATCTTGGTCAAACAAAAAGAAAGAGAAACTTCAAGATAAGGGACCACTCAAAACTGAGCAGGGAGTGGGCTTCCTCCTGTAGCTAAGGAAACAGTGGCTTGTTCTTTTTCCAAGCATCCCAACACAGTGACACACATTACCTCAAAGCAAAAATCGTGATTCCATTCCCAGGATAGATACTCTTCTGTAACTGCAGAGTGTTCTGCAAATATTTAAAGCAGCCTGTTTGCTTTACAAAATCAAAAAAAAAGAAGGCATAAACGTGCTGCCACCACTACTTGCACGAAGTCCAAAATCTGAGGTCAATCATAGTGCTAATGCATTAGTAATCGGCCTTTACAGCTATGAAGACATTTAAGAGATTTTTTTCTCTACTTACTGTTACACTATTACCTGTAAGTAGTCATCTGTTAGCTTGAAAGTAACACTTACTTTGTGTCACTCAGTAGAAAAAGTCTTGTCTTAATTTTAAGAGCTTAAAACTCATTCAGTATGAAGAAAAGTTTTATTTACATTGAGAATTCTATCATATACTGGGCTAATAATAACTGCTGATCTAACTTTCCTTTACTCCTCCCCACACCAGATGCAGGAAGCATTAAAAAAATAATGATACACACAACTGTGACACTTGTTATAGAGTCCAGACGTCAAATACCGCAGAAAAAAATAAAGGTTATGACTATTCAGCATAGACTTGGGCTAGTCAGGTGGTATAGAAAGACGATTTTTTTCTCCTGTTTTTAACCACCCTTACTGCAAATGGACTCAGACCCTTCTCAGACTTAGAAGTTACACTTAAAATCTTTTTATAGATAAGTTGAGAGGGCATTTTACTTCTCAAAATAAAAGTTCTGTCCTGAAATAATCTATAACAAACCTCCTCTTTAAACTATGTGTCTCTGATTACATGTGCAGGGTAAATACTTTTGTCCTAGTTCTACTATATAAAGAAGTTTTCTGTACAACTAAGTCAGGTAGGTTTAGAACAAAGCAGTGCCAAAAGGAAATTTGACTGTAGTGCAGCCTCACTGTGCTCAAGGGTTCCTTCTAAATACAAAAAATTAAAATCAAGGTATTCCAACAAACCATGGGCTGCAAGTCCATAGATTTTGACACCTTTTTGTTGAAATAAAGACAAAGGCATCAATAGCAATCTGTACTGTAAATGTCCCAACCTCACTAGAACAGAATAATTACTGGCTTGCAAAAAAAAAAAAAAAAAGGGGGGGGGGGGGAAAGGGAAAAAAAGCAACCCCCCACCCCATCCCAAAATTACTAAAGTAGCTCAGAGACAAAAAAAAAAGAGAGAAAACTTTTAAATGTTGTATAGTTTTTAAGCTTTTGCTCAGTGAGAGCATAGACTTCAGAAATTTTTTATGGCTCAACCCTTGTCATAGGAACGAAAGGATCCATTTAGATATTGTGGAGAAGACACTAGGGCGAGTAAAAAGCAATGTGTTTGACAGTATCTGCAGGAAGGGATATTTCAGAGATCTGCACAGGACTAAACATAATCAAGTAATCAAACAGTAGGTCTTACCAATGGCCAGCTGTAAAACGGAGTAGCTGCCCGATGAACGCATTTACCTTACACCACACCTAAGCACCACGGCAGGGTCTGCCTGTGGCTTTGTCCCTTTTCCCATTATTTGCGTGAGAGAAATTTGCTCTTTGATCCTTACCGTTCACTCCTTAAGCACATTCCAGCTAACAGGATACCCGTTTCGCGTTAGCGCAGCGGCTGTTTTAACAGGAGAGTGACTTTCAGTACTTGGACTCCCCGGCCGAACGAGCAGGACCACCCTCTGGTGCGGGGACACCGGCGGGAGGGAGCCGAGCGGGGAGCTCCGCGTCCCTCCGCACGTACCTGCGCCCGCCGGACGCCGGTCCCGAGTCACGGCCTGTGCCGGCTCCGCTCCGCGCCGCGCCTCTCCGGGGCTGCTGCGGGACACACAGACCTAGGTGCGTGCTCTCGGGTCCCTTCAGCCCGAGCACGGCCCCGGCCGCCGGTCCTCCGGAGACACCGCGCTCCCCTTCCTCCAAACCAAGCCCGTCCCGACGGCAAGGCTGACTCTCTGCCGCTGCTCGCCACCGCGACGGCTTCGGGCTCCGCGCAGCCCCCGGCCCCCAGAGGGGACCACCAGGGCGGACCTGAGTCGGCACATCCGCAGGCCACGGCTCCGCACCGCGACTCCGTCCGTACCTGCAGCGGGGGACGGGAAAGCCGGGAGAGCTGCGGCTCGGCCGCTCCGTGCCCGTCCCCACCGCCGCACACCTGCCGCTGCCTCTGCCGCGCAGGAGCGGCCGCCGCCAGCCCCGAGCGCTGCCCTCGCCCGCGGGGGACACGCCTCGCCCCGCCGGGGCGGGGGGGCCACGCTGGGCCGGGGCCAGCCCCGACGGCCGCCGTCTACGGCCTGCCCGCTCCGGCCGGCCCCGCTCCCCTCCCTCCGCGTCCCCCCGGAGCCGGTCCCGGGGGAAGCGCTCTGTTTCCCTGCGCTCCTGCGCCCCGCTGGGCCCCAGGTGTTGCCCCCGTGCGCGGTGCGCCCAGACCCGGGGGCTGCCGCGGGCTCCGCGGGGCTGCCGCGCCCCAAGCCCCTTCTCCGAGAGCCAGCCTGCGAGTGGCGGCCGGCTCCTGGCCGGGAGCGAGTCCTCCCGTGGGTCCCGTCCGCAGACCCGCCCCTCGGCCCGAAGCGGCTGGCAGACCCCGGCCCTCCTGCCAGCCGATCCCTCGGGACCGCCGGCCGGACAAAAACCCCGCAGCGGGCCCTGGGAGCTCCGGGGTTGCACCCTGTCGCGACAGCAAAGAGCTGATCTTCTGGCGTGGGCTTACAGCCTGTTCACATAAGCGGTGCGTACGTCTGGGCACAGAGAAGCCTGTACAACGTCTACCATTTCAGAACCACACATCTCAAACACCAGCCTTCCAATGTTGAGTGTTCAGCAGCTTTTGCCGCTTCCTGTTCATTTTAGAGCGACCAGCAAGATATGGTAGCGTATGCAAAATATCATCTCCGCCTGGTACTTTCTGCAGTTCTGACGGTAGTAGGACAGCCACATCTTAATTTTAATTTTTTTTAAAAATCAAATGTCTTATTTTCTGCATGCAAAGAGAAAATGTTCCTAATCCGACCTGACAATACCGTTGAGAAATGCAGTCAAACTTTTGGACCTAATCCCTTGTGGATGAAAAGGAGCAGCAAAATGCAAGATTAAAAGTAAAGTGATGGTTAAATACAATGTTTGAAATAGTCCATTGTGTTGGTTCGGAATAGAGGTAGAATATTGTTGTAGCAGACCAGGGCAACCAGGTGTGTTTTGTATCCTGTTATCCATGGAAGGTAAACCCTTACGATTTCTCTCTGGTGGTGTTTTACTCACAGTCTGAGTTTATTCGAGAAGCTGCAATACAGAAAAGCTAGAAACACATTTAAAATGCGACCTTTAAAATAACATTTCCATATGAGATAGTCAATTCTTTGGAGCTGACTCAAGTCTTTGGAACTTTTGTTCCAAAAAGTGCATAGGCATGCACCATCGAGAAACATGCTGCTAATTAAAAATTGTGCTAATTTCTGAATTTAGCTACATTTACTTCCAATACGTTTTTTATAAAGCAGTGATTAGGCAAATATATATTTTTTTATTCCTGTTCTGGTTTGTACTCTTATCAAAAATATCTTTGTATGGAGTAATTTTCAGTATTTCCTTCTGTGCTCCGTTAATTGCATAGTGCCATGTTCTTTTATGCAATGTTCTCACAGCAATTTGAAACATTCTTTTGAAATTAAAAGAAGGCAATTGTAAACCCACAAAACTGACAGAGCAGCTAGTGAGATAAAATCTTCAGGTGCCTAGCTAAGAGGATTTTTCAGTTATGCACATGCGGACTGTTTTTCCTCAATGCCTTCTGTAAGACATGGCTCAACCGTGTTCCAGGAGAAAGTTTGCTGACTTGAGATAGCCATTAGTTCCCTGCTTTTTGTGTTGCAGAACTGGCTGTAGGTTTTTTACCAGATAAAAAATTGTGTCAGTTTTAGTGACCTTCCTCTTAATGAGAGAGGAAAGCAGTATGTGCTATAAAAACAGTCCCTTACCAGTTTACCGAACAACCAAGCAAGGCTCGAACAGACCTCCCAGCACATGTGAATCCCTTTCTGCCTGTGCCAGTGCATTACAACTCAGTTCACTTCTGGTGGTGGGAGCTGTTGCTCAGGTGTTTTTCACAGCATAGATGTTCACGTGTGTTGAGCAGGCTTCCTCTACTTCCAGTCACAATTAATACAGCCTGACTTTGTGAAAAACACAGAAGTTGCTTGCTTTAAAATTAACATTAGGGGAGCAGTCTAGAAATATCTTGGTTGTATATGCAGGGCTGCTACTGTAATGTACCTTGCAAAATCTTTTGAAATGATTGAAAGAACCAGACTGGATTATTATAAGAGAAAAACAATGGCCACACAAGGCTGAAAGATGTGTCAAACTAGTCACATAATTTCTGAGAGATTTGTGTATGCTTAGTGAATTGATATGTATCAGGAGGTGCAGATCCCCTGGATTTGTAAAGTATCATGTGTGCTACTTTTACACATTTTATTATCCATGCGTGCTGTGATTCTAATGCCTAGTCCAGTCAAACCTAATCCCTACCCTGTAGTAAAGCCAGACCCATACCTGCTTGTTGATTCACGTGATATGTGATGTGTTAGGCATTAAAAAGCACTTTGAAGCACAGAATCACTAGGCTGGAAGGGACCTTCAGGGTCATTGAGTCCAATCCATGTCCTAAAACCTCAACTAAAACATGGCACCAAGTGCCACATCCAGTCTTTTTTTAAACACATCCAGGAATGGTGACTCCCCATGCAGACAATTCTAGTACTTGGTCACTCTTTCCATAAAAAACTTTTTCCTAATATCGGCCTATATTTCCCTTGGCACAGATTAAGAGTGAAGATCATCAGCTAATTTTTTTAATAGCTCTGATATTTCTGTTGACCAGGAGTACATTTTTCCCCCCTGGATTTGACCAGGAGTGCTTTTATTTTTTTCAGAAGTGGATGACAGCACAGTTTCTCACCTTTGAAATAATTTTAAGATATATCCTAAATTAAATCCCAAACTAAAACTATGTTCTTCTGTTCTGTTGACTTAGTCTCCCCATCTGGTCAAAACCTGAAAGCTTTCAGACTACTTAAAACTGCAGATGAAATGTGAAAGAAAATAAAGAAATTGAGAGGGGGAAAAAAATAGGAAGACATTTTTTACTGTGAGGTGGTAAGATACCTAAACTGTCAACTCCCTGGTTGCCCAGGAAGGTCCTGGATGCCCTAAATCTGGCTGGCACTGTTCAAGGCCAGTTTGGATAAGGCCTTGAGCAGCCTGGTCTAGTGGGAGGTGTGACTGCCCATGGCAGAGGAATTTGGATCTGAATGACCTTTAAAGTCCGTTCCAACTCCTTTACATTCTATAAGTCTATGAATATACTAAAAGGATAACTGAATTCTTATGCTGAAAACCCTAAAACAACTTCAGGAAATGTTAATAAACTGAAGGGCATGTATAGCCACCTAATATTTAAAGATGTAGTTATCCAAACTACATTATTTTTAGAAGCGCGTACAAATCCACTGACAGAAGCTTTTATTTTTTTTATATACTTTGTGGGGCTTGAAATACTGCATATAGTTTCTTCTGCCTTTTTCTGCTGAAAGTTAAAGCTCTAAAATCTAAATTCTGGTCTCTGGGTTTGGTGAGGGTGTATTAGTGCTGCGTTTTTACATCCATATAGCAGTTTTTACTCAAGGACAATACCACTGAAGCAAACAGTTCTTTGAAAAGTCACCCACAACATGTCTTGTACAGGTAATAAACAGGGCTCAGTGAACTGGCTAAAGTACTGTACTGAGTCAGGAGTGTGGCTGGTCAGGGAGCTACAGAAAGACCATACAGTCCTCACTAGCCAGAAATTAAGTGCAGCCCATGAGAGGGAGTCTGCTCATCTCCAACAGCTGCATTCCCTGTATACTGACCTCCTTTAAAGACTGAAAACTTCCCTGGTCAAGTTTGGAAACTTCGAGTAGTGAAGACAGTGGAGGGGATGCCATTGTAAGTTACAGTTCTTCCCCTGCATTATCTGCACGCCACCTCCTGTGTGTGCATTGTGATCTGAGATGGTGAAGGGGAAGCCACTGCTTCTTAGGCAGAACTGGGAGTTTTACACAGTTCTGGCTCTTCCCATCAACTTTGCAATGGGGGACAGGAGGTAAAGACCTCACTCAGAATTCATATATTATGGTTATTGAGCCATGAGGAAGGCAAACATAGAGGAGGCAGAAAAATTTCTCCAGTTGCTTTTCTGGCAATGTGTAACTAGTTCTTTTGCCAACATATTATACAAAATTAACTTCTACTGTGACTTTTTAATGTCTTCCTTGAAAGAGAGAAGGCAGCCCAGAATGGTATAGAAAGCTTTTAAGTAGTTCAGCAGTGTTACAACACGACTGTCTCTCAAAGTTTTATCCTGCATAGTCAGGACTGACTTCCCCTTTAAATCTGATAGAAAATTCAGTATTAAATTATATATCTTATATTAAATATATATTATGATTAAGTTATATTTTACTTAAAAATATCTATTTTTCTGGAACAATTGGTTAGTTTTATCAAATAATCAAAACTTGTTATTGGTTCAGAGTTTTACTTCGTTTTTCAAGAGCACCTATCTTCTTTTGATCTGAAAATTCTACCAATTTTCTAGCCAACTGTACTACTATATTAAAGTATTTTAATAGCAGTAGTATCTGGAAACTGAAAATTACTAATAACTTTTTTTCTCATAATGAAAGCAATGTTTCTTTAATCTTGTGTGAGCTTTTTTTAAGCTGACTCCTTAATTTGGAGAAGGAAAAGAAAACAGTCCTAAGATTTTTAAAAGTCTTGGATTAGCAAAAAGTTGTAGGAGGCTGTAGTTTTTGAATTTCTGTTTTATGGGAATTACTTTTTTCTTGTATCTCCTTTTTTTTTTAATTGGGGAGCGTAGTAAGTGATAAAAAATGTGGTATATACAGAACATTAATAAAATGCAGATTTTCAAATGTATATGAGAAAGCCTGAGTTCTGTGGCAATGCTAGTCCAATTTGAGGCTGTAGTAGGTGTTTTTGAGTGATATGAGTGAAACAGCATGAGCTGTCCTGTCTGCCAACTTACCTGCCCTATTCCTTTGCTCCAACACACCTCACTGCACCATTACCTTCTCACAGACCACAGAGGCTGCAAACATGCCAAAAAGAAGTGAGTTCAAGAGAAGGTGTGTGCTTGCATATGTAGAGCTTTCACCAGGAAAAATAGAAGATGCATGCACAGACCATGAAAGTGCTGCTTAACCCTGTAAGGGCTGCTTTGGTAGAGTATTTGTTTAGTTGTGGCTTTTTGGTGCCCTTTTGTCTTTTATTTCTAGGTAAAAGACATACTGTGAAATTAATTAATTCACCTGGAAGACAAAGACATGAACAACAGATCTCAGCTACCTCTACATGACCAGTTGGTTAACTCTGTCAGTGACAATATTAAAACAATGAGAATGTGAACTGGGCCTCCTGCCAGCCTGCAGAGTGGCAGATGATCTCTTACAGGTTGTTTTTCAATAATAAGAAAGGGCCTTTGGCCTAACAGCTTCACATAGAACTTACTAATACAGAGCACTTTGCTGCTGCTCTTCTCCCTCTATTTAAATGTGTGTAAGGCAGTTGTCTTGGCAGTAGCTAAGCACCATTTGGTCTGACTATCAAATTTTGCATGGCAGAAGAAGTGTAGTTAAGCTTTTCCCTTTTTACTGGACACCTGAAATAGAAAAAATAATCTAGTGCTTTAATGTATAACAAGACCTAGAAAGCCACATGGATAGAAGAACAGAAGAAGCTCAAAATGAAAGTATTTCCTTCATGTAGAAAACAATATCCTCAAAGGAAACTCTCCAAACTTAATTAGCAACCTGTTGATTCTAGAATTCTGCCTCTCCTAAGTGTTGCAGCATTTAGCATTCATTTGACTTACTCTGCTTTGCACTAAAAGCCAAACAACTTCAGTGAGATGAAAAGTAGGAGTTTTGACTTCACAACTACCAGCTGATTATTCATTAAGAGTTTAAACCCCTTATGAATAGGTACTTTATTGTGCTCCTACAGAAGCATTATGAGATACTGCAGACATGTCAAATGTAGTAACAGAGTGTTTGAGGTTGACTGCTGCATAGGAAATCCTCCCACAAGCAAGACTAGACTATGTATTCACTTCCTTACACACTTCAGCGAGGAACTTGTGGGTTACCCTTTCCACAAGCTTAGGTAATTTGAAGAACTCCATCTCTGTGCTTTCTCTTTTTTTTCAGACCATAGTTTGACGAATTCTTGGTGATTTGCTTGTAGAATAGATATATATAGCAGTACATTTTATCATGAAAGAAAAATATGTACATGTGTATGTTTGTAAATATCTGTTAATATGGGCTTGACATGAATAGTTATCAAAGTGAAGTATTGGGCTGATAATCAAACAGATCCATCCACAACAGGTTTCATTATCCATGTTTCCGTAAAATTCTGGTATTAGTTTTCTTCTTTTGTGAAAATTAAGTTGCTGTAAACTCCAGTGCCCAGAATATGAAGGTAGAAATCAGAAGGAACAGGACTGAGAAAAACAACAAAAAAAAGAATGCTAGACTTTCAGCCACATCACTGGGTTTAACTGCTTGGATTTTGTCAGCCTGTCAGCACCACTGATTTGGTGGTTCTTTCCATGTTTAATCAGGAAAAGACTTCCTGGGAGGATGTAATGCAAAGTTCATCCGTTTCTTCAACTAAACCAATTACAGAGCAAATTTACCATCTTCACTTATGTTGGGCTTTGTCTGCTTGTAAAGGTCTGAGCACAGTATCCATGCTTTGTTGGTCTCCTTTTCCCTCCAAACCTGCACAGCGAGTGTCTGACAGGCTAAAAACTGTTCATCTTTCTTTGGATGTCATGGCTGTCTCTCCTTGGGGGCTTTACACAGATGGTGTTACAGGAAACAATGAAGTCAGAAACAAATGAAGAGATCCAGGCTTTGCAGCACAGCTGCTACAGATCTGCTGGAATGATGGAACTTGCCTTATATGGGATCCAGATGTTGTAGAGAGAAAGGAGCAGAAAGGTAGCACAGCTGTTGGAACTGGGAAATGGTTGCACCCATGGGTGAAAGGATGCTCCCTTCTGGGGATCCCCATGGTTTGTACAGCTGTCAGTGTTGGTGCCTTCCCTCAGCTCTGTCCTCAAAGCAGCAATGGGATGAGATACCCATGAAAAGTAACACATGGGTTTGCATTAGCCTCTGTGCCTTGTGGGTTATACAGAATTTGAAATACTATGGACGAAAAAACCTGTTGCCTTTCAGTTGTGTTTGAGTAACTTGTGTTATGACAGTGTGTGTGCTTCTAGGGATGGCCTTTTTCAGTCTGTGATATCTCTTCTCTTGTTATCTCTGGTAGATTTGGAGTGGTAACTTTTTCATCCCTAAGCTTTCCATGGAGTGCTTGTATAATTCTACCTAATGGTTTTTTAAGCTTACATCTGTTTCCTTGAACCTTTACTTTAAGACATCACTTCAATTCCTACACTTTGGAAGTATTTTCTTTGTCTAGTCAGGTACTAGCCATTCATAGTGAAGCTAAGGTGCTTTACTGTTGCATGGGAAGCTTGTGCAAACTGAAAGCATCCAGTGAGAATATATTCAGAAATTGTATTTATTCTCTATGACTTAAATAAATTCATACAGAGATGGACATGTGAACACTACAATGATGAAAATCCTCATTTTGTATGCAGTTGGAATGTGCTAAATTTATCTGTCTTATTTGTTATACACTTGCACACTCAATTTATAAGGCTACTTTTGAAAGTTTAATCTAAATTATGTAAGTCTAATACAGGTATTGCACCTGATAAAGCATGTTGAGATGTATGAAATTTCTAATCAGAAACTCTCCTCAGAGCCTCGGAGGAGAAGCTAAAACACACTTTTTGGAGAACAACACCCTGTAAGAGGCAAATAATTTAACAACAGTCAGAAAGTGGTTTTGATACACAGTATCTCTAGGTGTTGGGGAGAGAGATTTTACTGTATGCTATTGTCATGATGTGAAGCCAATACACCAGTTGAACTTAATTGAATGTGGATTAGGCTTTCTGGAAGTAATTAATGACTATTTATAAGTCATCATTTCAATAAATGTTAAGCTCCCCTTTTTTTTGCTACAAGATTTCTTTTTATTGCTGTTGATAAAAGATTAAGGAATGATAATTTCCAAATGACTGAGGCAACTTTTCTTGGACCTAAATAAAGAAAACACAGCACTCTGTGATGTCCCAGGTCTATATGTCAATAACTAACTGTTCAGCATCTAGACATCTGTTCTTAGACAAAACCTTTCAGGCAGAAATGAGAGGAAGAAAACTATCTATGTGTTTGGAGATTTTCCTGGATACTTTGTTTTGTTGGTTTTTTGGTTTTTTTTAAACAGAAGTAATATTTTTTATAGTTTGAAGCAACTTATTATCTTGTGCATTGTGAACATTGCATAAAGAAACAAGAAAATAGTAAAGAACTTGTTTTATTGAGAAAATTATATTCACTTCAAACTATTGACAGGCTCGTCCATAAGAATGACCAAAAAAAATGCAGTAAGTGCTTCACACTGTGACATCTGAGCAGTTCCTTTTTTGTCAGTGGCAAGATGTGGTGTTCATGAATGAACAAGATTAATCTCGAGAGCATCTCCATATGTTTATAAATTATATAACATTTATGAGTACATATTACATAATATGTATGAAGTGTGTGTGTATATATATATATATGTATATATGTACGCATAATTTTTGTTGTTGATTTAGCAGCACTGCTAATTATCACAGAAGCAAAACTCTCAAAACTCCATGGAATAAAATACTGACACTTTAAAATATGGTAGAATAATTGAATAATTTTCTTCAGGCAGGAGTGTTTTGTTAGATCACTTTACCTCATTTGTACTGCTTTAGGATTACTCCTTTTTCTACAGGGTGTTGGTATTGTTTGAGGGCTCTGACTGTCTCATTTAGAATACTTTAGACCTGATGTATTATTGCTGTAGACAACAGATATTAAAAAAAAAAAAAAAGAGAGAGAGAGAGAGAGGGAGGGAGAGAGAAAAGGAAACTAGACAAACTGCTAACAACAACAACATCAACAAAACCAGGGCAGCCAGAGCAGTTAGGATTGCATTTTTTAGGTAGAATTTCCCTTTCTTTTCTTTACTCCCTTTAAAGTTTTCTTCTTATAGCTAGGAATTTTTATGTGATTGTTTTCTACCTTCTCTCATTTATTTTTAATAAAAATTAATGTATCTTTAATGGAAACTTATAAGTGCTACTGACTGAAATGAAATTGCAGGTCTCATAGACTGAGTTTTAATTTTAATGTTTGGAATTGGGGGTTTAAAAATTTTATTATTGTTTCTAAGGAATTCCTCATATTTGTTCATGGTTCCTGGTCATAAATGATCTGATCTCAGCTGTCCCTTCTTTGATGAGGGTGTCATAACAGATGTCTCCAACCATTAGAGTTTTCTGTGTGTGCAGCAACAGGAAAAAACACATCTGGGCACAGCTTAAGGGCTGTGCAGCCAAACCTGAGATTTCTTGCAAAGGCTGAGGAAGCTCATTTAGCAGTTTGTTGTGCAGACGTGGCAGTCTGAGGTGGCAGAGTCAGCCCTGTGACCATATTTACCCCTGAAGTAATTTCAAAGACTTCAGCCATGGTGATGCTCAATCAGCTTTGCTAGTTGTGTTTATTCATAATAGACTTCCTGATAGCATGTTCATAAAAATTGGGTGTGCATAACAAAATTGGCATTGGATTAGACCCTTTTGTTGTTTGGAGAGCCAGAGGATTCTGTTTTCTTCTTGTTTGCACTTCCTAATCTTTCAGTTGAGGCCAAATATCGGAAGTATGATGCTTAAGAAGGCAAGAAATTAGAAAGCAAGTTCATATATTTTCATTTATTTTCACAGAACAGAAGCCAGATTAATTCCCTCTTCTTCCTTTTGCTTGTGGTTCTTGTCCTAAAATCTGTTTGGCATCTGGAGCAGTAGACCTCTACTAGTTCTGATACATTTCCTGTACATTTACTCTGTCTTTTTGGGGAATTAGGATTTTGCTAAATACTGCGGAGTTTCTTACTCTACAGAAATTCAGTCATACATTTAAATTCTAAAATGGGACTTGAAATGAGAGATGTGAATGCAAAATGACCCAGAGTATCAGCCCAGAGGCTCTTCATAACTTTGCACTGTGAGGGACAGAGCTGAGGGACAGAAAGGCTTTTGAAATATAAGGTGGCATAAGATCCCATAGCATGGCTATAAAAAATCACTAGTGGGAGAAGACATGAAAGGAATTCTTTCATATAAAATGTTTTCTTTTTAAATGCCTGTATTATTTAACATTCTGTATCTGGATGATAAAGAAGAGAAGCAGTTCTGCTGTGTCTATTCATGCTATTCAAGGGTTCCTTTTATGGATAATAGATCTCAGATTTGTATTGTCTTAACAGACATTTAATTTAATTGAACTACACACTGTAGCTGGTTACATGTATAGAGCCTTTAAGAAAATAAAGTAAAAATAAAGTGATATAGATGACAGAATAAGCAGTGGGTTTTTTCTTCTTTATAGAGGATAAGCTTTCAATATATATGTGAAGGAAGTTTTTTTATTTCAGTTTTATAACTTTTAGGGGAAAGGAGGACTGCATTTATAGGGCAAAACGGGTGTTGAATCTGTTTGGATTACTCTGTAAAGTCTTAAAAGAAGCAAACGTTTAAAAAACTCTCAGTAGCAGTTTCAGTAGTATTGCCTTAAAGAGCTAGGTCTCTGTTTTTGGAAGTCTAGAATAGAAAGGCAGGGCCTGAACTTTAAGTGCATATTGCATGCAGGACGCAGCTAGAACCAGCACCCTTAAGAGTATTGCCTAGCTTACAAAAAACACAGTTGTCCTGTGCATCAGCATGCAGTTTGGTTTGAGCTTGATTGAGCTTGTCATTTGGTTCAGTGGAAGTGGACTCTTTAGAAGGACTGGCGGACGAGTTTACACTGTGGTCACTCCTACAGGCACACCTGAGTTCAGCTGTTGAAATGGATGCTGCTGGCAGATTTGCAGCACTGAGTGCAGTGCAGGCCACTGCATGAATGTTTGCACAGCTGGTGGAGTGGAGGGGTTGCAGTCTGCTGAGTTTCGTGCTACCACTGCCACTGGTATGTAAATGTTTTAAGGGATGAGGATGCACAAACGCTGTCTGAAACTGTTCTTGGTCTCCTTTGGAGGTGCTGAAACTGCATTAAAACAAATTGCAAAGATCCTCAATGTGGCACTGAATGAGCAAGTTTCAGAGCTGGTCAGACATAGAGCTATGTCTGTGGGACAAGCTATACATAAAGTTACGTGTTCTGACGATCACTCTGAGAGGTGGAACCTGTTAGCTGGAGGTAATGGTGGTAAACAGAGTAATGTGGCTTCTGAGAACTGAGATAGAGCCTAATCTCAAGGAATATGTTTACTGTGGACCTGACTGGTTATCTTGTGTCCTAGGACAGACTGAAGTGTAATTTTATGTAGAACAGCCTCAAACTACGTGAGTGCTCCTGACAATGATGCCATTATAACATTTTGAAGGCACCTATTTATTTTGTAGTGTTAACACCTGTCAAACAGAATTTACATCCTAATGCGACCTAGAAGATTTACATTTTACAGTGAAACTTATCGAAAATGCTACCATTTTCTCGTGATATTCAACGTGACTCTAAAAGATAAAAAAAATAGTATTTTGAAATCTCTTTTGACAGGAATTTACTGGTCTTATGATGCCCACACCCATCATGGGAGCAAGTAATTCAGTTTTTCATTATCAATGTGGCTTCCACAGGTGAGTGCCAAAACAAACATTTATAGAGTTGTATTGCTGAATGGAGAGATTACATCTGTAGGATTGTAACCACTCCCAAGTTTGGCGGTAGAAATAATTACTAGTGTCCCACATATGCACATCCTATTCTTTGGGGGGGTTTGGTTTGTGTTTTAAAGCTTTGTAGGGCCTGAGGACAGCAGAACCCCTTGTCGTAGGAGAATTGCCCTGACATGGCTGCCATTTAGGTAAAGTGTATCCTCTTTCTTAACCTGTATTCTTAACAAAATCTGAGATCTCTATCCACTGATTTTTATTCTGAAAAAATCTTTTTGGACATCTTGTTGTTGTTATACAACATTATATTGGATTCTCAACGGCAGTATGGAAGAAACGCAAAAAATACATTTACTGTGGAGTCCATTCCAAAGGTACATGTTTAATGAAGGTCTGGTGCATAAACATCAGACAGCTTGTTTTCAGGACCTGTTTCAAACAGTGGCCCAGGACTGAAACAAAAGCATGTGTTGCTCTAAGACTATAATCAATAAACTGTTTCAATAGCAGTTAACATCAATCTCAAATATGAGTATGTTGGACACACTTAGGTAAGAATTTTATAAGCCAGAAAATATTTTGTTTTACCTCTGTTTCATAGTACCTATGATAATTTATTAGCTGGACTTCACAGATCATTGGAATATGATAAATAGAAATGCAGTATAATTGTGGGGAACATACCCTTTCCTTTTAGAGTAATTTTTATTTGTAAAACTTGGAAAAATGGGGGCATTGGGTGGCTTGTTCCTTAAACAATGTATCACACCTTTAGAAGCCAAAGTATCCTTGATAAAGATGCTCATGTTTTTCCCAGTTGCAGTAAATCTGTGAGACCCTTTAGAAAACACTGCAGTCTGACAGCATTAGATGCATTTGTCACTGATGACCACCATTAATTTAAATATTGATTAAATGAGCCCTTGCCAAATCTCATATTTCTCTTAAATAAGCAGAATTAAAGTATTTGATTTTCTTTTTTTCTTTTTAGAAGTAGTGTAGCTTTGCTTTCCATTCTTACTTTAGTTAGTGTTCAGGAGTAATTAGAGAAACAGATTCATCATGAGCATTGTTTAACTTGTGTGACCTACTTCTGTGTTCATATATGTATACACGTCTGGAAAAAAGAAACCCCTGGATTTCATTCAAATAAATTTTAAAGAAAAGTGTCTTTGAAAGACCGTATCAATTGGTTTCAAAAGAAAGTCTGTACAATGTATCAAATTATCTCAAAAAAGGAGCCAGAGGTATTACATGAAAGCCTGAAAGCCAGCACTAATATACATTGTGCACTTGAGATTATCTCAGTGATTTCTCATGGTTCCTGTGACACCTGTTTGCAATAACCTGATTTTTCTGTCTTACCTTACTTTCTTGCATTTTTAACCCACTAGCTAACTAATTAACTAATTAACTAACTAATTTAACCCACTAATGTCTTATAATGCTTTCTTCATTCATGATAGAGATCCTCTTTTTGTTGAAATGGCTAAATACTCAGGAATGCCTCAGTCTGGGTGTCTTGTCCTTATTTTACAATCCCACTGTAAATTTTCAATCACTTATATATTTACTCAGTTTTATCTTGAAAATGTCCCAAGGTGTTGTTTAATTTGAGATCCAAAAGAAAAGTAAACATGGCTTTCTACTATCAATAGCACTTAAGGTATGATGAGTTACCAATTAGAGAAAAGGAAATAAAATAATTAATTCACAATTTATTGTAATGTATTAACAATGTTATGTGATAAGCAGATGCTGGGTGTGAGTGATATTAGGAGTTGCAATAAGTATCTGATGCTTGATACTGAATTTTGAATATTTATTTCTTCACATATTCAAGACTTAGAACTTCCTATATAAAGCAGAAGGTGAAAAAAAGTTAGTTTTGTAGCTGTGGAGACCTACAGACTTGAGCAAAGCTACTTTGGTTGCTCTTACTGTGTTTCTAGGCATTCCTGCAGCTTGGAGAGTAAGTGATGGAAGTGGAGAAAAAGTGGTGCAAGGGACTTATTGTCTGCAATTATTCTTATTAAGAGTGATCCTAGCTGCTCAAGGGGGCACCAGTCAATTTCCAGTTGTAAGCCCACTGTAATGGTGGGCTGAGCTAAACCTGACTGGGACCCAGTATGGAGTAAATTGGTAGGGAAACAATTCAACATGTGCAGAGTGCACACTACTTCACTCTGTAATAGGTTCCTGTGGAAACTCTGAAAGGCATTCCCTCACTAGGGAGACACAAGAGGCTTCTCTCACAGCAAATGCCAGTGTACCCCTGTTCTGTTTCCCTTGGTTGGCCCCATGCCCACTCCCTGTCCCTCAGTCTTTTGGTCACTCCCACCCTGTGTCCCTGTTGGCTCCCATGCCCCAACCCCACCTTTGTGCCACTCCCATGTCCCTGGTAATTGGTCTCTGATGTTCCCCTGCCCTGAACACCCACGTACTTTAACCTGGACCCTCACCAGGAGGTCTGTCTTTGCCTTTCCCTCTGACCCTGGACTATCCATGTGGTGGCTGGAATAAACATCTCTGTGGAACCCATACAAAGGCCCTTCCTGCTTCTTCACCTGCTACCATCTCAACAGCTATCCAGGGCACAACAAGTTCCCACACAGACAAGCTGTTACTCACACCTCCAAAGAGCACATGCAGCCAAGTCTTCACCAGTGACTTCAGCTGGTGACAGCCTCCATGGTATGTGCTCTTAACAGTGTGGTTCTGCTCTTGCACTGCTCTGTATGGAGGAATGGAACTGCTTCGTTTACTAGTTTCTCTGTTCTTTGTAGCCAGCACTTTCAGATGGTTGGCTAATAAAAAAGTCTTTCTTCTGGAAATGCTGAACTATCAGACACAATTAGAGGTAATAAACCAAGTGGAATACTTTAAATACATATTCAGCAGTTATTCAACTAACTGGTGTCCCCACTCTCATTTCATCTCTTACCTTCTGTAGAATATGACAATTAGAAGGAAAACCAGATCCTCTATTGTACCGTATTTAAGTCTTCACTTTTGCATTCTGAAGACTGAGTGATACAAATACCTATCAGTGTTATATATATGTACACATAACATATATATATGTTATATATATGGCACAGACATGCTTTCTGATTTCTGAAAGTATAGCGTAGTTCTTGCCTTTCCCTAGATTTCTGCTATTTTCCTTCAATGATGCAGATTTTTTTTCTTATGGGTAACAAATACAATTCAAAGTCTTCTAAATTCTACTAAAGACCATAATCACTCTTTCATTTATGGGACCTAGGAGACAAGTCTTGTTTAGTCATGATCATTTTAATTTATGAAGTTCATGCTTAGAATCTTCTGGAAAAATATTTATCTGTACATCTGTTGATGTGTTTGACTTCTATAATAATTAACATTTTGCATTTGATAACTGGGTATCAGTTTGGGCATTTCCTGCTTTCTCTAGAGGCAAGCTTATCTGAGATTTAAGGTTATTGTTAATACCAGATCCCATAGGAAATGTTCTTAAGGATATTAGCAAGAATGTCTTAAGGATTTCAGGATTGGAGAAGCAGATCAAGTCCTCCATTTTCACCCTGTAATAAAATACTTACTTTATTATGTAATGAAAATACTTATTCATAGAGTCTTTTGAGCTGTCAATGCAGCTCAAAGGAATATTCTCATTAAAACTACAAAATTATTTTCTATGTATTTAAAGTGATGTAGCTACCCTTTTGAAGTGACTTTAAACTACTTGAATGAGGTGCATGATTTTCTTTCCACCCTTGAAACAGAAATGAATTTTCTTACTGATACAAATTATGCAAGAAAAGAGTTACTATTGATGCTGGCTCAATCCTTCCTTATTTTTTTATCTCTGAAAGATCTGTTTCAGTTTTCTGGTTATGTCGCTCAGCTCAGCTGTGAATACTTCCAGCTGAAAGCTTTGTCTTGAGGAACTTGAATACAGCAGCTTTTATTTGCTGTCATGTTCAATGAAATTCAACAGATTTCTAAATTAAGATCAGGCCCACAGTTTATTCCAAATATTTTTCTTATGATCTGGTGTTTTTGGATCTTGGCGGAAACGCATACATTTTAACCACCAGTTGAAAAGAATAATATACTCCACAGAGCTGCAGTCCTCATCACCATGTCTGGGTTATTAACAGCTTATTATGTATACTTGGGGAAAGCTTTCATTGCATAGTCAATGAAGTAGTTTCCAGAGGTAAAAGATACTGTTTTTTGGATGGATATTGAACACATTCAATCCTTAGCTATTTTTGCAGAACAAAAGAAGGCATAGGACAAACAGGAGACAATTAATATTTTACAAGGTCAAACTGAAGGAAATTAAAATAAAAGAAATACCTTACATAAATCCATCTAGATATGCAGTATCTCTTAGAAACATTTTTGTTTATTTAATGAATCCAAGGATGTCAAACAAGTCAACGTTATCCCAGTCTGAACTGAGATCAGTGATTCCTGTGTTATTCCTTTTACTTGTGGCTAGAATTTGCCCTGAATGTCAATGAATGTTTAGAATTTTACAGAGTCAGTCCCACATCATAAGTATGTCCTGTAAAAATGACACAAGCCCTACACTGTAAACAGACATTAATGGATCAATAGTAAGGCTGTCTTTGCTGTTCGCTGTATCTTTTAATAATATTTTTTTCTCAGCAGTAAATGCCTTTATGCAGCATCTAATAAAAGGGTTTGGAAGTCATTTTCCAAATACAGTAGACAGAGATTTTCAAAGCTGTCCAGATACATGCTGGAAAAAATGAAATCATCCAGTGTGGTCTTTTTCATTAAAGGTAGATTGTCTAAATCACCGAGATTGCCCTGAAAGTCGTATTAAATTTGCTTAATTTTTAGCTTTTAAAAAATGTAGTTCTTATTTTAGTTGGATGTAGGTTTACTTCTATCTACAAAAAAATTCTTTAGCACCTCTCTGAACATGGAAAATGACCTTACAGTAACTGCAAATTAATGTTGTGAAAACTCCCTTTAATTCCATATTGTAACTCCCTTTCATGCAAAAAGCAGGAATGGATTTATAGAGGTCTTGGTGATTATACCTGAGAGGTCTTTTATAGAAAGACCCTTTTCCAAGTCTTTTAGGCACTTAAGCTTCAAAGGAAACACAATAGGGAGCAACAGGTTGTCAATGCTTTTACATTTTTTCTAAAAACAATACTTGCTACCAGATATTACCTAATAATTAATCTATACTTCAGGTGTTTTTGACCATTAGCATGGAGTTCTAACATGTTTTTTCCTCAGAAAGCCTAGACCAGATATATGGGCCTTACAATCTTCTGAAGGAAGAGCTTCATCTGAGAAATGTTCACTTTTTGAGGAAAAATCCAGTGGTTTTTTTTTTTTTTTTCCAAAACAGTCTCTTAATCCAGTGCTATCCTTGGAAAAAAAAATATGGAAAGTCACCTATCATGTGTGAACGCTGTCTGAAATTGCAAGGGTTTTTGCAGCATCAGAAGTGCCTTTTTTCTGTACAGAAGGTGCATTCCAAAGGCTTGCTTTTAGGAACATCTGACTGAAAGCATGTGTAAGAGACAAAGTAATACGATTTAGTTTACCAGATTACTAACATTTATTATTCCTTTGCCATCCCAGAACACAGCATTGTTTTGCTCTAAATGGCTTAGAGAACAAAACTAGTATTTTACCATGTGTTTTTCAGAAAGCTCTTGAGTGGCCAAGTATTTTAAAAACATTTCTTATTCCAGCTATCTGATAAAAAGCAGTTGTACTGATGTGGAGCTGCTGAGGTTGATTAGTGAGTGACAAACTTCCATCAAAGTACATCAGTGAAGACATTGCTGACCAGGAGACTCTCCATCCTAAATAGGTGCACTTCTTTTTTGGTTACTCCTAATGCTGCTCACAGGCTACATCTGAATTATCTTTGTGAAGCCAAGTTCAAATCTATGATTAAACTGGAGTTTGTATTGTTTGTTGCACAAATGTCACACTATCTTGAATATTTTTGAAAAGTTTAGCTTGTTTATACGACTGTATAAGGCTCTGCTTTGTTTTTTCATACTCTTACCAACAGGCCCTGGATTAAGTTATTTCTTGCAAATAATCAAGCATTTCTTATCTTTAGCCGTGGAGGAAGCAAGGCTTCTGCTGTAGTTGGCTCTCTCCTTTTCCAGTACACTTGGTCAAGATGTTTCTGATGGAAGTCCCAACTGGTTTTAACTGTATGCCTGCAAGGCAAAAGTCTACTCCTCCCGCTTTTCTTTCTTTTTTTGTTTTATTCATTTCCCTCTCACATGGCTCCTTGTGCTAGCTAGACAATAATCTTGGTATGGATACTTCTCCTTTCACCCTGCAGCAGAAGAAAAACGCTTTAGAGGCAGTGATGTACTCAAGGCAGATTTTTCTTGCTATTAATACTTTAAGATCCTGCCTTTGGCAGAAATTTGGAAAGTACCACGTTCTTGGTGGGGCTGTAGGAGACAAGGTGGGGTTTCTTCAGCTGCAGAGTGATTGACACACATGCTGGAACAGCAATTACCACAGTGAGTTACCCGAGGGTTGAGCACCTGGACTAATAAACAAAAAGTGTTCTAAACAGTCTTCTGCATATAGATACAGGCTAGAGTGGTCTATTTATCTGTTTTTAAAACCTATGCTGTAGTGAACACACATTGCTCAAGTTTAGTTTTAAGCCTGCTTTGAGCTGCTAATCATTGTGGCTTTCATTGCAGATATCTGTTTTGATTTCTACATTTTTCATTAAATTATTATTATTAATTCATGTAGCTGCCACTTACTTCTAATATCTGCCCATTCTGTAAGATTAAATTTATCGAGGTGCAAGAAAGGCATCTGCAGGGTGTTTTTAAAAGTGAAGAGTAACAAGGTGTCCCTGTTTCAACTGACTTAACATTTATTGCATTGATGCTATGTATGCTGTTGTTATGCACATGACTGTTATAAGAAAAATCCCCTTAAGACTAGAGGTGATTGTAGACCATGTGGAGTTAATAATATATATTTTAATTTCCACCGATTTCCTGATTTCTGCTATAGGGAGCATAAGAAATGACCCAACCTGTCTGACATTTCACTGGTAAAGCCTGACAAATGAGTTCAAGTGGCACATTTGTGCATCCACCACAAAACACCAAGAAAAGCTTGCATTAGATATTCCTAGGTCTGTTGTGCAGACACTGTATAACCAATTGTGCAGCCTCGGGCTTAATGAAGGAATGGTGAAGGTGAAGCTGAGGTCTAGAGTAGTACACTTACAGTAGTACAATTACTAACATCAAAGAAGTTGAATAAAAGTGTTTTTCAAATGACCTGAAGTGTCTATTTGCTGACCTAATAAATCAGGGCATAACTTAGCTCAAGTAAAATACTGCATTAACAAAGAAAGAACTTTTGCTATTTTACTTACTGAAGTTTAAAAACAGCTGAGCAACTTTTAAAAATGTTTGTGTTCTCTTATGTTATTTTTGTAAAAATAATTATGTATTTAGACTGGGTTTTGCGTTTCTGTATGAAGGTGTGAAGTTACGCTTTTTGGAATATGTGGCATACTGCAGCATTGTTTTCCTTTGTGAGTACTAAAAAGTTGGTTGCAAACTTAGAGGTAAAAATTGTTTAAAATGCAGCACATTAATATTTGTGAAGTTTTTATTTTCTTTTTTTTCCTCCAGAAAAGGAGTCAACTGCCAGATTGACAATTTTTGTACTGCTTGTGTTGTTCAATGTACAAAAACTGATTTCTGGGTAAATTTTTCATTCTTTAGGTGTTAGTTAGTTTCTCCTGAACTGTTTGAAGTTTGTTTATTTGAAGTTTCATTTAAAACCAAGGTTTTTTTTTTCCTCTTTTTTTAAGCAGACTTTGACCATGGAAAGACTTCTGCATCAAGGTATTAGCTTGATACATGTGATCACTACAGTTGATACCAAAAATGCTCAATGTAGAGATTTAATTCTTCTTAGAAAAAGGATTACGGGAATCCATTGTGAGTTTAAATGTACAAATGGGTACATTTTCAAATATATATAAGTGAATATAAGAAATATAAGTGAAATATAAGTGAAATATAAGTGCAAGAGTAATTTCCAAAGCCAGCAGTAAAATGGTAAAATACCCTGCTGGTATATAAACTAAGTCACCATCCATGACATGAAAGCAAATGGCTGAATAAGCATGAAGCACATATCACAGCAATTTATTTGCACAAGTGAGATGTTTATGTCCACTATGTATAGATATATTCATATATATTCAGTATATATTATCCTGAATTTAGTAGGGTTTGTCAGAAGTGGACAACAGCAGTAAACAACACCTATTGTCATTTTTAACCAGCAAACGGTGGTGTATCTCTGAAGAAAGTTATCTGGGGACCCTTGTGTTAGAAGAAAGATTACAAAGTTACTACAATTAGACTAGATCACAAAAGATAATATCCTACCTAAAAAGTGAATATTTTCTAGTGTGCATTTTAAAGTAAGTGAGGGTGTTAAATGCGTGAATATTTAATTATCCTGAAAGTACGTACAAATCTGGTGTTTTCTGAATAGCATCCTGGGCTTTGATTTAAGTGTGATTTAAGCAGTAAAAGGGATAGATCTTGCATCTTACAGTTAGCAGGGATGAGGAAGGCTAGGAAGTTGCTATCGTCCTTTAAAAAAATATCCGTGACCAAGGGTATTTGATATCTGCTCAAACAATATCAGTTTTCATATGAACCTTGTTATTTTTGCAAGTCTCAGCTGTTCAGCTGACGTGTTCAAAGTTTATAAGGACTCATTGGCAGTAACCTTGAATGTTAAATGAGGATAAAATGAGAGTGGATTGGTCTTATTGCTGTGTTTTAGAAAAGAACTACCACAAAAGGCATGGAAGGGTAGATAAATAAATGGATAGTTAGAAATTAATTCAAAGGTGTGTTTTCCCATATCACAGAAAATTTGAAAGAGATATTAAACTATATATAAAATTTTGCTCAAGTAAAAACCAGTTTGTCCTAAAATGGCTATACTCTTGGAATGTTTGCCACCACTGCCCTGAATATTTCCATTTCCAGACACACTCACATAAAGACAACAGTAATGCCCACATGCAAATACATATGATATCAATATTCATATTTTAGAATTGCACAGAATGGCCTTCAGTCCTCCATTAAGAAGAAAAAAAAAAAAAGTCACTGAAATGTTGCCCTTACCTTTTAGTGACTCTTGTTGGACTGTCTTCCAATCTGATGGCACTATTACGCTGGTTGCTCCTAAAATTTGCAATATACTTATTCTTTGGCTTTATTTCCCTTTCATGCTTGCATTTTGGCTGACCAGACGAATATGAACCGCTGGTAGAATTGTTCAGGTAGGTTTGAGATTGAGAAGAATGAGTCCACCTTTCCACAACTGAGAACTTTTGAGCCATGGTCTTTGGAGACACGTAACTATTAGTCAACAAATAGTCCTTTCACTGGTGATTGATGTACTGTGATCCTTCTCACTAATCCTTTCTGTGATTCTTCTAATTAATTGATGAGGGAGATTACTAGGAGTGTTTATGGACCAAGGGAAAACCCACCCTTAAGGCAATATGTGTCTGCTGTTTTCTCTTACCCTTTCTTTTTTCCTCTCTTTCATATAATTACTATGTAGGAAGAAAATATTGACTCATATCCTGGGTTTGCCAGGTACACCTCACTGCTGTGTTTTTTAACACCTCCACCTAAGTGCAATCTTAAGAATGACAAATTCTGAACCTATTGTCTCAGAAAGCAGAGAAGTTTTCATGTCAGTGTTCTGCTGGGTCCAGTTGAGGCACAATCAAACAAGAACGAGGCCAATGACTTTGGAATTACTTGTGATCCTTTCTTCCTGATCCAAGGTCTTTGTCTGTAATCTTGTTGTCATTCAAATAATATTTGCCACATAGCTGCCTTTTTGTAAAACTGCTACTCAACACAGAGAGCACATCAGCTTTATGTATCATTAATGATACTTCATATAACACAACATTTGGGTGGTGTGGATTGACCATCCTTGATCTTGACTGCAGCCTTTCATACAAAACAAAAGCTTCAAAGTTTTCAAAACTAATTTCAACCAGCAGAATTGCTTTATACGACATCAGCACTTCGCCACATGTGACTGCATCATTTTTCATGTGACAGAAGAAACCCCAAAGACAAATTTATCTCTTTGCAAAACCATTGTTTCTTACATGAAACAGTGGTACATGTTTTTCTCAGAGAGAAGCTTCAGCTTACAAGATGCACAATTTTTCACAGTACATATAATGAGCCTACTTCCATGGTCTTTGAACTCGGTACACATATTACACATGTGAACACTTCACATCCTGTGAAGGTTTCATGCAATTTCCTATACTTCTATCTCCTCTCTAAAGTTTCTCATTTTGCAAGCCATAAATGGAATATTTTTGGAAAGAAATTAGCAGAAGATTTAATTTTTAAAAATAATATCTTGGAAATAATAGCTGGGCAGGGAGAACAAGTAATTTTTAATACTAAGTTTCTCTTAAGAAGTAGTTTCTTATGTGTTGTATCTCTGTGAAGTGGGCCTATTCTCCTTAAAGCTGAAGAGCATTTTCTGCTTAAGAAAAGCCCTTTCTCCTTTGAAGGACTCTGAGATTTTCTGTTTTGCTTCACTTGATTGCAAGCTAGTTTGCATATTCCAAATTCAGATTAACATGAACTAGGTGCTCCCAGCAGCTAGTCTGTATTCCCAAAACCGACACAACAGGAACAAACTTACTTAGAGTAGAATTTACTACAATTTTCACCTTTGCCCGTGAGAATAGTGCAGGCAGTGGCTCCAACAGTATGATATTCAACTTGTTTGTGGCACTAAGAATCCCTTCAGAGAGATGCTGAACTATTCCTCCTTTTGAATTGATTTTACAAATTAATACAAATATATTATTAAATATAGGCATATACAAAAATATAAAGCTGTCATCTCACATAAGGGACACAGTGAGACTTCTGATTGGAAATATTTTTGCTGTATTGTTTACACCTTTACAAATTCAGCTATACATGTGACCTTGCAAGCAGAGGTAGAAGGATGGATTTGTTCTTGTTGCTTCATGGAAAATCCATAGTCACCTCAAAAGCAAATATTTTCAACCCTAGCAACGTGTGGTGAAATTTTGGCATTTTAACTCTTTCAGAGTAGGTAGGAAAGAAGTCAAGCAAAACCTGAGATACCAGAAATTTTTCTGAAAAAAATCAGAGTTCTAAATGGTACATCCAGTAATGGGGAACTGACTGATAAATTACTTTGCATCCTCAGTAGGTCTGACATTTCTGGTACACTGGTGTTCTCAGAGCCAGAATCAAAACTATGACCATATAATGAGTCAGTCATCCAAATTACTTGTCCTTTTTGCAGTGCGATAATCTGCATGGCTCTGATTCTGACAATCTTGACACTTTTTCTTACTTGGGATTCAAACTGTATCTGGGAAGAGAGGCCTGGCAATCAACTGAGGCATGCAAGAAATAGAAACACACTGAATTTTCTGGGAAAGCTGAGTTGGAATCAGTCTGAATCAGAGCTGCTCTACATCAAAGGGTACAAAAGGAAAAATAATGCTGCCAAAGGAAGTGATGCAAGGCCAGAAGGGCTTGGACTCACTTTGCATACTGAACATTTGTCTTTTCCCTTCAAAGTAATGAATCAGCATTAATTTCCCACACCTTTACATCTCACTGAGTTCCTGGGCAAAGCACTATCTCCCTTGATTTAGGGTTGTGCAATATGTGCACTGATACAGGTGGTTATGCTCCTAATGTCAGTGCCCTTAAGTGTTTCCTTTAAGCCCCTGTTAGGTTCAAGTGGAAGCCTATCTCTTTTTACAAGTATTAATCATCCCTTAGTCAGAAGTCCCGGTGTGGGTGCAGGTGAGCTGTGCTCAGGAGGCATCGCCCTCAGCAAAGGTGTTGCCTCACAAATGTGTGCCAGTTGTGCCACTGCTAGGCCTGAAAGGAGCAGTTAAAGATAAGGCTTAATATATAGCCCTGCCTGGATTAAAGACTCTTAGGCTTAATGTAGGATTGAAATTAGGAAATGAGACATTCAATGAGGGATGATGTCTCTCACCAGCTAGGGTGGAAATGCAGTTGTGCTACCTGTACAACATGCAATTGGGGTCTGTCTCCTCCTGTGGAAGAACTGCTTGTCTTTTGGTTTTGGTATCTTTGTGAACATAGTTTCTGCTCTCAAGATAGTGCATCACATGATGGTGACTTGCAGACTAGTTTTCATTCGAGGATGGCTGTGTGAAGAATATTTGTACATAGATGTGGCTCCTTGTAAGAAACTCTTCATCAGGTATCTGGACTGCCTGCTGGAAGAGACTCTCTGTCCCCATTCACTGTGTATTAGTGAGCCAATTGCATTTTAACTTTCAACAAAGCACTAGTAATTGTCAGCCAGCTTGCATATTTTACTGGGGTATTTATGCTCTCTTTCACTCTATAAATATTTTTTTCTCACTTTGAAAGGAATTTATTTATTTTTATTTATTATTATAGCACTAATATTACATTTGAATTGTGTTCTCTTTGGCCTCAGTAATAAATAGACAATTTGGAATAATGTTCTTTCTGCAGCAATATTCCAGTCCTAGCAAAATCATGGTCCTGAAAGGTTATTTTTAATGCAGCATGTGAGATCTGGGTGATCAAGACCATCAGACACAAAATACATTCTCAGCAAGATCAGTGCTCAACTATAAATGATCCTCAGAGCTTGACATTACCATGGCTACTCATGATGTGGTAAGAACTGAATCTGACAAGTTTGGCTGTAGCTCATGTCCATTCAAAGTGTGAAGATATTTGGGAATTCCCTTCCAAAATATACATTGGCTACAGAAAAAACAGACAGTGGTGTGAAAAGTGAGCAGCAGAAATCAGGAATCATGTTTTGCTCTTTGTACTTCAAGTCTGAGTCGTTAAGGACTGAGCTCTAGCCCTGAAAAACATAAGTGGTTTTTTTTATTATTTTTCTGTTCTTGAATACCTGTTATGAAAACTGCAGGGACACAGTATTTCTGAGGCCTCTATCCCATTTAGGTTTCTTTGTGCATTGATTCAAATGCAGTTTTTCAGGGAAGTCAGACACACTCAGCCCTTTGCCTTGAATCCAGTGTACAATTCCCTTGTGATTTTCTCAGTGCTCTGCTTTTAGTCTCCCTTTGCATTCATCCCTCCCTCTTAGAAAATGAGAGGGATGAGATTTTGTACATAATGAAGGATCAAGTGGTCTTCATCCATGTTCATAAACCCTATTTGAGATATTTTACTTGAAAATAAAAGGAAATATTTGTAAATTTTTGTCCTGCAGCATTCTCAAGAGTCTACATTACAACTGCACATTAGTGTGAGATTTCACAATATGGTTTCTGGGTGAAAAAATCTAGTTAAAAGCTTTTCATCAGACCACTACCCTCAGTAACTTGTGGGGCGTGTGCTCTGTACCAGTGAGTGAAATGAACTGGGCTATGAACAGTCGCCTAAAATATAGAACAGCACCCTTGGCAGCTCAATCATTAACGTGTTCTTGCTGACTGACTTGCCCTGCATCACAGGCAAGTATTTCTTGGTGGTGAAGTGTGTTTTCTAAGCCATAAGAGATCTCCGTTACTAATTTTGTTTTTCTTCCTCTCTTTCAATCTTTGTGTTGTATGATTTTTTTAGTCATTTTAATTTCAGAGAGACTTACAGTTCCTGACTTTCTCCAGAAAAATGCTTTAATTATTTGTATATTATTTTGGTGATTGCTTAGTCTCCATATATATTTAGCTAATATATAAAATAACAAAATAACAAACCACATATGTAGATGCTCTGTAGACTGGTCTCTAGACTGTAAAAAGTGTAAGAAATCTTATGAATCTTATAATCATACAGTAATAGCATAAAATCTTAAAAACGTGGGATCTCATTAATTCATTTACGGTACTCCTTTCCTTGTGGTCACTTATCAGTGCTAGACAAAATGCCACACAGAAATTATGTAAGTTACAGTCTTTGAATAAGATAATAATAACTTCAGGACAGGAATGAAGTAATGGGATGTGTACAGGTATACAAGCTCATTATCTTGGATTAAATAAAGTGTTGTGAGTAATAAATTATTTCTGGTTACCTTCATGATTGCTTCTCCATGTCTTCAAACTTATTTTCCTTTAAATATTTTCACTGCAAATGGCATGAAAGCAGGAGAAAAAAAAAAGAATGGTAGCAGAACATTAGCGTCACAAAGAGAAGGAAGTCAAATTTATCAGTGGATGCTGTATCTTCTCTCTCAGGAGTGGCAGGGAGTCTCTGACAAATTATATCTGTGTGATAGCTCTTCTGAGAGACCCACAGCAGACACTGCCCTGCCAAAATGAATCCAGGAACTCTCTCTTCTCTGAAACTGCAGACATTATTCTGTTTAGAAAGAGTTCAACCATCACTGGATATATGGTAGGTGATGTTGTACCTCGACTTGTTTATGGGAGGGACAGAATTTGGGGGGCTGCCACTAGATACACTTAGAGAACAGTTTTTCCTCTCTTCTCTTGTTGTTGGTTTGATTTACTGCACAACTTTTTTTTCAAAGAGCTTGCAATATTAAGAAAGCCTTGCTTTCATTATGGGACCAAGCCTGAAGCAGAGTTTTCAAAATTGTATTCAAGGAGGACCAAATAGGGAATGGGACAACATATTAGGGAATGGGCAGCAAAATGTGTCCATTCAGTGACTTGAGATGGTGAAGATTTATAAAGTACTCTTCCAAGATCTTGTTAAATATACTTGAGGTTCCCTGCTCTCTGTCACCCTGAAGAAAGCCCATTTTTTTAAACAGTTTTAACTCAAGGGGATCTGTGTCAAAGTCATCAAGCAGACAAAATACTCTTATGAATAGAGACACCACAAGATCAAGCAGCATATGTAACATAACTTTCTCTTTTGGATATGGGAAAAAAATACTCAAGTTTTAACACTGGATGGGTGTTGTAATTTCTGAAGGCAGCAGAGCTCTGGAATTTGTATTAATTGTCAAAAGTGAAATGACTGTACTGTTTTAACAGTTGGGATAAGGAAATCCTCATTGAGAACGAATGAGTCATAAAAACAACAAGGTTTACTCACAATAATTAACTTCCTGTTGTCCCAGTGTATAATCTGTTAGATGCTGGCACTAGGCCATCATGATAGAGGAGATCAAAGTACCTGTTATGCCTACGTCTCCTTTTTAGAAATTTTACATATCCTTGATATGCAAAGTTTAGAGATTTTTTTTTTAAATTAGTTACAAAAACTAATGCAAAAATAGTGAAGAGAAGAAATAATTTACTAAATAGTGAAGACAACAGCAGAAGCTCAATGCAATATGCGTACAGGACAGTGCATATATACAGTGTATGCAGTGTACTTCGTAAATCCTAACCTGTAAGCAGGTTCTGAAGTGTGTGATTATACTGAGATAACAGAGGTATTTCATAGAAGCCAATGAAATATCTGCAAGGAAAAATTTCATTGGCCTCTGTGAAATATCTCTACATTCAAGGAGGCAAAAAAACCTTGCAGGACTGCATTGGTAAATTAATGTTTGCAAGATAAAGACAATAAAGAATTAGACTTCATTATACTTATATTTTGTTCTGTGTACTGAAGCTTGAGCCTATGAAAAATACTCCACCAAAGAGATGTACAGTGCCAAAGTTTAAGAAAGTGATTGCTTCTTCTGATTGGTTGTCTTCATTTGAGTTGTACTTTGACTTTTAACCTATTTACTTAATGGATATCTTTGGAACTCTTGTAAGCAAAATTTATCTTCTGACTACATTTAGCATAACTGAGGTGCTCTGTTGGGAAAGACAGATAAAAGAAACTTATTTAAAATAAGCATTTAGGATTTCATTTAAAACAACAATATTATTATAAATTTTCTTGAAATATTTTATTACTCCTGTTCATTGTCAGCAAATACTTGATACATGCACAAGATCAAGCAGCATGTGTAACATAACTGTCTTTAGAATTAGAAAAAATTACTCAGGTTTTAACATTGGATGGGCATTATCATAAACTGCCCCACAATGCTTTGTGTTTTCAAAATGTTCCCTACCGACTTCTTTAAAAAGGGGTTGATTTGGTTTCTATTTTTTTTTTCCTTGACAAAGCACCCTTGTATAGGAAGGTTGTATAAATAAATAAATGCCAGAGTAATTTTCTGTGTGGGTGAGAATTTTCCAGTGTGTGACTGAAATGTGTCCATCAAAGTCCTCTGGCATGCTGCTGCATATTGCTGCTGTGGTGAATTGGACTGCTATTGCCCTAGGGTTATGCACACATTTCAGTGCTTTGCTCGATCAGGGCCTAATTTTAGATAATTTTTGGTTCTTTGAGGTCTGATGATATTGATAATGCCATGAGTCTACTTTGGTTCTTTCAGTCTACTGATATTGATAATGCCATGTATGAAAAATAGCTTTGTTCTGATTATGCTTTATGAGCCACACTACAGGCATGAAATTTTTGGAGTAGGTGGTACTCTTTTCTAGATGATGGTTTATATTTTGTCTTACTCCTTACATGTATTCTCTTTTCCATAACATAGAAATAAAATATTGGCACTTAGGATGAGTATAGAATTCTCTTCGTCACAAGTATTCTATGTATTGAAATATTGAGGGAATACTTTCAAAAATTAAGTTATCATGATAATTTTCTGTATATTTTTTTCAACCCAGAGGTTAAAAAGCCTGACTCCCTTCTTTTTTCGTTTTATTTTTTCATTTTGCCAAAATATAAATTTTTTAAAAGATTGATTTTCCCATAACTGTCCAATTTTCTCACAAAGTAATTATTTTTGTTGTTACTCAGACTTCATCTTTAACCATATCCTGGCATCTAAAAATGCCAAGTTAAACAAAGTTATTTGTCCTTTGCAGAAAGCTCTGGTTTGGGGAGGGTTCAAGGCCAGTCTGGATGGTTAAACACAGTTAAGCACACTGGTCTGGTAGAAGGTGTCTCTGGTCACAGCAAGGGAGTTGGAACTGGGCGACCTTGAAGGGCCCTTCCAACCACACCATTATGTAATCTCTGAATATAGAAGTATGCTGTAGCAGCCTCAGACCTTTCTGACTGATTTCTCTCTTTCTATTTATCCTCTGTTATGAGTCTTTCTGTTTGTGGTTTGGAACCCTCCATTTTGTTAGAAACATTTCATTCTACTTATTAAAAAGTTATGCTGCTCTTAGTTAATTCTCTACTTTCTGTTTCTTTCAGCTGGAATGTTTAAGTACCTAGACATCCAGACTAAATTTTTATCTACAGTTTCTAGATTATTGGCGTCATTGATTTTTATGCATTTGTGACAGTATTTGCACTGTAAATGCTCTGAGTGACTATTTGCTTTTTAAACTGGATTTTGCTTTAAATCACACAACAGATTTTCACTTGTCTTAGGCACTGTAAAATTTTTGTTTATTAGCTGTCAGTTTTATATAAAGTCTCAACCAATTATCCTAGTTCAAGGGTCACAGATTAAGAAAATTATGATCTATTATTTTTTATTTTCTGCCTCAAAAAAAAGAATGTAAGGAAAAACAATTCGTAACAAATTGAAAGGGAGAAATTACTACTGAAATGTATGTGAAATACATGTAAAAAGCAGAAGTTGATGGAAATTGTGAATAGAATTCTTGTGAACTACAAATACACTTATAAGGTGAAAGCTAGTATAGGCTTCTGTATTTGTGCTCTAAGTTTGGAGCACAAGTAACAAATTATGACCTCACCAAATGCCAAGTCCCTCACCAACACAGGGATCCCTTATATAAGTATTAGTTTCTGGAGTAAAAAAATTACTAACTCATCACAGAGAAAACACAGATTGATACCTACCCTTCACTTCAAGGATATGAAGAATTTCATTGAAACTAATGTTGTAAAACAACATTAATAATATTTCCATTATGTTTAAAATTACACATGCTTTAGTCTTTGTGTTATGCAGTACGCTTTCCAAAAAAGAAATGCATGTAGGTTTGGGGCTTACTTGTGACTTTATTGTGTAGTGCTATATATACATGCCTAATAGCATTAATAACTTGATGACAATGAAATTATTTTGTGACTGCTCTCTTTGATTAAAAGCAGGTATCCATTGCTTGAGGACAGTCAGTGTCCATCCCAGGTTATGCTAAGACTTCAAGAAATAGAAACTTAATAGAAATGGTCATTGCAGCACCTAGAGCAAACTTCTTGTGTTATGCAGATTATTATTTCTTACTGAGGATTTGTTCATTTCATTTGCAGAACATTCATGTACTTTGCTAAATTACAGGCAACTACTTTTTTTGGTTTTTGTTTTAATACAAGCCACCTGCAAGCAGAGTAGGCACTGTCTCATTGTGATGTTATTTCATCTTGCTGACTTAAATGGTAGACTGTTACCATGCAAAATTCAAAAGAAGGGAGAGAGCTATACCTTGAGGTAACAATATTTCATGTGGACTACAGAATTCAATATTTCTTTTGAAGTTTATCCTTGTGTAGAGCAGGCACGTTTATGTTACCCCGCTTGTTGAGGAATATGTGCAAGTGTAAATATTGCATAAATGAAATGCCGTACCTTGCTCAGGCTTGTATTTTACTTATAGTTAGTGTATCAGCTCTGGAATTTAATATTTGCTTTACTCATTTTTTTTTTGTCCAAGAAAGCACAATAGTGCATAAATCAATACAAGATTAAAAGGGTGCTTAAATTCAGTTGTTTTGAAGTGGTATTTTCCACTGAATCCTGTCAGAATTTTTTGTTGCTGCTGTTGTACAAAGCTAGTTTTTGTGACCAGACAGAAAAATTTTCAATACTGTTCTAGAGCATATTCTTGCTAAGTAAAATTACTAGTAGCATTCTTTATCATAATGGAAATTCCTGTTTCCAAATGCTACCTAATCTGCTGAAGGAAACTCTCGATCTGTGCATTTGACTTAAATTTCCTAGTCCTGTTTAGCTGTTTTGTTTTAGTCATAACAGGATTAATACATTTCCATGAGGTAAATGAGAGTATGGAGGAACTTTAAGAGCTGCTGATGTGCAATTTTCCTTTCCTTTCCTTTCCTTTCCTTTCCTTTCCTTTCCTTTCCTTTCCTTTCCTTTCCTTTCCTTTCCTTTCCTTTCCTTTCCTTTCCTTTCCTTTCCTTTCCTTTCCTTTCCTTTCCTTTCCTTTCCTTTCCTTTCCTTTCCTTTCCTTTCCTTTCCTTTCCTTTCCTTTCCTTTCCTTTCCTTTCCTTTCCTTTCCTTTCCTTTCCTTTCCTTTCCTTTCCTTTCCTTTCCTTTCCTTTCCTTTCCTTAACTTTCCTTTCCTTTCCTAAACTTTCCTTTCCTAAACTTTCCTAAACTTTCCTTTCCTAAACTTTCCTAAACTTTCCTAAACTTTCCTTTCCTTTCCTTTCCTAAACTTTCCTTTCCTAAACTTTCCTTTCCTAAACTTTCCTTTCCTTTCCTAAACTTCCCTAAACTTCCCTAAACTTTCCTAAACTTTCCTAAACTTTCCTTTCCTAAACTTTCCTTAACTTTCCTAAACTTTCCTTTCCTAAACTTTCCTTTCCTAAACTTCCCTAAACTTTCCTAAACTTTCCGTTTTTTCTATGCCTGCTCTACAAGAAGCTAAGTGGAGTGACTTTCTTTTTTGCAGGGCTGTATTTAACAGAAAGTGGTTATCTCTAAATGCATTATATTTATATGATAATCCAGACTCTTGCACAACTATACTCTTTCCTGTTCCTTGGAATGTAACTCCTCAAAGGACTCAGTTTCAGAGGTTCCCCTAACTCCTCCTGATCAACAGTAATTAATTTTAGAACTCTCAGGAATCAACAGGGGGATGGGTGCCAGTTAAAAGCAAGGTCATGCTGGCTGTCCAGTGTTTTTCAGGGAAAGTCCCATGGATATTTTTGCCTTTGCGTGGAACAGCCCCAAGCCTCCTTTGCTGAGGAACTTGCCAGAGTGGGCTCTTGATTAGACTAAGTAAGATGCCTCACAGCAGTGATAGTTTATTTATCTCACTCTGTATCCCATATTTCCCAGAAACAGAAGGATGAGAAGGTTTTCTGATATTGATGGAAAATTACAATAACTTTGAAAGTCAGGAAGAACTAATCATCAAGTGACCTACTTGATGCTATTTTTCATCAAATGGTCAACAAATAGGGGTTGAATGCAATAGTCAATTAAACCGAAAGCCATCATATATAACCGAAAGGCATTTTAGCACACAGGGAATAGTCAAACTGAAGTGTTCAGTAAAATTCAGCTCTGAATTAGGTTCCATAAAGTGAGATGGAGTTATTTCACATTGTCATTCCAAAGAGTGAGAAGGGAATTTGTCTACTGTTTCTCATTCACATCCATCTGCCTTGGTATTCATACATTTAGCGGGAGAAGCAGGAGGTGATACCTAACAAGAACTCCCACAGATATGGGATAAAAGTAGCTTTTCTAGCAGCAAAAGAGATGAAGGGGTTCTAATTCCTTTCTCTGTCCTCCTCTTTGAGTGCAACTTCACCAGCTCATGCGGCAGGGCCATGCTGCAGCTGCCACACACCATGGTATCTTCAGAAAACTGGTACGTGTTCAGACAAAGAGTTTGCTTTGTAGCCTCTTGTCTTTTGACATACAGCCAGTTGCAGTCTGTCCTTTAAAAATGTCCAGTATTGTTCTGCTCTTTGACAAAGCTATAGATGGATGTAAACAGTGACTTTCCTTTTTGATTAATGTCATTACTACCTGTTCAGTTCGTTCTTGTCTGTTTGTTGGAAACTGGGCAAGGATAGTGGTTCCACTTAGGGAGAGTATAAGGTTGTAAAACATCAGGACTTTGTGTAATGTCTTGTAATGGCATTTTTCCTCTTCCTTTATTTTAAATTTCTACATTTTTTTCTGAGTATGATTTATATGTCAATTTTCTGGAAACTCAGTTTTTTCAAGTTGTTTTTGGGGTCCTACCTGAAACCCTGAAATAGATGTCATCTAATATACTTCCTACAGCCAACAGCGAGGGATACAGACCTCTAGTGCATGACTTAGACTTGCAGATAACGAAGTTTGAATTTTCAGTCATTTCAACAGTCCCATTGCTTCCCTGCTCTGCCACACACATCTCCTAAATCTTTCTTCTTCTCCATGTCAGACAAACTCTTATTTTCAGATTGCTCCCTGCGCCATCCTTGATGTTCCCCTCCCTTTCCCCTAGGACAAAATCTGCCTTGTCTCTGACTCACTGACATGTTTAGCCCCCTCATGTTCTTGAGTGTTTGTCCCACAGAGCCAAGATTATTTCCTCACCCCACCCCTTGTTTAGTGACTGTACCCAATCTATTCCTCGTACTCAACCTCTCTCTCAGAGACTTCTCTATACCTCCTTGAAAATTACCCATCATTAAAAGTCATAATTAACATAAATGATAAAATATGCATTAGTAGGAGACAAAACTCTTAAGTGCTGTTTCATACTGACTGTATCTCAGTTTTCAGGTTTCTCCTGCAAGTCCAAGCAAGCAACTCAATAAGCTCAAAGTATTTAATATTGTAGATGTTGTTCTTTGCCTTGGTTTGCATTATTTGACAACCATTTTTCAGGTTCGTTTGTAAGAAAGTTTCAGTAGTGCCAAGTTCTCTTGAAAACTCAGTGCACTCCACTGAAGTATTTTTGGGTATGTGTCTGTGCATGTGTGAATATATACATAAAAATATTATATATACTCCTGTGCATGTATTTACCCCTCCATTATGTTAAGGCTTTTTGTATTTCCTTGTCTAAGGTAACTGGTGCAGATATTCAGGATAAATTGAGCAGTTGATAAAACATGCTGTTTCAGAGTGATTGCTGATATATGTCAAATAGTTCATGAGGTTACTAACATAATAAAATTAGTAATTATTACTTAATGAGGATATCTGGTGAGCATTGGCCAGAATTGACCAATATTCACCATGATTGTTAAGTTCCAGGCTCTTATGTGTTATACTACCAGAAAAAGCTGCAAACCAGAATACAGAAATTGCTTTCCTTTTTGTTCCCCTCCAGATAACCTTTCCCAGGTATTATTTGGGTAAAATTTTCAATACTGGGAGCAAGCTGCTTTGTTTCCTACTAAATGGCATAATTTGGTGCTTGCTGACAGTGGATCGTGGGGCTGTGGGAATTTTTGCAATGTGGGTAACATCAGGAAGGACCAAGTAACATCTTTATACAAAGTTATGGCTTCAATGACATTTCTGGCTTACTAGGAATATCTAAGATGTCCTATGGATTTAAGGTTTTTGTGGTACTTTGACAATACTGTATGCTATTGAACAGCTTCTGGTACATCACTCAAGGCTCTTGATAGGATGCAAATCTGGGTTTGCAACAAAGTCCTCAAGGTGGCAAGGCAAAACTGCCCTCCTTGTTTCCTTCCCTTTTATAATTCACTCATGCTGATGCAAACTTTTTGTAGAAACAAGGGCCTTCACATAGCATCACTAATCTTGAAGAAAATATTCTTTTTATTTTCTGTCTCCTCCTTTCACATTCCTTGCTCAAGTGTTGGTTTACTTAACTCAGCATGAGTTTCGAATTCAGTCAAAACTCATCTCCTTTTGTGTATCATCTTGCAATCTAAGGAAGACTCTTGTTTTAAAATAATCAGTCTATTAGTTTTGCATTCATGAATAGTCTTACCTGCAGGCACAAAGTGAAGCTTGCTTTCTTCCTGTGGTTAGTCTCTGGTTCATAATATTTATGTGTTATATTTTGATGCTGCCTGATAACAATTACAAGTGTAAATTAAAGTAGCCATAAGATAGTGAATTTAACATCTACTGCCTTTGTCCCCAAGGGACCACCCCAAAAGTGAGACTAATTGGATGCTCTGTCTCAAAACACATTCACTTTCACTGGTCCTGCCCCTTACACAAAAGTTTGGGAAGGAATGTTTAAACATTTCTTTATGCCAAAGGTATAATTTGATGGGTAGCTGGGGTAGGTTTAGAAATGTGTACTGCTGGAGCTGGTGCAAAGCATGTGGAACAGACCCAAAATTAGCTCACAGACTTTTATTGCATGATGACTCAGGTAGAACTCCTTGCAGGTGAAGTTTTTCTCCTCCTCCCTCCGCCTGCTTAAAAAATATTGTACTCCAAATTTTAATTTATTTAACAAGCCCCAATTGCTTGCATTGAGCCTCAACATGAAGCCAGACTCCACTTTATCTGATTTTGATTTTTATTTAATTTTTATTTCTATTTTCCTGGGCAGGTGTCTATAGAGCATTTTGATGGAGTTAAGGTGGACATGTAATAGTGAAATTAAAAGAATTATGCCTGCCTTCTCTTTTAGAAGATCTCCAACCTTCACCTGGCAATGACACACAAGCTGTATTTGTGTCTTTGCCCTTTAATAGACAAACCTACCTCACCTCATAGTATTTTCTAATCAGAGGATGAGGAGTACACCTTTGACATTAACTAAGTAGCACTTAATTTCTCCCAAAAATAAACATATGGATTGTTTTTACAAACATAACACTGGAAATTAATAATTATTTATATAATTAGAGATGTTTTCATAGCACTGGAATACTCCATTTCTCAAGGTTTGACAGCTTGCACACAATATTTTTAATTTAAAAGAAGTTCAGTTTAGTTTTACTTACAATATAGGCTTTTCTCCAAATCAAATAAAATAGTCTTAGCTTCAAACTTTTAAACTAAAAGTTCTGGAATGCTGGGTGAAAACTACATGAAGCAACATAATTTTCCAGGCAAATATTTGTTTTTAATGAATTTATATTTTCTGATGAAACAAAAGCATTTTGAAAAATTCCCAGCTTGATGCTTTCTTGATCAACCTACCTCACAATTATATGTAATGTGTGTGTTTTTGAAATCATCACTTAATAACTGGGAACTCCAAATCCCCATATGTGTAGACAATAGGCATCAAGCTATTGTATCCATATTATGATACCTCTGCCGTGGAGATATCATGGTATCATCTCATCGCATAACACCTTAAAAGTCTGACACTTGCTATATTTGGGCCATTTCTATGGGCCTCTCCCTCTTTTTAAAATATTGTAGTTTTCCTATCTGAACTCCAATAAGCTTATGTGTTTTTCTTCACACAGCTGGTCTATGTAACAAAATCAATAAAAGTCCTAGATTTTCCAATGTCCTGTGGAAGGATTTTAGTAAAATATAACATACTTTTCCCATGTCCACGTGCTGCAATGCATGTAAAATTCTTGTCTCTTAAACACCCTTCTACAGGACTCTCAGCCTCCCTTGGTGACATGACACTAAACTCATTTGAGGAATTACTTGTTAGATGACAAGTAATCCCTGCATGACAGGGATTTTCATAGATACCAGGCACCAGGAAATCTTGTAGTTACTGGGTCTGTGATTTGTCAATAATGAGTAGATGACCTGGGACAAAAGAAGTCTTGAAGCTCATCCAGCTCTTTAGATTTAGATGTCAAACTGGTATTCATGGCCACTTTCTTATCTCGGACAAACTAATTTGCCTGTTTCAAGTAATCACAGCTGAGAAGGTGTTGTTTCTTCTTTTTATGTAGTTTCTGTCTTCAAAGAACACCAACAATTGCACTGAAGCAGTTAATATACTTTGACAGCCAATAACAGTCCTATCTGTTGGATCTCAGTGGTGGAAAGGGGATAAGTTTGCTAACTCTCTGCCATTGAAAAGCAAATCAAGAACATCTGTGTCTCTTGGCAGTATTTAACTACCAAGATGTACTGGGATGGCATAAGAAGAGAACAGTCCCACTTTGCAATTGTTACCAGATGATAAATTGTCTACACCAGGTGAGCTAACACAATCCTTCCTCTCCAAAACTACTGACCTATGAGCTGCACAATATCCATTGTTTAAGAAAGAGAACTGGAAGTTCACCAGCCCCAGTGCCCTGCCAACTCAGCCAGGTCAACTGGAACACTGGGGTCTCCAACCACTTAGGACCACCAGACTGACCCCAAGGATGGAAGACTGCATATGTAAAGAGGAGGGAAAACATGTTAATGATTTCAGGGAAATAATTATCATATGTATTTTTGGTCTGGGACAATCAATGAATATGTATATAGAATACATATAAACAGAAACTTTCCTGTACTCAGCATACATGGACTGGGGAGGAGCTATTCCCCCATGTATCTGACAAATATAGAATGCCTGCTTCTAAATAATACATTGGTGTTAAGGAGTTTTTTTATTTTACCAAATTTTTTGTAACACAATGAGCAAGTTATATGATAGCCTAAACTATGAAAGAAAAAGCCAAAAAGATATAATATTATAGAAAGCCCCATTATCTACTGAATGTTGTGTGCTAATGGTTGTTGAATAGAGTGTTTTAAGGGACACCAGAGGCCCATTTCTGGCTTGCTAGGCTTTTTACAAATAGATTTGTATGACTGTCATGTGTGAAAACGAGGAGTATCCAAAATATTTTCTGCAAAAGAGATTCAGCTGCAATTAAGAAAGATGATTTTTTGTTGTTACAGTACTCTGGAAATGCCTGGAAATAAGCAAGTTTTTCAGATCTTCAGCTCCACATAGTGGTTTTGAGGTCAGCCTGTGGGCAGCATGTCTAAGTGCACCTAATGGCCTCCGGACAGCATAAGCCCATCTGTCACACAGCAGACAGAGTCAAGGAAGGCAGTCCTTGCCTGGGTTTCGGACTGCACCGATGGGTTTCTTGCCAGCATACACAGCTGATCTGAGATTGAACTCTGAGAATGGCCTTGCAGTACTCTTGAGGAGACAGCCCATAGATATTTGCCAAGTCCAAATCAGGATTTGTGCTGCTCCTGCACAGCTGAGGTGCTACATAGGGCTGATTTTTGGTTCTTACAACTCAGAAAGAATAGGTTACATCTTCATAGTGACAGAAGGAATCCCTGAGGCTATCATGCTATGAAACATCTACCACCTTTGTTCACTTGCTTGTCTGTTTGCATAAGATGTGGCTTCAGGTATGTGGAAGCATCTGCAGAATGATGGATATGTGCCATGGTACTCTTTGGGTTGGGCCATGCACCTTTTGGAGAGGAATCTATCCCAACCGTGGCTTTGTTTCCAGATATATCACTATATATTTCACACATATTTCTTTTTGAACAAGAGATTATCAGAGAGGTAATTTGCTCTTCAGCTAAGTAAGAAATCTCCAGATGTAATGGCCTAAAATAAATATGCTTCTGAAAATTCCAGCATGTGCAAAATGTCCTCCTTATGTTCTTCCCTGAATGACTGCTAATCAGATGAGTGGAATAAAAACTAATACAAAGCATATTTGGACTCACCTCCCTGTCATCATTCAGTCATGGATGACCCTTATGAAAGAAAAACCAAACAAACCAAACAAAAAAACCCCCAAACAAACAAACAAAAAAAACCCAAAACAATCCAACTAACAACCAACAGCAACAAATGGGCCCAGGTAACACAATAGCAAAGATTGGACAACTTTAAGGAAAATTAAAATAAGAGGACAAATGGAACAAATGTTGGGTTTTCTCTGCCACTGGAATGACAACATTTTTGTCATCAATAAAAATTTCTAAGGTAGAAAAGGACATCATCATGGTACTAAGGACTGAAGGCCAAAAGAGAGAAAATTCATAAATAGGTGAAACAATTATCTACGAGCAGACTTCCTGACATAAATGATATTTTGCATATCAATAGATATGATGTTATGTAAATTAGGAGACACTTAATACAAGCTGGTAAGTTAGCGATAAAAAAAGCAGCAGAAAAACATGGTTTACTCTTCTCTTTAGAATTATATGGAAGGCCCTGTTGATTCTCCCAAGGAAACCTCAGTTGTTTCTCACATTGCAGACATTGTAGAATAGAATCATAGCCCATGGAATGTATTAAAAAAGGAGTGGGGAGAAGGTGTGCAAGGATTTATTGAGAAAGCATAAATAAAATCCAGGCCTTCTGCCAAGGACATCCATAAGGTGTCCCATCACTGTGCAATGGCTTCAGAATCAGTTACAGGAACACCTCCAAGCTCCAGTGTACAGCAGTGAAGTTTGTTCAAAACAGAGAGGAGCCCAGGGCCTTTCAAAATCCACCTACACACAATCATTTTGATGAGAAATAATACCACAGTCTAGCTGTAATTGAAACTGGGTGTGGTTAGAGCAAACCTCATTACCCAAGAGGGACCAGTGACAGTTAGCAAAGCACCGTGTTGGCAATGGCTGATGACAGGTACCTGAGGAATGGATGGGCTACTCAGAGTAGACAGTGGGGACCATGGGAGGCTCTTCTCAAGTTAAGTGCTGCTGTGGGACTGAAACACAGAAGGATATCCCCCAGTAACCAGTACTTCTGTTCTGTATGTTTGAATAGAAAGGCTGTGTTAGGCAGCCCTACTCTAATAGACTGCCTTACATTTGGTAATGGGGACCAGAGAATTGTTATTCTCCACTCACATGCCTTAGGGATGTCCTCCTTTAACGGATAGCTCTACCTGGGTCCTCTGTGTGTGAAGGTGAATATATTATATAATAGATTATATGCTTTGCATGCAGCTCAGTCTGGGTCTCTGCATATTCAGACTGAAGTCCTGCACCTGGAGATGGTGAATGGAAGGTTTTAACTCATATCTTAACAGATTACTCTACTGGACCTGTAATCAAGCTAATAGGCTACTGATGAGAATGTCAGAGACATCAACAGACCTTGAGCTTAGCTGTAGGTCGAAGCAGGGGAGAGCAAGCATCTGCTTGATCTAAGAAAGATCTAAATTAGAACTGAAAGGAAATCACTTTTTCACCAATGAAAAGTGAACTGCACCATGCCTTAGGGTGGGATCTTAGAAATTGGTACTGTCCATAAGGAGGCCAGGAAAGGAGTCATGACTGTCCAATGTCCTCAGAAGCAAAAATCCACAGTAGCCTTATCATCTTGCACTACTACTTGGCACCAGAGATTCTCGGAATATCCTGAGATGAGAGGGACCTACAAGGATGATCAAACTGAATTTTTAAACAAAGGGCCTAACAGGGGTTGAATCTGCAGCCTTGGTCTTACTGACACCCTGCTCTAACCAACGGAGCCATTTTCAGCTGCTCTTCAACAAGGTCCAGTCTCCATCTATGCTACACAAGGGAAGAGTGCCCCAAAAACAGATTTTAGCTTGCTTCCATCAAGTCTGCTTTCTTCCATTAGATGTCCACACTTTTTTGGAGCAATAAAACATTTGCACTACCTTTTGGCCTGTCCTATTGAAATTATTTTTCCCTCAGCAAAGTTCTGTGATACTCTCTTGGTCTTCCATGTTGTTGTGGAAAAGGTTCGTGACCTCCTCTTGAAAATCTGATTTTCCTCATGTGTCATTTTGCTCTCTGCACAGTACTTTTAGTATTCTTCCTTCTTAGAGTCATCTACTCTAAGGTATTTTGGAAACTGTGGCAGTCTGTGCTGTGATTGCTGTCTATTCTAATAGTACATTTCTGTGATAAGGACATGTAGCTGCTTGGCATTTTGGCACTGCCTTTTCCTTAAACTCTATTACCAATAGAGCAAACCGCAGAATGTATCATTCGCATTCTCAGAATGTCAGAATAGATTTAAATTTTCTTTCTGTATGATTGTTAAAGCATTGTTTACAAATCAGTACCCTGTAATAATTCTTTGTGGTTTTGTAATGCTTCTTAGAAGGACTTGCTGTCTGAAAGAAAAATAATAATATGGTGATGGCAACTATCAGTTGGTTTTGGTATTTTAAGACATTGGATATTACTAAGTCATAGAATTGCCTCTTTACATCTGGGAATCTGATATTGGTAAAGGACACAAATATCCTCCCAATTTGAGAGTAACATTTGAACATACACAGGCTGAAGGAGGCCAATAAAACTGCCCAGTTCTACACACTTTTGATTTTAGAGGAAAATACACCACTGGGATGGTGCAGCTCTGGTTCTTCTATTTACTTTGAATTAATAAAATAACTTACAATAAAAATACTATTTTCTTCTGTGATTATTTTTGACCTTTGCAGTAATATGCATCAGAAAGACTTTAAAATAGCTGAAGATCTCTAAGTAATTTACGTATTTCAAGTCAGTTAAAGCAATTTTAGATTCACTATAGAAGATAAAGCTATATATTATTGTACTTATTACTGAATACAAAAGAGGGCAAGTTCATATCTATTTCCTACTTCTTTTGCATACAAGTGTCACAGTCATCATCAATCAGACTTTATTTACAGAGCCTGTGAAGAACAAGACAACTGGATCTGCCTGAACTTACCTTATTGTTGCATTTGTGAAAATTGGAAGTGCTCAGCTTTGATCTGTTGTATTACTTGTCAGTTTGTGAAGAAACACCTGTGTTATCTGTGTATTGCAGAAAGCCTGCACTTCAGCTGCTCATTGTGTCTATGGTAAAAGAACCACATAAACATTTTCAGTTGGAGCACTTTTGTTTTTAAAAATATAATTACACCATTTTAGTAATTCTGCATTTTTCCTTTTACTTGTAGAGATCAGAAAGTATTGTCTGCTGCTAAAAATTTAACTTTCTTTCCTTGGTATTCAATAGTCTCTAATTTTCACCAAGGAATTGTTAAATCATTTACAGAAGTTATCTTCCAAAAGCTCCTAAGCTCTATTATTTTATGTGGCTTCTATTTTATTCCTACCTCCTATTCCACAAAAAAGATTCCAGATGAATTTATTTTCCAGCATTTAATTACCACCAGAGATCAGATGTTTGGCTGAATCATAGGCAAACTTACAGCCTTCCTCACAGCTGTGGTTTTTCAAGTAGGAACTAGCTTCCTGATTTCACCTTCTTCCCTCTTGTGATCTTCATCTCTCTTCATTCTTATATGACTGCAAGATTTTTCACTGTAGGTAAGGCTTGGGTTTGCTTTTTATATATATACATTTATATATTTATGTGTGTATATATATATATACTTTTATATACACACAGGGAAATTTTTTAAAGAATATATTATTGACTTAAGTGCTCTATAGATTTTTTTTAAATAGTTTGCTTTGCTTTTAGGGTGGTGTGGTAAAAAATTATAACAACCCTTATAAGTAACTGTGGCAATATTTTTTCAGATAATCCATTTTAGCAAAGAGCACTGTTATCCTTTGCATAGTAACTCTTGAAAGAGCTGACGATAAAATTTTATAGCAAGCATGTAAAAACTGCAGGTTTTCAACTGTTTACACTTTTTTCCAGCTTTTCATTATTCTTTTCAAATGTTCAAAGCTGACATTTTGTTGATATTAAAAAAGTAAGCACTGTGTTCTTACCAAAGGAAATTGGGGGTGAAATGGCTTTTGAAAAGATCACTGCCTGCATTGAAGGGTTGTATAATGTGTCCTCTGATCAGACAGCCTGATTATTTATTTTTAAATAAATAATGAGCTTTCAAAGTGATAATTTGCAAAGGATAATTTGATCATTCCAAAAATATAGTGCTTCTACTTAACTTGTACACAGAGTTATGCAGAAAAGCAACATATAAAATGTATAAACATATAAACTCTGGAGAAAACAGTGAAATTCACAGCAGCATACGTTTATTCCATCAGGACAAAAAGAGATTGCATCCCTAAACCTCGCAGGATAATCTCTAAACCTTGTTGCTGTAATGTCTATATTTATACCTTACTTGTTTTTACCTTATTGCTGTTGCTCAGAGGTTTCTCTCCTACGCATCAGACATTCAATATTATTCCTAACAAGCTTATACAGGATTCCCAACAGTATTGTGCAGGTATCAATTTTTTTTAATATGATTTTGCAGGAGGTTTTTTCATTGGAGTTTGTATTTCTGGTGTTGGTTTGGGTTTTTTTTTTTTAAACTGCAATGGATTTTTCAGACTTCAGCAGAACCATGAGTTAATTACAGTTATTATTGTTGATAAGTGAAATAGAGCATAGTTGGAATGTCTCAGTCTTCTGTAGGCGGCATAAATGGTTTTTGGTCTGGTGATTTTCATATCCAGAAACTCTCACTTTAAAAAAGGGGTGGAGTGCTTTTTGTTGTAACAAGAAAAAGACACAAAGTTCTTTCTTCAACACACAGGATAAGAAATTTAAGCCCTAATGTGATTCACTAATTTAAACACTAACTTGTCTTTCTTCATTCAAAGCTTTTTTCCCTTGTATTTTCAAATAAAAAATAAAGTAAATGAAGAACAATTGTGTGCCCAGTTCCCAAGGAGTCTCAGAGCTTCTTCCTAGAAGAGATAGCTTAAACTAGACAAATAAAAAAAAAGTTTCACAGTCTTAATCTGGATGTAAAAATATCTGGTACTCTCAAAGGCTTGTGGTTTTCATTTTATTCAAAGCAGCAACTGGCAAAACTCTGAGTTTTCTATTGTCTCTAAAGTTTGCTCCTGCTCTGAATTTGGTAACTGATTAGCTGTCACATCTCCAAATTACATAGATGTCCCTGACTCTTGTAGTCTCCCTCTTGTGCTAAACAGTCCTTCCCTGGAACAAACTCAACATCTCTCCCCCTTTTCCATTCCTTCATCTCTGCTCCCTCCCACCGAACCCTTAACAGATCTGTGTCACACTGTCCCTGCCTGCAAGCCTCGTCTCTTCTTGCTCCTATCAAAACTGTGGCCAGAATGATCTTCCCTCTGCTGTCCATGGGCATTTGCTTTGAGAATGCCAACGTTTTAGCCAGGAGTTTTGTGAGCATAGTGCTTTTTATGGGCCTCATTGGAAACAATGTTTTTCAAGGGTTTCAGAATTTCAGCACAAATGTATGGAAAGGAATCAGAAAGTTGGATGTCAGGGACACATCTTATGCTAGCAGTGGCATTTTGCACTTCCTAATTTTATATAAACACTTTTTCCTCCAGTAGGGTGTTTTTTCATAACCAGATAAATGACACCTTTATGACACAATGGGAGGGGTTTTTTTATCCTTGTTGCTTACCGTGTAATTCAGATGAACTTCCCTTGGTAATATTTCTGATATCTTTTCTCCTCTGTCACTGCTGAAAAAAATACAGGCACTGGTAAAAAAAAAATTACTTTCTCCAATCTAAAATGGTAGCAATTGGACATCTGTGGATTTGTACACCTCGATGTGAAATCCAAATGTTAATGCACTAACAATGTTTATAGTTTTATTACCCTGTAATTATATCATGCCTCCTGATTGTTTTTCTTTTCATCCCTGTCTATAAAAGGTAGTTGCCTGAACCTGTTGTGAATGTCTGCACTTCTAGTGTTAGTCCTAGTGATGTTTTGCCAGGTTCAGTGGAAGAAAATGCAGTTGGTAGGGATTGTAGGGATGGAATTGTTATACTGAAGGATCTATTATATGGTGAATTAGAGACAGCTGGAGACGTGATTTGGCCCTGTAGCTATGTTTGGCATCCTTTCTGCCAAAATGCTATGTGGAAAGGGTCATTAAATGCAGTCTTGAATAGTGGTCGCTGGGAAGTTACAGCAAGGCTAAGTTGTGTGGTGTCAGGGAATCAACAGATTGCAATAACACTAGGAGAAGGGAACTGTCAGGGTCTTCTCAAATGCAGAATCCTCTGAGCACACTGTTGATTGACTTAATGCTTTTGTTCTCTTTCTGTTAGATTCCAGGAAAAAAAACCCCTTTGTATATATTTAATATTTTTTCCATCTTTCTAATCGAAATAACCACAGAAGTCAGCATATTGGCTAATCTGAAGCCTAAAATGAAACATTATCATTGTTTGATCACAGCAAGAGAGTCCTTCTGATATCTTGGTGACAGCCAAGACTGGCTTTGGGTTTGGCTTTGTTCACACCTATGGTGTCATTGCTACTTTATTATAAAACTCTACTTTAATGACATGGAAGATATTTTGTACTAATTATTCCTTATTTGTTAATTTTAAATGCCAGCATGAATTTCACTTATATTTTCTGACTGAAATTAAATATTGATAAATATTCAAATGTAGGTTATTCACTACTTACATTGGATGAGAGTCTGAGTTCTTTATGTTGATTTTGGACAGCAGTTTCTGAAATTAATGTCTTGAAGAACTTAATGGAAAAAACTCCATTATCTATATAATTTTGCAGAGCCAAGGAAGCATTTTGCCATTGCTACATTTATCTGCTTCAACAGTCTCTGGGATGGAAAATGGAAGGGGTTTGGCACCCAAACAAAATCTATGGTAATTTTTAGGAGTACAAAATAAATTCAGGATAGTTGGGCCAATGGAATAACAGAGATGGTCCAAGCTGCAAGACTTTTGAAGGTTATTTGTAAGCAACACTCTGCTTTTTATTCCACCTGATGGTCTCTGAAATGTTTATGGGTAAGTTTTGGAGTTTGTGCTATATAGTTTATGGAAGATTAGCAAAGCATTGTCCCACCAGATAAACTTGACTTCAGTGAGGACAACTGCCTCCAACTACCTCTGGGTCATCTAACAGAGCTAGAAAGTAAATCTCTGAGTTCTGGTTGAAGTAGTATGACCATCCTGAAGTTGGAGGATACTTGGCTTTCTAGATTGAATATGATATTAGAAATTCAGTAGTGGGAACTACAGAAAAACATGTAAACAGATAAAATTTCTCCTCTTCAGCATCAGTTCACTTAAGGGTGTTTTCAATACCTTAGTTATTCTAAGTTAAATTTTTCTACTACTGCTCATGAAACTACCTTATCATCAGCTGATTTCCATTTTAAGGGAGCCTGTGGCTGAATTTAGTGAAAGATCCTGACATAATGGAGAACTGAAGAGAGTTTTAGCTAATAACTGGTCATCTGATTGCCATAAACCAAAATTGGTGTTGCTTAATTGAAGGAGCTCCAGCTTAAACTTTCTGTCAGTTTTGGCTTACTGTAGATCAGGGAGGTCTTCTGCACTGTGCTGGTGACAGAACTATCACCTCCAATTATTACAGTCAATCAGTGTTTTTTTACCAATGCCTTTCAGGTATTACCCGCTTGAAATTTAGGAATGGCAGAAATCAAATCTTGAGCATTGGGCAAAACTTCTGTTGAGCAATTTGACCATGGGTGTAGAGGGGTGGTTAGGAAGGATTGGTAAACTGGTGCATAAACTGGGAGGCCACATTTTTTCCTTTTCTTTACCCCATTTTCCCCAGAGAATTCATTACAGTCTGTCTGACTAGGACAAAATGCAGAGAAATACCAAAATACATGTAGCTATTTGTTGTCTACAGAAGACTCAGCTCTGGCCTTCAGACAAATGTCAGAGCTGCACGCATCTTAAAGGTGGAACTTCCACTGCTACCTGTGGGAATTTTAGCACAGGAAAGAGAACAGGTCTGGGCCCAGCATGTGAGATTGGTCTGTGTTGGTTCTGTTGACACTAAGTTCCTTAAGAGAGATAACCACTGTGATGGCCAACAGATGCTTAACTGTGCCCTGTCTGGGCTTGCCCAGATGAGTGATTCACTTGGAACACTTTCTACTTGGAGTCAATTGTACAGCTTTTGGCACTGAATTTTTTAGCTGAGATATAGATTTGCTGATTTTGAGATCTTTTGAACATGCAAGTAGTGCATCAGTTTTTGGGGTCACACACATAACCTTGGCTTGCTGTGATGGGACAAATTTTGCACTGTAATCTGAGAGGTATTCTTAATCCTTTGACCCTGTGTGTAATGAACTTGAAACCAAACATGAAAACTTTAAATGGTGGAGCTCAGGGCTCACGTTCAGGAAGCTGCTACTGCCTTGGCACCTCTACTCTTCCTCTGACAGTGCTCCAGTCATTATTGTGGAATTTCCTCTCTTTCCTCTCTTATATATGTAATTCTTGGCCTCAGATCCAACCATTTTGCATGGGAGTTATTGAGTTTGCCCCCATTAGACTACTCATGTATACTTAAAGAAATGCATGTGGTAAGGGCTCTCAGTCCCTGAAATGCTCTTACAAGGATGGTTACATTACCTTACCAATCAGAACAACTTGAGAGCTGCCAAACAGTGTGACTGATGTACCACTGTTTAGATTTTCAAAGCGCTGCATTTAGAGAGGTTTCTTCCTGGAAAATTAAACATATAAAAGAGAACAAACAGATTAAAGAGAATAATGTGGGCAGACTTCACTACACAACTCTTTTGGCTGATTCTTTGATCCACTTTCCAATTGCCATGTTAAACACAATTTATGCTGAGCACTAATATGAGAGATCTCCTATTTATTCCTTTGTTGTTTCAAAGTTTGGAATGATTGTTCAATTAGTACCTTGGTTTGCAGGACCATAGTCATAAAATAGCTATTGTCAAACTTGACATATTAAGGACAAGAAATGGATGTGTTCATTAAATATGAAGTGTATACATGAAAGGGGGCACAATTCTGGCCTTTTATTTTTTGCAAAACCCAACCCTCAAATTTCATACACATTTATGTATAACAATGAATGGATGAATTAACATGAACAAAATACATATTTATAAGCTAATTTAACATGATTTTACTGCAATCCAATATTTAAAAATAATGTCAGTTTCATCTCAGTTTCTCAATTTTAAAAATCTTCTATCGCATCTTGTAGTACAACCCCCTTTGCAGAGTAGCCAGCAAGAAAGAATCTGCCTTTCAACTCTTATATTCAGAATGTGATTTTAGGTCCTGAACGTTGAATTTATTTTTTCATGAGATTTTTGCTCATGCAAAAGTCTCACTTGAAACTAGTAAATGTTTAGGTAACTAAGGATTGACCACATGTGATCAGATTTTCAGGAATTAAATTTTACTATGTCCAAGGTAAAACAAAACAAAACAAACAAACAAACAAAACCAACAAAATTAAAAACCAAAAAACTGAGACCTATTTGCCCTATAGAGAATGACGCATTAAAATCACTCCTCCATAAATGAAGATGTGCCTCCATAGTCGTTAACTAGCTTTTTTTATAAAGTGTTTGGAGAGAGGTTGAAGATGGGAACAACCACTAAACAAAACTCACTCTTAATATCTATTGGGAACTGGTTACATACATACCTACAGCTTTTTTTGTTTTGTTTTGTTTTAATCTTTAGACTGGAATACCCAGAACAGAATAACTTCAGAAATACTTATTTTTATCTTTCTTTGAATTTAATTTGTTTCACTGGCTTGGTAAAACTGAGACCATGAACAAGAAGCATTTCCTCCTGTTAGAAATTAAAATACAAAAGCAGACTCTTTCATGCATTCAGTCTTCAGCCAAAATTAACTGAATCCTACATCAAGATTCATATTTTCCTGAATGGCTTTTTCTCAGATTTATCAGCGGAGAATATTTTTAGAAGCATAGCAAATTATGCAAATGGAGCCCAAGATGTGCTGCTGTAATTGTAGTGGTCCTTATTATGTCCCCAGAACCTCCCCACACAAAGAGGTCTAAGATGCAGTGGCAGAAACATAAAGCTGAAAGTCTCTACAAGAGACTGTAGTTCTGTAAACTTCTGTTAAAAGCCTCCATGGCAGCTGATCACACACTGCTTTGAAAAACTTTTTTGACTAATTTCATAAAGACTTTTTTGCTACTAATGAAGCCAGTCTCCTCTTTCCCAGCATGAAAAGCAATTGATCACTTCATTAAACACTCCTTTACATAATCTCTCAACTCTGTACTTTTATATCCAATTTAAATGTATCCACTCATCTCACTTTTTTATAGGGCTTGTTTTCCCACTCTGTTACCATTTGTATTTTTGGAATGCAGTGCAATTAATTTTGCTTTCAAAGTCAGATCCAAGAAAGGATACAGCACTTAATCAGTAATAAATATTAGGATAATTATCTTCCAAGTCTGCTATATACCACTTCTCGGAATAACATCCCAGGATAGATTCCTTTTTCTCATTCTTTCTAAGGGTTCTGTGCTGTGCTCCACCTCATTTTATATCTGCCATTTTTTTCTGAGCGAATTCTTATTATACTAATTCATCAATTCCAACCAAATTTGACTGAAGAATGCATAAAGATCCATAGTTCTTATGAATTTTTGTGAAAATCTGTGTCTGGACAGGTAACAGGGAGTTCAGCTACCCTCCTAGATACTGACACCTGACAGGCTGGGTGGCTGGCATGTATGCCCTGTCCACTATGTCGTTGCAATCCATATCTGGCTTCCTCTTCTTCTGGCATGTGAGGCAAAAACAGGAACAGAAAGAGAGGGATTTGACAAGCATGAGAGTATATCACAAATATTTTTGGGAGAAGCTGATGTTTAGGAAGAAGTAGCTGCAGGTATTGATTTGGAAGAGGCTAAATACAAGTTAATATTTCATTAGTTCAGAGGGGATTTTTTTGTTTGTTTTATTCTGCATTTGAGTTTGATCGTTTGTTTGCTTGCTGTCCAAAGTTTTGACCTGCTGGCTTATTTTCAGTTGCCGTACTCTGTAATCCTTACTTGATTTCTTTCAATTATGCTCCTGGATTCCTGGTGTTTTATGCCTTCTTGCCAGGTGCAGTGTGCACTTTGAAATATATACTCTCAAAAAAAAATTATTGAGGGGAATACACAGGTAACTGAAATATAGCATTTAGATGCACTTGATGGGAAGTTTCAATTGCTGTACATTATAGGACAGGAAAGAAAAATGCTGCAAAAAATCATTTTCCTATACCATCACATTTTCCCAGAGGAAATCTGGACATCTTTTCGGCATCCTAAGTTTACTTTGCCCATGTGTTTATAAAGTTTGTACTGAAATACTGAAGGCGCACCATTCCTTGCTTACCCCAGAAGTTATGCTTACTGCATGAAAACCCTTCTGCAACATGAATATGTTAGATCAGTCTGCTGAGACTTCTGTTGCCCTGAGGAGTGAACCAACTGAGCAGAGAGAGAGACTGATAATATTCTCATTACTTTAAAATGATCCTTTAATTCCAAGGTTACCTGTGCACTTGGTGCTGGTGAAGAGTTTCACTCTGTTGTCTGCGAAGGATAGGTTGTTTGGATAGAGAATTAGAGCCTGCAAACCTCAGTATTTCCAAAAGGGATGGGATAATTCAAGTGTTAACAGCAAAATAGACCATAAAGTCAACAGTTGAAATAATATCACGGTTTAGTTGACTAGCCTTGACATAAATTAACTGCTTGTTCACGTTACTTATATTCTTCATTTTCTACTCACACCAATCTGATGCTATGCTCATAATTCAGACAAACTAGAATACAATAAATGACAAAATTTTACTAATTCCAACTGTGAATATTAGCATGTGTGAATGCTGTATACAGCTGCAACATTTGCATTTACAGCGCTTATGCAATATGCCAGAGTAGGCATAAGCTGCATGGGCCTTCTATTAATGCCTTAATTTTGGAATGATGACAGAACATTTATTTGAGTTTTGGTGATTTTTATTGTAGAAAATTAAAGCATTTCCCTAAATATTGGCAGGCAAGACATCAGCTCAAGAACAAAATAATCTTTTATTATTTGTATGACTTGAAACAGTCCAATTTTTGTAATAGGTGCTCAGTGTGGTGTGAAAATAGCTGCACTTTTCAAGTTTTTTTAATGTCAAAGATAAATTCGAAGCAAGTTACATTGTTAAAGGCAAAGTTCCTGCTGGTTTTAAAAGCTCAAGCATTAGTCTGAAAAAATAACTTTGAAACCAGGCACCATTGCACATCCTGTCTACCTTGAGAACAAAACTGGGAGGATGTGAATGGCCAAAGATATCCATCGCTGAAAATTAGCTATGGTCTTCTACATGAGCAGTGTAACAATAATTTATAGGATTTTTACTTTACTTGTTAATTGTAATGGATAGAAGATCAGCAAAAATATGTGAACATGTAAGACCCATATAAGTCATCAAAAAATTAAAACAGATATTAATGTTTTCATCTAAGACTCATATAAGTCATTAAAAAATCAAAACAGATATTAATGATTTGTAAGTAGAGTGGGTATGCTGACCCTTGCCCCCAGGTTCAATTTCCCCTTGAACAGGGAGTCAAAAGGATGAGAATGTTACCTTTCCTTTATCTAAGCACATGCACGCATGCATGCACATGTATGGGTATTTCTTTCTAGATACCAATTTAAATAAAAGCACTAAAACCAGATTTGTGGTAAGAGGCTTCTTTATAATATATTATATCACCATTTTTGTGAATGAGAAAAAGAGAGGAAGCAAATACGTTTCTGTGCTTTTCTGTATGTACCAAACACAGAAATATGCACATGAAAACTTGTTTACTTATACATAAACATACTTAAAAATAAAAAAAATGGGCTTGACTGTAAAGCTAAAAATCTGAAATCAGATTCTATTCCTTGAAGTGAGAATTTGTGGGCTGCAAAACCATTTTTTGTCATTTTTGAGTTGTCCCATGTAATAATGTTGGAAATATTAGATTTACTTGCTGTCTTTCCCCTTGGTTCTCAGGTCTTACACAGTGCCGAGAGGAACTTTGCAAAGAAAAAGGCAGCATATAAATCTTAAAAGAGATGCGTAGAATCTGGAGTGAACTGAAAGGGAAAGGAAAATGTAGCTTGAACAGTGATCTTCAGGGACAAGCTGTGGCTGTGTGAAACCCTCCTCACTGACTTGTGGCACAGCTGTTATGTACAGCTGTTTGTGTAAAGTTACTGCTCTGCATGTCTCAGAGCCACCTTGGGCTGTTGTGTTTGGACAAGTGGTGTCCAAAATTAAGTTGCTCTTGCAGGTCTTTGGAGGTTTAGTTCTGTTCCCAGACACTTTCCTGATTCTGGTCCACATTTTGTGTTCCACAGATCTGTAGGATGGAGCCTGTGTTTTTCACTCAATAACAGGTTGTGGTGTTTTCTCTGAAGTATTACAGCTGTTCTTCTTCTGTTTCTTCCATTTATGCCAACGCTCTTACAAACTTAATGTACCTGAAGCAGATTATTTTTCTTATCTAAAATTCAGGACACTAGGTTCTCAAAGTTCATGTAGATAGTATTTTTACTGCCTTTCTCTTTAGGTAGGCAGGTAGATAGGTAGGCAGGTAGGTGGGTAGGTAGTGTTTGAATCCCTTTTTTTGTATAGACCATTCGGAATCACACACTTGTCAGCAATGCAGACTTGTGAATGCTCTTGCGGGGGAGGTCAAAGGCTTGGCAAAAAAGAAATGTGTCTACTTCTTTTCTGACATACTTGGCATATTTTTTCATTTGTACTTTAGGTCTTCCTTATTTCTCCATTTTCCAATATCACAAGTACCACATTTATTATTTTACATGCTCTGTTGTAGCAAAAGAGAATATTTTTGTGTAGGTCTGATGAAAAATCCCTGGATATTTTTTGGTTTGACAGATCTCCGTAATAATCTATAAGGCTATGTAATACTGTAATGCTGCAATTGAACTTCATATTCCTGTTTTAATTTATAACATTTTAGGACATATTCCTTCTCACCTAACAAGTAGGCACATGGTAAACAAGGTAGTAATTTCATCTAAAAAAATCAGAAAAGGTACAATTGCAGTGCATCTGTCTACCATCCCTTTACACTAAAAACAGGTTGCTTGGATGAGTAAGAATGACTCACGAGAGTGTACTGATGCTTAAAAAACCTGACATTATATTCAACCAAATTTGTGATAGATATTACTAACAGACATTTCAGAAATAATTCAAGTTGCTGTGGGATCCTTTATAAAAGCAGTCATGGTATGTAATGTCTGGGACTGTGTTACACTGGGTTACATAACTTGCTTAAATCTTTTTCTTCCCTCCTTTTTATAAATTATTGGTGGGGTGACACACAAAAGTCTCCACAAAATCTCTGGCCTTTCTTGGGGAGCTTGTTCATACTTTCTCAGTGCTCTGTGCGTGTGAATATACTGTTATCTATCCACATATTATGTTTACACTGCCCACTCTGGCATCACCAGATGCTTTCATTTTTTCAGTGAAATAATGTGGAAGCTTGAAATGGGTTTTCCTTAATAAATAACTTTTATCATTTGTGGTTGTTATCTCACACGGCTTTTGAAAATTTCTTTACAAAAGAATAAATTTTTATTTCCCAATTATTACAATTTTTATTAGGCATTGAAATAACTTTTATATAAGGAGTGGGGGTATATTGACTGTATTGTTATCATGATCTATTTTGGGACAAAACAAAACCAACATGAAACAATTTTTTTTAAATGGGATGGAAAAAATTGTGAACTACATATTTATATGTCTGCTTGGGGGAAAAAAAAGTGCTTTTTTTTAGTCATTCTTAAAACCGTAAGTCAGGAGGAACATTATGGAAAAGCTGAGTTTTGACACATGAAGTCTGAGCCCCAGAAATCACACTTTTGTTTAAGACAGTGTAAAGAAAATAGCTCTTTAATTTCTGAAGAAAAATACTTTGAGGCTTATACTTTATCTCTGAGTTTCCAACTAACATCCTGCCAGCCAAATCAACTGAGAAATTTTGCAAGACAATCCATAACATGACATGAAAGCAGGTTATGTAAGTAGGAGTGCAAAACTTTTAAACAATGTTTATTAGTAAGCAGTAAGAGAAGCATAGGTAAATATCAATTCTGTTTGAATTCAAAAGGGTTTGTTTCTGATGTTAGTCAATACATAATAAGCTCAGACCCTTTGTAGAATGATGCTTTGATGCTGCACAGACCTGGTTTTGAGGCTGTTTCTACAAACTGTAATTAAAAATCAGAAAAGCAAACCTCCTTACAGTTAGGTAAAACGTACTTGTTCTGAAACATCAACAACTGCATTAGAATTCCATAACTATCATGCTATTATGAAAATAAATAAATTTCTTATACCATTTCAGATTTTTTTAGTGGTTTCTGGAAAAAGCAATTTATAGTAATCATTTGCCCAGGCATGCAGCCAGAAAGGGGATTTTCAGCAAGGCAAAGAATTCTGTCTTCTCCCTCATGAGTGAATATACTTTTCCCTCACTGCGAAAAGAAAAAAATTCATATACTCAGAAATTTCATGCATAAGACTTTTTCAGGACCAAGATGACCATCTTTGCAGATTTTCTGCAAACCTCAAAACCTGAAGAAAATAAAACCTTTGCATTCAAAGTTACAGAATCACTAATGTTAAGCATGACTCAAAAAAAAAATACGTGGAAAACTGATTTTAAAAAATTCAGAATCAACTAAAAAGAACTTCTGGGGTTTATCAAGCATGGTTTTATCAAACTGTGCATTCTGGACAATTAAAAAATAGATATCTCTGCTGTATGGTGGTGGTGATTGAAATCAAGGGTATTTTTTTGTATATTACTAATTTTATTAAATTTATTAAAGACAAATATGTTTATATTATCTATATTTTATGTTTAAATTTTATACATTAATTTTAATAAATCACAATAACGTTAAAGTTAAGACATCAAACACATGTTAGCTGATTTAGGAATCTTGACTTTGGTAGTAGGGAGATAATTTGCACTGTAATACCTTGGTCTAATAATATATTTAAGCACACCTTTGCTCTAAGCTGAGCTGCCTGCAGCACTTGCCCATTTGATTGGGTCTGTAGCTTTTACTGCTCTTTCCTTAAAACAATTTGCAGCTGCTCATCACAAAGCATTGTGTTCTAATATGAGCAAGAGGCTCTTCCAGGCTTTCTTAACCTCTTCTTGGATGCGCACAGCCAACAATATAATAAAATTTTCATGGAAGATGATTGGAGATAACTTGATAATCACTGTAGGTTTTAAAATATTCAAAAGCCACTAGGTTCCCATGCAGCCACACATCTACTGGTAAAAATCCTATTAAAAGCTCTTCAATAGAAATTCAGAAATTTAAATGTAGAGACATCTATTTATTGCCTAGTTCCCAAGGCACTCACAAGAAGTTTTTAAAAACTGCCAGTTAAAAACATAATATGATGAATTTTTGCCTTTTCTCTTTTTTTCTCTCCCTGGTCACAGGCAACTGATGGCCGCATCATGGAGACATCCTGTGAGCTTGTCCCTGACCATGTATCAGATGGCCTCAGCTGAAGGCCAAGTGAAGTGGTGGACGTTCTCCAGCATGTTTGGCAGCTCAGCTTGGAGGTTGCTGTTCACAAGGGAAGGGAATGTGCCAGCTTTCGCAGATCTGTACTTGCAGGAGGAGACCTAGACCTGTGAGGCATCACCCTGCCATCCAGCTCCTGGCTGGCACCCAGACACTGTGAGTAATCCTCCAGTGGGGGAGGCATTCCAGCTGAAGGGAGCCATCTCTTATTCCTCAAGCCCCCAGCAAAAACCCCAAATGAGCAGCTGTTTCTGTAGGAAGAATTAGGGGCCCACCAGGAACATGGACCTCCCAAGATCTGTTCCTCAGAGGATTTTGGGAAGCACTGGTATCACATACGCTTAGGTAGAAATGGAAGGACTTCCTCTCGTGTGAAGGAGTCAGGATTGCATATCTCCTGGCCACTCAGCTTTTTGGACCCTCAGCTGATTTCCAGCCCCAGCTGGATGTAAAAGGCATGTACCCATCCCTCCTTGGCACCAGGCTGACAGCACAGAAATGTAGACAGCTATGCTAAATCCAAGAAGCTGAGAAACCCAAGTTTCTGGTGCTCACCAGCAAAGTCACCTTGGTGGTCTGTGGGCAAGGATAAGGACAGGCTCAGCAGTGGTCCCACATCACACATAGCCAATCCCAACACCCGTAAGGCACATTGGGCAAACCTCAGGGCTCTGGGCTCCAAAGGTGAGCAAGCAGTTTGGCCGTGCCAGCACTCATCCTTACGCCTGCAAGCGATGATATATACTGATATATATTGATATATATTGATATATATTTTGATATATATTGATATATATATGATATATATTTTCCATATATTCTTTTATTCTACTGCCAGTCCTCTGAATCACCATGTCCTTCCCTGCTTCCCCCTCACTTGTGTGCACATCTAGCTTGCTTATGTGTCTTAAAAGATGAAAAAACTGCAAAGTTTCCTGCCTACAGATGTTTTGGGACATTCCTGCCTTTGCCATCTTCATTGTGCAAGGTACATAGTGCAGCAGGAACAAAAATGTGATTCTTTTCTTGATCTTCATGCTAATAATTTCATACTAAACAGCAGAAAAAAATTCAAAATACCAGGAAAGCTATTAAAAGAAAAAACCAAACTTGACATGTAATAAATTTAATACCTCACCCTAACCCAACCTGCAGTGTCTTTCAGTCACATTATGGATCTACACTCATCAGTTTTTGTGGTGCTTTGCATAAATTTCATTAGTATGAACCGAGTAATATTAAAACACACACATAGACACAGTTTTCTGGCTTTTCAGTTCATTATGAAATACTTTACCTCTGGGCAAATGACTAATGTGCTATTAAGGTTCTCTATCCTTGAGTTGTGTCATAGCCAAAAAAAGGGTGCAGTCACTCATAATCTTTATTAAACAAGCTGAATACACCCACTCAGGGAAAATGCTGTTGTATGACTTTAAAGTGTCCTGCAGCAGCATTAACATGCTTTTAGGTCGTTCAGCTCCATGTTGTGGAGCTACAGTAATAAAACCATGGTGAAAACTGGGGGAAATTCCCTGCCTGTTCTGAGTAGTTTGGGAGGCATTACCCAGAAGGTTTAAATTCCTGCTTGGCAGAAGGAAAGTTTGCCTCGTGCTGTATTGTGAACCTTACAGTCCAGTACAGATTTCACTGTCTTAACAAGGCAGATGCTTTTATTTAGGAATAAAAACAGATCTGCACATCTGTACCCCAACACTAGCCAAATTTCTGCAATCCCAGTTCAGATCCCCTCTCTAACAAGGACCCCTCATACAATTTTCCTTATTTTCCTGGATTGTTGGTTTCTTATATGGAAGCCAAGATGATCAAATTGCTTCTTTTGCTGGTCCCACTTGCAGAGGGTTGATGTGAGCCTGGTGTGCAAAGGCTGGCATGGCCCCTCTTCAGCTCTTCCTGGAAGTGGGGAGTTTGTGTTTGATACTGAGGTGTCAAGGTGCTGCAGCACTGCAGCTAATTCCCCTTATGCTGATACATAAGGAAGGGATGAAATCCATGATGATTTTTTAGTGTAGCAGGTCACTGCTGCAAATTATGGAGTTTATGTATCTGGGGATACAGTGAACTCTAGCAAACCATTTGTATGGGGCAATATAATTCTGAATAAATTTTTCCTTTCACCAGTTTTGTGAAACGGGTTTGTTTAAAACTGTAATCTCCTGATGGATTAATCTTTAGGAGAATAGACATTAAACTTGAATTGCTTCTTATTGATTTTATTATTGATTCTGTCTAGAACAAGACATGAATTCCTGTGTTTTTTTCTCTTAAATAGAGGAGAGAAAACACACAACCACTATAAATCATAAATAGGAAATCCAAACAGCTTATATCACAAAGAAGTATGTCATGAAACATTTTGTGGATAATTTAGGCTAGAACCAGCCTATTTTCAAGGTGGAATAGAAAACACTCCACCAGCCATTAAAACATCTCTATAAATATTTGTGGGATTAAGCTAGTAATTTCAACTGGAAAAGTTTTCTCTGGTAACTTGCAATGAAGAAATTTCCTTGTCACCATAACTTCTTTGTCTAGCCTTAGAGCTAGTCCTATTGAATGTTGTATGAATGATTCAAAGGCACTTAGAAGAACAACACAGATCTATTTGCCCATACAGGAGATTTGGGATATATTCTGGTAGTAGCTGAGAGTGACTACACTGGAAATTAATTCACCTTATGAACAAACTCAATTCAGTGTCCTGTTATGCATGGAGAATCTTCTGGTTTGCTCATATTTAGGGTTAAATTTTTGCTTGGGTAAGGAAATTATTTTTATGTTAAAAAAGAGGTATTCAGAAAGTAATTTCTAATCTTTGTAGTTTTTTTTTTTTTTCTTTCCAAGCTTGCACTTACTGAAATGAAGTTGGAATGTTTTAGACATTTTATTTTATAATTAAGAGGTTCATGTCGTCTCATCGGGGTATATTCTAGAGATAATGCTGTTAATTATAGGAATTCTAGTAAATCCTATTTATTCTAGTAATTCTAATAATATCATATGTAAATTCTAGTGATTCTAAAAAATATCTATTGCAGCAAAAGAACAATATGAAAGCCAAATTTTAACTCTTTTCAAGAAACAAAAAGCAAAATTCTTTTAAAAACTTCATCAGTAAGAACTCCTTCCTTTACCCCAATTTATTAGTACATTGGATTGCAGTAGAATACTTGAATTGATGAAACAAAGGAACATGAACATGAACATGATCAACAATGAAACAACTATCAAGACAATAATGAATCAAGGGCCTTGTTAAAAATTGCTCTTCAAGATGCACATTTATTTTGAATGCCATGGCTTTACAACTTCTATTAGTAGCCTTACAGTGATATGTAATAAATACTTAATTTTCTGCACAGCAACATTTCTCATCTCATTTCTTGGACATAAATTGCCCAAAGTTGATCTTTAAAGAACTTTTAAAGTGTCTAAATCCTTAATGGGGAAGATAAAAAAATATGACTGTGACTAGAATTCCACTGAGATAAAAATTAGACTGCCAAAACTGCTCTACTAATGAAAGGCAAAACCACCATCTTTATCCTACTATGATTGTCACAATAAAAGTTCATACCATGTAACTATTTTAATTTATTCTTCTGTTTTTCTATAACTTGCAACTTTATTCAAAAAAGATGCAGTCAAAACCAAATCAAAACAAAACAAACAAGAAACCCCAAAGAAGAAAGAAAGGAAAAAAAATCCCAAAACAAAAGCCAAACACTTTGTGAATCAAAAACAAAGTAAATATTCCAAGCCCTTCTTTGTGAAAATCACTTGGTCTTAAGGGTTGTTAGTAAACCTAAGTGATTAAAAATTAGGGTCCTGTGAATAATACTTATTTCATAATGCTAGGCTGGAGGCAAAGACAAGAGAGCAGCCATGCAATTGGAAAATTCTTATTCAATTTTCAAACCAGCAACTCATAAGCACATTAGAAAAAATATTAATAATTTAGATGTCAAGCTGACACATACTGGACTAGCTTCCTTGCCACTTAAAATTCATAAGTCTATACAGGTCTTATAGTATGATTCAGATCTCATAATTTAATGAAACAAACTTAATCAGAGGCATTCATTAAATAACAATTCTGATAGAGAGATAATTAAGAATGACGAATTGAAGACCTACTTTCTTTTCCTATATAATTCTGTGAAAAGTTCTACAAAGGTGTAATTTGCTAATTAAATTGTGGTCCAAATCAATGTTTCAGACATGTAATTGCTTCGTGCTTTGTTCTTCTTGAAGAAATCATGGAAATTTCCATGAGAATTGAGGATGTACCTCTTTTTCATTACTTTTTTAAAACTATCTTCTCATTTAAGATGCTGATAACGTCTTTTTCTGTACTTCTTAAGAAGTGATGGACTAAAAGTAGGTAAGACTTAGAATTTGGAGTACATCGAGATTGGGTGCTTACAGCTTAAAGCTGTAAGAATCTTTTAGGAGTAAGCTGGTCTTCATCTTAAGTACAGCAAAGTACATAATTGTACCCTCATTTCTGTCCCTGTTCATGGAAGGACAAAAACACATATTCTACATGAAGGATGCATTTCCACAATTTTGCACAACTACTTAAATTTTGTTTTCTTCCTCTTTCCTCCTTGTTTTTATGTGCAAAATAATGTCTTAAAAATTAGAAGACTCAGTTTAAATGTTTTCACTGTTTCTTCCTGATGCAGATAATTCCTGCAATCATGTCAAGAATTAATATTATTTTGCATTGCATGCTGCTGTGAATGGAAGTAGCTATGGTCTATCTTTGAGAAACTCCATCATCAAAAGGTTAGATGACAACTTGATTCATTAAAAAAAAAGAATGTATTTAACATCTCTTCATAGATGCATAGAATTTATCCTTCAAAACTGCAAGTAAGGCTGAGTGCAGTACATAATTCTTAATGATAAGGAAAATGATGAACAAGAAATCATCCTTTTCAGTAAAAAAAATCTCATAATCTTATTTTTTAACAGATTTTAAAGGGTATACTTAAAATTTCTGGTTTATTCAATAAGGGTTTCTAGTTTACTCAAGAACAGACTTAGATTTCTTGCTCAAAGAGCATATGTTTCCTGTGGTCAATTCACTGCTTTTCTGTTTGCTGGTTTTTCATGTTTCTACCATAATTGTCATTACAGAAATCGGACAGGTCTCATATGACATGTTTTTATGACACAACTGGGATATTAACAAGAAGAAGGGGAAAAAAATCAATTGGACTCACATTTAACTAAATTTGAATCATTATTACAGAAATTTTTTCAAATTGCCCAAATGCAAACCATTTTTCTAGCTGCTTGATCCTACCATCCTGTCTCCTGGCAAATGGAAAAGCTAACAACAAGTGGCAGAGAGACTGCAGTTCCTGTACTTTCCCAGAAACTTTATATTTGTTTTAGTGCCTTGTGTTAATACTTACTTTTTCTAATTTGTGATTGACTACTTGTGCACTCTATTATTTTCAGAAATTGCTTAGGTAGCCACAGCTTGAGATTAGCACATCCTTAGAAATGTGACTAGCAATTCAGTTGTAGTTATTTACCTTCTGGTCAGTAGAAGTGAGTTAACCATTTCCTAGCAGCAGGACTTCAATTTTCTATGGAAAGGGTTCTGCAGATTTTCCAGTTTTCAGAAAAATTTTCGAGAGGCAATACTGCCACAGGCTGCAGATATTCAAGGTGGACAGATCTTCAAACTTGCAGCAGTTGAATGGTGCAATGCTGATTTTCACATGCTGCCCTATAACTCAGAGACTTTTAGCACCTACCCATCACAACTTTGCTCAAACAGTGTTATTAATCCTTGTCTGGTGAGTAGTTAAAATCACCATTTGCGTACTTGTGTTTTTGTGTACTGGGGCTGCTCTGCTCTGTCTGCTCTAACATGTCTCGGTGGCATCAGCTGAAAGTTGGGAGTAATGGGATAACAATGCCTGGTTATGCCTCTCCTCCATGCCTGTTCTGGCAGTCTACATATGTGATTGTCAAATCGAGTTAAGCAGACCCAAGACAGTGTATTAGAATATAAACCCATAAAACTGGGTTATCTTCCAGTAGACATTCTGACTGCTTTACAGCTTTGCATTCTCTTTATGCCTCTTAGCTAGATGTAAAGGACATAGAAAAAAACCGCACTGACATCATATCTCAATGTCTCCATTACTTTTGCAAAAGAGGTGACATGAAGACACAAAAACATATTACCATCATGGAAAATCCCAAGAACTTTAAGTCATGACAGAATGATTAGTATACATGGCCTCTGCATAGGATAAACCACTTAAGTATCCATTGGTAAAATTTTCTTATCTGAAAGTGTTTAAGCATGGTCCTATGCCCTGAAAAAACATTTCCCAACTATCACTGAAATTTCTGGGGTTAATATGAAGGTGGCAAGATTAATAATATCAAACCATCTCCTGTTTTGTATGAACAGTGATAAACTCCAAAGTACTACTGGAGCACAACCTTTATTAGACACAGCCTGACCAGACTTGTTCTTCTATTATAGCTCAAGATTAAAGCATTTGTTGCAACATTTTTTTAAGTAATCCTCTCTCTGGCTGACTCATAACAGCTGTTAAATAACTAGATATCTAGCTTAAAATGGACTGAACCTATAAATTTAAAAGTGATATAATAACCAACTCCTTTACACATAGCAAAATGCTTCTGTCATTATTTGAGTGCTTTATGCTGACCTCATTGTCTGCATCTGATCGAACTGATCTAATACCATAGTTGACAAAAGAGTATAACAATGATGATTATGTATTTCTTATATATTACGGAGGAGGACAGACACCACATAGGAGTAAGAAGCATCATGTGATTAGGAGACGGAAAATTTGACATAATATTTTTGAAATATCCAAGAGATTGTTTGGAGTTTGTTGCTGAGTGTTTCAATGGCAGCACATGCAAAAAGTACACATGCTTTGTTTTTCCTTATTTTCATTACCCTCTTTGCCAGTTATCTGGTAGTATCTCTTCCTTTCCGCAGGGCTGTCCATGAAATCACAGCTTTGTTAGGAGTGTAATGGTAGTATATTCACCTTTTTTTTTTTCTGCCCTCTTAGAGGTTCTGGTCTGTCAGAAACTTCCTAACAGTAATACTACCTAGTGTTCCTGCAGTAGCTCATTCTTTCTTGACCATAGTGCCTCGGAAGTGTTGACTTTTTCTGATAGGAGAGACTGACACCTAGAGAAGTAAAATGACTTCTGTAGGGCAGATTCAGACTTTTTATTCATAGCGCTCTCCTAACTTACATCAAAAGGAGTCTTCATGCCTTTTCTTCCCCAATGAAGAGACAATATGCATATAAAGGCTTTAATTAAAACAAATCTGTAAAAACTCAGCCAGATTAAAAAAAAGTCTTTCTTTTTTCTTGTTGACACAAGTAACTTGCTTTCTTTTCATATATTCTCTTGGTTGAATTTGCAGTGGTCCTAAGGTCTCCTTTAACCTTTGTAGTAATACTTGAAAAGTCTTCATCTACTGTTGGAATTAAATCAAGGATGTGAGGGGTTTTTTTTGTGCGCACAAGTTTCATGAAGACTCAAGTAAAATGACAATTTTAAAGTCAATAGGCACATTCCTGAAACATTTTTAAAAGACACTCAGCTTTAAGCCTGTGTAAAGTGCCTTAGGACTTGAAGGTTAATGATTTGAGTAATGTGTTGTGTCAGTGCAGACCTGAATTCATAAGATAATAATTCATACCAGAAGTGAAAATGCTCAGTTTTGTTCTTCCCACAGTAAACATGAGACCACCAGTGTTTGTGAGCACCAGTGGTTTCAGGACATTTTTTAAAATTTCCTTCTGTTTTGAGCCATGTTAGTATTGTTGGGAAGTCTGAGAGTGTTTAGTTACACTGTGCAAACATGGAATGAAATAACAGCTTGAGACATGATAGAGCACAATAAGGCAGTAACACAGATGCATCTGTCGTTATCCTAACGTGAGCCAGCTGATAGTAAGTCTCACTAATGTGATTTGCTCTCCTCTGAGTATAGGGGGCAACCAGAGAGAAAGTCCAAAAATGTTCACCTGAAAATGAGGTGGAGAAAATTCTGGCACTGCAAACTACTCTGCAGTATCAATCACCTTATCGATAAGAGAGAAGTAGAGAGTGGAATGTGAAGAACCTTGATAGTGACAAGAAGTTACCTGTATTTGGTAAGAAAAACAGGGAAAGAAAGAAGCAGTGTGGCATTGCAAAGCCTAAAGTCATCTAAGCTGCAATATGATAAAGTGATATTTTGCAAAAGGAAAGCAGGAATGGAAAGGGCTGATGTAAAACTCCTGTTTGCCAAGGTCACAGATAATAATGTTGTGATGAATGTGTGGGATTTTAAGAGTTGAAGAATCAAATGTGCTGTTTGGAATAGCCACATCCCTGAGAAAGAGAAAACAGATAACAAGACAATCAATACAATATTGCAGATTGAGAGTCTGTGAGGCAGGTAAGCATAAAGAAAGGAAAGTAGGGAAAGTCTGCCAAAATAGAGGGATGGCTGAAAACCTCCTGAAGAGATGTGAGAGAGACAGGACAATACTTCATTTTTGAGAATAAAATTGGCCTAGAGTAGTCAGTGGTTGCCTTGTTTCTCCCATTTTTGTAACTTTGAGGATTAAATAGTAATATCTCATATAACATTAAAAAAAAACCTACAGACCTCTATCAGGTCAATTGAATTTATAGACCTCTAACTGCTAATCAGACATAGTAATTTTTTTTACTCATTTGAAGAGTGTGTGAAGTAACCCAATACAAGAATCCAATGATGACAAGTATCAGGTGCTCAGTGATATTTTAACCAGGGGAAAAATAACCTGAATGTTACTGGAAGCAAAACCACTTGACAAAAGACGTGGTGAAAATGGTAGCCAGGATGAAGAATTACATTCTGTCCTGATCACAGGAGGCCATTCCAGCACAGCAGTGGATAGCCTCACAGGGACACTGCAGCTCTCTTGACTTCTCCTTCCACAGCCTCATTTTAGCTACACAAGCACTGCTTCTCTATACATAGCCTGGTTTCCCTCACAGAACTGAATTGAAACCATACTGTTTCAACTGTAACAATGGTGTTAGTCTCTCTTTTTTCCCATTGCTTAATAACCTGTTATGAAATCTGAGTCAATGCAGCAAAGTTCAGAGAATGTGTTTTGCACAGGCAGAGGAAGGAGGCTGACAGTGAGGCTGCAGAGAGGAGCACCAGCCATCACTTGCAGTTGTGAATGTAATGCTCACGAGACCTCCTGGCCACACACTGTCCTCTGCCCAAGCTGTGAATGGGGCTTCCATCAGAGCTAGGGGTTCCCCCCTGGAAGAGGACTGATGATGTGATGTGATGTGATGTGATGTGATGTGATGTGGACGTAGCACATTGCACCACATAAAACTGGCTTTTATTAGCTGTGCTCCTCAGAGGGCAACTGCTCCACAGCTGCAGTTTTACAGCTCAGGGTGAGGATCTCCAGAGGGCTTGAGCTCTGCTTCAGGGCTACGAACAGCTCAGCATCCATCTGTGGGGTCTTTAGTTAGCTGTGAGAAAAAATAAAAAGCCACACAGTATGGCATCCAAGGACTTCTGGAAGAGAAGGAATTATTTTCTTTACAGACTTAAGTCATCTCATATTTCACCTTCTCCCTTTGCACACCTTTATGTTCTGCCAAGAGTTCCCTCTTAAACAGATACACATCTTTGTTCCAGACTCAATTCCTGTCATCAGCTTAGCTTTCTCTGCAATCATTGTGCTGTTGAAATCACTAGTGAAATGTACAAATGTACAAAAAATTTTTGCAATCAGACACACATCAGGTTGGCTTATAAACACATGCTTGGAAAGTGGAAATTTTCAGCCTATTAGTGCCTCCCATTTTTGCTCTATGTAGCAGCTGTGCTCATGTCATGGTTGCTTGCTTCCACTTACTAAATCTCATCCAGCTGATAATCACAACTACTGGTGCTTTTAATTTATGATTTACAATTGTATTCAGTGGCTGCAAAAATAAAGATCACAAAAATTAAGACATAAATTGAACAAAACACTTGCCAAATGTGAAGTAATGCATTGCTTTTTATGTGATATATGTTTTGTGAAGAGGATATGGTCTAATAGTTTGAACACTGAAGAGAGAAACTCAGTATCAACTGAGTTGATAGTGTTCTCTGACATAATGGAGAGACTAACTGTTAACAGGACACCTTATATATGCAGGAGAATTGCAAATGAACATTCGCTAGGTCAAGGGTCTTACATGTTTGTCATGACATGTACTTTCACAAGCACTCAAAACTCTCAGGAAATTTTGTTTCTGAAAGGAGAGGAGAGGAGAGGAGAGGAGAGGAGAGGAGAGGAGAGGAGAGGAGAGGAGAGGAGAGGAGAGGAGAGGAGAGGAGAGGAGAGGAGAGGAGAGGAGAGGAGAGGAGAGGAGAGGAGAGGAGAGGAGAGGAGAGGAGAGGAGAGGAGAGGAGAGGAGAGGAGAGGAGAGGAGAGGAGAGGAGAGGAGAGGAGAGGAGAGGAGAGGAGAGGAGAGGAGAGGAGAGGAGAGGAGAGGAGAGGAGATGATGGTGATCATCAGAGATCTGATGTGGTGTTCCTGTAGTTAAAGTCCTATAACAGCGGCTTTTCAGGCTGCGGGTCCTGGAGAAAGGCCAGGTAGGAATATATGATAGAGTTTGTTTTATTTTTAGGGGGGTGCTTTGTTTTGGGTGGTTTAGCAGTTGCCTCCAACCCTTCTCCCTACTATGGGGTTGTGGGGTTGGTTTTGGCTTCTGTAGCTGGGTGTGGTTGGCTGGTAAGTTTAGGGGTTTCTTTTGTGTCTTTGGTGCTGGTTGTGGTGTATCTTGGTGGTATGTTGGTGGTGTTTGTTTATTCGGTGTCTCTGGCGGCGGAGAGGGGAGGGGAGGAGATAGCATCTCCAAACATTAACTTGTCTCTTGTCTATGAAAGGCAGAGAATGTGGGGTTTCTCATATTTTCAGCACCTTACTGCTCCATTATCATGATGAAGACAAAATTTCATTCCAAGGGTCAGAGATTTAGTTGTGGAACAACTCAAACATTGGCCTTACCCTATGAAACAGTCTGTGGTTAGCTTTCCTTTTTCCTTCCCTCTGATCTGTGTCAGTACTAGAATGGAAATTTTATTCACATGTCCTTGGGTTTTACTGTCTGTCAGACAAGAGGAAACTCATTGAAGACTACCTTGTTTCTTGACTAAGAACTGTACATTTGCATTAAAAAGTCTCAGTTTGCTACTCAGTGAGCTGTGCTACAAGACCCATGTATTTACCCCCAAACTGCTATGCCAGAAAATAGCCAGGCTAAGAGTCATTTAGTCAAACTGCTGGGACTGTTGAAACTTCTACTTGACAAGAAAAAAAATTTCCATGTTATTGCAAATTTTTGCTGTCTTTGTGCATCAAGTGTTTCTTTATAGTCTACAGACAATAACACACTAGTCCAGAGAAGAAGCATTTGAATCTTGTATTCATGCCAGTATATGCAATTCCTCCATCAAAACAGGTTTCTTTAGTTACTTCTAATTAGTTGCTAAATTTAACATGCCACGAAACAGAACAATAGAACCATCGCTGGTAATCACAGCACATCTTCTATTAGCCTTCTTTCTGCATAACTTTTTTCTTTTTAATTCCATTTTTTTACCTCTGTGGACCTTTCCTACAAACTTTACTAATGTTTACCCATTCTAGCTTGTTGAATGTCATTGTGTTTGCTGACATAGTATTAGAGGTATAATCCACAGGTGCCTCTAGGGGTGGGTGGACGGAGCACAGGCACAAATTTTTAGAGAACTCATTCAGGAAATTAATTATGTTGCAGAGGTAGGAAAATGAGCTCTGGTGGAGGGGAGGCATGAGTATGTGGAGGTATTGCCCAGAAAAGGGAAAAAGAGTTACTAATATGCCAGGTCTATATAATGGTGTTTAATAGCAGGTGCAGTGTGATAGTTTATGTAACTGTAATATAGGAATATAATGCAAGCATGACAACAGTGTTTACAGTTATGGTGTAGCACTGTTCAACTCTCAGATAACTGAGGGATGACTCTGATGATGGCAGTGTGTATCTACAACAGCCTTAGTAGCATGCAGTCATGGAAGAGTTAGCAGTACCCTGCTACAGTTATGATTGCTGCACCCAAATCCCTGGATTTTTCTGGTGCTAAAAGGTCTTCAAGATCCTGCTTTTACTTCTGACCATACCTTTTGATGGCTTAAGGCCTCAGATGTTGCACCAGGGTAATCTGGTAAGGGGCACAGCCACCATAGCAGCTGATGCTCACAACCTGGTGGTAACAATGCTGACCCTCTTCTGCTGACCCCACCTTTGTCATCCTTGGGTTTTCCATTTAGCTGCTTAGACAACATGACTTATGGCTCTCTGGCCTTCATTCACTCCATTTTCTGGACTGATTCATCATTACTGAGTCACTTGCTGAGCTGATCCAAAAGTGACAAATCATAGCATCTTCATCCTGCAGCTCTTTCCCAGGTGAGACCATTCCCTGAAACCACTCAGAGGTCAGAGGTGATCTCTGCTTTTCATTGGTCTAGTCCTCCTAACCATGCCATTTTTGCACTTTTTGTCCTAAGTTCTACAAATCATGATAAATGAGCAAGAGAAAAAAATCTCTTCATGATAATACCAATAGTTTAACTTTTGTCTTACAAATACATTGCTAAGGACAGTAGAACAGAAGTAATTTTACTCTGATAAGGACTGAACAAAATAGTGCAGCTTTGGAGAAACAAAGGATGTAACTCAGGCAAACAGAAGTCATGCAAAACACAACAGGATGCCAGCTTAGCTTTGCAAGGCTGACAAAGCAGAAGTTATGCAAAGCAATGATATTGTACTTACTGAAAATGAGGGTTGAGGAACAGCCACCTAAAAATGACATTGGGCATTGAAGACAAACCCCAAAGAACCATATAAGGACTTCCAGTAAGGGCTGCAACTATGTAAAATAAAGTAATACACATACATCAAGTAATCAGGGATAGCTAATGAATATGTCATCAGTGTGTATGATTAAAACTCACAGTTTTGAACATTCACCCAACCCTCAGGACACTCAGTGGAAGAATTCTCTGAGTGACCAGCACACTGCAATGAAGAATGCTGCTTTCTAATACTCACAACTGTGCTAGAAAGTTTTTATCTGGCCAGTTTCTGTGTCAATGTTAGGCTTTATGGTTAGACTAGGGCAATGATTAGTATATTATACACTAGTATATTAGTCTTTCAGCACAGATAATTCTAAACATGTTTCTTATGCTAACAGAGGGGAAGTTACATTAAGGTTTTACGGTGAGTCCATGGTACTCTCCCCTACTGTGAACAGAGACCCCCCTCACAGACATTGTGTTTTCCATATTTATATAAAGATTATTTTCTTTCTTTGATTATTCCTGATATCATTTGCAATTTACAAAGTATGTGTCGCTTGTGAGCTATGTGACATAGCGTGGACCATTTAAAGTGGGCCAAGTTTATTTTTTTGACTAAGTATTGATAGTAAATCTGATCCTACCTAAGTGGTTGCAGAGTTGGGCTGAGCAGGGCAAAACACCTACAACAGAGTGTATAACTCATCAGGTTGGTTTTGCTAGGACAGCAGATGGTTATTATTGAAGGTTCTGAGAAGGAAGACTCAGGATGCAGGATGCCTATCCCTATCACTCCCTCAGGACACAGCTGATTGCATTCATTGGTGCTGTTCCTCTCACCCAACCAGAACCCAGTGAGGACAAGAGCACTTCAAGCCTCCTTTTACTTACTTTAGGTTGTGTTTTGTATGCACTTACTGATATTTTCTAAAAAAAAAAACAAAACAAACAAACAAAAAAATAAAAATAAAAGCAACCCACCCTTATTTTAATGGAAAATATCTTCCAGGTGATATTACTAGGAGACAATACTTGAGCAATGATTTCCCTTTTTATGACCTTTCAGCATTCACATACTCATTTTCTTGTTCTCCCAAAGCTCTGGAAAAGAGTATAAAAATACAATTTCTAAAAGAGCAGTTGCATATCTACTGCCTAGTAAAACACATGCCATATGTTATATCTAATGTAGGACACTAGATCATACAATGTATTATATTGTATCATACAATACTACAATATATTGTATCATATATTATATTGTACAATATATTGCACTTAATAAAATATATTGTAACTTTTTCCAGGTGTGTGTGTATAAAGACATTTGGAGTTTTTCTTGCTAATATTTCTAACTAAACTGTAAAATAAAAACCAGTAAATTTTACCTAAACCCTTTTCCATCCCATTTCTGCAGAAATTGAGTGTTTGGTCCAGGCAGAACCTGTAATTTAGCTGTTTCATGGCTCCAATCACCTCTGAGTCACATTCTCAGAGGGCACTATGGTTTGCATGATTGAGTCCCTCTATTGCCTAGTTGTCTTTTGAGTAATGTTATGTCTCCTATCATTCATCACAAAAACTCATCTTTTCCCTGGGAAGCTGACTCTAAAATAATTTGGTCCGAAAAATCATCAAATTAAACACAAAATTTGAGAAAAAGGTACGGTATCTTAACACACAGCAATGTGGAAAGTTAGGTCTATCCCAAAATATATTCTTAATTAGATTTTAAACTGGACATATGCTTCAAACACTTGATAGCTTAATAAGGTACATTTGATGGAAGTAGCCATTTCTTCAGCATGAGGAATTTAAGCCTTTTTTTCCCACTTTTCAGTTACAGAATATTGTAGCCTTACTATGTTTCATTAACACTTGCATAGAAAATACCTCCCTACAACAATAACTTCTTCTTGGGAACACTGGCATTTGCATATTGTTAAGTACATTCATTAATGCACATGTGTGCGAAATTTTCAGCAAAGACATTAGTAGATCATTAATCATTTGCATACACTTACTGTTAATTTGGTGACTAAATTTAGGCCAGCCTTAAAAGAATGAGCTGCTGCACAGCATTAGTCACTTTTTTGTATTACATTGGTGACAGAGGAAGTAGAACTTCTGGAATTTATCCAAAGATGTATTAGTAGTGGTGGCAGGTCTACACATCTTTTAAATACCTCCAGGGATGGTGACTCAGCCACTTTCTCTGTTCTAGCCTGTTCAAATGCCTGACCACCCTTAAGTGGAGAGATTTTTCCTAATAACCAATCTAAACATTCCCAGGTAAAACTTGAGGCCATTTCCTCTCATCCTGTCACTAGTTACTTGGGAGATGAGACCAACCACCATCTCCCTACAACCTCCTTTCATGCAATTGTTGTCCCCCCTGAGCCTCTTTTCCTCCAGGCTAAACAAGTTCAGCTCCCTCAGCTGTTCCTTATGACCCTTTTGGTCTAGACCCCTTAGTGCATTGGTTCTTAAATCTGAATTTACTGGATTAAAAAAAAAATCTATGCAGTACTTTATAATTTACGGGACTCAATAACCCAAATAATTAAGCTGTTAATAAACTGGATAAAATCAGCATTACACCACTACTGATCCTTTTTTACAGCTTGTAAATAGGTCTCCACCAAGAATTTCAACCCTTAATCATTGAAGTCTTGCTAACAAATCTTGGTAGTAACAACCATTTATCTGTGTCATGTAGGAAGACTTACAGATCCTCCAAATTTTCTTGAGCTTTATGCATTAATATGGAGATGGCTTATTTTGCTTGCAATAGTTTTACCATTCAGTTATGATGATATTCTTCCTTCACAGATCTCAAGCTCCATCAATACAATGAAATATTTTCTGCCTGGAAAAGTCGTTCTAGATTTATATATAAAAGTAATCAGAGTATCAGCTGGTATTTATGAAGTGAATGTTTTAAGTAAATTTACTGGGCTTGCATGGCCTGGATTTGGTAGCAGGGGGTGCTACAGAGGTGCCTTCTATGAGAAGCTGCTGGAAGCTTCTTCTGTGTGCCAGTCCCTGGTGGCTCCAAAGATGGACATGGCGCTGGGCAAGGCTGGGCCAATTGAAAATGATGGTAATGCCTCTATGATAATAGATTTAAGAAGAATTCAAAACCAGAAGGAGTTGCAGAGGTGAAACTACAACCAGAGAAGAGCAGAGGAAGAACATGTGAGAACAACTCTGCAAACACCAAGGTCAGTGGAGAAGGAGGGGCAGGAAATGCTCCAGGCCCTGGAGCTGAGATTCCCCTGCAGCCCGTGGTACAGAGCATGGTGAAGCAGTTGTACAGTGCCCCTGCAGCCCATGGGGATCCACAGGGGATGCAGAGATCCACCCACAGCCCATGGGGATCCACAGGGGATGCAGAGATCCACCCACAGCCCGTGGAGGAGCACCATGCTGGAGCATGTGGATGCCTGGAGGAGGCTGTGGTCCAGTGGAAGAACCAGTGGAGAGAGGGCCCCTGCTTCCAGGCAGGAGAAGCCTGTCCTTGGAGGACTGCATCCCATGGAAGAGTGAACCATGCTGCAGTAGTCTGAGGGGGAGTCGAGCCTATGGGTGGACTCACATAAGAGCATTTCACAGGGAGCTGTGAACTCCTGAAATGGAGCCATGTTGGAGAAGTTGATGGAAAACTGTCTCCCATGGGAGAGACCCCATGATTCAGCAGGGAAACTCCTCTCCTTGAGCAGTGGGAGAAGCCTCAGCTGATGACCTGACCAAAATTGAAATATCTGAATCCATTTCCTTTTATGGAACATTTTTCCTCAAAAAAACCCTTCCTTAAATAATTTTCCTTAATATTTTTTTTTCTCCACATGTACCAAGTGACATTACACACATTTATGAATAATAATAATGTCTTACATTTTACAATCTTTTATCAAGAAATACTAATTAATCAACTAAACAGCAACTACTCATTCTGTGTTGCATTATATTGTGATGTTGGCATGCGGCTGACAGCTAACTGGAGAGATAGACAGAATAAATATCAAATACATTTCTTCAGCCTAGCCAGAAAAGTTGCTCTGCAGTAAGAAGCATTTCCCAGGCTGAAAGAAGTCAGTCAAATGATTGCCAGGTAAATTTACTGAAAATTTGTCAGGCAGCAAGTAGTTTATTTGGAATTAGTATGACCAAATACCTACACAATGTTAACACAGAATCATGAAGTTACAGACACTATACAAACTACGATTTATTCCAGTGCATTATTTCTTGGAAAAAGCTTGTTGCACAAGTGCATTTGCCACAGTACTGGAAATAGAATAAAGCATTGTGCATCAAATTGTTATCCGAAAATCTGTGATTTTTCAATTTTCTTGGGCACTTGCTTTGTTGTTGTTGTTGTTGTTGCTAGCTTTTTTTCCAGAAATGTCAAAATAAATGTGGAAGAATTCATGAGGTAGATTGGAAAGACAGAACAAGATGAGCAAAACAGAAGCCTAAAATAAAAGGAAAATGGATGTTTTAATGATAAGATTGTTTGATGGTCATCATAGTCGTGATGCTAGATTGATGGTTGGACTTGATGATCTCAAAGGTCTCTTCCAACCTTAATGGTAATGTGATTCTACAAGATAGAAATATATGATCTGAGCTTTACGGTGAAAGTGAAGGAAAAAAGTACAAAAGGTAATAAAATATGCTAATAGAAAATTAAAAAGTAATGGGGCAAATCTGTGCTCCTAATGCCTAAGGATACATTTTTTGCTCCTCTTAGCTTGTGGGTTAAATTAATAGGAAGCATTTTTCCAGACTTTCCATTTTATTTTATGTTGCCCAGTCATTACATCCTGCAGAAATGAAAAATATTATCACTGTTCAGAAAGGGTACCTTTCTGTTGCTCCTTTAGCCAAATGTAACTAACTAAAAGAATAATGATTTTTTTTTTCATGGCAATACTCCTTTGGAATAAGATGTTGGAAAGGATTGTTTATTAACTGTCTCTCCACATTCTACACAGCCACACATTTTCACAAGCCTCAGAGTAGCTTGTATGTTTAAAACTTCTGTCCCTCTTGGATTGAAACGGCATTGGACAGTAATGTAAAAGGTCAGTAGAAGTAGGTGAGAAAGAAGGGTGCAGATAAACAGAGAGGCATAATGGTCAAATATGTCCAGTTCTCTCCAGGTAAATCCCCTAAAATAACTATGTGGAGTAATACTTAATTTTTTTCTATCCCCATATGCATCCTTGTTCTACTTTGTAGAGAAACGTAGAGGTCAAAAACTATTGAATAGCTTACATTTGTCTGTAAGGATCACAAGTCTCCTTCTTTTCTCTCTCAATACAAAGTGCAAAGATCCTTCCACATGAAACCAGCGCATGCTCTGTTTCCAAAGATCTTGTCATCTTCCTTTATGGTCCAGGATGTCAGAGCACATGCAATACAGAGCATAGACTAATAGCAAGAATACTTTGTTTCCTTTTCAATTTTGTACCTGCTTAGAGAGATAACTAAACAGAAATTTCCCCTGATAAGAATATCAGCTGAAAAAAATATTAGATATTAGGTTGAAGTAGCTCATCTTATTTGCTGTGTATTCTAGTTTGTTGCTTGTTTTTCTTCCCTTCCATAGCCAATAACTTTTGATTATATAACAAGTAATTATTATTAGGCTAACTCCACTCAAAAGTCTGACTCAGCTGTAATAACAGTAAAGATAAAGGAACACTTACTGCTGGTTTTTAGATGGGTTTTAAGTTATTCTGTTCCCACTGAGTCAGGAGCTCTTTGCCAAGAGCTTTTAAAATCCTCCACTTCTGCCATTTGAACTTGTGCCTTTTTCACAATAGTAAGCAGCACATTCAGACCCCCAGTATGTACACCCACACATAATGTCCTGCCTGCTCATACATCAATTTACATTTACTTTGTTATTCTGCCAACCTTTCTTAATTCTACCAGTCATCCTTCCTTTCTGCAATTCAAATGAGTCATGGAATCCTGTGATCTGTTGTAGCATAAATGTTCGCCTATATTTTTGCTGAAAATTATTTCCTGAGAGCCTCACTACAAGCAGTGACTTTAAGTACTTTCTAAATAAGGTCTTGAGAGTTATACCTGTAAATGTGTCTTCATTTAGCAGCTGAAGTACCCTTGCTCCATAATGCACCCCTTAACAATATTTTTGTGGTTTACTTCCTTAATTCATAAAATGTGGCATATCCTGTTTCAGGACTGGGAGAAATGCTCTTTGACCATACGATCCTTTAGACTGTAAAGCTCTGTATTTGGTCTGGCTGAGATGAATTTAATTTTGCCACAACAGTTCTCACAGTGCTTTGTATTAGTAGCTGGAAAGGTGTTGACAACATAGCAGTGCCTTATCTGCTGCTGAGCGGCGCTGGCATAGCACCGGACTCTCTTTTCACCATCAGGCTGGGATGTGCAAGATCTTGCAAGAGGACAGAGCTAGGACAGCTGACCCAAACCAGCCAAAAGAATATTTCATATTATATTATGTCTGGTCAGCAATACAACAATACAAATGAAGGGAAAGGAGGAGGAAGTGGGAGGGAGATGACATTTGTTTTTATTATGTTTGTCTTCCACAGCAATTGCACATACAGAAGCTTTACTTCCCAAAAGGTAGCTGGACATTACCTGCTGATGGGAAGTAGAGAATAAATCTATTATCTTCCTCTGCTTCCATGGGCAGTCATTGTTTTTACTCTATTAAACTGCCTTATTCTTGACCCACGTGTGTTTTCCATCTTACTTTCTCCCCTTCCCCAGTCCTTCTGAGGAAGGAAGTAGCAAAGTGGTTTAGTAGGCACCAAGCACCCAGCCAAGGTCAATCCACCACAAACTCTTAATTTTGCACAAATTCTAATCACAGGCCTTCTGTGAGCATACCTAAAGGGGCCTGCAATATGTTTCTGTATTGTTTCCTTCTAGACCTCCACTTTTTCCTCATGGCAGGACTATTAACACACAAATCTTTGCAGCCCCAGGGTTGTACACAGATAACTGCTTTACAGTTTGCTAAAGCTCATCAAACTCAACTGGTCATTCATTACAGTAACAAGACACATCAATCACCACAGTATAACCCCGTCCCTTTCTTCACCTAAAGATTTCTATTAATTGCTTAGAAAAATAAGTCAATCTTGTTAAATAAATATACTCTATTAAATGAGAAAACGGGGAAAAAACACAGTATTAGAAGCACAGTTGTGATTCCACAGGGCTCAGAAACTTGTTAAATTATTTATCCACATGGGTGGTTTTAGGCTCCTGTTTCATTCAAGCATAGTAATATGTTCTCTGATCAGGGGATTTATTTTACTCCTCATGACACTAGATCAACTTAGATGAACTAAAATATTATACATAAGATTTTAAATACATCTTTAGCTTCCCTCCAAATATTTTACAATAGTTAGTGAATTAAACTGTATTTTAAGCTCTCACCTTCTCATCTCAAGCTTCCTTTATTATTTTGGAATATGGCAATATGAAGAAGACATTTTGAAAAGCCTCTTTTTCCATCTAACATGCAGAGAATGAAAAATTAATTGCTATTTAAAGCTGAATAAGCCAGAAGATGGCATACACCACAGTTTAGCCAACATTGCCACACAGGCTGCATTAGCAAAGAACCTACCCACACAAAAAAAGGAGCTATTCTGCTGCTAGAGGTAAATCACATTGCTGAATGACATTATCTGTACCTACAATGGACACACATATAAGAGTATTGTGGGTATTATTTGGCACAGACCCACCACATGTTCACTAGAAGCATCGACAAACCTCAGAACAAAGCGTTAAATGCTCAGAACCTATTTACCTCCACAAAGGACTGGCTGGACCAAGGATCTAACCATAGGGAAATGGTACTGTGAGCCCACTGAATGTGGGCAGGCAGAGGCATGACAAAGGTGAAGATCTGGTCCCATCCAGAGCACAACGGTGTGGGATGGGCATGTAATAACTGAAGGATGCCTTAGGTCAGCAGTACCTGCATGCCCATGGCCAGGGGGAGGTAGGGAAGCAGCCTATATCACATGCCTCTGAGTCACTGCACCTCCTGGGCCAGTCCCCTGGGAAGCAGTTTACAATTACCAGGATCTAACTTTCAGTCATCAAGACCATACAGAGGTGATATCTGAGCAGAGCCAAGGAAGGCACCTGAAGTCAATCTTCAATCAAAGAGGGGTTATGGGAAAACAAAATCCAGATGGGGTTTGAATAACCATACCTCAGCAAAAACCAATTAAATATTGAGGCCACTCTTTTTCATTCTTCTTTTAATACCTGTGTGGTGGGAGCTAAACTGATATGTATGCTAGCAAAAATGCTGGAAGCAAGTGATAGAGGAACAAGTTCCAGCTGAGCCACATGGGAAGGCAGCTTTTACTCTAGCTACCTACGTTCATTTTGTAAGCACTTCTATGCACAGGTGATATGTTTGCACTCGTGTACTTCATGAACAAAAACTAATTAACCAGTATGTGGACCAAATTAGAGAGAATGGCTCACATCTTAATACTAGCAGACCAAGGCAGCTATTAAAAAAATAATGCTCATATTCTGTAACCATTTCCTGTATGATCTGAGGTTTCCTTTTCTCTATAGCATCAGTGAAGATAATGGGCACTTTGTACATTACAATCAGGAAGAAAAGTATGACTGCATAATTGCAGTATGGATATTATTTTCTGAACTAGCTTATGTCAATAGTGTCAAAAGTCAAGTTTCTGAACTCCACTATCTTATCTTGCAGATTTACATACCTGAGCTCACAGTGTGTTGCTTCACATGGACACTTTAAGAATTATTACATAAGTAAATTATCCGTAAGATGAAAAATTGTAAATACCAGAGTTGTTTAGTCTTTGGACAGTGCAATCTTCATTGAATTAAGGTTGTTAAGTGCACAAGAAGCACATCACAGCTTTCAAGATGATGAGGTCATTTTCATGATTCCTCCTTGAGAAAAAAAATCATGCTAGAGAAGGAATTTTCTAGCGTTTTGCTACAATGGCCCCTTCAAGACACTTCCACTTGTTTCAAATTAGGGAAAACCCAACTGCTCATTTTAAAAATGGATAGACCAATGTAAAGTGTTACAGTCCCACAGCAGTCAGGTCCCACAGGTCTTCAGCACCTGATAAAGGTCTTTTGAACTCCCTCAGTTAGCCTTTTGCTGGCATGCTTTTGAAAGTTCACAGACCTCACTGCTCCACAGAGATGCCTGTAGAAACAATAAACTAGTACAACCACTAGTTTAGGTAGCAGAACACAATAAAGGGTTGGAAACTTAGGTATTCAAATATTCCTGAACCTAAGATGATTACATATAGTAGTCCTTATTTTTATTTATGCTTCAAAAGTTATTTGTCCTAACACCAAACACAGAAATTAATTTTTCTTTGAAGTCAGTTGAAATGATAAATCATTATTCTGGGGACAGGGACAAGAAATTGTTTCCAGTATACAGGTGCAATTAACATGGAATGTGAAAGAGAAAGCTAGTTTCACAGTAAGAGCAAATGGCAAATATGGACTTCTTTTTTGGGTCAAATTTTGTCTTACAGAATACAGAAGGACACAGAATACTCTTATTTTAATGTGTGTAGTATTCCACCACTATTGAAAACATTCTGTGAACTTTCAGGGCAGAAACAACAAAGTCTACAAGCGGTAGAGCATAGTGGGAACTCTTAACAGTGAGATTGGCATGAATGAATGGAGAAGGTAAACTGGACTTGACTGAGGCTTTATTTTCCCTTCTTCCATGCAAATACTGTTTCTTTGAAGTAACATTAGCGAAAGCAATTCAAAGCTCAGCTATGTGTACACAGCAGTGTTATTTCTTTACAGCAACTTCTGTTATAATAAAAAAAAGCAAAACCTTTTACCTTTACACAGCTTTACAGAGCTTTTCATCTTCAAAGCATTCTCACAGATACATTCTAGCTAAGCTGAACGCCCCTTAACACAGTTAAGGTCGATTACCATCACGATTCTGACTTCAGGAAGGGACAGGGTTTAAATTACTTTTATGCATGAAAGTATTTGATGTCTGAAGAGGGATTAAAACTCAAGGGTCACTACGTCCTAATTGCCCACAACAGACCTTTCCTCAGGTTTGGTATGTACTGTTAAGAATGATCTTCTTACACAGACTGTTTTCTGTATTTACTTAAATAATATACTATTTTTGTAATTAAAGTGTTTCTTATACTAACAATAATGTTTCTGTTCATTCAGTTCAAGGTTTCAAAGCCCCGTCAGCCCTATGACCAACTGTTATAATAGTTGTGGGGGACTTAAATTGTCAGGTCTTCCCAGAGTTCTAAGGACTTGTAAGGACTTTTCAGGTACTGACTACATGTAGACTTCCACAAAAACTCCCTTGAGACATAAAAAAATTACTTTACATTTAAGTTTGAAAGGCATTCATCTGATATATAAAATATCTCTTTTCATCTAAAGGTTCTTTTGTATTTTCTGAATGGTGTAAATCAAAGAAGAGAGATTTCAAGTAATTGTGCACTTATTTTTGAAAAAATGAAACATCATTTAAGTGTTCCTGTTTATTCAGATAAATGGATTTACAGTTCATCATTTAGAATATGAAGTACAAAGTGCAATCTCTGGGAAAATACAAAACTATCACTATTTTAAGCTGTTCTTTTCTGTAACGTCATAAATGGAATTGTGAACTGAAATTGCAGCCTCTCTAGTAATCCTGTAACAAGTATATTTTTAATAGTTTATGTTCATTGTGTTTTCCTGGGCATTTTGGTTTTGTTGGGATGTTGTCCCAAATTCAAATGGCTGCTGTAGAAAGCTGACTACTCAATCATAAGGGTAGTGTTCTGGATTAGTTTCCTGATGAGCAGTCACTGAACTGGATTCCACCTCTCAAACCTATAACAGTATTTTAATTTTAAGCTATTCAAAACTGAGATATCAAAGGCATACGGTGTATAGAAATGAAAGCATTTAAAATGTTTATTCCACAAAGCACTGCTTCTTATGTGTCACTGATCAGTTAAATAATTTTGAAGGAATAAACACATGTATGCCTTAATCTAGGCTCTCAAATAAGTAATGGGAACTCAATAATTTTTGAGAAACACCTCACTTGAACACATGCAAAATTTCATATTGATACAGGTTTTCCTTCTAATAAACTCCTAAACTGAAATTCACATGGTGTTAAATGTGAAAAAGCACTTCAAGAGTGCAGTTTTTTGGCTTCTTTTCTGATTCTGATTCTAATCTGTCCATCCATCGTCTGGACTTGCCAAAACAGCTGTTCAGACCAGCCATCTTCAGAAACTCCATCTAATGAAGCTTCCTTTGAGCTTCCACCTCAACATTTCTCCAAGTATCTATGTCACTAAAAATCCAGCGTGAGCAGTCTTTTCAACTTGCTGCTCAGTGTGCAGATTTAATGTGGATATATGGGGAGGATAATGCAGAGCAATACTCCTACAATATACAGAAAGCATCAGAGAATCCACAGGTACAAAGTTGGGCATTTTAAAGAGGAGTAAGAACCAACTTTTAACATCCAGTCCCTGAGAATGCAAACACTTTCATCCTATTTAAACATCAACTCTCATATTCAAAAAGCAAATATATTGCGTGTAATTGTGGTCAAAGATGAATACTGCAACACAACAAACACCGCTTTTTATAAGCAATTCAGCAGAAGAGAATTACAGGATTAAACACAAGGAATTGCCAAGAATTATTCATTGAAAGATTCTGTACACTAAATGCAGAACATATGCCTTCAACAGAACAACAAAAACATGGTAGATTTCAGTCCTATTGTGGTATTATGGCTACACACTGAAACCATAAAAGAAGTTAGCTACAGCTTCACCTGAAAAACAGCAACTTCAACTAAAGAAGTTAACATGTAGCATCACTCATGTCCTTCTTTCTCTCATTGTATGATGATTTTCCACTTAAGTTTCTTATCAGTGTGCTCTACAGTCTGACCTGCAGTAAGGTTTCAGCCTTGGTGACAAACATCCCAGCAGCGCATGAAGATTGCTAGCACACACCAAAGACAGTGTTTAAAAAAAAGAAAAAAAAAGTTCTAAAAGTGTTTAAAGCTGCACAGAGAGCAGATTCCAGCTGAAGCATTAATTCATCACTAGCTGCTACTGCCTTAAATTATTGGGAATATCTGTTCCTTTTGGTATACAAAGAACTGCCTCAAGATCTTAGCAGTTAAAATATAGGACATATGTCCTTTGGTGAATCAGAGCCTTCATTTACTAGCAGATGTGTGACAATTTTTTTAATAGGCAGGTAGCACTAGTGGAATGTGAGAATAGCAAGTACAGGTGACCAGGCGGTCTCCAGTAGATAAAGATGCTTTAAAGAAAATACGTCAAACATTTTTACAAGCAAATACTTCCAATTAACAAGATAAACATTTTCTTTTTGAAAGCTATACATTTTATAAAAATATATCTAGATTTGTAACTACCTATAAAAAAAAAACCTTGCATAAATACATAGAAACTATTGATTCAAAATGTAGGATTATGGTATGGTAAAATAAATGTTCCTCCTAGATGTATGGACTTTTAGCAACAAGAAAAATACCACAGATAGGAAAAAATTTAATATTAATATAATAAATAAACACAAAAATATAGTAAGTAACACAATAAAAGTGTTTATTTTTTCTATCACTTGAAGCTCTATTTAGCTTGGAGAGCTAAACGTGTAAATTTTCTATGTATGTGTATTTCAGAAAGAACTATCTTTGCTAAGCGTGCTCCAGTTTATTCTATTTTTGCATATTGAAAAGACAGCCCTTAACTTGGAGCACATTAAAATTCTAAATCGATTGGACTTTTTATATTTAAAACAAACCTTTTTACTTAGTTAAAAGTATTCTAAATTAGGAATTTTCATGTAGGTTAGAGCTAAAATTTTGGTCTCATTTTGCCGTTTCTGTCACTCCAGGGCTAATTAGTACTTCGTCGCTTCATGTCACTGTTTTATAGGATGCTTCAGGGATTTCTGTGGGGCTGTTTAACTCCACCTCTGCTGGCAAATTCAAGGATTTGAATGGCGGGAAAGTCAAATAAACCGCTGGCTTTCCAGGAAAACGGAAGGCAGGTCTGACTGAAACACTGACCCTCTGAAAGTTAGGTTTTTCAGAGAGATCGACCTAGGGCTCGGGAATCTGAGCACACAGCCGAACCTTTAAGAAGTAAAAATATTTCCGTCACAACCACCGCAGCACCACTCCGGCTCCCCGCAGCGGAGGCTCCCAGAGTGGCAGGGGACCAGGCAGGCCGGGAGGGTGAAGAAGCGAGCAGCACGGGCGAACCGAGCGGCGTTCGGCACGGCCGGGCCCTCGCTCCCCTCACGGTCCGGCGGGCCCGAGCCACAGAGCGCGGGCGGGTGCTGCCCCCTGGCGGCGGGGAGCGCCCCCGCGCGGCGGGCGGAGCGCGGCCCCCGCCCCGCCCTCCCGCCAGCATGGCCGCCGCCGCCGCCTCGCTGCCCGTCAAGGTAAGCGCGCTTCCGCCCAGCCGTGCCTCAGGAGGGAGGAGGTGGTGTCCATCGCCGCCCGCAAACCCTCCCGAGCCGCCGTCCGGCAGCGGCTGCGGGAGCGAGATGGCGCGGGCCGTGCCGCTGCCCTCCCGGCGCTGCCGCGGGCGTACCGAGAGGCTCTGCCTTCGTTCCTTCCTTCCTTCCTCCCTCCCTCCCTCCCTCCTGCCCGCTGCGTCCTTCCCAGCTTCCTGCCGCCTTCCCACCCTGCTCCCGCGCCGCCTGTCGGGAGCGGGCCCGGGTGCGCGGCCGTGCCCCTCTGGAGCCCGCGGCCGTCCCGGAAGAGACGGGGTTTGGGTTTTGGTTCTTGGGTGTTTTTTGGTTTTTATTTTTGTTTGTTTGTTCGTTTGTTTTTTGTTTTTTTGTGGTTTTTTGTTTGCTTTTTTTTTGTTTTTGTTGTTTCTTTGTTTTGTGGGTTTTGTTTGTGTTTTTGTTTGGTGGTGGTGGTTGTTGTTGTTGTGTTTCGGGGTTGTTTTTTGTTTTGTTTGGGTTTTTTTGTTGTTTTTTTTTTTAATCCGGAGAAATCTATTCCCGGTGTCTGACCCGTGTGCGGTATGCTGGGTTTGTCGGTGAGAGGGCTGCGTTTTTAAACGTGCACGGAACTGTTAAACTTCAGCAGAAGTGAACAGTACAAAACTTCCTATCTTAAGACTTGTGTCCTGTGTGTTTGAAGAGCTGCTCAGAGCGGTGATGGCACCAGGGATGAGCAGGCTGGTGCCCAGGCTGAAATTTTTTTTTTCACGAACTATGCATTATTTTTTGGCGGCGAAGTAGAAAAATCCCAATTGTTTTGGGTATAGAAAACAGTTATGGTCTGTCTTCAATGTACAGATTTATTCTCTTAAGTGTAAATTATGTGCAGCTCGTTGTTTACTCTCTTTTAAGCAAAAAGATTTGTAATGCCAACCTCACCCCTTTCTCAGTATCCCCAAAAGAGAAGAGAGGAGTACAGAAGGGTTTGTTGGTGGTCGGTTGTCAAAAAGACCCATAGGTGATCATGTTCTAGTGTTTAAGGCCCACAGGTGAACAAGTGTAGGCTGCTACTGCACTGATACCTCTGTGCCTTTGGCTTAAACCTGCTTGGAGAAGTTCACCGAACACCAGATGAAGAAAGGGATACACTTTAGTGTGATTGTTACTTGCACTTCCACAGAGAAACAGTGGAAATACAGCTGGAGAGCAGGGCTCAACTCATGACTGAGGCGGATATACTAGGTTTGGTAGGCCACAAGCCCTGGCAAGCCAAGGCACAGCCTTGAATGGGAAAGCAAAAGGTGTGCCTGGTGTGCTTTGTTTGAGTTAAATCATGCAAGGCTGTATGTGCCTATGCTGGTCTGTACAGGTCTGTAGAGAGTTCTGATTAAGTAACGTTACTTAGAAACACCAATCATGTGATTGTGCTATTTTTAGCTATAGTTGAAAAGGTATATATATTGATGTGTGAAATCAATAAATCAGCTAGATGCTTCCATCAAACGGGGGTCTCGTCTCTTCGTTATGCAAGTGGGTGTCCCTTTTCTTTGTTGATTGCTGTCAAATGGTGCCCTCATTGTGAGGAGGTGATTGCCAAGAAACATGTTTGATTTTTGTAGTTACTGGTGTGATAACCTTTTGTTGGGATTCACTTCTGTTGCTCTTCATCCCAATGTTTGAGATAGATGCTACTGTAATGCCATTTTACTTGAGATTTAATTCTAGATAACCTTCAATACAGTCTCTGCTAACTTTTGCAAGTTAAATCCTTTGTGTCCCTTTGTAGGATGCAAAGTCTGGAATGGAGAATACAGTCTTACATCTTTCCATTCTAGAGGTCATTCCTAGGTGTGAAGTCACTCCTCTAGCTTTTGAGGAATGGTGGAACTTGGTTCCACTTGGTTCTTCCTTGGTCACAGCCTCTCTGACTTCCCATACGTTCAGTGCCTGGGCTGGTAGGTGGGAATAGAACTCAGCTCCCCTGACAGGGGTGTTATGGTTTAGACATGGTGCTCTCCAATTTAGTGTTCCAACTGAAACCGCTTCACACCATGCATCTCTCCACCCCCTGCAGAAGAATGAGAGGCAAGTTGGAGGCACAAAAGGTGAAGATCATGGGTTGAAATAAGAACAATTTACTGGAAAAAGCAATGAGATGAGAAAACAAAACAGTAACAGCAACTATATAATCAAAAGAGGTGAGCAGCCACTATGCAGAGCCCAGAAATACCCAATTGTCATGCTATTCTGACCTAGGCCCCCTTCTCCTGTTTCTGGAAAATGATACGAAGTCATACAGAACAATCTCCAGGTCCTAGTCATGGCCCTCCCATGCTACTGCAAAAATTAATCCTGTCCAGGCCAGAACCAGGACATAGGGTATCTTTCCCACTGAGGCTAGAGCATCTGCATTCATTTTGATAATTCACTAGAAGGTTTGGAAAGCAAAATTTAGTATAGAATCAGATTTTTGTATCTAGTTCCTAGATGCAGATAGTATTTCTGGGGATCATTGGAGATCAAAAATAATTGTCAGGTAAAATTAATTTTAGGGTTAGAGCTGTCATCTCCAAGTTGACCTTACATGATTGGAGAAGCAGCTACTTCAAAAGTCTCTGCTGGCCTAACTTTCCTTCCACTGAAGTAGACCTCCAGAGAATTGTAAGTGAGCCTAGGATGCCTCAGGTGGCCTGAGGGTTGTCCAGACTGCCACTGAGGTAAGTTTGCAGTGGGTAAGAAGACGCTTAATATGTGCTTTGAGTTCTGCATCCTGGGAGCTGTGAATATTTTACAAGCTCATTGCCGTCTGCCATTTATGACAGCATGGCCATTGGTGTAAAGGCCTACACAGGAACTGAACAGTGCAGCCAAGGTGTCTATTGATGCTGCTGCAGCAGAAGGTTATGGAGCCTGAGAACAAATTTGAGAACAACCACACCAGGCCTATGCTGCCACAGGCCCAGTGTGCCGCTTTCTGTACAGGAACAGTCTGATACTGTGATGGAGCTGTGTGTTTATAATAACCTTAAATCACTGCCGTTACAAAATAACTTTTATGTCCTGCATTTGTAGCTAATCTCTCCAGCATTGCACACTTTTCCTCAGTCCCAACAACTTTCACTTTGCTAGATGTAAAAGTTCAGTTCCCTTTTGAATCATAAGTCATAGGGCACTAGCAAAACAAGTGTTATATGCAGTTAAAACGAGTAAAGTTGCTGAAGGAACCCTTTTTTTATTCCTGGATTGAAAAAAAAAAAATTAAAAGCACCATTTTGATCCTATCTTCTGTTAATATAGCAATTATCAGTGTTTACTGAATGTATGCGTGAACAGTGTTAAAGATAGTCTTTTGTTGATTTTGACTTGTGTGATTGTTCCTGTTGCATGCCTTCCAGGATAATTGAGGCAATTTGTTATTCATCCTAAAGTGTACGTAGTTTTCAAGGTTTTTCAGGAGCAATCCAAGTCGGAACCTTTGTGATTGCTAGGCAACATGAATAATATGGGAACAGACCCATCAATACTACTGCAAATTGATCTAGGTCTTTACTAAGGCTTGTGTGTGTATTCAGTGTCAGAGTATGTGGATTAGTACTGCTATTTTCCTTTGCACTTCTTCTCATGCTCCACAGGAGGGTAGCAGAAGGAAGTAGAAGGTGGGTTAAAAGCTATCTCCCCTTATCAGCCTTTACACCACTGGGCGTGAAAAGCTTTGTTAGAGAGGTGTTCATATGTAACAAAGACCACAGAGCCTCTGCTTGTTGAAAAGAAGTGCTTAATGAGCCAGCTAATACAGTGGTTGAACAGATGAGGTCTCTATGAAAATGAAAGTAAGAAAAAGCTGGAGTAAGAGGTAACTCTGTGCTGGTTGTGAAAGGAGGGTGTTATAAATTGAAGTCTGGAGGTTTTACTTGGGAAGTTTTCAGTCTTTTTGGCAATAAATTATGTCAGAATGGTTCAGATTTTGTTCTTCCCTGACAGGCAAATCAGTCATGATATATATTAAACTTGAAAGTGATACAAACTTTGCAACAATTGGTCACATTGAAGAAAAAAAAAAGTACTCATTTTCTCTGTATGTGATAAATGGTGACAGACATGACTTTTAAATACCATTATTAAGCTTTCAGTTGTTAAAAGCTTGACAGTAGCAATTCTGTCCAAAGAGTTGCAAGTGGTCTGAGCTCAGGAAAACACTTGACTTGATTGAAAATATAATTATCCCTAGAGAGACAAAAACCAAATTACTTTTCAATTATGAACTACAAACAAGAAAAATCAGATGCATTTTTCTTATCTGGAATATGCAATCACAGGCAAATCAAAACACAACGGGGATTTTAGTTGGGAAATGTCTTAGCTTTTGTTGAGTCAACACAAAGGACTGATTTTTTTTTCCATAAATTTATTTTGGAGGTGTAATACCAAATAGAAATGCCTATGTTCTGGTTACAGCTATAGTAAAGCTAATTTCCCTTCAGTAGCTGTTCCAGTGCTGTGTTTTGGGTTCAGAATGAGACTGCTGTTGATACGACACAGATGTTTTGGGTTTTGCTGGGTCTTGTTATTCCTAAATCAAAGAATTCTTTCTTCCCTGTCTCATGCTCTGCCAGGCAGGCTGTGGAGGGGTATGCAAACAAAACTGGAAGGGAGCATAGCTGGGACAGGTGACCTAAACTGATTGAAGGGCTATTCCACACCGTGGGATGTCATGCCCGCTACATAAACAGAGGGAGTTACCCACAAGGGCAGCCAGTCTGGGTTTGAGAATGGGGTCTGACATCAGTCAATGGGTGCACAGCAATTGCATTGTGCCTCACTAGTTTTTTTTTATCATTATTACTATCATTTATCCTTATTATTATATTCTACTATATTTTCAGTTATTACACTTTTCTTATATCAACATACAAGTTTTGCTTCGATCCCATTCCACCAGAGTGCAGGAGGAAAGAAATGGAGTTTGAGCAAGTGGCTGTGTGGTGCTTAACTTCTGGTGCTTAACTTCCAGCTGGGCTTAAAACCAAAACAGCCTGATATTCAGTATTGTGGTTATACGTAAGACTTTTTGTCCAATTAACAAGAAGCCTTTGTTTTAATAGGCTTTCTACATGTGTTTCTCACTCAATACAGGCATTTCCAAATAGCATTCTTAATTTTTATGTTAGAAATAGATGTTTAATGGCACATCTTTGTGCATTTTTTCATAGTCCTTTTTTTTTTTTTTTAATCTTAAAGAGGAGAATCATGGGGTAAGAAATTGACAAGCTAAATGCAGTTGTTTAAAACCAGGTATTTGAAATTTGCATTCTGGAAAAGTGTGGTGGGCATATTATTCTTTGTTGATCTGTAGTCTAGCCTCATCTTGAGAAGATACATTTTGTAGCTGCCAAGTTAGTTTTTCAGGCATGCAGTTATATGTGAATTGCAAGAAGACTAATATGTACTTTCTGTGTAAGATTGGAATTATCGGTGGAACTGGCCTGGATGATCCGGATATCTTAGAAGGAAGAACAGAAAAATATGTTGACACTCCGTATGGCAAGGTCTGTATAACCTTTCTATTTATTACTGAAACTTTTTGCCAATTTTCAAGGTGTTTGTATGCTTTAAGAATTTTCAGACTGGTAAATGAATGTAGTATTCTTAATTTGTAAAAACAAAGTATTATTGCAAAGATGATGTGCAAAAGAGACTCTTCTCATTTTTAGACTGGATGAATTTAGAAACTCACTGCTGAATTTACAGTCAAGGGATAAACCCTCTCCTTCAAACTTTTACTGGTGTGTGACCTGTATTATCTGTCAGATCAGTCCAGGAACCTTTGTCAGTTGCAGAAGTCTGTCCTTTGAGGTACATAAGACACCATTTTCCCTGTAACTAATTAATTATGTTTTACATGCCAATGTAAGATCATGCTTATATCCACATATTTTGAAAATTATTTGAAAATTAAGCTCTGAAACTGTTTTGGTGACACTGGTACACCTGAACAATTCTCCTTTACATTGCTTCTGTCCTTTATCTCAGCAGAGGAAAGGCTCCATATGCAGCCCTGGGTGTGTTTTGAAGGATAATTCCTGGCACAAAGCATTTATAATATAAACAGGCAAGACAAAAGATGAGGGAGTTTTATAGGCATGAGATCATGCCTATAAAGGAGGAGAGATGTTCTGGTTGTCACACAAAGCTCATAAGAGAATTGGATCTTAGGTAGTCATGCCGTAGGACGTGGGGAGTCTGTGTGCTTTATAATTGCCATTAGAATTATATCTTATGCAGTCTGCCAGTGTATGCTGGTATACATACAAAAAATCTGGTATCTAGTAGCAAGTGCTATTTTGAGACTGGAAGCTTGCCGGAAAACTTAGTGGTGTGGTGTGTGATTGAAAACCAAATCCATGCCTCCACTCCAAAGTGGTTTAAAATGGAGTGTAAAGAGCAAGAGGAGTTTGTATCAACACCATTCGGGAAGGGGAAGGAGGTAAATATTAAAGGAAGTGAAAACATAATTAGAAGAATGCATTTGACTTTTCTATCATCTTTCTAAATTAGTTAACAAATTGTAATAGAATGAAGGGAGCTTACCTCCTCTGTTTTCTATATTCTAGTTTCCAAAAGTAACTAGCTTTGATCTGAAGGAGAATTCACTGGCTATACCAAACCAGTTGCCATTTTATTCACTGTTTCTTGAGGGTCATGGATGTTCGTCACAGCATGGATGTGTTTGGAGAATGCTGACAAAGCAAAAGCAGTACTATGCTTGTAGCAGATATTAACTGAAGCTTTCCTATCTAGGACAGATGGAACCCTTCTCCTTCACAGGGTCCTGTTCAGATCAGAGTTAAGAGAACAGTAGCAGCGCAGCATTTGAAGGTCTGTTTTGTCACAGCACTGAGATGCCACAGGATTTGGGGGATGCAAATTCTGCAGTGCAGTAAGTGGCCTACAGTAGGGTTCAGTATCCCTGAGTAGTAGGAGGAGTAGGAATACTTGCAGGATAGCTTCTGCACAAAGGAGTGAAAAAAAATCTTCGTCAGCCATTCACCTTTGGTCAGTATATGGGGAGCTTTTTTACTTAATTATTTGTTTTAGCTAGTAAGTAGCTTATCCAGAGTCTTTTTTTTTTTCTGAGTTCTTCACAGATTGCAACATAAATAGCAGAAAATTAATATTGGTGCCTGTTGTGGTTTATAAGAGACCTTGATCAATGGACTGTGTCTGAGCCTCCATATTATGCATTTAGCATAGGCTGAACCTAAAAAAAAAGAACTCATGAATATTTTTTCTTGTGTGAGGGTGTCTTGGTTTGAAAGACAGATATCTGCTAAGAAAGGCAGGAGCTTCTCTTCAAATGGACAGTGTAAACCACCTCCCTCCAAATTATAATTTTGAAATTAAGGGGCTATCAGGCAAAGATATTGGAATAGGAATAACAGGTCTTTACTAGGAAAAATTAAAATGAAAGTACAGTAATACAAAAGGAAAAAAAAGAACCAAAACACTGACAGAGTCAGAATACAACCTGACACCCTGTCAGTGATAGCAGTCTGATTAAATGGTGGCTGCAGTCCTCCTGGAGTGACAGATGTGGTTCAGTTGAAGCATTGTAAAAGGGTGCAATTTTCCTCCAAAGGTCCAGTGATGATGTGGAAAGGTTTGGCTTTCCTCTGGAATCCAGTGGAAAAAGGCTGCTCTGATGTTCCAAATCTCAGATTTTGTCTGGGTAGGAAATGCTTGGCTCCTCCCCCTGGGTGGAGCATCTCACAATGGGATGATGTAATTTTATCAGTCATGCAGTGGGACTCAATGACCCATTAACAGAAGAAGCCTCCCTGGAGGAAGGGTGGATCATGAAAAAGACAAAAGAACACTGTTCCACCTGGTTTTAACAGATGGTGATAAGGTACCTACTTTTGGTTACATCCTGCTTTGCAAGCCAAGACAGAGGTGGATGAGAATAGAACTGAGATACCATGGTATGAATCCAAGCATGAATTCAAGATAATGTCCTGAGTTGAACTGGGACTGTTAAACTGGACCAGAATGGAGTCAGATTACAACAACAGAGTGCACAGGCAAACAGGAAGCTTTTATCCTTTTACCTGTCTTCCTTCTCTCTCTCTCTGTAGATCTGAACTTCTGATAATCAGGACATTGATGGTTGTTTCATGTATATTTCCTCTTCACATTAACTTCAGCGACTGAATGCAGTTTCCAGTTCAGCAGGTGATAGATCAGCTTTAGTGTAAGATGTGCAGAGCTTAGTCCATAAGCTGCAGTTACACAAAGTGCAGTGGATTTCAGTTGAAGCAGAAACAAACCTCAAATTCAATTGATATTATTAGGTGGAAAAATATTCACTTATTTTGCTGCATAGACTATTCAGTATACAGGAAGGAGGGACATAACCTACCCCTCATTTCAGAACTACATAGTTGAGAGGAACAGCTATTGCTGAATGCAAGAAGGCAATTTTATTTTTATTTAAGTATGCCTGTAAGAGTTTAGAAGTTTGTGGTTTGTTACTTTTTTTCCCCCTAAAAGTACGTTTTGTTCTTGATTGTTACTGGAATAAAACCAAACTGGGACTTTTCTGCCATAAAGATACTTTTATATAGAGCTGTGAAGTCAGTGGAAAGATAATCCCCCTGAAATTTTAAGAGGTAAAGGTCTTAATTTAAACTAACTTCAGAACTTTGTGGTCTTTTACTTCCTGAGAGAAACTGAGATGAAGCATCAACCTATTTAGTTCAGGCAAAACTAGGAAGAATAAAAATGGATGAATGTCAAGAGGAAATTGCAAGGCATAGTTACTAGAATGTATGTCCATTTCCTTCTGTCATGTAAAAATGCAAAGTGTACAATTCCACTTCACTTAAATCTTGGGGTTTAATTCTGAAGTTTCTAGGCAAGGAAACTTCTGCCAGAAGATTTTTGACTGAAAATCTTCCTGGAGTAGATGTTCCTTGGCACCTTTGACACTTGACAGCAGCAAAATAGGTATTTCTGTAATGAAAAATGCTGTTTTCTTTTCTTTTAAAATAATAATAATTTCTTCATACAAAGTCCTTGAATTGTCTTCCCCTTTGGCCTTCTTGAATCCTGAGAATCATTTAAGTACAAAATTTGGCATTAGGGAATGTGGGAAATACGGTAAAGTTTAAAGGAAACTATTACGACAAATTTTTTGCTGTTCTCATTGTTGACATTGGTCCTCCTATGATCTATCAAGTTACATTACTAATAGTGAAAATGCAGAACAATAGTTTTAAAAAAAACTAAGAAATCTTACAGCTCTTAATATTCCAGCTGTCTTTTCTGCTTTGTCTGCTTCCACCATTTTCAGTGCATCTAAGATTTGGTATTCTATGGAAAATATCCCAAAAACTTTTGATATTCTGTCTCCAGATATGAAAAATGTTTGTCTCCTGCAGGATAATAGATGCTTTTCCAAGCAATTTGATCTTCATCATTGAATTCTGAAGTTCCTAAGAAGTTTTGTTCAGAATATATTTTCAGTTGGATTCTCTTCCTTTCTGGATGACAGACCTTGGTTCTGAATCACCTTCCCTGGTGGGCAAGACATCATCCCACTCTAGAAAGTATTCTATGGGCTCCGTGTCTTTTTCTGGTCATAATTATATCTGGCAAACAAAACAGGGGGTATTTCCACGTTTCAACTGAGCACTTTTTGCTTGCATCAAGGAAACCTGACCATGTAACATAATACTTAAGCTCCTCTTCTACCTCCCCAAAACAATGTACATTGCTTGTTTCCTAAACTAGCTCATAGATTGAAAGGAGGCTTGCAGAACCTCTGAAATACTTTTTCATCAGAGATGTTTTGTGTTTGTTCTGTTTTCTGTTCCAACTAGCCTCTGAGGGGAGGCTAAGGGAAAAATGAATTCTGTAGACACCACATGAACATGAATATGTACTTTATACGTTAAAACTGTATACGTTTTTATATTATAGACAAAGGGGTTTTATTCCGATTGTTTGTTATTGTAATTATTTGGGGTTAATTGCCCAGGGTTCTAGTCTTTCTTTTCTTTTTTTGCAACAATGAGTAATATACATATCTGACTTGTATTTTGTGAAAAAGAGGAAGTAGTTAAATACATTTTTGAGTTTTTAATGTTTGAGAACTTTTTATTGGACCCTTTACTAAATCTTCCTTTAAAAATACAGTATTAGAGTTTTGATTTCAAATTGTTCCTTTGAAAGTTTTTTATTATTTTATCATCACTGCTGGCTATGACTGAGATAATAGTGGAGAAGTAACAGCACTTGGAAAGAACTTGTGGGAGAAAGAAGGCAGAATGGAAGTATACACTAGTATGTTACATGGTTCATAAGTAGTTTGAAATGTCTGCTTCTGTAACTTTATGCACATATCAATAGTTGGTCCAGTCTTACTCAATCTCTTTATCAGCAATCTGGATGAAGGGATGGAATGAACCCTAAACCAGTTTTTGTGTGTGACACAAAACTGAGGAGAGTGGCTGGCACACCTGAAAGCTTTGCTGCCACTTAGAGGGATCTTACTCTGGAGAATTGGGTGTAGAGAAACTTGATGGGGTTTAATAAGGGCAAATTTAGAGTCCTGTGCCTGTGATGTGAATAACCCCAAATACCAGCACAGCTGGGGGCTGACTTGCTGGAAAGTGGCTCTGTGGAGAAGAACCTGGCGTGGTAGATGAAAAGCTCACCCTTGCAGTCAGGAGAGCCAGTGCTGTCTTTGGATTCAGTGGCTAGAGTGTGGCCAGCAAGTCAAGGGGCTGTGATTCTCCCGCTGCCTGGCCCTGGTGATGCTACATCTGGAGTGCTGTGTTGAGTTCTGGGCTCCTTGGTGCAAGAAAGACAAGGAGTTACTGGAAACTGTCTGGCAGAGCCATAGAGGTGATTCAGGGTCTAGAGTGTCTCTCTTATGGGGAGAGACCCTGAAAGCTGGGCCTTCTTAGTCCAGAGAAGAGAGGACAGAGGGGATCTTGTCAGTACATATAAATATTTCTAAGGTGAGTGCCCAGCAGATGATACCAGGCTCTTTTCAGTGGTGCTCAGCAACAGGGCAGTAATGGGCATAGACTAAAACACAATATAAGGAAGAATTTCTTTACATTGAGGGTGGCAGAGCACTGGAACAGGCTGCCCAGTGAGCAGCCCATGGAGCCTCCCTTGCTGGAGATATTCAAACTCACCTGGATGTTTAACCTGCTCTAGGTGAGTCTGCCTTAGCTGGATAGCTGGACTAGCAGATCTCCACAGGTGTTTTCCAACCCTAACAGTTCTGTGATTGTGTGATCTTTATTTAATGTCTTTTAATGAACCATTATGCAGTATCTCCAATTCTTTTCTTAAACTGTCCACTCACCATTTAGCAGTTCTCTCTTTATTCCAAGTATTTCTTCTCTTCTTACTAATTTTTCTAGAAATTGTGTGCCAAAAACATATTCAGTGTATCACCTGGAAAATGTGCAGAATGTGTTTCATGGAAATCAGTGCAAAGGTGTCAGCCAGACAGTATTGTTACACAACAATACTTTTGAAGTGCTTTTGAAGTGCTAGGATCCAAGCAGACAGGGAAGGAAGCCCTGGCTGCAGCAACTAGATTTTGAAGTCTGTGAATTTCAAAGCTATTATGTTCTTTTTGCATTGTCAATGTGTGCCAAAATTCAGTGGAGTTCTGTGGTGGAAATGAGTATCAAACTACACCAAGTCTTTTGAAAATGAATATGAACTTAAATCTACCTCTTGCAATAAACTTGAATCTGTTACTTATAAAGCAAAGAGCCCTGTCTTCAACTTACTGACCTTTTTCATGGGAGGCAAGAACTTTTGTTGGAAATCCTCTTTAGTTTTTAAGAGTATTTTTGTAGTCTTTTGGGCACTTAAGTGCCCACTTTTAGTAAGTGCTTATTGCTTAGCACAGCAAATATGTGTAAACAAAAACAAAATCCCAAAATGCTAATTTTTATGAAAAAAATCACAAGTCTTCTTCCTTGTTATAGAATGTTGCAATGGCAAGTTGCCTTGGCCACTAGACTGCAAGGCTTTAGCCCTGTGTGAAATTTCACTCTTAAAGCCATGCTTGTTTGAGAAGATTATATGTAAAGTAAAGATAAAACACTTAAATGTCAATAGTTTAATATTAAATGGAGACTTGCAAAAATAATAACTGTCAGAATAACTACAGCTCTAAAAATAAATTTTCTGGAATGTTCCCTTTTTAAAAAAAGAAGTAGTAACTGTCCACCTGAATTTAAACATTGGTGTTTGAGTAAGTTATGATGCTATGGAGAGCTTTCACATTAATATTTACCAAAAAAAGAGCTGTGCAATAGGAAGTAGAAGGTGGTGTTTTTATTAGAAATGGGTATCTTGAACATGGGACTCCCATATCACTTCATTGTCAATCTCTGCAAATTGTCAAATGTATAATAAAATCAACAACTGTAAAACTAAATGCTAATTGAAATCTTGCATCTAGCATTATGATTTTATTTGTTTTCTATCAAGTAGCTGGCAACAGAAAATTTCTAAATTCAAATGTGTGAGTCAAGACACTTGCAAACTTGTGATCAGTAAATAAACCATGATTTTGTTAGTAGCTGTTTTAACAAAAAGGAAAGCTACAACATAGTATATTTCTGATCTTTGAAGGCCAGGAGCAGAACACAGCCCACAGAGCAGTTAATTTATTGTAATGGTGGTTGATGACTTGGAGGCTGCCTCATGGGCAGGATGACCCACCTCCATGGCAAGGTACATGTTTCAGCTGGACAGCTAAAATCAAAGTATATTGTTGTCCTGGGTGGTTGGTGTACTGGTTTGAAAAGCAAAACCAGTGAGACTTCAAGTCAGTAATACAATTTTTAATAGGGAAGAGAAAAAGGAAAAACAAAATACATGCAATAATACAAAATAAAACCACTGACAGAGTCAGAATACAACCTGATACCCTGTCAGTCAGGGTGCTGGTGCAGTCCAATTAAATGGTGGCTAGAGTCCTCCTGGATTACAGATGTGGTTCAGTTGAAGCAGTGGTATTGTAGAAGGTGCAGTTTTCCTCCAAAGGGTCCAGCGATGATGTGGATAAAAGCCTGGTTCTTCCTCTGGAATCCAGTGGAAAAAGGCTGCCTTTGGCGTTCTAAACCTCAGTTTTTATCTAGGTAGGAAAGGCTTGGCTCGTCCTCCTGGCTGGAACATCTCCCAATGGGATGATGTAATCTTATCAGTTATACAGTAGGACTCAATGGCCCATTAACAGAAGATATTTCCCATAGAGATAAGGATGATCACCCTTCTCAGATGGTAATAGAATATCTATCTTGTATTGTAAACCAGGTCAGTTGGTAGTCAGGGAGATTGTATTTTCTAGTTCTGTAGCTCTAAGAGAAGTCCCTGGGTTGAGCAAATGCCACACTGCTTCTGCCACTTGCGTACCAGAATTTCTCTGTTTCATTACATTTCATTTACGAAAAGCAGGAGTTCCAGCTGGAGGGAAGAGTGAGTTTTTCAGGAAGCTGGCGATGAGTGAGGGGTGGGTTAGAGGAATCCAGAACTGTTCACAGCCTATCGTGAGCACAAGTTAGAAAAGGGACAGAGAAGAGAATAGTGAGTGTGTTATGGAAAACCACAGATTAAATGTTTTTTTTTTTTTAGGTTGGAAGGGGGCTTTAATAGAGAATGACACCTATTTAGCAGAAATAAATTGAAGTTTGCAGGAGGGAGTGAATCATGCTAACCAATTTGATGGTAACATGTGCATGCTACTATTTTTGTGTTTGAAATATACTTTTGATATATTAGAAATTATTACAGTTTCAAACCCCAAAGTAACAAATTACAATATTAATGTTAGTATGAGCACAGAAAATCTGTGGTAATCCCTTCCTGTCTCAGGTTTGATCTTCCTGTTCCAGGCTGTTTTACTAATCTGCTTTATCAAATTACAGAGCTGAGCTCAAGAAAATGTGAGAGTACAATGGTAAGCCAGCATTTTCTTCCTTAACTGTTACATTTATTTTTAGGTGGTAGCAAAGGTTTGTCATGTGACTGTCAGGCAGTAACTCATTCCTGTGTGCTTGTTTTGCAGCCATCGGATGCTTTGATTTTGGGAAAGATCAAAAATGTGGACTGTGTGCTCTTAGCAAGGTAAACAAACATTTTAAGGGGGCTTGTATTATGAGTCATAAACTTTTCTCAGAATTTTTTCTCTTTTCATTAGAACTGAATTTCTGCTCTGACATCATCTTACTAGGTGTGGTTGCTAGCAAAGTCCAGCACAAGTTTGGGGATTTTTATAAGCAAATTCAATGCTGCAAGGACTGAGAATATTAAAAATGCTGTCTAAGTTAGGTTAGATAAAAAATCCAGTGGGATGCATTGCCCTCATAAGAATGGCAGCCTGCAAGGCCACCTGCTCTGATAGTAGGTAGGTGATGCTGATAACCTCACTAATTAATTCATCTGATCACTATGTTTGCAGATTTCCTTTGTGATATAGAGAAAATGTCCAGATGAACTGTGTCTCTGGTACCACTGTAAACTCCTTCAAATCACTCCCTTAGATTACTGAGTCCTATTGCTGTTACAATTATTGCTTAGGGGCTGCATCCCCTGCAGTTCTCCCTTCCTATGTCATTTTTATTCAGACATCTTTTATTATACTTTAAGAGACTCTGGAAGTAGGATCTGCAGATGAATGTGTGGAAATTTCACACTGGTGTAACCATGGATGTCTAGGACCAACATGTTACTAGATTAAATGTAAGAATACTAGCACAGTTCACAGCATCTGGGCAGAATGGACAGAGTAGGTGTTGATTACAGGATCTATCAGCAGGCCAAGTCAAAGTAATTAGTCAGGCACAGGATCTATCCAGGGAATCCAGGCAGGAAACATAGGGGGTGAGAGATGTAGCTGTAGCATGTGTCTAAAAGCTTGTCCTGCTCTGGAGACAAACTACAGCATACATCTGGAGGCTCTGGGGGAGATTGGGTTGGGGACTGGCACACTGTGACATAGCTCAGGCCAAGAGTGAAGGCTGGGGCCTGAGCTTGGAGGCAGGAGCACCCAGGCTCACAGGCATCAGGAGTTCTGTGGAGGCCCAGGGTCTGACACTTAGGACTCAGTGGTCCACTCAGGGCCCTAATTCTTTTCATTCCAGTGTTTTTCCATTAAATCTGCAGACTGCTTAACCACCTGCAACTACACTTGTGTCTGTGGTTTTACTTTTCTTACCTGTCATGGACTATGTCATGTATTTTGTTACATCTGGACAACATTCTTCTCATTTTTTCAAATGAACTGCTAAGCCACTTTCTCACAGCTGTAGTGTTTCAAACTAGACTTTGGACCATAGATGTCTGAACAACTTGACTGTGGTTTACCTTCTCCCTGGGATTTATGACCATTCATGTAGAAAACCTTGTGAGTTTACTTTTAGGGCTAAGGTACCTGCAAATGTATCTTTGTGTCTCAGCTTCTGAATCAGATTGGGACAAAAAAAGGCATGTATATTCTATAAGAAGATTATGACAGCAACTGCAATAAAGCAATAAATCTGTGTGCCTAGTAGCTTATCAGAAATGCTAATGACATCATGGGAATCCTGACTGACATGTTGATCATGTTGTGTGCAGTTCCTGAATGATCAAATACTTAGGACTTTCTGGCCTCTGCAAAAAAATCAGTTGAGAAATTTAGTTCCTTCTTTACTTCCTTCTTTCTTCTTTAGTTCCTTCTTTTACATGGTTGAATATGATTTTCTAATGTGTTTAATCATGTAAGTGATGTACTTCTGTAGCAAAGACAGAGACAGCACAAAAATTCATGCTTATAAGACCAGGTATTTTCTGTGTTGGTGAAAAAGAATACTGCAGCAGTGTGAAGTCATTCTTCTAATTTATGAAAGCTGTCTGATCACTTGAAGATCAAAGAGAAAAATGTGATGATTCTACTGTTTTCTTTGGAAACATGACAGATTAGAACACAATGCTCTGTGATGTGCCACTCTTTGTGTGGGAGAGTAAAAGCAACACTTCTGGGCAGAAAATTCTGGAGGTGTATATAAATCTTAAGAACTCCCTGAAGTGTTTGGAAAAGGGGTTTTAGAATCTATAGAACTGTCTGATTCACAGAAAAATGCTTATTTTAATCTTGAAGTTGCTGAAGTACATTTGAATTCTATTTTTAAGATTCTTTTCTTGAACTTAAAATTTTGCATTTAAAAATAAAATTATACCACTGCTTCTTAAATTGAATTCCAAGAGAAGCTCAATACATTTAGGAAAACAAAATATACTGGAAGTGGCTGAAATGGTCAGTTCCACTTCCAATATTGTTAGGGGAAATATGTTTCCTGAAATTCTTTGTATTTGGGAGAAAGAACCCAATTTCAGTCTGATTTATTTTACTCTTTTGCTTCATGTTTCTTTGCAGACATGGGAGGCATCATACAATTATGCCATCAAATGTCAATTACCGTGCCAATATCTGGGCATTAAAAGAAGAAAATTGTTCCCATGTGTTAGTGACTACTGCCTGTGGTTCATTACGAGAGGAAATACAACCTGGTGATCTTGTCATAATTGACCAGTTCATTGACAGGTGAGTAAGAAGGAGGAAAAAGAGGACAAATGGGGTTAAACCATATAATATGTTCATGTTAAATTAAGATTTTGTACAGTAAGATGATAACCTTAGTTCTTCTGTCAAAAAGTGAGATTCATACCAGAAAATGTGATAGGAAATGGGAATGCAATTATAAGAAGTTCCATTCTAACAGACACAGAAATATCAGGCTTTGAAGAATGGCCATAAATGAACTGAAGTATAGCTCAGTGGGAAGACTGTTCAGAAGTAAAAGAAGTCTTCTATTCTCAGATATGGGAGAGAAACATAAATAAGAGCACAGGCCATTCCAAGCTTTATGAAGAATCTGAAATGAGATGGAGAGGAAAGCACAGAAGAAAAATACATGGAAAAATGTATTTTCCAGCTAGGAAAATACATGTCATAATGATGAGGTCCTGCACAAGGGAGATAAATGCAACACAGTAGCAAAAGAGAGGAGGTTGTTTTAAAACAAGGATAGATGCTTGATTGTCTTATTTGTTAAGAATCATAAGGAAGTAAATTTGTTTCTGAATTCTCTGTACACCAGCTGGTCCTATCCTCCTTGATTATCTGATTAGAAAAATTCAAGTAAAGCTGGGGACAAAATACAGCTGCATTTAAAGATCACCAGCAACACAAATAATTCAAAGATCTGGTTGCACATTTTAAAGGTAAATTTACTTTAAATACTTGGAGGTGTGTTATATCTTGGAGTCTTATTTGGGTATTCCACCTAATTTGAGGTATTTAAAATGGCATATGCAGCTTCTTCAGGGATTTGTGGTGCTGCTAGTAATATTTCATTGGCAATTGAACATGTAAACCCAGATTTGGTCCCCACACTGCAGTGCTATTAAAATTTTTATTGCCTTTTTTTTTTCAGATGTAACTGAAATGTTTTTTTTTCTTGTAAGAATAGGTATTAGAAACAGTGTATCTAAATTACTAAGTACCCTGCAAAGGCAAGCCCCATATAAAACACTTCCTGTTATGCTAGAGTTGATGGTGAGTATCAGCTATATTGCCGACAATGCTCTTATTTTCTTTTAGTATTAATAGTGATTTATGTAGGAAAGGTATTAAATAGACTTGGGGACATGGTTTGGATGATTTTGAGTCAAGCACCAGTTATTTTGACTGCATTATCACCTGGCAGACTCCTGGGTAAGTGACGGGATCCTCTGTTTGCCATTGGTGAACCACACCTGGAGAACTTTATCCAGGTCTGGGCTCCACAGTGCAATTTGGACATGGACTTACTGGAGAAAGCCCAACAGCAGACTGTGAAGATGCTAAAGGACTATAGTATCTCTCCGAAGAGGAGAGGCTGAGACAGTGGGACTGTTTAGCCTGGAGAAGACTAGACTCAAGGGGAGTATCATTGATCTGTAGAAATACCTGAAGGGAAGGTGCACAGAAGAAGCCAGGCTTTGTGCAGCAGTGCCCAGGATCAGAGGCAGTAGGAACAGAGTGAAACACAGGAGATTCCCTCTGAGCACCAGTGAACATTTTTTACTGAAGGTGACTGACTACTGGCACAGAGAGCTGGCAGAGTCTCCATCCTCGGAGATATTCAAAGCCATCTGGATATGGACCTGGACAGCCCGTTCTAGGTGGACCCCCAGGTGGCCTCCAGAGGCCACTTCTGCCCTCAACTGTTCTGTGTTTTCGTTTAGAGTTTATTCAGATGGTCATGACTAGTAATGGTATAGCCTATTTAAAAGCAGTGTTTTGCTTGAGCAAGTGTTTGTTTTGATGTAGGGAAGCGGAAACTTGCTATGACTTGTTTAATGGCATGAGGAAACCAAAATGCTGCTCAGAAAAACATGTGAAAATGTTCCAGTATGGAAAATTATATGTAATATGGATTTAAAAATCTTCCCCAATTTGCAGTTTAATTCAGAAAACTGATACATTGTAATAGTATGTCTGTTTTGACAGATGAATTTTTGTGTAGTTTTTTTTCTCTTAATATTCAATGTCAGAGAGTGTTAGACTGCTAGGTGTTTGGAGATGGGGTCTGCATTTAACCTTTCACAATAATCATAAGAGTGATTACATTATATAAGTCATTATGCCAACAGTGCTACTGATGGGAAGATATTTTCATGGGTCAGAATGTTTTAGTTGTCCACCAACATCCGAAAAGATGAAATTTGTATGAAATACCTTGTAAGGAAAGAACAGGGTCATACAAACAGTGTGAATAGTCTTGGAAAGAAGATACTGGTTAAATTTGTAAAAACAAGTCAGTTATTTTCCTTGAAAGTTATTCTGACTTCTATACAGTGGCTAACCCATGCCAGGTAGTACATAGGAAATAAGTTGTGGTCTAGGTGGCAAAGATTTACTCAGGCCACCATTAAAATCTAGTCCAGGTACTAGAAATCTGGGCTCTCTCTATATATGTTCTCAATAGGGAGAATTCCTATTCTCAATTCTCCTTACATGTGTGAAGCAAAAAGAAGGAATAGTGAATAAGAATGGTTGAAGAGCTAGAACTGAACAGAAAACTTTAGGCAGCTACTGTAATATGTTCTACTTGGTCACACACACTGTGAAATTAATGACAGGATTGCAATATAAGGAGTAGTGTAAGACTTCTGCCTAGCAGGGGTTAGACTTACAGTGTGAAGCGCTGAATAGGTGTAATTAGAACTACATAAGATTTCCAAACATGATTCCATATATAGTCTCTGCTTTCTTTATGCTTATTATTTTGTGTATTTTAACAATAAAAGATGCATTTTATTAAATAAATGCAAAAATACATATAGTGCTTTCTCCTTGCTTCCCAATCCAAAAATAACCACTTGCTGCTACAAGCTGCGAAAGTTGTTCTCTTCTTTAAGAAGGTACTTCAAAAATCTACAATAATTTTTTTCTGCCTCTGACTCTTGTTAGTAAATTGCAATACTGTAAGTCAGTTGACTACATCAGGCTAACTGGGGGCTTTTGAATACTTTCGGTTTGGTTTGCTGCTGATACTCGCTAGGAAGAGGAGAGCAAAACAGTAACTACTTAATTGAATGACTGTTGTGGGTTGGTTTTTCCTTTCCCCTTTGCCTGTGGAATTTTTTCCCATTGATGTGCTAAGAAGCACTAATAGCTAGGTCCTTGAGATGGGGGAGAGGAGGAACCTCCCTGTGTTTTTGGGGAATTCCTTCAGATCTTTACTTGGGCTTTTCTGATTGAAAGTGCCTGACTAACAAGGTCTAAAATACTATAATGCAGGAAATGGATTGTGGCTTTTGCCATTTCTTCCAACTCTAAATAATTTATTAGCAGACAAAATAGAAAATTGTGAAAAATTGCATATATTCTATTTGCAGCTTTTCAGTGTCCCATAAAGGAAAAAATAGTTTTGGTGTTTCAAGTGATTTTTAGCAGCTGTATCCCATTTTCCAGATGATTTTAATTTGTCCATCTCTTTCCTATTTTGTAATCTCATTCTTAAGACTACCCTACTGATAGATTTTTTTTGTCCTAACCTACTTTAGTGTATAACTTGTACTTAAAACCTTCTAAATATTTCCTAGTGACTTTATTGGGGAGCTGTTATAAAAAGTATTACCATAATGATAAAATAATAATAATAAAAGTATTATTATTAAGTGAGATACTTTGTATTTCAGTTGTGGATTGATTTTGGCTATTGTCTTTATTTTCTCCTGTAAAGCACTGTATGTGACACACTACAGGGAGGAAGGGAGTGTCTGAGAATGTTGTTCCAGACAGTTTGCACCATCCAGTTGTGTGGATTAGCTTGAGGCAGTGCATTTGAGAGTAAAGTGTTAGTGGATAGCAGTTCCATGTGTTCCAAAATTGCATGCTGGATGGTAATTTCAACATGTTGGACCATTTCCATCATTCAAAGAAGAGAGAAAAAAGAATTTTTCTACTTGGAAGCTGGCACTGCATATGTGCATGTAATCTTTCTGAGAACATGAAGACATCCTGTTCCAAGGTTTTTCTGGTTGAATTCACACTTCCTTCATGCTGGAAGCACTTCCTGTAAATTCCCATCCTTTCAATGTAGGAATGCAGTGATATGAACAAGTTCTATTTCAACTAGCCTTGTGCTAATTGAAATTTTATTCCTTCCCTTTCTTAAAGCTTACTTATACTTTTTCCAGAGGTTGTGTGCCTGACTATTAAATTAGCTAATTATTTTGCAGTAGAATCACATCACAAGAATCACATCTTTGTGTTATTTAGGAACAAATCAGCATTTCGCTGTCTTGGTTAACAAAAGATTTTTTCATAATGAATTGACAATGCATTAGTGGAGTAACCATTTTATACTATTCAGTCAATTCTCAAAGGTTTGTACAGAGGCAGAACAGAATTACAGGTGGTCACTAATATCATACTGATTTTTATTTCCACTCCCAGGGATGCTGTGTTTTTCGGTTTGTATCAATTTTTGCTTTCTCTTTCTGTTGTTCTCTCTAAGCAAGTTTTCTGCTTTTCTAGGACAACTAAAAGACATTGTACTTTATATGATGGACAGCATTCTACTCTTTCAGGAGTATGTCATATTCCAATGGCTGAGCCATTCTGCACCAAAACCAGAGAGGTTAGTGAATTCTGTAACAGTACTAAGAAATGTTTGGGTTCTTTTATGGCACTTTTTTGTGATATATTAGTCTGATTGTCCATTCTTAGAATAGAGGCAATATGCATCTCTCTATCCTGTTACTCAGATACATCATGGTATTAAGGATGAATGTAACATTTGGAAGGCATGTGAAGTAAAAGATCTTGTGTCTGTCCTCCTAAGGGAGGTATGCAGAAGAAATCAGTTGGCAACATAGATTTTCCAGGAGTCTTAGTAGAAGGATGAAAGATCTTTATTTATCAAGTAACCAGCCAAGAAAGAAACAAAGTGAACAAGGCAGTTAGGATTAGAAATTAGTTCCATTTTTTCTCAATAAAGCTGCAGCTATGGTAGAGGCACTCCACGTACTTAAATATTTAAGTAAGTAGTACTTTAACATTCATAGTAACTGCAGTATTGCATTTGTAATTTTATGCATTGTAGAGGTGGGTAATGGTGGAGAGTCAAGGCTTAGGATGTTAAGCACTGAAACAAGCCAAATTATATTTGCCTTTTATTCTTAGGTGTTGCTCTCAGTTGTGGCACTTCAAGATTTTCAGGCTTTTCAAGCTAGAGTGTGAAACACTTTTCTGTATTTCATCACCTTTATAAGCTTCTGGGAGAAGTGTATCTGATTAAATATGTCACCTTAGTGTATTTCTAGTATTGAGGAAAAAGGGAAGTTGAAGATTGAACAGCATATTTTGAGGTTTTGTGGAGGTACATTCTTCAGAGTAAAGGGAATACTTACAGAATCAGTCATAATCATCTAAGAGTCCTGCTCTCTGCAATCAAGACAAAGCTGAATTGTGAAGCAGGTGGCAAAATCTGTACCCAGAGCATGTACAAACGTTTGGACTTCTGAGCTATTCTGCTTCTGTCATTTGGTTCAGTGTTATTATGTGTTATTTCTGTTAACTGGCCACACTGTAGTTTAGAGATATTCACACTGGGAATCATGGTGTTTTACAATGACCTAAGATATTTTAAGTCTCATGAAGAAACAAGCCACTGCATATTATACATGTGCATGCTTTTGCCCTTCTTTCATTGAGCGGTAAATTATGCAAAATACTTTGCATTTTTCGTACAAAAAGAGCCTAGCCACATGCTCTTACCAAAGATTAGTTGGCATTTAGTTGTTTTCTACTGTGAGCATGATGTCATGTCACAGCTAGGAGTTTATTAAGAAATCGATTAAAAAGTGTTATCACTTTGATGATTATCAGTACTTCATTTTTTTAAAAAAAATAAGTACTCATATATAAGACATTTCCTGAGACTGCAGGAAGCATATGCCAAGACTTGTTTTCTTTCAGTTATTAACTAACTAGAGATGTTTTTTTGGGTTTTATATTTTTTGAAATGCCAGCAGAGAAATGTACCTCTTCAGAGAAAAAACATACAGGTAATTCCCAGTCATAGACTTGTGATCATTATCTCATTAGCCTGTGCATTCACCTAAGAGATGGATGTTTTAAAGAACTTGCGGGTTTTGAACTCTTTGTGAGACTAAGAAGGAGTATTTTCACTTAATTTGAAAATACCAGATAAAAGTTACTTTCTTTTTTTCCTGAAATTATGTCTGGAAATTGTTGGAATAATTTCAACCCGATTTATCCCAATTCAGAGGAATTTCATAGATAGATACAATAATAATAAAAAAGCCAAAATTGTGAATGTAACATATTTAAGGAATTTTGCATCTAATAATCTGAAACCTTCATATTATATTGCATTTGTGCAAATACATTAAAATGATCAGGTTTACTTGGCTTATGCACTGTAAATTAAATGCAAATCTAAATGGAGTTTGTCTTTTTCTCTCAGAAGTTTTGAATAATATAAGGTATCTTGGATATTGCTGCATTTAGAAACTGAGGCTCAACACAACACCTTATAGGCAGTAAAGTTGGAACTTTGTAAAGAGTTTCAGAAAAATACTGCTCAGGTTTGGTTTTATCCTGTCAGTTGGTCTATTGATGTCATGTCAGTTGATTTATTAACAATGTAATTAACTGGCATTCAGCTAAACATATATTCATAATTAATGGCATCAATAAACCAAAATATTAGGTGTGATTAATATTAGATCAACTTACAACACAGAATTAATTACAGAATATTAAGGGGTTGTAAAGGACCTTAAAGATTATCTAGTCCCAGCTGCCACTGCCATGTGCAGGGACACCTCCCACTAGAACAAGTTGCTCAAAGCCTTATCCAGCTATGCTTTGAACACTCCCAGTGTTGCAGCATCAAAAACATCCTTGGGCCGCCTGTCCCAGTGTCTCACCACCCTCACGTTAAAAAACTTCTTCCACTAAATATCTAACCCAAATTTCCCCTCTGTCAATTTGCACCTGTTATTCCTTGTCTTATCACTACAGTTCCTGATGAGGAGTCCCTCTCCACCTTCCCTGTAGAACCCTTCAGATACTGGAAGAATGCTATGAGGTTTCCTCACAGGTTCCCCTTCTCTTCTTTAGGCTGAACAGCCTCAACTTTCTCAGCCTGTCTCCATAGGGGAGGTGCTCCAGCCTTTTTATCAATTTTGTGGCCCTTCTCTAGAGTTGTTTCAACAGTTCCATGTCTTTCTTACAGTAAGGACCCCAGAGCTGGATGCAGGGTTCCAGGTGGGTCTTACCACAGCAGAGCAGAGGGGCAGAATCCCCTCCCTCCCCTGCTGCCCACACTGCTTTGGATCCTATTGGCTTTCTGGGCTGTGAGTGCACATGGTCAGGTCATGTTGAATTTTTCATCATTCATAGCCCCCAAGTCCTTCTTGGCAGGGCTGCTCTCAATCACTTCTTCAAACCTGAAGGTGTGTAAGGTGCTGCTACAAACCAGATACAGTGCAGACTTGCCTGCTGACATGCATCTGCAGTGGCAGATATGAGTATTCCAGCTTTATGTTGTTGTGCTGCTCCACAAAATCCAGTGCTCCACACAATCCACTGCTCTGCGTGCCAGTGAGAAGGCACCCCACACGGTCATGTAACAAACTTGAGCTGTCTCTGCTTGTTGCATCTGTTTGTGTTGAGTGTAGGCTTCTCACAGTGTTTTGCAGAGAAGCTGCTTCATGTGGCGTAAATTATGATGCTAGGGAGTTGCTTCTAGTGGTGTCAGACTAGGTTTCTCACTGTTTCTGTGTTATGAAGGTCCCTCCTGGCTAACAACATTTTTGGTAGTGTTTTTGTTATTTTTTTTTTTAAATTTTTTTTGTATGGCTGTTTTCAATGGAGGTCATCAAAGTTCCTTTCACTTTCCTACTCAGAACAGTGTTGAGTATCCTAGTCCCATTTACCTAGGCTGGTATCCTCTTATTCCTGCTGTATTAGCTGGAATTATTCAGGCCAATTACCAAGAAAGAAAATCAGGATTATTCTACTGTAAATGAGGTTCTCGTTGTAACTAAAAAAACTGATGAGACATGCTCAAAGTATGTCCCATGTCCAGTATACACCTCAGCCACTAGGATGGGAAAATGTAGTAATAATTTCTGCACAGATTCCCAGAGTACTCTTTGAAGTATGTGCTTGTAGAGTTTTACTCTCAAAATGTAAATTTCTTACTACTGTTTTCAGTGGCTCAGATCCACCATGTGATATTGTAGTGCACAGTGGAATGCTTTTACCTGTAGTTCTGCTTGCAGTGTAGGCACAGTCTAAGTGTGCAAAACAATTCTGTTTCCCAGTCTTCTTCATCTGAATTGAAAGCAATAATCTAACTGATACTAACAAAATCAGATGAGTTCAAGCTCATTGCTGTTGTTGGATGAGGAAAACAGAACTCATCTTTGGTTTTGGACATCTGTAGTCATATGCAATATGGCCACTTTATATAAATCTAACTTCTTTCATGTGCAGGTTTTTGATGGGATGCAAAAGCAGTGCATGAGGGGCATTTTTTCCTTTCCTCAAAACTGACATGTTTTGCAGGTTCTTATTGACACTGCCAAGAAGCTGGGGCTCCAGTGTCATTCCAAGGGGACAATGATCACAATTGAAGGCCCACGTTTCAGCTCTCGAGCAGAAAGCTGTGTGTTTCGCAGTTGGGGAGCCGATGTTATCAACATGACTACAGTGCCTGAAGTGATCCTTGCGAAGGAAGCTGGAATGAGTTATGCTAGCATTGCCATGGCAACAGATTATGACTGCTGGAAGGAACATGAAGAAGCAGTGAGTGGAACTTTCTTCCTCTGGTGTTGTCCTGAGGGATTTGGATGAGAATGTGTAGGTTTTGATAAGAGGTTACATACTGTACTAAATCTGTTCTTAATTACTGTACTGTCCCTGAGTTTTCTTGACGAATGATTGTGAAAGTAAAAATAGCGTCAATTGTTGCTATCTCGTTGATTTTCATAAGCCTGCCTCACTACTAGCAAACCTTTTGTTTCCTGTTGTCTGAATAAGGGGTCAGTGAGTATGAAGCTCATGAATTCTGTGTGTGATTAGTCTTCCTGTGATTGGTCTGGTGCTTTTTCTTTTACAGCTCTGTGCAAAACAATATATATGCTTTAGTTTTCCTATTCGTTTGCAATACACAAGTATAAGCCATACACACCCAGAGGAAAAAACATTTGTGCTATCTAAAAAAACTGTTATTCTAAGGATTCACTTTTACACTTCTGAGTTAAATTTATTTTGGGTGTTGAAAATGTGTGCTCTCAAAATTGAGAGGTACCACTCAGTTGTATTGTATTTCCAGGTTTCAGTGGATAAAGTTTTAAAGACGCTGAAAGGGAATGCAAATAAGGCTACAAGCATACTCCTTACTGCTATACCTCAGATAGGCTCCATGGAATGGACTGACACCCTGCACACTCTGAAAGTAAGTACATAAATGAGGCTGATGAGTACGAGGGACAGTGTATGTATGTGCACACATAAGACACATGTATGTTACAGGATGTTTTTGCTTAAATCAAAATGTTTCAGAGTAAATGCTTCAAGAAACCAAATTCATTTGAAGAAGGATGGACAGATTTTGCACGATTCTTGCCAAGGTCTAGCTTCAATTTTACAAGAAGTTTTGGGAAAGGTTAAAGAATACAGATAGCTGTATAATTGATGGGAAAAGATGTATGGTTGATGAGGTGAGATGTAAACCATAAGATGTTCATAAGATATGAATATATGTGAGTATCCAAATGCTACCCTGATCTTGGATCTTACCACAAAGGAGAGTCAAGTGGAAGACTGGCTCAAACCAAAGACATTGTGCTCACTGTAATATGCAGAAGAGGAAAGGTCTTAAAAGGTATGAGTAGTAACCAGTTTGAAATTATTAGGATAGTGTTTTCCATAGGCTTTAAGTCCAAGGTGCATGAAAAAATACGGAAAAGAAAAACATTTCAAAATATATTGATGAGGGAGTTCTTAAGCAGAATTTTTCTTAGACAAGTTTCATCACCTGTATTTCACTGACATACTTGAGATTCATTTGTGGCTGTAATAAAGAAGGGAAAAACAATGCTAAAACAGTTTGGATGTCTATCCAGCTTCTCAACAAGCCTTTTTTGACTGGGTTGAGATAAGGACCAGGAGAGATCATTCATCAAATACTGTCACGAGCAAAACAGGCTCAGCTTAGACATATTAATTGAATTTATTGCTAACAAAATCAGAGCAGGATAATTCCACCCTTGTCATCTATAAGTCACATATTTAAGAATTATCATCAAAATTACACTCAACATATAATCCTTAGTTAGAACAACAAAAAACTACTAAACTAAACAGAAGAAAAAATTCTCTACACTAAATCTAAGGCATAATTGCTACACAACCAAAAAGACAAATTACACAGAAAATCAACCCCTAGATTTTTCACTACAATTACAATGCAAATTTCCCACTATCATTCTACTTAATTTTGTGATTTAATACTTGTTTTAATACTTGCCCATTATTTCTGCCAATTAATATGCTTATCTCAAAGTCCTCATGCTTGCCCACATTCTCCACCAAAACTGTCACAATTTTGACACTGGCCAAACACCAGTGCACCCACAAAAAATTATTAACTCAGTCTCCTTTGCTATAGTTGAGCAGAGGAGGGGGAAAGAGAAAGAAATTTAAAAGCTCATGGGGTGAGATAAGGATTAGGAGAAAATACCCTAAGGGCAAAACAGGGTCAAAACTTTAAAAGGTATAAAGAAAAATTTATTAACAGAATTAAAATGATAATGAGAATTAAACCTTTACAACACCTTTCCTCTCCTCCCCCAGCCCTTCTTTCCTTCCTGCTGACAGCTCAGGGAGACAAAACATAGGGTTTTTGTCAGTTTGTCACTTCTAAAAATCTTTCTTCAGTTCATTTAAGGAGAGGAGTCTCTTTTGCTATACCATGAGGTCCTCCCATGAGAGACGCTTCTCTGTGAATTTCTCCAACATGGTTCTAATTTTCATGACTAGAAGTAATTTTTCTATACCCAACCTGCTGCAACAGGAGTCCCTCCCACAGGCAAACAGTTTTGCCACAACTGTTATTTCATGGGCCATTTTAGTTCATGGGGTATAGTCTTTAAAGGATGAGTTGTTCTTGTTTGGAAGCAAGGGTCGTCTTCCTCTGTCTCTGGAAGCAAGAGTTCTCTCTCTCTCTCTCTGTTCAAGCCTGGCACCAGATTACAGCTTTTCAGCATCCACACATTACTGTGTGGCACCTTTTCTCATGGGCTGCAGGTGAATTCTACATCCCCTCCATTCACTTCGTGAATTCAGGGAAATAGTTTGTGATATTACAGTCTTCACCATGGCTTCCAAAACAACCTCAGCTCCAGGTTTGGAGCACCTCCTCACCCTCACTCCTTTTCACTGACCTTAGTGTTGCCATGTTGTTCTCCTCACGTGCTTTCATTTTTTCCCTTTTCTCTGACTTGGTAGAGAATTGGTACTTGTAGGTTTTTTGTTCTCGAGTTCTGTCAATTGCACTGGCTGCAGTGTGGGGATGGCCCCATACTGCATGCTCCAGCAGCCCCACTGGGAAGGGGACCAGTGGTCCCTGCCACCACCCCTCCAAGGAGAGGAAGACAAGAGAGTTCCCATGGTTTTGTCTTTCTTAAATATGTTATCAGAGAGTCATTACCAGCTTTCCTAATTGATTTAGAAGTGTGCCTGTTCTCAGAGCCAGCCAGCAGTTGGTTTTGCCAGGCACAGAGGAAGCTTTTAGCAGCTCCTCACAGAAAATCACTTCCTTGGCTGGCTTCTTCCCTCCTCACCAAAAACCAAGACATGCAAAACCACCATAATAATTCATCAAATAACATCTTGAGCAAAACAGGCTCAGCTTAGAGATATTAATTGAAATTAATTATTACTAACAAAATCAGAGCAGGGTAATGAGAAGTAAAATAAGCCCTTAACATCACCCTCCCGAAACCCCTCCCTTCTTCCAGCTCTACCTCCTACCTCAGCAGTGCAAGGAGCCAGGGAATGGGGATTATGGTCAGTTCATCCAAGGCTGCTCCCACTGCTCAGGGGAGAGGAGTTGTTCTCCTGCTGCACCCTGGGGTCCCTCCCACAGGAGACAGTTCTCCATGAGCTTCTCTGACGTGGCTCCATCTCATGGGCACCAGGCCCTCTCAAACTGCTGTGGTGTGGGTCACTCTTCCAGAGGGTCCAGTCCTCCAAGGACAGGCTGCTCCAGCCTGGGAGCAGGGCCTCTCTCTCCATGGGTCTCCCACAGGGTCACAGCCTCCTCCAGGAATCCACCTGCTCCAGCATGGGGCTCTTCCACAGGGTGCAGATGGATCTCTGCATCCCCTGTGGATCCCCAGGGACTGTGGATGGATCTCTGCATCCTCTGTGGATCCCCATGGGCTGTGGGTGGATCTCTGCATCCCCCGTGGATCCCCATGGGCTGTGAGTGGATCTCTGCATCCCTTGTGGATCCCCATGGGCTGCAGGGGCACACTGCTTCACCATGGGCTGCACCATGGGCTGCAGGGGGATCTCAGCTCCAGGGCTTGGAGCATTTCCTGCCCCTCCTTTTCCACTGACCTTGGTGTCTGCAGAGTTGTTCTTCTCACATGTTCTCACTCCACTCTTCTCTGGATGCAATTACAACTGGACGAGCCCTTTTCGTTTTGAATTCTTAAGTATGTTATCACAGAGGCATTACCATTATTTCTAATTGGCCAAGCCTTGGCCAGCAGCACATTCATCTTTGGAGCCACCAGGGATTGGCTCTGCTGGGCATGGAAGAAGCTTACAGAAGCTTCTCACAGAGGCCACCCCTCTAGCCCCTTGTTACCAAATCCAGGCCATGCAAAACCAATATCTCATATCTGTGATTCTCATCTCTAGTTTAGTCCATGACATGAAGGGAACATATTTAGTAAAATTCACCTTGGACACTTTTAAAGCATAAATGGCCAGGCCAGGTTTGTAGAATTCTAACCCAATGAATCTGATGAATCTGCCTTGGTTTCTGGCAGGCATACTTCAGTGAGCAGTGTCCTCTTGTGTTCCTTTGCGGGATTATCTTGAATCTTCATTGGGAGTGAAAGAGGGCTGGTGAACTGGGGGACTGCACTTAAGATGTTCCCTTTTAATGAACACCAGCTGTTCTTTCAGTTCATTGTCAAGTGCTTTGTCCAACTCAGTCCCCTAAGTACTGTTTACTGAAAGAAGAAAATATGACGCACCAGAGGAAGAGTCACTCCATCCTAATGTCGCTTCTTAACACTTTTACTCTTAAATATCTACTGCCTCATATAAATTATGAATATTGAGATAGTTTCACTTGCAATTCTTAGGTGTTTATGTTCTTTGCAGATACTTTTGAGTGATAGTGTACTGAGAAAGGTGGCTGACCTGAAGGCACTGGAAGAGCTGGAAACAGGCAGTGGGGGTTGAAACTTTATAACAAGAAAGTAGGAGCCACAAGTGTTAACAACGAAAGAACAAGAACTCTGGAATAGTGAGAAATTCTGAAGGTCCAGAAGCTTTGGCAGCTTCCTTTAATTTCACACAGGAACATCAGGAAAGGCTAAAAATGTTCCTTTTTGGGGGATTTAATTATGATAAAGCAGATGAAGGATTGGTGTTAATGAATGAGAGAGGCAATTTTTGCATGGAAGCAAAGAGAAAGGTACATATATGTGCCTCTGTGCAAGTGTGTAATTGAACCATAAAAAGCTTTAAAACTATTGTCTTGTAGTGTACTTCAGTATATTTTATGGTGGGAGTTTGGAAGGCCAGATGATAGAGGTTTTTGAATTGATCTGTTTTGGAGGCGCCTTTTCCTAGAGCTTGAAGGCAGCACCTCTTGCATGCCCTGTGGAAATGTGTTGAGGTACACAGAGAAGGAGCAAGCTGAGTAAGACTGAAGCTGGTGCACTACTGTCAGTGACAGCATGTATCCAAGCCACAGCTGTGCATCTCAAGTGGGCATTTGCAAATGTCTGTTGTAGTGTTAGGGAAGCACGTGAAACAGCAAAGCTCTACACAGATGCACCTTTTCTTTTCCAAGATCTGTAATCTGGCTGCTATGACAGGAGGAACTTCACCTGGCAGAAGAAAATGTGCTGTCAGTCTCTGCCCACCTCTATTTCTCTGTCTCCTTCCATGGAAGTATTCATCCCAGATCAACACACATGCCAGTGATGTCACCTCTAAATCTTACCAAAGTCTTTAGGAATGACTGCAGTGTTGAAACAAAATGTCTAAGAGCTGTTTCCTTGATAAAGAATGGACTGCTTGCCATTGCTTCTCTTTCATGTATCATTTATTCTGTGATATATCAGTGAGTGTAAGTGTACTTTGCAAGTTATTATTTTTTAAATATCTAAGATGTCTTTAGGCCAGTATTTTATGGCTTTCTTGCTGTAAAGAAATAATTTTCCAGTGTCGGGCTAAAGCCCTCACTCTTGCAGAACTGGATATGACCACATGGTATTTACGTCATGTGTCAGGAAATGCAGATGGTGCTGTTGATCACAGTGGTGCAAGTGATTTCTGTTTGGTGTCAAGGAAATTTCTGGATAGACTAGTCAGTCATGGGTGATATACAGCTGGATATGCTGTTAACTAAGAAGAATTGTTTAGTGAGTTGATAATTACTGTCAGTTCTTGCTGTAATCATTATGAAAATGTGGCATTGAACATCCTTGTGAAGAGCAAGTAAGACAATTAACAGTATGGTTCCTGGAGTTCAGGTGAGCATACTTGTTTTTAATCAACGAACTGATATGAATAATCTCATAGGACGCAGCTCTGAAAAGTCAAGGAGCTCCAGAAAGTTGGCAGGTCTTTAAAGGCAGTGTTCTCCAAGCTCAGTACTGATCCACAGAGAGATGTGGACAGAACAGGAAACAGCTGTAGTGCAAAAATGGAGCATTCAAGGGTTGGAATCAGAAACAAGCTATAAAGAGCGAACCCAGATGGAAGTGCAAATATGTTAGGGATGCTTTCAGGACAATGGGAGCTTATCTATAGTTGACAATTGGAAGAGAGGCAACAAGAACTGCAGCCAATGCATTTATAACAAAAACTTAGCATGTAAAACATGGGCTCATTGCCCATGAAGTTAATGAGTTGGTGAGAGCAGATAATTTCATATAGGAACTGATAAAGTAGATTTTTTTAAAATCTTTGCTAGGAAAACTATTAAGTTAGAAAAAACCTGTCCTGTTGAAAAGAATTTTAGCTCATCATAACTGGGAATTGAGCTCTGTACCTTTATTACAATAAGGCTTAACCTCATGAGTATCAGGAGAGAATCTCTCCTATACTATCTATAATCTCTCCTGTACTGTAATGGTAAAAAGAATGTCCTGTTAGAACTGATTTATTTTTATAGTGTGGCTGTAAGAAGATTGGCTTGTGGTAAGGTGTCAGAGCTCCTGTGAGTGTTCCTCAGATTAATTTCTTGGCTCTGTGGGGAGACCTGCTGGTCCTACCTGCCTTTTCTTGATCTTCTGTACTAGCCTGTGAGAAATAGTACTTGTCAGATCTGTGATACAAGGAAAAATGCTGTATTTTGAGAGCTGTGGTAAGTGAATACTCTGGAGCAGTTAAGATTGAGTAAGGTAACTCAAGATGTGTTTCAATATACTCTATCAGGGAGTCACTTGGGCATTTATGTGATTTGACAGGTAGCATGTTGAAGGGCATAAAGTTTAGTATCTTTTTAGTAATTTTTTCTAGTCTATCTCAAACTGAAACTTGAATTCCTAAGTTCTGTGTGTAGAACTCTAATCTTGTAAATATTTTGGAGTAATTTTCTTCCTCAAAAAGTATCACAGTGAAATCAGTGAATGTGCATATATGATCAGAGTATATTGACTCAGGTGAGTAAAATGGAGGAAGAAAATACATCAAGGCTTCACTTCAACTGTAGTTGCATTGGTCTGCATGCAGAGGTGCTTGCAGGCCAAGGACTTCTCACAAAAGCTGAGATTTAAATGTTTCTGTGACCCTGCCCTTGAATGTGGCTAGTGTCAAAGTTGCCTGTCCATTCATAATTTGAGTATTTCATTCACTCACAGTCAGTGCCATGTAACTTGTTTCTGTTCTTCATAGCTGTACTTCAGAATTGAGGGGAAGTTGTGTAGAAGTCACAGAAAGCATGCTGCATGATTTTTCATTTGTAGTCTGTGAGCCCAAAGTCCATAATTTAGTATTTTTGCAGTATGGTTGTTTTTCTCCATACCAAGAAGCCTATAACATACCTTTGCAAAAGTTGTATTGAAAACTCCTTGGTATATGCCCTCCTTGTAATTATATTGACTTCTGTGGTGTTGGAAAAAGTTGGAAATACTATGCACATTAAATGAGTTACACCTGTTTGTAACCAAAATGGAAGCTACATAGTCTACCTTTACAATGAAAAATTATTCTCTCTGCATTGGCAAAAGAAGCATTTATCTCCTGTGACTTTGTATTTCAGACAATGGTGCAGTGCTCAGTCATCTTGCCAAAGCAGTAACAACCTGGATGGACCTTGAAGTTCCAGGGCTTTCAAGGAAGAGTGGATCACTTTCGAAATTTCAGAGGTTACAGTATCTTCAAAAAATGTTACAAGTTTAAAAGCATGGACTAAACATTGACCAATGACCATGTGTGAGGCTGCTGTTAAAATCTTTCTCAGTTTGATCACATAGGAGATGGTTAAAATTAAATTTTGAGTATGTCTTCAACTAAAATTAACCCTGCTGACAAACTATATCTGACAGTGGTCAGAAAAAAGAAGTCAGTATCCTCTAATCACTGGTACCTTTTAACTGATGGTAGAAAGGGAAGTTTGAGTAATATTTTTGTTGCAGTTTCATAAGATAAGATCTGAGAAAGCAGACTCACAGGCTATTTGTGTTGCTGTTTCTACCTCCCGTCTTTTCCTTCAAAAAGGCACATGGTTACAATTAACTTCAGAAAGCTAACAGAAACATAACAGAAAACCTGAACAAACAATTTCAAATCAAAATCATAGTATTTTTATACATTATCCGTATTTTTTATTCCAGTGATTTTTTTTATAGCAGTGTACTTGTTTTGTGTGCTAGAAGACATGGTTTAATAATTGTGGTGGTTCTGTTATAGCAGCAGTTGCGTAATGAGTTAGTGTTAATGTTCAGTCAGGAGACTGAAGTAATGCCTAAACCAAATTTGTGCCTGAAGATGTACTTACATGATTTACAGAACTGTACAGAAAAAGTACTTTGCTGACAGCGTCCCAAACACTCTGCTGGCCATTTTCCGCCTCATTGAACAGCTCCAGTTTTAGTTCCTGTATTAAGTGGTGAATGTGCTCAAGTGGTTTGAATGTATGCATTTCAATTTTATAATATGGTTTTATTTTAATAAAATGACCTGCTACTTCTTGTCTAGTAAATAAAATGAATTAAACGTATGCTTCTCCAAGATGTGTGGAAATTGGGGGGAATTATATTTACTTCTAGTCATTATGTCTCTCACTGATTTTTGCCATTCATAGGACAGGTTGGTGATGATACCTTGTAAACAACACTTTCAGAAAGACACTTTTCAGAAAATATTGTGCTGTTCAGAACTTTAGGTTTTAAGTCCTTGAACAGCAGGGATTGCTGTGGCAGAAGTGGATCAGAGTGCAAGGAAATGATCAGAAACATGAACGGTAAGGATCCTCATAGTACTGTTAAAATAATGCTAATCAAAAGGCAAATAGAAGAAAGCAGGTACACAAGCATTTTAGCTTCCTAGTCTTCTGTAAGATACCCAGTCTCCTGTGGTAAAAGCCTTTAGATCTGGATGTATTCCTCCTAGCAAAACCATTAGAGGTGCTTTTCAGATACTGGGGAAAACAGCATAATCAATTTTCTGTTTCCTGGGGTTTTTTTGAGAACTTGGATTGCAGGAGCCAGAGCTTGAACATAGCTTTCATTACCTTCCACTAACCCAAATCAAATATCTGACCTTAAGAATGGTTTCTTTTTCTATCTTTTTCCATAGGCACTTTTGGTGAAATGGATCAGAGCCAGGAAATTCATATCTGAGTGTTCTAGGTTCTTTCTGGGTGTTGATTTTCAGTCCCCTTGGGTTTCACTTTTTATAGTGACATATAATGGTAATTGTTATGCTAATTCTTTTGGTTTGTATAGTGGGTACTTAGTGTCACAGGAGAGTGGCACAGAGAGGTCCATAGCTGGTGAGTTGTGTTACACATTTCTGTTACAAATGCTTCATATACAAGAGTAGGTGAGAACACTAGGTAAGGATGGCTGCATCCAAAGTGTTACACTCAATAGCTCAGTGTCCAGGTGGAAACCAGGAACAGATGGTTTTCCTCAGAGGTCTGGGAACAGTACTGTAGTATTTTCATCAATAAGTAAGATAGTGGGATTGAGTTTGTGGAAAGCAAAAACACCAAGCTGAGTGGTGGGTGAGGGAAGGAATGCCATCTAGAAGGACCTTGACAGGCTCAAGAAGTGGGGCCCAAGTTCAGCAAGACCAAGCAGAGGGTGCTGCATTTGAGTTGAGGTGAAGATCAGCCTTGTGGAGATGGACTTTGGTTGGATGAAAAGTAGAACAAGGGCCAGCAATGTGTACTCACAGCCCAAAAATCCAACTGCATCATGAGCTGAATGAAAAAGCAGATTAAGGGAGGTGATTTTGCCCCTCTGCTCTGGTTAGACCCCACCTGGAGTATTGCATCCAGCTCTGGGGTCCTCTGCAAGAAAGATGTGTTGGGTTGAGTTCAGCAGAGGGCCACAAGGTGATCAGAGGGATGAAACACCTCTCTTAAGAGGACGGGCAGAGAGAGCTGGGGTTGTTCAGACTGGAGCGGAAAAGGCTCTAGGGAGATCTTACAGTGGACTTTCAGAACATAGAGGGGGCTTATGAGGAAGATGGAGAGAGACGTTTCATCACAGCCTGTAGTTACAGGACAAAGGGCAACAGTTTTAAACTCAAAGTGGGTACATTTGCATTAGATATAAACATGTTTTTTTATGACGGGGCTGCTGAGTCAGTGAAACAAGTTGCTCAGAGAAGTTGTGGATATCTTTGGAAGTGTTCAGAATCAGGTAGACAAGAGTTCTGATCAGCCAAGAGTAGCAGAAACTGTCCGTGCCCATAATGGGAGGATTGGGCTATCTGTCATTGATGATTTGGGGTGGAAGAGACTTTTCAGTGATATTTACTTGCTCTGTCAGCGCATGCCTGGTACCTAATGGTATCTTGTGCAGAACTACATATAGTTTGTAAAACTCTGGTAGTGTGTAGTGTGTTTTTTGCAAAGTTCAGTGTACATTTTATACTCTGAAATGTGTTGCAAGTAACTTATTCATAGGACTACAGATATGGTAATTGGCAAGAAAAGCATAGGATAATGCTTAATTCTGTAAAGATAGGACCAAATGTAAGTGATTTTAATTATCTTTCTAAACAGTCTTAAGAAATGTATTTATTGTAGGCGGGACTGCAGGTGTAATAGAAGAAGATACAAATTGTATGTATCCCATTACTAAAACGAAGTAAACATCATAACAAAGAACCATGGCCCCTTCTTAGACTCAGAATGAGTCTGTTTTTACAAGAATGAGGCAGTGATGGGCAGAGGGCTTCACTGGTAAAAGTCTCCGTGCTTTAGTTTGAGTGTCTCTCCATAACAGGTTTTTTTTTTTATTATTTATTTTTGGCAACTGTTACTCAGTCTATTTGCTGTGAAGGATTTGGAGTACTACCTTCTGGTGCTCCTTTATCATAACATCAAAATCAGTGTTAGCAAGTACTAGTTTGAGGCTCTTAGAAAAATGCATCTTGATATGATAAATGGCTTATCAGGATATAGGATGGTAAATTGTGGCTTTGCCCAGTTTTCAAACATCCCAGTTTCCAAAGTGTGCCCTCCAAGCTTGACTGATATCATTGCTCATCTTACAGGGACTTCATGGTTTTGGGTTGTTATGTATGACATGTTATACACTTCGCGTTTTACACTGACATCTCTTACACAAAATGCTGTCTCCTAGAAAAATTGACAAAGCTTTCTGCAAGAAAGCTGTCTGCTTTCTATGTGCATATTTCACAGACCACTTTAAAGCCTCTTCTGAACACTGGTGCTGAATAGGGAGCACTGAAGCAAATGAAGTAGCTTCTCTGTGGGTAAATTACATACCATACAAAATGGATTAGAACCATGGAAAGCTTAATAAAGTGGAATTTTGTATTAATTTTCCAGGTCTGCTTCTCGATCTCCAGCAAAATTGTCCTAAACTTACTGATTTGTATGGCCTGAATGGTGTCTCAACTTTGGGTCAAAGAGAACACCCCTAGAGCTAGTAGGAACTGCTGAAGAGCAAATCAGTCTTGCATGCTTCTCTACAGGATATCCCTTGGGGGAATAGAGAAATGCAGAAGGGAAACAGTGGGTATGTTAGAAATAAATGTTCAAAGCCTGATTTTCTTTCCCACATACACAGAGGGGAGACTGAGTGGAACTGAGTGCTTGCAAATAGCACAGATGCACAAAGCAAGAGGCATGCCAATATTAGGCAAGGACCAGGAAAGATAATAAATAGCCAACTGATTTCTTACTCAGTTTTCAGCTGGCATCCAAAGTCAGAGATTAGAACTTTATTAAACATCCAGATCTACACAGACCACAGGCAGAAATGTCACAGTAGGGTAAGTTCAACACACAAATGACATGCTAGAGAAGACATATACCCACTCAGAGGAGCTTTTTCCAAACTGTCTCTTCAGTGATATTCATTAGGAGTTCTACTTCATCTTGCCACACGTGTCCCAGGCAACAGAACTTCTGCTTTGGGTAAAGAGACTTGTCTATTTGGACTAAGCAGCATTCAGCTCCCGTGCCTATATTCCAAGCCTACACTTACTTGTATCATGAGCACTTGCTCTCTGAGTGTGGACTTGCTATTATCTCCTACCCCAGTCTCCACTGATTATTTGGATGTTGTATTTTGCTTAGCACAGCTATCCATGGCTTTTGAAGTCCTTTTATCTTGGATAAGATCTCCCTTTATTTTGCTCAGAGGATCTCCAGCATGCATATTAGCGGTATACTGTACTCATGGCAATGCAGTACTGTGGGTTCAAATATGGCACAAACTAGACCAGGAGGCAGACCATTAGATTTACTCATTTTCTCCTTTTTCTGTTTTCTCTAAGCACTCTTTGCAGACTAACATTGATCTATCTTGCTAACATGAAATTGCCCACTCATATCTCATTTTCACTTATTTAACACATCACACTCTTTCATGCTAATATCCAAAGCATGTATCAGAATTTGCACAGGTGGCATATGACATCAGAATTGAGTTTTTTTATTAGTATTCAAAAGAGGTCTGAGACCAGTTGGTATTCTCAGAATGGGCCAGCAAGAGACTATTTTGTCTATTGTAACCAGCTGAGTATCAGTAAGAGGAGAAATTAATTCAGGAGGTACTCAGCACTGGGCAGGAGCAGCCTTCTAAAACAGAAATTCTGCTTAACTGTTTTAATGACTGCTTCCTCTCCCCATGGTCATTGTAGCGGTGTCTGAAGCAGGACAGTGCAAAAGAACTGAAATTAACGTTTGGTCACACTTTTGCAAAAGCTTGTTGTTGTTTATTTAGGTGATTGTCAGTTTCTCCACCACTTTTGCTATGAATTGGCGCAGGCAATTTGTGGTGCAAAGATATGTGTAATTATGCATACTTGAAAGTATGTTTTCAATGTGAACATTGGGGTCTCATAGATGAGACCCAGCTGGAACTAAGAACAGTGCCTCTAGAATTGTATTCTAGAGGACACATCAAGTCTGTCCAGTTGTTTGGTTTCCTACAGTGAGTTTCCTCTAGTACAAGAAGTCATTAGACATCTCATCTAAAATCTTTTCATTTGACCTTAGGATCTTAACAGTTAGTTCTTTATAGGAGGCAACTTTTTAATGGGTTTTTATCAACTGTACAAGAAGGTTCTGAAATCCTGAAGGTAAACCAGCAAGATAGGCTAGTAGGAAGATGGTGTTGGTAGGAGTTTCTTTTCCCTTAATTGCATGTGAGAACAGTGGAATAATCTCTGTCCTTGACTAAGTTTAGTACAAATTCTCCACTCCACAGTGTTACTGTTACTGGTACCTTGGGTTGACTCTCATTTTCTTCTCTGGCCCTTAGGCTGCTCACCATCTAAAGAGAAAACAGATGTTAAAAAAAAAAAAACAAAACAAACAAAACAAACAAACAAAAAAACCCAGCCGTGTTCAAGTGCTTGTTCTGTATAGGCAAGGAATGATTTTAAGTGCCACTGCTCATCAGCCACATGCATTGGATTTCTGCAAGGATGAGTGTTAAGAAGCCCAGCAGAACCATTGACCCAGGCAGACATGGAGTGGGATAGGGTTGAGTGTCCCTGGTGCATCTTTTCAGACACAGGCAGCCATGTTTGTCTCTGCTTTCTCCAGGCACCTCTTTCTTGAGCTGGACCTGTGTCTTTTCTCCCCTGTTCTGGATGCCTTCCTCCCAGAAGCATCAGCATGACTGTTTTATTACCTGTCAACAGTCAGCACCATGGAGAGAAAAAGGTGCTGATGCTGGCACTTTTCCCAGCTGGGAGGTCAAACTCTCACATTCTAGATCGCCACTCAGCTCCTCAAATAAGAATGTTTCTGTTTAGAAATCATGTAGGAGGCTGCTTCCTGAAATTAGTGACTACGCCAATGGCAGCAAAAGCTAACTAGTTTGGTAGTAGGAAGTAGGGTTATTTCTGAAACCATGACCTCAGCTGATGGTGTCAACTAAACCCTGGATGTTTTGTCCCCTTGATCCTATAGGTGCAAACAGGGCTTCTCACAGCCCACTCTCAAATCCTGAACTAACACTCAATAACAAGAGCAGTACCAGATCCAGTGACAGTCATCTGTATACCTTTGTGGGAGGCAGCCTGACACCTTTAGCTGCAAGATTCTTGATTTTCAACTCCTGAGGGCCACCTCTCATTTCATTACACCTTCTTGGACTTTCTTCAGCATAGAAACACTTCCTTTGCAAGTGTTTCTACCAAAAGCATAAAGATTCTTAGAAATACATAGTAAGAGACAGGAATGTGGAAACATTGGTCCTCTGGGGACATTTCCACAAAGAAAAAGAGTGTTCTGTCTTCTGTTCATACAGTATTTTAAAGTACTTCTGCCTCTTTTTCCTGTGAGTTTAGAAAAAAAAAATAAAAATTCATTACTTCAGTGAGTGTTGGTTTAGGATTGGATGAAATCTGATTTGAAAATAATAAAATTACTTCATATATCATCTCTTCTCTGGGAGTGATTGCCCCACCAGGGCACTTAGAAGATGCAAATGTCTTCAGAAGCTCCTTCTCCAGCACTTGGTACTTTGGCTTGCCTTTTCTATCTTCAGATCTCCACTTTCTTCTGTAAGGGCTCTGAGTATTTGCATTTTCTTCCTGATATTTACAGTACATGAAGCTTATTTTCTGTGTAAGTAGACAATGAAGTTAATGTTATTTCCACACCTTTGTTCCAGGCAAGGTGGGGGGATGACTTCATTTTCTAAAACACTTTTTATTTTTCCTATCTTCCCTGAAGCTTTTGAGGACTTTGAACACAAGATTTAAAGTCTGTGAAGTCTTTTATGCAATAAACCTGGGTGAATTTGGAGGGGATGTTGCCTGTTGTAAAGCTTGGGAGTCATGTTCTAAAAGAGTCACTTTTTGTAGTGTGTAATAGCAAAGAGTTTTTCTAAGTGCTATTACACCTGAAGGTATTTTATTAAAATTTGGCAGAGAATTGAAAAATACCTTGTCAAATTATTCAGGTGCTGGCATTCACAACAATTTAGGTTGTTTAGGTTTTTGTATCACACAGCACTGCTGACTCATTGTCCAAGAAATGAACCACACTAACATCACTTCTGAAATCACCAGATATATAACTCCATGCCTGGAATTCTCCATCTTCTTCAGGCAACTTCCCAAGGAAATTTTGGCAGCTCTGAGGCTAAAGCCTCTGGGAAGGTTACACTCTTTTGTCACAGCTTTCCCGAGTTTGAAGAGGCTGGTGAAAACCCCGTGTGCATCCCGGTGTGAATGCTATTCCCACTGCCATGTTTCGGAGGGGACATCCTGGAGCTCTGTCCCTCCTTCCCACGGGGTGGGCAGTCTGCAGGCAGGCGGGCCGGCGGCAGGGACCGGGACAGCGAGCCCAGAGGCTGGGATGGATGATGTGTAAATGGATGATCCGCGCCCCGCCACGCCAACCGAGTTTCCTCAGGCCCCAGCTCGAGAGGCTGAACTGGAGAGTCGCGAGAGAAAACGAAAAGCTCGTTCACAGAATTACATACTATTCTGAGTTGGAAAGGGAGCCACAAGCATAACTGAGTACGACTTGTCTCACCCGCCCTGCCCCATATGGATTTGCTCCCAAACATCCTCTGTGATGGGGCTTGCTCTCCATTTGTCCCCCCAAAAAAACATTTTTTTTTTTTTTTTTTTTTTTGAGAGGAGAGTGATTCCTTATCCGTGCTTATATTTTAAAGAAATTGGTCTGGCTCTGCTTCGGGACCTGTGCTCTAACCAAAGGAAAATCCTACCACTTTTAAAAATAGATCATAAAGTTATGCAAAGGTACAAAGTGCGGATGAGCTTTCTTTTTGCGCTTTTAGTGTTGTTTTCAATAAGGAAATAAACCATTTGCATATTTTTAACTTGTGTGTGTACCTGCTTAAATAATGCATACCTACAAAAAAGTTCTGTTATCCGACCCGCGTGATCATGTTGCGTGTATCCGTATTTATTTAGGCAGACACACACGCGAAAATTGAAAGCAATGAACGAAGTTGAAACAAGTAACACCACCCAACTAAGTAGTGCTGCATACAAAGCCATTAAAGAGTGAATTATTTTTAAGCCAATGTTTTTCATGCTTTATTACTGAATAATAGCAGATATTTAATCACACATAAGTGGTAAGAACATCGGGTAGATGATAGAAATTACATGGGATAAAAAGAAAACAAAAACCAAAAAGTGTGTAAAGATCCAGATTTATAACCAAACTCAATTTATTTGTTGTGGTTTCCAAATATCTAGTTTAGAGGCCCGGAAAACTATCTTAAAAATAAGAAGCTCGTTGTCCATATCTTTTGAGCAAATGAGGCTTCAAAATGCAAAAATTTTGTAGTAACTAATTGATTGCCAGTTGTTTTCTCGTACGAATTTCTGTGAATTCAACTACATAAAATTTGGTTCCCAAACTGTAACGCTGATCAGCGTAAAAAATGTTATCATTCAATCACTATTATATCTCGGTGTTAAAACTGTATCTTGAGTGGGCTGGTGAGGGGAGAAGATTTGGGGATTAATTAAATTTTTCAATGATATGGCTAACGTGTTCGCTATTTCCGAGAGCAAGAACATAAAAGGATCTCAAGGAATAACTAATGTACAAAGCCTGGCGGAGCAGTGAGCAAGGCAGTAAGGGAAACAGCGTTCTCACTTTTCTAAGAAGCTTTACTGTAAAAAAAAAAAGGCGGGGGGCGCGGGGAGCGCGGGGGAGAAGACGAGCATTTAATTATTTTTTTCACCCTAGAGTACAGAAGAACCGTCTGCTGCTTGCTCTCAGCCCGCGGGAGAGCACGAGAGGGAGAAGCAGGAGCGCTAGTCTTGATTGCATTTTGGAATATTTTCCATCTTTTTCTCAGGAAATTAACAAAATCTCAGCGCGTGTCTTCTCTCAGAAGCGGGAGCCGGGACGCACGGGAGGAGCCCTGTAGATAACGGGACAAAGTACGGCTTGCTTCCAGCGGTCGGACATCGGGAGCGCCGCCGGCCGCGATGGCCCGCTGGTGACTCGGCGGCGGGGATACTCGGGGACAGGGGGGTGGGCTGAGGGGGGCGAGGGCACAGGGACACGGCGGGACGGCGGGGCGGGGTCGGGGCTGGTCAGCGCGCAGCCTTCTCGGCGGCTCCCCCGGCTCCCGGAAGGGGCGGCGGGTCGCGCAGGTACCGCCCCACCGCTCCGTGCGGGCCCCCCGCCGCCACGTCGAGGGGCAGGCGGCCGCGGCCGTCGGGGAGGTCGAGGCGCGCCCCGGCCCGGTGCAGCGCCGCCAGCGTCTCCAGAAAGCCGGCGCGGGCCGCGTCGTGCGCCGGGAGGCAGCCGGTGCGAGGGTCCGGGCGGTTGGGGTCGGCTCCGCGCCTCAGCAGCAGCTCGGCCACCCGCGGGCTGCCCAGCATCATCACCTGCGGGGAGAGACAGCGTCAGCGCCCCCCCGCCCCGAGCACGGCCGGGCGCCCACCCCGCGCCTTCTATCTCAGGACACTCCATGAATTAGACGATAAACTAACATTAGCTAGCGGTTTCCGGACTAGGTACAACACGTTCTTGTTCTGCTTCAGGTTTATACCGTTTATATACGCCACGGTGTAAATGGTACTTGCTGCGTGTGTATAAGCATGTATACGTACACACACGTGTTTACACGCACCTGTGTGCGTGTACAAATATATGCACACGATACAGTTACCGTTTATGCCATGCACCATTTGTTATATAACAAATAGTGGGTGTGTGTATATATATTATAAATATATTCAGACTTACATACATATTAAAAACACATTAAATATATCTATGCACATAAAGAGTGTGTAAATATTTGTGTACTATATATGCACACCATATATCCTGTGTCAGCGCTGAGGGACCTCGCATTAAGTTTGCTGTCACATTATGGATTTGTCGATGGTTAGCACAGTAATCGGGCAATTCAGCTGGGTGTGGCCCATTTCGGTGTGGATATTTGCGATTTTTCCATTCCTGAGTTTCAGACCAAGATGATTTTTCTTTTTTTATTTTTCTTTTTTTTTTCCTCAGAGGTGTGAGAGCAGCTGCTGAGTGCTCACAAGCAATGCACCAAGCTTAATTGATGGAAAATTTCGAATGATATCTTGTGCCTAAATGGCAAATTCCTAATGTCATTCTGCTTTTCTGCCAATAGCAGAAACTCCCGGCAATGTTTAATCACACACGATTTAACAATTCCGAGAAAAAACCCAAATGAACCAAAAACCAAAATAAATTTGCACATGGGGTTTTACTTCTCTTACTGCCTGGTCATTTTCAGTGGAATTTTAACTGCCATAAATTGCGACTTAACACTTTGAAAAAGGTCTTAAGACAATAAGCTTTTCTATCAATTTCTTTCTCAAGACTTCGGTTTGTGCTCTTCAAGTATTTTGGTTTATTTATAGTGAAAGTGTGAAAATACTTATAAATGTCATAATATAAGAATTCCCTATATTAATCCTCTCCAGAAAGAAAAAAGTGTCCACATATTCGAGCATCAGCCATTTTGCAAGTTGCTGACCAGAGAAAGAGAACTTCTTCTGAAATGGAGAAAGGAAAGAGATAGTTTTTAAGAGTTTGGAGATCCTTTCCATCTGTAATTTGAACACAAACAGAAATAAAACGAATAACTTCCTGTGAGCCTTTCTCGGTAACCTACTTCGGAAAAAAAGATTTCATTTTTCATGTAAAGTGCAAGGACCAAAATGGATGCTCTGCTGATTAATCATTAAATGTACATTAATTATATAAATATATAAATATCTCTTGAAATATCTCTTCACTCGAAGAATCTGCTTTGTGAGATACATAACTCTAGTTTAAATCACAATATATTAATCATGAAACGTACATTCCTTTTTTTTAAATCTCCACTTAAGTTGGTCTATTAATATAACACACTTTTTAACACTCAAAGTGCCTGTAAAGCAACTCTACATACTGGTAACCAGTACTTTTAACATATATCAATGAATACTGCCACGACAGATGGATAGAGAATATTAAAACTACCACTACTAAAATAAAATTTTTTAAAAAATCAAAAAGAGGTGACTACTAATACATACCGAGTTTCAAGTTTCAATTTGTACCAGCACAGTTTCTAGGATTTTTGTTCGTGAATATACTAGAAGTACACTTCGATTTCCCTGGGGAAAAAAATACCTGTTCGGGCTATATTTAAAAATCGAGACATTTGCTCGAAGTACAGATAATTCCCCGAACCTATCTGGATAGGCTATCTGGAAGGGGATTTTGCAGTCCTACTTCTCCTTTTAAGTACCCCCTAGAAAAATTCGTTTGCTGCCACCGGTTCCCCGCTTAACTCCATTTTGTGTTTTCAGGATAGCGGGGCTTAGTAAAAAGTAGAGGGACCATTCGAATTCAGACATCTGCGGCTGGAGTACGGTTCCGATCACAACAATAAAAATTCCGAGCACCCACCCTTCCCGGCCGACGTGGCAGAGCACAGCTTCCCGTACCTGGAGCGGGGTTCTCCCAAAGGCGTTGGTCCCGTTGGGATCCACGCCAGCGTCCAGCAGCCTCCTCACCTCTTCGTGGTCCCCGCGGGCGGCGGCGCTGCACAGGCGGTCGCCGTCGCTCCGGTGGGACCCCTCCATGTCCCCGCTGACCTGAGCCGCACGGCCGCCGCCGGCTCTCCCTCTCCCCTGGCTGCGATCTCTCCCGTCGCTGCCACCCAGCTCCTCCCTTCCCGAGGGCAGCCCCCTTGCACCCCGTCCTGCCCCCCCCGTGCCGGCGGGCCGAGCATTCCATGGGCGGGGGGGGCGCTGCGGCCTCCTCTGTCCCGCGGCTCCCAGCGGCCGAGGAAAATCCGCGCACCGGGGGCGAGGGGCGGCGGCAGGGGGGCGAAGGACCGCGGGGCTCCGGCAGCCTGGTCCTCCAGCACGGCGCCTCGGAGGTCAAGGGCGGGCGGCTCTCGCGGGGCTTTCCTCTCGCCGGGGAGATGGGATGGGGGCGGCGGCCTTGCGCACCCGACCTCTCCCCATACCGGGGCTAACAGCTTCCACGGCGGATACCCCGGCCGGGACAGGTGGGACGCGACACGCGAGCATCTAACGCGGGGGGTCGGCGGCATGACGGAGGGACGACGGACCTGAATTTCCCGGGACAGAGAGGAACTTTTTGTGCCAGTGATGGCTCTGTTTTCTGTCTCCCAAAGTGGTCCTGCCCAGCCCGACCCCCTCCGAGCTGTGGGTCGGGGTCCATCCCTCCGTGCTGCGCCTGCCGAGAGCTGGCGGATCGGATGAGGAAGGGAGCCTCGGAAGGGTGCCCGTAGCAAGTCTGCGACCAACCTCATGGCACCGGATAGAAGAGGATCGCTTCAGCCTGGCCCTTCCAGAGCCTCCCGGGAGCAGGAAAACCGCGGCGAGAGCCCGCCAGGGTAAGGTGCAGCTGCAGCCGCGCAGCCGGAGGCTAGGCAGAAGAATCTCGCCTTGCCTTGGCAGCTGTACAAACCTCAAAATCCAAGCATCTGGCTCCTCCCCTTGGCTTTCCGCCAAGCGTGCGCCCCCCCACTCCGTGCCCCGAGCACGCCTGTGGCACATACCCCAGCCCTAAGAGACCGCCCCGCGGCCGTCAAGGGGGAATGCCTGGACGGTACCCATGACACTCACCCTGAACTTGTTCTGCCACCTCAAAGCTCCGGGCAGACCTCTGTAAGAGGCAAAGGAAATAAGGGTTGTTTTCCTTTTTCTTAGTTGTGTTTTTTTATTTTTTTATTTCCCCCTCCCTCCCCCACCCCTCACAATGACAGTTCCCTAATCTTCCTCTCTCTCTCTATGATTTTTTTTTTTTTAAGAAGACCGGTGCGACACCACAGAAGTTTCCACTGTTCAGGTATACCTCCTGCATAGCTAAAATAA